>NC_140589.1:344153788-345576288 GCF_964204655.1 Triturus cristatus | reverse complement strand
ACACGCGGACATCTCGCACACAGTAACTGATTTGGAAGCACACGAGGGTTGAACATAGTCTGTTCACCATGTTGATGTATTTTCAGTATCTGTGATGTCATGTTGCCTATCAGCGGTAAAGTAAGGATTTACCAGCAGTCAGTACATGATGTAAAATGCCTAGTCATGTTGACTAACATGGAAAAAATACTATCACTGCCACTTGTATTTAAAATGCACCATTTGCTATCAGCGTGCCATGTGAACAAGGCCGCATGTCTAGCGGCCGAAACGCATCATCTGGACCCCTGATGTGTGATTAAACTACACTCTTCATTGAATATTGCCTATGGAGTCTGTATCCTGTGTTGCGCCGTTCCTGTGAATGGTTTTAACTCTTGGATTTCGTGGTGAAAATGAAGCCCGTCCTTGACACACACACACACATATATATATATATATGTATATATATATATATATATATATATATATATATATATATATCAAGGACGGGCTCAATCTTGAAAAGATGTTCACAATCAGGTGATCTCGTGGCAACGCTGTAGCATAATCCACAAAATGAAGCATCTCCTGCAGAGGAAAATACCCATCTCTATTCATTGTTGGAAAAATAGCAATTGCCATCAAGGCACTTGTAGACCAATATAAAAACAATGATATCTTCCTTGGCAATTCCATCAAATACGTTAAACCCAAGCACTGCTTCATTTCATGGAGATTTGTGGGAGTCCACTGGGTAGCTCCGTATTTGGTCTTCAGCATAGCACTATTGTCCCTCAAAATCTGTTCTGCATCCAATTAGTTTGTTAAACCGCATCGTCCAAAAATGCATAGTCCATACCAAACTGGAAGAAATTGATAGGCAAAAATCTCTGTACTAACCCTACAACCTGCAATACCAATAAAGGCAGGCAAAATAGGCTGCACCATGCTAGGAGCAACTCAAGGCTCCACACCTACAATGGAAAGCTTTCTGGCTGACTCATGTTGCACAATAGGCCTTTCAGTATCTACCTCTAAATGAGGTGCCTCGCCTGCACTAATAGTGAATTAGTCATCAGATGATTCCTCTCAGAAGGAAAATTCACTGCTAGAATCTTGCACTTGTTCCTCTGCCTCAGATGCAGAGTCAGTCTCAAAGACATGTGCGGAGGGTGCTTCAAAAAGTAAACCAACTACCTAAAAAAAAACAGGGACGAAGCGAAGGTAAAAAATTGGCAAGCTAGAGAGGAGTGACTCTTACTTTCGGGGCACCACACTCCACATAAGGAAAGTTATTCTCTGTTATCTAGTGGTTTCCTGCCTAAAAAATGGCCCATCTTCCCCCAATGGGCAGAGGCAGGGGTTGGGGGGAGACAAAGGAAATTACTGAGATTTTGGGGATGTGGAATGTTCTAAAATAACTACTTGTCCATGGGATGGGATGCTTCATATATCTACTTATCCAGTAAAAAGAATGCACTTGTCCCTTTGGTGTCACGCAGTCAGGTGACAAATTATGGCAGCATTGTCATTATATATGGGTTCAGATTATAGCATCTCTGATTATGCCAGGGTTCATATTCAAGAGTTTGGAGTCTAGCAATGCCTTGATTTTACCACCTATCAGAAAATACCACCTATCAGAAAATCTACATACTGGGGCTGAAAACAGCAGTAAGCGGTGCTTCAGGTGTTGGAATTCCCTTTTGAGACTGTGCACGCTTACAAACATGCATGTTTAAGGGTTTCCCCCAACGTTTCTCTCAGTGGGAAAGGTTGAAAATTTGCTTCTGAGTGGGGGAAGAAGTAAAACTTTTTCCATAGTGGAAAAAAGGAGTTGTATGGAAAGTGTATTTACAAACCGCTCTGGAGATTGTCACTAGGGGAAATATACGCATGCATGTTTGTTCATGCTAAAATGCAATTCAAATGTTTTCTAGGAGTATGGTTTCCAGGCCTACTTCTGCAAATTTTTGTGAATTCAGGAAATTTTAAATCTGCACCAATTGCAAGGACATATACCATGAGTGCAATTCTGTGACTTTCTTTAAGAATTGGGCCCCTAACTACGTCTGCTGTTTGCCAAGACCTTTTATCTTTATTAAAATTACCCATAACTTCATGTACTGTTAAATTCACTGTGAGTGACGGTATTGTGCTCTTTTTTTAAGAGACTCACAGGCACACATAGTAGTTTCTTTCAGTGCCAAGGACTTATAAGGCTCCATGTGCTTTTTGGGACCCAAAAATATTTTTTGCTTTTAGCCAAAATTTATTCTTATATTGGTGGTGGCCCAGCAGCTCCCACAATAATAAAGTTTTACAAAAGCCATGCCAAAACAACACATGCATTGACAAATCCAAAAAGCTGCCAACCAATGCCAAACGATGGGTTTTGCCAATGCGTGTTTATTTTAATGTTACCTTGGCAAAACTGGATTTACACTTTCTCTTATTACTACGTTATTTTTAAAAACTAGTGTGCAACAAATGTTTTACTGAATGATGCTTCAAATAATTGGTACCTAAAATTCCTCAGTAGTTTAGAAAAACTTTTTTTTTTCTTGTTGCATATGTTTTGTGTACATTTGTTGTGAAAGCAAAGAATCATAAATCTTGCTTTGGAGATTTGCAAGTATTTAAATTTAGTAAGAGAGCATTTTGGAAACAGTATAGGTATCCTCATAATGTTCAACTTGAAAACATGTCTAAACATTTTTAGACTGGAACCATTGTCAGTAGTACAAGCCAAGCTCGTAGAACTTACTTAAAGCTCTAACCCCAATAAAAAAAAGCCCTGCATTAATATACCATAAATACAAGTTTGAACAGCATGGACATACAGATGCAATTCTTAACTTAACTTCAGACTATTCCCTTTCACAGATCTATAATGTGGTACTGTGAACCAGCAAATAAGGAGTTTGTGCTTTATGGGAATCATCCTTCTTTTCCTAAAGACAAAATACACATAAAAACGTGTTGCACTTGACCTCAAACAATATGTCATGAGCATTGGACAATAGGAATTCGACACCACATGGCATTTGTGGGGAGCGACCCTTTTCCAAGGGGCCACTTCCCCAGCAAATATATATATAAAAAACCCTGGTGTCTATTTGTTGTTTTCCACCCCCTTCTTCCCAGGGACCGCCAATCTGCCCCTGCCTCCCCCAAACCTCATGGGGCCTAGGAGCAAAGAAAATTTGTGGGCCTTTTAGCGGAGCAACTCTTGTCCAAGGAGCCATTCCTCCCACATACATGTAAAAAAATCCCTAGTGTCCAGTCCTTTTCTACCCACCTGAGGGGCAGTTTTTCCAAAAAATTACAAATCTGCTTTGGGGGACGACAGAAGAATAAATGCTACCTTTAGGGGAGCCACCATTGCCCAAAGGCCCTATGCCGTACTCCCATAAAAAACTAAAATCCCTGGTGTGTAGAGTTTTCTGTACTTCAGTTTGTAAACGCAGAGTGAAATAACGGTCCAGATATCTCTAACTTTTGAGTTCTTTCAAGCCCACCGAAAACCCCAAAACATTTTTAAACATTAATTTCTCAAACTACTGAAATGACTCACAAGTAACGTGAACAATGGACCCTAATTGAAATTGAATATTCCGGCATTGCTTTAGCTTTCACCGAGAGATTACTAACTATTCAATGAGTGCAGTGGCGAAGCTGTGAAGAGGCTGTCACGTGCTATGTATGCAGATGTTCTGAGTGTATTATGCTATAATTGCCATTGTTGAGCGTTGGAAGGGGAATTGACTCCAAATGCAAGCTTAATGAAACAGTGCAGTTCGAGGCATGTGGGCTGCTGAATTCATATCTGTGCATAGATCGCCGCCTAGTGTTGGGTCCGGATGATTGCACATTGTTGTCCTGGAAGAGTCTTCGAAGTATCACGAGATAGGTGGCTCCTCCCCTGGACTACAGTGCGCATGGGCATCCTCTCCATCCTCAGATTGTTTTTTTCCGCCATTGGGTTTGTATGTGCTTATCTTAGCTCAAGTTAGGAAAACTTTATTTAAGGCCAAAAGCCTTTAGGTATCGTCGGTATTGTTTGCGTTCGGTATCGACAAATTATTATACTTGTTCTCGGACTTATTCACACTTCTCGGACCTAGTTTCGGTCCGAACATCGATCGACGTTCGAGGATGGAATCGAGGACTCCTTTCAAGAGATGTCCTTTATGTCATGCGAAATATCCACACATCGATGTCCATCCGGTGTGTAAGAAATGTTTATCACCGGATCATGATGAGTCAAGGTGTATGGCTTGCGCCCGGTTCCGGTCAAAGAAGACACTTCGGAATCGATGGGCGGCTAGATTGGAGGCCAAACAATCGGCGCCTAACCCGGTTAACACATTCAGCACCGAGGATGAAGAAGTCGAGAGCGTCGAAGGGATAGACTCGAGCCATGCTTCGGAGCATGAATCCCAATCTGACGACGATGATGAGGTGATCTTCGAGGACGAAGACGCCGTCGACGAGGTAGGAGACGACGATGAGGCCCTTGGGGCCGAGGAAGATAGCTCGGGCGAGGAGCTAGGCCAATCCGTCGATGCGGAGGCCGAAGGAGACAGTCTTGATAAGGCTCAGGTCGAGGGATCGCCTGCGGGCCTTACCCAAGATCAGTCGGATCGTTCTACAGCCCCGCCTAAAGGCCCGGCTTCGAACATTTCAAAAGAGCCAACAATATCAAAAAAGACTGGACTCGATTCAGTGAAAGCGAAACCAAACACAGCACCGGTCAAATCGAAACCGAAAGTGCAACTGGTTCAGGTCGGATCGAAGGCATCGAAGCCCTCCAATCCGTCGATACAGAAAAAGGACATCGGAGCAGACCAAAGAAAGAAGGACTTCGGTACCGAGAAACCAAAAAAGGGCTTCGGCACCGAGACACAGAAAAAGGCCCTCGGTCCCGAGAAGACGCAACGGCCTATGGCACCGAAGGTTGGGGCACCAACCACTAAGGTCACGGTGGTCGATCCGACTACGTCAACACCGAAGAGTGCGGCGACTGCCAAAATATCGGATCAACAGGGCGTCGATCCCAAACTTCGGATCAAAAACCCGAAGGCTGGGAAAAAACCGGAGACCGCGTCGAGACCTGTCTCCAAAGAGCCTATCGGTTCCAAAGCACCGTCTGCATTCATGTTGCAACAGGTGTCGGAGTCCCTAAAGCGCATCAGGGAACGGGCAACCCTCGAACCAAAAACGGGTCCCGAACCACACAAGGTCGCCAAAGCTCACTCGGCGCTGGCACCGATCAAGTTTGGATTGCCGCCACCAGGGGCACCGAAGATGTTCGAACTTAGGAGGAGTGTCGAACAACCACGAACAGTGTCCACGGAAAGAACCGCTGTCGAGGACTCTCAGGACCAGTTTATCAACGCCGACACTGGTAGGCTGTTGTTCCGCAAGCGGAGAATTGTTCCAGAGAAGGCTTTGGACTCATACAAGATTCCACTAAAAAGGAAACTGGCATCAGGTTCGATGCCAGTGCTTGTAGAAACATTCCAAACCTATCATCAGGAACCACCATCCTTTTCTCCTACACACTCGGAGGCAGATGCAGGAGAGGGCTATATTGGGGATGATACCACTTATCCTGTGGATAATGACCCTGATGACCAAGATCAAGCATGGGGGGACCCTACTGACCAAGGTGACCCACAAGATGCTCCTGACACTCATCTTTATAATATCAAACCATCTCCCACTGAAGATACTGCTGCTTTCAACGCCCTCATTGAAAGGGCAGCTGCCAATCACGGAGTGGAACTCCATTCTGACTCTGTGGAGGAGGATTTCTTGGTGGACACGTTCTCCACATCAGAACGAACGGTCAAGACTCTACCAATGTTAAAAGGGGTTCTTAAACATGCTAAGGACATCTTTAAGGAAACGACCAGGGCACGGGTATTGAACCCGAGAATAGAGAAGAAATACAAACCAGCACCTGGAGACCCAATGTACATTAAGGGTCAATTGCCGTTGGACTCCATGGTAGTTTCTAATGCTCGCAAGAGAGCTAACTCGCAGACTACAGGTGATGCTCCTCCTCCAGACAAGGAGTCCAAAGTGCTAGAAACATCAGGCAAAAGGGTAGCAGCACAAGCAGCAAACATCTGGCGCATTGCCAACACTCAGGCACTCCTGGCCCGATACGACAGGTCACACTGCGATACACTAGAAACACTGCTAGAACACCTACCAGATGAATACAAAGATGGAGCGGAGCTCCTCATCAGAGAGGGACAACTCATTACAAATGCGTCCATCAAATGCGCACTAGATGCAGCTGACACTGCAGCAAGGGCAATCAACACTAGTGTGATGTTGAGGAGGCACGCATGGCTGAGAATATCAGACTTCAAACCTGAGATTCAAAATAATATCTTGAATCAACCAGTCAACCCAGACTTTTTGTTTGGCCCCGAGGTTGACACTACACTGGAAAAGATTAAAAAGGACACTGAAACTGCGAAATCTATGGGGTCTCTACAGTCGCAGCAGTTTCGGAGTGGCTCCTTTCGTCGCCCCGGGAATACAGGAGCAGCTAGAGGTCAGGGGTCCCAGCAGCAGTACAGTAAAGGAGGTACCCAGAGTACCTATAATAAAAACAATAGGGGTGGATATCGTGGATCCAGCACCAAAGGCAGAGGACGAGGACACAACAACACCAGGTCCTCCGCCAATAACAAACAGTGACGTCTTGTCGCTGCCCCCCGCCCACATAACACCGGTCGGGGGGAGACTCCAACAGTTCCTGCCAGTCTGGAGATCCATCACCACAGACAGGTGGGTCAGAGAAATTGTCCAGTACGGTTATTGTCTGGAATTAACATCCAATCCACCCAACATACCACCAAGACACCGTCCTATGTCCGCAGAGCACTTGACATTATTGCGGCAAGAAGTACTAAGTATGCTGCAAAAAGGAGCCATAGAGCTCGTGCCTATGGAACAGCAAGGGTCAGGGGTGTACTCTCTGTACTTCTTAATACCAAAAAAGGACGGGTCTCTACGACCTATACTAGACCTCCGCCCTCTCAACCAATACATTCTGTCAGAGCATTTTCATATGCTCACCCTCCAGCAGGTTCTGCCGTTACTGAGTCAGGGAGACTTCCTAGCAACACTAGCTTTAAAGGATGCGTATTTCCACATACCCATACACCCATCACACAAAAAATATCTCAGGTTCACTCTTCAGGATCAGCATTATCAGTTCAAAGTACTCCCTTTCGGAGTAACAACAGCGCCCAGAGTCTTTACTAAGTGCCTAGCGACAGTGGCCGCACACTTAAGGAGACAGCACATTCACGTCTTCCCTTACCTGGACGACTGGCTTGTTCAGGCAAAGTCAGCCCAGCAGTGTGCCAGCCACATATCCCACACCATTCACCTTCTTCACAGTCTGGGATTCTCACTGAATTATCCAAAGTCACATCTCCAACCCGCCCACGCACGGCAGTACCTGGGCGCGACTATAGAGACACTGGCTGCAAAAGCTCAGCCAAATTTAGCGAGAATCAACAGCATGCAACTGCTGATAAAAAAGTTCAGACCACACCACTCCCTTCCAGCGCGAGTGTTCATGCAGTTGATAGGCATGATGGCCTCCTGCATCTTCATAGTCCCGCACGCGAGACTACATATGTGCCCGCTTCAGGAGTGCTTGGCACGTCAATGGAATCAGACTCAAGGACGGTTGAAAGACCTAGTGTTGGTGAGCGGTCGGGCATACAACTCTCTGCATTGGTGGAATCCACAAAACCTTTGCAAGGGCCGACCGTTCCAAGAGCCTGTTCCACAGATAATACTGACGGCGGACGCTTCTCTCCAGGGATGGGGAGCTCATGTACTCAATTACACAGTGCAGGGACTATGGAAGACACAGCAACAAAAGATGCACATCAACCTTCTGGAACTGATGGTTATCTTCCTGGCAATGAAGGCATTCAAAGTGCACTTGTGCAACAAAGTCGTGTTGATCCGGACGGACAACATGACTGCCATGTACTACATACAGAAGCAAGGAGGAACACACTCTCCACAGTTGTCTCATCTGGCTCAGAGCATGTGGAAGTGGGCCATTCAGAGGAACATGTTCCTCATGGCGGAACACCTCCCGGGCAAGGACAACCAGATGGCGGATCTGCTCAGCAGACACAGCCACCAAATGCACGAGTGGGAGCTACATCCATCAGTACTCCAACCGTACTTCCAGCAGTGGGGTCATCCAGAGATAGACCTATTCGCCACAAGGGAAAACGCAAAATGCCAAAGCTTTGCCGCCAGGTTTCCGCATCCACAGTCGCAGGGCAATGCGATATGGATGAACTGGTCAGGCAGATTTGCGTACGCTTTTCCCCCAGCGCCATTAATACCGCTAGTGGCACGCAAACTACGGCAACACTCAATGACACTCATCCTGGTTGCTCCAATGTGGGCACGCCAGCCATGGTACACCACGTTACTAGAACTGTCCGTGGTGCCGCCTCAAAGACTGCGGCTAACACCCAAACTTGTAACACAGAACCATGGCGAAATTCAGCACCCAGATCCGCAACAGCTGAACCTGGCGATCTGGCTCCTGAAGTCTTAGAGTTTGGCTACCTAAACCTCCAGAATGTATGAATATCATCAAGGAGGCCAGGAGACCCACGACCAGAGCTTGCTATGCGGCTAAATGGAAAAGATTTGTCATTTACTGTAAAAACAATGACATTAATCCGCTGGATGCATCCATTCAGAACATCATCTGTTACCTGTTACACTTATACCGATGCAATCTGGCATACAACTCCATCCGTATACATCTAACCGCAATAGCGGCCTATCTTCAGAACAGGCAGCACCTCTCTTTATTCAAAGTGCCTGCCATCAAAGCCTTCTTAGAGGGACTCAAAAGAGTGATTCCTCCAACTCACCCACCGGCACCGGTGTGGAACCTGAATGTGGTCCTCACCAGATTAATGGGTACACCTTTTGAACCTCTACATTCATGTGAGATTCAATTCCTCACCTGGAAAGTAGCCTTCTTAGTGGCAATCACTTCGTTGAGAAGAGTTAGTGAACTCCAGGCACTAACCATTCAAGAGCCATTCATACAGGTTCACGCAAACAGAGTTGTACTACGTACTAACCCCACTTTCATGCCTAAAGTGATATCGCAGTTCCACATGAATCAAACCATTGAACTGCCTGTTTTCTTTCCAAATCCACAAGAGAATGCTCCATACACTAGATGTAAAGAGGGCCCTCATGTACTATATAGACAGAACAAAGGATTTTAGGAAAACAAAACAACTGTTCGTTGCCTTTTCTCCACAACACAAGGGCAACGCCATTTCCAAAGCAGGGATAGCCAGATGGATCGTTAAATGTATTCAAATTTGCTATGAAAAAGCTAAACGCACATTAACGATTCCTCCCAGAGCCCACTCAACACGAAAGTTAGGGGCGTCCATGGCTTTCCTAGGGAATATTCTTTTAGAGGAAATATGTAGAGCAGCCACATGGTCCACTATACATACATTTACAAAACACTACTGTGTAGATGTACATTCCAAACAGCAGGCAGCTGTAGGACAGGCTGTTCTCAAGACCCTTTTTCAGACTGCTGCAGCTGGCACGGGCAGCCGCCGCTAATGGAGGGACTGCTATATAATCTATGCACAGATATGAATTCAGCAGCCCACATGCCTCGAACTGAATATGCTACTTACCAGTATGCATCTGTTCTTGGCATGTAGGGCTGCTGACATTCATATCGCCCACCCTCCTCCCCGGCGCCTGTAGCGGCTGCAGCACTCAGAATTACTGTATAGCATGGTCATCACTTACTGTATCTACTCCATCACTGCCACAATGGCGAAAAACAATCTGAGGATGGAGAGGATGTCCATGCGCACTGTAGTCCAGGGGAGGAGCCACCTATCTCGTGATACTTCGAAGACTCTGCCAGGACAACAATGTGCAATCATCCGGACCCAACACTAGGCGGCGATCTATGCACAGATATGAATGTTAGCAGCCCTACATGCCAAGAACAGATGCATACTGGTAAGTAGCATATTCAATTACAAATGTTGTAAATCATTTTTCGGTTGATAATATAAATCACATTACCTGTATCACTTTGATAAAGAAGAATTAAATGTTGCATCATGAATTTTAATGTACCACACCCAAGAGTTCCCTGGTGCCTGACCCTCCATGAGCATCCAACCCCCGCTGTGCATGATCTTCAGAGCATCAGCTCCGACCAGGCACTACACCCAACCCTCTGCCAGCAGCTAACGCTAGAAGTGCACGGTCATACTCTATGGAGTGGGCCTTGTGACGAACTTTCCAAGAGCAGAAAGCATCTGCCACACCAGGCCTTTAAACGTGCGCAACTCGTTGGTGTGGAGTGGGGGGGGGGGGGGGGGGTGGGTGAAGGTTGGTCTATGACCTGGACTACAGAAGCGACGTGCTTCCACCATACTTCATTAGGCCCACCCCCGGATATGGACATAGGTGGAGCTGAGCAGTGAGGACTGAATACTTTTTTTCACAAACAGGATTCACAAATGCTGCATTCACAAATCTTCAGGCCCAGCAGGGAGGGTGCAGGATTTGCAAATCCGATATTAGATTTGCAAGAGAGAATTCTTTTGATAGTTATTTTATGGACCCTATGACACATTTAGAGCTCCCCCCCCAACTTGGGCCTCTTGGGTCAGGGTAAGTTCACCCTGCTCCCCCTTACCTCTTTACTTTTTTATTATTCCCAAAATGGTGTTAAGTGCACTGTAATGAGTAATAGCCAGCACAGCAGAAATGTTTCTGTGATGGATTCATGGATCCTCCGGTCGATTCATGAATTCACAATGGACAACAGAGAAAAACAAGCATTGGCATAGCCAATAGATCTCGCCTTTGGGACCTTATAAGTATTTAGTTATGCAGCACAATATCATTGGTACAACAGCATCAACTGTTGCATGGCTAAACACTTATAATGTCCCAAAGGCGAGACCTATTGGCTATGCCAATGCTTGTCTGTTCTCGCTGACGGACAGAACGAAATCCCCATGGCAGGTGGTACTGTCCCTCACTAGGAAGGTGCCATGCCGATGCCCTTGCAACATAGCTACCGCTTCTTGTCTGCTCAGCTGCCCGAAGTACCAGTCATATTGATCCCCGAAACCTGAAGCCATTACGGCGGCGCGGCAGTGCCCCTCCACTCGAATGCGTCCTCCTTGCGAGCAATTGGGCGTCAACTGAGTAACAGGGTTCAATGATAGTCTGTGAACAAAGTGCATGAGGTTAAAAGCAAAATAAGAAAGCTAAATAAAACTCTAAGCCACGGCGACCACATTGCCTTTCAAGTTTAACTGCGCTGCGGTCTACAACTGTGGTTGGTTATGTTGGTAAACTCGTAAACCATTTGCTAGTGTCACCCAATACCACTACAGTGTTACTTTAGACCACAGGAATACTACGTATTTACCACTAGCACTGTCCCGTGCCGAAATAATGTCTACACTGTGTAGTAGTGCTATCTCTCTCAAAACAGCAAGCATACAATGGTAATGTATATTGGGTTATAAATACCTGGGATATTGTTTTCTGGATAACCGGCAGGTGAGATGCTTTGGCCTTTTTAGCTCTTGGCACTTACAGAACCATGTTTTTGATGAGGAAAAGGAAACCGCACACACCTACATCCGGGGGTGTAAGCACCGTTTCACGATTGTGGGCTCTCTGGATCCTTTCAGGCCTTTGACTACCTCAGCCTACTAACCCTTGAGGTAGCGCCACGGAGTTCTGTTTACACCCCTGAGTGGCAAGTTTTTAAGTGTACTTTAAACATAAAAGACATAATGGAGTGACAGAGTGCCTTCGGTGTTCTAATGCTGCCCATAGGCCACTGTAAGCGTCTTCCAATACTACCAGCACCCTGGGGTGTCGCCTGAGATTTTTTGGTACCATTGGGGTGCCTCTAGAAATCTTCTACATAACTGGGTACTTAACTTTACACAGCTGAGTATACCTTTCTTCACAAACTGCACAATGGGGTCGTGCCGGCTTGTTTCAGCAAAAACTCCTCAGCAGTGTTTAGTGTACAGTACCTTTGTCTGTCTTTAGGTGCCTGTCGCACCTATAGAAGATCTTCCACCTAAGTGAGCACACTTTGGTAGCAGATGGTCTTTAACTGAATATTAACCATTTAATACATTACGGAATGAATGGTTCCTCATCACTGTGGGGCGTCTAATTCGATTGGGCGTGTCCGCAATTATAACCCTGTGCTCTACTACCAATGCACTAGGGGTGCCTCTGCAGCGCTCTTGGCTGACTCTGACCCACACACCATCCAGGTGCCCTGTCTATCTGAGTTAGCTGCGGCGCCTCCCTCTTCCTACCCTACCGTTATCGGCACTCCCCTATTCACAGAAGCGCCTCCCTCTTCCTACCCTACCGTTATCGGCGCTCCCCTATTCACAGAAGCACTGATTTCTGCTGTGGCTCCTCCCTATCTCCAGAGGTCCTTCCTTTTACCCTACGGTGTCCGTGCAGGTCCACTTTCCGTACCATGACAGCCTCGGAGCCCTTGGGGCTCCTTTCCCCTATGGCTCCTCTTTCAACACCGTTCTGGTTGCCCCCCCCTCTTCCTGGGGGGGCTCCCCTTATCCCGACAGTGCTTCAAAACCCTGCCCTCCCTTATCTCCACCCACTACCAACCGGGACGCCACCTACTACGGTGTCGCTCCCCTCTGTGCCTCCTCAGCTGGTGCCTCTCTAGCCCGCTTTGCTTCCCGCTACCTCCCGTAGCACAAACTTTTTCCAGCAATCCCTGCTGCAACAGGGACAAGATGGCGGAGCGGAAGTGACGGGCATTTGGGTGGGCAGCAGACTTGCAACGCACAGGAAGTGAGATTTCAGCGGACAGTGGTGCACATGCAGCCATCTCTGTGAGGACAAACCCTTTTAAGATTGGCAGAGAAAGTATAAACTGCTCAAAATATTATACAAACAGTACGGACCCCACTACATAACCAAGAGGCATACTGAAATATAACAGACAAGCATTTGCAATGCAATAGGTCTCGCAAGTTTAAGCTATGGGCATTGTAAATGGCAATGCCTTTTATTTATGTTTTAAAAACCAAATCATTACAATGCCAATAGCTCAAACTTACGTAAATGCGAGACCTATTGCATTGCAAACTTGTTACACATGGTAACACTGACTGGAAACATCTTTGTAAAGGGCCTTCCACTGCCCTGGAACACGTCTCCATGTTTTTAGGAAGTATTGATACGTTTCAGCTAGAAACACATTTGTAATTGTTTTTTTTTTTTTTTTTTTTGAGTTTACATATCATGCAGCAGATGATGGATGAATTGGCAAATGTGGCAAATCCATAGTTATGCGGAAAAGGCTGCAGCTACAGAGTCTCATAAATGCAGTGGCCTGGCCCAGTGTGTAGCTCCTGTTTGCTTTGCTGTGTTTATCAACACTTGGCCTCATCGTGACTCCCAGCTTCTAAGCAGGGTGCCTGGTCTGGCTCAGCCTGAATCATTTGCTTTGCTTCTCCCATTGATGCGGTTTCAGTTTCAGGAGGATTCTCTAGTTTGCGCCTCATTATAAACTGTTGACTCCCAGAGGTGACCCTAGCTTACGCTTTTGATGAACTTGAATCCACGCCATTTAGTTGCACACTGAACACTTTCTAATTGAACTTCTGTGCTTGCTTAAAGCCTAGTACACGGCACTTAATTTGTGCGGGGTGATCCCTAGTGGTGGGCTCCTGTTCTTCCTTGTGGAGACCAGGACTTACTTTCATCATCAGACTTTTGCTGGGTGCAAGAGAGACAAAAGCATAAGAAGGAGAAGGGAGGCGAGAGAGGAAAATAGGAAACAGTGATAGAGGGAGCAGGCAGGCATGAGTAACAACCCCCAAGAGTGAGATAGAGAGGGAGGGCAGGATGGTGGAAGAATGAGGTATGAGGTGACTTCAAGATAAGATGGGGTATTCGGCAACCCCAGCACTCAGAAGCGTTAGCTGTGGGCTCCGGAGAAAATCTTTGAAAACCTAAAATTATTATTATTATTGTTGTTGTTTTATTTATTTTTTGTACCTACGACGCTGAATAAGAGTCCAGCCCCAACCAGCTCCATTTTCGAGTTGCACCTCAATTAATATAAATTACGTGCACCCCGAATCTTCGGATCCCCAAACATTGGGCTCCTCGTCGGCGAGGGTTGCTTTGCAGTGCCTACGCCATGCCACTTCTCGAGTATGAAAGCACCATATGGTGTTGAATGTCTCAGCAGTGAGTGCGCATTTGCAACATAATGAAGCGTATCTAACTAAAGTATATTTTTTTTACCAGGGCTGTTATTGTAGCGGCTCCCAATTACCATCCACGCCTGACATATGGCTTTGTATCGAGCTCTCGGCGCCCCCCTTTTCATCCGCTTCAAAGTGCAGTTGATGTTGTGCACGTGTTTATTTGGCAGGCTATTTTAAGTTTGTCATATAAAAGTGCTTTCCCTTTCGGGGTATGCTAATTAGACTTATGCTAATTAGCAGTGTCAGTTGCGCTAACGGTAATCACGTATTAATCCTGCAGGTCTGCGTGACTGAGCTAAAATATAATATGTGGCTTCTTCAAACAGTCGCTGCAGGTGGCCTGACAAATCACCCAGGGGGGATTAAAAGCAGCCTTTAAAGACTGCTCCTAGCAGAGAGCTGTGTTGTTCCATTGCATAGTCAGTTGTGTGTTTACTCTGTGTCCACATAATCTGATTATGGTTTTTTGTGCCTTACAGGGCATCAACAAACTGTTCCTGCTTGGGGGTGGGGGGGGGTTTAAGTTAACATTTATCATCCAAAAAGGTCACCAGTGGTTTTAAGGACTGGGAGTGCAGCAGGTTGGTGTCTAGAAAGACGGCTGTGGCAACGAGGAAACCAAGGTAGGTAGAGGCCATTGACGGCCTCAGAGGTTCAAGCTTAAAAGACCGGTTTCAAAGAGCCCACCTGGTGTAAGCATTTGTCGTATAGACACTAGTAATTAACAAGACATCACTACACACACCGGGTGCAGCTCGGATACGGTATTTATTGGGCTCCTAGCAGAATTAAGCTACGAGGTATGTCAAACCATATACCCAACAGAACACATAACTTGTACGGCTGAGCTCGTCTAGTGGGCATAGCTCAAAAGACCACATGCTCAGAGCACCAAAAACAAGCGGCACTGAAAGCGATCGCTATTTAAAAAAAAAAAACACGCCCGCTAGTGGTGCGCATGGCCGCCACAGCGAGCCATATGTTTTCAATTATCGCGCCCGTGTCTGGGCACGATAATTGAAACCACATGGGCTTTGGTGCGCGTAACAGACACCAATAGGCCATGGGCGGAGCAATGCGCCCGCCTTTGGCCTATTGCGTGCTCTGTTTAAACAAAACACGCGATCAAAGCCCAATAGCGGAACCCAAAAGGAAAAGCACATGCACGAGCGTGTGCGATTCCAGGGTCCGTTTGCAAACCCCGGACAAAAGGGCTCTCGCCTGCACGAGCAGTGCTGCGCTCTGCAACGCAGGGCGCCAGCCCTAAAAAACCAGTATAAATAGTACAAAACGCAAGGGAAAATACAAGTATAACACTAGCTCAGAAATTGAGGCACCACAATGTGGGGGAATGGCTATGACATAAACGAACAGCTGAAACAACCAGCTTCGAACGTGTCTGATTGGATTCCAGCAGTCCCTCGCCGAGGAGGGTGAGAACTGGGAAAAACCGATCTCTTGTCGTTATGGGGCCATGTGTTTTGAAACACATGGCCCCATAAAGATAAGAAAGCTTTCACGGCAGAAGGGAGGCAGATGAGCCCGTCCAAATGGGACGGCTCAGAAAGCCAAACGAAAACGTCACAAACACCTCTTTTCCAATGGCTGGCCACTGTTTAGCATAAACGGTGACGCCAGACAATGTAAAAGAGGGGCGGGGCTTAATGCCCTTTGCAGAAAATACCCCAAATCATTAAATCTCGCCAGCGAGACTGCGCATGTGCGCAGCCCACGCCAGGCGAGACCTAAAGCTTTAGTCTAATGTTGGGGCCTTCCTGTTTAATTGGACTCTCAAATCTTGAAATTAACCACACAGAAATCTCTAAAATGTAACCTCTTCATGCCCAGACCAGAACAATTTTAAGATGATAATTTCTCAAACTACTGAACGGGTCTACTGAGTCAAGTAAAGGCACTTCCTTGAGTAAAGTTATGTTTACAAGCCAACTTTGGTGTAATTCCCTTTAGCTATTTTCTTCTGTATCGAGGAGTAAGGAATGGTACGCCAAATTGAAATGTAACTTTTGGGATCCTTCCGATTTTCCTGAGGATATCCTGCAGGAAAAGGAGAAGAATAGCTTAACTGTTGCTTAGCAAATGTGGGCTTGTGTTGCTTGTTGTGCCACAGTGTCATCCCTTGTGGAGAGCAAAGTGGAAGAGCAAACACATATCGACTGGTTCTCCAGCAAACAAGGTCTATATTGTTTTTTGGTACCCCACAATTTTTGTTTTTTAATAAGTAATTTTCAGAGCCATCTTTAACCTCTTCAGTGCCCATGACGAGATAGTCTCGTCATGGAGCACGGTCGCGCTGTGCCCATGACGAGACTATCTCGTCATGAACCCCACCCACTAATGTAACGCCCGGCACAGGAGGGGGAAAGGGCGTGGCACAGAAGGGGTTAATAGTTTAAAGAAAGATAAACATATATCTTGTTCGTTTTTGTTTATCAGTGAGTGAAAGTGATGGACAGGAAGAGAGATGGGGGAGTGAGACAGGTAGTGAAAGTGAGAAGGAATGTGCAGCCTTCAGCCATGCAATCCGGGGTTTAGCCTCATGGCCTGGCCAGATTCTGCACTCATTTCACGTATGTGCTGCCAACCCGCAGCATACCACCATCCACCGCTGCGCATGGCTGGCCTCTTCAGCAGGGTAGGCTATACGGCCTGGCCTGGCCTGCGGCTAGGCCTTGCGGCCATGCCCTAGCAGATGGGCAAGCCCGCATTGCTCACAGCCTTTAGCTCGGACCGAAGCATTTAGCCTTTGGGGCTGTTTTATTCATTTTTTTATTTATCATTATTATTATTATCATTATTATTATTATTATTATTATTATTGATATTATTATTATTTGTGTCATTATTATTTTGATTTGTTGATCCTTATTTGGAACCTCACTTCCAGGGTTAGATTCATGTCTGGGCACTGTAAACCAAGGCCAAACTTCAAATCCATAAGCCCCCGGTTTGGGAGTTTGTGTTTTAAACGCATTTCTGCGATTCCTCCTTAGGCAATATAAGGGTTAGTGAAGCTTGCCTTGGGTTTTCGCTACCAGATCATGATGCTTCCTCTGAATTCGCTGTACCTTTTCGGGCTCTGTAGATCCCAGACACCTAAGTCAGTACCATACCTTACCCAGTGTCAGTTTTAGGTGTCGAAGATCTGCAAATCCTGAAAAGGTACAATGCTTCCTGTACCCTTTAATTTTTCTTTTTACTTTTTCCATTTCAGACTTCTTCAGGGTTCCTTTATGTTGGCCAGAGAATCAGGTTGCACCCACACTCCCCATTGATGTGTTGTTTTAATTTTTGTGTGCAGAACTTGGCCCATGTTTTGAAATGACTGCCTCAAGGGACTTTTTTGTCTTGTAGCTGCCTGTTAGACCTGTCAGACCTTTGGGTGGTCCCTCCTCATCATTATTTATTTTGTCCCACTTCTGCCTCAAACCCTGTTATAATTTTTCCTTTTTGGGAACCACCAGACTTGTTAGTGTTGATGCAGGGTCAGGGAGCCATTTTCCCTACCCCTTGAACTTCTGTCTGAGGGCCTGAGACACAAAATGGTGGCCACCCATTGTCACCTGTGACATAACCAGAACTCACTGGAGGTTTCTAGAACCTTCTGGAACATTCTAAAATCCTGGGATAGTGGGAGGCAGTTTTAGAATGTTGGGAGGCCATCTCAGAGGGGCAGTTGGTATCTGACTGGAGAGGAGAGAGGACCAGAGATAGAAGGAGGTCGGAGTAAGGCAGCAGGGGTGGAAACCAGTGCTTGGAGTGGGGTCCAGAAACCCACCCTTGATGCTAGTCCCTACTGACCAAGCCCAGCCTAAAGCCCTGTGTGGGACCAAGACCAGAAGAACCATCTTAAGGATCTGAACATTTGGAACAGGCCTTAAAGAGGAAGAACAGCAAGCTCCTGACCTGTTCGGTGGTGTCCTCCTGGAGTCCTGACGTCGAGAAGCCTGGAGACCTGGGGCCTGAGGTAGAGAAGCGGCGCTGACAGAAAGCAGACGTTGTACCCGGAGCCGTCCGAGGTCGAGAGAGGGCGCCGACGGAGGTCGTGGAGAGGCACCGGAGGTCGAGTAGGAAGTCACCTGAGGTCGAGGTGAGGCGTCGACGGGGGAGTGAAGTCCGCCCTCCGGAGTCGCCGGAAACTGAGGTGAAGCGCGCCGGAGGTCGGGAGTGGAGATCGCACTCCGGAGACACCCGGAAGCGGGGAGACCGTGTCCCTGCAACGCCGGAAGGCGACATCGAGCCGAGGCCGCCCAGCGACATCGATCCGGAGCCGCCTCACGGCGTCGACACGGCGCCAAGCGGAGCCGATAGTTGTGGAAGGGACAGTAAGTGGTAGAGGGGGCGTCTAAGGCCCCGTGGAGCCCTAAAGACCATCCTAGGGGCTAGAGGGGTGTTAGGACCAGCCTGGGAGTGCCAGGGGTGAACTGAGACTGGTGCAGTGACCTCTGTGAGGGGCTGTGTAGTTTGGAGGGCCAGATCTTTAGGTTACCCTCGTTCTGCCTCAGCTTAAGCCCCAGCCTTGACCAATCTAGGTGGGACACCCCCATGCCACCCAAATGACCACAAGCTGTGTATGGGCAAAGTAAGACCAAGTTACCTCATGAAAGTGATCTGATCTGTAATTGACATTGATTGCTTTACCTTAATTATTGAAGGTGCTTTACTTATTGTCTTTCACTAATTTATTCCTGCACTGTATTTATTGTCTGACTGTATTTATTTGCCATCTGTATTTATTGCACCTCTATTTATTCCTTGCTTAATTATGACCTGAACCTATTTGTTGAAACTTCGAAGTAGTATTGTTTATTTGACCTGCTCTTTTAAAGGAAAATCCTATTGTATTGTATTTATGATGTGAAGCCTGCAACTAAGAGAAAATAAGATAAAGACATATATATTTTCTTCTTTTCTTCCATAATTTTTACGGTGTAGTGTCGTTTTTGGAACGGATGAACGCATGGTTATTGTGAAGGTGTGACGTACGCTTAACACGGTGCCTGACCCCCAACCGCTCGAGCCAAGCTACCACCGTGCTGGGAACCTGGTGACCGCTAACCCGGTTGCCCGGTTTCCAACATAAAATTGGTGTTCAGCGGTGGGATAGAGCTGTGCTTGCGTCTACTCGACAATAACTTTGGGTAGTCCATAGGCCTACACCGGGAGTTTTCTCCAAGCGGACTTCCTAATTTTGAGTTTTGTTTTTTCCAAATTTACTTCTGGTGGTGGGAGGAGGTATTACAAAAGGTACCCCCCCTGCATAGCTTCTGTAAGCAACTGTCTTCTATCCTGAGTGGGCAAAATGGAGTTTGTGTTGGAGGATGTGGAAACTTACACTGTGGCCCAACTCAGAGAGTTTTGTCAGCGAGAGGGGGTGTATTGTCCCCAAGGTGCAAAGAAGGGTGAGCTCCAGACCAGCTTGAGGGCTTGGGGGGGAGGCACGACGAGAAAGTAAGGTTGAGAAGGAGGACAGGGATGGAGAGACTGACAGCGAGGGGGCTGGTTTGTACCAACCTGAGGTGGGGAACCTATTAGCGGGGCCCAGAACACTTTCAAGGAAGGGCAGCAGTGTCTCTAGCAGCGGCTTATCAGAAGCAGAATTAACTGACCGGAGGGAGAAAAGACAGCTCACATGGGAGTTGGCGAAGCTGGAGAAAGAAAAGGAGGAACAGAGGATGGCTCACGAGTTGAGGCTCAGGGAGATAGATCTCCAGATCCTACGGATCGGGGCACACACTGTTCCTAATGGTGGCAGCGAAGACAGAGAAATCACCAGGGAACCCAAACCCTATCTGCCAAAAGACATAGTAGCCAGCTATAGTGCGGGAGATGACATCGCCAAGTGGCTAGCGGCCTATGAGGTCTCTTTAAGAGCCCATGGGGTTCCAGAGAAATATTGGGGAGGGGGATTGTATAAATACATGCCTCCAGCTGGCAGGGATACATTATTGGCCCTGGAGCAGGATGAGCAGACCCACTACCCCACCATGAAAGTGGCGCTCGTGAGGAAGTTTGGACTAACACCCGAGAAGTACAGACCGAAGTTCCGGGGTAGCCACAAACTGGGCACACAGAATTGGGTGGATTTCCTGGACTATGCAAAGAAGGCATTAGAGGGTTGGATACAGGGCAGCGAGGTGAGGGACTACGAGGGGTTGTTTGATTTGATGTTGAAGGAACACCTGCTCGAAAAATGTTTCCCCGAACTGCGTCAACACCTGGTGGATAGCAAGCTGACCAATCCCCGGAAGCTTGCTGAGGAGGCGGACATTTGGGCTAGTACCCGGGTGTCCACAAGGGGGACTGGAGGGGACTCTCAAAAGACCGGACAGGGCGCCCCCCAGAAGAAAGAGGGAGGGGAAAAGAAAACGGAGTTCTCTAAAGGCCCCCAAAATAGTTTCCAAGGGAAGGGAACGGGATTCACCCCTAGGGCTAACCCACCTAGAAACCCTAATCCTGGCCAGAGTCAGCAGCCAAGGGTTGTCCATTGCTTCGAGTGCGGTGGTGTCGGACACTATAAGGGAGATGTGAAGTGCCCGAAAAGACCACCCCCTCCCATCGGAGGAAAGACCCCCGGAGTAGCTAGTGTAGTGCTCGGGGAGGAGATGCCTTTAGATAAGGGAAGGGAGTGGGCGGGTGTCACTTTAGTGTCCCTGGGAGAACGGGAGATGGTTCCTAAGATCCAGGTGCCCGCAAATACCACAAAGTATGGGCAGTGGGTCACCATCAACGGCCAAAGAGGGGAGGCTCTGAGAGACACAGGAGCCAGTATGACTATGGTACGTAGCCAACTGGTGTCTCCAGAGCAGGTGATTCCCAATGTACTCCACCCTGCCGCGATGGCTGACGGCAGAATGGGCCACTATCCGGTGGCCGAGGTTCCATTTGAATGGGAAGGGGTTGCAGGTTTGCTTCGAGTTGCCGTAAGCCCTGCCGTGCCAGTCGATTGTCTGCTGGGGAATGACATGGAGCATAATGCTTGGAAGGAGGTGGAATACCGGACTCATGCTGAGATGCTGGGTACACCTGACTGGGCCTGTGTCAGCACAGGGTCTGCGACTACCCGGAGGGGGAGTTCGTTTAGGCTGGAGCCTGGAACAAAGGCACAGCCGGCTGCCGACCAAGGGAAGAACCGAGGACAGGAGGAGCCTGCCTCGGCATCCGCGCCCCGTGTGACGGATAGGCCACAGGAGGTGGTGGACCAGGAGTCCGCGGAGGGGGATGTTACCGAACTGGAGAACCTACCCATCCCGGCCGAGTGGGACGTGGAGGGAGGGCCGACCAGGGAGGAATTCTGCAAGGGCCAGAGGAAGTGTCCTACCCTTGAGGGACTGAGGCGACAGGCCGAAGCCCAGGCAGCAGGGAACGTTGAGGGGAACTACAACATTTACTGGGAGGATGGCCTCCTCTACAGTGAACCCAAGGCACCCATGCACGGATCGTCACGGACCTTGGTTGTCCCTCAACGTTATCGAGCCTTTCTCCTGGAATTGGCTCATGAGATCCCCTTGGCAGGACACCTGGGGCAAGACAAGACCTTTGCCCGGCTTGTCCCACACTTTTATTGGCCTTAAATGAAAGTGTCGTCCGACACCTATTGCCGGACGTGTGTGTCTTGTCAAGCCAGTGGGAAAACAGGGGTGAAGCTGAAAGCTCCCCTGGAACCACTTCCTGTCGTTAGCACCCCCTTTGAAAGGGTGGGCATTGACATTGTGGGTCCGTTAGATCCGCCTACTACAGCTGGTCACAGGTTTATCCTGGTCCTGGTGGATCATGCCACACGGTACCCAGAGGCTATACCTCTGAGGACCATTACTGCACCTGTTGTGGCTAGGGCCCTGATGGGAATCTTTACCCGAGTGGGTTTTCCCAAGGAAGTTGTGTCTGACAGGGGGACCAACTTCATGTCAGCATACATGCGGGCCATGTGGAAGGAGTGTGGAGTGACCTACCGGTTCACCACTCCTTACCATCCCCAGACCAATGGTCTGGTGGAGAGGTTCAATAAAACCTTGAAAGGCATGATCAGAAGTCTGCCTGAAAGCCTGCGGAGGAAATGGGACGTCCTCCTACCCTGTCTATTGTTTTCTTACAGGGAAGTGCCACAGAAGGGAGTGGGCTTCAGCCCCTTCGAGCTTTTGTATGGGCACCCTGTGCGTGGACCTCTCGGCCTGGTGAGAGACGGATGGGAAAGAACTCCCAGAAAGCTTCCCCAGGACGTGGTGAGCTACATGCTGGCCTTCCGGAGCCAAATGGCTAAGTTGTGGAAGCAAGCTTCTGACAACTTGGAAGCCAGCCAAGCAGTGATGAAGGCGTGGTACGACCACAATGCTCATCTGGTGGAATTGGAGCCTGGCCAGAAGGTGTGGGTGATCGAACCAGGAGAGCTTAGCTCCCTCCAGGATCGCTTTGAGGTGTTGGAGAAGAAGGGTAAGGCTTGGCTTTGGTGGATCTTAAGACCCCTCGCCAGCCCCTACGGGTGCTGCATGCCAACCGCCTCAAACCCCACCATGAGAGGCCCGAAGTCATATTGATGATGGTGACTGACGGAGCAGAGGACGTGGAAAGCGAGCTTCTCCCCGACTTATTTGCGTCTCAAGAGAAGGATGGGTTGGTGGAGGGAGTGATTCTCTCCCCATCCCTAACTCCTGAACAGCAGGAGGACTGCCGCCAGGTCCTGGGGCAGTACTCTTCGTTGTTCTCCCTTGTTCCGGGTAGGACTCACCTGTGCGTCCATGACGTGGACACAGGAGACAGCCCACCTGTGAAGTCAAAGATCTACCGGATGACAGACAAGGTGAAGGCCAGCATTCACAGTGAAGTCACTAAGATGCTGGAGCTAGGAGTGATTGAACCTTCCAGCAGCCCCTGGTCCAGTCCGGTGGTATTAGTACCAAAAGCTGCACCACCGGGTGCCCAACCGGAACTGAGGTTCTGTGTGGACTACCGGGGACTGAACTCAGTAACCAAGACTGATGCTCATCCGATTCCGAGGGCGGATGAACTGATTGACCGGCTGGGAGCTGCCCAATATCTGAGTACCTTTGACCTTACTTCCGGGTACTGGCAGATCTCTCTGACTGATGGAGCTAAGGAAAGGTCAGCCTTCTCCACGCCCAAGGGCCACTACCAGTTCTGCGTGATGCCCTTTGGGCTCAAGAACGCACCTGCCACGTTTCAGCGTCTGGTGAACCAGATCCTCGCTGGAATGGAGAGTTTCTCTGCTGCTTATCTGGACGACATTGCCGTCTTCAGTAACAGCTGGGAGGATCACTTGCGTCACCTGCAAGCTGTTCTCCAGGCCCTGAAGCAAGCTGGTTTAACGATTAAGGCCAGTAAATGCCAGATCGGGCAGGGGTCGGTAGTGTACCTTGGACACTTGGTGGGTAGGGGAGCGGTGCAACCCCTCCAGGCGAAAATCGAGGCCATCATGGCCTGGGAACCCCCCAAGACTCAGACTGAGGTCCGAGCTTTTCTGGGCCTCACCGGATATTACCGCCGCTTCGTGAAGGGGTATGGTACCATTGTGGCCCCCCTCACGGAGCTTACGTCCAAGAAGCAACCTCGACGGGTAGTCTGGACGGAGGCTTTTCAGCAGGCCTTTGTGAAACTGAAGCAAGCCATGTGCGAGGCCCCGGTCTTAAGGGCCCCAGACTTTTCCAAGGAGTTCATTGTCCAGACGGATGCATCGGAACATGGCATTGGGGCAGTGTTATCGCAACTCAATGAAGAGGGTCTGGATCAACCCGTGGTCTTCCTATCCCGGAGACTACTTCCCAGGGAACAGAAGTGGAGTGCAATAGAGCGTGAAGCCTTTGCAGTGGTATGGGCTCTGAAGAAGTTGCGGCCATACCTGTTTGGCTCGCACTTCCTAGTTCAGACCGATCACAGACCCCTTCGGTGGCTGATGCAGATGAAGGGGGAGAATCCCAAGTTGCTAAGGTGGTCTATCTCCCTACAGGGAATGGACTTTCAGGTGGAACATCGGCCTGGAGTGGACCACGCCAATGCAGACGGTCTCTCAAGGTATTTCCGCCTTAGTGATGAGAACTCCCAAGGGGTTGGGTAGCTCTCCCCACTTTCAGCTGGGGGGGACGCGTGTTAGACCTGTCAGCCCTTTGGGTGGTCCCTCCTCATCATTATTTATTTTGTCCCACTTCTGCCTCAAACCCTGTTATAATTTTTCCTTTTTGGGAACCACCAGACTTGTTAGTGTTGATGCAGGGTCAGGGAGCCATTTTCCATACCCCTGGAACTTCTGTCTGAGGGCCTGAGACACAAAATGGTGGCCACCCATTGTCACCTGTGACATAACCAGAACTCACTGGAGGTTTCTAGAACCTTCTGGAACATTCTAGAATCCTGTGATAGTGGGAGGCAGTTTTAGAATGTTGGGAGGCCATCTCAGAGGGGCAGTTGGCATCTGACTGGAGAGGAGAGAGGACCAGAGATAGAAGGAGGTCGGAGTAAGGCAGCAGGGGTGGAAACCAGTGCTTGGAGTGGGGTCCAGAAACCCACCCTTGATGCTAGTCCCTACTGACCAAGCCCAGCCTAAAGCCCTGTGTGGGACCAAGACCAGAAGAACCATCTTAAGGATCTGAACATTTGGAACAGGCCTTAAAGAGGAAGAACAGCAAGCTCCTGACCTGTTCGGCGGTGTCCTCCTGGAGTCCTGACGTCGAGAAGCCTGGAGACCTGGGGCCTGAGGTAGAGAAGCGGCGCTGACAGAAAGCAGACGTTGTACCCGGAGCCGTCAGAGGTCGAGAGAGGGCGCCGACGGAGGTCGTGGAGAGGCACCGGAGGTCGAGTAGGAAGTCACCTGAGGTCGAGGTGAGGCGTCGACGGGGGAGTGAAGTCCGCCCTCCGGAGTCGCCGGAAACTGAGGTGAAGCGCGCCGGAGGTCGGGAGTGGAGATCGCACTCCGGAGACACCCGGAAGCGGGGAGACCGTGTTCCTGCGACGCCGGAAGGCGACATCGAGCCGAGGCCGCCCAGCGACATCGATCCGGAGCCGCCTCACGGCGTCGACACGGCGCCAAGCGGAGCCGATAGTCGTGGAAGGGACAGTAAGTGGTAGAGGGGGCGTCTAAGGCCCCGTGGAGCCCTAAAGACCATCCTAGGGGCTAGAGGGGTGTTAGGACCAGCCTGGGAGTGCCAGGGGTGAACTGAGACTGGTGCAGTGACCTCCGTGAGGGGCTGTGTAGTTTGGAGGGCCAGATCTTTAGGTTACCCTCGTTCTGCCTCAGCTTAAGCCCCAGCCTTGACCAATCTAGGTGGGACACCCCCATGCCACCCAAATGACCACAAGCTGTGTATGGGCAAAGTAAGACCAAGTTACCTCATGAAAGTGATCTGATCTGTAATTGACATTGATTGCTTTACCTTAATTATTGAAGGTGCTTTACTTATTGTCTTTCACTAATTTATTCCTGCACTGTATTTATTGTCTGACTGTATTTATTTGCCATCTGTATTTATTGCACCTCTATTTATTCCTTGCTTAATTATGACCTGAACCTATTTGTTGAAACTTCGAAGTAGTATTGTTTATTTGACCTGCTCTTTTAAAGGAAAATCCTATTGTATTGTATTTATGATGTGAAGCCTGCAACTAAGAGAAAATAAGATAAAGACATATATATTTTCTTCTTTTCTTCCATAATTTTTACGGTGTAGTGTCGTTTTTGGAACGGATGAACGCATGGTTATTGTGAGGGTGTGACGTACGCTTAACACGGTGCCTGACCCCCAACCGCTCGAGCCAAGCTACCACCGTGCTGGGAACCTGGTGACCGCTAACCCGGTTGCCCGGTTTCCAACACAGCCATTCTGAGCTTTCAGATCAGCTAGGCCAAATGGAACCCTAACAATCTGGAAACACCCAGTAGGCCCAATGAACATAGTCAAACTTTTACTAACTGGGTGCAAAGGGATTTGATGGTAGGCCGCCTTCAGGTCGTGGTGAAAAACCAATGTATTCCTTTGGTGAGTGACAGCATTTCATTTATATTTCGAAGCTGAAATTGTTACACTAGGATATTTGTATTCAATTCTCTTAGCTCCACCTACAATCTCACTTTTCTGTTGGCACGACATACCAATACGAATGGGGAAACGCACTCAGTAGATTTTTTTGTGTTCTCTAACTCTGCTTTCCATTTTCTGAATTACTGTGTTAGCTCATCTCTAATGTAAAAGGGACATTGCTAACTTTATGTACGCTAAGCCTTGGCATCAGATTTGAATTCAGTCTTGTTTGTCAATATTTCCTGGTGAAACTTGCGGAAAGTAATCTAAAACTTTCTGCCCTCTTATGTCCTCCACTCTGTGTGTCTCAGCACAGGCTCAGGAACGTTTGGATCTAGAACAATACACAGATCTCCGGCCATCCAACCCAACACTGATGGACCATCTTCAGCAACATAAAGTTAACATTTTGCATTTCTGTCCTTGAATTCAGATAAGGGATTCCTGAATCGTAACATCTCATATTGTCTCTTGTAAAACTTCATGCTTTGGCATCTTTTTTTATCTAATGCGTCTCCTAATTTCTCTATGAATAGATTCCTATAAACACTTTTATTTACTTTAGTAAGTGGAGAGCTTGGAATGAGCCACAATATCCAGTTTCACTACATCCATCTTTATTTTACAAACTGTTTTTTTTCTAGCTATAGCACTTGAACAACTCACTCCTAAATTGTCTTCTTCAACACTCAAAACACATCCTATACCTTTACTCCCCTCAGAATCACTCTCGCTTTGGTCATCCTCCTGAATAAATTTCACTTTATAATTTTCCTTCTTCCTGCATACCCTTACAAAATGATCAAAAGTCTGCAACAGGAGCACTTTTGAGTTTGTGCCGGACACCTCTTGTGAAAAACAAGATGCTCAAAACGTCCGAACCTGTAACACCTGTTACGTGCTTCCTCCTCTTTTGTCTCGCACCTACCTATATTTCTCACACTCGCAGTTTTAGAATCGGTTTCACCCTTGTTGTCTGGGTTATGTTTCTCATTCCAACTTGTACTCACCTTGACATCAACTTCACAAAATTTTGCCTCGCTTAAAACCGCTCTAGCACAATGCCCAATTAATCAAGTTTTTTTTAACTAAAGCAGTTACTTCCTTTAATGGCGACTCCCCATTTACCTACAATTTATTGTGACTATTGGGATTGTTCGCATCCATGGTAATTCGATCGTGAATAGGTTCATCATGCAATGATCCAAAATGACAAGTTACAGTTAATTTCTTCAGTGCACATACATACTCCTCAACATTCTCTTTCGTTGGCAAAACTCATATCTGTCCACTGCTACACAGACAACCGGAGCAAAGTATACGTCCAGGTCCTCAAGCGCATGTTTGAAAGCATCTCCTTCTCATGGTTGTATTTTTTTTCTCTATTTGATTGTAAATGTTTAGTACTTCAAGACCTAGACAGTTCAGTGAAACCTTTTTTGCATCTGCAGTCATTTCACCCTCATCAGAGGTGGAAATATAGTTGCAAAAATATTCTTTCTCCTCTTCCAACCTCATGATAGATCGTCCTTGTGCCCGCTTGAACGCATCTGGTGCTGATAGATTAAGAGATTTCATAGCTCACATCCAAGTTCTTCTGCTGTTAAATTATTGAACAGATGTGCCGCAAAACAACAACAAAATTGAAACCACCAGCTGTTTAATAATTAAAAATCAGTGTGGTCCAGTTTCTTATGTTCATGTTAAAAATGAAATGACACTTTAGTTTAAATTATTTTCTCCTGAAAAGCCTCTGCCATTCAGAAGCTGTCAAATACAAGGATTCCTCCAATGAGGCTACTCCGCACCCGTAATGAAATGCTAGCTTCTCGTAAAAAGATATATATTACTGTTGTGCTGGTCATACTCTGCTGACAAGCAACTTGCATCAGTGAGAATCTCGTAGCTGTGCCAACTTAATCGTGTAATGTTGAAGACTTTGAAAGTAAAGGGTATGAATAAAGCTTACCTTTTTCTTAATGAAAGTGTGTTAAAAATCAGCATGTTGGTCAATGACTCCTCTCCACAAAACACCAAATCACCTAAGTTCCAATTGGAGTTCACTTGCACTTCATATCTGTTCATAAATATTCGTATTCATTGATTTTTTTCCATTGTCACTTACTGTGGTTTGTCTATTCTGAAAACTATTTTGCAGGTTCATTTGTATGTCCAGAATTGCTGCTAGTCAATTGGGTCGCCAGTTTGTAAAACACACTCAACACGAAAAGTGTAGTGTATCAAGGGCTGGACTGGGAAAGTGTAGTGTATCAAGGGCTGGACTGGGAACACAAACCAGCCCCGCCAAATTTTGTCAGACTAGCCCCACAGTACGGTGCATAGCGAGCGAAACGTGCAAGCCTGACCACAAGGAGGGTTGGGGGTGGGGAGAGGGCAGACCCTTTACACCCCCAAGAAAATGTGGGAAAAAGGACAAAAATGGTGCATTGTACAAAACAGTTTTCATAATATATTCAGCTGTATTATCGTTTAAAGCATATCAAATGATGACCTTACAGTGCACCATGCCATTGTAGTGTTGTGGGCCCTAAGCCCATATTCTACTAAATTGATGGACCCAGATACAGGAATATACTTAGTTAGCTGGCCTCGACCCAGTGCACCTGGGCCCTTTTTATTAGCAGGCTCACGTTACTCGTGACGCATGTGTTGAATGATTGTGGGGTGTAAGTGTGGCCAGCCCTCGGGGGAGTGGCTGGTAAAACCAGTGCATTCTGAGACACTAGAACGTGTCCAGCAGGACACTACAATATCAACAGATATTCTTATATTGAAGACAAAAATATAAGATGTCAAGCATGAAACCTGAATTTAAATTGAACCTCAGTGCACACATTCACTGTTAAGCAGAGCCAATAAGCTGAGAACACAATGAAAGACCATTTCCAGGGATGTTAGCATCTCCACCCCAATAAGCAGCGCGCAGCCAGTCGGCTTTAGCACTGGTGGTGCCCGGTGTGACAATATTCTTGGGTGCCCCTCCTCCCAAATTACCTCTTTCTCCACAGATTCCCACATCACTCTCCAGCAGTGCCCCTAATCTTTCCATAGCCCCTCTCTCACAGACCATGAATCATACGTGTGTAAATTAGTGTATAGAAAATATTACATAAGATAAAAGTGACTACTAGGAGTAGGATTCAAATGTCATCCATACTGGTAGGCATTTTTGGTATTGGGAAGCACAAACACAACATTCAAAACTTAACTAAAGGGTTTCTACCCAAACAAACCCTTCTTGGCCACATTAGGAACATGAAAGACTGGGAAAAACATAATTTTCTAACCTGTATCATGCAGTTTGCATGCAAATCTTTGATGGCAGTTCATGGCTCACTGTGCTATGTTACAATTGTATCTTATGAACTGCAAGTAACAAAAGGATCTCCATGAGAAAAGCAGTAACTCACTGACCTAGCCATATAAAATGCAATTCTGTGATATGCATGGTACAAGATCTTTGCAGCAGGCATGGTAACCCTCAGCACTACTTTAGATCAGTTAAAACTGCCACTGGACAAAACTCCTATTCCAGCAGGAACATTAATCACCAGAGTTATTTCTATATTTTTATTTGTGCCTGAAAACTGCTGGGCACACATGGAATTTTGCAGCACATGCTTTTAAACCCATAAGGTTATTTTTAGCTCTAGGTGGTCGCACCACCCTAAAGCCGGCTCTGATTACATGCACATCCAATCCTGAGGAAAACGTTGTATGATATGAACATGAATCCAGCCATTTTTGTATCTACCTGACTTTGTACATCGTTATCTGTGAAGTTTTTCCATATACCTGCCGACTTGTGCATTTTCTTGTATTCCATGCCCTTTGAAAGGAATGTATGATGGAATTCTGCATGCCTTTTTCACACATGCTTTAGGAACTCCATCATTCGAACGACTGCGTTTTTCGCATGCATTTATTCTGCCCGCAAGTCATTTTAACGACTTGCCTTAAGAGGGCGCTGTGTATTGGAATAGTTTAATTTACTATCACAACTCCAGTGTGCGCAACAGTAAGGAAAGTGTTGGACTTTAATTCCAACACCACTCTACCATTGTGCGCCCCCTAAAGCAAGTTGTTGTAATCACTTGCATGCAGAACGATTGCGCGTTAAAACTGCATTTCGTCTGTTGCCAGTGTTGTGATGGCACAGCGTGATTCCGGTTTCGTCCTAAAGGATGTTTACCCTTGGAAAGTACCGAATGGTTGCTAGAATAGTGGACAAGAGTAGTATTATCCAGGGCACAAGGGTATCTTTCCACAATCCATGGCTCATCTGGTGCCGTTATTACAGTTAAGACTTAGCAATGATAATCCCCAGATAGTTGTAATATTAAGATGCGCTGCTATTGGTTTTGTTAGTGTAACCTCTATTTTCGTCTTGTAGTGTATTTTGCCGATGCATCAAAGTGAATGATACTTTGCTCATCTTTACAGTTGCAAGTATACTTCATATTCATGCAGAAAGGCAACATGTATTTATGTGTGTGTATTCATAGCTTTGAATAAGCCTTAAACCCGATTGTGTTAATGGTGAAACGTGTTAGCTAAAATCTTTGGGAATCATCAAAATGTGATACAATAAAGCATTCCTTGTATATCAAATAAAGAAACCGTTTGGATTGAAAATAGATGTCTCAAACATTACCAGAAGGTATATCAAACTTTACTTATAACTACAGCTATATATTACACATATACCTGAGAACGTCTGGGTGAACCACATTATTCAGCTCTACGGCAGCGGGACAGGGGAGTCGTCAGTTCTCTCCCCTCCTCAAGGACCAAATAATGAAAACACCCAGGGCTTAGGCATCTCGGCAGCCGAAGTAACAAAGATCATTAGCCATATGAGGAATGATGGTGCGCCAGGGCCAAATGGAATACCCGCCACAGTTTTTAAATCAAATCGTCCATTCTGGGCAGACATCCTTACACCTCTTTTTAAACAAGCTTTTCTCACAGCTACAATTCCATCCACCTGGCAGGGCTCAATATTACATCCACTTCATAAAAAAGGTAACCGCTCAAATCCGGCAAATTATAGGCTAATAGCTCTATTGGATATCGAAGCTAAGGCCTATGCCTGGGTCCTGCTGGCAGAACTTGAGAACTGGGTCACAGAAAATAGCATTCTTCCCCATACTCAGTCCGGCTTCAGATCAGGCTGCTCCACGACGGATAATATAATAGCGCTGTCCTATCTTTCGTGGAAAGCCACTCTGCTCAATCATCTACCATTATTTTGCTGCTTTGTGGACTTCAGCGCAGCTTTCGACAGAGTCAACCGAGGGACTCTATGGAACAAATTAAACTCCTGGGGGATACCATCTGCACTTCTTTATGCCCTGATATCTCTGCATCAGAAAACCTGGGTGAGGATTAAAACAAGCGCCACAACAGTATCTGGAAAAATCACAACTAAAAATGGTTTAAAGTAGGCTGCGTATTAGCCCCACTACTATTTAATCTCTACACTGCTGATCTGCCAAAAGAACTGGCAAGCGCAACCTTGGTCGCCCCAAAATTGGGTGGTACACGACTACAGATTATGCAATACGCTGATGATATTATTATCATGGACCATACAAAAATAGGTCTACAAAGAGCGCTCACTGCCCTTAACATATATAACATAAAAAACACCCTTCTGATGAACGAATCAAAAAACAAAGTCATGATCTTTGGGAAATACAAAAAAAAGAAAAATCTGTCTTGGCGAGCAGGCGGTCTACATATTGCAACCTGTACCAGTTACAATTACCTAGGAGTCTGGTTCAATGAAAAGGCTAATCAAGTATCCCATCTTAAACATCTTCGGCTCAAGGGAGCAGGCGTTATATATAGTCTGAGGTGCTTGAATCAGCACCTGCACAGCCCTACAGCCAAGCCAATTTTAAGGGTTCTACGCGCCAAACTGCTCCTGGCAGTGTCCTATGGCCACCTGGCTTTCCCTGGCATAATGGATATATTTCCAGCAAAATATCAAATAAAGGCTTACAAGAAAATATTTTCGGTTCCCCAGCATGCTAGGAGGATGAGACTGAGACTCGAGCTGGGCCTGGAAAGCGCAGATCTTCACTGCTTGGGAGTGTTAATTAATTTCTACATCCATACTCTACGTGCACCTGCTCAAACCATGAAAGAACAATTGCAATCAGTATTCACGGACGAACTTTCTCCTTGGTACAGACAGCTGCACGTTGCCATCAAAAAACCAAGTCACCTTAGTGTCATTTGAGAGAGATGTTGCTCGGCTTCCAAAACAATCGCTCCTTGCAGCTTTGAATGACTCGTATATCAAGGGGAAACCTCAACCATATTTTAGCTGCTCTCTTCAATCACGGACTCGTAATAAAATTATTTATATGAGGCTGCTAGCACTCCCAATTCATGACTTCAACCCGCTGTGGGCTCGGAAGAATGGCCAGCTAACATGTAGGCTCTGCAACTATTCATATGAGTCCTGGTTTCATCTGTTATGTTGTTACCCTCATCTTGCCAATGACCGCCGACGCCAACTGGCCCCAGTTTACTGGGAAAAGTTACCGAGACATTGCAGGGAAGCATCGTGTTGGAAAACCACACTCCCACTCTGAAAGGATGGAGGTGGTCTTCCGGAACACACTGTGGTAGCTTGGCTCGAGTGGTCAGGAATCAGGCTCCGTGCTAAGCATACAACATACCCAAACAATAACCATGCGTGCATCCGTTCCAAAAACGACTCTACACCGTAAAAATTATGAAAATATTCTTCTTTATCTTTTTCTCTCAGTTGCTGATTGGAAAAATAAATAAGACAATCACAATATACAAATTTAAATAGTGCAGGTCAAATAAATACTGTCTGGAGATTCAATAAATAGGGATGATCATAAATACAAGGGACATAAATATAAGTGCAGGTAATACAGGCAATTAAATATTCTGAGGCATTAAATACTGAACCAATAAATATTGTACACCAACAAGTCCTGTAGACCAATAAATATAGTGAAGCAATAAATATGTAAAAACTCAATAAATACAGTGCCCCCAATAAATAATTAAAAGTATACAGCAACACTCATGTAATCAGATCACTTTTCAATTCTTAAGGGCTGATTTGGCCCAGGCACAGCTTGTAGGGTTATGGAAGGCTTGAGGGGTTCTACTCCCTGGCTGGGACAAGGCTGAGGCCTAAACTGAGGTAGATCAAGGGGGGAATACCAGTGCCCTGGCTTTCTCTCTCCACACAACCTCTCTAGGTTAGTCCCAATTCACCCCTGGCACAGTCAGGTTGGTTCCAGCACCTCCCTAGCCCCTTAGAGCAGTCTCTCAGGTCTCCACAGGGCCTTAGGCGCCCTCTACTCCACTTACTGCCCTTTTTCTGTTGTTCCGACGCCGCTGGAGTCGTGTCGATGCCGTGAGGCGGTTCCGGTTCGGTCTCGGCGGCCTCGGCACAATGTCAGTTCTAGACGACGCCGGTAGGCGGTTACGGTCCGATGTCGGCGGCCTCGGTTCGATCTCGACCTCCGATTCGACGGCGTCGGGCAGTCTCTACTCGGTGTCGACTTCGGGCGGCTCCGGTCCGATGGCGCTCTCGGATTCGATGACGTCGGCCGGCCTGGCCTCGATGTCGACTTCCGGCGACTCCGGGGTGCGATCCTCACCCCCGACCTCCGGTGCTCCTCCTCTCAGGTTCCGGGCGACTCCGGAGTGCGATCCTCACTCCCGACCTCCGGTACACTTCACCTCGGTCTCCGACGACTCCGGAGGGCGGACTTCACTCCTCCGATGACGCCGCTCACTCGACCTCGGTTAACTTCCTCCTCGACCTTTGGTATTCCTCACGACCTCCGTCGGCGCCCTCTCACGACCTCAGGCGGCTCCGGGTACGACGTCTGCTTCTTCAGTCAGCGCCGCTTCTCCACCTCGGGCTCCAGGTCTTAGGCTACTCGACGCCGGACTCCAGGGAAACCAGTTTCCAGGTCAGGATCTTGCTGCTTTCTGCTTCTAAGGCCTGTTCCTGCTGTCCAGGTCCTTAGGATGAGTTTTTCTGGCTTCTTCCCACACAGGGCTACAGGCTGGGATCCATCAGTAGGGACAAGTATCAAGGGTGGGTTTATGGACCCCACTCCAGGCACAAGTTTCCACCCCTGCTGCTTCACTCCTTCCTCCTTCACTGTTGTGCTGCTCACTCTTCACCAGTCAGGTGCCAACTGCCAGCTCCAACTGCCAATTCTCTCTCTTAGCTTCCCAACATTCTAAACCGCCTCCAACTGTCACAGGGTTCTGGAATGTTCTGGAAGGTGCTGGTAGGTTCCAGTGGATGCTGGTGATGTCACAGGTGGCCACCATTTTGTGCTTCAGGCCCTCAGACAGAAGTTTCAGGGGTAGCTAAAATGGCTCCCTGAATCGGCATCAACACTAAAAACGAAAACAAATGAGGGAAAAAGGGCCAAGTCCTACACATCGGATTTATGCTTCAGTAATAACTCAGCCCAAGTCTTAGCAAGAGCTGCGAAGTTTGTTAATATTATCCTAATTGCATTGCATAATGCTCAGCATTAAGAAACTGTCAAACTCTATCCTTACTTGCACATATTAACGTCGATAAAAGTCAAACTCTTTATGATAAGCACTGTGACACTTAATTTAGATACAGCTGATTTATAAATGTATACAAATTTTTTCTTTTTTTCTGCTTTTATTAACTCTTGTATTTTAATCCTTGAATTTTATTAATACGTTTGTATGTTATAGTTTTAATTAACTGTAATAAACTTATATTAGAGTATATGATATCCTGGAACTCTCCTGATTTCAGCCACTTCTATTATTCACTAGAGTTTTCTTGACATTATGATTGTTGCCTGAAAACTGATGGATATAAAAGGAGCTCTGCAGCAGGTGCTTTTAAACCCATAACAGTTTGCAACACACAGTGCCCCTTAGCTCAGCAATCTGTGCGGTTGGGGGCACATGAGACCCTTTTGGACCATAAACATTATTTAAAATTTTAAGTGGAGTCACAGACATGCACTCAGCACTTACCAGTAGCTGTGCTTCCTGCCGAGGGCAGAGCTTCCTGCCGAGGGCAGAGACCGGGGGGGGGGGGCTGGAAGAAAATAATGATACCAGGCCAGGGTTGTCTGTTGCAACTGGCAGCTACTACTAATTGACTCAGGTGATAGTTGGTTCTGGACTTGGCTGTGGGCCTCTTGACCGGACTGTCTACTCCAACTCCAAGCATCATGAGCTCCAAGAGTAGAGGCCAAGGAATTGAGGGAGGGATGAGAGGGCGGAAAGTGCGGTGGCAGGACAAAAGAATTTACGCCAGGGCCATCATGGTAACGATTTCCTGTGCTACTACAGATTGACAGCCCTGTGAGCAAGCACACCACTAGAGGTGGACCGGGGTCATGTTGTGTTACATTTTCATTAATTATTATTTTTTTAGTTAAATAAATGCACACTCAAGTGCATGTGCAGAGTGCTGGCCGACCTGTGGGAGGCTGGAAAAGAAAGTGAGTGGATTTGCTTGCCGGCTGATTTTGTTAGTAGAGGCCCATATTGCATCTGTGCAGCCAAACCGTCCCCCAGTACCAGAACCTGCCACCAGGAACAAATCCAGCCCCCACCCTTCCAGCCTCCCCAGGAAACACCTGATGCCCGATTCAGCCAGTTAAGCCTTGAGTGGAACTATAGTTTATTTGCATACAAGGACACAGCGTATGCCTTTTCCTCCGTGCTGCACCAAACTCTCTCAACATTCTCAAAATACTATTCTAAATTAGAAAAGAACATTAACCCTCTAAATACGGTGGTCCAGGGAGCACAACATACCACTGAACAAATTCAAAGCAGAACACATAGTTCTCTTTAGATTCTTTGGTGAGCAGCCTCTTTTTTACTGACTGGCCTCTCTCGAATCTAGAGTTCACCAATTCCTGAAGGAGAATGGCATGATTTGCTACCAAAGTGCTTGTAACATGTCGGGCAAATGACAAGGTAAGTTTTCACAACGAGCCATAACCATCAAGTTGGTTACTCAGACATCACCACCCAGTTTGTTAGTTAGAAAGGGTCTGGGCCGCTCAGAAACATGTGCACCCAGCAGAGGGCCTTAAACGCTGTCTTTGTTAATTTGGCGTGCAGTGATTATCTGTAGTGCTGGACTGGGGTGGTCAGTCTGTCTCACTTCAAGGATGAGGCAAGATGCGTAATTCAGGACTCATTGACATATGGACAGTATTGTTAGAGTGGGCTACCACTACATGGCCAGTGCAGTGCTTTGAGGCAGGAGCAACAATGCAAGATTGTCACAGCCTGCAGAAGGTTTGAGAAAGATAGCTTTGTCAGTCATGTGAAAAATGAGTCGCCCACTTGGAGAAACGATCATGTTGTAATTATTACTTGGGGAAATAATGTTGTAATATCCACTTGGAGAAATAATCGGTGAATATTTATGAGGGAAAGCAAATGTGAGGATTTGGGCAGCGACAAAGGTCTAGGAGCCACCAGTAGGTGAAAGTGTTCAGTACGGCAAGTGAATACTGTAAAACTTAATGATTCTTAAAACTGTCACAAAACTATTAAACAATATCGATAACCCCTGTATCCTTCTTTTGTTCTGCACAGAATCATGGTATTAACTATGCCTCTCTGATGTAATGGCATTGCATCTTATCCGCCACCCACTAGTACCTAATAAAGTTTTTTGTTTGTAATGCTTATAAAAAAAAAAATTAAATGAAGAACATGGAAATAATAGACTCTTGAATGAACTTGATAGTCGTGTCATGATCAAGCACGCAATAAATAGGCTTCTAGGACAGAGTGTAGTATTTGTAAAGCCGTGAACAGTTGCTAAGGACTATAGTGTGGTTCACACCAGGCATCGTCAACCTTTATTGTAATATGATCTACTGATGTTAAGTGAAAATCATTTCGAGCTTCAAATATTATTAGTGTTGTAATAGTGACTCTATTTGACAAGATTACATTAGGGGACACCATGTGCAAGGTAACCAGCAGGGTCACCTCAGTGCATCAGACATGTTTGCCAGCAGTAATGTAAAAAATGCTTTGTCAACGTGGAATGCCTCTACATGGGTAATACGGAACAGCCATAGCTGTAATGCCTGTCACCAATAATAATATCTGTAATAATTCTCCCCAGCGCAACATTATTTATTACTCACATTTCAGTTTTACATTTTGAATTGAAATTGAAACATCAGGTTATGAGTTCTGAAAATACACACATTTTTATCAGGAATACACATCAATTCAACCAAGCCTAAGCTGATAATGTAGAGCTACTAAAAGGTGAGTTACCAGTAGTTCGCAAGCTGCTCGTTGGAGAAGCCTGGTTTACGCTTTGCGTTACATTTTAAGCGCGCATCAAAGTTTTGTTTCAGTCATAGCTGTTTAAAAAGATAGATTTTAGGGTAAAAACCAAGTAAAAAATAATTTAGTGAGCAAAAACTGCCAAGCTTGAGTTTGTTTACTGTTTCTGAGCTGAGGACTTTGACTTATATCAGCAGCAGCCTTTTGATGCATTTAATAATTTTGTAGTATTTTGTTTTCCACTTTTAAGTCTCACAGTCAGCTTGCAAGATTTAAAATGGTCAGCACGGCAGTCCTGCATAGATCAACAGAGAGGGGCGATGCCTTATCGCTTAGTGTTTAATTTAAGTTTTGCTCCTGTCCGCAGATAAAATTTGCGGGGAACCAAATAGCTTTTTTTAAATGTAACTCATTTGTTATCGTTAATCTCTTTGCTTCGGTTTTCTGTTTTTCAAAGAACGGCTTTAAATGCAACGGGAAATTAATATTTTGGATCTGTCGCATCTTTACTTGGAATGCACAATGAAAATGAATTGTTCAAAAGGGAGAAAGGGGAAAATCGTAAGAAGTAATTCTAGGTCATAGTCGTGACCGGTTTGCCAAGAGATTTGGTCTAAAAGTCCAGGCTTTGACAGGTTTTGTTGGACTAACTGAAAATATGATGACAGATGGTTTATTGCATAAGCTGCTCACGTGCTGTATTCACAAAACAATTTCGATAAAACATGTGTTTAGTGCCATGCCTCTTACTAAAATGACTCCAGCGTTCCGACAAATACACGGAAGCAAATCCCACCGAATTTGTATGCCTGCAGAAGTGTCCTGTGTCTTTAAAATACAAGCTTCAATGCATCAGTTGAACTTTCCAACCAAATTCCATTCAGGCAATCTCCAAGAGTAATGCATTTCTCACTGATAACCACCTGAACAATATACAGTGGCGTGTTAGAGGGTCATATGAGTGTTGTAGGATTTGATTTACATCTGACTGCCTAAAGACTCCAGGAGTCACAGTCACACGTCACATCTAACAAAAAATACAAGGATATGTATCATTTTGCGGGGTCTTGGTTGAAACATTACCACCATGAAATGTGGATCTGTGTTAGACATTCCGTTTCCTAGAGAGTGAGATGCTGGTCTGTCGCAATATCTGTTAGGAAACGTCTTTCAAGGCATACCAAGTGTGGGGAAACAATGTTGCCTAAACCATGTTCTCATCGTTACTCACTTTACCTAGCAAGTACATCCTGAAATGCTTTGCTCATGATCAATAAATGGACCTGTTTAAGACATGTATGCACTTAAGCCATTACATGGATAGATGTTAATATTTGACAAGAGTTTAAGATTATTGTATCAATTTTGGATGATTTAAGGTCGAAATTACTAATAAATTATGCAGACTTTGTTTTTGCCAACAGGAACTTGGTTTGACTCTTCTTTCTATAGAACTGTATTTCTAGATTTCTGCCGGAGCAGGTTTCTGTTCACAGGATACCAAACAAGGATTACAGATCACTGTAGTTGTATTGATTAAGATACCTGTCTTTTCACATTCTTGCAAATATTTAGTGAATTTCGATGTGCCTCCATGCTTATTACATGCAATATGAAGCATATATGTCTTGCACCTACTTCAATAATGGCTGAGCAGTCATTTTTCAGGAAATAGCCACAAGGAGCAGGCACATGTTGGTAGAAGTGTTTTTACCATGCTGAGGTCCTTCTATGCCACAGAAATAAAGATGCTATTCTCATTTCCCTATTACGACATTAGCTGACAGATCGCACTTGGGTGTAGAATTGGATTTTGTTCAAGGTATATGTCACACCACAGGAGTTCAGAACTCCTGGTTCTTATTGCAGTCTACATATTTTCCAGCCATGCCCAGGGTCTCTGGATTTGACATCTAGATCTTCCTAGTGAAAGGTAGTATTCCTGAATATCATCTGCCTCTATATGAATTATAAGGATTCTAAGAATCTTGCCAATAATATGATGCAAATTTAAGCCCGGAAGACCCTGGCTCCCATTAAATTGTCAGATAATAATCCAAGACGTTATACATAATTTACAAGAATGTGTATGGTCATATTTCTGGATACCTTGTCAAGGTTTTCCAGCAGTACACATACTAAAGTGACTACTGTTGACCCCTCCCCCAAGCCGTCTCACCATCTGCAATGGAAGATTCCTTCATCTTCAAGGTTCTGCACTCTGTAACTACCAGGTGGTCCATTGTGAGACACTGAACATTTGGATTGTCTGAATTACACTTCTGTTCCTCTTATCATCCACTTTTGTGTTATTTGTGCACTGCTCATTCTACCCTCCCATTCTCCCCGGTCACCTCACTTAAACTTTCATCTAATATGAGACAACAATTCTGCATTAACATTGTGTTTCTTTCCCTGACTGCCACGAAGTTACAGACCACTCTTTTTACAGTGGAAATAATTAAATATTGTTTACAGACAGTAGCCGGCCATCCCAAAGATGTTTAATGTTTCAAGCTAGGGGCATTATTGGCTTTGTGTCAGCTGCTCTACATGTGGAAGAGGTGACAAGTCTCAAGTATAGGTGGGTCAGACCACTGCAATGAAACCCACACACATACTTTGCTTCTCTTGATCCGTGAAGCCAGTCAGGTGCAAGAACACTGTAACAGAAGGGTCAAATTAAGAAAATAATAAAGGTTGATGCATTGAGAGAGCATGTGCTCCAGGAAGCCCCAACTCACCTAAAATGAACTCTGTAACAGAAGATATCTTGGGTAGCCATCTTAAGTTCTCAAGTGAGCTCTCAGATGTTATGTCCATAGGTTGGACTCTAAGCAGTCGTTGCAAGCTTCCATGCATGCAAGGAGAGCAGTAGCACAGTCCAACAAAGTTAAAACATCTAAGAGAATTTTGGCAGCCCTTTCTACAAACTCTGGATTCAGCAACAAAAGCAGGGTCCATGCAGGCGCATCTTCAAAAGGTTCATTGATGTGGATGGCAGCTCCAGCTTCTGTGTACAGATTGAGGCAGTTGTGCCTCAGGATAAAATTCTGTCTGTTCAGACAAGGAGCATAGGGAATAAGTTAAGTCATTTGGTTTCAGTGGACATAACTAACATATGGCAGCTCCTGTCCAGTAAAGCTCCATACTGTGTGGCCCATTGTCGTTCCCCAGCTTTTCATAGGTGAATCCACATGTTTGCAGCCCATGAACAACAACTTTCATGGTTCTTCGCTATCAGTATGAGACATTCTGCCCTCATAACGTATTCTGCCAGGTTGTGAAATCCTGTAAGTTGTTTGAAGAAAAGACTGTTACCAGAACCTAGACTCTTAATTTTAGCATTAACTTTCCCCTAGGTAATAGACAACCTCCCCATGCACGGATACTGCAGTAGACTGTTAAATTCCGGCCATGTCATACATAAGTTCAGCTTTGTGGTACTTTTTCTAGATTCATGTAATGAAGTTCTATTTTAAAGACTTAATTGAGTTATAAAATCCTCAGGTATCAGCTTCAGCAACCGATTCAGCCAACTTTGATATCAACACTATAAATTCTCTGGCCCTAATTTTACCCTCCTCATCATGCCATCACTACGCTATCAGTTGATCCCACTGAGGATAATGGGCAGCATGCCATGTTTTTATGTTCTTATAGTTGAAGTGATGATCTTGATCATTGTTTCCTATCTTTTTTTTACTTCTGTGGGCCCACACAGAATCATTGCTGGAATCCAGGCACCCCTGACTGAACCATTATTGGAATTCAAGGACCCCCTGCCTAAGTTTTTTCAATGATTTTTACCTCGAAACAATACACATAAATTCAGAAACAACTAAACATCAAACAAAATCACAAATATTGAAATATTTTATTTAATTCACAATGAATATAGAAAAATTTAAACTTTAACACAAGATTGGAACTTTTCAATTTTTAATTCTTAGAGATGTACAGTAGCATACCACTATCTTTTTAGCACCTACATTCTCATGCTCATTTTGTTGTCACTTCAATTGAGTCCACCCATCATCTATGCTCTGTTCTATTTGCTGTACTTGTGCTGCTCCAGTGAATCAATCGTAGGATACCAACTTAATTTTTAGCCTCCCATATGAAATTCCTTCACATTTGCAGAACATTCTAAAATTTCCAATTTTCAAAGTTGCTTCTTTCGTTTATATACACTTTATTAATGTTAATATTAATAGTTGTCTCAACAGTAGCGGGCCCCATGAGAAGGCATTGCGGACCCCTAGTGGCCCACGGCCCACATGTTGAGAACCACTGATCTTTGGAGTGGGGAGCTCATCCCAGCGAGTCTGTTTTTTGTTTTTTGCTTTTGACAAGATGTGTGCCTTCATACCTTTTTTTTTTGCATGTTTTCGTTATGTAAAACAAAATTATTTGACATGGAAAAACGTTGTCTCCTGTAGTGTAATTCACCTTCACACAAGTTTTTTAAATGTTTGACCCAAATAGTAATTTATACGTTTTGTTATTTACAAGGAAACTGCTGGGGGGAGTGAGCATTAAAGGTATTTATATATTGTGACTATTTTGAAGAAGCACTCTTAATTTCCAAACTGTAGGACTTTGCAATAATGATAATTTCCCAGCACTTCTCTTTTTAATGCCCACATTTGTTATCCCTCTTTCAAAGTTCATGTGGAAAATGAAGAACAGTATACCCAGGCACTGGAGAAATTTGGCAGTAATTGTGTCTGCAGAGACGATCCGGATCTAGGAACAGGTTTCTTAAAATTTTCTGTGTTTACAAAGGAGCTGACAGCACTTTTCAAAAACTTGGTGAGAACTGATATATATTTATTTGACATAAGGATAATTACTTCTGTAAAATGAAGGATGCATGTTCCCGATCACCATAGTGTTTACATATGTACAAGCTAAGTTGTAGAAAGATGATGGGGAACCGTTATACTTAATGGACATGATTAAGAAGTAGTTTTCAGTCTGCATGATAATGTCATTTTCCATGCTCTTCTCATGCCCTTGCGTTCAGTTCAGTCGATGATTGCAATGTTTTGGGTTCACACCAGAATATTATTTTTGCTTGCTCTACAATAGCCGTAGCAAAACATTTTGGGATTCATCTGTTTTTATTAAGATCCAATCAAGTCAGGTTGGTACACATTACCATTATAAACATATTTGCCACATTTTGTGCTATCCGACTAAAAAATGAAACCCAAAAAGCATGAATACGAAATGGGCATGCTTCGATTTGAATCCAAACGATGAGCAACTAGGGAAAAGGAATGAAGAGCTGACACAATAAAAAAGACGGGGATAACATGGGAGCAGAATTAAATCTGTAAAAAAAACACTGCCTTCTTTAGGAAACTTTTACAGAAACCATCAAAGCAGTGCAGATATGCAATGAATTTAGGGTATCAAGAAAAGGCCACTTGAGGCAACACTTACTGCTTACCCGGCCACTCAGTTTTCAGTCACTCTGGGTAGCACACAGATACTGCTAACCCGTTCTGTATCAGACCATGTTTACTATCGGAGATCTTTCTTCATAGCTACAGCCTGCATGCACAATTCCGAGAACAGCAATAGCCTTTTGGTCCCCCACAGCACCTCTTTTTGTTACACCACTGCCCTTGGGGATCTTTCTTGGTGTTCCAGGAATTCGACCAAATCCTTCAGTAGCACAAGAACTGGGTTTGAATGGGTTTGTGTTAAGGGAGAGCCTGTAGGCCTGTTTCACTGTATCACAATTCTCAACCTGTTGTATGACCAGAAGGTTGGCAAACATACTATGGAGACCATCCTCAAACGTCTACACAAATATTTCTGCTGGAACTCCAGAGCTTGTATTTGGTACCCCTTTTTAGGTCTCGGCTAGCGAAGGCTGCGCTTGCGCAGTCTCGCTCGCGAGATTTAATGACTTGGAGAAGAGGGGCTTGAACCCGCCCCTCTTCTCCCCTCTTCTCCATTGGCTGGTCTCTTGAATGCTGGCCAGCCATTGGAGAAGAGGTTTGTCTCTCCGAACAGGCCCCATCCTTTTCGGATTCGGGGGCGTGTTTTTTGCTACTTTTCTCATTATCTCCTCCAGCCAATGGCAAGAGGAGAGAAAAGAAAAACACGCCCCCGAATTCGAAACCGCCGCTGCGTTTCTCCGAGGCATTTCTGCTTTGCCTCGGAGAAAGGCGGTGGTGTGCTCGTCCTCTCCCCCTGCAGACACGAGTCCTAGGCGTGCTCTCTAGGAACGGACCACAAGCCCCGGATCACACACCCCACACGCACACAAGCTGCAACCCTCGCACAGATGAGGATGTTATATTTGCCTTAGCGCCGGTAATTAGGGCTACCCTTCGTCCTGACAGCTGGAGTAATAGAAGCCGCCTCCAGAAGAGGGCAGATGAAGGAGGCCGTCTCTCAGGGCTGACTGGGGAGACATATTTTGATCTTTTGGTTAGTGGAATATCTTAACCAAACCCCGTCACGAGGCTGTGACACGCCGAGCCCAGGAGGGGACGACGCCAGCCTCCCCCACGCACGGGAGTCCACGCCGCGGCACTCCCTTGAACCCTGCACTCACACGTCGTGAAAGTGTCTCAAATGTTTCTCATGCACACGTCTGACCTCTGTTATGTATGCTTTGGTTTACTCCCGCGTATGTTTTTTTAACTTAGACCTTTACATTGTAAGGTGTCACCTATTTCTGTATATTGTATAGTATCCAATTGGGGGATGGCATCCGGGCGAGAGTGGTGGCGGTGCTATGAAGAACTGGGTGTGGGAGTGTCTTCCACGTTCACACCGAACACTTACAAGGACACTACGTACACGTTGTCCATGTATTTATAGCATTAACGTCCGATTTGTAAGCTGACGTGCACATTGTGTGTTCTTAGACAAATTACCTTTGCTCCCGGTCAGCCAGACCACTTAACTGTCAAACATCAGGCACTTGTAGAAGTAAAAATACCGCAATGAAGCACTGCAATGAAAAACGGAGAATGTTGTTTTAAATGTACCTACTGGGGGGCGCAGTCGAGCAAGCACTGCTAGTCGGAGTTTGGATTTTATTTTTCAAACAACTCCACGGAGGTTAATGTTTCGACATTTCCAGGTGAAAAGTGATTAGACGGTCTCCGGTGAAGCATTTTCTAACTACTGCAGCGATTGTCTGCCTTAGGGTAGAGCTGCTACGCGCGCTTCAGAATTAAACAGTTTTAGCGCCTACTTTTGCGCCTACCGTTGGTACGCGCATTCAAAGAGCTACATTGCCACGTGTGCAAATATCCCGGAGCTGAATGACTATACCCAACTCAACTTTCCCAGTCTGGAAAGAAACAGCCACGAGAACTATCCATAAGAGAGAAAAGCGCAAACGAAAACACCGTAGCTTTGTCTGCTGGGAGGCGCAAATTCAGAGCCGTAAAGAAGGCATGCGCCTAGAATATTTCCCCAAAAGCGCTGTGTTCCTTGGAGGTGATATTTCGATGTGGTCTGTGCTTGACCACCACCCTCTTCCCCCTGCAGACTCGAGTCCTAGGCGTGCTCTCTAGGAACGGACCACAAGCCCCGGATCCTAGTCTTCCACGAGGAGGGGTCCTTCTTCGGTGCCACGAGGGCTCAACGCACCCATCATCCTGCTGGGGAGGAAAACTTCAGTAGCAGCTGGCAGGGGGACTCCTGGCACCTAGAAAGAGCTGTTTCGTGTACATGGATTTTGGGAATGCCAAGGAACACGTTCCAGCCTTAGAGATGTGAAGGTGTGCTAGGGGTTGAGAGTGAGACACCAACTGCGGAATAAAACTACCACTTCTAATCTCTGCTTCCCCAATAGCACGGCGTGTGATCTTGGTCAATTCGATTTCATTTTTCTCTACTTCGGCTCCTTTCGCTGCCAGATTAGGAGTGCTTGGAATGAAAAGAACGCAAATGCTATATGCACTATATTACAACTGCACAATGATGCCGAAGTAAGTACACAGTAAAGACACTCCAGGTGCCACTGGACGTGCCACACATTTTATGAATAAAGTTCGGAGGAGGGAATCGCGCGCGGCGAGACCCATCCATTCACACACGCAAAGAATGAAGGGGGTTACCACCTCCAAGCTGGTGTGCCCCCAGCAGAGCTTCCCGAGGGACCAGGCGATTAAGTGTGAGTTGATGCCAAGACACCAGGGCGCCTCGAGGACGAACCAGCGGCGGATAAAGGTGCACGAAGCGCTAAACCTGGGAGTGCTGCCCGCCCGCTGAGGCACCGTTTGCGCAGCTAGCCTGACCTGTGAGGTAAGTGCCCATGGGTATCTCCCTGTGCCCCCTGCACACCTGGATTCAGAGTGGTACTGCGACGATAGTGCTTCATGGTACAAAAATCCATAGAAGTGTCCTGACTCACACGCACATTTACAGTCACCGTTACAAGCGCTTGATGTTTAAAGATATGTGGGGCTTTGCCCCTTTTAAGGTTGATGAGGTGGCGGGCATTGAGCTACTAGGATTCTCCCTTCAAGAACAAAGAGGGAGGCTCCTTACAGGGATGGTTAGTTACAGACCCCCAAGTTCTAACACACAGTACCAAACGCTTCTAGATGTCATTGCGGCTCAGTCGCTGACTCATTCAAGAATGCTGCTTCTGGGGGACTTCAATTTGTGGGAGAATGGTACCTTAGACGGACACCTAAGAGATCTCAGGGAAACATGTGAGAGTTTTAGCCTGCATCAGCTGGTTCAACAACCTACCCATCAAGGAGGGCATATTTTGGATCTCCTGTTTGCTGATCTCAATGAAACTGAGGTGGTCAACATTCTACCTCAGACCTGGACTGACCACTCGTTGATCCAGTTTCGGATCTGTATACCTGACGGAAAAACAATTAGAACACCTCCTGTCACATATCGTATGGGAAGAGATTGGGCAAAACTTATGAGGACGAGGGCTGAGCCACTTTTTTACAATCTACCGCCTTTTGATCCTCTTGACTCAGTGGCCGAGAATTACCGTCTTTACCAGAAATACATCCTTGATGTATTAGATCAGCATGTGCCTCTGAAACGCCTGAAGGTCAGATTAAAACACTCTGCACCGTGGTACACTGAAGAGCTGAGCACCACGCGCAGATCCTGTCGACAGGCAGAAAGGAAATGGCGCAGGCATTATGATGAGCATGATAAAGTGCCTCTAAAAAAAGTACAAGCTCGGTAAAAAGAGTTGATGGCTAAGGCAGACTTTTTCATCAACTCTATCCTGTCAGCACCAAATAGTACTAGAGCCCTTTTTAAGATCATTAGGGACCTCTCTAATCCCACTAGTGTGGGAAATAAAGTGGTTGCGTCACAGGCGCTATGCGATAAAATCGCCTCTCATTTTGAGGAGAAAATCGCAAAAATTGTAGGAGGACTAAATATGTGCGACCCCTTTCCTCCAAAAGATAATGGACATACGTCCCCGGAAGAACTAGGGAGAGTAACCTCACTGGAGTATTTTATACCACTCACTAATGAGCTGTTTAACAACTGTGTACAGAATGTGAGGTCAGGGTCGCCACTAGACCCCCTACCTAATAAGATCTGGAAAGAGCATGCTTCAGCTCTGCTCCCTCGGTTGTGGCAGATATGCTGCCAATCTCTGGAGGAAGGGGTGGTACCTGAAACATGGAAGCTGGCAGTAGTTAGCCCATTACTAAAGAAGCCCTCTCTGGATCCAGGAGACCCTGTTAGTTTTAGACCTATTTCTCTGCTGCCTTTCCTTATAAAAATTATTGAAAAGGTAGTGAGTAGGTCTCTCTCTGGGTATCTGGAGGAGTTCCATCTCCTGGATAAGAGCCAGCTTGGCTTTAGACCAGGTCACGGAACGGAGACAGCTCTGGTCACGGTGTTGGATAACCTTCGGATGCGGGCGGACAGAGGCCTCTCGTCAGTATTGGTCCTCTTAGACATGTCAGCCGCATTCGACACGGTTAACCACCGAATTTTGCTGAATAGGCTGGAGCATCTGGGAGTGAAGGGACGTGCCTTGAGATGGATACAATCATATCTCACAGGGAGACAACAGGTGGTCTCTCTCCCCCCTTTTACCTCCAGTAGGACCCTGGTGGAACATGGGGTCACCCAGGCATCGCCCATTAGCCCCATCTTGTTCAACATTTATCTGCAGCCTTTAATTCCGATTATTAAAGCGTATGGGATTGATCTCATTAATTACGCGGATGACACCCAACTAGTGTTTTCACTGGAGGGAAAAGGCGCTTTGACCATGGATGCCTTCCAGAATTGTATGTGTCAGACATCGGATTGGCTCAGGGCTAACTCACTGCAATTCAATGGAGGCAAGACCGAGGTGATTTATTGCCCCCGGCAGGAGTAAGAGATTTGCCCTTTGACTTTAGAATGGCCCCAGAAGTGGAACCCATTGTCCCAGTGACAAAGGTGCGGAACCTGGGGGTCATGTTTGACAATGACCTCCAAATGGCTTCTCAAGCTAAAACAACTGTGGGGGTGTGTTTTGCTCTTATGAAAGCCCTACGGCAGATTCTACCTCTTCTGCCTGTGGAGAAAAGACCTTTGGTGGTCCGTAGTACCATTCTGAGTAGGCTGGACTACTGCAATTCTCTGTATCTAGGCGCTCCGCTTTACATATACCAGAGTTTGCAGAGGGTCCAGTCTATCGCAGCCAAGCTGGCGCTGAATAGGAAACGTGGTTCTTCAACCACGCAGGCGCTTCAAGAGCTTCACTGGCTTCCCATGAGGGAAAGGGTTAAGTTTAAATCCCTGTGTATTGCCTATAGAGCGGCACATGGTCTTGGCCCTATCTCTCTACAAGAGAAAATATTCTGGTACAAACCTCAAAGGACTCTCCGCTCATCGAATGCCTTCTTGCTAAATACTGGTAGGATTAAGAAAGCCAGGATGGGAGGTAGGGCCTTTAGTACAGTGGCCCCGCGATACTGGAATGAACTTCCCCTGAATATTAGACAGGACAACTCCTTGATGGATTTCAGGCGAAGTTTGAAGACTTGGCTCTTTCCTAGGGAGGGACATATGGTCTCCTAATTCTCTATCTCCAGATTGACACCGGCTTTTCATTTCCCCTCTTCTTTTCCGTTTTTGATGCTACACACTCTGTTGGTCTAGAAGTTTTTTTCACCACAGTCCGAGCGCCAAGATACCCGTTGGGTGATAGCTGCGCGATACAAGTACAAAATACAAATACAAATACTTAAGGGTGGTACCCTCGGAACTGTGTAAAGGTATAGTGCACTATAACTGCGCTTTTCAGTCACGGTTATGCGCCCATGTGCTCCGGAGTCGTACCTCAGGGAGACACTTGAGAGAGGCAGTGCTCTATAAAAGTGTTCATATTCACACGTAGTCACTGAGAGGCACATCTACGCCGGGGGGCTCCTGTGTAGCGGTATGGTCCACGAGATATGGGTCTCTGGTCACTGCTGCACATGTGCTTCAGAATCGTTCGTCAGGGAGACACTTTAGAGAGGTAGTGCTTTATAAATGTGTTCACATAAACACTGAGGCACGCGACTACTCCTGGATGCTCCTGCGTAGAGGTATAGTGCTCGAGAGATGTTTCTCCGGTCGCTGCTGCGCATGTGCTCATGAGTTGTACCTCATGGAGACACCTTAGAGAGATAGCGCTCTATAAAAGTGTTCACATTCACACTTAGTCACTATGAGGCGCACGGATACTCCGGAGTGCTCCCGTGTAGAGGTATAGTGCTCGAGGGATATGTTTCCGGTCACTGTTACGAATGTGCTCCAGAGTCGTACCTCAAAGAGACACCTTAGACAGGTAACGCTCTATAAAAGTGTTCACATTCACACTGAGTCACTGTGAGGCACGCATCTAATTGGGGTGCCTCTCAGTAGAGGTATAGTGCTCGGGATATGTCTCTCCGGCCACTGCTTCGTAGGTACTCCAGAGTTGTACCTCAGGGAGACACCTTAGACAGGTAGCGCTCTATAAAAGAGTTCACATTCACACTTAATCAATGTGAGGCGTTCATGTGCTCGTGAGTTGTACCTCAAGGAAACACCTTAGAGAGGTAGTGCTCTATAAAAGTGTTCACATTCACAATTAGTCACTGTGAGGCGTGCGTACTACTCCGTGGTGCTAACTCAAGGAGGCTGAGTGGAGAGGCATAGTGTCTTTACTGCTGTGCACATCCTTGCACACGACAGTGGTTCCCCGGAGACCGTGTGGTGTAGTGCACTACAGTAGTGTTTTCACTCTCACGCTAGGTCAGCTCCAGCGGGCACGGAGCTGGCACAATCGTGTCTCGCGGGGCGGAGGGGGAAGAGACCTGGTATGTGAATGGACGGGGGGTGGGGTTGGGGTGCTCTCGCAGACGATACTAGACAGCAGGGTACGGCCCCAGCACAGGAACACACGAGAAAACGAGCAGGGGCAGTTACCACACAGACGTAGAATATTATACACTATTTACACGTATACAGACACGATTACACATAGTATGCCGTATATACACCTACATGTATGTACACGTGCGCACAAAGGCCAATTCACATAAACACAAGTACGTACACCCGTTGAAATGTTTATATACACATACATATGTATACAGAATGTGTGTGCAAATACACACACATATGTTGCACATACATGTAATACAGAAATCGGAAATTATCTTCAATGTGCAATACATAGCTGCTAAATTTCCCATGTGTGACGTGCAAACTGTTGTCATGCGTGGCCCCAGCTCACAGAGGGCACACACGAGGCAAATAGATAGATAGTTTATTAGCATGGTTATAAAAAACCATTGCAATACGATAAAACAGCATATACGATCGTTAATAAATATAATGTTAATAAAAATACATTTACACATTCATATTTCTAATAAACTATGGCGACTGAGAAGTAGCTCATCGTAAAAGTTCGTTTTTTGCTTTAGCACATGTTAGAGGGAGCAATGTTCTCAGTTCCAGCCTGCTTCTTCACATCACGCCTGATGCCAAGGCTGAAGCAAAGTGCTCTTAGTGCAAAAAGTGCTTATGTGCTTATTAAAGTGCTGATCACATATTTCAACCCGGCATAATTTACTTGTTGTAGGTGGCGTTTATTAGGGCTAATGTGATAATTGAAAACTGCCCCCTTCCAAATGCGGTCTGCATAGTAAATAAAAGTGAAATTGGTCCTAAAAGACTGACTGTGGTCAGGTTCACGTCCTTTGTACTGCCAGTTTTTTCCCCACCAGTCTCAGGAACTTCACTAAACAGCAATTCGGCTGAGGGACACCAGGTGTAAAGCAGGCCAGCAAATAACAATGCAGTTTCTTTAAATGTTTTAAAAACAAAAACATAAACAAAAATAATGTCATGAGCAATGCCAATAGCTCTAACTTTAACAATGCCGAGACCATTGCATTGTAAATGCTTGTTCTGGTTGTTCAGCATCCCCCTGTCAGTGCTTTATCCCCTGTCTCTGAGAACTAAGTGTGAGATCCAAGAAGAAGTGGAAAGTTGGAGTCATCCCTGTTCCACTGGTTATTCTGAATTTACCAAATCCTGTTACTCAACTTCCATGTCATCATCCAGCGATGACGACTCTTCCACTACCAGCACTTCTGTATTCTCATCAGCCAGTAGCTCCTCCAGTGCCAGCTCCAAAACCATTGAGGACTTGGCCAGCCAGTTCAGCTTTGGCGCTTGTTGCTATTCACCCAGGATATCTCCTTGACCTATGTATCTTCATAAACCATCAGCAAGATCACGATCAAGTTCAAGTCAGGGTCTCAGAGCCATTATTGTAACTCCAGTTGATCTATCCATACCTCATCTTCAAGTTGCTCAACTAGACCTAGGTGTCGATCTCAATCACCTCCCTTCAGGACTTCCTCTTCTTCTAGAGCAGTGCGTCCCAAACTGTTTAGAACCACAACCCACTATTTAGTACGAAACACTTTTGCACCCCACCTAGCTTTAAAGACTGTGAGGTGGGCAATTTTGTATGTAACTAAAGCATTTTGTGGTAGCGAATTATCATTTACAGACGGCACATCTTTCATTGAAATGGTCACTAAATTTGCACAGACGTACAGTTTTACTGATAAAACCGTATTGCACCCAAATGATAATGTGTGGTAATTAGGTTTCAGCCTAGTAAATTGTCTCAAATTGTTATGATTGTATTAAAATTGTTGCTTCCATCACACTTCTGAAGTACAAAAAAAATGTCCTTCATTTTTGGTTGCCTAACTGCTGAATGTGTACAGTTTATGTGATAGAGACTTCTAGCTGCAGATTCCTTACCTTAGAATTAACCCCAGAGTTAGACTGGATATGGAAAATGTTTGTGAGCAGTACCCCTGCGCACTAGTAGGTAATATCAGTTGGCTCTGTGTGGTGTCTTTCGCACCGGAAGTGGCTTGTGCAGTGCCTATATAGGCACCACCCCACCGAGCTGACGTCCGTTCTTTTTAGTCAGTGCAGATCCGAAGAGAGCTATCCCTTGGTCATTTTTTGACTAAACTGTTCTTGCCTTTTGTCAAAATGTTTTTTGAGATCTTATGCTGGTGTGGCAGGGATGTCATCCCAGAAGATCTGCTTCAAGCCCTGCGGCGCCTGCCACCAACTGATGTCGGTGACCAACATGCATCTTAGATACCTTTGGTGCCTCAGCCATGATCCGAAGACTTGCTCCGATTGCCACGCCATGAACCCGAAGGCCTTGAAAGAGTGCTCCCTCAAACTCCTGGCCACTCGACTTGCATCACCACAACAATTTCAATCCTGGTAGAGAGGAAGGTCCTGGAAGCGATCACGGAGCCCGGAACCTTTGTTGCACTCAAAGTAGTTGGGCCACTTGGGTAAGTCCCATCGTAAGAACTGCAAGAAGTAAAAGAGGTCTGTATCGCCTCCAGACTATGGTGGACCTCTTGCATTTGCTGGGGTTTACTATCAACCTCCCGAAGTCACACCTGACTCTCTCTTAGACGCTCCCTTTCATCGGAGCTGTTGTGAACACACTGCAGTTTCGGGTCCGTGCTCCTAAACTGCAAATCCAGGATATTCAGGCTATGATAATGATGTTTCTGCCTCTATCCTGGATTTCTGGGAGACTGACTCTGAGGCTGCTGGACCTCATGGCCTCCTGCTAATGACATATACCCGCTGACACGTGCAACTCTGCAGTGGGACCTGAAGTTCCAGTGGGCGCACCATCAGGGAAATCTTTCACACTTGGTCAAGATATTGAAGGGAACTGCAAGAGATCTGCAGCGGTGGTTAACGATCCCCAGTTGGGTCAGTGGCAGACTCCTCTTCCTTCCCAAACCAGATTTGACAGTGGTAACTGATGCGTCACTCCTGGGATGAGAGGGCCATCAGGAGAGGTGAAGATCAGAGGTCTCTGGTCTCCGGCTGAATCCAGACTCTATATCAACCTATTGGATCTCTGGTCGATAAGGCAGGCATTAAAAGCCTTTCTACTTTCCATCAAGGGAAGGCTAGTGCAGGTGTTCACGGACAACACCACCGACATGTGGTACTGCAACTAGTAAGGCGGGATGGGGTTGTGGACCCTTTGTCAAGAGGCCCTGTATCTCTGGACTTTACTGGAACATCAGGGCATTTCCCTGGTGGTTCAACACCTGGCAGGTTCTCTGAATGCCCTGGCGGACAAACTCATCCAACGATGCCTAGCGGGTCACAAATGGCGTCTACATCTGGAAGTGGCGCAGGTCTTTTTCAGCAGTGTGGAGAGCCTTGGTTTGATCTGTTCGCCACCACCAAGAACCCGCAATGCAGATCTGCGCGCTGGAGTTTCCAAGGCAGCTCTCGCTTTGACAAGAGTTGAGCTCAGGCTCCTGTATGCCTTTCCTCCCATACCAGTCCTGGACAGAGTTCTTAGGAAGATCAGGAACGACTGGGCTCACGTCATTCTGGTGGTTTCAGACAGGCTCGGAGAATTTGGTATCCGAGCTGTGGAACATAGCCATCGGTCCTCCCAATCAGGCTTCCCCTTCAGTACAGTCACATGTCCTTTCAGAATAATCAATAGTAATGGGATGTGACACATGACTATCATGATTGTATAATGATAAAATAGAACACAAAAATGAGTAATATACCTACTAAAACATTTTACTCTATCCCAGTGGATCAGCCATTTACAGTGCATTAGATCTATACATTTGAATAACCGGAATTGTAGTTGTCATGTAAAAGGTGGGCGAAAGCATCACTTTGGTTAATATGCCTTTATTTTTGTGGAAATATGTGATCACTTATCTGTATCATAATAGCACCAGATACGATCTACAGTGCAATACATTAAACGTATGATTGCATTAAGATATCAAATGAATGAAATTACTCTGTGACCGGTGTCTTTAAAATAATAATGTGTAGGAAAAAGTAACAACACGAAAATTATTTTTATTATTTTGCTAAGTTAGTTTAAACCTATTATTTTGTGACAATTTAAACAGAACGGAATTGTGAAACGTCGTTTTAAATTGTTTACAAAACTACATTCCAGTTCACTTTCTTCTATGTTTATGCACCGTGCGCCCTGTGTGAGATGCTTAAAATACTCGAGTAACAAACTATGGTCATGTGGCCCCGCGTGAGGTCCAGACGCGTCTTTTTGCCTCTGCCTGAATTAACATTTTCGTGAAAAACCAAACTGGCTTGGCTCTTTGTCTGGATGCAAGTGGTACTAGTTGCGTTGTGATGAGATATATATATATATATATATATATATATATATCCTTGTCACTCTGTACCGAAGTACTAACGCACTCTTGTCAGGAAAATAATAGCCGCTAAGAGTCCATCTGTCGATGAAAGATCGTATTTATTTTATAATAAAGAGCATCAGCCAGAAAATACCCTACGCGTTTCGGCGAAACTCGCCTTGGTCACGGGTAAATGACAGTCTCCAAAACCATACTTTTAAGACTTCCTGTTACACATAGCATCATGTACATGAACATAAACAACAGACTAACATGTTGTCAGCGAGTCTCGGAACCCGAGCCTTCCTCCATTTAATCCCTTCCTGACGGCTCCTTTAAACCTTCCATGCAGGATGCTGGCGGTCCCTTTAACGTGGACTGGCTGGGAGTAACCACAGAACCGCCCCCGACGACGTCACGGATATCCTACCAATCGGAGACTAGCGACGACGCTAAGACGGAAGCCGGACAGGAAACCAGCGCGAAAGCCCGAGGAGGAGCCGAGGAGAGAGAAACGAGTAGGACGGAGAAGAGAGGAGCACGAGAGGCGACGGAGAAGAGAGGAGCACGAGAGGCGACAGAGAAGAGAGGAGCACGAGAGTCGGAGGACGGGAGAGGAGCGGAGGGAGTTGCTGAGCCAGGAGGCCAACTACACCACGTCTCGCCCCGCCACGCGCCTGGAGGAGCGTGGCTGGGAAAGGTACGGGGTCGTATCCTGGGCTTCTTAAACACACGGGGAGGGCGCTAGGGGAGGTTGTTCACTGTTGGGAGGGCACCTGGGCTGTGGCAGTTTCTTTCCATAGACCCCTCACTCACCTACTGACTTCTAATCACACGAGTGTTATTTTTGGTGCTGGAACCCCGGTGACTCCTCACTCCCCTTTCCCCATCAAAGCCCGAGAAGACGAGAAAGGTCCCCTAACTTTGGCATTGTTTTCCCTTCTTTGCATATTCCACGGAGACTTCGGGCAGACACCGCCTTCCGCGGACCGAGAAGAAGAAGGGTACCAAAACAACCAGAGGAGAAAGAAGAAGTGTCAAAAAAACTGTTACAACCAAACGAAATAAAACCCTTACTACTCCTACGTCGTCTTTTGGGGTCCTTCCTATAGGTAGGGGAGCATAGCGCCCAGGCGACACATGTCCATCTGAAAGTAAGTGTGGCGGCCATTTTGGAACAGTCATCATTCCATAATAAACCCAATGTTTAGTGCATAAAGTTTTTTCAAATGAAAAAATAATAACAACAATACATTTCATATCTTCTTCTACACATCCTCAAATGTGTGTCAAACGTGATCCTTGTCAAATATTAACTTCATTTATGGATTGAATCATTCTCTTCAATCCCCAGTGGTTTTAAACGCCAAATACCGTTCGTGATTATTTACATATTATCAAATACATACTTTATAACTGAACGGCAAAAACGATGAAATCCTCCCTTCCTCATATAACCGTAAAAATATCAGCTTATACGTTTTTGTTCACCTCACAGATGCTCACAGATGCTATAGCCCAAATTGTTAAAACTATTAGGCATCACTCCAAGGAATATACCCCTAGTGGGGATAACATTATACCATTTGATTAATCAGGCATTATAAAATCCTTGTTTAACACAAAGCATATATATGTATTGTTGATATATCCTATCGCAATGTTGCATAACAAACCCATTCAGTCCAAGTGGACAAAAGTGTGTTCCAATATCGGACGTAATAGTCAGGGCTCCTTCAGTGCTCAAGAGGATCTAAAGAGGCTGAAATAAAAGGAAGAAGAAGATCCAATTGAGGAAATCACAGTTTGAAACACAAGAGGAAAAAGGAGAAAAAAGAAAATTAACTGAATTTCATATCTTGCACCTACGCCTACCACACTCTATATTCAGCAGACATCGTAAAACATTTAATAAAATTACAACAGATTGATTACTAGACGCTCAATATCGCACAGAAGCACATAATCGCTCTAATAGCAAATTAGTCAGCACTCAAATTCTTCACAGAACATTTCATAAGAAGATAATGAGACATTAGCTTTAAAAACAGCGAAATGAACATTCCCTACTGCCCATGAGAGAATAAGGTGAATATGGAAAATGAGGGAAATAAGGAAAATAAGGGTAATAAGGAGATTATAGTCAATCAAGCTGAGATATCGTAAATCTCCTAGATAAAATGCCATCATAGTGATAATGATATCACAGGTCAAACGTTAATGGCCCTCTTATCAAACCCCTTCATTCCCCCAAATGCCAAGACAACTCCTCCTCTGAATTCAATCCTTCAGGAATCTTGGTATTCAAGTCTAGAATATATCTTGACTCCCAACTGTCTGAGTTTGCGTATCCTGTCACCCCCTCTTTGTGTTACCACCACCCTGTCTATTACAAAGAATTTCAGTAAGTTCCGATTACTCCTATGGAGTTCCTCAAAATGTCTGGCCACCGGAGACAGTTTGTCCCTATTCTGGATTGCTCGTTGATGTTCCAGTACCCGTTTCTTCGCAGAAAACATCGCACTGCCCACATATTTCTTTCCACAAGGGCATACCAAGACATAAACACAGAAGTCCGACATACAAGTAAGATGTTTACTTATGTTCCTCTCTGTGTTGCTGACAGGGTAGTACACTTTCCTGACATTGCCATATTGTACCTGCTGCCCAAATTGCACAAAAATGCGGTGAATCCGCCAGGGAGGCCCATTGTGTCTTCAATGGGCTCCCTATTAGAGAAGACATCAAAATATATTGACTACTTCCTACATCCTTATGTGGAAAAACTACCCTCATTTCTCAAAGACAGTAGACACTTTTTGAGCCTGATTAAGGATTTTGAATGGAGGGAGGGCTACTTATTGATTACATTTGATGTATGTAGCCTGTATACATCTATCAGACACAATCAGGGAATTGAAGCTTGCCGGCATTTTCTTAACTCTCGCTCCATTTCCTTTTTTAAGCACAATGAAATGTTGTTACAGATGATGACCTATTGCCTAGAAAACAATTTTTTCATTTTTGATGGAATTTATTTTAGGCAAAAGCAAGGGTCTGCGATGGGCACCTGCTTTGCTCCGAGCTTCGCCAATTTATTCATGGGTTGCTGGAAGCAGCAGGTGTCGAAGACCCAACATCTGTACCGCAGTCATGTCAAACTATGGCTGCGGTATATCGATCTTTTTATCATCTGGGGTGGTTCTGAATTACAGGCAAATGAATTCATCTCTGCTTTAAACCAAAATTAGATGAATCTGAAGTTCGAGGGTACTGTAAGTAGTTGTAGTGTGGAATTTCTGGATCTACAAGTACAGGCAGTAGGGAACAAATTAGTTTCCAAACTCTTTCGAAAATCGGCAGGAAAAACCTTGCTATATGCTGAAAGTGGACATCCCAAATCTCTGATCCGCAGTATTCCCTATGGGGAATTTCTCCGGGCACGGAGAAACTGTAGCCTGGAGATGGATTTCATTGTGGAGAGTGAATGTATGACTCAAAGATTCTTGGAGCGAGGATATGCTCCTAGGGTCATTGAGGAAGCATTGACAAAGGGAAAGAAATTCACGCAAAATGAACTACTGGTACCCAGAGACAAAGGCGAAGATGATTTGAGCAATGAGGTTATAAGATTTATAACCACGTATCACTCTAATTCCTGGGAAATACATAAGTGCTTAAATCGTCATTGGAACATTTTAACAACTGAACCTACACTGAAAGACCAAATAGGTCCTCTGCCAAACATCACCTATAGGAAATCTGATTCCCTCAAAGACAAGCTTTGTAAGAATGAAGTACTGAGTCATCGCAATGCTGACAGTGACATACAGGGATTTTTTACCTGTATGTCCTGTAAAGCGTGCAAGTTTAGTGCTAATGTCAGGAAAGTGTACTACCCTGTCAGCAACACAGAGAGGAACATAAGTAAACATCTTACTTGTATGTCGGACTTCTGTGTTTATGTCTTGGTATGCCCTTGTGGAAAGAAATATGTGGGCAGTACGATGTTTTCTGCGAAGAAACGGGTACTGGAACATCAACGAGCAATCCAGAATAGGGACAAACTGTCTCCGGTGGCCAGACATTTTGAGGAACTCCATAGGAGTAATCGTAACTTACTGAAATTCTTTGTAATAGACAGGGTGGTGGTAACACAAAGAGGGGGTGACAGGATACGCAAACTCAGACAGTTGGGAGTCAAGATATATTCTAGACTTGAATACCAAGATTCCTGAAGGATTGAATTCAGAGGAGGAGTTGTCTTGGCATTTGGGGGAATGAAGGTGTTTGATAAGAGGGCCATTAACGTTTGACCTGTGTTATCATTATCACTATGATGGCATTTTATCTAGGAGATTTACGATATCTCAGCTTGATTGACTATAATCTCCTTATTACCCTTATTTTCCTTATTTCCCTCATTTTCCATATTCACCTTATTCTCTCATGGGCAGTAGGGAATGTTCATTTCGCTGTTTTTAAAGCTAATGTCTCATTATCTTCTTATGAAATGTTCTGTGAAGAATTTTCGAGTGCTGACTAATTTGCTATTAGAGCGATTCTGTGCGATATTGAGCGTCTAGTAATCAATCTGTTGTAATTTTATTAAATGTTTTACGATGTCTGCTGAATATAGCGTGTGGTAGGCGTAGGTGCAAGATATGAAATTCAGTTTCTTTTCTTTTTTCTCCTTTTTCCTCTTGTGTTTCAAACTGTGATTTCCTCAATTGGATCTTCTTCTTCCTTTTATTTCAGCCTCTTTAGATCCTCTTGAGCACTGAAGGAGCCCTGACTATTACGTCCGATATTGGAACACACTTTTGTCCACTTGGACTGAATGGGTTTGTTATGCAACATTGCGATAGGATATATCAACAATACATATATATGCTTTGTGTTAAGCAAGGATTTTATAATGCCTGATTAATCAAATGGTATAATGTTATCCCCACTAGGGGTATATTCCTTGGAGTGATGCCTAATAGTTTTAACAATTTGGGCTATAGCATCTGTGAGCATCTGTGAGGTGAACAAAAACGTATAAGCTGATATTTTTACGGTTATATGAGGAAGGGAGGATTTCATCGTTTTTGCCGTTCAGTTATAAAGTATGTATTTGATAATATGTAAATAATCACGAACGGTATTTGGCGTTTAAAACCACTGGGGATTGAAGAGAATGATTCAATCCATAAATGAAGTTAATATTTGACAAGGATCACGTTTGACACACATTTGAGGATGTGTAGAAGAAGATATGAAATGTATTGTTATTATTTTTTCATTTGAAAAAACTTTATGCACTAAACATTGGGTTTATTATGGAATGATGACTGTTCCAAAATGGCCGCCACACTTACTTTCAGATGGACATGTTAGTCTGTTGTTTATGTTCATGTACATGATGCTATGTGTAACAGGAAGTCTTAAAAGTATGGTTTTGGAGTCTGTCATTTACCCATGACCAAGGCGAGTTTCGCCGAAACGCGTAGGGTATTTTCTGGCTGATGCTCTTTATTATAAAATAAATACGATCTTTCATCGACGGATGGACTCTTAGCGGCTATTATTTTCCTGACAAGAGTGCGTTAGTACTTCGGTACAGAGTGACAAGGATGTAATGATTGGGCTGCTTCGGACCCACAATTGCACCGACGCTGAAAGTGTCCCGGTTTACCCGAAGAGGTGAAAGTTGATACATATATATATATTCAATGAAAAAACCAAAGGTTTCACACATGTTATAGTTAGCTGGACATTTCACTCGTAAAAAACCAATGAAATTCCCCCGTTATAGTTAGTTCAGCTAACTATAACTCGCGCGCCCGCAATGCACTGCTGATGACGTCACATATTACATCACTCATGACATGGTCAGTGACATCACTCATGACATCACTGATGACATCTCAAATGACATCACTGATGACGTCATCCATGTGATAGAGTGGCAGACCTCCTCTCACCCTAATATAACCTTTGATACACACATTTAAAAATAGAGACAAAAATTTTCAAAACAATGGACATACCAATACCAGTTACAACAACCTCTTCAGTAATTCTAAGAACCACATACATATCCACTCATTCACCAACAGTCCTATACGGTGACTCATACATGTACTCACTCATCATATGTACTCATACACCTATACATCCTGTTACACCATGCCACTCATCCATAGAGTTACTCACACACATAGTCACTCATGCTAATAAAGAATCAAACATACATTTACTTGCATATACAGTTATACACACACCACCACACTTACTTCTACGTAAACTTACACATACTTAGTCTTTTAAACAATCACTTATAGAAACACATACTTATTCATAGAGGGACTCTTTCAATCTCCCACTCTCACATATACTCGCTTATATACACCAATAATAACATATACTAGCTTAAAACATATGTAGTTACTCATAAAGACACTATTGAGACAGTCATTCACTCACTAACACACCCATACACTCACTCATCCACCCATAGAGTCCTGCACACATGCTGTCTTCAACACATACAAAGAGTGAGTCACTCATTCATGCACCTATGCACTACGTAATACCCCCACTGAACCATGCAGACACTCAGACTGATACTCATAAAACTATCTAATAACCTATATAGACACCCATGTAGCTACTCTCCAACCCATGCAGCCACTTATACACAAAGTGAGAGACTGATACAGATATTTACTTATTAAAACATTACTCACTAAGCCATGTATTCACTATGATACACTTAATCAGTCAGTTACACAATCAATTTTTCATAAACAAATCATCCATTTAGACACTTATATACCCATTTATTCTTCCATCGACCTTGAGATATACATATATAAAACATACTTAATTGTCAGAAAAACACACATTCACTGGTTGATGTCATCAGTGATGTCATCAGTGATGTCATTTGAGATGTCATCAGTGATGTCATGAGTGATGTCACTGACCATGTCATGAGTGATGTAATATGTGACGTCATCAGCAGTGCATTGCGGGCGCGCGAGTTATAGTTAGCTGAACTAACTATAACGGGGGAATTTCATTGGTTTTTTACGAGTGAAATGTCCAGCTAACTATAACATGTGTGAAACCTTTGGTTTTTTCATTGAATTTCTAAGGTTTTTTAAATGCTAATTCCTAACTATAACGTGTGTGAAACCCATGATTTTTTCAGTGAATTTGCAACGTTTTTTAAATGCTAATTTTTTTTCTTTTTTTTTTTGCCATGTTTTTCACATATTTTTATTTTAAATTTATATCCTCTTTAAAGACTGTTTAAATTTTAAAAATTCTACAATTTATTTTTTATTATTACCTTTTTTTTAAACTAAACAGGTAAGATTTAGTAGTATAACATAGTGAATCTTTGTTTTTTTTTTTTAGTATTTTTTTAACGTGCGCTTACCGTACGCGCACGTCTTGCTTTTATTACGTTAGATTTCTACGCTGTTTGCGTACAGTTACGCAATTTGCGTAGACGTGCGTCACGCGCACGCGGAGCGTAACGCGTACGCTGCACGCGCATGTTACGCGGAAGGGGCGTGCCTGTTTTGCGCATGCGCACGTGCGCGTGTCTTTTTTACGCGCATGCGTACTTTTACTGTAAGCGCTCCGTAAGCGTAACGTACGCGCACGTTGGGTCATGTGATCAAGAAACAACACTTTTGATTGGTTTAAACTACTTTCAGTTCTAGAACTCTCCTACACCACACCCATTCCCCTCATTTCTGCTTGTGATCCCTTTGGAGAAGGAGCTGAGTTGTCTTTGTGATACGATGGCAGAACAGCAGACCTCTTCAGAGAGTGAGGCTAGCAGCACTACCTTGAGGCAGAGAAGGAGGAAACAAAAGAGCTCTTTCATATGGGAGTATTTTTCTTTTCCAGAGGGCAAGAAAAAGGTAAATGCACCTTTAGTGACTTGTAAGCTTTGTGACCGTGTACTTTCAAGAGGGAATCCTAACAAGAAGTATTCCTTCGGGAATCACACTATGTTGAGACACCTTCATGATGTACACGGTAGGACATATGCTCGACATACTGGAGGAAACCCTTCAGTAAGTCAACCAAGCACATCCACAGCAGCTCAGCCTGGTCCATCATCTGCAGGGCCGAGTCCATCTTCGGCAGGTCAGCTGAGCCCTTCATCTGTGGGGGGAGCATCTCCTTTTTCTGGTCCTCTGGAAACCAACCATCGGTTTGCGAGGGTTACAATGCGGTGCGCCACTTGTTATGGTCTAATTTGTCATAGGGAGACCAGTGTTGCCCTAGTTAACAATAAAATAGACCAGCACATTTGTCCTACCGACTAATATTCCCATTCTTTCTTTCCTCTGTCCCTGTACGAACACAACGGCTCTTTTAAGAGCCAACCTTACCTTTCAACTTTTTTTTATATATTTTTTTAACCTTTTTTTTTTTTTTTTTTTTTCCGTACGCGTACGGTGCGCGTAATTTTTTTTTTTTTTAAAAAACACTAAAAATCAATTATCACATTACAAGGTCCTTGAGAGACTACAATGAAAATCTGAAAATGTGATTGTGGAGAAGTGGAAAAAAGGGACCATGAAATTTCTGACTTACCATACCCACTCAAAAAATGATTTATTAATTAAAATATAATTTTAATTGCTATAAAAATGGTTCAAGTTTTCGAAAATTTTCTTTCTCAATCTGAAAAAAAAGAAAAAAGTATTAATATTTAATAAAACATTTTATAATACAGTACACATATTTACATATTTTCCAAAAACAATTTTTTGCCTTTTTTTTGCTGTTTTCAGAATATATTGCATTTCACTCTAAATCGTGAAAGCAATTGCATTCATCACTTAACAGCTGGCAAAAAAAAATGACTATCTCAAAGATTGTTTAAAAAAAGCCCAGAATCTCTTCTCAGTTAAACATAACATTATCGAAATGCAAAATATTATTCATTAAAAATATCATCTAATAACAAAAACTATTTCTAAAAAATACCGTCTGACAATTTTCTTACAGAAGCATAATCTCAAAAAAAATATATCTCAAATAAATCCAAAATACATCTAGTTTCCTTTCTTTTAGGCCAAATGTTAATTTTTAAAATTATTTTTTGATTAAATTTCCAACGATAATCTAATAAAATTTCAAAATTTAAATTGTACAGATGTTACCGATTCTCTCTAAAATTTTGGTTTCTGAATGATTAATTAGGATTTAATTAAGTCCACAATACAATTGGATACCTTTCCTTTAGGCCAAATGGTAATTTTAAAAATCTTTTTTGATTAAATTTCCAACGGTAATCCAATAAAATACAAAAATTTAAATTGTACAGATGTTACCGATTCTCTGTAAAATGTTGTTTTCTGAAACATTAATTAAGAATTATATAAGTCCATAATACAATTGGTTACCTTTCCTTTAGGCCAAATGATAATTTTAAAAATCTTTAAATTTGAAAATTCCAATGGTAATCCAAAAAAATGGTAAAATTGTTTTGTACAGATCTTGCCAAGTCTCTCTAAAATTTAGGTTTCAGAAAGATTAGATAGGAATTTGCTAAATCAAAAGGCAAACATTGCTTGAAAATCAATTGGGAATCATTACACAATGTCCAGCCTTTTTCACATTTAAGATAAACTGTGTAATGTCCAGAAGTAACAGTAGGTCCTTCATGGAAAATTATTGCAACTGTTACAAAAGTTTTTCCTGAAATTGATAATTGCTGTCCTGTAAACTTCTTTATTAAAGTATCCAATTTTGAACCATTAGCTCTACATCGTTGCATCATTAAAATTACATACTGTCCGTATTCCTTTAAAATTAACGTTGAAAACATGTCAGATTTACACTCACCGCATTGCATGCTATGATTAGCATCTTTAACTAATTTAGCAAAAGTGACTGTTTTACTCTCTGGCAATGTTAAATAAATAAACCTTTCAGAATCAACATTAGAGCCACATGTATTGAAACAGTTTTCACAACTATGTTCCCATTTATAAGACAGACCAAACAAATTTTCAATGTGTACACCTTCTTCTTCCAGTACCTGAAGAAAATACAACAAGAATTCCTGTGCGTCTTGCTGTACATTTTGAGAAAACTGTGTACATCCTGAACATACATCTAAAAGTTTTCTAATTTCAGTAGCACTTTCTATTTGAGTTTTATCATTACTCAGCTTTTGAAAAAGGAGACTCAACTCAGAACAGAATCTTTTTCTCTGATTTACTATTATCTGCTCTTGCAAACTTTCCAGATAAAATGCAACATTCAGCACTACATTAGCGTAGCAGTTGACACCAGAGCTATTTTCAAAATGACAACCTACAACCTCTTCAACATTTTCCTTTTTCTTTTTGCTTGCAATTTCTTCACTCCTCTTTTTTTTCCTCCTCTCTACATCCTCATTACAGATATTTTCAATTCTCCTTTTTCGAGAAACTACACGTTTCTCCAACACAGGATACTGACCTAAATGAGGAGCATAGGTTCTTCTTAATCTATTATACTCCTTTACACAGTTTGTATCAGCACTAACTTTTGAGTCATCAAAGTCTATCATAAATAATCCAGATAATGTTTTCACTCGTGACAAAGCTACATAAGCCATACCTTCTTTGAACACAGATGAACCAATGTTTACAAATGCACAATCTACAGTCAATCCTTGAGACTTGTGAATAGTTACAGCATATGCTAGAGAAAACGGAAACTGTTTCCTTTGTACATATAAGTCTTTCACAAGCATAAAACGAACTGTACAACGACAAATGTCTATAACTTCTTCTATCTCATCAAATTTTATTTTTAAACATTCAATTCCATCTTTTTTCTGATAATTAATAAAACCCACAACTCTTCCCATAGCTCCATTAACTAAACCTTTTTCAACATCCAAATTTCTCCTTAAAAATACTCTACAGTTCATGCAAACATATAGATTTTTTTCTAATCCAGCAGTTTTGGAAATGTTCTTCTCTAGTGAATCCAATTTATTTTTCAGTTTACCTGTTAATGTGATAGTAATTCTTCCATCCTGAATTTTGTCCACTGCTTCCAATTTCCTGATATCTTCCTTTTCCAATTTCAAAAGCTCCTCATTGAATATTGAGCATTCACGTAGAGTTGGCATTAAGCAGATGACACTTTTCTTTTCTGCAATGTTCTTGTATATCTTCTCTGCAACTATTTCTTCCTTTGGAAATAAATTATGTAGCATGTCAAGAATTCTGTCATGCGAGGGGAGGAAAACGGTAACCAGCGAAAACGGACTACATCTCCCAGGATGCTTAGCGGTTGAGAGGTTATGTAAACAGGAGAGCTGTTACATAACTCAAGGAAAACACGCCCTTATGTAAACAGGAGAGCTGTTACATAACTCAAGGAAAACACGCCCTTATGTAAACAGGAGAGCTGTTACATAACTCAAGGAAAACACGCCCTATAAAGGGAGGAACCGGGAGGTACAACGCTGTCGGATATTGTGTTTACACCGACGTACCTGCTTAGTGAAGAGCTGTGTTCCGGAGTGGTGCTCCAGTAAGGCAAGAACGGAGGTAGGTCGAGTCGTTACTCCCTGGGCCGTGTCTTGCCCCATCGTCACCTGTGAAGGACCCGGAAGCTCTACCGGATAACCATTGAGCTTCGCTTTTTGACTCGGCTGAGTCAAAGCGCAGTGGCGCTTTTGCTGGTTGGAGTCGTAACTCCCAGCCCGACCAGAGATACAGGGACTGCCAGCTGTAACGCACACCAGGAGGTGTTTGCCGCGTTACAGACTCGGAAGTCCACGGGATCGATCGAGCGGCTGCTCTCGGTTCAGTCTTCTTTGCTTGTGATTGGGGTATCGGTGACGCATCACCAGGAGGTGACTCCGCGCCCCGGTGCAGTCTGAGGAAGAGGTTGAGCGGCTGCTCCCTTCAGGTAGAGACCCCGGCTGGGTGTTTCCCTGACTCCTCGATTCTCCCCAACACTCTTCGTGCCCCTCACAGCCTACCGATTGGCATTGTCGGCCATTTCATTTCTGCCCTCTGTTGGCATACACCGGGATCGGTGTATATGCAGAGGACGGTTAGGACCATCCGTGCTGTGGGCTGGTAACGTACTTAGCCTGGAGGATTCCAGTGACTATAACCTTTGTTTATTCCTTGTATTATTTTTGCCTTCATTAAAATAACTAAACCTTCACAAGTGGTTGCGTTCTCATTATCGTGTCTGTTAAACGATCCTGAGACGTTCAGGGCACTAACTGTCTCCCGGTCGATAACAGACATGGCAACACTTGATGATGTGCTGGCTGCTTTAGCGACCGTGCAAATTGAATTGGCTGCCTCCAGGCAAGAAACAGCCGATGTAAAAGCCAGACTGGATGCTATCCAATTGGACCCGCTCACGCCCAGCACCTCCCTCACGAACCAGACCCCTGCGGTAGTAGTGGAAATGCCGGTAGCCGTCCCCTTGGCAACACCAGAGAGGTACAGTGGGGATCCTAACACAGTGCAGGTATTCCTCACACAAGTGGCGCTACATTTATCGTGCAAACCAAGGGCGTTCCCCACGAGTCAGGCTCGTGTGGCTTTCCTTATATCCTATTTGGCTGGAAACGCGGCACAATGGGCCGTACCTCTGGTGAGCAGGGAAGACCCCATCTTATGTGATTGGGGTGCTTTTCGCGAGGAATTCCTGAAGGTCTTCGACAGAAGGGTTGACTCGTACACGGCGGACCGTGAAATGCTTGAGTTGAGACAGGGATCCAACGACCTGGTGCAGTATCTCAACGCGTTCCGAAGGCTGGTTGCGGAAACCAAGTGGCCTGTTGCTAAACAGACGGCGCTCTTCCATCACGGGCTGTGCGATGAGCTCAAGGACGCCGTGGCTCATATTGACCCACACCCCAAGACATGTGAGGGCCATATCAACCTGGTATTACGGCTGGAACATAGGCTAAGTGAAAGAAAGGGGGATCATGGGAGAAAAGGAAAATCCCTTCCATCCTATGTGACAGTGGGAAGTCCTGAAACTGCCACCGCATCCAAGGGAGAACCCATGGACATCGGCGCAATACGAGCGAGCCTCACAGCCACGGAGAAAGAGTCACGCTGTAAACAAGGATTGTGCCTATATTGTGGCAAAAAAGGCCACTACGTACGTGAATGCCCTGCCAAACCGAAGACGTCACGTTATCGGGCCAACCGGTCGGTAACAGCCGTGGTGGACGTACCGGCGGAAAACTAGAGGACTCCCAGACCAAAGAAGGGGCATCTCGGAGTCACTCATCCATCCCTTCACTTTCCAACTCGGTCACTAAGGGACAACGACACCTGTTTCTCACGGTGCACGTAGGAGTGCATGACCAGTGGATACCCGTTGTGGCCATGGTGGATTCAGGGGCCACTGGCATGTTTATGGACCACAACGAGGCATGCAGGCTAGGGCTAGTGCTTCTTCCCAAAGCTGTACCCGAAGACGTCTATGCTGTAGACGGAAGGCGATTGGTGACGGGGCCCATCGGGCTGCACACGGGGGTCCTTCCGATGAGATGTGGGAGGAACCATTTGGAACAAATCGATTTTAACATCATCCGAGCGCCCCAATATGGCGTCATATTGGGATTGCCGTGGCTACAGAAACACAACCCCTCTGTGGATTGGCCAACACATCGCATCGAACTGACGTCACCGTATTGCATCCTGCATTGTGGAATAAGAACGGAATCCCTTGACGCAGATGTGAGCGGGAATCAGACGGTGGCTACAGCGGCAGAAAAAGATGTGGCTCTCCCCCAGGCTTATCACAGTTTTGAGGATGTATTTGATGAGGTGAAGGCGGAAGTGCTACCACCACATAGACAGTTTGACTGCCAGATCGACCTGGTGCCAGGGGCCAGCGTTCCCAGCGGCAGGCTGTATGCCCTGACGGAGCCTAAAAACGTGCATCTCCGGGGGTACCTGGATAAACTCCTCAAGCTAGGATTCATCCGCCCGTCCAAGTCTCCGGCCGCCTCGCCACTCTTCTTCATCCCGAAGGCTAATGGGGAGCTGAGAGCCTGTGTGGACTTTAGGGCATTGAATGCGATAACCGTAAAGAATCGGTACCCCTTGCCTCTCATCAGTGTACTTCTGGAACAGGTCAAGAAAGCTCGTATCTACACCAAGTTGGATTTGAAAGGGGCATACCATCTGGTGCGCATGAGGGACGGAGACGAGTGGAAGACCGCCTTTAAGACCAGGTTCGGCCTTTTTGAGTACCTCGTCATGCCGTTCGGTCTGTGCAACGCCCCGGCAGCCTTTCAGTACTTTTTGAATGAGGTATTCAGAGAGGAGTTGGATATCTACGTGGTCGTATATATCGACGACATCCTCATCTATTCGTCCAGTGTGGAGGAGCACGTACACCACGTCAAAGCTGTGCTCCAAAAGCTGAGGGAAAACATGCTGTTTTGTAAACTCAGCAAGTGTGACTTCCACGTCACATCCGTGGAATTCCTCGGAGTGATGCTGAGTCCAGAGGGACAGGAGATGGCAGAACGAAAGATCAAGGCGGTGAAAGAATGGCCGGTGCCCCAAAGCGTGAAGGACGTCCAAAGTTTCATTGGCTTCGCCAACTTTTACAGGCGGTTTATAGATGGATTTTCAGGATTGGTGGCCCCAATCACACAGCTACTGAGGAAGTCCAAGGAGTTTGTCTGGTCCCCTGAAGCGAACACAGCCTTTGAGGCCCTGAAAAGCGCCTTTGGTAAGGCGCCGGTGTTGGCTCACCCCGATCCGGATCTCCCCTACGTGGTGGAAGCGGACGCATCGGATGTGGCGCTGGGGGCTATCTTGTCCCAACGCAACCACGACACAGGGGTGCTTCATCCCGTTGCATACATGTCCCGCAAACTCAACGACGCCGAACGCAACTACCATATTGCGGAGAAGGAGCTTCTCGCAATCAAGGACGCCTTCACCGAATGGAGGCATTGGTTGATGGGGGCAAGACATGTGGTATCGGTGTACACGGACCATCGGAACCTACAGTTCATGACGGCCACAAGACACCTTTCTCCCAGACAGCTGCGGTGGATGATCTTCTTTGCGGGGTTCAACTTCCGCATCACATATCGGCCGGGGACGGAAAACCGGAAGGCGGACGCATGGCGGAGGTGGCTCCTCAGTCACAGAGAATGGCAGCTGAAGGACGGGATACCCCTGAAGGGCAGGTGCCTATTGATACCCACGCCTAGGCTAAGGAAACAAGCATTCATCTGGTGCCATGACTCTCCATGCGCAGGTCATTTGGGCTTTGAAAAAACGGTGGCTAGCATGGGACGGCATTTCTGGTGGCCAACCATGAGAGTGGATGTCAGGAGGTGGGGACAGGAGTGTCCTACGTGTGCTACCATGAAGGCCGACCATGGCCGAACCCAAGGGCTCTTACATCCACTTCCGACCCCGGATAGACCATGGGATAGCATATCACTGGACTTCGTGGTGGGCCTACCGGTAGACCAGGGGATGACGGCAATACTGGTGGTGGTGGATTACTTGACGAAAATGGGGCACTTCATCCCCTGCAAGAGAGTCCCTACGGCCGGGGAATTGGCGTCACTACTCCTAAAGAATGTGGTACGACTGCATGGATTACCTGGGGTGATCGTGTCGGACCGGGGGTCGCAGTTTACTGCGCAATTCTGGAAGACTTGGTGCACTGCGCTGCATGTTAAGACCGCCCTGTCCACCAGCTACCACCCTCAAACGGACGGCCAAACCGAGCGCCTGAACCAAACGCTCAAACAGTATCTGCAATGTTTTGTGGACCAGGGCAGGGAAGAATGGGTCGACTTGCTATGGGTTGCAGAGATAGCCTATAACAACGCCACTCACAGCTCCACACAGTCATCTCCGTTCTATAGCAACTATGGCCAACATCCCAGGTTCTTGCCATTTCTACATCCGTTCAGAGAGGACAGGATTCCCGCCACAGCGGACAGGGTGGCACACATAAAAGACACGTTGATGCGCTCAAGGGCTGTCCTAATAGAGGCCAAGAGAAGATACAAGGCTGCGGCAGACAGGAAGAGAAGGCCCGGGCCACTGTACCGCACTGGAGACTACGTCTGGATATCCACAAGAAACATGAGGTTTCGAAAGAACAGTGTGTTCCATCCCAAGTACATGGGCCCCTATCGAATTACCAAGTGTATGGGTCCCGTGAACGTGAAGGTGTGCTTGCCCCAGTCATTGCGGATACACCCTGTCTTTCATGTATCATTGCTCAAACCAGCACCCTCCAAGCCGTCTGGGACACCTAGGCCGGTATGCGTGGAGTCGGAGGTGGAGTATGAAGTGTCGGGCATACGGGCGTCCAAGTGGCGCAGGGGGAAGCTGTGGTACCTGGTTGCGTGGAAAGGCTATGGCCCGGAGGAGCAGTCATGGGAACCGGCTGAAGGGGTTCATGCTCCGCGCTTGGTCTCCTTGTTCCATCGGCGTTTTCCTGCCAGCGCTGGACCCGTGGGGAGCCGCTGAGAGGGAGGATGTACTGTCAAGAATTCTGTCATGCGAGGGGAGGAAAACGGTAACCAGCGAAAACGGACTACATCTCCCAGGATGCTTAGCGGTTGAGAGGTTATGTAAACAGGAGAGCTGTTACATAACTCAAGGAAAACACGCCCTTATGTAAACAGGAGAGCTGTTACATAACTCAAGGAAAACACGCCCTTATGTAAACAGGAGAGCTGTTACATAACTCAAGGAAACACGCCCTTATGTAAACAGGAGAGCTGTTACATAACTCAAGGAAAACACGCCCTTATGTAAACAGGAGAGCTGTTACATAACTCAAGGAAAACACGCCCTATAAAGGGAGGAACCGGGAGGTACAACGCTGTCGGATATTGTGTTTACACCGACGTACCTGCTTAGTGAAGAGCAGTGTTCCGGAGTGGTGCTCCAGTAAGGCAAGAACGGAGGTAGGTCGAGTCGTTACTCCCTGGGCCGTGTCTTGCCCCATCGTCACCTGTGAAGGACCCGGAAGCTCTACCGGATAACCATTGAGCTTCGCTTTTTGACTCGGCTGAGTCAAAGCGCAGTGGCGCTTTTGCTGGTTGGAGTCGTAACTCCCAGCCCGACCAGAGATACAGGGACTGCCAGCTGTAACGCACACCAGGAGGTGTTTGCCGCGTTACAGACTCGGAAGTCCACGGGATCGATCGAGCGGCTGCTCTCGGTTCAGTCTTCTTTGCTTGTGATTGGGGTATCGGTGACGCATCACCAGGAGGTGACTCCGCGCCCCGGTGCAGTCTGAGGAAGAGGTTGAGCGGCTGCTCCCTTCAGGTAGAGACCCCGGCTGGGTGTTTCCCTGACTCCTCGATTCTCCCCAACACTCTTCGTGCCCCTCACAGCCTACCGATTGGCATTGTCGGCCATTTCATTTCTGCCCTCTGTTGGCATACGCCGGGATCGGTGTATATGCAGAGGACGGTTAGGACCATCCGTGCTGTGGGCTGGTAACGTACGTAGCCTGGAGGATTCCAGTGACTATAACCTTTGTTTATTCCTTGTATTATTTTTGCCTTCATTAAAATAACTAAACCTTCACAAGTGGTTGCGTTCTCATTATCGTGTCTGTTAAACGATCCCGAGACGTTCAGGGCGTTACATAGCAACCGACTCTGTAATGCTTTTGTGCCAGCTTCAGTGAGTAGTCCAATTCTGATATCTTTCAGAATACTTCCATATTCATTATCGTTTGCTTGTCTCATATTAGTAGTAAGTTCCTTGTACTCAAAGAAGGACCAAATATTTGCATTACCGATGCTTCCCAATGACTTCTTTGTATCTTCATGTGTCACAGTATTAAACACTGGTTGTCCTTTAACTGGAGTAAGCTGTAGAAGATCCCCAAAAACTATGACATGTTTTCCACCAAATAACACGTCATAGTCTGTCCTTAGAGTTTGCTGCATTCTTAAATGCACAAAGGCAAGCATTAAGTTTGATACCATGCTCACCTCATCAATAATGAGAACTTGCATCTTCTTCAATACTCTTGAAACTTCCAAGCATGCTTCTCCAGTTAGCTTGTGGTATTGTATTTTGTTCTCATGCTCCACTGGTAACATTAGCAAACGATGTAAGGTGATTCCTTTTATGTTATATGCTGCTAACCCAGTTGGAGCAGTAACCACACAAGACAAAGTAGAATCCGTTTTTTGCTGTAGGTAGCTTCTGATGACTTTTATTAGGAAACTTTTTCCAGTTCCAGCTTCTCCGCTTACATACATCCTGATTGGATGAAATGATGTGCATGAGCACTCTTTTTTTTCATGTAGTAATCCGTGATCAGTTTTGTTTCTGATTTCTTCATAAATTTGTTGCTGCTCTTCATTCAGTTGTCTTTCCAAATTTGGTAAGTCTATAAATTCATCTTGAGCTTGATTCATAGCCGTTTCCACTTCATTCATGGCTATTGCAGCTTCATTTTCAACCATTGGTTGGCCTAGGGGATCTTGACTGAGTGTTCCTGAACTTTTGCTGTCTTGAGAACTGTCTCTAGCTACTTCAGCTGCAATTGTAGTTTCCTGTTCAATTTCTTCATTTAACATTTCCACATAAGTTGTGAATGTACTGCATTGTATGCTGTCTTTGCAAGCATTAAATGAATCTTCATAGCTTTGAAATTCTCCCAGTAGTTCATCCTCTGTACGCCATGGTTTAAATAGCTGTAAAAGAGCCAAGTAGTAAAATTCCTTTTTGTCAGTAGTGTCACAACTCAGCTTCCTGTGATTTATCAAACTTCCTTTTGTTTGCTTCACCAAACATCCTTCCTCACCAATGACTTTATATTTTCCATTGTTGATGTCTTCTGCAGCTTTCCGTGAATAAATGTAGTTCTGCAGCACTTCATAGAGACACATGTTCTCCAGATGATGACTTCTCTTGGGATAATATGTGTCCAACATGTTTGATTTCAAAATATCTGTACTTTCTGGGTCATTCTCGGCCAAATATTCAATTTCTCCAACAGATTTCAGTACCCGATTTCTCATTGCTGCAAGGCCTAAACTTGCCCAAATTATTCTTCTTGATTTCGAGTAGAGACTTGCAGAAGATAACCTATCTGAACATTCGTAGGATCCAATTTCTCGATGCGATAACATCTTTAAACTGAAACTGTACAGCTTCTTACTGACAGTCTTCTCGTGAGAAATCTCTTCCCACATTTCCTTCAATTCAGTTTTTTCTGATTTAGTAATGTAAGACGTTACATATCGAGCAACAGCAATGGAATTGTCAGCTACATACTGTATATCCATGTTAGCATTCCACATTGATAAAATGACTGGGTTGTAGTCATTTATATTTTTTGATTCTTCTTTTCTTTTAAGGTTGTAGGTATTCTTAGGTGATTTTCTTGTGATAGTATGTCTCACAGATGACATAAAACTGTTTACTCTTCCATTTGAAAGAACAGGTCTAGGAAATCCAAATCGACATTTAATGTAGTATTTATCTTTGCTCTTGTATTTCCGTCGACAGTATTTTCCACACCGATGACTTTGGAAACGTAAAACTTGCTCCTTTAGCTTTTTCTCTTCTGTGCTTTTTGGTATAGCACATGTTGCATATTCTTCAATGAAAGATAACACTGCTTCATCAGTATCTGTTCCAAACTTTGGGGCATCCTTGATCCACAACAGCATATGAATATGAGGAGCACCTCTTGCCTGGTACTCTTTTCTCCAAAAGAAATCCTCTACTTCTCCAAGAGGTGGATTTTTTTTTATTGCAGATGAAGGACATCATAGCCTCAAATCTATGATTGAAATATCTGCAAACATTAACCGGATCCAATGAGCACAGTTCTCCTGCTGTCTTGTATTCGATGTTTTTAATGTTTGAATTTGCCTCTCGTAGAAAATCCAGTAAATCATCCCAAGCGTACTCAGCACAGCTTAGGGTAAGGAACCATGTTGGTGTTCCTAAATTTCGTAACATGCATTTTAATTCACCATGGCGTCGGTACCAATATTCATTTGTCCCACGCTGACAAGCCATCAGATTGATGAGTTGTGTTTCCAAATGATCATCTCGGTGCTGCACTTTCTCCATAAAATCCTTAGCAGACACATTTTGTAAATGTACTCCACTTTTTAAAATGTGATTTACTGCATATGATAATGCAGACAAGTCGCTTTCAAATAAAAGATGGAATAAATAAGGAATACTTTGTCGAAATCTTGGATCTTCTGCATATAGTCTTGTAGTCCGATACTCAGAAGCTGGAATCTGTTCTGGACGTTCATCGTATCGTCCTCCTTTTCCTGTAGGAAACAGCTGGGGAAAACATCGAGCTTCCAAGCTCTCCTCCCATACACTCACGGGAGTTCCTTTTGCTTTCCTCATCTGAAACAGATCAATATTGTCTCCCATAACTTCTTTTGAATGAAGAGGATGTATGCTAAAATGTTCATAAATTTCTTCTTCCTTTGACTTGTCCACTTTTTCAATTTGTCCAGTTGGTGTTTCTGTGTCTTCTTGTAAATCTTCTTCTTCTTCTTCTATATAAATTGATTTATACCATTTGTTATTCCTTTTCAAATACAAATTTGCTCTTTGAACTTTCCGTACATCTACCAGCTCCTGCCAAATCTTTTTATTCTTTGTAGGTACACCATTAACCAGAATAACTAATGGTTCAGTTTCCAAAGTATCTGCATCAATAGTTTCCATATTTTTTTTCAAATCCAAGGGCAAATACACCACTCTACCTTTTAAACCTCTCAGTAAATCAGAAGGAGGTAATTTACCAGTTTTGGGCTCCATACGTACTATGGTCTGGAACGGATGAACACATTGAATGAGTATAGACTCATATGTATTTAATTCAGAAAGTTCGGCAGGAATAACATCCAATTCTAAATTATTATGTACAGCTCTGGTCGGCATTCTATTTTCTTCTAACTTGTTGTAACAGTATTTACAAATACGCTGATCTTCACCCAATTGAAAACAATTTTCAAGAAATATATATGTGGCAAAATCCTTCCACTTATAATTATCTTCATTTTCACTTTTTCTGTAGAGATCAACATTCCTGGTTTGTTTTCTATAATGAGTTCTGCGGCAACAAATACAAGTAATATTTGGTCTTTCATTAGAGATTATTGCAAATTTTGTTATGTGATCATTAAATGTCTTACTTACAGAGGGTTCTACATTCTCTTCCACTTCTTCCTCATTTACTGTGTCCTTTTCTGCACTTTCTTGTTCTGGACCAAAGTAACAAAACTGAATTTCATCAATAACCTTCTCTACATCTGATACCGTTCCACGGAACAGAGCCCTATTCAATTCATCTAACTTTATTGCTGGACTTTTAGCAAAATACAACCGTCTCACAAACTTTCTCATTTCAGTATGATGAACAGCCAGCATCCTAAAATGATGAAAAACACTTTTACACACTTTTCTAGATAGACAAGCCAGAGAATGACCCTGCAAACCAGTATTCTCTCTCACTCTGCATGGATCTAGACTTTGAAGCACCTTAATCTTCTGTTTTACACTTTTTTTACTATATTCTCTTAGAAACTCACGAAATTTATCAATAGATTCCTGACGCACAGTGCAAATACTACTACAATTCCAAGTGTACACTGGGGCTTTAGGACGTCTCCCCATAGCCTCATCCGCCATCACTTGTACCTCATCTCTTGGAACCATTTTCTCCTTCTCCATTATACAACCATTTTTCACTTCGTAAGCACGACCTCTGGTGTCAACTGCATGCAGCAAAGTATTACTTTGAAAATAACTCTCTTCATTAAAAAAAGGTTCACTACTTGAACTATGCATCCATTCTCCTAAAAACACTTTGCAAAAGTTTGTTCTTTTTACTTCTCTTTTCCTTTTGGTTTGTGATTTCAGTACATTAACCATTTTATCTAATGTACGCATCCTATTCAAAATTAAAATGAATAGTTTCCTTTTTAATTCTAATGCCTTAGCTGCAATGGCTTCAATTTCTTTTTTTCTCTTAAAAAATTTAGCCTTTTGCTTATATTTCTTCACATACTTTATCAAATTGGGCATAACTCTTCTCTGAAACATTTTTCTACGTATCTCTTTAAACGCTGTTTTTCTGTTTAAATTAATCTTTATTGTTTCTGAAGGTATATTTGCATTAACTAAATGCTCAATTTTTTCCTGTTCTTTTCTATTTAAAACATTCTTTCCAGTACAGACATTTTGTACATTTTTCCTTTTTTTGAAGATGTTCTTTAAAAAATCTTTTGTCTGCTTACCAGAAGACTTTCTCTTTTTCCCAACATGAGCATCTCCAGCTAACTTAGGTCCTCCAGTTGTCTTCAAATATAGATTTTTTTTGTGGTTTTTCCTTTGTCTGGATTTTGTAGGCATCTTAAATTTTGTTCACTGCTCTGCAGCAATACCTGAAAAAAACTAAAAAAAAATTCCTTTATTTTATTTAAATATATTACTACATTTTTTATGATCTTTTCAAATCTTAAAATACTATGTACCCCTTTCCTACAAGTGAAAATCACAATAACACCTTCACAAATTAAATATCTAAAAACTATTCCTGTGTGCACACAGAGTCATGGTTTGAAATTAGGCAGAAAACGAAATTTCTTTGCCATTTTGAAAGCACACTTACTACTCTTTTTTTTGGCAAGTGAGAAGTACTTTTACAATCTGACACATTTCTAATCCACTTTTCATATTCTCAAAAAAGCACATGTCCAAACAGCTTTTTGAGACCAGCAACATGTGTAACCTGGGTGACTGACTACACTCCAGCAAGGGCAACCAGCCTTAGTGATGCTGAATGTATTTGCATTACTGACTGCAACCTCAAACCCCACTCGGTTGTGAATACTGTGCATGATTCCACAGGATAAGCAGCTGGCTGTGTGCTAAGAGTCTGCTTCTGCACAAAAATAATAGCTCCCCCTTTCCATATAATGCAACTGTAAAATTACCAGAGCAATACGCAATAAATCTCTGCCTGTAATTCCTCTTTGCACACAGAGTCATGTTTTCATATTAGTCAGAAAACGAAATTTCTTTGCCATTTTGAAAGCACACTTACTACTCTTTTTTTTGGCAAGTGATAAGTACTTTTACAGTCTGACACATTTTGAAACCACTTTTCATATTCTCAAAAAAGCACATGTCCAAACAGCTTTTTGAGACCAGCAACATGTGTAACCTGGGTGACTGACTACACTCCAGCAAGGGCAACCAGCCTTACTGATGCTGAATGTATTTGCATTACTGACTGCAACCTCAAACCCCACTCGGTTGTGAATACTGTGCATGATTCCACAGGATAAGCAGCTGGCTGTGTGCTAAGAGTCTGCTTCTGCACAAAAAAAATAGCTCCCCCTTTCCATCTAATGCAACTGTAAAATTACCAGAGCAATACGCAAAAAATCTCTGCCTGTAATTCCTCTTTGCACGCAGAGTCATGTTTTCATATTAGTCAGAAAACGAAATTTCTTTGCCAATTTGAAAGCACACTTACTACTCTTTTTTTTTGGCAAGTGATAAGTACTTTTACAGTCTGACACATTTTGAATCCACTTTTCATATTCTCAAAAAAGCACATGTCCAAACAGCTTTTTGAGACCAGCAACATGTGTAACCTGGGTGACTGACTACACTCCAGCAAGGGCAACCAGCCTTAGTAATGCTGAATGTATTGGCATTACTGACTGCAACTTCAAACCCCACTCGGTTGTGAATACTGTGCATGATTCCACAGGATAAGCAGCTGGCTGTGTGCTAAGAGTCTGCTTCTGCATAAAAAAAAATAGCTCCCCCTTTCCTACTAATGCAACTGTAAAATTACCAGAGCAATACGCAATAAATCTCTGCCTGTAATTCCTCTTTGCACACAGAGTCATGTTTTCATATTAGTCTGAAAACGAAATTTCTTTGCCATTTTGAAAGCACACTTACTACTCTTTTTTTTGGCAAGTGATAAGTACTTTTACAATCTGACACATTTCTAATCCACTTTTCATATTCTCAAAAAAGCACATGTCCAAACAGCTTTTTGAGACCAGCAACATGTGTAACCTGGGTGACTGACTAAACTCCAGCAAGGGCAACCAGCCTTAGTGATGCTGAATGTATTTGCATTACTGACTGCAACCTCAAACCCCACTCGGTTGTGAATACTGTGCATGATTCGACAGGATAAGCAGCTGGCTGTGTGCTAAGAGTCTGCTTCTGCATAAAAAAAAATAGCTCCCCCTTTCCATCTAATGCAACTGTAAAATTAGCAGAGCAATACCAAACAGCTTTCTGAGACCAGCAACATGTGTAACCTGGGTGACTGACTACACTCCAGCAAGGGCAACCAGCCTTAGTGATGCTGAATGTATTTCCATTACTGACTGGAACCTCAAGCCCTAAAAGTATTCCTTATTTATACCAGTACACCTTAATTTATGGTGAAAACAAAGTCCATATTATTTTACATGTTCCTCACATTTAAATTTCTCCCAAAACACAAAATGATAAACACAACTTCAACAAAAGGAATTCCAATGCTATTATTCATTTCTTAATTTACCATATACATCCCCTCTCAAACTCTTAACTCACCTTTAAAATTAGTTAGTTGTGAAAGAAATGTGGCACTCAAACAGCAGATTATCAGAGCCAGGATCTCTGTTCTGTACACCTCTCTCCTCTCAGCAGAACCAGATAATGGCAATGTTTCCCTCTCCTTTTCCACACATATACATGTTAGTTTCAAATATCAGTGCTTCCCCCTTTTTTTCAAATGTAATCGCACATTTCTATTGGTTGAAAACCAACCCTTTTCAAAAAGTACCCTTCCCCCAACTTGACTTCTGCCTAGTACCCTTCCCCCAACTTGACTTCTGCCTGCTACCATAGCAACAGCTCATGGAACACTGCTGTGTGGTGTCAGGTCAGAAGTTCAGCAGACAATGTTTCATTTTCAAAGTGCAAGAGTGCTTGACTTTTAAAACCTAACAGCAAATCCATAGTACTGTTCTTTGGTAACACATTTTTCTTTACCAATACAAATCATGCTTCTATAAATTGACACACACTGCCTAGTTTTTAGTGTAGAATGGTATGAAACAGCCAATCAGTTCTTTTTATTTAAAAAAAATATGTATGCCTCCATTTCCAAACTGTCTTTCATTTCTTTTTACCATTCTACTGAATTACACCTCCTGAGTGCATCCAGATCTCCTTGGAAGATGTTCACAGTGTGGATTGTAGGGCACAGTTATGTCTTCTGGAGTGAAAAGTATGCAGAGAAAACAGGTATGGTGAGAGACCTTGCTTTGCCAAATGTAGACATTAAATGGATTGGTCAGAGAGGGTTAAAGTGGCACCAATTGATGCCATTGGTGAAATCCTTCATGCAAATCCAACACCCTGACCTCATAATAGTGCACTGTGGTGGCAATGACCTAGGTTCTTTGACTGGGGTAGGTCTGGAAATGCTTATGAAGGAGACCTTTGCACAACTGTTTTCACTTTTCCCTAAAACTGCCTTTGTGTTTTCTAACATATGCCAAAGGCAAAAATGGAACTGGTCCAATCATTTTTGTCCACAGATTGACAAAGCAAGAAAGCACGTCAACAAATCTGTTTCTGCTTTCCTCCGTGACTATGGTATGGGTTCCATTTACCACAACAACTTGCGTTACGACATGCAAGACATTTATAGAGGAGATGGTGTACACTTCACTGATGAAGGGAACAGAGTCTTCCTCTTGAACCTTAGACTCTGCATCGGTACTTACTTGTAGGTACCACTAAAAAATCACTTAATAAACACAACGGCTCTTTTTAGAGCCCCCTAATATCTAAACACTTAAATCTGCATTTAATTTCATTTCTTTTTTCTTTTTTACCGTACGCGTACGGTGAGCTTACCGTACGCGTACCCCGCGATTTTTTTTAAAATTAATAATTTTTTTTTTGTACTTTTCTGTCCTTCTTTGACCCCCTTTCAAATGTTAGGGGATCTGTAACTCTCTTCCTTGCCCCCTTTTCAAGTTATCACCCTTTATTTTCTCAGTGAAACACACAAAATGGCGGCCGCCGCTTCCTGGTTTCGACCGATTCGAATGTTTACTAAGATCTAACAGCCAATCAGAATCGCGCTCGCGCACGTCACCGTACGCGTACGGTAAGCGCACGGTAAGCGCACCGTAAGCTGGCTCAGATATATATATTGATTTAAAGGCTATTTTCTCAGGAACTACTGAACAGATTTACACCAGACCTACAAAAGGCACTTCCTTGACCTGAGGACTACCTCTCTGCCAAATTTCAAGGAACTCCGTTCAGCCGTTCGGGCTGTAGCTGTGTCTAAAGGTCCTATGGAAAAATGCATGGGAAAAACGCGTTTTGGGACCCCCCTTTTATCTCGGCCCCCGCTTGACGAATCCCCCCGAGACTTTCAGGGTAGGAGCGGAGCGTAGCGCCCCATTAGTTTTGAAAATTTCGCGAGGATTCGTCGACCGGCGCCAAAGTTATTCAAAATAGAATGTTGCGGTTTTCCTATGGAAAAGGGTCCTAACTATAACTACCTACTGGCGACCGCCAGTAGGTAATATATATATATATATATCATTACTTAAATGATTCATTGGCCGAGAAAGATTCAGTTTATCATATTCTGGATATATATATATCACCCAGCCTAAGTAATATTAATGAGGCAATATATTTGTATTACATACTTTTTTTTTATCACATACGTGTGTGTGTGTGTGTATGTGTGTGTGTGTGTGTGTATATATATATATATATATATATTGCATTGATGGGATCTAATTATTTGTATTTTTAAAGTCCTTTTTAAACCTTTATTATTGCATTGTTGGGATCTATTCATTTGCATTTTTAAAGTCATTTTTAAACCTTTATTGTGTTGACTAAGTACATGAAGTTTTCATACTGTTTTCTTTATTTCATTAATTTTTTTCTAATCTATTGTAGATTCAGAATATGAACAACATAATCACTTTTCCACTGGACAGTTTGCTGAAGGGAGATTTAAAAGGAGTAAAAGGGGTAGGTGATGTTGAAACGTGGGATGTTATGGGTTATAATAGGTGTATGGTTAATATACAAAAATGTCTTCACAGGGCAGAGTCAGAAGCTACTGTTTTTATGTATTGACGAAACTTAGAGCCTGATGTGCTAAAGGTTTTGAGGTCACAAAACCCACAGTAATGAAAATCTGAGACTTTTTAGCCGCAGACTACCAGAAGCAATGCACTATAGGTAAATTGACAGTCAGTCATTTCTTTTGGACTTGCAGTGTGGACGAAGGGGTGTTCCACCTTTTGTGAATGCCAGTGGCTTGTTTCAGTGGTTTACAACCACAACTGTAGTCCGAAACCATTGATGCCATGAGTGACAGCATCCATCTTGTCAATGTTTCTATGGGCACAGGTAGGAGTATACATTGGTGCAGGAGACTGCAGCATGCTCCGCCCCCTGCCTTTCACTGAATGCCTATTTTATTTCTCCATTGCAAAGGGACTGCAAGAAGTGCATGGATGAGGTTTGCAGCCAGCCCTTCACCACAGATCCCAGCCGAAGTAGTAATAATGAGGAAATTGTCAGGTTTTCCCAACCTTTCTTTTTTCACACTTTTGCAACCTATGAGTTTATAATATAGGGGCTGAGTACATCTCTCACGTCTCAAAGAGAGAGACTGATCGTAGCGGAATGCAAAAGTGATCTGCATTCAGCCTAAGACATTCAGATGATTACTTAGCTTCAAACCTGATGGACAACGACCAAGGTATTTCTCTTTTAGGTCAGGTAGTACAAGAAGATGTTTCTGTACGTCATGGTGTAGCTACCAGCTCCACACAACCGAATACCCCAGGGAAACTTATAGGAAATCAGAAAAAAAAGTTTTAATTATTTTTATTGGACACAAAGAGAACGGCATTTCTCATTACGTGACATATATTATCTCAACTAGACAGTACTATTGTGACAAATCAAAACGACAGGTCAGGGAGGTAGGGATACAGGGTGTAAGAGGCTCCTCCAGAGACGAGACAGCGGGCTGGACACAAATATTTCCTCTATATACATTCCATTTGTCCCAAATTGCAAACCAGTTTTTGGGACATCCCCGTGCTACATACACTGTTTTTTCCCTCAGCATGCACCAATCCATATCTGCCTTCCAAGAAGCTAATATTGGTGACACACCAGATCCCCCCCAGTCAGGCAATATTCCGCTTGGCCACCATCAGGCCCAGCCTAACCCAAGTTTTTCTCCTGCTGTTCGCAACAGTAGGCTCCCATACATTTAATAAACATCGTTTGGCTTCTGGCTGGAGCCCCACACCAAGCACCTCATTTATACATTTGTGTATCCCCCTCCAGTAATTCTGGATAGTGACACATTCCCATATTATGTGTAGTAAGGTACCCTCTTGGCCGCATTGTCTTCTGCACATCCCATCAGACTCTTACCCCATGCTAACGAGCCTGGCCCCTGACACGTAAATCTTGTGCAGGATCCTTAATTGAACCAGGCAGAGTCTGGAAGAGATTGCCACTTCTTTGGGGGAAGACCATGTCTCCTGCCATTCTTCATCATCAAGTTCTATCCCGTCTCTCTTCCACCGCCCCCTGGTCTGGACAAGTGGATCAGAGGTGTTGGTTTTTTTTTTTTTTTTGCAGTTTTGGTGGTTTCTTTTACAGGCTATTGTTTTTTTTTTTTTTTTTTAAACCGTTTATTGCAATCTCAAGAATATACAAGTATGGGCCTACAACCTTTCGGCCAGCCGCTAGAATGACAGGAGCATATGACATACGTACAGAAACACTTGGCGTTGCAAAGGAGCAAAATAGGAGGTACAAGCGTCGTGGGCCACATCACTCTGACCCCACAATACGGTTTCATTTTATACAAACAACACAAAAACCACACCCGCAAGGCAACCTGCAATCGAAAGTAACAGCACGTGCTCCCCGAATGGGGGACCCCAGCCATCCACAGGAGTCTAAAGAGGGGAAGGGGAACAAATCGAGGACTGGGGGAATTCCGTGCTCAGGGCTAGGGAAAGGAGTCAACTAAGGGGACGGGGCTGGTGAGGCCGCAGGCAGCAGTGGTGGCGCGCAGATACCCCCGCGGTAGGCGTTCCAAGGGCCCCATACTTTCACCCAGGCCCCAGGCTTACCCCTCGCCACATACACCACCTTTTCTCGGAACATGCACCAATCCATGTGTTCTTTCCAGGCCGACACCGCCGGGGGCCTCTGGGATCCCCACAGCTGAGCAATGTCACGCTTAGCTATCATATATCCCAGAGTCACCCATCGCGTCTGCGGAACCGAGTAATCAGTTGGTTCCCACACATTCAGCAGGCATCTCCTCGCTTCAGGCAGCAGCTCGACATGCGTAACCACTCGCAGGACCTCATGCACACCACGCCAGAATCGCTCCACCTTCGGGCATTCCCACAAAATATGCAAAAAAGTCGCCAAAGCACCACACCCACGCTTGCACAACCCATCCTCAGCATAGCCCATACGCAGAAGCCTTGGCCCCGTCATGTAAACCCGATGGAGTATCTTAAGCTGGACGAAGCGAAGGCGAGCCGGTATGGCCACCTCCTTCGGAGAGGCCACCGCGGAAATCCAGTCTTCGTCGTCCAACTCCAGCCCGTCGGCAACCCAAGCCTCGCGGGGGCCAGTCAGCAGGCCCGAGCGGTCATTAATCAATTTTTTGTAAATAAGGGAGATCGTGCTGTCCGGAACGTGGCCATCCAGCACTCTATCCTCCAGGGGGGAAGACTCCGGGATGGAGGCGACGTCCGGGAAGACTGAGCCCAGTGCGTGACGGACCTGCAAGTACCGAAAGTATTCACTGCCCTGCAGCTGAAACTCCGTCTGCAGCGCCTCGAATGTTTTAAATCCCCCTCTCGTCCAGAGGTCCCCCACTTTACTGATGCCGATCGTGTCCCACTTCTCGAAGCCCTTCGAGGTCCACAGGGAGCCCAATCTCTCGGACGCGTACAACGGTGATGCCCGGGTCAAACGGTCCTTCCACCCCATAGCTGCGTTAGCCGCGTGCCATACTCGTACCATGACACGCGTAGGTCCCGTCAGACGGGGGCCGGGCGCGCCAGAGTAGAGCGCTCGATTATAGTCGCCACCAGGCAGGAGCATCTTGTCCATTTCAAATGCCGGGTTTAAGGCGGGCCCGTAAAGGCCATGATTAATTGCAGCTAGCTGGGAGGCCCAGTAATACCGTTTAATATCCGGGAGGGCAATCCCCCCGTCGTACCATGGGAGCGTCAACTTCGCCAGGGCAATACGCGGCCTCCCGTCCCAGAACAGGTGGCGCTGTAGACTCTCCACCTCACGGAAGTAGCGCGCCGGGACTAAATCCATAGTGTTCTGGAGAGCGTACAGGAAGCGTGGCAACGACATCATCTTAAACAATGCCGAGCGGCGAAAGCGGCAGGCGCCGCCAGCGCGCGACGTCCTCCTTCAAGCGCTGGAGGGGGGGAAGCAAATTCCGCTCGTAGCGGGCCTCCGGGTCCAGAGTAATGTAAACCCCCAGGTACCGAAACCCCTGTGAGGCACTCTGAATCGGACAGCCCTGCGGGAGGACGGGAGCCTCCCCGGAAAGCACATACACACATGATTTAGCCCAAGGCCTGAGTTGCGACCGAATGAGCGCAAAACATCAACCAGGACAATCAGTGATTTACGCGGGGAGGCTAGGTACAAAAGGATATCGTCAGCGTATAGGGACACGCGGTCCTCATACTCGGGGGTCCAACGGAGACCACGGATGGAAGGGTGCCACCGCAGCCACTCCGCCAGGGGTTCCAAGGCCAGCGCGAACAGGAGCGGCGACAAGGGACAGCCCTGTCGCGTGCCCCGTCCCAGCTCGAATGGGACCGATACTCTTCCATTCACCACCACCTGCGCCAATGGGCCCGAATACAACAATTTGACCCAGCTAATGAACCCCGGGCCAAATCCAAACTTCGCCAGCATAGCCCAGATGTATGGCCACTCGAGCGTGTCAAACGCCATGGTGGCGTCTAAGGACGCCAATATGGCCGGCTCCCGCACAAACGGGACACGCGCGAGCACCCCGTGCAAGCGCCGCAGATTAAGGGCCGTGTTGCGATGGGGAATAAAGCCGGACTGGTCTTGGTGGACCAGATCGCCCACCACGCCGACCAGCCGGTTGGCCAACACCTTGGCGAGGGTTTTGGGCTCCGCATTCAAGAGCGAGATAGGCCGGTAGGATGTAACCCGGTCTCGAGGTCTCCCTTCCTTGTGGATCACCACAATTGTAGCCAGACGTTGGTCCGGCGGGAGGGAGCCCAGCGAGTGGGCCGCCAGGAACATCGCACGGAGGTGGGGTGCCAGTACATCCGGTCGCAGCTTATACAGCTCGATAGGGATGCCGTTCGGGCCCATGGCCTTGCCGGATGCGACCGAGCGTATGGCGAGGGCAATTTCGTCGGAGGTAGGAGCGGCATCTAACGACACCCTGTCCTCCACCGAAAGGGAAGGCAGCGCGATATCCCTAAGCAGGGCATGGGAATCCTCCTCCGAGCAGGGAGAAACCGGGGAATACACCTCGCGGAAATAATCCGCGAAGCAAGAGACAATGTCTTCTGGCTCGGTGACACGCACACCATCCGTCCTCTCAATCAGCGGGACCACACGACTCGCTCTCTCCTTTTTATCCAACCATGCAAGCAATTTACCAGCCTTATCACCCACATCATACAGTCGCCCCTGTTGCTCTCTATAGAGGCCCCTGGCCGCCTCCGTGACGAGGGCCCTGTAGGCCGCCTGCTTAAGTTGTAGGACATGTAGTGCAGCATCCGTCACCCCACCCTCTAGATCACCCTCCAATTCAGCGATTTCGGCCTCCACCCGGGTCACCTCCTCCTGCTCGCGCCTCCGGGCATGGGAAATAAAGGAGAGGGCCTCCCCTCTAAGAACTGTTTTGAAGGCTTCCCACAGGGAGATAGCCGAAGGGACGGACCCCGCATTCTCATCGAAATACCGCTGCAAGGATTTAATCAAATCAGCGCGAATGGTGGGGTCGCGCAGGTACCAGGCATTGATTGGAGCTACTCTGCCCTCCCCCCTCGGGAAGACATCAATTTGCAACAGGAGCGGGGAGTGATCTGAAATACCCCGCGCCAAATGGCGCACCTCTCCTACCCTCCCAACATAGGCCGCAGGGACAAGGACATAATCAAGCCGTGAGAGGCTACCATGGGCACCCGAGTGGAAAGTGTACTGCAGCTGCGTGGGATGTTTTAAACGCCAGCAGTCCACCAATCCCAGTGTATCTAAGAAGCCGGACAGCCACGCCTGCGCCCGGGGGAGGTCCCTAGGGGGGTGACGATCCACGGTCCCGCATTGAAGTCCCCCCCCAACCACCAGAAGCCCCCCCGGAAGGTCAAGGAGGAGGCGCCCTAGGTCTGCAAAAGTCGTAGACTGTAACCCCGGTGGGACGTACACTGAGACAAAGACAACTACTTTACCCTCCATTCTCCCCACTAAGACAGCGCACCTCGTCTATTTCCAACGGGAGCGAGTTCTTCACCATGATGCCCACCCCCCGTGAGCCCGACGTGAAGCCCGAGTGGGCCACCAAGCGATAGCCACGCCGATTCATGGCACAAAAGGAATTACCAATAAGGTGTGTCTCCTGCAGAAAGACCACATCTGGTGAAAGTCTTTTTAAATACTGCAGGACCACACCTCGCTTAATCCTATCCCCCAGTCCGTTAACGTTCCAGGACAATAAAGTCAGGTCCCTACCCCCCATCACATACAGAAGCCATCATTCGTCCCCCGGAGAGCACCTTAAAAATACCAATACAATAAATGGTTTGCCTTGCGGTAAAAACAAACAACACCCCAGATCAGAGGTGTTGTTGACATGCTTTTTGTATGTGTGGGAGATCGTATTTGTGGGCATGTATCCATCTAACAATCTGTCTTCCAATGGCGACGCCTCCGGAAGAGATTCCCCGTTGGATAGGTTGGACATTAGTGCATGTCGCACCTGCAAATAACGGAAATATTCTGAATCAGCTAACTCATACTCTTTCTGTAGGGTGGCAAAGGACAGCACTGCCCTCTTCCGCCAGAGGTCCCCAATCTGTGAGATCCCTATCAAATCCCAGTTTCCAAACCCTTTTGAGGTTCGCAGAGTACCCAATTACTCGGCATCCCACAATGGCGTGGCTTGTGCGAGTCGCCGGTCCCACCCCAAACTTCAGTTCGCCGCCTTCCAGACGTGTACTGCGTTGGGTAGGTCCTGTGAGTGAAGTCTTTACAGCAAGGGAGTAGATGGCTCTATTAAAGTTCCCCCCCCCCCGGAAGTAGCCACTTGTCGATCCTATACCCAGGGTCATCCTCGCATCTATACGTGCAATGGTTAATTCCTGCTAGATGAGCAGCCCAGTAATATTTTCTTATGTAAGGGAGAGCAATGCCCCCGTACATGATAGTACTAGTTTTTCCAAAGCTATGCATGGCCTCCCTTCTCACAACAGCTCTCTCTGGAGGCCTTCAATTTCTTAAAAATAACAAGCTGGGACTGGGTCCAGGTGGTTCTACAAGGCATACAGAAATCGGGGCAAAGCCATCATTTTAAAAAGCGTTGCCCGTCCCAGCAGGGAGAGCTGGAGTGCCTTCCAGTGTGCGACGTCCCTTTTCAGGCGCTGGAGAGGGGGGAGCAGATTCCAGGCATGCCTTGTCTTTGGGTCAGCTAAGATAAAAACACCCAGGTCACGGAAACCGTCCCGGGCCACTCGAATTGGACAGTTCTTTAGGGAGGTTGGGGGCTCACCACTGAGAACATAGATGACTGATTTAGCCCAGTTGATCCTGTATCCTGAGTTCTTCTCGAAGTTTGTAAAAATGTTGATGGCGTTAAGAAGCAAGGCCCTCTGGAAGGCGAGATAAAGGAGGATGTTGTCCGCTTAGAGAGAGATACTGTCCTCCCAGGTGTCTGCCCACTTGAGGCCTCGGATTATCGGATCCTGCCGGATCCATGCCACAAGCGGCTCGAGGGAAAGAGCAAAAAGTAGTGGGGACAATGGACAGCCCTGGCGTGTCCCACGGCTCAACTCAAACACCTCCGACTTTTTTTTTGTTAACCTCTACTTGAGCCAAGGGCTCACTGTACAATAGCCGTACCCATCCAATGAATTCGGACCCGACACCCAGCTTTTTCAGGACCGCAAAGAGATATGCCCATTCGACGGTGTCAAATGCCATTGTGGCATCCAGAGACACCACCGCCGCCGCTTCTTGAATCTTGTTCATCCTGCCCATCACTCCATGAAGACGCCTTAGGTTTAGGGCTGTATTTCGGTGAGGCATAAAGCCCGACTGATCAGGGTGAACTAACTTGCTAAGAACCGGGGTCAGTTGGGTTGCTAACAGTTTGGCCAAGATCTTGGGTTCTGCATTTAGCAGTGAGATAGGTCTATACGACAAGCACCTGTCTCTTGGCTTCCCTTCTTTGTAGATGGTCATTCGGGTGGCTATCCGCTGATCATAAGGAAGGCTCCCCCTCTCCCCACTCTCCTCGAACATCGCTCGCAGGTGTGGAGCAATGGAGTCAGGCTTTAGCTTGTAGAGCTCGATCGGCAAACCGTTTGGGCCCAGTGCTTTACCGGATTGAAGGTTTCTTATCGCCTGCGCGAACTCGTAAATTGTAAAAGCACTGTGTAAAGATTCCCGTTCTTCGACTGACGGGACAGGAAGCTGTATGCCTGCGAGCAGAGCCTCCGAGTCCGTTTCTGGCAAGTCAGTGCTTGAACGATACACTCGGTGATAGTGGTCGGCGAACTCATTTGCAATTGCCTGCGGATCTGTTAAGATTCCCCCCTGCTCGTCTACAAGTTCTGGAACCAGGCGGCTAGCTAATTCTCTTCTGTCAAGCCAGGCAAGTAGCGTGCCTTCTTTATCACCTAAGTTGTAGACTCTGCCCTCCTTTTCTCTGCCAAGAGTTTTGGCCATGTATGTGGCTATGACCCTATATTCTTCCCTCTTGTGTTTAAGTTCAAGCTTCTTGGCTTTTGTGGCGTCTTCTTCCCACTCTACCTCCAGCCGGAGGATGTCTGCTTCCACTTGGACCAGATCTTTCCCTTTTTATTTCCTAACACCTGCTATAAGTGAAAGGGCCTGACCCCTTAGTACCGACTTAAAGGCCTCCCAGAGAGTTTGGGCCGATGTAACCAACCCTGTATTTTCCGAGTAGTATTAGTCTATGGCCCGGAGGAGAGCCCCTCTAACCGCCGGATTTCGCAGATACCAAGGGTTAATGGGCGCAATCTTGCCCATCCGTTTTTCATTGAAGACCAATTCTGCCCAGATGGGGGAATGATCCGAGATACCCCTCGCCAAATGCTGTACCTCTCTGGCACAGCTAATTTGGGTAGCGGGCACCAGAAGGTAGTCGATACGGGAGAGACTATTGTATGCTCCAGAGTGGAAATTGTATTGGCAAGTGGTGGGGTGAAATGCCCACAGACATCCGACAGGCCCAACGGTCCCATAAACTATAAAAGCAATTTCAGCGAGGGACCGATGTCACGTGGGGGATAGCGGTCTGTCATGCCCGACACCACTGAATTGAAGTCTCCCCCCGCTATGAAATGACCATCTGGAATTGACAGAATTACTGCTCCAAAGTCCTTGTAGGTACTGCTCTGTAGGCCTGGTGGGACATATATAGTCATCAGTGATGGCGTCCTGCCCTCCACTGCCCGGATATAGCCACGTACCTGCCCAAGGCGTCCGTCCATGTGTGTTGTATGAAGAGTGAGAAAGACTTTTTGAGCATGATTCCCACCCCACTGGAGCCAGAAGTAAACCCTGAGTGCGCCATCAGCTTGTACCCCCATCTGTTCACGGCCTGGCAAGAATTACCAACAAGATGTGTCGCCTGAAGGAATACTATGGCTACAGGCGACCCTTGACCCTGTCTGCAGGGAGGTTGCCCCCAACGCCGCGCAGCCCCACCTGACTGCGCCCGTGTCTCTGCCCGTGTATCTGCCCAGCTGCCGCTGCCGCTTAGGAAAATCGAGGCCCACCTCCACCCGTAGGCTACCACCTGCGCCTCATCCCTGGTGGCCAGTGGTAGGCCATAGGTTTGCTTTCCTGCCCTAGACTAGCTCTATATTGTACTTGCCTTGTGCCCCTTCTGCTTGTGACCGTCTTCTATTGTATTCTGTGCCTGTATTTTGTGACCGTTCTTCCCTTGTCTTACTGTCACTCTCCCTGCCGCTGCTTCCACTGCGGCCCCGCTCACCCATTCGTCCTTCCACCCTCCCAGCTGCTCCTCCCTCCCACCTCCCCTTTTTATGGCGCCCGTCCGCGCCTGGACCACGCCCAGCGCCAGAACCCCTGGCCTCCATGTACACCACAACGCCCGACTCCGCTACGATGCCAGCACCCTCCACGCACTCAACCCTGGACGAGAACACACCTGCTACCAGGCCACCCCGAAGCGCACCCAAGGACCCTTCACCTGCCGGAACTGCAGCTTCACCAGCATCTGGCCCACTAAACCATCAACCAAAGAACCCAACTACCTCAGATGCATTAGTCTCAACACCCGCTCCAACCGCAAACACGCCTTCGAACTCTGGGACCTACTCGACTCTACCTCTCCAGACTTCGCCTTCCTGACGGAGACCTGGCTGAACCCCACCTCCGCTCCCGACATCGCCATAGCCATCCCGGAAGGCTACAAGTTCACCCGCAGGGACCGTACCAACGGCGTTGGAGGAGGAGTCGCCATCGTCCACAGGAACACCCTCAGAGTCTCGACCAACACCGAAGACACCCTCAGCACAGAAGACACACATGCACTTCCAAATCCACACCGACCCCAACACCACCCTCAGCGGAACCCTCGTCTACAGACCCCCCGAACCCCGACCGCAGTTCAGCGACTCCATCGCCGACTTCATCAACACACACGCCCTAGTCTCCACGGACTACATCCTCCTCGGGGACCTGAACTTCCACTTCAAGAACAACGACGACACCAACGCCCTGATCGAGAACCTCGCCAACCTCGGACTCAGACAGCTCGTGACAACACCCACACACGCCGGCGGCCACACGCTCGACCCCATCTTCACCACAAACCCCCACGACCAGCTAACCACCACCCTCACCCAGAACCCACCCGCCGACTCCACCGCCACCCGCAACCTCAGACAATGGATCGACAACTGCGCCAACACCCTCGCCCCACTCAAGACACCCTCCAACAGCCACACCAGCAAGAAAGCCACCTGGTTCACCGAAGACCTCCAGGCCTCCAAACGAACATGCCGAAAACTGGAGAAGAACTGGCTCCGCGAACGAACACCGGACAGCCACGCAGCCCACAAGAACGCCACACGCAGGCACCATCAACTCATCAGAACCGCCAAGAGGGCCTCATTCAAAGACCGCCTAGATAACAACGCACACAACATTGTGAAATAACTCTCCAACCCCAGCTCCAACACCAACGACATCCCGCCCTCGCAAGACCTCTGCGACTCGCTGGACACCTTCTTCCACCGCAAGATCGCCAACATCCACAACAGCTTCAACGCCACGACCGCCCCGACAACCACCGCCCCCACACAGTCTGCCACAACACATTACGCACACGCCTCCACGCCGCCGGAATCCAAGAGAAGGCCCTGGACTGGAACACGTCCTTCCTCTCCGGCAGAACCCAGATCATCCGCCTCCCCCCCTTCCGCTCCAGGGCCACCGAGATCATCTGCGACGTACCCCAGGGCTCCTCCCTCAGCCTGACGCTGTTCAACATCTACATGGCACCCCTCGTCCACGTCGCCCGACAGCACGACCTCAACATCATCTCCTACGCCGACGACACTCAATTGATCCTCTCTCTCACCAAAGACCCTCACACCGCCAAAACCAACCTCCACGAAGGCATGAAGGCCGCCGCCGAATGGATGAGGAACAGCCGACTGAAGCTGAACTCGGACAAGACGGAGGTCCTCATCCTCGGAAACACCCCTTCGGCCTGGGACGACTCCTGGTGGCCGACCGCACTGGGAACTGCCCCAACACCCACCGACCACGCACGCAACCTAGGGGTCATCCTCGACTCCACCCTCTCCATGACTAAACAGATCAACGCCATCGCCTCATCCTACTTAAACACCCTCCGAATGCTCCGCAGGATCTTTAAGTGGATCCCCACCGAGCCTCGAAGAACAGTCACCCAGGGCCTCGTCACCAGCAGACTGGACTACGTAAACACCCTCTACGCAGGAACGTCGGCCAAGCTCCTGGGACGACTGCAACGCATCCAGAATGACTCAGCACATCTGATCCTCGACATCCCCTGCCGCAGCCACATCACACCCCACCTGAGAGACCTGCACTGGCTCCCCATCAACCAGAGGATAAACTTCAAGCTCCTCATCCACGCACACAAAGCTCTCCACAACACCGGCCCAGTATACCTCAACAGACGCCTCAGCTTCTACACCCCCACCCGCCAGCTCCGCTCCGCCGACCTCGCCACAGTCCCCCGCATCCGAAGAACGACCGCCGACGGCAGATCCTTCTTCCACTTCACCGCCAAGACCTGGAACACCCTCCCCACCAACCTACGGCAGACCCAAGACCTACTGGACTTCAGAAGACTTCTCAAGACCTGGCTCTTCGATCAGTAGCAGCACCCTCTCCCCCCCTCCCCCAGCATCTTGAGACCCTCACAGGTATGTAGTGCGCTTTATAAGTATCTTGATTGATTGATTGATGTCCGGGGAATGCCTCTTAATATGTTGCAAGACAATACAACGCTTCACTTAATCCCCCAGACCTTTGACATTCTAGCTCAGAATCCTGAGACCCTTATCCCAGTGTGTTGGCAGTTGCATACCTGTGGACTAGCGATTCCCTGTACCTGTCCATTGAGAGTGAGTGCTGTCTTCTTTGAACATTGAACAACCATTAACACCCCCCCCCCCCTTCCAACCCGAAATCCTCCCTCCCTGCTCCCCTGCACTCCGGGCCTTGAACTGCCCAGCAAACAAACTATGCAGAGTGCCTGTCGCTTATTCATTTAACTAAAAGAAGTAAACTGTGGGGGTAAAGGTTCCACCACCTCGATCCCCGGTAATTAAGTGTTCATATCCTCCCTGTGGGGGGACACCCTAGATAAAGGACACTATTGGATAACCTGTACTGCAGCGGAGCGCCCGCACGGGAGGATCACCTCCCTACATCCCTCTCATCTACGGTATACATACAATTGAATAAAAAGGAAATCTATTTTTGTTGATTCTACTAACACTGCAAAACATAGTCTGTGTAGTGTACCAGATCTTGACCTCTTCTTAGTGTAACATGTGTTTATCTTAAAGAACGCCGGGCCCTTACCCACCATAAAGGGGCTTGTTTCTTCATGGGGCCCGCTCATGAGTGGGCTCAGACTTATAAGTTAAGAGAGTTCATGTATTGAATGTAATCATGCTTCCACTAGGAATCCCTATATTTGGTGGTGCGGGTGTTTGCTAGGGTATGGTCAATTGAGGGATCTAAAGGGAAAGTTAAAATGTACCTAATAATCAACCGGTACTTTAATTAGTCTCGCTGTCTGATATGGTTAAAAGTTAGAAACATGGGGATATATTTAACCCAAACAGTAAATAGACCTGTAACAGCACCTGTCTAGTGCCCTTGTCCGGTCCTAAAAATGACCAAACATAAGTGCCATGCGAGTTTCCCCAGGGTATTCTGTAGCGTTGTTTGTAATACTAAAAGTAGGCAATACCCTTTTAGTTTTTCTTCCTCTGTTGAATGAGGAATTCCTAGCACCATAAACACCGAAAACCGTTTCATAAGATCATTCCAAAAAGCAAATCTCAACAAGCAATTTACCATGCGAGGTAAAGGAACATTGCCTGAGGCTGTATGCTGTGTTCTGGTATAAACAGGCCATCTGAATAGAAATGCCTTTTCTCAAGTTGTTCCATGTCACATCTGTATTGCTTATTCGTTTTTGTTTTGTTTCTTGATATTCTGATCCTGCATTTGCAATTGGTCGAGCAAAATTACTACACCCAGAATGCAAAAAAATTAAATAAAAAAAAGAACTGAGTCAACTACTCAGACGCGACATTGGATAGCATGAAATGTCTGGATTTGTCAATATATTCTTGTCCTGCCATGTGATTTTGAGCATTTTTATTTGAAGACCAGGGATTTCACCAAGATGTGAATTCCACTGTGTAAATGATCAAGATATGCAGCTGTTTTGTATTTGTATTCATTATTGTTTTTGTAAGAAAAACTGCAAAGATACATGGCAATGAAATGCGTTTTCCGTGAAAGTTCCCAGGGCATTTAACTCCACTGTCCTCCAAAAACAAACTTGCAGCTTGTACTTCCCTTTAAAGGAAAACAACCTCTTCATAACATTTGTTACCCCAAGATCTGTATTTTTGCATCATAATGGCCTGAAGAAGCAGTATAGTATTTCCTTTGCTGGAAACTACATAACTAATTCCCAATTAAAAGTCCTTACCCCACATCTGATCCTTTTTCCCCATCTGCCCCAGCTTTAGCTTCACCACATGTCTAGTAGTTCTTCCTCTCTCATTTGAATTCAGCATCGTAAGTCCTCACTTACTGTAAGAACCTACCAGGAGAAGATTCTGCAGGAGTGCCGCGGAGTTTCCAGGATACTGTTGTATAGATCCCAACCTTCCACCACCACCTAGTGTCTCTATCGAACCCTAGAGTACACTGGTAATAGGGGAAAGAGGGGAAGCAAAACAAGGAAAGAGAGGGGAACCATCTCTGGAGCTGCAGTCTTCACTTCATCCGCATGTGAGGGGAACTGGGTCTTTTCTGGAAGAGGACAAAGACAGAGTGAGTAGGTACCCCCAGAACCCGTGGGATAGAACGTGGAAAATCTATAAGGTGTAAATTCCTAGTTTCCTGAAATGTGACTATTCTAAAGGGCAAAGAACGATGTAGAGTCTTCTGGAGAGTTAAATCAGGAAAGGCACTGGGTAAATAAAGCTGGAAGGGTCCCCAAATACCCTCAGATATGTCCCATCTTCTCTGCGCAACAATATTCCTAAAATAGAGACAACAATGATATCTACGCTGTCACAGTGTTAAGCTGTATTATCCCTTGTCCCCAGCACACAGTTACCGTTACTTAAACGGACGGAGTCCAGCGAAGAGTCAGGGTCCAAACCGGTTATGAAGAGAAGCTCCACACCCAGCATACACACGGCAGATGAACAGGTGGAGATGACTTGTTCCCAAGAAAGCAATATCGCGCAAAAGAACAAAAGTAAGGGGGGAAAAGAGTTTTACCAGTCCGCCGGGGCGTCCAAGGACTAGCAACTGGGTTCGGTTAAACCCGGCCGGCCTACGGGAAACATGTCCGGTAAGGCCGGCGGAGCCAACAGCAACCCGTGTCAACTTCAAACCACGGAGCCGGAGGGACAGTAGGATCTCCCAGCACTGAGACGAATACTAGAAGGATAAGGGTAATCCCGAGTCACCAGAGCTCTGGGCAATAGCTGAATCAAAGCTAATTTTCAGCTAAAGACAAAAAATCAGGATACGGAGGGCAGGGTCGCAAAACCCGAGAGCAGAAGGATTTCCAATGTCCGAGTCTGAAACAGGAAGTTCATCAAACAGCCTGCTGGGCAACACTAGAACGCGAAGCCTCGAGGTTACAGGAAGTCAGGCTTTTCTACTTGCCTGACTTCTTCGCGCATGCGCGCTAGTGAGCCGCCATGTTGGATCTGTGCTCGGCATTCTGGAGCCCGTTTCCTGAAATCATGACACTCACAAATGTAGGATGCTCCAATAAATATTCGAGAAGGAAAAGGGGTGGGCGTGGCCCAGAAGACGACTATATAAGTTGCTCTGCTCGTGATCTGTGCTGTTTTTACCCTGCTAGTATCCTGATGTTCTGTGGCTAGGACCCCTGCCGCCAGCATCACCTGCCAGAGGTCCTGAAAGACTGGGAGGCATGAACTGGGTAGTTGGCTGTTGCTGTGCAAGTTTGGTTGCCGTGACGCGGACAGAGCATAGGAGGTTCCACCGGCTGAAGCAGAGGACCTTATTGGTTGGCTTGCCTGCTGGTGCTCGCAGATATCCTACTGCCCCTGACTCATCATCTCGACCCCAGGAGAACTGCAGAACATTGGAGAGACTGGTGCGACCTGGTCAGGCCTGCGCTGCACAACACTTGGAGTGGCGCCGGGCTCTGCTGAGGTCCCCTTGCAGAATAGTAGCGATCAAAGGGCACTGTGGCGGCAGATTTCCACCTCCCCCAAATAAAAAGCAGACCCGTCTCCTTTCCTCTGTCACAGGCATGCTGAGGTGTCCCCCCACCTGAACGGGACCTGGATGACAGTCACGAAGACCCCATTGTTAGACAGGGTTTCAATGCAGGATTTCCTGTGACTTTAAGGGTGCCATTTCCTTTGTTGGTGAGTGCACATAACTTGGCGACAGGGAATCGACCCTGTGCTTAAATCACCTCCTGGGTCAATGCAAGGATCTGACCGGCGTTGAAGGTGACTTATAATAGCGCAGTCCCTTCACTGAGAGGCCATTATAATAATCTGACCAGGCGCTCTTGCATCTCTGTGCCTATCTCCTCTGCACCATGATGAAACTGAAAGGCATGAAAAACGGGGGTCAAGGTAGCCTCTCTGATGGTGTGACTCCCTTTAGGTCTCTATTCTGGGAATACCGAACACCACGTGATGCTATAATGCAGGAGCATGCCACCAAATTGGAAGTTAGATTAAAGGCTATACAGGATGTGAAATCCACTTTGGGGCTAAAACTAGCTGCTGAGAGCGGATAAAAAAAAACCAGTGGAATGGGTGGAGACTGAGTGAACGTTGGTGACTTTTTGCCCCTTGGTGCGTGCCATGCACTCACAAAACAAGGCTCTCCAGAAAGAAGTTTGATTTTCTTAATTAAAAATGAATGATGCAGAAGATAGGTCTTGCTGAAAAAAGATGTGCATCGTGGGCCTCCCGAAGTAGGCCGAGGGTCTTAGAATGGAACTTTGCCTTGTGACATGGCTTGCGGATACAGTACTGGCCGGCTAACAATCACGATTTTTCTCAGTGGAGCGAGCACACAGAGCACTGGTCCAACCTCTGCCCACCGGGAGCACTCCCCGTGCTGATGGTGATGGGACTTTTCAATTACCGGAATAGAAATCAGATCCTGCAGCCATTCAGAGCACAAGGGCCATGGGTGGTTGAGAACAGTAAAGTGAGCATTTATAAGGATTATACTACTGAGACAAACTGCCACAGAGAGTCGTTCCAATGGGTTACACAGCACCTCCGAGGACTCAATACAAGATATGTGTGATTTTCCCAGCCGGTAGTGATATATGCCCTCAACACACATGCTGTGAATTTCTTCACTATACTTACCGCCTCTCTTTCTCAAACCCAAATTTACAGTGTGTGGGGAGGAGACTTTAATGCAGTACAAAACATTGACAATGACACATCTCTCACCCCGTCCCGGGGCTTACTCACTCGTAGAGGTGAGGTCACTGTCCCAATCGGCGACGAATGTTGTGGTCACAGAGGCGTAGAGAGTCACTCACCCAACTAGTAAGTAGTACTCGTTTTACTCCTGGTTGCACACCTTACACATACGCATAGATCTGTTCTACTGTAGCAAGATATTTGTGGAAAAACTAATAAACACAGAATACCTGGGGCGCCCGCTCTCTGTCCATAACCCCCTTAAATTGATCATCGCCTGGGGACGTACTCCATCCTGTGTTCCAACCTGGAGAATGCCTTTAGAAATGTTGAACAACCCCTTAACCACGTCTGAAATTGGGAACCATATAGAGAACTATTTCAGAGTTTGAGGGGACGGCATCTGATCGATTGGTAAAATGGGACGAATTTGAGGTGGTATTAAGGGGATTGTGCATCAAGATAATCCATGGGACGAAACACACATTAAGGCAGGACATGAGCACCCTAGAGGACTGCATACACACTCTAGAATGAGAGGAAGTAGGCATAGAACAAGCCCAAAATGACCTTGCCACTGCCTAACCGGACTACAACACTTCACATACTGGGATGCCTTGAATGTACATCCCAACAACATGGGAAGGGCGACAAAGCGGGATGTACACTAGCATGGCTCCTGAGATCTGATCCTCTAGAACCCCAATTGTTGCAATCCTTTACCCAACCGGAATGGTGGTTAATTGACAATCCGCAATCAATGAGGTTTTTAAAGACTATTACACTATCCTTTACAGCCCTGGTTCCAAACTGAAAGAACAGGCTGCGGATTATTACTTGAATACAATTCCCCTTCCTCACCTCAATGTGATGCAGAAAGCTACACTAGAAGGGCCCTCCAAACTGATGAAATACAAGCGGTGATAAATCAAATGGCTAGGAGCAAAACACCGGACTGAAATTCTATGCCGCCTACAGACCAGGACTAGTGGCACGCGTATTAAAGACATGCGAGTCTGCCAAGGAGGTTGGTTGTCTCTGAGGGAGGCTTTAATTGTGGTCTTACTGAAGCCTACCCCGGATCTCCTGGCAGTAGGATCCAAAGGCCACTGCCGCTATTGAATTTGGGGTACAAAATTCTGGGGAAAGTATTGGCCAACCGCTTGTTACCCTTGGCCTAGACTCTGGTACATACTGATCAAAATGGCTTTTTCCTGGGGCGTTGCACCTTCTTAAATCTCAGATGCTTATTTGGGACCATGGACTGGACTTGGTGACACCAAGAGAATCACTGGGTGATCTCTCTGGATTTTTAAAAGGCATTTGATACTATCAGCTGGCCTTATCTGCTTGGGGTTCTGTGGCATTTCGGCATATTGGCTGAATTCCTTCAATGTGTGAACTTCCTGTACAAGGATGCAGAAGCGGGAGTGCGTGCTGGGGGGGCAGGGGGACTAATCTTCCCTAACCAGATCGGTAAAGGAAGACAACAGGGGTTCCCACTCTCCTGTCTCATGTTTGCCCTGGCTATAGAGACCCTGGCTAGTGTCTTGAGGGTGCGGGCGTGTGCCTGGGGAGCCAGATGGGCGGAGAATGGCCCATAGTGTTATTATATGCCAATGATGCCCTGATGTACTTACAAGTGGAAAAGGCTACTGAACGAAATCTCACCCCAGTGCTGGCAGTACTAGAGTACTTTGGAAGGACCTCGGACCTCATTGTGAACTGGGACAAATTTTGCCAGTTTCAGTTGACTGCCAGGGAACCTAAGGACACTTCAAACACGAGATGATGGACGGAGAGCTGAAACTTTTCAGACACTCACCCCCAGTCACAGATCTGGGTTGGATCCATCATCGTTCTTTAGCTCACTTTGCCACCCCAGTTCAGACACAGCTTTATGTAAATCAGTCTTGACCCTGTATCTTATGGGAACAGTCCAGCCCGAACTGCCAAGCCATGTCTTCCTTGGACCAGAAACAAGCATGTCAAATGTCCCTTTTTCAATGATCTGCGATCCTTACTGTTGGAGGTTATATGGGCTAAAGGGAGACGCAGGGTGCAGTTGATCAACCTTTATTTCCCCTAAGATATGGGGTGGTTTAGCTTCTGAAATTGTGGCCCGCGAAGTTGACTGGTCAGAACAGGTTGCACAGCCGTATGCACATTGGTATATCAAAATAATACCCATCCACCAAAGTAATCAGTTTTATCCATTTTATTTTCTTCATTTTTCATCATTGTTTCAACTCTTATTTATCCATCACGTCAAAAGCGGTGAAATTCCTTGTACAACTTTAAGCATGTAACTCGTTCTATGTATTGCCCATCCAGGCCTATGCATGAACATGTTTCGAATTTCCTTCATAACATATAATCCATGACGTACTCAATGCATTTCGGTTAAAAAACCTTCTTCAGGAGTATCTACAAATCGTAAACATATGTATGTCAGTCACATTACATTTTGTCCCAACGGATGTAAATTATATCAAAATCATTATCAGCAATAATTACCCTTCCCTCTTGTGTAACAACTCAATTTTACCAAAACTCCCGTGCCACATTTAAATACCAACCATAGTAAACCTCCCATCGCCCTCACCATCTACAAAACATTCCTAGTAACTCGTGAATTAAACTCCTCCCCTAAACACTCATCCTAATTATTAATCTGTGCAATCTGTCGATTTCCTGACATCATACCCATTTAAACTTCAAACTTCCTCTTTCCAACTTAAACGATCCTCTGTTCCCCACATGCCTGGTGCTGAATTAATCACTTTCATGCGCCCCCGATAAATACCTGATGTAAACTACGCAGTGCTTCAAACTTCTCTGTCGCGCTCGTGGTATCTTAATGACGGCCATGCTAAACATCCTCAATTTAAATAAACAACACCCGCCCTCCTCTACAATCATTGGTGCAAAATATCACATGATCACTACCCTCTCCCGCTTTTCAAACCCTATCAACATAGTGTGTGCGCACTTCATTACCCACAATCCCCTAAAAATCAAACCACAACCCAAACCCCCTTCTATTATGTCAGTGCTTATTTACAAACATAAACATCAAGCGCTGTGCCAAGTGAACTTTCATATATGTGAACAGTCCTTGTTGATGACAAATCGATGATCAAACGTAATGAACTCATTTTTTTGACTCTACATTTTTAATGGGGTGCTGCCAGGTAGTGAAACGGCTGGTAAGACGACAAAATTGGGGTTGTCCCGAAGCACACCCTTCTTCTTCTCAATTGTGTTACACGTTCTCTTCCTTTTTATTATCGTTTGGCGTGCAGCACCCGTTAAGTGCGCCGTTCCTTTCGCACTAGAGTATAATTCATTCTGAAATTCTGGCCCGCGAAGTTGACTGGTCAGAACAGGTTGCACAGCCGAATGCACATTGGTATATCAAAATAATACCCATCCACCAAAGTAATCAGTTTTATCCATTTTATTTTCTTCATTTTTCATCATTGTTTCAACTCTTATTTATCCATCACGTCAAAAGCGGTGAAATTCCTTGTACAACTTTAAGCATGTAACTTGTTCTATGGTTTAGCTGCTCCCATCTATGAATTATATAATGCAGCAGCACAACTGCAGTTTTCCATGTGTTGGTTGGTGGGATCTACTGAACCAGATACCCAGAATATATGGGGACACTTAGACGGCTTGCAGCTGCTGTTAGGACTCTGGGAAGCAGACGAGACCACTCATTGGAGGTGAGAGAAATATGTGAAGAGTGCCTATGAAATCCAGCGTATGTACCGGAATAGCCCCTTTGGTTCATTACAGAGAACGCAGCACTAACTGATTTACATGATATATGTTCCTGGATGGAGTCGGTGGGTAAAGTATGACAGGATCTTTTCTTGGAATTCTTGGAATGAAACTTGCAACCCTTCCATGACATGCAGGAGACCATTAACCTGGGACCAGGTACTTTTCTACTCCATGTGCCAATGAGCAACCTGCTCAGCGAGCTGTTGGGAACGGGTATCAGGGGACCGGCGATCCCAAACCCACTAGAAATACTATTGACACATGGTTTTGGCAAGCACCCTATCACGGCTCTGTATTCAACCCTGCTGCATAACCATTCACAGGAGCTGGGACCTCTTAGAGTGGTGGGAACGAGTGTTGGGCATGGACTCACTGGGCCAACAATTGAAGAAATGCTTAGCGGCAGTCAAAGGGATCTCTAGAAATGCCAGAATTAGGTATGTACAGTTCAACTACTTCCATCGCACTTATTTAAGCCCATAAAGTATAGGACGCATATTTCCGGAAGCTGAAAAAGTGTGCCCCAGTTGTGGGACGGAAGCGGACGATTTTTCGCAAGTGGGATGGTGATGTACATCTATAGTGGGATACTGGGATGCTCATGCTGTCAGAACTCATGGGCCGACTGATGCCTAGAGATACGTTGCTGTGTCTGTTGGGGCTTATGAACAGCTTGAAAAAGCATAAACATGTGCCCCAGTTTGTTGACCTGGTACTGGTGCTTTTCCAAACATCATATTGCCATGTCATGGAAGGCCACAATGATACTGAAACTAAGGGACTGGGTGATGTATCTATAGAATTTGACCCATGCCGAGATCAACGTAATATCTGGTCCCTGTGGTGAAGGCAGTAGAGGCATGATCTATGCCGAATGCAACACTTATCTGGAAAAATAGGAAGTTAGATCGGACACACATCCCCATGAACAGCAGGCACATTGTACTGGAAGAGAGGACACTTGACCGCCCACATGAGGACAATGGGTTTTCAGAAGGGGACCACAGAACGAAGGGGGAAGACATTGCAAAACAGTCCATGACATGACTTTAGAAGTCGCATTAAAGCTTCACTGGTACCCTTTACAGGTACACTTCTCCTAAATTGCAGTGCACTAAGGGGGTCATTGTCCGAGTTAAGGTGTTTTAATTGCTGTTACACAGGCAGACAGACTGGAAGAACCATCCTTACTATTTATGTATCTGGGTATCGGAATGGGCTAGAAATGTATGGCATTGAAGATGAGCTGTCAAAGTCCATTGTCTGTAGATGTTATATGAACTCAGTAAAGATCTATATATTTGAGGACCCTGAAATACTTTTCACTAGAATGTAGTAGTGTAAGTCTGTAGATGGAGGTAGACACCTCAGTTTTGGATGATTGGTGATACCTCCATAGTTAATAAGACCGGTCAGCTTTTGCTGCATTTTTCCTTTTGGAAACCCTTCATTTTATATGAAACACAGACAACATAGCAGCATCTAGATGACAGAAATTGGCACACAACACTATTAACCTCTAAACTTTCCCTATGTGAGTGAGAAACATGAAGAAAAAGATGCCTGTTATACCAAAAATGCATAAGCTGAAACCGTATGCACTGCTGCTTTAAGGAGCCTACATGTTCCCAGTATGCACTGTACTGACAGTTTGTTTTAAAGCCTTTGTGTTTTTCTGAGAAATGTTCACCTTCATTCGACAATTTAAACATCTGTGAGCATTTCAGTCCAATTTTAAGAATTTTGTTTCTCTCAAGATGCCTTAATGTTTTGTACGGTGTCCCTTCTCCGGGAGGAAGAAAGGTGATGCCGCTCTCACTCAGTGTGTGTGGTCTGTCTACCCTCCTCCCATTGTGTTAAGGAGTGCAAATTTTGTCAAAAGATGACACAAAGTGCCCTGAGCGATCAAGAGGGAATTTACCTCAGACGAAAGCTGGAAAATCTTAGGCCAGAGGAAGAAAAAACAGAAAAAAACAACCATAGAGGTGTCCCCCTCTACTGAGCCTGTGCTCTCTTGTGAAAAGTACTTGCACAGAGGAAGATGTAAAGAAAGTAAGCAAAGGAGACATCACCACCACTGCTCCAGGCTCTCCTGCCACACCCGAGGGCACCGTTCGAGGTTGACCTCAACATCACTGCCGTGAACTCAAGTATCATCGTCGGTGAGATCTATGTCAATGAGATCTTCATCGAGGCATTTATCACACAAGTTTTTTCTAGTTTTTCAGAGGAGTGTCCTACTCCACTACCAACAGAGACTCCTTTGTCACCTACAATTCCTAGAATGGGGATTCCAGAGGAGGACACAATTCAAGAACCTCTTGAATCATAAGACTTTCACCAAGGCAGTTGTGCTGCCAAGGAACACTTCAGTGTCTCCCAGGTTTAACATACCACCATAACCTTCTCCCCATCCCCCTACTGAGTGTCTCCTCGTACTACACCAGAGGTATGCAGGAGAAAGAATGCTGTCTATTTCTCCTTTCTCTTCAAGGCACTACTAATTTGCCAGCAGTATCTCATGTGAGCACACCACCGATATATAATATTTTTACTTTTCAGGATGTCTTGATAAGGGGAAAAGCAAAATTAAGCACTGAGGTGGAAGCTCCTCAGACTGCAGTCTCTCTATTATTGGAGACTTTACAACCAAGAGTCTGTCCTAGTTCCCTACAGCCATTGGCTCCTGGGTTCGCAGAGCTAGCAGAGTAAAGGTTCCTGGTCCCAGCTACCATCAAATCTGCCACTCCTAGTCTCCTGAAAAAATCTTTGGATCAGGATCCAACCTATTTGATTCAAGACCCTAAGCCCAATTCTGCTATAGTTTCGGAAGTGAGAAAAAGACATGCTTCTGCTTAAGAAACTTCTGTCCCATCTAAAAGGGCAAGCAAGCAAATAGATTCTGCAGTACTTGCTCACAGCTAAAGCCTTTAAGACGACAAGCACCTCTGGCTTGTTGTAAAGGTAAGATAGAACCTTGTGGGAGGCGTTCATTTGTTTTTGCCAATGATTTCACAAGAGCTAGATGACAGAACTTTTTGTTCAGGAAGAACAACTAGTATTTAACAACATCAGAAGTGTAGCCATTGATTCAGGAGACCTGGCTGTCTCAGAGTTCTACCATGGTGTCTCCCCCACCATGCTTTCTGGCTTGTATTAACAACTTTGAATTCATATGCTCAATTTAAGATCACAAATATGTCATTTACTGAGGCTGTCCTCTTTGGTTCTCACACCAATGATGAAATTGGAAGGATAAAAAAAGAGGCAGAGACTTTAAAGGTTTGGAGGAAAATAAATGTTACCATTCCCAGTACAGGTGCAGGGACACAAAGTATCATCAAAAACAGATGTGTCTGCTAGCGATAGAACCACTCACTGAGAGAATTTGATTGGGAGGCGATGGATTGGGTCTTAAAGTGGGTGCGCAAGCACATATTATTTCACTTTATGCTGATGACCTGCTGATTTACTTGGGGGAGGTGGTACGGGCACCGCCACGGCTATACAGATCACGGAGAGCTTTGAGCAAGTATCGGGCATCTGGGTTAACAAAACCAAGATGTATTTGTTGCCTGTAGCGGGTTCATTCCCCAGGCCTGAGACCTTGCGCATTGACATCCTTTGGACCCCCACTCATTTAAATATCTGGGTATCCATATCTTCCACTCCCTAGAAGATTTGAGAGAGGGAATCCTGGGCAGAGACCTGCAATCCCTTGGGTCCTGTGTTCTATTTTGGCACACCCAGCAACTTCCCATTATGGCTAGGATCACCTTGTCCAAAATGGTTGTTACCCAGCCTCTTGTATTAGTTTGTCAACTTACCAGTTCTGATGACCGCAGGTTGGTTTCGCCTGATGAATTCTTTACTGCAGGACCTGGTGTGGGGCGATGTGCACCCGAGAGTCTCTTTAAAGACACTACAGCGTCCTATCTCTGAGGGAGGATTGGGGGTCCCGAACTTTGAGTTCTATATGTTGGCTGTCCAATTGCAATGGTTGGCACAATGGTTGGAAGGAGTGAATGTGGTGGGCACCTGTTTATTGGAACCTGATAGCCACCCTAGCCTCTTGGTGGCTGAACTGGGTGTCCCGGCTACTCTCATCCCGTATCACTCGGTGCTACAATCTACTGCCCTACAGGCTTGGAAATGCTCCCTAACCAAGGTGTAAAGAGCCCCGAGATAATCCCCTATGTTGCCTCTGGTGGGATTACCACACTGAATGTCTATGTCGCTATACACAGCGGACCAGTTGACGTCCTGGATGGAGGTAGGGTTGGAGATCGTAGGAGACTGCTATTTGGAGAAAACCCTAATCCCCTTTGAAGAATTGGTGAACAGCTGTGGGCTACCCCCGGCCGGTTTTTACATTACGAGACTTTGATCTGCGCCTTTGGGCAACTGTGGGGCATGCGCAGGGAATAACTTGAGACACACCCAATCCTACATGCACTGATCACCCTGGTTATGGCCGGACACCAGGTGAAGTGGTTCTATGCCGCCTTACTCACGGCGTACCTAGAGCCCCAGTGCAGCTTGTGAGGGAGATGGGAAAAGATTGTTTGGGGAGAGTTCACAGATGTTGAGTGGGGCAAGATATTGCAGTCCCCTAAATGATCTCCCGTAGTACATGTCTAAAATATGTACAATCCAACTTCATACATATGACCTATATGACTCCTCTCCGTCTTAACGTCACCTATGGAGGGGACACGCAACGATGTGCCCAACTTGATGCAGGCTTCATGCATATGACATGGGAATGGCATTAACTGCACCCCTACTAGGAAGCAATTATTGCCAAACTTAAAGAAGTTCTGAGAAGGGAGTTGGCTCTGACTGCAAGGGTATGTTTGTTGGGACTCTTTCCGCCGCCCACATAAACGAAAAGTTGGGAATAGACTGATTGATTTAGCTTTGGGTCTGGCCAAACGCAGAATAGCATTAGAGTGGAAATCAATACATAGACCCAAGGTTGAAAATTGGAATCGTGATGTGATTAACTGGGCTGGAGCTGAGGGTAGAGCGATATGCTGGGAAGAGGCCTAGAGGGATGAGGAAGCGCCCTATAGCTGAGCAATGGAAAGAATCGATGATGGCATGGGAACAACCAAAACAAACTAGCAGTGAAGATGGGGAAGTGGAGTGAGCAGATCCAAGAGGGGATTGCGAGGTATAATATATGTGCTCTATTCTCATAGGAGTGGGTTTGTCCATGTGAAGTTCCCAAGTTTATACACTGTGGCGGAATGCCGCTGTTTGGGCGATGGAGACTGCTGTAAGTGGGGAACCCCTCCCTTTCCTTACGAATAAACAGTATAATGAGTAATAAAATGTATAACTGAGCACAGAGGACTGGATTGTTCCACTAAAGTAATCTCTGGTTTATAGCAAGGCGATACATCTGTTGATGACTACTTGCAACCCAGGATGTTTATGTGTAATATACCATGATGTTATACTAGATGCTGATATACAAAATGTGACTGATATTTGTATAATGTAATGATATATATATATATATATATATATATATATATATATATATATATATATATATATATATATATATATATATATATATATATATATATATATATATATATATATATATATATATATATATATATATATATATATATATATATATATATATATATATATATATATATATATATATATATATATATATATATATATATATATATACGAAATGCCAATAAAAATAGGTTTAAAAAACCCCCCCAAAAAACAGATGTATCTGCTGCGTGGCCTAACCTCCTAAGATGGTGGGCACAGCTCCATAAAGCTCCAACAAGGCCAGAGACTCTGCCCATAATCCTATGAAACTGGATCATTTTACACCCCCTGTTTTGCCGATCTGTTAGGTCCCGCACGGTATGCACTTTGGCAGTTGCCCCGGAGAGACGAAGCAGCCTGTGGGTCTGAAGCCGGGTCCGGAATGTGGTATTGTCTGACTTGAAGTGGCTGTCCATCTTCTCAAAAATCAGAGGGTAGAGGCGCAACAAGCCATGCCTGCCACTCCGGGACTGAAGCAGTGAGCTAGTGCTCACTGAGGAGAAGCTTAGGGGTACAGGGCAGGTGGGGCCAGTGGCCAAGAGATAGGAGGCTGTGTGATCCCCTCCTTACCCACTTCTCTCCCTCCTCTACTGGATTGAACTGGGGTGGTGGGTGGGTCTTGTGAGCTGGCTGAGCCCTTCCCATTTCCAGACTTTGGTGGCACTACAGTCTCAGCTCTTTATGGTCCGGACAAGGGACAGCTGAGTTGAGACCTCCACCTCTGCATCCTTAAAGTAAATGGGCCCAAAAAACCCCTGGAAATAACTGACGCACACACCCTCTAGGCCTGAGATCTGGTGCCACTGCGGCCCTGCACTGAACCTGGGAGGGACCCCACTGAGACCTGCAGGTGCTGAGTTCTAAGGACAGCTTGCTAGCTACCAAACAAACCCCTGCTTTTGAAGCAACAACTGCCACACCACTTACCCCCGTTGATATCTTCTCCACCCTCCGCTCACAAACACAAGTGCCACCCTGGATGCTACACCTGAATCCATTGACATACTGAAAGGGGGTGGGTGGCCTCCTCGCAGGGGAATATTGAATATTGAATGATTTACGAAGCTCGGGGAGTCCCAGGCAGTGGCTCTGAGTGAAGTGTCCGGCATAGACCAGATGAACCAGGAAGGTGACTCCTCGCTAAGAGCACAACTCCTACATCCTATCCGAGAATTTAGAGTGGCTTTAGAGGGACAGATGGATGGGGTGGAGTCTGATATCTCGCTGCAGAATGCATGATGTAGGTCGAAATTAGGGACTCCTCAGTGGAAGATGACTTGAATCTCCTTACCAAAGACTTTGCTGTATTCTGAGACATGGCTTTGCCACTGGAACGATGAACACAGGATGGATTCAGAGGAAAGATCTAGGCTGCACAACTCCTAGTAGAGCTCCCGGACGATTTGAAGGAGATGCACCACGAAAACACCTTATCTGAGTGGTTCTAGTCTTGGGTCCTGGGGAAGGACCTGTTTTCAGCACACAGGGCCCTCACCGCTAAGCACCCTCCTGGTGCCGCACCTTGTCCTGTCATACTGCGTATTCTGGGTTTTCTGGACAGGGGTGCTATTCTTAGGGCAGCTTGTGCCCAACAAAATGTCCTACTACAATCTGCCAGAGTAATGATTTTCCCGGATTACACTGTCACAGTTAAAAAAAAGAGAGCAATGCATGTTACCTATGTGCTCTTGGCGGTCCACCAACGTAAGACCCACTTCCTTGCCATGGCTGATGAGGATCGGCGGCCCTACCCCGAATGATTTTGAAAAGGCTTTCAACACCATCGACTGGCACATTTTACTATTTGTGCTCCATAAAATGAATTTTGGCCTGCATTTTTTTTAGAATCAAATCGATTTTTATTGGCAGAACACATAACAAGAAAATACAGTGCGTTGTTGCCTACAACCCACTGGGCCGGCGACATCACAAGCAAAGGAAAGGAAACCGAGCTTATGATTCACTAGTCGACTAAGTAGGTAATTAACACAGTATGTCGCCTACAATCCATCTTGGGCCGGTCGCATTTGACAAGGTAAAACAAGCAACAATCTTAGTACTATAGGAAGGGAACAAGAGAGAGTCTATTGCGACATGAGCGTACATATGACTATGCAGTAAGGACACACTGTAGCTAACTTGAGGCGAGTACGTCTGCTGGTAATGAACCAAAAAGAAAAAAGAAAACAAACCAAATTTCCCAACAGATAAAACCCCGTGCCCACCCCTCCTCTCTCCCAGTGAGCCAAGAGTGAACTCCGACATACATACATGGTCCCAAGTGAAGATTGCTGGTCCCCCGGGGAATAAGTGAGTTCTTCAGAGGCCGCTTACACTAGCCTTCCTCCTGCTCTCAGGGATCAGCTTCAGAAGCCATAAATAGCCAGGGCATGTTAGTTCCTGGAACTCCGAGGATAAGATTGAGATGAAGGGAGCCCAAACCTTAGGGTATTCAGATTTGTCCCCTAGTGTAGCCATAGACAATCGCTCCATACCCAAGAGGGACCATAATTGGACCAGCCTTTGAGAGTGGTCTGGGATCTTGTCGGACTTCCAGCCCGCTAGTAAGACCCGATGCGCTGCATTCAAAGCCAAGGTGATCTGCTTGCCTCTGACTGAGCTCAAGGGGAAGGTCAGAGCGTTGGGGAGCCCTAAGATTGTGTAAGCGGGGAATCTAGCGATGGCAAAGGCCTTGTCAATTTCGTCGAGGATTTTGTCCCAGTATACCTCATAAGCTTTGGGCAATTCCACAGCAAGTGAAGAAGGGTACCTGGGCTCCCGCAGCCACGCCAGCAGAGGCCATCGCACTAAGAGCCCCACTTAGTTAATCGAGCCGGGGTATAGTACCAGTAGGATACAAGTTTAAACGCGGTCTCCGTGTGGCCCTGGATTGTGCAAAATAGTGTGACCTGTAAAAAATATCCTCCCATTCTTTGTCGGAAAGTTTGCGACCTATTGCCGCCTCTCGCCTCCTCTGACCCGTGGAACGAGCCCCTTGAGCTCCTTGTGTGACTAGGGTATAGAGTTCGGAGATGAGCTTGTAAATGTAAATGTAAATGTCAAGGTACTTATAGAGCGCACTGTCACCAGACGGCCACCTTGCGGTGTCGCCTTTTGCGGTTTCCTGGCGCTGATACTCATACCGCTGTGGAACCCCTCCTTGCTTTCCCTGTGAAGCGTCCAATCCTGGGCACCCCCAGGGTGAAGCCAGGCATCCTTAGCGCTGTTGGGGCCGGTGTGGAGGCAAAGCAAGCTATTGCCCAGAGTTGCAGCGTGGGGCCCGTGATTAGAATAGGCACCGAGGCGAGAATAGACAGGTCCGAGGAAATTGAGCCCGAGCCCCACCGAGGCGGGAATCGAACCCTGGTCCCTGGCCAGAACTCTGCTTCAGGGTCTGCCGCTCTAACCATTGAGCCACACTCCTCCTCCGCTTGCGGTCATCCTTTTTCAGAACAAGCCACGTTTCAAATGAAAGGAGCGGTCTGCCGACCAGAGGACGCACAAGGGAACCAGATGTCCAGTGCATCATTTGCCTGTGGAGAAAAAGGTCCAAACCCGCAAGGTTAAAGTCCTCCCGGAGCTCTGCAAAGGGAATATGGCTCCTCAGGTCGAACAGTTGCCCCAGACGCTTACACCCGCCCTCCACCCAATGCGCGCCTGCACCTTTGTCCACTCCAGGAGGGAAATCGGGGTTTGAAAAAATTGGAGACATGGGAGAGGGAAAGTGGTATGGTTTGCCCGCTTAGACGCCCTGTCCCAGACTAGCATGATGGGGCGTGTGACTGGCGAAGAGTAGAGTCCCCAGAAGCGCACCGACCTAGGCAGCCGGACCTCCCTCCAGATATGCCGAACAGCCACTGTCTGATCCATGAATACCCAGTGCTTCTCCGTCATAGGACGGTTCCATTCTACAAGATAACGCAGCAGCGAGACCTGGAAACAGCGGGTGATGTTGGGCTAAGCCTACCCGCCCTCTTTCTTAGGGCTCTGTAACAAAGATTTCTGCAGTCTGGGCGAGATCGGGCCCCAAATGAAGCATTCAATCTCCGATTGGATGTGGGAGAGCGTATTCGGCGGGGTAGTAGGGGAAGGGTCTGAAAAAGATACAGGGCCCGGGGTAGGACATTCATTTTATCGTGGCCAGTCTACTGAGCCATGGCAGGGGTAGACGCCGCCATTGGACGAGATCTTTCCAGATGCGTGAGAGTAGAGTAGTATAGTTCACTTCTGCAGTCTTATCCAGACTGGTGTGCAGGACCAACCCTAAGTATGTAATGACCCCTGTCACCCAGTCAAAGTCGAACTGGGCCTGTAAAGCCTCCACGGTGGTGGGCCTCATTGTGAGGTTCCACACTTGTAGTTTCTGTAAATTTATTTTAAACCTAGAGACCTGACTGAAGGCCTGCAGTTCTGCCACGATGGCTGGCATAGAAGTTAAGGGATGTCAACGAAAAAAATACATCATCGGAGTAGAGACTGATTAAATGGCGGTCAGCCCCAAATGGGACACCCTGCGCCTGCGGATTGTCCCAAAGCCGCTGAGCAAAGGGCTCCATGTATAAGGCGAAGAGCAGCGGGAAGAGAGACAGCCTTGTCTGGTGCCCCTCTCCACCGTAAAGTCTCCCGAGAGTACACCATTGACCCTGACCCGCGCAGTAGGGGCGCTGTAAATGCTTGCCACCCACTTGCGAAACTTAAGCCCTACGCTGAAGCGCTCTAGTGTGTCAAACAGGTACGGCCAGTGCACCCGTCAAAGGTCTTCTCGGCATCAACTGTCAGCAGAAGAGCCTCCTCCCTCGATCTGTGCACCTTATCGATTAGGTGGCAGATCCTTTTGGTATTTTCCCCACACTGCCTACTCGGGATAAAGCCTGACTGATCCGGATCAACCAAGCCTGGCATGAGAGGGTTCATTCTATGGGCCAGGATGCTCGAGAATAGCTTTGTGTCTATATTTAGCAGGGAAATCGGCCGGTATGAACTGCAGAACACCGGATCTTTCCCATGTTTGGGTAGGACAGAGATTGTCGCCTGGAGCATAGATGTTGTGAGGGTGCCTGTGTCCGCAAAGGAGTTAAATAGTCGGGTGAGCAATGGTGTCAGCTCCACGCAGTAAGTCTTATAGAAAACGGCACTAAAGCCATCCGGACCAGGTGCTTTCATGGGCTTCAGTCAGGCAATGGCGGTGACCACTTCCTCAATCCGAATGGGGGCCTCCAACCCGTCCGCCTCGGGAGCTGGAAGAGGGGTAACCGCTGCACCGCGTTAGAATTCAGGAGGGACTGCAAGGGTGGGGGATTCAGCAGAATAGAGGTTCTCATAGAAGGCCCAAAAGGCAGCCGCAATATCAGCATCGTCCGTCACCTCCGACTCTTGGGCCTCCCGAACCGCCTTCACCGCCTGGGCCTGCTGCTGACTGCAGAGGCAGTGCGCCAGCATGCGACCGCCCCTATTAGAGCCTACGTAGTATTTATGTTTTAGCCGTAGCACCGCATATTTGGCTCTGTTGAGGTCCAACCGAAGCCGCTCCTTTTCTAACTGGTGCCGTATTCGAGGAGCACTGGTGCGTTTGTGAATGTCCTCGAGTTCCTTAAATCGGCCCTCGAGATCTTGTTGCTTGCCCGCCTGACTTTATCGTAAGCCGCTTTGGCGATAAGAGCCCCCCTTGCGACTAATTTAAGCACCTCCCAAACGGAGGCCAAGGGCATGGTGCCATCGTCGTTGAGTGCTAAATAGTCAGTGTTCGTCTGAGATCCTCCGCTACTTGCGGTGACTGCAAGAGTGAGTCCTGTAGTCGCCAATGTGGTGGGGACATTGCGCGTGCTGTAGGGGCAGTGATAGGGTGATATGAGCATGGTCCGAAAGGGAGCGAGCCTTTATGGTAGAGGCCTGGGTACAGGCCCACACTGCTTGGGTGACAACAAAGTGGTCTAAGTGGGCGTACATCTTATGGGCAGCAGAATAGAAGTAATAATCCCTATCGTTGGAGTGTAGGCAGCGCCATGCATCTCTGATTCCGCTATCGTCAAGCCACGCCCTCCCATTCCCCGATATGGCTCCTGCGCCGCCTGATCTCAGACAAGAGCAATCCGCCCCTGCGGCCATAACCAAATTCAAATCCCTCCCCCACCACCACCAGGGAGTCAGGTGTATGCTGAGCCTCAGCCAAGGCATTCAGCAGGAATTTCTCTTGTTGTTCATTGGGGGAGTAGAGTGAGGCTATGGTAATATTGGCGGAGCCTATGCGCAAGGGCAGCGTGAGGAAGCGCCCCTTAATCTCTGCAACCGTACTCACCACGGAGCCCCTAAAGTGTTTAGAAAGCAAAATGCCCACCACTCCCTTCTTATTTTTCCCCAAAGACCAGAACTGCGCAGAAAACACTCTATGTTGCATGCGGTGTGTATCGTTGTGGAGGAGTTGAGTTTCTTGGAGTAGGCACACTTCCCCTTGCGTATGTTCATGCAGGGAGTGCACTGCATTCCTCTTAGTGGGGTTGTTAAGACCTCTGACGTTAAAACTAATTATCTGGACTGCCATCAGGTGGAGAAGCGCCACCGGGCGCTATGGCTAAGACGTTGCGACCAGTAATGGGGAGAGGATCCCATAGGGGACCGTGTGTGTACGTGTAGTCGGACAAGCCCTGGCAAAGGAGCCCTGGATAAAAAGCTCATCGGAGGGAGGACCCACCCCAAAACAAAAAAGACAAACCCCATAACAATAAAACAACATCAAATAGAAGTATACCAAGTCCATCAAGAAAGCTGGATAGAAGACAAAGGGGACTCCAAAGGAAAGAAGGACAACCCTGGGAAGAAGCAGAATAATCCCTCCGCCGGACCCTCAGAGTGCTATACAACCCCAGAAGCACGTTACCCTCAACCTTCAGCATCCAGAGAGTCCCCCTCTGGGCCAGCCAAAGTACAGAGAACTGCAGACTGTTCCTTGATGATTGTGGTCGTGTCAGGGTGGAGACGTTCCAGATCTCGGCTGTCCCTGGGCCCACGTCCCAGAGGCCTCCGTATATGCCAGGGGCCGAGGTCTCCGGATTAGAAGACAGGTCCTCAAGCGACAAATTCAACACCCTGCATGCTTTGGACAGGGAAGGGACCTGGTGCAGTTTCCCGTCAAGACGAAAGATGAGGCGAAAGGGGTGACCCCAGGCATATGAGACATTTTTTGAGCGTAAGTGGTTAGTGATGGGCCGGAAGTCTCTACTCTTCTGGAGGGTACTAGCCGCCAAGTCCTGGAATAGCTGCGGAGAGTGGTCCCTGAATCATAGAGGTTGGGAAGCGTGGGCCGCCCTGAGGATCTCCTCCTTCACTGTGTAGTTCTGGACGCAGATTAGGGTGTCAGCAGGGGGACAGTTCGGCTGACGTGGTGGACCCACTTGGTGGCAACAGTCTATATTGACTGAGGACTCCGCTGGGGTGCCCAAGACCGTGTGGAAGAGCTCTTGCACATAACCCACAAGATCTTCCCCTTCTACCCCCATTGGGACTGCACGGATGCAAATATTGTTCCTCTGTGACCTATTCCCCAGGTCTTCAGTGTGCGATTGGAGGTCAGCTGCTGGTCCCGCAGGACTTCTTGTTGGAGCGTCGCAATCTCTTCATCCCTGGCAGTGTCCTCCAAGGCGGCAACCCAATCCCCCACAGCATCCACATCTCTCCATACCTCTCGTAGGTCTGCCTGCAGGTCCGTCTTGATGGCCAAAATGTCCTCTCTTTGGGAAGCGAATAAGGCCTCCAGGAACTCCCTCTTGACTGCGCTGCCTGGGCCGTCGCCTGCTGGCGTTGCCCCAGAGCTCGTAGCGTGCCCTGTGGATCTCAGAAAGAGGTCTGGAACAGATCTGTCCTTTTTGTTTTTGGCCGTTGCCATTGTGGGACAGTGCCGATATTAGGCAGACAACGGTGAAGTAGGGAAGCACACCAACCCCCAGAAAATTTGCTGCTGCGTCCAGGACCTCCGTAGGCCGTGCCGCGTCCCCGCCATAAGGAGGCCCAGCTCCTCCAGTCTCTTTGCACGTGGCGGCGTAGACCAACAGACCCCGTTAGGCTCCCAGGGGAGGCCCGTGCTCAAAATGTGGTGAGGGGCTGGCTCCGTAAGGCACCGATGATGTGGCTTTGTTCGGTATCCTATTGCCCATAACCACCACAGAGATATAGTCCCATCAGGGCGGCCCTCACTCCCAACAGTGTCCAATGTACAGCAAAGGCCTTCCCCAGAGCGGCTAACGGGAAGCGCCAGCAAGAACCAGCAGGGGCCAGGAAGCTCCGTCACTCTCCCCTCGTGGCAAGCCTCACCTGCAGCTAGGCCTGAAGCATCTCCAACGGCCCCTGTATGTCCAAACGGCCTCTCTCATGGCCACAGTGCTCGCACCATGGATGGGGGGGTGCCCCTTCGTCCCAGTAAGCACTGTCCCACGCTGTCTCCCCAGCGCCAGCCGAGAACGCTGCTCCGTTGGTGTCCGCCGTCACACAGCAGGCCCAAGTAGGCTGCAACCAGGCTATCGCTTCAGAGGCCCCGGCGGGACCACGGCGAGGTCGGAGGGCACCGACTCTTTTGGGGGCACTCACCAAGAGCTGCAGCATTCCGGTTTGGGCCTCACACAAGCCTAGGGGCTGGTCCGGGTGCTCCCAGCGAGCCCGCAGGCTCGCTGGAGAATTTTGGTCGTCAAAAGCCACGCCGCTGGCCTAGGGTTGGGCCCAGGCACTCACCCTCTGATGGACGCAAGAGGCAAGGTGCCGGTGCGGGTGATCACCCTGGTTCATCAGAGAGGTGATGGAGATGAGGCACCCTCCAGTGGCCCATCAGCAAGCACAGAGTGTGTCCGCCACACGCAGGAGGCATCCGGCAGTCCGTGTAGCAGGCTGGGCGTCTCCCCGCACTCCGCACCGGGGCTGTGGGACGGTCTGGGATCACCCAGTCCAGTGCTGTCGGGCTACAAGACGCCCCGCCGTTCGCCGCCCCAAGCGCAGTGCAGCCGCAAAGCCAATGACGGGGGATCTGGGAGTGCCGTAGTCTGTGCTTTAGGCCCAGCGAGAGCGGAGCTCAGGAACAACTACGCGGATGACCTGTTACTATACATTCAACAACTCCATGATACTTTGCCATATTTGTGGAATATTTTGCAGGTACATGGAGAGGCCTCCTGTTTGACAGTTAATTGTCATAGTCCACTTACATTCAAGTATAAGTATGTAGACTACCAGATAATCTTTGTGCTCCCATGCAAATAACGGAAGCTAATTTCCTATATCTGGGAGTCATGGTCTTCTTACACCCGGATGAGACCTGGAGTCTTAACTTTGTCCCTCTGATGCAGCAGTGACGTAAAGACATGGCTTCCTTGTGTAAATTAATACTTGCGATGATGGGTCGAATAGCACTTTGCAAAATGATTACACTGCCTCATTTCTTGTATGTTCTGCAAAACTACCCCCATGCCCTTCCCCAACCTTTCTTTACGGAAATGCAGAATATGTTTACATAATTATATGAAGCAGGAAGATTCCGAGGGTCACATATGCCAAATGCCCAATGACGGCATTTGAAGGCGGACTAGGTTCCCATACCAGAAACTTTACTGATGGATCACAAAGTTGATTAATATAGCTGATAGGCTATTTGGGGACAGATCTGACCAGATGATCCAATTAAAGCTTGTCTCTATAGAATGCCATTGTGTTTCTTCTGTATGGGAAGTACCTTCCTCACTCATTCCCACAGATAACTCGACTACCGTTGCTGTGCTGGTGCAATGTACTGTGATGTAGAAAGGGGTTCAACAAGCCCACTGGCCTGACTCTGCTTTGGCAAAGGACCCAACGAGCTGGATTTGAGAGCTTGGATCTTATTGGGATATCTACCCTGGGAGGGACATTAGATATTTGAGCAATTATCAGAGGATTGTAATCTACACCAGTCACAATTTTTTAAATACCTCCAGTTGCACCTAGAGCTCACTGCACATGAGGATATTCTTAAGGGAGTCCCTGAGTTTAACGCTCTTAAGGCTAAATTGATACTCGATCCACCAATTGCAAGCTTATCTCAGGACTTTGTAAATCAGTTTTACTAAATGCACCCAAACTGATGGGTAAGACAGAGATAGAATTGGAATCCGATCTAGGAAAATTAGAGGACTAATATTGGTGTGAGGCGAGACTCGTGCCACGATTGCTGGCTATCCTGTCATATTTCAGGGCTATACAATTTATTTACCTCCATAGAGTATACTATAGTCCAAATAGGCTGTGGAGGAAGAGAAGGGCAGAAAGTTCTGCATGCATGAAGTGTGGGGTTTCGGAGCCTCCTTTTATCATGTAATGTGGGATTGCCTAGGATATAGGCATACTGGCAGAGAATCTACAGCATAATTGCTGACACAATCCATATATTCAGATATCCAGACCCTATTGTAGCTATCCTGGGAATCATGGAGGGATGGATCTCGACAAGGAGATTACAGACCAAGATTGGTGTGTGCTTTATGGTGGCCAAACGACCTAAAGCTCGTCGTTGACACCTCGATGAATCTCCCCCCGATCACAGAATAGATGAATGGCATGCATCACTGTGCTGCAGTGTAGCATATAGTGTCTACGTGGAGGGGCTGCGTGAGGAAACACAAAAATATGGGGCCTGTGGCCTTCACTACAAGAATTACTATAATATGTACGATATAATGGACACTACAACAGACTGTAAATTTTAAGTATCATTCTACTGGCCATGAGGCCAATTTTTAAGTATTTAATTGTTTTCTACTGTCTCTTGATTTGTTTTGCATAAAAATAAGAGGGAGAGGACAGCAATAGCTCTTACTCCTCAGGGAAATTTGTTACCAAAGAAAACAATGAGGGCTTACTCTTTTCAATGCAAGGGAGTGTGACAAAATACCTGGTGGAGTGGTGGTCATTAACCACCACTAAATTGCTAAATTGCACCAAAACATCAGCCATGAATTTTAGGGGTGGCAGTCAAATCTCTACTCAAAAACATGCATTAGAGCATGTTCCTTTGTCTCTATGAGGAAAAGGAATCCCTTTTATGTAATTTTTAGTCCCCAAAAAAGATCCCAAACAAGGCCGATCCTGTACTCGAGGCAGGTCTACACATAGACCAAGAAACAAAGATTCAGGATGCTGAGATTGTATCAGATTTAGCCAACGCTCCTGAATAGAGACTGAATGTGCTCTGTGGATATGCAGGATGTGTACATCCACATTCCTATGGCTGTGAAACACAGAATGTTTTTGCGATTCGTAGTACGTAAAGCCCACTACCGATAAAAAGTCCCAAATTGTCGGCTTGAAAAGAACATGGCTATTATGGCAGCTCCCCTAATCAAACAAAAAAATCTATTTCTACCTGTACTTAGACGACTGGTTGATACTTATGCACACTCTGCACAACTGGCATCTCGAGAGTACAGCACCACTGCCAAGTTTTTACGTCTCTTAGGTCTGCACATCAACCTTGAAAAAACTGTCCCTTGTATTAAAGTTGGTAAGTCTACTTGGCTACTTATTTAATTCTTAACCCCCCCATGATCAGTGCCTTTGCAAGCTGTGGTCACTCTCCCTTCAGTTTCACCTGAATGACAATACAGAAGTGCATAATATGTAAAAAGGATAAGAGCAGAAGTCCAAAGTTTTTCTTAGGAGATTCTGGCCGGTGCTACTGAATGCGGGGATTACCAACATCAAGGCTTTCTAGTCTTGATTACACCTCATGCTTCTTTCTTCCACTATCCTCTCCTTTTGATCTGTTCATCTCACACTTGCAGGTCCTTTTTCATCCCTGCTTTCTCCCCTTGTCACTGTTTCATAGGCTTCCTATTTTCTTTCATTGTCTCTTATCTGCCTTTCATATGCTCCATGCCAAAATCAGATGATGAAAAATATGGCCCCTCCAGTGCTTAATTTAGGCTGGTGTTTTCCAGTGCTTGGCACCAGCACTTAATTGTCAACAACGTTGCCTGTGACAGTCTGCCACAAGGTGGGATTGTCTATCTAATTTAGAGAGGACTACAACAACAGTTAATTATTAAATCTGAAAGAGACTATTAGTTATAGATTCCTTACCTTAGAATTACCCCCAGGCGTCAGACTGGATCCCGGAGAAATTTTTTCATAGCAGTACCCCTGCACGTCGGTAGGTGGCGTCGGTTGACTCCGCGTTAGTCATCGGCATCGTGATCGCCGGGATGACGTCGCGGTATCTACTTAGACGCCGCCCAAGCGCGCTGACGTCAGTTCTTTATATTTCGGTGCCAGCCAGCGCAGATCCAGAGGGAGCGGTACCCTTAGTCACTTTTTGACTAACTATTTTTTTACTTCTGTCGAACTCTTTTCGAGTCGTGTGGACTCCTGCTGCGTGTAGGAATGTCCCATCGTCGGCCCTGCTTCAAACCTTGTGACTCCTGCCACAAGTTGATGTCGGTTACGGACCCACACCTCGTGTGCCTCTGTTGTCTGGAGCGTGACCACGACCTGAAGTCATGCTCCGACTGTTGGGCCATGAACCTGAAGCCTTTGCAGGAGCGGTCCCGAAATCGTCTCGAGACCTGGCAGTCAGCTCTGCGCCGCTCGAGGTCCCGGTCGAGAGGGACGTTGCGGGACCGTTTGCGGAGTCACCACCATCACTCCTCGACCAAGTTTGTGTCTTTGGGTAAGTCGAAGCACAAAAAGAAGGCGAAGAAGCACAGTCGCTCTTCCCCTTCTCCCCATCCGTCGACGGACGCGGAAGGTCATTGTCCTTCGGCTCCGCCCGCGGAGCCTGTTAAGTCGGCTTCGAGCTTCCCTCCCTTCCCAGAAGCCGGAACGACCCCTGCCCAACTCCATATCTTTTATGAAGCCCTCCACTCCATCTTTGGGCAGCCCGACTCAGCCGGTGCGCCTTAGGGCGACCCCATTTTCATCTCCCAACACCATACCCCTGAGAGCTTGGTGGTCCAAGTCTCAAAATCCAAAGGCGCGTTCCCTACTGCTCCCCCAGTTAGGGGATCCAAGAAGCTGGACTATCTTGAGAAGATGTTTTTTTCTGCCAGCAAAGGATTGCAGTCGGTGAACGCCGCATGTCTATTGGGCCGCTACACCCACTCTGTGTGGGACACTGTTGCACAGGTGCTGCCACAGTGCCCGGAGGAGGCCCGTGCCGTACTCTTCCATGCAGTCGCAGAGAGGAGAGATGCAGCAAAGTTCGCCATTCGATGTGGACTGGACACCGCCGACTCACTAGGCAGGACGATTTCAACATCAGTAACCCTGAGACGCTACATCTGGCTAAGGTCCAGTGGCTTCTCGGGCAATGTCCAATCGACCCTTTTGGACCTGCCCTTCGATGGCCAACGCTTGTTTGGCGACAAGTGGACAGCATGCTTGAGCGCTTCAAGGATTCTAGGGCTACGGCCAGATCCTTGGGCCTCGCTATTACCTCTCACCAGCACAGTCTGCTTTTCGCCCCTTTTGTGGCTACGGAAGGGGTTCCCCACCATATTCCACCCAGAGCCACAGGCCTGCGCAAGCTACCCAGCTTCTGTGCGGCAGGAGACGTGGGACCCAGTGCCGTGTGTCTGGAGGCCAGTAGGCGGGCCAGTCCACCAGTGCCCGCTCTGCAGCAACCTCTAAGCTTTATTAGTCCGACCTTTCAGGGCCACCAGTTGCTAATGGGCGTCAGGATCCGCCATCACCTCCCCCACTGGCACAACATCACGTCGGACAGGCGGCTTTTGCAGATAGACCGAAGGTGCTACTCCCTCCCCTTGGAGACTACCCCTCCATCCATGTCACCAACACTCCTTTGCATGTCGGAGGATCACTTGGCGGAGTCCGGGCTCCACATCAACCTTCTGGTGCTCCGTGCGATCCGTCTTGCACTGAAAGCATTCCTTCCTTCTGTCAAGGGAAGTGTGGTGCAGGTGTTCATGGACAGCACCACCGCCATGTGGTACTGCAACAAACAGGGCGGGTGGGGTCGTGGAACCTGTCAGGAGGCTCTTTGTCTTTGGACATGGCTGGAACATCAGGGCATGTGCCTAGTGGTTCCCTGAATGTCAGGGCAGACAAACTCATCCACAGGTGCATGATGGATCACGAATGGCGTCTTCACTCAGAGGTGGTGCAAGGTCTCTTTTCAGCCGTGGGGAGAGCCTTAGTTAGATCTGTTCACCACCTGCTTTTCTGCTTGCCATCACCTCTGCTCACAGGGTGAGTGAGCTTTAGGCTCTTTCTTCTAAACCTCCTTTCCTTGCTGTTCATCCGGACAAGGTTGTCCTTCGCACTAGACCTTCTTTTCTTCCCAAAGTGGTTACCTCTTTCTACATAGGATAGACCATCACTTTGTCCACCTTCTTCCCGCCCCCGTATCCTTCCAAGCAGGAGGAGAGACTCCACCGTCTGGATCCAAAACGTGTGTTCATTTATTTGGATCGCACAAAACAATTCCGGGTGGACGATCAACTCTTTGTCGGCTATGTGGGTGCTAAGAAAGGTCAAGCCGTGCCAAAACGGAGCATCTCTAGATGGGTCGTCCTTTGCATTAAGATCTGTTATTCCTTGGCGAAAAAGGAGCCGCCAGTGGGACTGCGTGCCCATTCCACCAGGGCGAAGGCAGCCACTACTGCTTTGGGACGTGGAGTCCCCCTTACTGACATCTGCCAGGCAGCCACGTGGGCATCTTTGCACACGTTCACTAAACATTATTGCGTGGATACTCAAGTCCGGAGAGACAGCTTCTTTGGCTGTTCAGTTCTCCAGGACTTTCTGGTGTGAACTTGGTTCACAGACCCACCTCCGGGGTTGGTATTGCTGGGGTATCAAAGATAAGGAATCTATAACTAATAGTCTTTCATATTAACAAGTTGCTTACCTTCCGTAACGGTATATCTGTAAGAGACATATATTAGTTATAAATTCCTTCCCGTCCCACCCATCCTCCCCGTTCTGCGAACTGACTTCTAGGGTTAGGGACTCCCTTTCAGCGCCCTAGTTTTGTGCACCAGTGGTCAGTATCTTGCATGGCTCTGTGCTTCTGGCGTAGAATGTCGTATAAAGAACTGATGTCAGCGCGCAGGGGCAGCATCTAAGTAGATACCTCAATGTCATCCCGGCAATCACGACGCCGATGACAAATGCAGAGTCGACCAATGCCACCTACTGATGCGCAGGGGTACTGCTACGAAAAAATTTCTCCGAATCCAGTCTGACGTCTGAGGGTAATTCTAAGGTAAGGAATCTAAAACTAATATATGTCTCTTACAGACATATGGCTACCGAAGGTATAACTTGTTCTTCAATATACATTAAAAATGAATGATATTTGATACCCAAACCATTCTTGTAGCTTTGGGGGCCTGAAATAGTCCAAATTGTCACACTTGAAGGAGTGTGGTGGTTAGTAGTTGTGTTGGTACTGTCATTGGCAGTGTTGGCAGGGCAAAGTGTGGTGCATGCTGCAGTGGCCTCCTGACGAGGGCCCTTGCACTTTTTAATTTTTTTATTTAACAAATTAAGCACTGGTCCGCTCTTCAAAGAATAAATGCCAGTGCCAACTACCTGCAGGAATTAAGCACTGTGATAGTGCCTTCCTCTACCTAACATTCCATTAGCTCCTTGACAATTTTCGCAATAGCCAAATGGGATTTTCTGTCTCCTGCGGGAAGGAATAAAAAGGCAGTAATTGCATTCTGCCTGACAGATTTTCCAAGGATCTTGGGAAGTGTCTGCTTTCAACGTTCAATATTCTCTGTTGCTCAGTTCACAATGGAAGTCTATGTCTGATGTTATTGTTCTGCACTCCCAACGTGCTTGTTTTGCCTTTGTTGCGTGATTGTTGTTTCATTTATAAAATTTGTATTCATGTGAGAGCTGACATTTTTGTGTCTCTTCTTCGGGTTTATTTTACTTTTGAACTCCACAAAGTGGTCTTCTGTTTCCTTCCTCTCTTCTTTTGTGCATCTCATAACTAAGGTGATTTTGTTCACTTTTTATTTTAAATGAAGATTGGGAATGTATCTCCATTCTTATGTTAGTTTCTCCTATAGCCCCCTTCTCTGTATGTGCCTATGTGTTTTTTTCTGGGCTGCAGTGTATAGCTGCTTTATTTCTTTGTGTAAAGTGACCAAGTGACTGTTACTGTGTCCTCACTTTCACTTATTTGACGCTGGATAGTTCAGTCTATCTTCTGTTTCTGCTCTTTTAGCTACAGCCTGAAGACCAAGGCAAGTAGTCTGATATACCACTTGCTATTAACTACCAGGCTGACCTTGGCACATAGAAATCTCTAGAAAACTAATTAGATTTGTGGTGAAACATATGGCAGCCATGATGGAAAGAAAGTACAACATATGTTAGAAATGCATCTGACAACTGTATGTGCTCTTCGTCTCCGTTTCTTACTCTTCAAGCTCAGTGATTGAAGGGTCATACCCTGACATCTTTACTCACTCTCGGTGCAGAGTTCAAGCCTGGCTGATTACATGATTTAGAAAGGATGGCTTGTTGGCGGCTTGGGTTGTATTTTGGAATGGAGAACGGATTAGCAAGCGTTGCTGTGAGTGTTCCAACTATTAAAGCATAATGTTGATTATACCTGCTTTTAGCTACCCTACAAGCACATTTTTTCATTTTGGAATGATCTCGTAGATTTCCTTAAAAAAATATAAAAGAGTTGAAAGGATAGTGACATATGTTGCAGAGGGCATCCCCCAAAGGTTTTGCCGCAAAGTTGTCGAGTGAATTGTGGTCACAATCTCTAGTAATCTTGTGTTCTGAATTGACTATCATGTGCGTTTTATCAAAATGTTGCTGTGCTTCCTTTAAGTCAAACACCTGTGAGGAACATTTTATCAATATGCTGTGTGCTCCAACGTGCTGAGTCTTAGTATATGTGAGCATTTTTACAGTGTTTCCTCTCGATTTAAAAAAATAATAAGAAATTCCCCTCTCATTTTTTTAATGTTGTACTATTTCTTTCATTTAAGGATCTTAAAAAGCCGTTTGACAAAGCATGGAAAGACTATGAAACAAAAGTGTGAGTATGTCTTCTTGTAATCCATATAAGAATGTCATTCCTAACGTGAAACTGCATAGATGTTTTAAAGTTTTACTGCCAGTCTCAGTATTTGTATTTTTGTATGCATGCAGTTGACCGGAGAATCCAAGGTAATCTGGTCTCAGTGAGAGGAATATTAATGTAATGCGTTGGTAAATATACTTCAGCTCAATAATTACTGCAAGGGAGGATTTTTTCCAAGGATTTAACACTTGCCGTGTCGAACACCAGACTATAACTTAAAAACAATCAATTGGCTGTTGAACCTTCAGTTCTCCGCATTTGCTGAACAACATAAATGCATTCAACATTATCTGTACACCTCACTGTGCTTATGGAGCAAAGACTAGTATATCTCTTAAACCTATACCACATTTTGCTCCACAGAAATATGCACTCATCATTAGCAAACCTCATCACCTAAGGAGTGTTTAAACGCCGGAAACATGGAGGGAGGTTACTGGTTGTACAGGTTCCCAAGCCCTGGAGCAGACTGAATGCGTCTCTCAGGACAAAATCTAACCATCTGGTGTCAGGAACGGCCTGAAAACTGAGCTGTTCTTGACAGTTTTCACCTGTTCTTGTCACGGGGGGAGGTGTGGTGGGCAAGCGATTAGTAAATATCGTGCCAGGCCATCCCTGTCCCTAGAGGATTTAACTTCCCCAGTCAAATCAACAATTTGAGCAGGTCCTCAGCAGCTCCCTTGCTGTCAGTCACCTCCTTCCTCCTTACGCTGTTAGGCTGCTCCTGCCTGGAAGTTAGCCTTGCCATCCAGCCTTACCAGCCCTTCTAGGTTCCTATGCCCTAGGCTCCACGCCCAGTGCCACTCGCAGTTTTCCCCCCCGATTGCTGTTTTCTTGGCTTCCCGCCTCTACAGAACCCCTCCCAGGACCTACTTAATGGAGACCTCAGCGCTAGTCCATTGAGCAGGTCCTAACCAGCTCCCTTTGCTGCCACTTGCCTCCTTCCTTCCTCTGCTGTGTGGCTGCTCCTGCCTGGACGTTAGCCCCACCAGCCAGTCTTGCCAGCGCTTCTAGATTCTTGTGCCCTAAGCTCCAGGCCCAATGCCACTCGCCTTTTTCTCCTGCTCTCCATTTGGCACCAAAGGGGGTGGTGATGGACGGAGCATCAGAACCAATCAAACACTCACACCCAGTCAACAGATCTGGGTTTGATCCATCACCGTTCTTTAGCCCACTCTGCCACCCCAGTTCAGACATGGCCATATGCAAATCAGTCTGACCCTGTGCCTCATGGGAACAGTCCAGCCCGAACTGCCAAGCCATGTCTTCTCTGGACCGGAAACAAGCTTCCTAGGACCGGTTTCTGGCATTTCAGCCGTCTTCAGCCAGGCTTGCTTGAATCCAGTGGCAAAGTGAGCAAGGGACTCAACGTCTGAGCATACCCTGCCAACTTATGGCGAACAAAGCGGTACAAAAGGGGGTGGTGATGGACGGAGCATCAGAACCAATCAAACACTCACACCCAGTCAACAGATCTGGGTTTGATCCATCACCGTTCTTTAGCCCACTCTGCCACCCCAGTTCAGACATGGCCATATGCAAATCAGTCTGACCCTGTGCCTCATGGGAACAGTCCAGCCCGAACTGCCAAGCCATGTCTTCTCTGGACCGGAAACAAGCTTCCTAGGACCGGTTTCTGGCATTTCAGCCGTCTTCAGCCAGGCTTGCTTGAATCCAGTGGCAAAGTGAGCAAGGGACTCAACGTCTGAGCATACCCTGCCAACTTATGGCGAACAAAGCGGTACAAAAGGGGGTGGTGATGGACGGAGCATCAGAACCAATCAAACACTCACACCCAGTCAACAGATCTGGGTTTGATCCATCACCGTTCTTTAGCCCACTCTGCCACCCCAGTTCAGACATGGCCATATGCAAATCAGTCTGACCCTGTGCCTCATGGGAACAGTCCAGCCCGAACTGCCAAGCCATGTCTTCTCTGGACCGGAAACAAGCTTCCTAGGACCGGTTTCTGGCATTTCAGCCGTCTTCAGCCAGGCTTGCTTGAATCCAGTGGCAAAGTGAGCAAGGGACTCAACGTCTGAGCATACCCTGCCAACTTATGGCGAACAAAGCGGTACAAAAGGGGGTGGTGATGGACGGAGCATCAGAACCAATCAAACACTCACACCCAGTCAACAGATCTGGGTTTGATCCATCACCGTTCTTTAGCCCACTCTGCCACCCCAGTTCAGACATGGCCATATGCAAATCAGTCTGACCCTGTGCCTCATGGGAACAGTCCAGCCCGAACTGCCAAGCCATGTCTTCTCTGGACCGGAAACAAGCTTCCTAGGACCGGTTTCTGGCATTTCAGCCGTCTTCAGCCAGGCTTGCTTGAATCCAGTGGCAAAGTGAGCAAGGGACTCAACGTCTGAGCATACCCTGCCAACTTATGGCGAACAAAGCGGTACAAAAGGGGGTGGTGATGGACGGAGCATCAGAACCAATCAAACACTCACACCCAGTCAACAGATCTGGGTTTGATCCATCACCGTTCTTTAGCCCACTCTGCCACCCCAGTTCAGACATGGCCATATGCAAATCAGTCTGACCCTGTGCCTCATGGGAACAGTCCAGCCCGAACTGCCAAGCCATGTCTTCTCTGGACCGGAAACAAGCTTCCTAGGACCGGTTTCTGGCATTTCAGCCGTCTTCAGCCGTCTTCAACCACCCCCTTTTGTACCGCTTTGTTCGCCATAAGTTGGCAGGGTATGCTCAGACGTGAGTCCCTTGCTCACTTTGCCACTGGATTCAAGCAAGCCTGGCTGAAGACGGCTGAAATGCCAGAAACCGGTCCTAGGAAGCTTGTTTCCGGTCCAGGGAAGGCATGGCTTGGCAGTTCGGGCTGGACTGTTCCCATGAGGCACAGGGTCAGACTGATTTGCATATGGCCATGTCTGAACTGGGGTGGCAGAGTGGGCTAAAGAACGGTGATGGATCAAACCCAGATCTGTTGACTGGGTGTGAGTGTTTGATTGGTTCTGATGCTCCATCCATCACCACCCCCTTTTGTACCGCTTTGTTCGCCATAAGTTGGCAGGGTATGCTCAGACGTGAGTCCCTTGCTCACTTTGCCACTGGATTCAAGCAAGCCTGGCTGAAGACGGCTGAAATGCCAGAAACCGGTCCTAGGAAGCTTGTTTCCGGTCCAGGGAAGGCATGGCTTGGCAGTTCGGGCTGGACTGTTCCCATGAGGCACAGGGTCAGACTGATTTGCATATGGCCATGTCTGAACTGGGGTGGCAGAGTGGGCTAAAGAACGGTGATGGATCAAACCCAGATCTGTTGACTGGGTGTGAGTGTTTGATTGGGTCTGATGCTCCATCCATCACCACCCCCTTTTGTACCGCTTTGTTCGCCATAAGTTGGCAGGGTATGCTCAGACGTGAGTCCCTTGCTCACTTTGCCACTGGATTCAAGCAAGCCTGGCTGAAGACGGCTGAAATGCCAGAAACCGGTCCTAGGAAGCTTGTTTCCGGTCCAGGGAAGGCATGGCTTGGCAGTTCGGGCTGGACTGTTCCCATGAGGCACAGGGTCAGACTGATTTGCATATGGCCATGTCTGAACTGGGGTGGCAGAGTGGGCTAAAGAACGGTGATGGATCAAACCCAGATCTGTTGACTGGGTGTGAGTGTTTGATTGGTTCTGATGCTCCATCCATCACCACCCCCTTTTGTACCGCTTTGTTCGCCATAAGTTGGCAGGGTATGCTCAGACGTGAGTCCCTTGCTCACTTTGCCACTGGATTCAAGTAAGCCTGGCTGAAGACGGCTGAAATGCCAGAAACCGGTCCTAGGAAGCTTGTTTCCGGTCCAGGGAAGGCATGGCTTGGCAGTTCGGGCTGGACTGTTCCCATGAGGCACAGGGTCAGACTGATTTGCATATGGCCATGTCTGAACTGGGGTGGCAGAGTGGGCTAAAGAACGGTGATGGATCAAACCCAGATCTGTTGACTGGGTGTGAGTGTTTGATTGGTTCTGATGCTCCATCCATCACCACCCCCTTTTGTACCGCTTTGTTCGCCATAAGTTGGCAGGGTATGCTCAGACGTGAGTCCCTTGCTCACTTTGCCACTGGATTCAAGCAAGCCTGGCTGAAGACGGCTGTAATGCCAGAAACCGGTCCTAGGAAGCTTGTTTCCGGTCCAGGGAAGGCATGGCTTGGCAGTTCGGGCTGGACTGTTCCCATGAGGCACAGGGTCAGACTGATTTGCATATGGCCATGTCTGAACTGGGGTGGCAGAGTGGGCTAAAGAACGGTGATGGATCAAACCCAGATCTGTTGACTGGGTGTGAGTGTTTGATTGGTTCTGATGCTCCATCCATCACCACCCCCTTTTGTACCGCTTTGTTCGCCATAAGTTGGCAGGGTATGCTCAGACGTGAGTCCCTTGCTCACTTTGCCACTGGATTCAAGCAAGCCTGGCTGAAGACGGCTGAAATGCCAGAAACCGGTCCTAGGAAGCTTGTTTCCGGTCCAGGGAAGGCATGGCTTGGCAGTTCGGGCTGGACTGTTCCCATGAGGCACAGGGTCAGACTGATTTGCATATGGCCATGTCTGAACTGGGGTGGCAGAGTGGGCTAAAGAACGGTGATGGATCAAACCGAGATCTGTTGACTGGGTGTGAGTGTTTGATTGGTTCTGATGCTCCATCCATCACCACCCCCTTTTGTACCGCTTTGTTCGCCATAAGTTGGCAGGGTATGCTCAGACGTGAGTCCCTTGCTCACTTTGCCACTGGATTCAAGCAAGCCTGGCTGAAGACGGCTGAAATGCCAGAAACCGGTCCTAGGAAGCTTGTTTCCGGTCCAGGGAAGGCATGGCTTGGCAGTTCGGGCTGGACTGTTCCCATGAGGCACAGGGTCAGACTGATTTGCATATGGCCATGTCTGAACTGGGGTGGCAGAGTGGGCTAAAGAACGGTGATGGATCAAACCCAGATCTGTTGACTGGGTGTGAGTGTTTGATTGGTTCTGATGCTCCATCCATCACCACCCCCTTTTGTACCGCTTTGTTCGCCATAAGTTGGCAGGGTATGCTCAGACGTGAGTCCCTTGCTCACTTTGCCACTGGATTCAAGTAAGCCTGGCTGAAGACGGCTGAAATGCCAGAAACCGGTCCTAGGAAGCTTGTTTCCGGTCCAGGGAAGGCATGGCTTGGCAGTTCGGGCTGGACTGTTCCCATGAGGCACAGGGTCAGACTGATTTGCATATGGCCATGTCTGAACTGGGGTGGCAGAGTGGGCTAAAGAACGGTGATGGATCAAACCCAGATCTGTTGACTGGGTGTGAGTGTTTGATTGGTTCTGATGCTCCATCCATCACCACCCCCTTTTGTACCGCTTTGTTCGCCATAAGTTGGCAGGGTATGCTCAGACGTGAGTCCCTTGCTCACTTTGCCACTGGATTCAAGCAAGCCTGGCTGAAGACGGCTGTAATGCCAGAAACCGGTCCTAGGAAGCTTGTTTCCGGTCCAGGGAAGGCATGGCTTGGCAGTTCGGGCTGGACTGTTCCCATGAGGCACAGGGTCAGACTGATTTGCATATGGCCATGTCTGAACTGGGGTGGCAGAGTGGGCTAAAGAACGGTGATGGATCAAACCCAGATCTGTTGACTGGGTGTGAGTGTTTGATTGGTTCTGATGCTCCATCCATCACCACCCCCTTTTGTACCGCTTTGTTCGCCATAAGTTGGCAGGGTATGCTCAGACGTGAGTCCCTTGCTCACTTTGCCACTGGATTCAAGCAAGCCTGGCTGAAGACGGCTGAAATGCCAGAAACCGGTCCTAGGAAGCTTGTTTCCGGTCCAGGGAAGGCATGGCTTGGCAGTTCGGGCTGGACTGTTCCCATGAGGCACAGGGTCAGACTGATTTGCATATGGCCATGTCTGAACTGGGGTGGCAGAGTGGGCTAAAGAACGGTGATGGATCAAACCCAGATCTGTTGACTGGGTGTGAGTGTTTGATTGGTTCTGATGCTCCATCCATCACCACCCCCTTTTGTACCGCTTTGTTCGCCATAAGTTGGCAGGGTATGCTCAGACGTGAGTCCCTTGCTCACTTTGCCACTGGATTCAAGCAAGCCTGGCTGAAGACGGCTGAAATGCCAGAAACCGGTCCTAGGAAGCTTGTTTCCGGTCCAGGGAAGGCATGGCTTGGCAGTTCGGGCTGGACTGTTCCCATGAGGCACAGGGTCAGACTGATTTGCATATGGCCATGTCTGAACTGGGGTGGCAGAGTGGGCTAAAGAACGGTGATGGATCAAACCCAGATCTGTTGACTGGGTGTGAGTGTTTGATTGGTTCTGATGCTCCATCCATCACCACCCCCTTTTGTACCGCTCCATTTGGCACCAGCTGGCAAGCTAGGCAACAGCCCAAGAGCACATTGGGCTTTCAGTGGTCAAGTTTCTAGATCCTAATAGTCAGCTAGCCAATTGAATATTGGACCTCTACTCATGAAAGGTCAAAGAGAAAGAATAAAGTAATTGAAACTAATAAAAGACCGTACAGAACTCCCCATAGCTTTAACAATCATAGGTGTGCTACGATAAAATTCTAAAAGTATATTGGTTTGATTATTTTCATAACTTAGTGCCTTGACCTTGCCAAGCTCAAACCCCAGATATCTGTTTTGTTGAGTCACATATTTCAGAGGCAGATGCATCATATTCTAAAACATAAGGTGTGTGGTGCTTGCAAAAGTCAACCATTGTTGAGTCCAGTACTTTGGGTGTAACATAATTCTGTGTATATAATAATTAACAAAGCAACTGATGCCTGCTGCAAGCTTATGTTCTCAACTGAGTCCGATTCCGTTATTTGAAAATAATGTTATTCTTCGCTGCGGTCATTTTTTGACGTCTTATCAGTCCTAGCAAACTAATGGTTAAATCATTCAATCTTGAGTCTTGTTTGAAGACAGTCTTAACCCTCTTCTTGGAAACATCTAATGATCAGTCAACCATATTCTCCAATATTGGATCATCCCCATTGTCCAGCTGGTTTTCTCATGGTAGACACAGCGAGTAGAACAATGTTAAACATAGATAGAAAAGCTTTAACATAGTCATAACTATAGCCTACTAACATCATTGTAAAAGATCGAAACTCAGCATGTCAGGGCAAAGCACTGTCTTTACCCGTCCCCACCCAGGCCACTAAAGCTCTGTTTTTTGCTGCTCATCATGTGTGAAGGGAGTCCCTCCTATGCTCTGCTCAATCATTCAAAGTTGGCTTTTCATCATTTGTGTCTGCATTTCTGAGATACTTGCCTTCATCTCATCATTTAGATAATCTTGAACAGATCAGACCATGTCTGAATTCTCTCTAAAAAAAAAAGAAGGTATTTTTAGGCATTGGTGTGTACTCGTGGCAAAAAGAGGCTTCACTCTGAGGATCACCGCAATAAGTGTATAGATTGCCTTCATCCAATCCACAAAGCAAAGGATTGCAAGATCTGTAGTATATATTCTAGCAGGACTCTTAAAGATAGAGAGACTAGACTGTTATTATTGCACTAAAAATCTAAATCTGGAGAGATATATAACTGTGGGGAAGAATGGAAGGGCTCTTTCAAAGCATTAGGAACATTGTAAAAATGGGCTTGTTCACACTCTGCCTTCAAAGACAACATCTGAGGAAAAATCTTCAACCTCTAAAGATCCATCTAAAAAGTATTTTAAAAAAGTCCATAAGAGAGTGAGCCATCCCATTCGAAAAAGAAGCTATTTATGAAGCCTTCAACAAAATCTTAACATTTGACCGTTGAGACCGGAAATTACTGTTCAGGGCTTGGTGCTTACCCTTAATACACATCTGGGTATTGTGCTGTCTGAGGCGACCTTTTCTCTAAGCCATTATGTCACCACACACTGGAATATGTAGTAGGCAAGTGCTTTTGAGAGGTTACCACCTTCTCAGGAGGAACAAGTCAAAAGCGTAAAAAAAGCCTTGCTGATGAAGTCTTCATAGAGCTGGAGAAAACCAGGAGCCATGAATCATGGCGAGGAATTCCCAGGAGCCAAGAGTCAGGATCTGCAAGTGGAGGGAGTGTGGAAACAAGTGAACAAACTTGTTTTTTTTGCAATGCACCCTCGAATCAGACTGATGCGTTTAAATTGTAAAGGAAAAGGAAATAGCATCAAGCACCACGTGACAGGCAATATAATGGTTTGAGAAAGTCAGGTAGAAACCAAGGGAGGAAGAGCCATGATAGAACGGGAAAAGAAAAGAGAACGAAAACTTGAAGTGGACTAGCTCTGGAGTCACTTTAATAGGCTGCTGCAAACCCTCAAACAAGTGATTGCATTTTTGAGCTGAAGTAAGAAGGCGCAGCAGCCAGAAGCACGAAAGGAGGCAGGCCCAGGTCACAGCTGTGGGCTGAGTGCGGCGTATCCTGAACACAGGGAACCATAGAAATCCACAAGGTGCAGTGGATCTCAAGCACCCAGGTGTCTGAAAAGGCACAGATACAACAGTATACCCCCTCCTGAGGCCTCAGGTTTGTTAAGGAAGGCCATAAAACAAAAATGATGAGCCAGTCTTGGGGCATGGAGTGAAGAGGCAGGAACCCAAGAACACTCACTAGCAAAACAGCCTTGTCGGTAAATGAATAACTGCAACCGACCTCTGAAAATTCTGAAGCCACAAATCTCGCTGACCTCATATTCCGGTTCCCCATTTACGATGACAGGAGGAGGAGGAAGAGAGATTTGACAAAAAGGCATGAAAGGTAGGGTCACATAGAGAATTCAGAGACTAGAGACTCCTATCAACCCTCTGAGGAGCATAATGATGATGATTATGATGGGTGGGAGTATGGATTTGACACATACGATCAAACCGTGCAAACGTCATAGAAGGAGATTGTCAAGAATTCCTGTCATACAAGGGAAACACGCCCTTATGTAAACAGGAGAGCTGTTACATAACTCAAGGGAAACACGCCCTTATGTAAACAGGAGAGCTGTTACATAACTCAAGGGAAACACGCCCTTATGTAAACAGGAGAGCTGTTACATAACTCAAGGGAAACACGCCCTTATGTAAACAGGAGAGCTGTTACATAACTCAAGGAAAACACGCCCTATAAAGGGAGGAACCGGGAGGTACAAGGCTGTCGGATATTGTGTTTACACCGACGTACCTGCTTCGTGAAGAGCAGTGTTCCGGAGTGGTGCTCCAGTAAGGCAAGAACGGAGGTAGGTCGAGTCGTTACTCCCTGGGCCGTGTCTTGCCCCATCGTCACCTGTGAAGGACCCGGAAGCTCTACCGGTCAACCATTGAGCTTCGCTTTTTGACTCGGCTGAGTCCAAGCGCAGTGGCGCTTTTGCTGGTTGGAGTCGTAACTCCCAGCCCGACCAGAGACACAGGGACTGCCAGCTGTAACGCACACCAGGAGGTGTTTGCCGCGTTACAGACTCGGAAGTCCACAGGATCGATCGAGCGGCTGCTCTCGGTTCAGTCTTCTTGCTTGTGATTGGGGTATCGGTGACGCATCACCAGGAGGTGACTCCGCGTCCCGGTGCAGCCTGAGGAAGAGGTTGAGCGGCTGCTCCCTTCAGGTAGAGACCCCGGCTGGGTGTTTCCCTGACTCCTCGATTCTCCCCAACACTCTTCGTGCCCCTCACAGCCTACCGATTGGCATTGTCGGCCATTTCATTTCTGCCCTCTGTTGGCATACGCCGGGATCGGCGTATATGCAGAGGACGGTTAGGACCATCCGTGCTGTGGGCTGGTAACATACTTAGCCTGGAGGATTCCAGTGACTATAACTTTTGTTTGTTCTTTGTATTTTATTTGCCTTCATTAAAAGAACTAACCCTTCACAAGTGGTTGCGTCCTCATTGTCGTGTCTGTTAAACGATCCTGAGACGTTCAGGGCGTTACAAAATATCCGACCTTAATAACACTAACTGTCTCCCGGTCGATAACAGACATGGCAACACTTGATGATGTGCTGGCTGCTTTAGCGGCCATGCAAGTTGAAGTGGCTGCCTCTAGGCAAGAAACAGCCGATGTAAAAGCCAGACTGGATGCTATCCAATTGGACCCGCTCACGCCCAGCACCTCCCTCACGAACCAGACCCCTGCGGTAGTAGTGGAAATGCCGGTAGCCATCCCCTTGGCAACACCAGAGAGGTACAGTGGGGATCCTAACACAGTGCAGGTATTCCTCACACAAGTGGCGCTACATTTAGCGTGCAAACCAAAGGCGTTCCCCACGAGTCAGGCTCGTGTGGCTTTCCTTATATCCTATTTGGCTGGAAACGCGGCACAATGGGCCGTACCTCTGGTGAGCAGGGACGACCCCCTCTTATGTGATTGGGGTGCTTTTCGCGAGGAATTCCTGAAGGTATTCGACAGAAGGGCTGACTCGTACACGGCGGACCGTGAAATGCTTGAGTTGAGACAGGGATCCAACGACCTGGTGCAGTATCTCAACGCGTTCCGAAGGCTGGTTGCGGAAACCAAGTGGCCTGTTGCTAAACAGACGGCGCTCTTCCATCAAGGGCTGTGCGAGGAGCTCAAGGACGCCGTGGCTCATATTGACCCTCAACCCAAGACATGTGAGGGCCTTATCAACCTGGTATTACGGCTGGAACATAGGCTAAGTGAAAGAAAGGGGGATCATGGGAGAAAAGGAAAATCCCTTCCATCCTATGTGACGGTGGGAAGTCCTGAAACTTCCACCGCATCCAAGGGAGAACCCATGGACATCAGCGCAATACGAGCGAGCCTCACAGCCACGGAGAAAGAGTCACGCCGTAAACAAGGATTGTGCCTATATTGTGGCAAAAAAGGCCACTACGTACGTGAATGCCTGGCAAACCGAAGACGTCACGTTATCGGGCCAACCGGTCGGTAACAGCCGTGGTGGACATACCGGCGGAAAACTAGAGGACTCCAAGACCAGAGAAGGGGCATCTCGGAGTCACTCATCCATCCCTTCACTTTCCAACTCGGTCACTAAGGGACAACGACACCTGTTTATCACGGTGCACGTGGGAGTGCATGACCAGTGGATACCCGTTGTGGCCATGGTGGATTCAGGGGCCACTGGCATGTTTATGGACCACAACGAGGCATGCAGGCTAGGGCTAGTGCTTCTTCCCAAAGCAGTACCCGAAGACGTCTATGCGGTAGACGGAAGGCGATTGGTGACGGGGCCCATCGGACAGCACACGGGGGTCCTTCCGATGAGATATGGGAGGAACCATTTGGAACAAATCGATTTTAACATCATCCGAGCGCCCCAATATGGCGTCATATTGGGATTGCCGTGGCTACAGAAACACAACCCCTTTGTGGATTGGCCAACACATCGCATCGAAATGACGTCACCGTATTGCATCCTGCATTGTGGAATAAGAACGGAATCCCTTGACGCAGATGAGAGTGGGAGTCAGACGGTGGCTACAGCGGCAGAAAAAGATGTGGCTCTCCCCCAGGCTTATCACAGTTTTGAGGATGTATTTGATGAGGTGAAGGCGGAAGTGCTACCACCACATAGACAGTTTGACTGCCAGATCGACCTGGTGCCAGGGGCCAGCGTTCCCAGCGCCAGGCTGTATGCCCTGACGGAGCCTGAAAACGTGCATCTCCGGGGGTACCTGGATAAACTCCTCAAGCTAGGATTCATCCGCCCGTCCAAGTCTCCGGCCGCCTCGCCGCTCTTCTTCATCCCGAAGGCTAATGGGGAGCTGAGAGCCTGTGTGGACTTTAGGGCATTGAATGCGATAACCATAAAAAATCGGTACCCCTTGCCTCTCATCAGTGTACTTCTGGAACAGGTCAAGAAAGCTCGTATCTACACCAAGTTGGATTTGAAAGGGGCATACCATCTGGTGCGCATGAGGGACGGAGACGAGTGGAAGACCGCCTTTAAGACCAGGTTCGGCCTTTTTGAGTACCTCGTCATGCCGTTCGGTCTGTGCAACGCCCCGGCAGCCTTTCAGTACTTTTTGAATGAGGTATTCAGAGAGGAGTTGGATATCTACGTGGTCGTATATATCGACGACATCCTCATCTATTCGTCCAGTGTGGAGGAGCACGTACACCACGTCAAAGCTGTGCTCCAAAAGCTGAGGGAAAACATGCTGTTTTGTAAACTCAGCAAGTGTGACTTCCACGTCACATCCGTGGAATTCCTCGGAGTGATGCTGAGTCCAGAGGAACAGGAGATGGCAGAACGAAAGATCAAGGCGGTGAAAGAATGGCCGGTGCCCCAAAGCGTGAAGGACGTCCAAAGTTTCATTGGCTTCGCCAACTTTTACAGGCGGTTTATAGATGGATTTTCAGGAGTGGTGGCCCCAATCACACAGCTACTGAGGAAGTCCAAGGAGTTTGTCTGGTCCCCTGAAGCGAACAAAGCCTTTGAGGCCCTGAAAAGCGCCTTTGGTAAGGCGCCGGTGTTGGCTCACCCCGATCCGGATCTCCCCTACGTGGTGGAAGCGGACGCGTCGGATGTGGCGCTGGGGGCTATCTTGTCCCAACGCAACCACGACACAGGGGTGCTTCATCCCGTTGCGTACATGTCCCGCAAACTCAACGACGCCGAACGCAACTACCATATTGCGGAGAAGGAGCTTCTCGCAATCAAGGACGCCTTCACCGAATGGAGGCATTGGTTGATGGGGGCAAGACATGTGGTATCGGTGTACACGGACCATCGGAACCTACAGTTCATGACGGCCACTAGACACCTTTCTCCCAGGCAGCTGCGGTGGATGATCTTCTTTGCGGGGTTCAACTTCCGCATCACATATCGGCCGGGGACGGAAAACCGGAAGGCGGACGCCCTGTCCCGTCAATCTGCAGTTAAGGAACCATTGCCTGCAACCGAGCGTTCCATCATTTCCCCGAGGATGGTATTGGGGGTTATCCAACCGGATACTTTCCTGAGGGGAATAAAGAGAGGGATCAGGTCATTCGCATGGCGGAGGTGGCTCCTCAGTCACAGAGAATGGCAGCTGAAGGACGGGATACCCCTGAAGGGCAGGTGCCTATTGATACCCACGCCTAGGCTAAGGAAACAAGCATTCATCTGGTGCCATGACTCTCCATGCGCAGGTCATTTGGGCTTTGAAAAAACGGTGGCTAGCATGGGACGGCATTTCTGGTGGCCAACCATGAGAGTGGATGTCAGGAGGTGGGGACAGGAGTGTCCTACGTGTGCTACCATGAAGGCCGACCATGGCCGAACCCAAGGGCTCTTACATCCACTTCCGACCCCGGATAGACCATGGGATAGCATATCACTGGACTTCGTGGTGGGCCTACCGGTAGACCAGGGGATGACGGCAATACTGGTGGTGGTGGATTACTTGACGAAAATGGGGCACTTCATCCCCTGCAAGAGAGTCCCTACGGCCGGGGAATTGGCGTCACTACTCCTAAAGAATGTGGTACGACTGCATGGATTACCTGGGGTGATCGTGTCGGACCGGGGGTCGCAGTTTACTGCGCAATTCTGGAAGACTTGGTGCACTGCGCTGCATGTTAAGACCGCCCTGTCCACCAGCTACCACCCTCAAACGGACGGCCAAACCGAGCGCCTGAACCAAACGCTCAAACAGTATCTGCGATGTTTTGTGGACCAGGGCAGGGAAGAATGGGTCGACTTGCTATGGGTTGCAGAGATAGCCTATAACAACGCCACTCACAGCTCCACACAGTCATCTCCGTTCTATAGCAACTATGGCCAACATCCCAGGTTCTTGCCATTTCTACATCCGTTCAGAGAGGACAGGATTCCCGCCACAGCGGACAGGGTGGCACACATAAAAGACACGTTGATGCGCTCAAGGGCTGTCCTAATAGAGGCCAAGAGAAGATACAAGGCTGCGGCAGATAGGAAGAGAAGGCCCGGGCCACTGTACCGCACTGGAGACTACGTCTGGATATCCACAAGAAACATGAGGTTTCGAAAGAACAGTGTGTTCCATCCCAAGTACATGGGCCCCTATCGAATTACCAAGTGTATGGGTCCCGTGAACGTGAAGGTGTGCTTGCCCCAGTCATTGCGGATACACCCTGTCTTTCATGTATCATTGCTCAAACCAGCACCCTCCAAGCCGTCTGGGACACCTAGGCCGGTATGCGTGGAGTCGGAGGTGGAGTATGAAGTGTCGGGCATACGGGCATCCAAATGGCGCAGGGGGAAGCTGTGGTACCTGGTTGCGTGGAAAGGCTATGGCCCGGAGGAGCATTCATGGGAACCGGCTGAAGGGGTTCATGCTCCGCGCTTGGTCTCCTTGTTCCATCGGCGTTTTCCTGCCAGCGCTGGACCCGTGGGGAGCCGCTGAGAGGGAGGATGTACTGTCAAGAATTCCTGTCATACAAGGGAAACACGCCCTTATGTAAACAGGAGAGCTGTTACATAACTCAAGGGAAACACGCCCTTATGTAAACAGGAGAGCTGTTACATAACTCAAGGGAAACACGCCCTTATGTAAACAGGAGAGCTGTTACATAACTCAAGGGAAACACGCCCTTATGTAAACAGGAGAGCTGTTACATAACTCAAGGAAAACACGCCCTATAAAGGGAGGAACCGGGAGGTACAAGGCTGTCGGATATTGTGTTTACACCGACGTACCTGCTTCGTGAAGAGCAGTGTTCCGGAGTGGTGCTCCAGTAAGGCAAGAACGGAGGTAGGTCGAGTCGTTACTCCCTGGGCCGTGTCTTGCCCCATCGTCACCTGTGAAGGACCCGGAAGCTCTACCGGTCAACCATTGAGCTTCGCTTTTTGACTCGGCTGAGTCCAAGCGCAGTGGCGCTTTTGCTGGTTGGAGTCGTAACTCCCAGCCCGACCAGAGACACAGGGACTGCCAGCTGTAACGCACACCAGGAGGTGTTTGCCGCGTTACAGACTCGGAAGTCCACAGGATCGATCGAGCGGCTGCTCTCGGTTCAGTCTTCTTGCTTGTGATTGGGGTATCGGTGACGCATCACCAGGAGGTGACTCCGCGTCCCGGTGCAGCCTGAGGAAGAGGTTGAGCGGCTGCTCCCTTCAGGTAGAGACCCCGGCTGGGTGTTTCCCTGACTCCTCGATTCTCCCCAACACTCTTCGTGCCCCTCACAGCCTACCGATTGGCATTGTCGGCCATTTCATTTCTGCCCTCTGTTGGCATACGCCGGGATCGGCGTATATGCAGAGGACGGTTAGGACCATCCGTGCTGTGGGCTGGTAACGTACTTAGCCTGGAGGATTCCAGTGACTATAACTTTTGTTTGTTCTTTGTATTTTATTTGCCTTCATTAAAAGAACTAACCCTTCACAAGTGGTTGCGTCCTCATTGTCGTGTCTGTTAAACGATCCTGAGACGTTCAGGGCGTTACAGAGATAATACATGTCTCTGAAACCAACTTAGAGGTCCACACTATATGGCTATCTGATAATTACTTTATTCCCAGTGATCCAGGGTATATTAAAAACGAGAGAGTGGATAATGTATCAAGACTAACAATTTATATCTTAATTATCCTTGGATGGTCTACGTGTTTCGCCCTTTTTTAAATGTTGGGCTTTCTTCAGGGCCTCTCTATAGGGTGCTAGTGATAAAGTGCAAAAAAAGTGAGTGGTACAAATAAACCACATGTAATGCATTTTTAGAACACACGCTAAGGTGTGCTTTTTATGCTTGGAGGACTAACCGTATTAGGGTCCTCTGATGGGTTAATACTTTGTTTGTGGTAAATGCTCACGAAGCTGTTCCCAGGAGGGAGAAGCCTTTGTAGTCACACATTCATCAAAAGGACTCCTCCGCCGTAGCACCTATTGCTGTCTCCTCAGGTACAGGATGCTGCATAAATTGATCGTCTTGATAAATTATCCACACTCTCTTTTTTAATATACCCTGGATCACTGGAAATAAAGTAATTATCAGGTAGAATCCCAGAGGTATTTTTAACATCACATCACTTCATCACACTCACTGACACCCACAACCAGCTCCACTGTAATCAGGTGTTGCAGCACAGCAGAATAGCATTCGGCTACTCAGCTGGAACCCGATGATGAAGCATGACACCAACTAGGTTGGTGTGTGAGGGTCTTCATAACAAACCTTTGAGGTGCCAGACATCACTACGTCAGATAGCCATATAGTGTGGTCGTCTAAGTTGGTTTCAGATACTATTTTAGGGACAAAGAAGGCCATTTACTGGTCCTAGCTCTCTCTTTTGTTTTCTGATAATACATGTCCCCATAATTTTGGTCAAGGATCTGTGTTTAATGTTTGTTCATTATTTCAAGTGATTTTCAGAATCAACTCCATCTGATCCTAAAAAACCACGTTAAAAGCAGTCAACTCTGTCAGGTTTCAGACTTCAAACGAGGCATACAACATCTTGCAGTTCTTCACATTTATCACCTAGACAAAGTCCAAGAGCCCTTTTGTCACATCATTCACTTCTTGCACCTTCCACAGTGGCGGTAGTAATTCCAAGACTTAATAAGAAATAAGGCACCTGACAATATACCTGCATGTTCAATGTGTCACCCTTTGCAGACTGTATAGTCATGCAAGCTGCTTAAAACATTCCAGAAACCAGATTTTTCCATGCTTAGCACCGCCTGATAGAGAAGGCAGACAACATTGGCAAATCTTTCTGCTACAGCAGCTACCTTTAACGTCTTGACAATACTTACAGGATACGACTGTCAAATGTGGTCATATATCGGACCATATGTAGAACACACACCTGACGATAAAAAAAGTTGTTGCATGTGAAAGTGAGTGGACGTCTTCAGCAATAATTAAAACAGCTTTGGACATCGTTTCCACTGGTTTTAGGCAACTTGTAGTTACAAGGGCAGTGCTGGCTACCCTCTACTTCATTCAGTCCAGAAGTAAGAAGTATGAGTTTGAACATGCCATATGATGGAAAAGCTTTGTTTGCTTATCATGTGGATCAGGCTTTTTGATCCTTCAAGTTAGATACTGAAATGGCAAGATTGCTGGGCATACAGCAGCAAAGGCATCCAAAGCCCTTTCGAGGTGGTAGAGGCCTATACTCACATAGAGGAGGCTACCAGCGTCATAGGTATTAACAGTATACTACTCTCAGCAACACTACCGCCGAATGTAACAAATGCACTATAGGGTTCCACATCTACATCCCACCATAAGCATGTTCCCCATAAAAGGGTTGGAAACCAGTCTTGAAGCAGGGAAGGATCAGGATGGACAGGCAGGCTTATTGATGATGGCCACGAAACCTATGAATGTACCTATGAGTGGAAAAACCTCACTTCATTACAATCAATGGAACAACATAACAGGCCGTTGGGTGTTTGATCTTGTACAATTTGATCACATTCTGTAGTTTATCCACAATGGTCTGCTCAACATAACCCATCAACCTTTTCATCTATTGCAAAAGGAAATCTTCATCTTGTTACTAAAAAGAGCAATAGAGCTGGACCCAAAACTTTAGGCAAGTGTAGGCCTACATTGGATCTTCAGAATCTAAATGAGTATCTGAATAAAGTAAAGATTATGCATGGTTACCTTGCAGGAGGTTCTATAGCTTCTCTAGACAAAGGTTTATGTAACCTCTTTAGACAGACAGGACGTCAACTTTCACATCCCTATACACCCCACGCATTGAAGGCACTTAAGATTACAAGTGGCCAATCACCATTTTCAGATGAAGGTCCTTTACTTTATCCTAAAATCTGCCTCAAAGATATTCACAAAGTGCATGGCATCGATAGCTGCCCATCTTAGAAAACAAGGTGTGGGGATCTCTTTAAGATAGAATGTAAGTCTTGTTGCCAGGAATGGAATGTTGTTCTTTGAAGTAAAGAGTTGAAGCTGGGAAGCAGGTGGAGCAAGCTGGAGGTACCTAAAACTCTGTACTACAAATAAAGATTACCAACTCTACTCTGATGTTGGAGAGATCTTTACATTGGCGACGAGTGAAAATTCTGCGCAGGGGGCAGACAGCAAGTACCTCCACCCCTGGAAGAATAACTGACATATCTACTTTCTGATATGTACTTCGTATTTCTCAAGAACCCAGCGTTTCTCCGAGTGAAATTCTCTGGATGGATCAAGGTACACTGTGACTGGTATGTACATCGTATCCAGAGATTCAAAACTATTTCTTTACTACTCTCTACCAGCGTTTCTGATTGCAAAACTACATGCCCTTCTTCGTTGAATCTGCACCTTCTCTGCGTGTTGTGCTGGATATACAACTTTTTGAGACTTACGCTGTGGTGTGTTCCTGTTACCCAACGTGCTGTGTACTACATCTTCTCTGCGTTACCTACTCGCGCTACTTTTCAAACTTATATGTGTGGTCCGTGATACCCAACGCGCTGTGATTGACTCTCTCATTGGATTTTCCTTAGCAGCAAAACGTTATTTCCTTCTTTTGTGTTTCGAGTGCTGCTTACATTAGGTATTACTATTGTTACCGTTGGAAGGCTGCACCGGCATTTTCGAATCAAGGAACGTCCTGACACGCGAGCATTGGTCATCCGACATCATCCTGACCCACGAGCATTACTCATCCGACATCCATACCCAGCGTCTTCACGTTTTGATCGGCGCACGCACGCACACACGCACGTAGCCTGCATCACGGCGGCCATTTTAGGAAGTTGGGATAGCTTACTGTGTTTGCGCCCAATTTCCTCTAGAAATTACAGTACTACGCGCTCAACAGCTCGCTAAATGATTCCTTCATGTGGATAAGGCAAGACAAGCGGAAGCAAGCGGAACCTGAACAGCACAACCTGAACAGTACAACCTGAACAGTAATTTATTATTTTAATCTGTTATTTTCACCAACATTATTTTTTCCTTTTTAGGTTGCAAGCGGGACATGTTATTTTCACCAACATTGTTTTTTCTTTAGAGGTTGAATTTAATTGTTATTACGTAAATCCACACAGTTCACACAGCAGTTCTACTTTCTCCATCTCTCTCTATATCACTTCCAATGGGTGATCAGGGTATAGCGGCTCCTCCCTCTTTTCTCCCCACTCCTGGTGTACCCTCCCATTCCATGGAAAGAGTGGAAAAAGTTGTTTTTAACCTATGCTTTAGCGACAGGTGCAGACAAATATGATCCAATACGCAAACAGGCAATTCTGCTCCACCAGCTTCACCAGCTTCTCATCACTTAGTGGTTGAAGGACGTCGTCTGTATGAGGATCTTCCAGAAATTTCTCTGGGTATTGGAGATGGGCAACCAATTAATGTTTATGACATGAGCATGCAAATGTTAGAAAAGAGATTTGTTTCTAAAATTAACACAGTGCTAGAAAGACACAAATTTTTCTGTCGTGTGCAAAAGATAGATGAAGACATTGCGAGTTATGTTGCCGCGCTAAGGGGATTGTCTTTAACCTGCCATTTTGAAGGATTAGGAGATTCACTTATACGTGATCAGATTGTTAGGTGTACTAACAACAAAAGAGTGCGAGAAAAGTTACTTATTAAAGACTCCACAATAGAGGAAGCAATTCAAATAGCAAAAGGTCTTGAACATACTGATTTGTGGATAAAAGAAAGGGATAAATGCACCAATTCGATTGTTCTTAAAGATGTGTCAAAAGATCTGGTGTCAAAAGGGTTAGATTCTAAAGGGTCAGAAATCCTTGCAAGTGTCAATGAGACCAAAAGTGTGAAACCTGTGGAGAAACTGCAACCTAAGTCTGTCCATAAGCCCCCTGAGATTTCCCATTCCGGCAAAATGGTTCCACGAACTAACACGCGTGTCTTCAAGTGTTACCGGTGTGGTGCTCCAGGACATATTGCTTCAAGCACCAGGTGTATGGCTTGGAATGCATTATGCAGAGCATGTGGGAAAAGGGGTCACCTTGCTAAAGTCTGTAATTCCAAAACTCAGTATGTACATGAAGTTGATGACACTTGTGAAAACATTCAAGAATTCATGTTGTGTATTGAAGGTTTCTCTATTTCTGATGTAGGAGGTTCCAACACTGTTTGTGGTATCGATGTCATTACTGAAAGCACGGACAAACTAGAGAAACCACACTGTACCATTAGCTTGGATTTGAATAATGTGAGAATGCTAGTTGATTCAGGAAGTTAATACACTTTGCTATCTAAAGATATGTATCTTAAGGTGTGGGGTGACATGAACGACATAAAGTCCTGGGGTAAGCCAGACATTAAAGCAGTAGGTTATGGTGGTAAGACCATTGACATTTTAGGGGTGAAGTGGATGGTGATTGGCTTTGAGGGAAGGAAAGTCTATGGGCGGGTTTATCTTACAAAACAAGGTTCCAATTTATTAGGTTGGCGCCATCAAAAAGATTTAGGAATAATATTGAATTCCAATGCCATTGAACCCGTTAAATCCATAGTTGTTCATAACGTTGAGAATTATGAGACTGGTGTTATGGAGAAATTTCCTAGCGTTTTCTCTGATAAGTTGGGAAGGCTGGTAAATTTTTCTCATAAGATCATTCTCAAAAAGAACGCAGTACCAGTTGTTCATAAAGTGAGGAATGTTCCTCATTTGATGAGAAGTCCCCTTCAAGATGACCTCGACAGATTGTTACGGGAGGGGATTATTGAACCAATTGAGGCCTCAGAATGTCTGGCGCCCATTGTGGTCGCGCCCAAGGATGGTGGTGCCAAAATTCGTTTGTGTTGACTTGCGCGATTTGAATAGGAATATTTGGGTCGACTGGCAACCCCTACCTAATATATCTGAAATGTTAACTGCTATGGGTGGGGGGGTGATTTTTAGTGTAATTGACATGTCTGCGGCCTAGCATCAAATTGATCTCAGCGAAGAATCAAGGCACCTTACCTCGTTTGTAACACCCCTGGGTGCATTTCGTTATTGTAGAATGCCGTTTGGTTTGGCATCTGCCTCAGCAGTATTTCAGAGAGTCATGGAGAGGATATTTGGCAATATGTAAAATGATTTATGCTTCCAAGATGATGTACTAATAGTAGGAAAAGATAGTAATCATCATGACGAAGTGTTGTATGAAGTCCTAAAACGTATGGAAAGTCAGGGTTTGACTATAAAAAGAGAAAAATGCCAACTTAAGAAAGGTTGTGTAACCTACTTAGGACAGGAGATATCCAAGGAAGGGATAAAGCCTAAAAAAAGTATTGTTTCTGCTATTAATAATGCTCCTACTCCCCTCAATAAGGACCAGCTCAAATCCTTTTTAGGGTTAGCAGAATACTGCTCTAAGTTCGTGAATGGATTTACAGAGATTGTTGAACCATTAAGGTTGTTGATGAAGAATGGAGTTGCATTCAAATGGAACGACATGTGTGAGAAAGCATTCAACAGTGTAAAATGTGGTATTCTTCGTGCACCCAATCTTGGACACTTTAATTTTAATGCTAGAACCTTTATCACCACTGATGCAAGTGCTGTAGGTATTTGGGCAGTTTTGTCCCAAGTGAATGATGGAGTGGAAAGAATTATCGGATTTGCTTCTAGGAGGCTGCAAGGAGCAGAAGTATCTTATTCCGTGATTGAAAAGGAAGCCCTGGCGAGCTGTTGAGGAATCAAGCATTTCCGATATTTTGTCTGGGGTTTGCCTTTTAAAGTCCGTACAGACCATAAACCTCTAGTGCATTTGTTTAAGGGTGGTAGAGGTCTAGAAGGAAATGTAACTCCCAGGATCTCTAGGTGGATATTATCTGTGCTAGAGTACAATTTCGAAATGGAGTATGTGAAGGGCTTGAAAAATGTAGTAGCCGACTGTTTGTCTAGAATGCCAGTGGATGTGGTTGAAGGAGACTTAGAAGATAGTGTGGATGTGATCAGATGTAATGAAGAGCAAGCTTTTGATAAGGAGGCGTGGGATTCTGCCATGTCAAGTGCTGAGATACTACAGCAAGTCATGAATTGTGTATCAGGAGGATGGAGAGAGGATTACTGCCAAGATATTCGTTTCAGGAGTTACTGCCATGTTGAAACTGAATTGAGCGTAAGTGAAGGAAAGTTGTGGAGAAGGAACAAATTAGTGCCACCAGCTGGTCTAAGAAGCAAAATAATGAGCATAGGTCATGAAGGACACTTAGGGAGGAACATGACTAAGAGGCGGGCCAGACAATCTTTTTGGTGGCCGGGGATGGACAGTGACATAGGGGAGGTTGGGAAGGACTGTTATGCATGTGCAAGCAGCGATAAAACAAAAGTTGTAAGACAACCTCCCCTTGCTTGTGTGGAATTTCCAAAGCGCCCACGGGAGAGGTTAGCAATTGATTTTCTCGGTCCCATTTCCAAGCTTGGTTCACGTAGCAGATTTTTAATGGTGCTTGTGGATTATCATTTCAAATGGTTTGTTGTAGAATCCACTGACTGTATTGAGACTGAAAAAGTAATCGGATTTATGGAAAGGACATTCATAAATGATGGAATACCTAAGACTCTTGTATCGGACAATGGTGTCCAGTTGGTCTCCAAAAGAATGAAAGATTTTCTCTGCAAATTAGGTGTTGTTCATTAGAGGGTTGCCATGTTCAGGCCGCAGGCTAATGGTTTGGTTGAAAGAATTAACCGCATGCTAATGGAAAACATTCAACTCTCGATAACTAATGGATTGTCATGGTCTGAGGAACTAAAGAAATTAGTGTGGTCATACAGAGTAACACCACATTCAATTACTGGAGTCTCTCCATTTGTCTCTCTCAAGGGACGTGAGCCTGGGGTAAAAGAAGTTCCTGGATGGCTTAAAAACAAAGAATGTGTATGGGTTGATCGTGCTGCAGTGGAAGATAGTGTAGTGAAGCAGCAGGAAAGTGCAACGAATAATTATAACATGAGAAAAGGAGTGAAGGATTCCGACATAAAAGTAGGTGATTGGGTTGCTGTGAGGAGAGGTGGAATTGTCATTAAAGGGGAGAATAAGTTCACGCAACCTATACAAGTAAAATCAGTTAAGAAAAATGTCCTTGTTCTAACTGATGGGTCTGCTTGGAGTACTGGGAATGTTTCTAAGTGTCAGGCTCCTTGAGAGTTTGCACGACTGATGAAGTTCTGCATTTTTTTTTGTATTTATTGGGTGGCTATGTTTCGCATTTTAATTTTATTGTCATTCCATGTAGGGGGGAAGATATGTGGGGATCTCTTTAAGATAGAATGTAAGGCTTGTTGCCAGGAATGGAATGTTGTTCTTTGAAGTAAAGAGTTGAAGCTGGTGGAGCAAGCTGGAGGTACCTGAAACTCTGTACTACAAATAAAGATTACCAACTCTACTCTTGTGTTGGAGAGATCTTTACACAAGGTTTTCGGTCTACTACAGAATCTACCAGGAACTGTCTGCAGCTCTTCGAAAAGCTAGGCCTCATGATGAACAGGGACCTTATCCTCTATTTCCTTGCAGAAAGATCCAGTTTCTGAGTGCCATTATGAAGACAGATGCAAACAAGGCATACCTCACTAACTTAGCATGTTTTTACAAAAGTAGAGATTGGTCACTGCATGACTTGTCAAGTTTTTGTTAGGAATGATGTCATTCTGCAACCCATTGATCCGGAATGGGTGCCTTTAAGAACACTACAAGAACTCCACTGTCATCTTATTTTTTCTTCAGGAGAAATCCCATTTCATTATGACCACGGATGCCACACTAGACTTTTGGGGCTCAAACTTAAAAAAAATATATATAAATATGTATATTCTTTTCATATTTAAGGGAATTTCAAACCAAAGCAGAACACTTTGGTCTAACATAGGTCAGGCATCCTAATCCAGCATTTACAGTATTAAATAAGGGACAATGCAGTTCCTGAATGCACAATATTGAGACCCATATGCCCGCCTCCCTCACCTCAGTAGTTGTTCTGTCTATGTGACTCCCAGTTCTTGGTGCCATGGAAGTGTAGTCTTGCCACTATCACTGTTGGCTTCAGTCCATTTCTCAATAATCCATCCATGTCCCCAGATTTTTCTAGCTTTGCATGGGCAACTGTAGACTATGTATACAGTCTGCTCTGCTCGCATAAACCAACCCATATTTGTGGTTCAGTGTTTCCATTTATGGAGCCTCTGTGCTACCATAAAGTCCCGCCTGGCCACAATCAGTACTATGTTACAAAACAGTTGTGGGATTGTGTTCCCAACCTGTGTCCAGAATTATTATATTTGTGGGCAGCCCAAAGTGTGGATTAATGTCCCTGTATGACCAATGCCTCTCCAGCATTTGTCATTTTCAGTTTTTTCCATGTAGAGTAGCCCAGTCCTAGTTAAATATGCGCTGTGTTGTACCTTCAGCTGCACGTTGGGGCGCATACTTGCAGGAGTTACATGTCACCGGCAAGTGGTTTCCAAAGGAAACTCAACTTCTCATCAATGTCCACCAACTAAGAGCAGTCACTGTAAGACTGCACTCTTTCCTTCCATTTGTATGCAATTCTTCAGTGTTGATATGTACAGACCACGCATCAAGTATGTATTGATCAACAAACAAGGAAGAACAGGATCTCGCCTGCTATTCAAAGAAGCTCCGAACATATGGGATTGGGTTATAAAACACCATATTTAGATAAAGGCAGAGCATCATCTGGGAGTAACTAACTCCTAGGCTGACAATCTTATCAGAACAACAAAATGGTATCAGTGAGTGGAGCCTGCCAGAGCTGCACAGGTGATACATGCCACATCAGGTGTCGGTTTTTCTGGCTGGACAGGTTTCTGAAGCTGGACTCCTCCCCCTGGTGTTACTACAGTTCCAAAAATGCTTGTCTTGCACACAAGCTCAAGGCCAGAGGAATGCAAGACCCTAAAGTCCCTGGTTGTTGCCAAAGGCATTGGGCTGCAAGGAGGAGGAGCAGACAGCTCTAGCACTTATAGTGCTTCTTTCATGCCCGCAGCTCGGGATGCATGAGCACAAGGCCAGGGGATCTGCAAGACCCAAAAGTCCCTGGTTGTTGCTGACGGCAGTGGGCTGCAAGGAGGAGGAGCAGACAGCCTTGACACTTATAGCAATTTCTTCACACCTGTTGCACAGGATACACCATTGCGTGGGCTGGGGCTAAAGCAGGCCTGTCTGCTCCGGACGGAGCCTGGATGATGCTGGGCTACGCCCCATAGCCCCATCTCTTTTGCCTGCCACAGAAGATTTCATGCCCTTTAATCATTCGGGTGAGTGTTACCATTGTTATCCATCATGGGCAAACGTAAGGCAGCAGGTCCTATCAGCACGTCGTGCCGAGTGACCACAATTAATAGTATGTTAGAAAGGGCAGTGGGGATGATAATGCAGGGATTTGCCCTGACAGAGCATAGACTGTCCCTAGAACAGAGATCAGCTCCCAGGGATTTATCTTGTGACAATATTGTTAGCAACGGTGGATTAGGTAGCAGAGGGGCAGCAGCAAATTAATCACAGAAGTAACCAGAATAGAACTGCTGATAATATGGATACTTCGTTGGCTTCCCTAAGCTCCTGGGCTATTTGGTTGCTCTAAGAACCATCAGTTAAGCGCAAAAAAGTAAGTCTTTCTGCATTCTCAGTCGTGACTGGTTGAGACATATGACCCCGCCCCCACCCCTCCTGATTTTAAATTGCCCCTTATTGAGAATTATTGCAATAGAGTAGCTGATATCCTAGGAAAGCAACTGCACCCTCTCTTTGAGCGTCTGGACTGTATTGAGATGTAGCTGGCCAGTCTTCAAGTGACCAAAACAGGCGGGAGCTTCCCTATCTCAACCCCCAGCTCCTGCTCTCAATATGGCACACAACCCTTCAAAGTCTACTAAGGGAGCTCAACCCATAAATGCTGAAGAAAATAAACCAGCCAAGTAAGTGCACAGTGAACCACCCTTCGTGGACCCTCATGGGACGAGGGCTTGCGTAATGACTGCAGTTGCCACTTGTTCCATCCCAAAAGTTAATGTACTGCCAAGGAAAATCAACCATGTGTTGCTTTTATATCTGTGTAAGATTCGAGTGATGTGGCTCCTTCTACCTAACTGTTTTAAAACGCCGTCTTGTCCCTATGTGGTCTTGTTGGCAGGGGTACTGCTGGGGATTGTGTTGTGGTCAACTTTCAATACCCGAGCTGTGTGAAAAATCTCTGGGGTTGTCACTTTGCCTTTGGGTTTTTTCTATAAACCCCCAGCAATTATTTTCTCAACTAGGATATCGGAGGTCAGGAATGGAGCTGCAGTCTTGACCTATCCGTTGATTGACTGCCCTGCATTTGAGGTAGCAAGTCTGGGATCAGTAACCATGCAGATTTCCCCCTTTGCAACAGTACTACATCCACGATGAGCTCTAACCCACAAATCTCTAATCTTAGGATCTTGAGCTGCAATATTGCTGGCTTTGCTCAAAGATGCTCGAAGTAGCTGCCATGCGAAAGCTCTATGCGAAAATTCTCCAGAATATACTCTGTTTAATCTCTTAGTAAACAGTCCCCTCTCACCTTCTACACACACCTGGGTCTAACGTTTTCACTCTGTGAAATTCTTGAGTCTATCCAGTAGAGTGTATGTGAAAAGGCACCAGGCCAGCTGATAAAGTGGACCATCCATCCCTGGGCTCCGCTACTGACCAACATTTTTAATAAAGTAAAATGCACCTTTCCACCAGGTTCTTGGTCATTGTCGGTCATCGTCCCGATATACAAAAAAGGTGATCGATCCGACCCTAACTGCTTTCATCCAAACATACTCATCGACACGTCTGCAAAATTTTAGGGACAGTCATTTATGATAGAATCAAGATCCTGGCCGCAGAAAAAACTATTCTACAATTCATTCAATATGGCTTTAGGAATCCTGTGGGTTCAATAGAGCAATGTTTAAATGTAAACGTAATTATTGGCAAGTAAACAATTGCTAAACTCTGCACTCTTTATCGTGCCTTTGTGGGTCTTTGCACAGTCTTAGGTTGGGTAAATTACTCAAAGTTATAGAGGTTCCTATTGACCATGGGACTGGATGAGGCGCTTTTGCACTTTTTAGCAACCCTGCATGAGAATATAAAAGCTAGCATAAGATATGGGCTAAATGGAGAACTCTAGCGAATTTTAAATTTTCCACGGTGTAAGACCAAGGTAGCGTTTTAGCACCTCTTCTTCTTTTCATACGTGATATTAACAAGCTAAGTTCCTATATATGCTCTATCAGCCGCCTAGATGTTCCTAGGGTCGATGGGGCACCTGTCCGCACACTGCTCTATGTAGACGACGCAGTGTTGACAGCCCGTACTCCAATAGCTTTGCATTTGTTCATTTTTTTCTTTTACCCAATTTATGGGTGACAGATTTACTTACAAATTTCTCAAAGCCCTGTATCATGGCCCAAAATGAATTTGAGTTCTCACTCTCCAAGTCGGCAGTAAACACCTAGATAAAACTAATACCTTTTGCATCTTAGCATAACTTTTGGCTCCTCAGGCTCATGGATTCCTAATATTACACTACATAGGTTAAAGCTATTTAGAGCAATCGGCTCTCTTCTTAACTTCCCGCTGCCTCCTGGGGGGAGTGTTCTTCTTCCGCTATTGCAGATTTATAAAACGCAGTGTGTACCTATGGCAATGTACAGAGATGAGATTTGGGGTATGACTCCCAGGTGGAGGAAAACCGCTTCTGCAGAAAGGTTCTATCAGTCCCTCCATCTGCCTCTCATTTTATATGCCACGAGGAAAAAGGCTGTTTCATCTTATCGACGAGCCCTATTCTAGCGGGTTGAATTGAAAATAGATCGTGAAAGTGTTGCTGCTAAACCACCCACATCTTAAAAGTCCACTATAGAATGCAAAAAATCCTCAGTTTCAGCTTATTTTCATTTGAGCCCTGATGATGGACATTATTTGTTTAGCGCTCAAGATCGTTGGGAAAGATCTTTACTATTCTTCTTTACGGCTGATACCGTTATCGATTTGCTGTTTTTCCCTGAGTTACTAAAAATATTAGTGTTTGTCCCTGTGGTGGTATCTCCTCTCAATCAGTGCTGCAATTTTTTATTGTAAACATATTAAACAATTTTTCCATTTATTAAGATGTGTAATTTCCTACAGTGTAGACCAGCCTTGCACTACCTCCAACAACTGGTTATGCTGAATGCTGTTTTACAAACTATTCAGAGACTACCCATTCGACCACGAAACACTGAGCGCTTTGAGTGATTTATATTAATTGTTTTTATTCTGCTACTTTGTTTTATGAGTACTTTTTAATTTTATAATTTTAAGTATTTCTTATATGAAATGATGTATCTATTTAATTTATCTTGTATGGTTATTCTAACTCCAGCTTTATCCGATATGTGCACTTTTATGGTTGATTTTTGCATCCAAATAAAGGAATCTGAATCTGGTGCACGGATGGGAGCTGAACCAAGTCCAGTGGGAGAGCATATTTCATCGCTGGGGCTAAACAAAACTGGATCTGATTGCTAGCAGCTGGAAATGCCAGTACTTTGCCAGCAGGCACTTTCTTCCAGGGTCATGGGGCAATGCTTTTTTGATAAATTGGTCAGGGACTTATGACTACGCATTTTCTCAACTTCTGTAAGTATTAACAAAAATGAAGATGGAACTATGCGGTTATCACACCATGGTGGCCCCGACAGTACTGTTTTGCTAAACTAGTACTGTTCAATATTGGTTGATCAAACAAATTCCCATCTCGTAAAACCCTCAAATTCAGTTGAAGACATTTTTAAAACCTGCTATCTCGGAGCGACCCCCACCCCAATCCACACGCTCTCTGAAGCTGTCTGACTGGCTTCTGAATACATTGAATTCCACCTCCTGGATAATCATAAGGAATACAAGGGAATTCTGTCTAGAACCACAGCATATCTACCAATAAGACGTATGCAGCAAAATAGAAACTTTTTTGCATCTGGTGTGCTAAGTAAACTTTGCACCCTATATCTTTGTTTACTCAACAGATACGCTGAGTCAGGGTCCATTAGGCTGCCGTTTCTCGTTTCAGAAGAATATTGAACCAACAACCCTTTGATCTAATAGACTCATTAAAGAGTTCCTTAAGGGCCTATTTAGAGTATTTCCGTCAGCCCTCTGCCCTCATGATGGCATAATGTGGTGCTATCCTGGTTAATGACTAATCTTTTTGGGTAATATATAGGGCGGAACTAAAGTATCTCTCCTGGAAGGTAGCTTTTCTTTTAGCACTAACATCAGCTAGAAAAGTCAAGGAGCCATTCCTCGAATTCAGAGATAATAGTCCTACTAAGGACAAATCGGCATTTTATGCCGAAAGTTCCATCTGAATTTCATTTTGATTAGCCATTGATTTTTAAAACATATTTTCCATATCGAAGTACTGTAGCAAAAAAAGCAGTTCATAGTCTAGATGTTAAAAGATATTTGAAGTTTTATATTGACCTAGCAATTCAAACTAACCAACTACTAGTGGTGTCTGTTTACCACCTGAAGGGACTATCATTGTCTAAATAAAGTATAGTTCCCTGGGTGTCAACAGACATAATTTTGTCTTAAAGAAACAGGTCATGCTGGTCAAGGAGTGAGAGTACATTCAACAAGAAGTGTATCTGCATGGTATGTTATGCTATGTTAAATATTTTTATAACACGCAATACTTACTCCAAGGAGTGTCCCAGCGCGAAGCCAAGTGAGGAGAACTAAAGTAAGAAGCTATGGAAACAGATGGGTTTTAAGAAGACGCTTAAAACAGAATGGGTCCTGAGTGTTGCGCAGGAAGAATGGGAGAGCATTCCAGGCCGCGGCCGCTTTGACCGCAAGCGAGCTACCCCCAATCCTGGACCGGAAGAAACGCGGAACCCTGGCCAACAGAAGGGCTGACGAGCGAAGAGCTCTGGTCGGGACATAAAAGGCAAACCGCCTCTGCAAATAGATGGGACCCAAGTTGTAAAGGGCCTTGTGGGCAATGACCAATGTTTTAAACTTAACCCTCTCAGCCATGGGCAGCCAGTGCAGGGCACGGAGATGAACACGAACACTGCTACTTCTAGTGATTCCAAGAAGGAGCCTGGCGGCCGCATTCTGGATCACTTGGAGTTTGTTCATGGAGTAGCCATGTAGGCCCACATATAGGGCATTGGCATAGGCCAGGCGGGACAATAGCAGTGCCCGAACAACCGTTTCCTTAGCAGCTCTAGGGAGTAGAGTGAGAAAACTCCTAAGAACCTTAAGAAGGCCGAAACAGCCACCCGAGACCTCCTTCATCTGGACCGAAAATGATAGATTATCCTCAAACCAGACTCCTAGGTTTTTAACGGAGCTCCCATTAGAAGAAGGAGGGGGAGATCCGGGGGCCAGATCTTACATCTAAAGTCCGAGGGGAAGTTACCATAGAGAAGGATCTCCGATTTGTCCTCATTGCACTTGAGTTGAGCTCTAGCAAGCCAACCAAATACCGAAGACAAACACTTCTGGACAGGAAAGACGGAATCCTCCCCCTTGCCCCAAGTAAAAAGAAGCTGGGTGTCATCGGCATAGGCTATCACCTTAGCCCCCAACTTCTCTGCCAGAGAGACCAGAGGAGTAACATAGATGTTAAAGAGGAGGGGGCTAAGGGACGAGCCCTGGGGGACACCTGTGGAAACCTCCTGCAAAGAAGAGGCGGCCGGTGGCACCCAAACCTGTTGGGTACGACCCTCCAGAAAAGACCTCAGCCAGGCAAGAGCCAATCCAGAGACCCCAATCTCAGAGAGGCGGGCGAGCAGTCTGGCATGCGGCACCGTGTCAAATGCTGCTGACAAATCAAGCATTACCAGAGCTGCTCTGCCACCAGCATCTAAGCAGTCCCTAATAGCTTCCGAGATCTCAACTAGCGCTGACTCCGTGCTATAAGACGCCCGAAACCCAGACTGAGCTGGGTGCAAGGCCTCCGATCTTTCCACAAATTCCGTGAGTTGTCTGGTCACTACCTTCTCACATACCTTAGCTAGGCTGGGGAGGAGGGAGATAGGGCGATAGTTGCCGGGTAGCGCGGGGTCAAGGGACGGTTTCTTTAATAAAGGAAGAATTTTTGCCTGTTTCCACTCCGGCGGAACCCAAGCCTCCAGCAGTCTGGCAGGGCAAAAATCAGAGGGCGAATCGGACTTAAGGCCCTTGAGTAATTTCAGAGTGCTAGCCATATCAACGGGAGAGAAGACCGACAGGGCGTGAATCAAAGCACCCTGACGAGGTGCAAACAGTCCATCTTCCACCTGGGAGGCCGCACACACAGGCAAAGACTGCTGTATCAGGCGGATTTTATCCGAAAAGAAACAGGAAAGGGTGTTGCACCAGTCAACCGTGGCCGGGCCCGAACAGTTGAGTGCGACAGGGGATGTAAAGCTCTGGACTATGTGGAAAATCTCCTTCGAGTTATTACAGGCCTGCTCGATGCGCTCAGTGAAATATTGCTTTTTAGCCTGGAGATGGCAGAATAATAGATCTTTTGCTTAGCCCTCAACGCGGCCTTAGCCAGAGGACAGTAATCCTGGCGGCGCCAAGTCCGTTCCAGCTTTTTGCAATCTTGTTTAAGCGTGCGCAACTCAGCCGAAAACCAGGGTTTTGAAGGCGAAGCTCTCGAAGACCGAGAAGAGGTAGGAGTAGCCAGCAAGATCATAGACTTGTCTAACCAGTTAGTAAAGCCAGCGAGACTCCCCTCAAGATTATCAGTGAGAATCGGCCTGGATGCCGCCAGGACCACAGCCAGAGAGGCAGGATCAACCTTCTTAAAGGCTGGTTTCTGCGAGATAATTTCAGCAGCATGGGGCGGGCCAGGAGAAAAAAGTGATGAAGTGGTCTGACCACACAAGGGGAAGAGGATCCTCTACTAGAATATTAAAATTTGAGCAGATAGGGTCAAGGATGTGGCCGCCCTGATGAGTTGGGTGGACAACCCATTGAGACAGTTGGGCCAGCTGAAGCACATCTTTTAGGGCACAGGCATCGGTACATGACCCTTGATCCAGATGTATATTCAAGTCTCCGAGGAACAGGAACTGCGAAAAGCGAAGCGCCCTAGAAATCAGCTCATCGCCCCACTCCTGAATGGTGGCGTGGGCAGAGCCCGGGGGCCGATAGACCAGCGCCCCACCAAGTAGAAAATGGGGGGAAAGCCTGATACTGAAATCCAACGCTTCACCAGTACCCCAAGCATGGGTCTCGCCCCTAATGAACTCCCACTTTTCTCTAAAAATAACCGCTACACCGCCACCCCTACCCTCTAAACGATCAGCCCTGGCCACTTTATAACCCGCAGGGATAGCCAGAGTAACATAAGGGTCAGAATTGGAATCGAGCCAAGTTTCCGTAAGGAACAGAAGGTCAACAGGGTGGTCGGAGAGCAACTCGAAGATGTCGGAATGATGTTTTTTAAGCGAGCGTACATTAATTAGGGCGGCGGAGATGGATGGTACAGTAACAAGCTTAGGCCGCCGGCCTAACCCAGATGAGGCAACAGGAAGAATAGCCGGGAGGCAGAAGCCACACACAGCACAGACATGCTCCTGAGCGTCCAACAGATCGAAATGAAAGTGGGAGAGGCCTACAGTCGCATTAAAATTTAGTAGCTTGTCCCTACCATATTTCAGCGCAGCACAAACGCCCCCCGGCCGCTGGGCAGAGTTACAAGCCCAGGCCGCATCCGGGGCGCGGACGGGCACAGACGGGCTTGCCTTAGGCGCGCCAGCGGCGCGCCCGCTGCGCTCGTCCGGTGTGCGTCCTCCCCGCGTGCATATTTGTAGGCCGGCAGCCAGAAAGACTAGAGCGCGCGCTACCAAAATGGCGCCTCTAGATGGCTGACCGGCAAACCAGGAAGTGAGTGAAAGCCCTCACCGGAGCAGAAGCACAATCTCCCCCACAGATTCCCTCACAAAGTAATGCGTTTACAGGCAAAAAAACAAAAAAAAATGTAAGTTAATTTTACTAATGTACAATTATAATATAACAGTAAAAACGAGATTTTTTAAAAAATTGCACAGCGCAGAGATGGCAAGCGAGTGAAAGGCAGTAGAACCCCTCAAGGCATCCACTGCTCCCTTTTCTGGCGAGTCCATTTGGTACATTTTTAGAACAGGGATGTTGAATAATAGACACACATTTATGCAATATTATTGTCTAGATTCAAGAGTAAAATAAAATTCAGCAGTAAGACAGTTATACAACATCTTTTATCCTTCAGTACTCACCAACTGCTAGTTGAAGTTCAATTTGAATGTGCTGCTTGCTATTCTGATTCAAGCATGTGAATTTATGAAAGATCCATTATTGGAGAAGAAAAAAGTAATTTAGCTATAATTAATTTCTCCAGTATTGGTAGCTTTCATAGATTAACATGTGGCCCACCTACCTCCCCAACTCTGGCAAACCTACAGAATAATCTTGAGCTTCTAAATTCGAACTATTCTTGCCTGGGTTGGAGAGGCTGAAGACTGTGCGTTGCTGTGATTGGCTGGAAGTTGGATATTTTAGAATGATGGTAATAAGCTACTGTTGTAACAATGTGAAAATGTTTCTATCAATGTTTAACATTGTAATCCTCGCTGCGTCTACTAAGAGACTCCCAGCTTGATTGTGGGAAGAATTAAGCATGTGAATCTATGAGGGTAGCAATACTGGAGAACTCCAGTTACAGGGAAGTAACTTATTTCTTGTAATGGCTCCAAATGCCTCTTGGTATCACTAATTGGTTAATATTCTCATTGTAACTGTGGCGTTCTGTCCTCAAATGCACTACAAAGGGTAAATTCAATCAGTCCTAAGGAAGAAAGGATTGGTTTAGGGACGTGGCCTGCTGTGCCAAGATGGTGAATGCTCTTTACTGAGCTCCCGACCACCTAGCCGAAGCAGACTGAATCCTTGGAGATGGCAAGTGGATCCATGTTCTCATTACTTCCCCAGAGCCGGACGGGAACACTTACCACCCAGTTCTCGGCACCGACTTCTCTCGCACCAGAGGCTTCCATCGGGCCTCTCATTGTTGATGGGGAGACGGGCCCTGGAGCCAGCCGCGCTTATAACCAGGGAATGTGCAGCTCCACCAAAGGCGGGCCTGAGAGACTCCAGTTGAGCCCATGTTCCATGCTTTGCACATTTACCCCCGGGGTCTGGCTCAATACCCGGGGCAATGAGGGAGAACTCCTACGCCAGACCCCAAGGGAATTGCGTACTGGAAGATGACGCCTTCTGGGCCTAACAGAGTGAGACACTGCAGCCTGCTCACCCTCAGGGGATGTGGCATGACACTGCGTGGTGACATGGGCCCCTGGGCCACCAGTGATAGAGGCAGCCCCACCCTCCTAATTCTACCTCCTACGGCCAGGGGCCACACTCTGGGGCCAAATACATCAAGGGAATCAGCCTCGAGATGAGGCAGAAGGAGGAGGCCTGGGGGCACTCAGCAGAAACTGCCTTTTGGGGCAGGACGCGGGGGGCCTGCGACCCCAGAGTTCTTCTCGCTGGCCGAGCTCCCTTACCCACATCTGACCTGAGACAATTCTACACTCCTTCTGTGCCCCCCACCCCCAAGGCTTACTCCTGCCTGCTCGTGCTGGCCCTCTCTTTGGCCTGAAGAGGGGCCCCCCAGCTTCCTCTCCTCCGCACAGGGCTGCTGGTGGCCTAGGGACTGTTCTCTGCCGCACAAGACCCCTTCTGTCTGGCAACCTACCATCTCACCTTAAAACGACACGTTCCAGACACGGCTCACTCCTTCCCTCCTCCTCGCCTCGCTGGGGAAATGCATTCTCTGTGGCTCCCTCCTCCCCCCTCCCAATTACCCACAACTACATCTGAGACTCACCTGGCCTCACTTCCTCAACTTCCCACAGCTTCAAACTAAGATTGACTGCTACACAGCCCCCAACTCGTCCACCCAGGGAACCGCGAACCCAACGGACGCCCCGCCTCCAAACTCTGACAACACCGACACCATCTTACAAGCCATCCACGCCTTCTGCTCTACCGTAGACACTAATATTGGTGAGGTAGGAGTGAAGGTCTCCCTCTTGTGCCAAGGCCTATGCACAAGACACAGCTTTATCGCTTTTTACAGCTGTGACATGCCCTTGAATCCTCCCTCAACTCCTCAGAACCCCTCCCCAAAATAACCCCCTGGATGCACACTTGCGGGAATTGCGACTAGACAGAAAGGGAGTCTCTTGCCTCTACCGCTCATTAGTTAATCAGGAGAGATGGGAGGATGATGTGGGCCACTTGGATGATGATGACTGGGCGGAGGCCAAAATGGCACTTAGGGCCTTGGCGATCTCGATGAAGCCTTGCCTCATCCAGTTGAAATATTTACACCATGTGTAATACAGCCACTCACGGTTACAGAATTCTGGAGATGCTGACACCCAGAGGGCACCTTCTTCCACATGCTCTGGGACTGTCCAGCAATCCAAACATAATGGGAATGAGTTTGTGCTACCCTTTCCAAGATTGTACACAGAATGGTCCCTCCCGACCCGAAAAAAGTTCTTTTGAGTTACTAGATGCATGGAGGGGGGGTTGCCATACCAGATGACTAGTTGGGTTGGGCCTGATTAATGTAAAAGGGATATTGGCCATCACTGGCACTCAAGACCGGCCCAGCCAACTCTTGAACAGGTAAAAGAGATATGAACTTAGCTGCTGCAACAGAAAAATGTGTTTATAAGTCTAGGGATTTCCGGAGAAGTACCTTAAAGTATGGGGAGATTGGTTGACCTATTCAGAGTCTTAATTGCCGGCAATTTAGCTCTTACACAAATTATTCTTGTACACTCATTGTAGGAAGCTGGCTTTGTATGTAATGATGCCAATGTAAGGGCACACCATGGAAAAAGTCAGGACAACCCTTGTGTTGTTTACATGGCTTGCTATAATATTCCAAGTGCTCTGTTTGTGGTTGTGTTGTCGAGCATCTTAGGCTTATCAGAGAGGAGTGCTCCGCATTTGTTGCACACACACAGTCAATAAATCGTTCACACACTCAATAAGAAATCCGAGACCAATATATAAAAAAAAAGCTGATTTTTTTATAAAAATTCAGAGACCAAGATCTTAAGGATATCTTTAGTTCAAGTGGGCATATCGATTTTAGAAGAAAATAGAAAAATTGCTCGAATAATGTATTTTGAGGCATTCGCCTCAAACGCTACAATGTTATCATATGGGAACAAAACACACATAGTAAACAGGTACTTGGAAGCGGAGTTCTAAGGTGCCTTTTGGGACTTAGGGTGCTAGGGGACCAAGGTTCAATTTACCACTAACAGTTTCACTTTAGCTGCCATGGTGTATCCACCAGGTGCAGGTCGCCGGTTGGGATGGCAGCCTCGAATACTACACTTTATAATATAGACAAATCATTTAACTGCATCTCATAGTTGCTCGCCACAAAGCATCATCACTTTGGGTCTGTTTCTCCACATATATCAAAATTACATGGTTAAATCAGAGAAAAAATGTAAAGAGAAGGGGGGGAGGGGGAAATGGGCATCCAAATAAAACCTGGCATTCTATAGAACTGAATGTGGCCAGAACCTGCGACCCCCACCTTGGAAGAGTCGATGAGGCGAGATGTCTGTGGTAGAAGAGTAGCATAATCCATACCCACACTATCGCAATGTGACGTTCTTTTAGGCATATTAGCAGGGGAAAGAGGTACTGTTGTGCCCCAGTGTATTGCAATCTCACGTTTCGCCAGCAACAGGGACTTTGAGGCGAGTCTGCATATCGATTGGGGAAGATTAGCAGTGTATCCCATAAGCACCATTGCTGGCTCTGGTTGTAGCGTCTCATGTCATATTTTTGCAGTGTGTGAGTAAACAGTGGTCCAATGTGTGAATATGGTGGGGCATGTCCACGTGAGGTGGGCAGAGTCTGCGTCTAGTGCCTGACATTTGGGGCAGCATGTTGTCCTATTAGTATCATATTTGGCTATATCCAGTGGGGTGATGTAGATTCTGTGTAGGAATTTAAAGTGTAGTAGTTTATGTCTTTGGTTAGTCGAGGTTCTCTGGATTTGAGTGCAGCAGTAGGACCACATTTTATCTGTTAAAGTAGAGTTCTGAGGTTTGCATGCCCAGGCCTCACGTACTTTGCGGGTTGTGTCTGTTTTTAACGCTAGGCAGCTGGGGTATAGTCTGGATATCAAGTGTTCTCTCTCTATGTCCGATATAACAAGCGTTACCGGTAGAAACTCGTCCAGTGTAAGAGGGTAAGTAGGCAGTCAGGAACAGAGGGTGAAGTATAGGTGCTGGAATATAAAGCGATGTATATATGGTATGTCGTGGAACCTGGGGTCATCAACTATTTGTAACGCATGCCCATTGGATAATAGATCCCCCACCGTGTAAATGTTATAGTGGAGTAATGTGCGTTGTACAAGGGGTTCTCATGTAAGGGGGAACCAGGGATTGTTTTTAACGGGAGACTCTTGGAATAGAGCGGGCTCGCGACCAACCGACGGTGGAGCGTGTGCCAGGCCCAGCATGTTGTGCACACAGTCATTATGTCCACTGTATCCAGTGGTATTCTCCTCGGAAGGATAGTCGAGTGTGACAGGTCTCCCAGTTGATCCAACTCTGGTTTCAGATATGGGATGCGTGCATCTGGATAGTACCAGCGATGTGCTACTAGCACTGGGCCACCAGACAATATTTCTGGAGGTCAGGCACTCCCTGGCCGCCACAGTCATATGGTAACGTCAGGGTGTCCCAGTGCACACTAGGTCGGCAACCCGCTCAAATTAGTCATAGGAGATGACTAAGTAGGGTTCTGAAGAAGGAGTTGATGAGAGATATTGGGATATTTAAGAATAGGTACAGAAACTGGGGAGCACAATCATTTTAATGATCACTACTCGGCCAACCAGTGTGAGTGGCAGCTTAATCCATCTCTCGATTTGAACTTCCAAATTCGCCATCGCAGGCCCATAATTTAATTGCGATCTTTGCTGTTTGTATGGCCCTCTTTTCATTTAAGAGGATGTCCGGTCATCACTTGCTGGGTAGTGTCTATGAGTGGAAAGAGTTCTGACTTGGCCCAGTTGATCAGCAGGCCTAAAAGGTTGCCGAATCGCACTATCTCCTCCACTAGGGGGGAGAGATTGTCAGCAGGGGTGTCTTCTAAAAAGCAGGATGTCGTCAGTATATAGCTAGAGTAGCAGGGGCCCCCGTTTAAGCTTCAGCCTTCGATGAAGATGCCTAACCTATGTACAACGTACCAAAGGGTCCATTACAGTAATAAAAAGCAGAGGGGATAAGGGGCAGTCCTGCCTAGTTCCTCTAGTTATATGAAAGGGTTCAGTTAATGAACCATTAATGCGTACGCGACCCTGTGGTTCGTAGTACAGTAGCATAATCGTGGACAGTAAGGAAGAAGGGACCCCAAGTTTCCTCAACACCGCCATCAAAAACGGCCACTCCAAAGAATTGAAAGCTTTCTCAGCATCTAGGAGGGCTACTGCCGCTGGGATGATATAAAACAGCGAACAGTGTATGGAGATTGAGTGAGGTTGATCTGTGTGGTACGAAGCCAGACTGCACTGGCGAGATCAACTGTTACATCAAAAGGCCAGCCTAGTTGCCAGGGCCTTGGCAAATATTGTGTTATCGAGATTAAGGAGTGAGAGGGGCCTACAGGAGGCACAAAGAGTGGGGACATTACCTGGTTTTAATAACAGTGTGAGCACTGCTTCTCTCAAAGTGGGTGGTAGCAGACCGGTAGTCAGAGCTTCATTATATAATGTTAGTTGCTGCAAAGCCAGGTGGTCTTTAAAGCCTTATAGAAAGTGCCTGTGAGGCTATGAAGCCCGGTTGCCTTGGAGCCGTCTAGTTAGTCTATGGCTTCCTTAATTACATTGAGCGTGAGGGGTTTGCCAAGGAACTTTCGCTGGCTGTCTTCTAGCCAGACCATTGCTATTTCTTATAAATATGAAGTGAGTTCCAGTGGGGGGGGTTCTGAGAAGCGGCATGTGCATAAGAGCTTGTAGTATTGTAGTATAAGCTGGGTTTTTACTCCCTCGGGCATGCATGTGCCCTTGTCTGTTCTAATTTCTGTTAGATAGTCCGCTGCTCGGTTAGGCCGCAGTATTCTAGCCAGCGTGCGTCCAGGTCTCTCTCCTTCGCCATACCCACATGCTCTAGCGTATTTACCCAAATATACAATCTCCCAGTCTGCCAGTGCATGGAATTCTGTCATTAGTTGAGCCAGACGACCGAGTCTCAGGTCTCCATCTGTCCCCGCCCTCCCGTCCAGGTCTCCCAGCTTCAATTCAATGCGTTTATTTTGTTGGCGTATGTACAGCAGTATGCCAAATTGTTCTGATGGATACTTCTGCCTGTGGATTCCTCACCTTTTGAATACCCCCTGCGCCAGCATTCCACAGGAAAATTCTTTCCTAGCTCTACCACGTCGACGAGGACGTCACAATAGCACTGCTCCGCTTGCGGCACCGTATGACGTCATCGGAGCCACAAAAAGACCTCGTCGGCGTGCTGATGTCAGTTCCCTTTTTTCCGCGCCGTCGACGCTTAACGTTTTTTTTCAGGGCTTTCCATTTTCATAATTGAAAACTTTGTATCTCGTAGTTTGTTCAGAATGGCTACTTCTAGGAAGACCGGATTCAAACCCTGCAGAGAGTGCGGCGGACACATGTCTATCACTGATCCGCATGATGACTGCCTGTGGTGTTTATCCTCTGACCACGACGTCGAGGAATGCAGTAGCTGCAGGAAAATGAATCCTAGGTGTTGGACCCGGCCTCGTAGCATGGCTCTACTTGTCCCCGCACCACCTAACCTGGTACCTGCAGCCCGAGCCCACGGCCTAGCCGATCCTTTTCACCAGAACACACGCACCCGACCCGGACATCCTCGTCCATGGCCTCTCCCCCTTCGGCCACCCCGGGCCCGCGTGCCCACTTCGTGCACCAAGATGGCCGTCCGGCCCCAGCGCGACCCGGGCCTAGCGGCGCCACTCCGGCTGGAGGACACCACGCTTGCCAGGGGATGAGAGAGGGAGGAGCAGTTCTATCGCACCTCTGGACTCCCCTGGGACGATGAGTTTCGATCGGCCCTCCGGCCTCCCTGAGAGCTGGCTCCACGCCTGCTGGGTATCTGGGACTCCTCCCGACCCGGCCCTGAGAGGATCAAAGGACAATGGCAGGAAACCCTAACAAGCGACCCCCAGGTGACAAGACCCCTGCCTGCACAGACTCCGGACATCAAAGAGGGGTCGACCTATAACAAGGGGTGCTCTGAGACTGTCCGGCAGATTCGACGCTGGAACAACGAGAGCCTGCTGACGCGGTCGCGGCTCCTGGAACTTAGAACCACCTGAGCCCTGCTGAGTGACTCGCGGCTCCCTGAAGATCGTAAGACCTCCGAACTGTACCTGAGCCCTGCTGAGTGACTCGCGGCTCCCTGAAGATCGTAAGACCTCCGAACTTGTACCTGAGCCCTGCTGAGTGACTCGCGGCTCCCCGAAGATCGTAAGACCTCCGAACTTGTACTTGAGCCCTGCTGAGTGACTCGCGGCTCCCTGAAGATCGTAAGACCTCCGAACTGTACCTGAGCCCGCTGAGTGACTCGCGGCTTCCACCGACTCCACTGGTCCCGCCGGACCCCAACAACAACAAGCCTACCCCCCAGCTCGAGGATTGTGAGCTGTGCGCCGGGTACGTCCTCGCCTTGAACCTTTTACCAGAGACTGTCCCGCTACCCCCTATCCCTTCCGAGACTCATTGAGCCCGCGCTCTCCTTGTACATATTTGCAGTGCTAACCTGTTTGATAAAGAGTGATTCCTAAGAACGCACGGTGTGGTGTTTCTGTGTCGTGTGGTGCCAGAAGTACGATCCTCGATACGGTATTCCTCCTCCTGAGGAGTCTCCCGCCAGTGCCCGGCTACGATACTTTGAGGGTGGGTCTCAGGGTAGCCAGGACCCCCTTTCCGGGCTCCTCTGAGGTCGCCGTCTAACATTGGTGGCAAGCGACGGGATTCGGGCCCATCACCTGAAGATCGTACCTTGAACGACGGACGCACTACCGACAAAGATGGCAGAAGGAAACGTCATGATCCCCGCAGAAACCAACGCCAACAGGGTGTTCCAGGTGGAACAACTAGAAGAATACACGCACAAAGAACTAAAGCAATTCTGCAAAGAACTTAAATTCGCTACCACCGGTCTCAACACCAAAGGAGATTTACAGAAAGCACTGAAAGCTTGGGTGGATGCCGGGGCCTCCCGCCCGGAAGGCACGGGGGAGCGCCCCGACGAAGCCGAACCCCCCCAAGGCGAAAGCAGCAGCAATCAGGTGCGAGGCATCGTACCAGACGGGGGCCTATCCCCGGAAGAACTCGCGGACAGAGAGAGAAGCCGCAATCACGAACTCGAGTTAGCCAAACTCAAAATCGAAGGCGAATTAAAGTTAGCGGGAAAAAAGCTAGCAGTAGAGCAAATGCGCGTGCAAGGTGAGCTAGAAGAGAAGAAGTTCCAACGGGAACACGAAGGAAGGAAGCTCCAACTAGAGCACGAACGCAGCTTGAAGGAAATCGAGCTCAAGGCCAGAAGCGAGGAAGGGAGGCCCCCGGGAAACCGAGAGGCGGCCTCCCCAGCGGAGCAGAAGGTCCACATCCCCAAGGACGTGGTCAAAGAATATTATAAAAACGATGACATTCAACAATGGTTCAGGGCCTACGAGGTCGCCATGACCTCCCATCTGGTCCCGCAGAAGGACTGGGGGGCGGGGTTGTGGGGACGGTTTCTGAGCGAAGGAAGAGACACCCTGCTCGACCTACCCCTCTCTCTGCAGACCTCCTACAGCCACATGAAAGAGGCTCTACTCACAAGGTACGGTCTCACCCCCGAGATGTACCGTCAGCGATTCCGGGACTGCAGGAAAATCCCGGGCACCACCTGGGTGGAATATGTAAACTTTTTCAGTCGGGCCTTCGATGGGTGGATCAAGGGCAGCAAAGTCACCACCCTTGAGGAACTCACCAACCTCATGTTGTGGGAACACCTGGCTGCGAACTGCTTTGTGGAACTACGCCAGCATCTGCTTGACAGCAAACTCACCGATCCCAGGAAGCTGGCGGTGGAAGCAGACCGCTGGACCAACACCCGGGTCCCCCGGGGCATGGTAGGAGAATACCCCCGAGCCAGTCAGGGACCACCCCGCCAGAGAGGAGGAGGGAACCAGGGAGGGCAGCGAGAGTCCCAGCCTAGCCCCCCGAAGACCCAATCTCCACCTTTTCCAGCGCCCCCCCCACCAGTAACGGGACCCCCCGGGAGACGGGGACACCGGGTAACAGTCACTTGCTTTCGTTGCCAGAAGCCCGGGCACTACGCCAATGACCCAGAGTGCCCCATGGCCACCCAAATCACCCCTGCAAGACAGATAGCCAACATAGCTCTGGGGGAGGAGGTTGAAGAAACCGGGGAGTGGGAACCCGCAGCTATGGCCCTAGTATCCCTGGGAGATAGAGAGATGGTCCCTGGTAGCCTCCTGCCCTCCAACACGAAGAAATACGGGCAGCTCGTCAAGATCAATGGCCACCAAATAGAGGCCCTGCGGGACACCGGGGCCAGCATCACCGGTGTCCTCAGGCACTTAGTCCCCGAGGAGCAGATCCTCCCCAACGTCTTTTGCCCGGTAATTTCCGCCGATAATAGAGAGAGTATGTGTCAGGTAGCCCTGGTGCCGTTTGAGTGGGGTGGGGTGACAGGTAAACTGAGGGTTGCCGTAAGAACCTCCCAGCCGGTCGACTGCCTCTTAGAGAACGACCTGGAGAGCTCTCCCTGGAAGCACGTCGAGCGCAAGGCCCACCTAGGAATGATGGGGCTCCCCGAGTGGGTGTGCGCCACCACCCGATCTATGTCAGCTCGACTTCCCCCCCTGGGAGAAGTCGAAGACGCCCTGACCAAGGAAGTCAGAACAGTAACCCCCGAGGGTCCTCCCGTCCCCCCATCGGAAGGGCCAGTCGCCAGCGACGAACCCTCACCGTCCGACACCACCCCAGTCCCCGAGTTAGGCGATCTACCCGAATTGGCCCCATGGCGCCACGAGGGCGGGCCCACCCGGGAGGAATTTTGCCGGGAGCAAGCCACTTGTCCCTCCCTGGTCGGACTGCGGCGCCAGGCCGAGGGCCAAGCCGCAGGCGACCAAACTGGAACGCACTGAATTTATTGGGAAAATAACATTTTGTACAGTGAGCAAAAGTTGGTGGAGCTGGGATCCGGACGGGTGCTGGTGGTACCCCTCCGCTTCCGAGACTTCCTCCTGGGCTTAGCCCACGACGTCCCCCTCGCCGGCCACCTGGGTCAAGACAAGACCTACAGCCGTCTCGTGACCCATTTTTACTGGCCTAGAATGAGAGCAGCTGTAGAAGCCCACTGCAAGTCCTGTCCCACGTGCCAAGCTAGTGGGAAGAGTGGGGGGAAGCGCAAGGCTCCCCTCCAACCCTTCCCGGTCGTCAGTACCCCCTTCGAACGAGTCGGGATCGACATCGTGGGGCCCCTGGACCCCCCCACCTCCCAAGGTCACCGTTTCATCCTGGTCCTAGTGGATCACGCCACCCGATACCCTGAGGCTATCCCCCTACGCACCCTCACGGCCCCCGTGGTGGGCCGGGCCCTGATGGGGATCTTTTCCCGGGTGGGTTTTCCCCGCGAGGTCGTGAGCGATCGCGGCACTAATTTTATCTCGAAGTACATGACGTCCCTGTGGCAACAATGTGGAGTGTCCTATAAGTTCACCACCCCATACCATCCCCAAGGGAACGGCCTAGTAGAGAGGTTTAACAGGACTCTGAAAGGGATGATCACCGGCCTAGAAGAGCCCCTCCGGCGTAAGTGGGACGTCCTGCTCCCCTGCCTCTTGTTCACTTACCGAGAAGTCCCCCAGAAGTCCCTAGGGTTCAGCCCGTTTGAGTTGCTCAATGGACACCCCGTCCGAGGTCCCCTCAGTTTGGTTAAGGAAGGGTGGGAGGCGGCACCCCAGACCACCCCACGAGATGTGTTCCAATATGTTCTGACCCTCCGGAACCAGACCAGGAAGTTCCGAGCACTGGCCGAGGCCAACCTAGAGGCAAGCCAAGAAGAGATGAAGCGCTGGTACGACCAGAATGCCACTCTGGTCGAGTTCCAGCCGGGCCAACAAGTATGGGTCATGGCCCCCGTGAAGCCAGGCGCCCTCCAGGACAGGTGGACCGGGCCCTACAAAGTGATTGAGCGGAAGAGTCAAGTCACATACTTGGTGGACGTCCAGTCGCCTCGGGATCACCTTCGGGTCCTTCACGTGAACCGCCTCAAGCCTCACTTCGTGCGGACAGAACTGAGCCTCCTGCTGGCCACCGATGACGGGGCCGAAGATGAGTCCGACCCCCCTCCCGGACCTCCTGTGTGTCAAGGAGCAGGATGGCTCCGTGGAAGGAGTGAACCTCTCCCCAGCTCTCACTGCCCAGCAACAAGAGGACTGCCGCCAGCTCCTAAGACAATTTGCCGACCTCTTCTCCCTGATCCCCCGAGTCACCGACTGGTGTGTCCATGACGTGGACACCGGGGACAGCCCGCCGGTGCGACACCGAGCATACCGGGTCCCTGACCGGGTCCGGTCCTGCATTCAAGCTGAAGTCTCGAAGATGTTGACCATGGGGGTAATCGAGCCATCTGACAGTCCCTGGGCCAGCCCTGTGGTCCTGGTCCCGAAGGCAGCGGCCCCCGGTGTCGCCCCCGAGCTCCGATTCTGTGTGGACTACCGGGGGCTCAATGACGTCACCCGAGCCGATGCCCACCCCATTCCACGGGCCGACGAGCTCATTGACCGACTCGGGGCAGCCCGGTTCCTCAGCACATTCGACCTCACCTGCGGATACTGGCAGATTGCGCTCACCGAGGGAGCCAAGGAGCGGTCCGCCTTCTCCACCCCAGATGGGCATTACCGCTTCCGCGTAATGCCCTTCGGAATGAAAAATGCCCCGGCCACCTTCCAGCGACTGGTGAATAGAGTCCTGGCCGGGCTGGAACAGTTCAGCGCGGCCTATCTAGACGACATCGCTGTTTTCAGTTCCGAATGGAGTGAGCACCTCCAGCACCTCCGGAGGGTGCTAACCGCCCTGCGCCAGGCAGGCCTCACAGTAAAAGCCAGCAAGTGCCAAATTGGGCAAGGATCAGTAGTCTACCTGGGGCACCAGGTCGGGAGTGGCCAGGTCGCCCCTCTACAACCGAAGATCGACGCCATCTTGGCCTGGGAACCCCCCACCACCCAAACGGAGGTCCGAGCCTTTCTGGACCTCACTGGCTACTACCGAAGATTCATCCGGGGGTATGGCAGTCTTGTCGGCCCTCTCACAGAACTCACATCCAAAAAACAGCCAAAGAAGGTGCAGTGGACGACTGCCTGCCAGGAGGCGTTCGATGCCCTAAAGAAGGCCATGTGTACTGCCCCCGTCCTCCAGGCTCCCGACTACTCCAAGGAGTTTGTAGTCCAAACCGATGCCTCCGAGCATGGCATTGGGGCCGTCCTGTCCCAGGTGAATGACCAAGGCCTAGACCAGCCCATCGCCTTCCTCAGCCGGCGGCTGTTGCCCAGAGAACAGAGATGGAGCACCATTGAGCGCGAAGCCTTTGCCGTGGTCTGGGCACTCAAGAAACTACGCCCCTACCTGTTCGGCACCCATTTCAAAGTCCAAACCGACCATCGGCCCTTGCGATGGCTCATGCAGATGCGAGTAGAAAACCCCAAGCTACTGCGGTGGTCAATCTCCCTCCAGGGGATGGATTTCACCGTAGAACATCGCCCTGGTACGGACCACGCCAACGCTGACGGCCTCTCCCGGTTCTTCCGCCTCAGCGAAGAGAACCCCCCAAGATGATGGGCAGTTCTCTCCGGCTTTCAGCTGGGGGGGACGCGTGTTGGACCCGGCCTCGTAGCATGGCTCTACTTGTCCCTGCACCACCTAACCTGGTACCTGCAGCCCCGAGCCCACGGCCTAGCCGATCCTTTTCACCAGAACACACGCACCCGACCCGGACATCCTCGTCCATGGCCTCTCCCCCTTCGGCCACCCCGGGCCCGCGTGCCCACTTCGTGCACCAAGATGGCCGCCCGGCCCCAGCGCGACCCGGGCCTAGCGGCGCCACTCCGGCTGGAGGACACCACGCTTGCCAGGGGATGAGAGAGGGAGGAGCAGTTCTATCGCACCTCTAGACTCCCCTGGGACGATGAGTTTCGATCGGCCCTCCGGCCTCCCTGAGAGCTGGCTCCACGCCTGCTGGGTGTCTGGGACTCCTCCCGACCCGGCCCTGAGAGGATCAAAGGACAATGGCAGGAAACCCCGACAAGCGACCCCCAGGTGACAAGACCCCTGCCTGCACAGACTCCGGACATCAAAGAGGGGTCGACCTATAACAAGGGGTGCTCTGAGACTGTCCGGCAGATTCGACGCTGGAACAACGAGAGCCTGCTGACGCGGTCGCGGCTCCTGGAACTTAGAACCACCTGAGCCCTGCTGAGTGACTCGCGGCTCCCTGAAGATCGTAAGACCTCCGAACTGTACCTGAGCCCTGCTGAGTGACTCGCAGCTCCCTGAAGATCGTAAGACCTCCGAACTTGTACCTGAGCCCTGCTGAGTGACTCGCGGCTCCCCGAAGATCGTAAGACCTCCGAACTTGTACTTGAGCCCTGCTGAGTGACTCGCGGCTCCCTGAAGATCGTAAGACCTCCGAACTGTACCTGAGCCCGCTGAGTGACTCGCGGCTTCCACCGACTCCACTGGTCCCGCCGGACCCCAACAACAACAAGCCTACCCCCCAGCTCGAGGATTGTGAGCTGTGCGCCGGGTACGTCCTCGCCTTGAACCTTTTACCAGAGACTGTCCCGCTACCCCCTATCCCTTCCGAGACTCATTGAGCCCGCGCTCTCCTTGTACATATTTGCAGTGCTAACCTGTTTGATAAAGAGTGATTCCTAAGAACGCACGGTGTGGTGTTTCTGTGTCGTGTGGTGCCAGAAGTACGATCCTCGATACGGGATTCCTCCTCCTGAGGAGTCTCCCGCCAGTGCCCGGCTACGATACTTGAGGGTGGGTCTCAGGGTAGCCAGGACCCCCTTTCCGGGCTCCTCTGAGGTCGCCGTCTAACACTAGGGTTATCAATTAACGTGAAGCCAAGTTGTTTATGGCGAAAGCCAAGAAGGAAAAAAAAAGGTAGATAGAGGGCAAAGTCTTCATCTTCTCACACTTTGAGGTCGAATAAGCACAAAAATCCAAGAGAAGACATACCTCTCATCATCGTTCTTCGAAGGCCAGGGTCTCGAGGTCGAGATGGAGGTCGCCGACTCCAGCTGAGCGACCTCGGAGAAGGAACTTTATCTCTCCAACTCCTTCTCCTCACACGACGCCAGTACCATCTCCGGCTACGGCGTCGCTGATTTCAGAGGCTTCTTCGCTTCATGAAGAATCACCGGCACCGGGAGGGTCCTCTCCATGCTGTGTGGCTTCAACTGTGCGGGCGCCGTCCCTGGCTCCGCATGCACCGGTGCGACCTTAGGTGACTCCCCTACAGGAAGGTACAGATCCATATCCTCCTTTTCCTGCTCCTGGGGCTGACTCTTCGCATTTTCTCAATGCGATGTTTGGTTTATTTACAAGAGCCTCGACTCCATCTGGCGCGCCTTCAGGCCCCGTGGGTCCTTTAGCTTTCAACCTGGGTGTGCCTCAGTTCTATCCCCAGGCACCTTTTATGCCGTCGACTCTGGCTTGGCATTTCCCAGCACCGAAATCGTCCACTCCTGCTCCTCGGACTCCTTCAGCTGCTGAGTCTGCTCCACCTCGAATTCGATCAACGTCGAGGTTCGATGTCGAGGCTCCTCCATCGACGCCGTTTGTGTCTTCCCCGGCGCTGCGTGTGGCTCCACCGATGCCGTTGCCTAAGCAATGCTCCAAGAGAGAGGCTCAGAGATTGCTTGAGGAGGAGGAGTATGTACAAGATCAGGAGGAAGGAGAAATTGTGGACTCTGTGGATGAGTTTGAAGGCCTTCAGGAAGCTAGTGGCCTAGATACTTCCCCTGAGTATGACTTACCATCTGCTAGTGGATGTGTTGTACAAGACGTTGCACCATACCATGTAGTCATAAAGAAGGCGGCTGATTTATTGGGCCTTAAACTTCCCTCTGGGGAGATAAAGTCCATTATAGTGACAGAAGTTTTAAATACTTCTTCGTCAACTTCTGAGCCTCTACTTCCTTTCACAGATGCCTTAACAGATCCAATTCTGGAGGTGTGGCAGAAGCCTTTGTCTGCTCCGGCTGTAACTTGTTCTATCTCGAGAAGATACAAGCCGGCCCCTGGTGATCCAGCTTTTTTATCATTGCATCCGACACCGTAGAGTCTAGTTGTCCAAGCTTTTTGCTCAAAACAGTCTTCTGGTGCTTTTCCTACTATTTTGGGTGATAGAGACTCGAAGAAGATGGAGCAAGCTGCGAAGAAGGTGTTCTCTTCTGCGAGTATGGCTCTAAAGTCAACTAATGCATCTTGCCTTCTTGGACGATATATACAAATGCTTTGATGGACTCTGTTGTTCACTTGGCTCCTAAGTTGCCTGAGGAGGATCGTGCCAACTTCTTGGAAGTCCTTTCGGATTCGCAGGCCGCAGCACAACAAGTGATTCAGTCAGGCATGGACACTGCTGACTCTGTGGCTTGTGTTATTGGGTCTTCTGTGACTACAAGGAGACAGGCATGGCTCAAGTCTTCTGGTTTTTCTGCTGATGTGCAGGCGACTTTGTTGGATTTGCCCTTTGATGGGTCAAGGGTCTTTGGTTCAAAGGCGGACACAGCCTTGGAACATTTCAAAGACAGTGAGCTACCGCAAGATCTTTAGGCATCCAAGTGCAGTCTAGAGGTTATGGGCGCAAAAGATATCGGGGCTTTGGGAGATCTGCTTCCTTTCGTGGCCGCCAACAATTTCAGCAGAGCCAACAACAGCAGAATCCCTTGTACAAATCGTACAGAGGGAAGAATAAGAGAGGCCTCAGGGGTGCAAATCGACAACAGGCCTCCTCCTCTTCCTCTACCTCCCCTCCCGCCACCATTGGTACATCAGGAAAGCAGTTCTAGATCCCTCATCTTAGAGCATGTTGGTCCAGTTGGAGGTCGGGTGTCCCACTTTCTACAAGATTGGAGACTGAGCACATCAGATCGTTGGGTCTTGAATCTTGTAGAGAATGGGTACGCCTTCCCATTTTTGGAGTTTCCTCCTCCTTACCCTCCTCGCCAGGGTGGTTGTTCAGAAGACCATTTGCTGCTTTTGCAGCAGGAGGTTCCTACATTACTCCAAAAAGGTGCGATAGAGGTGGTTCCGGAGCAGGAAAGGGGTCAGGGTTACTACTCACGATATTTTCTGATCCCCAATCTTGGACCTCAGGATTTTGAACCATTACCTCAGGCAGGAAAAGTTCAAAATGTTGACCTTGGCTCAGGTTCTCCTTGCGCTGCAACAGGAAGACTGAATGGTGTCCATCGATCTGCAGGATGCGTGTTTTCATCTCCTCATCTTGAAGTCGCATTGGAATTATCTCCAGTTCACGATAGGGTCACAACATTACCAGTTTGCGGTTCTTCCGTTCGGTCTTACTTCCACTCCTCGAGTCTTTACAAAGGTGATGACAGTGGTTGCGGCTCATCTCAGAAGGTCAGGGGTTCCTGTTTTCCCCTACCTGGACGACTGGCTGTTGAAAGCGGAGTCTCCAGAGTTGGTTTCACGCTACTTGCAAGTGACAACTCATCTGTTGTTCAAATTGGGTTTTTCAACAAATGTACCCAAATCTCACCTGGTGCATTCTCAGCGCAGCCTGTTCATAGGGGCAATACTGGACACTCCTGTGTGTCGAGCATACCCGCCTCCGCAGAGGATTCTCGACATACAGGCAATGATTCCTTTATTTCACGATGGAGCGGTTGTTCCAGTCCTGAAGGTTCTTCGCCTGCTCGGTCTGTTCGCTTCCTGCATTCTGTTGGTCAACCATGCACGATGGCACATGAGGGCACTCCAGTGGTGCCTCCGCGGGCAGTGGTATCAGCACAACGGAGATCTTGGGGAGAATATCAGAATCTCCAGAGAAGCTGCAGCGGAGCTGTCTTGATGGAGTGTGCAGGGCAACCTGTCTCAAGGAAAGCCCTTTCAGCCTCCTCCGCCGGTGGCCACAGTGATCACGGATGCCTCCACTCTAGGATGGGGTGCTCATCTGGGGGTTCTTGAGGTCAAAGGCCTTTGGTCTCCAGAGGAAAGGTTGCTTCACATCAACCTTCTGGAATTGCGGGCGATACGTTTGTCACTGAAGGCTTTTCTCCCTTCCCTTCGCGGTCAGTCGGTTCAGGTCCTGACGGACAACACTACCGCAATGTGGTACATCAACAAATAGGGAGGTGTAGGGTCGTATTGTCTCTGTCGAGAGGCTCTGCGACTCTGGTCCTGGGCTCGGGGCCAACGGATTTGTGTGTTTGCAAATCATCTAGCCGGTGTGCTGAATGTTCGTGCGGACAGTCTCATTCGGCGTTACTCGGCCGATCACGAGTGACGGTTTCATCCGGAGGTGGTCCATCGCATCTTTCAGATGTGGGGGATCTCCTTGGTTGGACCTGTTTGCCATACACGAGAACGCGCACTGCCCGTTATTCTGCAGTCTCCAGTTTCCGATGCAGGGAGCTTTGGGGGATGCGTTTCAGATAGATTGGAGCTCACAACTCCTTTACGCGTTTCCTTCCATGACTTTGATTTCTCGGGTTCTGAGGAAGATTCGCCAAGACCGGGCCCAAGTTATATTGATCGCCCCGGATTGGCCTAGAAGGGTGTGGTACACAGACCTACTTCACCTCTCGTCGCACCCTCCGCTCCGTCTCCCTCTCAGGGCGACCTCCTCTCGCAGTCACAGGGGCAGGTTCTACACCCCCACCTCCAGAGCTTGCACCTTCATGCCTGGAGATTGAGCGGGGCAACCTGAGTTATTTCTCTCTCCCGCCAGATATAGTGGATGTTATTTTATCATCCAGGCTACACTTCACTAAGTCTGTTTACTCTTCCAGATGGTCCAGATTTGTTAAGTGGTGCGGAGAGAGAGACATTGACCCTTTGAAGGCCCGTTTGTCTAATACTTTGGAGTTTTCTCTATCTTTAACACAGCAAGGTTGTGCTGTAGCCACTGTTAAGGGCTATTTATCGGCTCTGTCGGCCTTTTTATGTTTGCCGGACCAGCCTTCTTTATTTAAGTCCCCCATTGTCATGAGGTTCATTAATGGCCTTACAAATAAGTTTCCTCCCACTCCTTTCATTATGCCTCAGTGGGATTTGAATCTCGTACTCACTTTTTTAATGGGTTCTCCTTTTGAGCCTCTTCACTCTTGCCTGTTGGGGCTTCTTTCTTTTAAAACGGTTTTCTTGATTACCATTACCTCGGCTAGGAGGGTAAGTGAGATTCAGGCTCTAAGTTCGAAACCTCCTTTCCTGGCCATTCATGCAGATAAGTTGGTTCTAAGGACCAGGGCTTCTTTCCTTCCCAAGGTGGTTACCCCTTTTCATATGGGACAATCCATCACTTTACCCACCTTTTTATCCTCCCCCTCACCCTTCCAAGGAGGAAGAGAGACTGCATCGATTGGACCCTAAGAGGGCTGTCAGCTTTTATTTGGATCGGACTAGAGATCTGAGGCTGGACGATCAGCTCTTCGTGGGCTATGTTGGGAAAATGAAAGGCAAGAGGATGCTTTCCTGGTGGATTATCTTGTGCATCAAGATTTGCTACGACCTGGCCAAGAAGGAACCGCCTGAAGGTATCAGAGCTCATTCCACCAGAGCGAAGTCTACTTCTTCTGCTTTGGCTAGAGGTGTTCCTGTTCTTGATATCTGTAAGGCAGCAACCTGGGCCTCCCTCCACACCTTTGCAAAGCATTACTGCTTGGACTCTGAGGTTAGGAGGGATGGCCATTTTGCTCGCTCTGTTTTGCAGGATTTTTTGGTCTAGTCAGGTGGACACTCTCCTCCGGGAGCGGTACGGCTTTGGGAATCTATTCAAAAGGTGAGGAATCCACAGGCAGAAGTATCCATCAGAAGAACAAGTTACTTACCTACGGTAACGCTTTTTCGGGTGGATACAATATCTGCCTGTGGGTTCCTCACGCTCCCACCCGCCTCCCCGTTGTCCACCAGTTTCTAACCAAAAATATTTTGTTTTAATATGGCTTAATCATGTTTATATTTTAATAATGAGAAATGCTTATTCTGTTGCTATTTCTCGATGATGCATTTGTGGTTTTTATATATATGTATATATTTGATATGCTATGTGTGCATTTGAAAATGTGTCGGTCCGCCCGTTTGCCTCGGTGGCATGGAAAAAATGGGTGGAACTAACGTCAGCACGCCGAGGAGGTCCTTTTGTGGCTCCGATGAGATCATACGGTGCCGCGAGCGGAGCCGTGCTATTGTGACGTTCTGGTACATGTGACGATGTGGGAGAGCTAGGAAAGAATTTTCCAGCGGAATGCTGGCGCAGGGAGTTATTCAAAAGGTGAGGAATCCACAGGCAGATATCGTATCCACCAGAAAAAACTTTACCGAAGGGAAGTAACTTGTTCTTTGGATATGCTCACTCTGCGTATTTAGGCCTTAAATGCCTCCCAGAGTGTGGCTTGTGTGGTAACAGTGCCGGTGTTAATTGTGAAGTATACAACTACTGCCTCCAGCATTTCTCCTTTAAATACCTGGTCATGGAGAGCGTCGCTGGAGAATTTCCAGCATTTTTTGCCTTCGCCGCCATATGGAATATCGAGATGCAGGAGGACAGGGCTGTGGTCAGAGAGGGTGCGTGGCAGCACTGTTATTTTGGAGGCCCAGTGTAGGATATTCACTGCTTAAAGCCACTAATCTAACTTGTCAATACTGTGTGAGGTGATGAATAGAAAGTATAACCTGGATCAGAGGGGTGTTGGGAGCGCCAGGAATCGCACAACGCATATGTGTCCATGATGTGATGAAGTAGTGCCTTGGCTGATGGCTTGTCACTGGGACACACACTAGATGAACTAGTTGTGGACTTTGGATCAAATTAAAGTCGCCTCCCATGATTACCTGGTCGATATCAACACGGCCCATACGATTATAAATGTCTTGGAGAAATGTCGGTTAGCCACAGTCGGCCCATACACATTTATTAATAATACTGGCTTGTCGGCCAGAAGACCGTGGAGTATGACATATTTGCCATCTGGGTCAGAGTGTATAAGTGAAAAGGAACACCTTTCTGTATAAGTATGCACATACCCCTGGAGTATAAGCTGTAAGTGGAAAAGTATCGGTGTGTGCCCCATGACTTTGCATATGTGAGGCGGGAGCCAGGGGATAGGTGTGTTTCCTGCAGAAAAGCTATTTTGACACCATGCCTATTCAGGTATGCCAAAACTGGTTTGCCTTTACGTGGGGTAGTTATACCTCGAATATTCCTGGTGATGCAGGGTATGGCCACTGATTTAACAAAGTCTCTCACCAGAATGGGAACAAGTGTGGATATGTAGTATATGCATGCTTGCAGTGTCAGACGCATGTCTATAGGATGAAGAAAGAAGAAGATAATTAAACATCAGCCTTCCCAGAACATGCAAATACCCCCTTTCCTCTTCCCACAATAGATACCACAACGTCCAGCGAATCCCTACCCGTGGAAATAAACAACAAAAAATTCTCAAACTTATGCACATGGTATACACCATGGAGTGCAGAAGCAACCCGGCATGCAGCGGCTACTTTGAAACAAATTAGGAATGCAGAGTGGGGGTAAAAAGTCTATTGTATCACCAATTTGGGATTGGTTATAATGAAATAGGGGGGCGGGGGGGGGGGGGCACGTGTCCATGAGGGTAAAGTCCTTATTCAGTGTTAATGCTTCCCCCATGCTTGTGCCTTATGCTAGTGTGTTCAATCGATATTAATCATCATTGCAGATGTCTTGGATCATTTTATTAAAATCTATCAGTCTGGCACTGGGGAGCCTCGCGGGTGAGTCGTAGTGTCTTTTGGTTATTTCTTGCAGAAGCTAGCAGCATTTGCAGGGATTCAAAGATCTTGGGTTTCCCATTGTATTCAGTTTTCAGACAGTCCGGATATAGCTTTGCATACCATATGTTCAACTTTCGTAAAGTGTTCTTTATGTCGCCAAACTTGCGCCTGGCTTCCTGCACCGCTGGGTAAAATCTTTGTAGAGATATCAGATTCCTGGTATTGTAGCTCATCTTGTTCCTGAGCGAGGCGTAGGGCCGTATCCCTGTCTTTGTAGTTGAAGAGCCGCGCAATAAGAAAACGTGGCAGGGCCTAGGCCCCAGAGTGCAGTCTACTCTCTCCACGGAGAAAGTTGGAGAAAATCTGATTAGTTCAAACAGCAAGCAAGCAAGCGTTCAACAAATGCGTCCGGTCGGCCCATGTTGGTAGTCTCGGCAATGCCCGAAATTCAAATGTGTTTTGCGCATGGATTCCAAATCTTCATTTTTTATGACCACCTGTTTAAGTATATGTTCTACCTTCTCCAGGCGTTTCTAAACTGTAGATGATGTGTCTTCAAGACTAGACTCTTCCCCGCGCCATCTAGTCATACTGACGGTCCATACATTCTCTGAGCCTGTCCATGCGGTTCGTCAAAGCGGGCATCTATAGCACGGAACTCCGCCTTCAGCTCGAGCATGATAGCAGCAATGTCGTTGACCGGGCCATTTTCCACAGACATGCTAGACGTTTCTTCTGCATCAAAGCTTGCACCCCCACCTTTCGGCGCACCTGCCTGATGAAAGTGCAGCTTACGCTTCTCCAAATCCATTCAATCCATTTGGTGCCGTATTATTCGGTGGGTTATGTACATGTACAGCATGTATAGATGACTGGTCTGCAAGTGGGAATGTCCTTGTGTGCCACAGATTGTGCATCACGAATTAGTGCATAATAAGTGAGCGGGTAAGCGCATATCTGCCAGGCTGTCACACGTTCTATGGCCGAGTATTGCAGTTTGTTGACTGGTCATGCGGGTAAATTGTAGGCCAGGATAAAGTGGTTGCTGGAGACCTAGCTCAGTATTGCCGGTGGTCGCAGCGTGTGTCTTGCCCCATTTGTGGCATTTGCAAATCTTTTTGGTCGTCGCTTAGGATTCACTGCAACAGGGACTCCACCTCTCCAAACCCCCAGCCGGAGGGTTGGGACTGCCGCTACGCAGGGTATAGCCAGGCCTCAGCAAGCGGGGCTGGTGCATACGCAATGCCTGCCACACGCACTGTCCATGCGGAGCTAAAAGCGGGCCCTCACAAGCAGCCAGCAGTCAACGTAGGGTCTTACCCACAGTCCCCTGTCCAAAATGTGGGGTAAGGCTCACCGTCTCCAAGCCGATGACTTGCGGCCTGCATCAGCGCAGCTCCAGCTGGATCGGGCGGTCCCGGGCTCAGGCTCACCCACGGCCCCTGTCGCTGCGGGGCCTCTGAAGCAGGCTGGGCCGCACCCGATGCCGGTCTAGTGGCTGAGCCCCTCCGGCTCCCAGGCCCACCCGTCACGCATTCCCGGCATCAGTCTGCCGCCCGGGAGTCGAGTCATGCCTCCCAGTGCGTCAATCTGGGTCTGGTGGCTCAGTGGACTAATACATCCACTGCAGGGGTCTGTGTTTAACCTCATGGTCACAGGTTCAAATCCCAGCGGGCCCACTCAGCCTTTCATCCATCTGAGGTCGACAAAATGAGTACCATTGAGTTGGGTAACAATAAACATCTGTTATTCAGCGCCAAGAGACCTATGGGTGATTGTGCGCTTTACAAATACACATGTTATGTTATAGTTGGTGATACGGCGAATTACGGGCCGGCTGCGGCCAGTGCCTCACAAGGCTGCAGCAATCTTGTTGGGGGTCGCGGCCATGTCCCCAATACTCCACTGTTAAAGTCAATGGGGCTTGAAACAAAGGCTGCAAGGTGGGGCTTGAGAGAAAGTCTGGATGAAAGCAAAGGGGGGCTTCGGACATGGGGACCCCTAGGTTAAGTGGAAGCAGTCAGAAGTTGTGAACCCGGACTGTAGAGCTCGGCTGCAGAGGTGCTTGGCTGGCTGGCCACTTGCATTTGAGGCTCTCATGGTTATTGGTATGCCTGTAGAGGAGAGAAAAAGAGGCAGCAGGGCCCCTCTGGTCAAGTGCCTCATCTGTCCTGATGTCCCTTGACTTGCAAAAAGGCTTCCAAGACGGTGGTGTCCAGGCTGGACCTCAAACAAGCCATAGCAGTACTCAGGCAGTACTCAGGGTATTGGTGCTGGTGGGCTCTTTGGGAAGGGGGGGGGGCTAGTGTTTCGAAACTCGACTGAGAGATGGTGCTGACCTCCTAGAGCCATGGAGGCCTCCTCCTGGAGTGATGCTTCCTCAGTGGGCCCGATGGCCAGCAACACGGGTGAACCAGACAGATGTGGTTGGTGCCAGGGATGCAGAGGGATGGCTCCCCCACCCCAAGGGACATGATAGCTGGTTGTCAAAGTTCTGGACAGTCCTCCAAGTTTTGGGGAGGATGCACAGCCACAGAACAAGTCAGGTCTTTGCAATTGATAATGAGGAAGCAGCAAGGCAGGGTTTGGTATTCTGTTCTGTGCAGGTCTTTGGTTCTCGTAGTGTCTTCTCTTCTTTCTCCTTCTTCAGTTTCCAAGAAGTCGAATCTGCAGTCCTGGTGTCGGGAGACCCTTTAATATTAATTTTAGGGGCACTTAGGGGAGTACGAGGTAGTAGTCAATGGGCTACCCCTAGCTTAACCACACCTACTATCTGACCACCTCCTGTGTGGAGTGGGCATAATCCTGACCCAGGGGTCCCTATTTCACCAAAAACAAGATGGTGAAACTCATCTCTGGCTGTTGAGTTCAGTTCAGGTAGCCCACCTTAGAGGCGTGGCTAGCCTGTGGGTGAAACACACCTTCTGCTTAACAACTAATACAAGAGTGGCAATGTCGTGTGTTTTTTAAATGCCTTGCACCATTCCATGCATCCTGCAATAGCAGTCTGCTTGAAGTTTGAGTGTTTGTTCTTTGGGTGTCATAATACATGCTGCAGCTCTTATGGACCCTCTTTAGTACCCATGTACTGGGTTCCAGGGATACCATTTACCAGAGTCTTGCAAGGTTGCTAAAGTCCTTGTCAATTAGGTTATAATTAACATATGCATAGTTTTTAGGGAGTGAGCACTGGCACTCGGGCCTGGTTATCAGGGAACCAGTGCATTTCTAATAAAAATCATCGGTACCAGTGGGCAAAACATAGAGGTGACCATGTCTAAAAGAGTCACTTTACTACACAACCCCCCACAAACGAAAGAGAATGTACTAACCTTTCCCAAGGGAGTCTTCATAGTCTAAGTGAAAAAGCCTGGAACGGCCATCTGTATTGGCATGGTCAGTCCCTGATCTGTGCTCCAGTGTAAAGCCCATTCCCTATAGGGAGATGGACCACCTCATTTTGGGTTTTCATCTTTCATCTTCATTAACCACCTTAGAGGCCTATGGTTGGTTTGAAGAAGGAAGTGAATACAAAGAGGTATGGTCTCAGATTCTTCAGTGACCAGACCATAGCAAAGGCTCCCCCCTCAGTGGCACGCCAATGCTGTTCTCTCAGGAGTAACCTGCTAATAAAATCAACAGGCTAGTCCTGGCCTTCATTGTTGCTCTGGGATAGAACTGCACCTATCCCATGCTCAGAAGCATTAGTCTGTACAAAGAAGTGCTTAGTTTAATCTGGAGATTTTATTATAGGTGCTGAGCACATTTCTTCCTTCAGAGTGCCAAAAGCCTTTTAACAGCTCACTGTCGAGTAAACCTTCTTTGATTGTTACATGGAGGTCAGTTCTAAGAGGGGTGCCACAATAGTACCATACCCCTTCACAAACCTTCAGTAGTACCAAGTCAAGCCAAGGAATGCCCTGACTTGAGCCTGTGTAGTTGGAGCCACCCAGTCCAAAATAGTCTGTATCTTGGGTTGTAAGGGTTGAACTTGGCCTCCACCAAGAAGGTGGCCCAAATATTCAACTGATCCCTGCTCTATCTGGCACTTGCTGGCCTTGATAGTGAAACCTGCCTTCTGCCTTCACCTTCACAAGGTGGATCAGGTGATCCTACCATGTGGAGCTATAGACAGCAATAACATCTAGATATGCTGCACTAGAAGATTCCAACCTAGACATGACTTTGTTTACCAGCCACTGGAAGGTTGCAGGTACATTCATTAACCTAAATGCCATTTCAGTAAACTGCTAATGTCCATCTGGGAGAATACTGACTTCGTTTGGGCTCCAGTAGTGATTCCAATTTGCCAATACCCTGATGTAAAGTCAAAGGAACTGAGAAACTTGTCTGCACACCACCTGTCCATAAGCTCATCTACTTTTGAAATAGGGCAAGCATCCGTCTTTGTGACTGAAGTCCACACAAAACCTCAGCTCTGGTTTACTTCCCTTGGAATTATGTTCAGGCACTAAGACAACTGAGCTGGGCCAGGGGCTTTCAGAGGGTTTAATCAGCCCTAACACCAGCACCCTGCTTACCTGAGCTCTGATGCTTTCATTAACTTGGTCAGACTGCCTGAAAATTTTATTTTATGATAGGATGGCTGTCCCCAGTGTCCACTTCATGTGTGCACTAGGTTGTCTGACCAGGGGCTAGGAAAAAGAGCTCAGCGTACTGCCCCACGACTTGCCTGCAGTCAGTCTGCTATTGGGCAGTGAGCGTATCTGACTAGACAACGCCCTCAACAGAGCCATCTTTAAGGTAGTTTGAGAGGAGGCCAGTGAGATGTTCAGTCTCTCCTCCCTGTCCCTCATCAGTGACCATGAGCATCGTCACATCAGCCCTATCATAAAAGGGTTTCAGGTGATTCACATGAATGACCCTCCGGGGGCTCCTAGAAGTGCCAAGGTACACCAAGAAGGTGGCCTCCCTTTTTTTTTCAAGGTTTAGTTGGGGTCGTCTCCATTTGTCCTGGAGTAACCTAGGTGCCACAGGCTCCAATACCCATACCTTTTGCCCTGGCTGAAATTCAACCAGTGCAGCCTTTTGGTGAAACCATTGTTTCTGGAGCTCTTGGCTTGCCCCTAGGTTGTGGTTTGCTTTTTCCATGTACTCAGCCATCCTGGGTCAAAGGTCAAGCACATAATCAAAGCATCAATGCCAGTGGGCAAAAAGTTTGGGTGACTGTCTAAAAGAGGCACTTTACTACACTCCTTCAGTTGGGTTTTGTAGGGTCGGGGCTTGATGCAGCACTGTTCTTTTTTTTTTTTCTTTTTTACTTTCTTTTTCATTTTACACATACAAAGACAAATTAACCGTAGCACTGTTATCTTTGTTATGTGCCCTTTATATGTAATCTGAAAATCAATAAATATAATTATTTTTGGAAAAGAGTAAAGGGTGTGGGCTCTCTGAGCAGCGTGCTTTATCTGAGATTTGTATTACGCCTCAAGGGCTAAACTGCAAGAAGGTTTCCACTAGTTTACTTGTAAAATACTGTGCATTCTCTTACGCTTTACACCAGACCTCCTCTTGCTTCAAATCTTGACTTCCGAATCCTGCTCCTTTTCTTCACCTCAGTATTGATTTTCCATTGATGACACACAGGAGCTCAGCACTGCCTGTCTTCAGAATCTTTAGCACAACTTTCACACAACAGATAAATATAGATTTCAGAGAAATCCTAATCTAGAAAAACCTGTGTTTGGGAGAGGATATAGCAGGTAATGTTGCACAGTTCGGAGTAACACTGTGAATCCGCATTCTTAACCGCTACAGCATTTATTCATCTCTGAATATTATAAACACTAATCTCTCATGGGTTATATTCAGTCATTTATTTTTAAACCTTGACAGGTTTGAATAGAACACCCACCGACCTCAGTCTGCAGAAAAAATACAGACGTTATTTATTTTAAAATAAGGTGCAATTACGTGTTAACACCCACAGTATTCATAGCCTCTCATTAGAATAAGGCCTCAAACGGCTCTTGTCTTACAGTATACCATTAGAATCTAATACTAAGGCAGTGCAAAACGATTCAGATGTACTTTAACAGCATGTGGGTGCACATAAGCGGGGCAAAACATAATATAACAACAAATCAATGGGGCCTGTTCACAAAGTCTTTTGGAGTACACAACTAGCGCTCATGTAGTACTCTTCCATAACTTTGTGAATTGCCCCGCCGATAACACCACCTATAAGCACTCCCCCACAAGACGGACAATGACGTATTCATTGGAAAGTGTGGTAGCTATGTAGTGAGCGCCAAGTCACGAAAGGACTTTGGGCGCTGTAAAAGGGAAGGTGACGCTTAAGAGGTGCTGGTAATTTGAGGATGGGTGGAGGTGGGATCTGGGTTGTTGGGCACTTATATAGTTGTCCTATACATAAAACACAAGTTGGCGTAAGGATACTTGCCTACTGTAATGTTGTTTAACACTGTATGCGGATTCTAGTCCTTGTAATAATTGCTTACCGATGTACGATGTATGTACCTTAAAGGTTGTAAGTTCCTTAAATGCCAATAAAGAAATACTTTAAAAAAAACAACTTTGTGAATTGCCCTAAACCCTTCTAAAATGTGATATTCCTGTACAGTTAACACAGATAGAAAATAGAAAGGACTGTGCCCTTTGTGCATCAGTATGGATTTGGACTTTTAAGGGAAATTCACAAAGGCATTTATGAGTGCTTTCATGAAAATTCCTGTAGTACACCTTTCTGTTGTCATATATGCTTTCGTGACTCAGCCTCAAGATGATCGATTAAACTGAAGAATAGTTTATTTGTGCACAATTAAAAATATAACAGTCCGATCAGTGTTTCTCAGCAACCTACAGTTTATGCATAGTGTTCATTTATACATTTTTAATTTTTCTCATTACCAGTTGCTTAAATGATATTAAGTGAATAGAATCGAAACGGGTTACATTGAAAATCATTTCTAACTTGAACAGGCTGCCTTGGTTAAAGTAGACCTATGTTCCATGGTAGAGTCGCAACATATTTGTCTCAGCTACATTGCCTCATTATGTTCCCGTAGTTTCATATAAAATGGCTATTAGTGAATCCATAATTATTTCGCTTGAAACTTGCTCTTTTGACACTTTAGCTGCAAACGTCTTGGCAGTGTTACGGTAACTGTCTACTGTGCGGAGAACAATGTTCCAGCCTCTACACATTCTTTCATATGACTTCTTCAGAAAAGCTGCCGCCGATAGTTGCATATTGGTAATGTGGTTTTATAACCACACCCAGAATATCTGAAAACGTAAATATAATTGTACTGTGCGTTAGTAAATAACTAGTTAAGATTCTGTTAGGTTTATGGTGGGTGCAGGCTCTAATTCCCGGTATGTGAAATACGCAGCGTCTGTGGTAAATAGATGAAGGTACTATTCGGGTGATAATTCTTAATTTGACATTCTTATTTTCTTTTTTTTTAAATCATAAGAACTAAAATCGAAAAGGAAAAAAAAGAGCATGCCAAGCTACATGGAATGATCCGCTCAGAAATAAGTGGGGCAGAAATTGCAGAAGAAATGGAGAAAGAGAGGAGGTTCTTTCAGCTACAGATGTGTGAGGTAGGATGACACGAATTTGAAATTAATTGAACCATGGTAATGCGAACATTTGAGTGGAAATTATTTTCTTTTTGTTTGATGATAACAAGCCCATTTCCCGTGCCTTTCTGAATTGCAGCACATCTAGTGACTTGCACTTTTGTCACTTGGTCACGAGGAAGCTAGTGTGTTCCATTGTGAAATGTCTATATGCTGTTGCTTCCATTCTTATCCCTACTACTTTTGGACGGTGATGCATCATATAGTCTGGACTCCAATGTCTTTTTTTCTCTCCTCCGTTCCTGTTCTGCTTTATTTAAATATAGCCTTATTTATTCTGGTGCATGTTTGGACAGGTCACTGTTGACTTATTAAATGTAGATAGCTGTGTACCATTAATTTGCATTTTCTCGTACCTGTCATACTGCGGTTCATTGTTGACTTCTATAAAGCAATTCTGTTGCAGGTGTTAGGATGCAGAAAGCAAGGAACTAGGATGTTTTTTTTGTAAACATGTAGTTCAGAAGCTTGGTTCCCTGCTATTTGCTGTGTTTTTTTGCTGTACTATTAATGCGGCTTCTGTTTTTTAAGTAGATTGTTCTCCACACCCCCACCTCTTCGGTTCTATTTTACACCATTTGGAATTGTCACTTTCACTTGTTCTTCTGAATGCCCATGTTGTGGAAACTGCTGAAGCAGAGGAGCTGTCATCACTTAATATTGAAGTGTGGATCAGGGGTGGGGAATTCAATAAAATATTTACTTGTCCATGGGGCAGATTGCTTCATAAATCTACTTGTCTTGTAACAAAATCTACTTGTCCCTTCGGTGCCATGTAGTGCGGCGATAAATTATGGCAGCAATCTCATTATATAAGAGCTCTGATATAGCCTCTCTGATTATGCCAGGGCTCATACCATGGTAGTGTTTCAATACTTGCAATCCCCTTATGTTGTCACGTTTCCGCAGATCTACATACTGAGATGAAGGTAGTAGTAAGCAATAGTTCCAGGGTTAGAATGCCCTCTTGCGTCTGTTCCAACCTACTAACTTGCATGGTTTAAGGGTTTTCAACAACTCTTCTCTAACTTTTCCCATACTGAGAAATGTTGGAAATTTACTCCTGACAATGGCAGACGTAAACCTTCTTCCAGAGTTTGTAAAAACATTCCTTAGATTACATATTCTGCATTATAATTGAGCTGATATAGCTGATGTTAGGGCTAAAAGTAGAGCTACCTTACAGGAGAGGTACTTTAGTTCTGCCCTATGTATTACTCGAAAAGACTCTTCATTAACCAGGATAGCACCACATTATGCATGCACAATACTTTAATTTGGTATTATAGTAGGTCAGTTCTCACATGTGATGGTTTGATCACAGGCAGAAAATTGTCTGGAGGGAGGTTCCAGATACAAGGTAATTTTCTTGGATCAGTGGAATTGCTTCACATATATACCCAAAGCAGGTTATCTGTTAGGCTGTGATTTATTTTTATTTTTTAAGCAAACAAAGATTTTTCCATTGGACTTGTCATGAACATGAGGATGTGACAGTTCTGGTTTATGATTTTCTTGAAATCATTGTGTTTGGATAGAAGGCATACACGCAGATGTTAATTTTTGTGTCTGTTTTTCTCTTTCTGCGTAAGGCGCGCCTCTTTCGGGTAAAGAAAAGCCTTTCCCTTGATTTCTCCCAAAAATTCTTTCAATATCCCATGCATCTGGGTTTGTTTCTAAGTGTCTTTGAGCTCTCAAAGCATTCGTACTTGGTATTGCAGTACCGTCTGATACCTAAGAATTGCCCACTTGGAATATTGGGCCAGATATATCAACATTAGGAATTGCAATTTACAATTTGCAATTCTTATCGAATCACAATTTAGAAATCTCAATTCCTACTGCATGACAGTTTTATTTTTAAAATTGCGATTCCTAGTGGGTCGCAAATTGACCTACCTCATTTTTTGTTTGAATGTCTTTATTAGTATATTTTTATTCTCTTACGATACATCCATTGTCAAACATCAATAAGCATCACTTGCAATATGACAACTCTTGTTCTATGACACTGTGCAGAAAAAGTGGTGCATTTCCTTCTCATAATCTTGGTGCCATCGGTGTCTACGGTGTGTGGATGCCTATCCAGTTGCTTATCGTCTTGGGCACTTACGGCCCGCACATTCTGTCATCTCCAATCTAACGCCAAGATTAACGTGTTCAGTATGCCTACTCCCGACAGTAATCCATAGTGCGACAGAAGCAAGAAATTAGCAAAATAAATAAAAAGGTAAGCAACACTTATGTGAGAATGTTATTCATTGTGGAAATCAATTCTTGAAATATACCTTAGAACTTGCCTAAAATATCCAGATCCGCATATATATATATATGGATGTCACATCTATGTACTAGATATCTCTTTTCTCTTTTTATATAACATTTCAACCAAATTCGTTTATCAACCAATAATAAAGCTAAGCAAACAAAAGATGTCTATGTGCTGGGAGAACATGTGTCCAGTACCTAGTATGCCTTTTTTGGTGTTGCCATGTCTAGAATAGTGTGTCGTTATTGAGCGTGGGCTGCCACTTCCATTACCCATACCGGCATGTGGTCGCCAGGGTGCTTCTGCTTCAGTTCAACATCTTCAAGGATTGGAATTCGGGGCCTTGTCTGATCCAACCACTGTGGTTGGGATAGTACACAGGTGCAGCACATCGTCTACTCTCTGGTGATATCTCAGGTGTTTGGCTCCCACCTGCTCTGCGGGCGGTGGCTGCAGTAGGGTACGATCCCCACCAGAGATGCCGCGTCCTGCGATTCTGCAACCGGCACCACTTGAGCCGTGATCTGGACAGTTTCCTTGATAAATACGCGGGATATCCTGATATCGACGCACCACTGATGGTCTTAATCTTTCTCTACCTGAACTACCTTCCCCGCTTTATGGGCCAGCCTTGCATGAAAGGCAAATTGTTTATAATTCCAAGACAAACATGATTTATATATTTGTCCTGAAGATGATGCCATTTATTTTGTTTTTCGGCATCGAAACGTCGTCGACACAATAGGATCATATGTACTGAATATGCTTGTGAATGCTATGTACAATGCTCACTCAAATTATAATCAAGTCTGTTCACTGATTATAAGTATACAGACTGATTTGCTCGCTGTTGCCTATATTTGTTGTTTTGTCTTGTTCACTGTAGGTCACGGGCTGTGCCCCCTTGACATTACTTTCTGATTTTGTGCATCGCCAAATAAATTCCTGTCCGGCTGGACAAAGGACATAAATACTATTTAGTTTGTGTCTATCCTTATTTTAATCCCCCAACTACTAGGGTCCACTGTTTTTTGTAATAAGTTAACGCCCAAGGTCCCTAGTGTATTACCTTCGGGTTCCCTTGTCTCTCATAACTGCAGTAGGGTATCATAGTGCACAAGCGTTCTGAGCATATCATCCCAGGTCTGCGCAATGGGATGTTTCCTCAACCCTGCCGTTTCTTCCCTGTGTAGGGTGGTGCTCTCTGCTTGTGCCCACCCCTCTAGGGACTTTTTCCAGTGTGATACCTCTGGCGGATCCTTGTGCTTCCACCTTTTGGTTATGAGTCGTTTCGCCGTTATGAGACCTAAGTCTCGAAATCGGAAGCTCGCTTTATTCACCTTGTTTCTTATATAGAACCCCAGGACACAGACCTCCCAACTGGCAGGTACATCCATGTTAGTGCACATAGTTAGCGTTTCCGCTATCGCACACCAGTAAGTGTGGAGCCTAGGGCAAGCCCACAGCATATGTAACAGGTTGGCACCAATGAGGCGGCACCTTGGGCATTCAGAGGTGTTGATATTAAAATATTTGTTAATTTTATCCCGTGAAAGATACGCCCTGTGTAATATATATGTTTGTATTAGTTTGAACCTGGAATGACGCGGTATATGTGTGGCACTGGCTAAAACTCATTCCCAGGCTTTATCTGTCCAAGGTCGTCCTCTGTCTTCAGTCCAATAAGCGCGGAGCCTCTGTAGCGGCTGCAGCGTATGACTTAGGAGGGCCTGCACTAGCCAGTGTATTACATGAGACCCCTCCCCCATTACATGTAGGTATTGCAATAATTGATGCGCCGGCGGTTCATTTGTTATGTCCCCCCATGCTAGAGTGAACGTCCGTGTAATGGTTGCATATGTGAGGAATTGGCCCCTTGGTAAACCAGTGTCTGCTGTTAGTTCCCCAAAAGACATCAAGGTACCATCTACGTATAGATCTCCAAGTGTCTCCACTTGCTAGTGGGTGAAGCAATCCGCATATCTGAGTCTGTGTCCAGATTGTTGTCTCCGTCGCCGTGTCCGTTAGATTTTTCCCGCTTAGCCACTTTGCGACCCATTGTAGCTGTGCGGCCATGTAGTAAAGCTCCAGATTTGGCACTGCCAGCCCGCCACTTTCCGAGGGTGCGTACAGTTTCTGTAATGCAATTCGGGGGCGCCCTGTATTCCAGATCAAACCTCGTATCAACCCCTCCAGGTCTCTAAATAATCGCACTGGGACATTGTAGAGGTGTGGAAGGAACAGCACGTAGACCAGGTCGTTTAACGTAAGGTTTTATTGAGGATGTTACACGTCTCAATCTGCTGGGCAGTCTTTCTTCCTTCTTTGCGGGCTCCGTGGTTACAGCGGGGTGTTTGGTCTTCTCGCCAGCTATGGAACGTTCTCTGCGGGCACTCCGGGGGAACTCCAGGATCCACAGGGCGCGTGTAAAGGAAGGAAAAGGGGACCGTTAGGAACTCAACGTGTGGCGTTCTGAAACCCTATCACCGGGACCGGGGGTGAGGAAACACCTTCTGCTGTGCTTTCTAATAGTGCTTATATCTCAGTTCTCTTCTGTGCGATGAGTGAGTGGTTTTAGTGAAGGGGCAGGTAAGAAGGGGAATACGGCGTTCTAATGACCCTTTCGCCACCCCATCCAGCCCTTGACCCGTTCGCGTACCTGGGGTAGCCACACCCCTCCAGGAGTGTGGCTCGGCGCTGCGTGGGTACGTTGGCCTCCTGGCTTTACACCTAGCTCCGTCGTGGAGTCTCCGTCCCGGACCTCCGCTGGTACGTCTTCTCCGCTCACCGTCCTCGTTCTCCGCTCCTCGTCTCCTGCGCTCCACTCTTTGGTGATGTCACACGCCTCCGTCTGGTCTTCCGGCCCAATATCCAATCCGGTGGGTTCACGTGACGAGGGGGGCGTGGAAACCGCAAACAGGCAGTGCGGCTTAAAGGGATCCGGCTCGTTCTCACAGAACGCTTCAGCAGTCCCGAAAGTATCCCAATCGTCCTGTGAATGGGTAAAAGAACAAGGTAGTGGGGGTGCAGGTGTCCACCAATCCAGGCTATCTCGTACTTCATCCTGAGACGCCATGACCCTTTTACAGACATATACCGAAAGGTTTGCAAAATAATACAAGAGTTGGGGTAGAACTATCATTTTAGTTAAGGTGACGCGGCTCATAACATTCAGCGGCAGCATCTTCCAGAATTGTATCTGTGCCCTTGTAGAAGAAATGGCTCGAACCAGATTACCCTCCAGTATATCTCCTGGGGACCTGTATATATATATTCCGAGGTATCTGAACGTAGTCGGATACCAGTTTAGCGCAGTCTCGTTAAGTACTATATTCACCTCGGCCGCATTCTCACAGAAAGAATAGGCGCCAGACTTGGCCCAGTTTACCATGAGGCACGACACCGCTTCAAACCTGCGGAACAATGTTGAAATTGCCGGTGGCACAGCGTGCAAGTCTCTTATGTATAATAACAAAACATCTGCATATAGCGACACTGCATGCAATCCGTCGCTTAAAGGGATGCCCCAATCCGCGCCACCTTCCCGGAGGAGAGCTGCCAAAGGCTCCATAGCCAGAGAGAAGAGCAGCGGTGACAAGGGGCACCCCTGCCTGGTACCCCGTCTCACTCTTATTTCGTCCGACAGGAGCTTGTCCGTGTGGACTCTCACTGTTGGGCGTTGATACAGCAACTGCACCAATCTTTAGTCATCTCCTAGCTCATACTTGCGCAGAACTGCCGCTAAATATGGCCATTCCAGTGAGTCAAAGGCCTTTTCCAGGTCCAATATCAGGCAGCCAGAACTAGGCCAGGTCTCAGCTGCGTATCTCTGTAGTTTAAACAGCCCGCGGATATTTAAGGAAGTGCTTCTGTTAGGGACAAAGCCATTCTGATCTGTGTGTACCAGTCTGCACAAATGGGGCTATACGCCTGGCAAGGGTAGAGGCAAGGATTTTGTAGTCTGTGTGTAACAGAGCTAGCGGACGATAAGAGCCCAAATTCTCAGCGTTTCTGCCAGGTTTCAATAATGAGACCAATACGGCCTCATTCTGTGTGGGTGTGAGAGTTGCACGTTCCAGAGCTGCCTCATATACTCGCAGCAATTCTGGTATCAGCACATCCGAGCATGCCTTATAAAATTCAGCCGACAGTCCGTCAGGGCCCGGCGTCTTGCCATTTGAAAGCGAGTAAATGCTATCTCTGATTTCCTCTGATAGCAGAGGGGCACCCAGTTCCTCCCGCTGATGGTCTGTTAACTGCGGCAGCGCTGTGGCGGATAAAAAGTCTTGTATGTCGGTGTCCGTGGCTACCGAGTAAAATCTGTATATCGTGGTGTAGTGTTCCACAAAAGCACGGTGTATGTCACTCTGGGTGTGTGCCTAAACTCCCTGTTCCGTTTGTATTGTTGTCACGGGCGCAGCGGCCACATCTTGTCGTATCAGCCACGCCAGCAACCTGCCAGGTTTGTCTCCCATATGATGGGTGCGCACAGAGTGTGCTGCATAGTTTAAATTGCGGAGTCGTTCGAGCAAGCCCGAGTGCTCCTCTCTAAGGTTCGCTAGGGGTACAGCATTGCCTTCCAGTGCTGTGCCCTCCTCTCTGAGCAAATTGACCTACCTCATGAATATTAATGAGGTAGGTCGCAATTTCGACGCAGTAGGAATCGCAGTCATCACAGGGATGGTGATCTGCTAGGGTCAACAGACCACCATGTCTGTGATGACTTTTTAATAAAGCCGGCTTTATGTTTTTTAGTGCAGCCCATTTCCTTTATCGGAAATGGGACCTCATTTAAAAACAAAAGTTTTCTTCTTTTTTGTTAAAGAAAAAGCGGTGATCTCGTGGACCATGTCCTCCTCCTAAGCAAACATTTCTTTTGTATTCATAAAGTGGAAGGAGTCCCTTGCAGGCCACTTTCCTTTTGTGAATGCTTACCACCTCTCTTTTGTGGTGGGAAGTATTAATGTTTTGCCACCTGAATTCGATCACAAAACATTAGTATATACGTTCCAATTTGTATTTGGAAGAGACACCCAAAACCTGCTCCCCTTCCAAATGCTGAATCTGTATGTATTCGCAAACCCAAAATGCGATTCGGTAAAATGTTACTGGATCTCAATTTGGGACTAATACATACCAAAATGCCTTTTAGCGTTTGCAAACAGCCCGATTCTGTGAATCAGGCCTTTTACAAACACAAATAGGCTTGATGCATCTGGCCCATCATCTCTTAAGTGTAACGCCTGGAAACTCTCATAATGAGGAAAACTGTTTGTAGGGCTGGAGTTAGATCCCCTGCTTCCCTCTGATCAAGAATATATAAAATGGCTAATGGATGGTGGTTGAGCCAATGGAAAAAATCTTCTAGCCTTTTCTCGATGTTATTTGGCATTCATGCACACTAACCTCTTTATAATCCCAATGACCAGGTTAAAGGCATGAAGTGGCAAAGTCAAACCTTTATCCACCACCTCCTTCTGTGGCAGGAAGCTACGCCATGTCTTGTACTAGCTCTACTAATATAAGTACAACTTGATCATTAAGTCCTCCAGTGCTGCATCAGCACCAAGTCATGTGTCTTCCTTTCTGCTTTGTTGCAAACCATAGACTGGCATCGCCTCTTTTGCTGCTCTGATTGCACTCTATGCCACTTATTGTTCAGCTGGTGTAGAATATCCTCTGTTACAATATCTCCTAACTCTTTGTAAAAAATAAACTCCTTGGGCGTTTTCATTTGGATTGGTTCTAAATCGAAATCTATTAGATAACTTTTTATTGTTGCCAAATCCCATGGACCCTTCATTATCTTTTCCCATTGTTCAACACAACGTTTTAACCTTCCTCCCACTTTTACTTGGGTAAAACAAGAATTTATCTTCATGCTCACCTTGTCTTGAATAAGCATTTTGTCTTCGACCTCTTGAAAAGCTAACTCTTCCTCCACTCCCTCTTAAGTGATGGAATCCTTGATTTTCTTCTATAATTTCCACTGCCCTGGATTCCTGCATAATGGATCTTATAGTATCTAGGGCTGAGAGAGGTTGCCCTCTCCTCCTAGCCTTCCCTTAAAAACTATTTCTAGCAAATACTCTTCTCAGAGAAAGTTGTGCCTTATCCAGACTTGTTAATGTTTGGACATATTTGCCTATGGTTTTATCCATACGATCTCCATTTATCCATACGATCTCCATATAGAAGTCCCTTGGCTTCTTCAACAATTATAGAAAAAAGCAGCTAGGTTAAAAGTGAATGCACTGCCTAGACATGTCACTATACAGTAGTGAGGGTATTGCCCACCTCAGATGGCCAGCTGCCTAAAAGACCATAAATTAAACATATATTCACAAATGTATGAGAGGCAACACAAAGCTGGATTCACTGTGTTAATACAGTTTGAAGCTGATTGTAGAGTCCACACAAAACTTGTAAGATTCAAGTGTTCTTTAATCCACAATTCGGTACAACCACAGTCACAGCGTTTCGCCCAAACATGGGCTTCTTCAGGGCAGATGGTGTAAAACGATGACGCACAGAGGCTGTCGCGGAAAAAGGGTATCTTTTAATAAAGTATACTTTGCCATGTAATGGCATTAAAGCAGTGGAAAGGCTTATGCAGGTATAAGTGAAGTTCTGAGTATTCAAGGAATCCTGGTTATTCGGATTTCAGGTCTCGTGTGTAAATTCCTTTCCATGGGGGGCCTGTAGTGCCGCGGTATCCGTCGTGTTGAGATGGTTGCACGGATAAGCAAAAAGCCAGTGTTAATGTACGCTGGCGCCGATAAGGTGTTTCCGGTAATCGTATCAACGTGCGTGTAAGCTAGAGCGTAACACCAACAGGCTTCTTCACTAGACTCATTCACACCTAAATCTCCAAAATTTGGACTGAAAGTTATTAAGACAGTCTTGCGTCTTTCTGCCAAAAGGTCAGCCTTAGCTTTTTCCAGAAAACCTATTGCTCGCCTACACCACCCTCCCAAAAGGTGAATGCTCAAATCCATGCCCTTTGTATAAGCTTCTTCCAACACATCAGCATTTCTGCCAAAGGACCAAGGATAGACAATGCCTTGTCCTTGCATTGTTTCAATTAACTTTATAACCCCTTCCTTGGGTCTCTGCCCAGTTTAAAAAGATATGTTATTAAATTGGGATCTAAATTTGGTGTAGCTGTTACCCAATCCTCAATCACAGGTGTGGGACATTCTGCTCTCAAAATATTTCTCTCATCCCTTTCTAATGCTTAATATATCCTGCCACATGTTCTAATGGCCACCAATCTTTACCCCATAGGTGTCTCATGTCTTTTGGATCAAATCATTTCTCAGCTAGTGTATCAAATATTGATCTTTTTCCTTTCTCTCTATTTTTATTACTTTCATTACTCTATTAATCTAAATTATCTTTAAAATGTAAGGCCTGTATGTAATCATCTACATCTTCACCTGTTGTTCAAATTCCTCAAACTTGTCTTCTTCGTTTGCAGTGCTAGACTGCCCGTCCTGCATGACGCTCTGGACGCCAAATCTTTTTGAGCCGCTTTGGACTCCTTTCAGTTCTAAAGTATTCGTTTTATGCTTTCACTGTTTGAAACACTTCCCACCTGGCCCCTATTAACATTATCCTCTCCTTCTGAGATTGAAGTATATTCCTCATCTTCCAGGTTTTTGTATTCTCTCTTTTTCTTTAAAACTTTCTTTACTGTCTCTTGAACTGCCATCTGCAGTTCTATTGATACTATTTTCAGTATAAAATTTTCCTGCACCATATCGCCCGATGCCTGTTCTCCCATTTTCAAATAATTTGTCCTTTTTTGGCTTGCACTTAGTTGTTTATTTACTCTTATTAATTTTTACAATTCCTTCCTATTTCCTATTTAACTCTAGCGTATGCTTCAAAAAACCAGTCTGACATGTACCTGTCCCTGCAGCGATCACCAACAAGTGAGCGTGACCAGGCAAGCAGCCACGTTGCTAAGAGCCTAAGTGAGAGAGCTTAAATTCCTTTAGAAATATTGCATAATGACAGACAACGTCATAAGCGAAAGTGATGTAACGCCCACATTAAAGATGGCAGCTGAATTCTAGCGACTACTAGATGTCAATTCTGCCCTCAATCTGAAAATAAATGCCTGCAGTCGTGCGCTCCTCTCTGTAACGTGCCCCACACTTTTTAAAAAACATTCAATGCCTAAAACAGGCTTTTTAATAACCAATCCTCTTTTTTTACATTTTACCTAAAACCGGAAACTGTTCAATTATAGTGAAAATAAATCTCTAACCATCCACATATCAAACTTATTTATCTAAGAAGTGATGAAAGCTAAACATTTTTCAAGATGATACATTTATCTGAAGGTACAGCTTGCAGACTGAAGACCGTGACAAAAGGTTAAAACAAAACAAATCGACAAGTATCCGTTTCTCAAAAAAGAGCTTGCTGTCTTGGCAATGTAAAAGAATGCTTGTGTGTCTTCGTTTATTCATGTAATGCATGAATTAAAGAGTGACAAATGTGCTCCTGGTTTGAACATCAAAGTGAGTGCGTTTTTTCCTAGAAGACAAAAGATTGATAAAAATGAAAATGTACTTAACCATGTTCTTGTTCACCTCTTCTGGTCCTCGTGTGCCTCCAGTCCATCGACGCTGGTCTGCAGCAATTCTCCAAACCAATCCAAAGGCTGCTCTCATGCTGCTGATAATGTTAAGCAGGATGAGAGCAACGCCAGGATTGGCTAGAGCGAGCTACCTTGACGCTCCATCAGGCACTTGGGGCCTACGCAAGCTCTCCACCCAGCTTTCTAACACAGCTGGGTGGAGAGGTTTAAAGAGTGCATGTCAGTCTGTCTGTCGCAAGACAATCTGCCATGCGCACTCTAAAGTGGTAGAGTGAGCACCACTCCTCTGAAGCCAGTCAGCAGCAGTGGCCCAACCCCCAAACATGGCTTGGCTGGGGAAAGGCAAAAATAAAATGGTAATAATTTCATTGCATTACCATTTAATTTTTCACCTTTGTGGCAGCATGGGGTGGGGAGTGTCAGGAGTTTGCTCCTCTGCCCTAATAGTGGGTCTGCCGCCGGGTTTTTGTTCACATTATTCTTACAGTCCAAGTAGCCTGTGTCAAGGGCCATTCTTATTGACCGAGATAGACCCTTCTTTCTTAATATTATGATCAGTTTCCTTGTATTTTATGATTTGTACTAGATTTTGGAGTGTCAACCAATCTGGTTGAATGGGCCTTTTAGTTTAAAAATATTATATTTGTTTTCTATTATTGTCTTATTTGCTTACCATTGAATCATTCCCAATGTCTTCATGTCATATCAACAAATCTGTTTTTGAGAAATCTTCCAACTGCTGAATTGATAATATGGCGTAGTGTGGAGGTGGTAAAGGAAACTAAAAGTCAAGAATTTTGTGTAGTCTAGAAGATTTGATTGTTTGCAGAGCTTTTTGGGAAGTTTAATCCACATATCTGAAGCCTGGTACCCAAAATGATTGCCTCCCTGAAAATAATTGATGACGGAAACTATTTTAAGAGATGAGTTGGAGTGTAGTTTCATTTTTTCATAGGCAGTGGCAGATTTTGTCCTTGTTAAATTTTGTATAGAGAGAAACAAGGGTACCCCAATACGTGAGCCTGGGGTGGTGAAGTGTTTTAGAAAAATAATGGTTCTTGTGTGGCCAAAAGGTCCATACAAAAAGTTACCCTGTGGGGGGCACTATGTTTGAGAATTGGAAGTGAATTCCTTATGACAGATATTTATTTCCAAAAATAATGGTATTCAGGTGCTCACACAATAAGTGAAAATAAGCATGACGTGAAAAGTGATGGTGATATTAAAATAAAGACATCGCATTTACAACAATAATAGAGACTCCCCAAAATCTTTTTACAGAGTGAGAGGAGTTCATGTTGTAGGGGGTCGACGGCGTTTCGATCTCAATTGTTCGAGATCATCTTCAGGACATATAACTGGTGAGCAAGCTGAATTCGGGTGTTGTTGCGGTATGATTGGGCCACAAAGAAAAAGCGCCTATGGAATTATAGTAGACTTCACGTTACTGCGTGGTAGAGAGGGGAAGGCTGAATTAATTTGCCAGTGTCTTGAGTAACGGCTGTGTTGTTCAGCTTCAAAACTCAGAGCCGGTAAATTATTTTGGTCGAACCCAGGTCACTGAATGAAAGCCAAGGAACGGAGAGTGGAGCGTGTCCTGCTGCTACGGCTGCCTGCGCTGAGTGCACACAGCTATTCCTCAAGACACTGGCAAATTAATTCAGCCTTCCCATCTCTACTACGCACTAACGTGAAGTCTACCATAGCAATCCATAGGCGCTTTTCCTTTTTTGCCCAATCATACCGCAACAACACCCAAATTCAGCTTGCTCACCAGTTATATGTCCTGAAGATGATCGCGAACAATTGAGATTGAAACGCCGTCGACCCCCCTACAACATGAACTCCTCTCACTCTGTAAAAATGTTTTGGGGAGTCTCTATTATTGTTGTCAATGTGATGTCTTTATTTTAATATCACCATCACTTTTCACGTCATTTCCTGGGCTGCTGTGTTTTTATATATTTTGATACGGGGCAAGCACTTTCTTTGGTGCTTCTACTAGTAATCTAGTGCAGTCGACCCAAGTCATTAGTTTTTTCCCCCCACATAAGTGAGCTATAGGAAGGTCTCACTCACCCTACCTGCAAATTTTTCTGGTAACAAAATGTCTATGACACCATAAGTGTGGGTATAATTCTTATTTTTGGTTTGTTAAAGGGGCATTTCACTCTTTAGATGACATTATTTATGAATTTAAATAATTTCAAGGTTATGACTTACTCTATCAGCACGCCTCCAGTGTCTACCCTTTTATCTTGTTCACCCATGCAACCCGATCTTTTGTTTATTTAAATTTATTATGCTTTACCCTGCATCATTCAGTTTATAGTTTGCTCTTTCCTGTATATGATTTACATTTATTGGTTAGCCCTTACTAATGTGAATTGTTGTTTTAACAGTATCTTCTGAAGGTTAATGAGATCAAGATTAAGAAGGGAGTCGACTTACTTCAGAATCTCATAAAATACTTCCATGCACAATGCAAGTAAGTTCTAATACCATTATCATATGGCTTATTGTATATTTAAAGGAAATGAATATTTAAAGGAGTGTCTAACTGTTGTTTGAATGCATTATCATAATTTGTCAGAGGAAAAAAATGTAAAATAGTATTACTGCTGGAAGGTGTATTTTGAAGATTTACCTTATCCACAGGGAAATGCTGAGTTGAAACAAGCGTATGGTAAGTTTAAATTCTAAAAAAGAAAATATTTTCTTCAAATGAACAATAAGTGGCCGGGGGCAACACACTGATTAGATGGTAAAAGAGAGCAACCTGTAACACGTGTTTGACTCCTTCCCATTCCCAAATTCATTGGAGGAATCTTGTGCGTTTTGTTTTGGAAGTGGAAACTCTTTCATAGCAGTTTACAAAAGTGCAAGGCAAGTGATGCACACAACTTTCTTCCACTGTGGCCCAGGCAGCCATCTCAATCAATCAATATACAAGGTTTTTCGGGTAGTACCCATAAAACATCAATAGATGAAAAGGGGTAAAATTATAAAGATCTCAGGGGGCGTGGTCGGCGACCGAAGAACATGGCCGCAGCCTAAGGAGTCTCCCGAGGGCGCCGAGATAACCCCCGAAAATCCGGACATTTATCCTGTAGTGGGCGGCAGAAAAGCGACGGCGGAGGTCTAGCACAGCCAGCGGCATCGGAGGACGTGACCGACGAAACGCGGCGCACCCGGAAACCGCCGAAAACCGAAGCACTCGGCCGCGGCCTAACCTCGGCACAGAAGCCGGGGGCTGCAGTAGCGACCGCGGCCAGAAGTGTGAGGGGAGCTCCGGCTGAGGGCGCGCCGGGAGGAAGCGAGACCGGCCTCGAGATACACCCTGGCCAGGGTGCGGCACTCCAAACCAGTGACTTTTGATAGGGGCTCTCTGAATAAGCCCGGAGGAGCTATACGACAGCTGGAACGGGGCTCCAGGGCTTGACCCCCGTCGGGGGAGATGAAGACCCCGCGTCAGAACAAGAAGGGCCAGGTGCAAGTAACACAGCAGAAGTCATAGACACACCGAGAAGAGAGGAAGGGGGACGGTGAGAGACATCGCTGCCTGACGATTGACTACGATACAAGGGCAGGTGGAGGGACATTAGCGGAGACCATAGCGGCGGATGGCTGGCGGACACGGGAGGTCGTAGCTGGGGCCGGTGCCTGGTGCCCCCGTGACGAGCTGAGCGTCAGTGCCGAAATCGGATTGCGGTCTGTTCTGCCCAGAGTAGAGGCCAAGGTAACGGCAGGCGATCGGCGGTGGCCGAGGTGTGACGCTAGAGGTGGGTCGGTGGTGAGACGCGCGCACACGGCGCTATTAACGACGCCATGAGTGGCAGGGGCCCCAAAACGGTGAAAAGTAACCGCATAGACAAGTACGCCACCGCCAAGGATCGACGTGGCTGATCGGAGGCGGCGCCTGGAACCCTACAGGACCCGGAGGTGGAGGGGCAAAAGGAAATCACGCTCCGTGATGTGATGCTCACCTTGCAGCAGATGCAGGCCTCCATTGGCACTATTTCCTGTGATGTGACGCTACTTCGGGCTGACATGTCGAAACTGGGAACGAGAATGGCGGACGTTGAGGCCACAACGACGGTCCTTTCAGTGGATACGCAGACTCTCCAGAAGCAGGTACAGCAGCTCAAGGCGGCTAACAAGCAGATGCTGGAAAAGATCGATGACCAAGAAGGGCGCGCGAGACGCAATAACGTGCGCTCGGTTGGGGTGCCAGAGAGTGTTACAGGCCCGGCACTTGAGTTGTTTGTGGAGGAACTGATCCAGGACCAGCTAAAGCCCCACAGACTCTCGAGATTCTTCTCGGTAGAAAGAGCACACCGGGTGCCGGGGGGTCGACCAAGGCCGGGCGCTCCCCCGAGACCGATCTTGGCGCGGATATTCAATTTTCGCGACAGGGACGCAATCCTGCAAGCCGCTCGAGTGGGGCCACCGATTCGGGTGGACAACAGTGTGGTAACCCTCTATCCGGACTATACAGACGCAGTCACGAAGAAGCGGCGCACTTTCACGGAGGTCAAGTGGGAACTGCGAAGTAGAGAACTGAAATACTCCATGCTCTACCCGGCGAAGCTGCGGGTGGAAGCGGAGGGTAAAAGCTGGTTCTTTGCCACCCCGAAGGAGGCGTAGGAGTGGCTGGAGGGATGGCGCCCTACCAGAGACAAGGGCGCGCGGGAGAAGAAAGGACACAGACGGCCCGGGCAGTCGGCCCGGCAGGAAGAGCAAGGAGAGGAAGGGGGTGGCCCGGCAGCCGCGGAGAGATCTGGACACGGCACGGAGGGAGACTTTGAAGGGTAACCCCTGGATATGGAGGCAGGACTGCAGTCTTGAACACTGATGGGGCCTAGATACGATACTACGTAGAGGTCCAGGTACAGATTGCAAGTGCTGAAGTGAAGGGGCAAACGATGGACGGGGCCAGCAGAGACAGCTACAGAAGCGAGAGACATGGAACCCTTCTGCTGGTGAGGTATACTGTCAGAGACCCGATAGGCGAGGGCCACTGGACACAGAGTGTGCGCCATAGCCACATAAAACTCTTTTGAAAGGGGGACTCTGGGAGCCGAGGGGGATTTTTTCCCCTGCAAGTAGGTTCATGGGTAGGGAGTTAAAGCACTCTGCTAAGTTGGGGAGGTGGGTAGTTTCACAGCCGCCAGGCAGGGAGGCAGGGAGGGGGGGGACAGGGGCTGGGGTCAGTGTCAGGGGGGGGTGGGGGGGGGGGGGGGGTTTCTGCACAGGAGTGGCAATTCTTGATACAGTAGTGACACAGGCAGTTATGAGCTGCATGGTGATAGGCACAACAGGGATAGCAAAGGAAACAGTCCTAGTTCACCACCGAGAGAACGGATAGAAACCAAGAGGATGGTAGTAGCGTCCCGGGGTACAAGCTGATCAAATAAGAGGGCCCCCATTGACTGTCATGTCCTGGAACGTTAACGGATTGGGAGACCAAATTAAAAGGGGACTGGTGATGCAATTCCTCAGACGACGAAGACCGGCGGTGGCACTCCTTCAGGAGTCGCATCTGCACGGCAGTCAAGGCATTAGATCGCATGGGGTATAAAATGGTAGTACACTCCGAATTCACCTCAGGGTCCCGTGGGGTCGGGATCTTGCTGAATAAAGGCTTCCCTTTGTCGGTAACGGCGACACACAAAGATGATCAGGGGAGGTTTGCGGCCATCACGGGCCAGTGGGAGGGCAGAATATACAATATTGTGTCGGTATACATCCCCCCGGCGCTGCACCAGCCGGCACTCACTGATCTGGGGAACCTACTACTGGCACTTCCGGACGGGGAGTTGATCATTGGTGGGGATTTTTTTTGAAATATTTTTATTAAATTTGCAAACACAAAAGAAAATAAACACCACTCATCGATCTCCAGGCGTAGCAGGAGGTTACTCCAAACGGAATTCCACAGTGCAGTATAGTTACAAGTGAGACATAAAGACATTACATACGTAGCATATCGTTCCCATCTCAAACCCCTGCATTCGAAAGGCGCACTACTCTTTGTCACTGAGTTCCTCATCTGATGCGGCTGGTGGGGGCTCACATATATTCCCTCTGTATACATTCCACCCATTCCACACCTGGGACCATTTCCGGGGGCACCCTCTATGTATATATACAGATTTTTCAACCACCATTACTTGATCCATGTCACGTATCCACTGCGCCAGGGTAGGCGCCTGCCCCGAACCCCATCGCTGGGCTATATTGCGTTTTGCCAGCATGAGCCCTAACGTCACCCAGAGCTGCGTCATTCTATTATGATCAGTTTGTTCCCACATGTTAAGGAGACATCGCCGAGGCTCCGGTGGTGTCAGGATTCTAGTCACTTGGGAGAGCGTATGCATCACCTCCTTCCAGTAGATCGTGATGGCTGGGCATTCCCATATGGTGTGAAAGAAAGATCCCTCGTGGCCACAGTTCCTGAGACATTGCGGGGACTCCGCCCGCTGTAGTTTAAATAGGAGTGTACGGGTGTAGTATGTGCGGTGCAAAATTTTAAGTTGGACTAGTCTGAACTTGGACGATATGCCCACCTCCCTGGGGGACGCCGTCTCATCTAAGTCCCCAAGTTCTGCCTCCCATTTACTCTTGAGGATCAGGAAAGGATCAAGGCGAGTATTTATTATTTTCCGGTATGTGAGGGACGTCGCTCTTTGAATAAGGTGTTCTGTCAGGAGCCGATCTTCCAGGGGCGATGACTCCGGGAGCCGCATCCCCGGTGGAATCGCCGCCCGGAGAGCGTGGTGGATTTGTAAGTAGCGGAAGCATTCAGTATCGGCCAAGTCGTACTCCGCCTGCAATTTGGGGAAAGGGACCACCTCTCCCCGTTTCCAGAGGTCCCCGACCCTGGAGATACCGATTAGATCCCATTGGTGGAATCCCTTGGTGGTGCGGAGTACCCCGAGCCGCTTCGCGTCCCAGAGAGGCGTAGCCTGGGTAATCCTTCCTGCCCAGCCCATTGCGCGCTGTGCCGTGAACCATATCCGGAGGGTGTGTGCTGCGGGCCCCGCCGGAGGGTGACCTTTTTTGGGGTTGTATAGGGCTCCCAACACCCCCTCCCCCCCCAGCAGCTGCCGATCCATGCGGTAAGCAGGGTCATCTCCAGGCGCATGGAGCCATTGGTTTATAATCATAAGTTGCGACGCCCAGTAATAGGTTTTGATATCTGGGAGGGCTATACCGCCGTCGTACCAGCCACTGGTGAGCTTGTGTAGAGGTATCCGTGGTGCCTTGTCCTCCCATAGGAGGCTGGTGACCTCTGCGTTGATAGCCGTGAAATAGGAGGGTGCAACCGGGAAGGGGGTATTTTGTAGCATGTATAGGAATCTAGGGAGGGCCAGCATTTTGAAGAGTGAAGCCCTTCCCAGCAATGTCAGGGGCAAGGAGCGCCAGTGTTTGACGTCTGCACGGAGCCTTTGCAGGGGCTTCATTAGATTTTCAGCCATAAATTTGTCGCGATCCGCCGTCACATAAATGCCAAGATATTTGAAGCCATCAGCGGCCACTCGGATATTACAACTCCTCGGAAGGCGAGGTGGGGAGCCCTGGAGCATGTAAAGGATGGATTTCTCCCAGTTGATCTCATAGCCTGACCTCCTCCCATACGATGCACATATGTCAAGGAGACAGGTAATGGAGCGTGCCGGCGAGGCAAGGTACAGGAGGACATCGTCAGCATATAGGGAGATACGATCCTCCCACCCCAACGTCCATTTGAGGCCCCGTATCACAGGGTCCTGTCGAACCCATGCCGCCAAAGGCTCTAGAGCCAGCGCAAAAAGGAGCGGAGAAAGGGGGCATCCCTGTCTCGTCCCCCGGCCCAAAGGGAAGGCGTCCGAGACGTGGCCGTTCACTACTACCTGTGCAAGTGGCTGGGTGTAAAGAAGCTGAATCCAAGCGCAAATCTTGGGGCCCAGTCCCATGTGACGAAGAACGGCAAACAGGAAAGGCCATTCTACCCTATCGAACGCCATCCGCGCATCTAACGACAGGATGGCCGCGTCCTCCTCTATCGAGGAGCGGCACGCAACAATTCCATGTAGACGTCGTATGTTTAGGGCAGTGTTTCGGTGGGGCATAAATCCCGACTGGTCCGGGTGTATTAGGGTAGAGAGGTATGGCTGTAGTCGTGTCGCCAGTACCTTGGCTAGGATCTTCGCCTCCGCGTTCAGTAATGAGATCGGGCGGTAAGATGAACATTCGTGCGTCGGTTTGTTAGGTTTCGGGATCGCCACTATCGTGGCCATCCTCTGATCGTGGGGGAGGATCCCGGTCGATAGACCGTCCCTATACATGGCTAACAGGTGCGGGACCACTAGTGAGGAGTTTTGTTTATAGTATTCAATCGGGATTCCATTAGGCCCAATCGCCTTCCCGGTGCGGAGGGCCAGAATCGCCAGTGTAAGCTCCTCAGCCGTCAGGTCCGCCTCCAGGGCCGCTACGCCCAAAGGGGGCAGTCGCGGCATTATGATGACTCGAAGGAAGAGCTCGTTATCAGCAACGGTAGAGGAGGCCTCCGGAGTGTATATCGTTTTGTAGTGGGCCGCGAAAGCCCCCGCTATTTGCCTAGGCTCCGAGGTAAATTCCCCGGTTCCGAGCTGAATCCGAGCCACCCACCGCGCCGCGCGTTCCCCTCTTTCCAGCCATGCCAGGAGTTTGCCTGCTTTGTCCCCTAGTTCGTAGATCGTATGTTGAGTTGCCACCTGTTTAGCGCGTGCTGCCTCCCAAAGATGGGACCTGTATTCTTGCTGAGCCATGCGTACTTTATGTGCCGAGTCCTCGTCAGCCTGCGTGGCATGAAGCGCTTCCGCCGCACTCACCCCTTGCTCGAGCTCCAGCACAGCGAGTCGCTGGGTTTTCTTGTGCGCCGTAATGACGGAGACGGCCTGCCCCCGTAAGACTGTTTTAAAGGCCTCCCAGAGGGTTGCTGGGCTCCCGACAGAGTCAGTGTTTTCAGTGAAATAGTTTTTGATTGGTGGGGATTTTAACGCCGCCATGGATACAACCCTGGACCGGCACCCCTCCCGGGACCCATGCAGCCAGACTTATAGACTTCAGGAATTTGCTCAAGCACTGGGGCTGCTGGATGCCTGGAGGGTGAGGCACCCAGCCGAGAGGCAGTACACCTTTCACTTGGGGGCCCACCGCAGTCTCTCTAGAATAGACTATATTTTTACACTGGCAACAGGGATGATGAGCATGACAGACATTAGACATTTACCCAGAGGCATATCAGACCACTCACCGATTCTAGTCACATATGCTGCAGGCACGCTGAGGACCCGACGACTGTTCCCCCTCAGGGAAGGTCACCACCAGAATCGTGTGATAAGAAAGGGCCTCCTTAAGACGACAAAAAGATACTTTGAGGAAAATTCAGGTTCGGTCACCTCCCCAATAACGTTGTGGGAGGCGTTTAAGACTGTGGTTCGCGGGCAGGCCATGTCACTGATAGTAGGGCAGCAGAGGGACCACCGAAAGCACATAGATGACTTAGAGGGAGAACTTTACGGGCGGAGGCGGCCCTGGCGACGGACACTACAGATGACACGCTGCATGACTTACATATGGCGCAGACGGAATACAGGGCGTACACGCGAGAAGAGGCTATAACTAAACTGACGAGGACACAACACACAATCTATGAGCAGGGGGATAAGGCGGGACGACTCCAGGCCTGGCTTGGGAAGCGGGAAAGGGCGAGTAACTGGGTAACCCAGATCGAAGCTAGGGATGGGGCCTTAGTGACTGCACCAAGTCTAATAGCAGAGGCACTAGCGCAGCATTTTGAGGCTATATATACACCGATGGCCACAGAAATAGAGGCAGAACACTTAGCATTCCTACGAGACATACGCATGCCATCGCTGGATGATGCTGCCGTGGCTGCACTCGAGGCAGATATTACGACAGAGGAACTGACGCAAGCCATTAGAGCACTTCATGCAGGAAAGGCATTAGGGCCCAATGGAATACCAGTGGAATTCTATAAGCTAGCAAATACACAGATATCATCCCACCTCCTCGCCATGTACACTGAAAGCTTGGATAGAGAAATACTGCCCAAAGAGCAACGGCTTGCCACTATAGTGGCGATACATAAGACAGGGAAACCGCCGCACAAATGCGGGTCATACAGACCAATCTCCCTCCTCAATGCGGAGGCAAAGATACTTGCCAAGACACTGGCATCAAGGATACAGCCCTATCTAGAGGCAATAATCCATCCAGACCAATCTGGATTTATGCCCAACCGCAACACAGCACTGAATCTTAGAAGGGTACACGGAGTGATAGAGCGTAAAGCAACGATAGTTGAAGACGCGGTCATACTATCGTTAGATGCACAGATGGCCTTCGACCTGGTGGAATGGCCCTTCCTATTTGCAGTCCTTAAACATATGGGGTTTGGGCCAAAACTCTGCGCATGGATACGTTTGCTATACACGCAACCGGTGGCACAAGTTGTAGTCAACGGCCACTTATCGGATGAATTCTCATTAGGCAGAGGCACCAGGCAGGGCTGCCCACTCTCACCGCTCCTATTTGCGATAGTCTTGGAGCCTCTGGCGGCGTGGATTAGGCAGGACCTCTCAATCTGAGGGTTGCGGTGGGCCGCTGGTTGGGAGGATCGCATTTCGCTATATGCGGATGATATACTGCTATATTTAACGTCCCCTGCATGGTCCATCAACTGTCTATTAGATATCTGTGCCGCGTACGGCCGGATGTCGGGGTACACCATTAATTGGGGAAAGTCTTTGCTATATATACTTCACGGCCCTCCGCCGCGGCTCCCGAGAGGCTGCCCACTACAAATAGTTACGGAGGGCTTTAAGTATTTAGGAGTGTTTGTGACGCAAGACCGTGCGCTTTTCATGGAAAGGAATCTGAACCTGCCCCTGGAGCGGTTCAAAAAAGACGTCAAGTTTTGGCGCACCCTACCGTTAACACTCCTGGGACGTGCGGCCCTATTCAAAAAGATGGCGCTCCCCCGCTTCTTATATGCTTTGCAAAATACGCCATTTTGGGTTCCAGATGCATACTTCACGACAGTAAAGGCGGAGGTAACATCACTGCTATGGGACGGGAAAACGCCTCGAATATATCAACAGAAAGTCACCAGCTGCTGGTACGATGGCGGAATAGCCCTCCCGGACCTGAAGATCTATTATTGGGCCTCTCAGCTGGTCGCAGTCAATCAGTGGCTGCATATCCCACGGGATGATCCCGCATTTAGGCTAGACAGACACCTGCTAGAACCATCAGGATTGATGGGTGCCCTATATAATAAAAAGGCACAGAGGAATAGTACAGGACCCACACGGCACACACTGCAAATATGGTACGAGGCGCAACGCGCACTAGGATGGGACGGGGTTGTCACACTGGCGATGCCATTATGGGAGACCAAGCGACTAGGGAGGTTGGGGAAGGACGAAGGGATTCCGTGGCTGGGATCTGACTGGCATCTCCAAAGTGGGGGACCTGTGGCGAAAGGGTGAGGTGGTCTCCTTTGCTCATCTTCAGGAGACGTATGATATGGCAAAGACGGAATTTTACCGATACCTGCAGGTTAGGCATGCGTTACAGTCCCTGATACCGCGAGGCACAAGGCTCGAAGAGGCTGCTCCACTAGAGGACAGACTCTTGACGGACCACCTTCATAGGAGAGCGATCTCACTGACATATAAGAAAATAGTGAATAACCGAAAGGACCTTATGGTTGCGCTCAAGGTGAAATGGGAGCGCGAATTGGGGGAGATTGATGAGGCGGACTGGAGAGACGGCAATCCCATCGAGTCTGAGGCTAGTCCAACTAAAAATCCTACATCGTACCTATTACCCTAGACAGCTTCTACATAAAATACACAGGGCTCACACACCGCTCTGTCTCAGGCAGTGCGGGGAGATAGGCACATTTTACCACACCGTCTGGCTGTGCCCTGCGATAGTGCGGTTCTGGGCTGCGGTAATGCGTAGAATGTCCCAGGTTACGCATATTGGGACACTTCCAAGCCCGAGGTGCTGCCTGCTCAATATATGGGAACCAACAGATCTGAATGCGATGGCTCAGGATTGGGTGACGCTGGGCATGACGATCGCTAAGCGCAACATTGCCCAACGTTGGGGGTCCAGTATCTGCCCCACATTGGCTCACTGGTGTAAAGACATGGATATGGCAATGGTGGCGGAAAAGTCAGTGTATACTCATCGGAGGTGCCCCAAAAAGTGGGAAAAGGTCTGGGGTGGATGGAATAAGTACCAAGGGAATATTTGTGAACCCCCTCAATCTGATGACCTAGACTCAGAGGATAGTGACTCAGCAGAGTAGATGGGTCGCGCATAAGGGGGATGGAGATGAACAGACTGTAAGACTACCAAACAAGGAATGGAAAGGAGGGAAAGCCAAGAAATACGGGAAGGCTAATATTGAAGATGTAACAATGCAGTTCGTATGATGCAAAGATGTAAAGCTATTGTCATAACGTGCAAGTTGTTTAATAAAAAGAATTTACAAAAAAAAATTATAAAGATCTCCCTTCCAGTGGATCTTCATCAAAGTCAATGGCACTGAATAGTCCTGCCTATGTGCGATGATTTCAGAACACTTCCTAAAAACAGAAATCTATACATTTGCGTCGTATACACCCATAAATAACTCTCTGCAGCTTATGAAAGGCTAAAAAGACCACATTTTATTTTCATTTAAAAATAAAAAAGACCAATTATTTTCTATGTCACAATAAAGAATAAGTGACCATAAGAAATCTGTCACAAACCTTTTTGAAAAAGAAAAAACAATGAAGGACAGAATTATCCAATAGGCATCAAGGAGAAACTCAACTAATAAAACTGACACTGTGCCTTTAAGAACCTCACAGTACACACAGTTTCCCATCAAGCCTTACAGTTGACCGCTCGTTTTTTTGTCTCTTCGTAACAGGATCCTGGGAACTAAGCTCTGAGCTACCTTTTTGAGCAAACAATAGAGGAATTTTTCCTAAAATTTTGTTTCAAATCTTTTACTCAGCATCCTTTTAGGATTAGAGTAGTCTTATACCTTTTTTTCTGACAGAGGAGCGTTCTTTTTATGTCAGAATGTCTTCACTTTCCGTGAAATGCCCTTCCTGTGGCAAGAAAATGGCACAAAGATCCACACAGGGTCTGTATTCATTGCCTTCCTGAGTATCATCATCATGACTCATGCAGACACTGTCAAAAAGTCTCAAGAAGAACATTAAGAGAATGACTTCAGAAAAATCAGGAGGGAAGGCTGTTGAATCTACCAGAAGCCATGGGAAAGGTCAGTCTTTCACTAGAGTGCTTTACTTCTGCTCCATGGACTCCCCAAGCTGCTGGTCCAAGGGGAGAAATAATCACAGGGAGAGGTGTCGGTACTGTTTAACGTCGAGTAGTGTGAGATTGAAAACAGGCAATCTGCCCATTTGCTCTCCATCGACAGGTACTCCACTGAAGCAGTCAAAAAGGCACTGCCGCGGGCGGCACTGCCACCGGTCACTCAAGTGGTGTTTCGGGTGTGGAGCCGGGCTCTGCGTCATATTGGCTGGTGGGGTAGGCTTACCCGGGAGACCCCGTTGTGGCAGACGGGCTCCTCCCTCAGTTGGCGACCCTCTCTGGATTCAGGGACTGGGACAGAATAGGTATCTCTACGTTGGGATCGGTGGTCCAGGGCTGTGTGATGAAATCCTTTGCGGTCTTACAGCTTGAGTATCAAATGCCACGGACGCAGTTCTTTAAATACCTCCAGCTGCGCCACGCCCTCGCCCCTAGACTGGAGGGTCTCCAATCTATTCCTGAATACAGTCCCCTTGAGGCCCAGGTGTTTATGGGGGATCTCCAGGAGAAGAAAGTTTCTAAAATATATCGGTCCTTGGTGATTCATGGGGCCCCATCCCTGCAGGGTCTGCGGGAACGGTGGGAGACGGATGTCGGGCCGTTGGACGAGACGGACTGGAGGGAGGTGCTGGCCTCCCCCCGTGAGGCTTGTATAGCGATCCGCCTGCGTCTCATCCAATTTCGGTATTTGCACAGGACCTATTACACGCGACAGCGGCTGTGGCTGGTGGGTCTTATTGCCTCCCCGGACTGCATTAGGTGTGGGCGGGAGGCGGGGTCTTTGGTGCACACGGTCTGGCACTGCCCTGCAGTGTATAGGTTTTGGGGGAGAGTGTTGGGGTGCTTATCCGAAGTGTTGGGCTGGGATCTCCCTGTGGACCCCCGATTGGCGTTGCTCCATGTTATGGCTGATATTGGGGGCAATATCTATAAGCGCCACTTGCTGCTTCTGGGCCTAACGACAGCCAAGCGGGATCTAGCCCGTACGTGGAAGGCCCCGGTGGCTCACTCTCTCAATGTTTGGAAACAGGGTCTGGATTTCAATATGGGTCTGGAGCTACCGATCTTTAGGGCGCATGGGTGCCCTCGGAAACACTTCAAGATTTGGAAGCGGTGGGCCGATTATAGGGGCATTTTCCTTGCACCGGTCCCTGAGGATGGAGATTTGGGGCCTCCTTGAATACCATGCGTGGTACGGCATACTAACTGTGTGGTGATGGTTCTGGTGGTGTCTGGCGGTGGTGCGGTCGGGGGGAGGGGGTTGGACGTTGGGAAGGGAGGGGGGGGGTTTCTTGATCAAGGCCGTCTGAATAGCTCTTCATTGTTCCTCTATACGACAAAATGTCAAGTGTTGTTGCTATTTACTATGTGGCAGTTCCTCCTGGTTTGTCAGGGGCCTGCAGCCCTTGCCTACTTGATTAATAAAAAGTGTTGTTAAAAAAAAAAAGGCACCTCCGGTCAACGTCAAGGCAAGTGTCGGTGTCGAATATACCTCTGTCAACTAGACCTCCTCTGTCGACGTCAAGACCTCCTCCATCGACTTTGAAGACTCATCCACCACCGTCACAACAGACTTAGGCGACATCATGGAAAATTATATGTCATCAAGATCTACATCTCCCTACAGTTATCACCAAGTTGGTTGTAAAGCTCACATAAGGGGATCAGGTACTCCAGGTTCTGATTACTTTCAAACCTATTTGCCTTTTAGAACACCTCAAACAGTCCGTTCATCCACCGTGTGATCCTGATTATGTAACACTGTGCAAAGAAATGATTTCCTACATGTATTGACCATCATGTTTAATTGTTTCAATAAACAGAGTTTAAAAAAAAAAAAAAAGCAGTCCGTTCATCTCACTTTCTCCTGGCCCAGTAACATCTCTATGGTCGTTGGGAGAATTTTCTTCTCCTCTTCCTCCTCTTCCAAGATGAACCCCTTCTTCAAGGAGAAGGCTGTCTTCTAGAAGTCATCATACTCGCTCTAGATCTAATAGTTTATCTAGAAAAGTGTCTAGAACAAGGTTGTCTTCTCACTCAAGAAGATCACACATAAGATCTGAAAGGTTTTACTCTCGTCTTTGGATACATGCACCTTCCTGGACAACCACCTCAGGATCTTCTGTAAGGAATTACTCTCCAACCTTAAGTGGCACTCCTCCAGCAGATAATCCCTCCACATTTAATGATGTACTAGTTAGAGGTGCAAAACGTAAAAAGACACACCTCGGCTAGGTGAATGACAACTTGTGTAGGCAGAACAGTTCCAATGCAAATACAATAATGATCACAATGTTGTTTATAATTGATTATCAACAATATTTATTATTCATATATTTTTTCTTTTATATCACAAAATATAAGGATCTCATTTGATAGAAATACATATGGATACATGTGTGAATAAATACATATATCTTTTAAAGTAAAATCATCGTAACATTACTTCAGTGATTGCATACATGTCTTGATACACACTTAGGACAGTACAGATAATGATCAAGGAGTATCTATATATTTCAATTGTTTCCTTTTTAAAATGTTGGCCGGGTCTGTTGACATTTAAGACCACAAATACATGATGTGCAGAAACTGGTGGATTGTTGACAAGCTACGCGCGTTTCGGCATGGCCTTCATCAGGACTCCGTCCTAGTAATCACTGTGATTTTAAGTTGTCAAGAGGAGTGACCAATCTTAAATCAATAGAGAAAAGGAGGAGTAAGTAGGTCTTTATCCTTTGATGTGTTCCTTAATAGTGTTGGCGGACCTACATCAACACGTTCCTCCGTTGAGTGAATGGAAGATGATGAGTGCTTCCTAACAACTCTTGTGGCTAATATAGTCCATTGTTGTAGAGAAAGTCTCTTTAACTGGATGGAGTGGCCGTGTGACATCCGGTGCAAAGAAGATATAGACTGTTTCGATATATATGGGATATGGGCATCAGGGATATATGTAGTCAGGTGGTAATTACTGCGGTGTTGTTGTGAGGAAATGCTTCAATCGCTGATGCCTCAGGTCGCAATGTTGTAGTTTTGACACGTTGGTGGTGATACCCCCGGAGTGTAAGGCCACCGTTGCACCTTTCTCAGAGGTATTTAGGCGCGGAATCCGGCGCAAACCATATGGTATGATTAATCCCTCCGTGCTGCCCAGACCCAGTTAGAGGTGCTGTAAAGTTGAATGTTGCAATGCCCACCACCACCTCGATATCGGTCATTTTTGTCACTCTAAATTAAATGTCCTCTTCAAGACCTTTACTAGCATTGGTCCAAAGTCTTCTGGAGCCTGCTATGCAGCTGTTCTTGACACCTTCATCTCTAAGGCCTGTTCTTTCTAGACTTCTGAAAAAGTACAAACTGCCGGATCCTGATCCTCTTTTTCCAAGACAAGGTCCTACTCCGGACTATGGAAACAGAGGTTTTGGTCTACCCTTACCTGGAGGTCTGGCTATTAAATAGTCCACGCTCAAAAACTACTCTAACATTTCAAAATGTCTCAACACATTTTCAAGTGTAGGTCTTCAAGATAATAAAAATAAATCATTGACCTACAAGGTTAAAATGTTTTACTATCTGGGAGCTATTTTGGATATCCAGTCCAGAACAATTGTGTCCTTTAGAGGAGCGACTATCCTCTATCCATCTGAAGTGTCTCAGTCTATGGAAAACTTATCATCATACAGCACGGCAGATAATATCTCCTCTAGTTTCAAAGGGATCTCGCATACTCTAAGTTTCTGATGCCAGACTTCATATGAGACCATTGCAGCAATGTCTGGAGTATCATTGGAATCAGTTCTTGAACAGCTCGGAACAGCCATTAACTCTGACACAGTCTGCAATTCAGTCTCTCTCATGGTAGAGCAAGTCAAAGAATCTAATTGCGGGGATTCTTTTCCATCAGTGTCTTCCAGTAAAGGCTCTAGTCATAGATGCCTGTCTCCAAAGATGGGTTGCTCACATGAACCCTGTGCAGACTCAAGGTTTATGTTCAGACAAAGACGAATTTTACGATATCAACCTCTTAGAATTGACAGCAATTCACCTAGCGCTGAAGTTGTTTCTTCCAGCGATAAAGACGAGCTCCCTGTTGATTCAGATGGACAATACAACAATTAATACCTGAACAAACAGGGAGGAACATACTTCAGATCCCTGTCCTTCAAATCTCAGACCATATAGAAATGGCTCATAGCGAGGAACCTAATGTAGAGAGCAGTACACCTTTCCGGTGTTCAAAATTTCAAAACCACTTTCCTCAGTCTTACTATTTAAGACAACCATAATGGGGTCCTATACAGCAAAGTATTAGAGGAAATGTTTGAAGAATGGGGTTACCGCTTAATAGACAGATTTACAGATGCAAAAAAACAAAAATCCAAGATTATGCTTCTATATTTTACCGACTAAGGTCGAAAGGGAATGCTGTTTTCATCGATTTGGTTAAGAACATTTCTTTACGCTTTCCTCTCATCCCACTTATTCCTAAAGTCTCGATCAAACTATACAAATCCCAGGGCCTCGTTAGCGGCGGTTCACAGATCTTTTTTACATCTCAGAGCACCCACACAAGAGGTTGTCATGCAGGCAGGACCTCATTTACAAGTTCGAAGGACAGATTCTGCACCCCAATCTACCATTATTACAATTGACCGCTTGGCTCATGATTTCCCAAAATATGGTCATTTAAACCTGCTACAAGACTGTATGGACATTTTGAAAGGAGTCCATGTGCCCTTCCACCAGAAAATTCTATGCTTTTAAGTGGAAGATATTTTGTCTTTTGTATGTGCAAAATAACTTTGATCCATCTAATTGTCAAGAAGTGATATTACTTTACCTACTTCATCTGACAATGTCTAATTGACAGTTGTAATCTTTTAAGGTACACATTGCTAGTACTTGGGCCAGATGAGTATTGAAGTCTGCCATCTAGATGTTAAAGAGGCACAATGCCAGGGCGCACCCCTGCTTCAGGCCTGTTTGGGTGCTGCTCTCACATGTTGTCTCTGGCCATCGCCCACTTTGATTTGTACCCCGGTGTCATTGTATGAGTTGATGATCACATCCAGTAGGTTGGGCGGTACCCCACAACAATTGTCTATACGAAATCTCCATCAAATACCTCATTCTTTAAAATTGCTGTACATAAATGGATTTTTGGGAGAGTATTAAGAAGGTTTTTCCTCAAGTTAGTCCTTCCGCTCCATTGGAGCTCAGCATTGTCTTGTCAAGTAATGTAACCCACATTTGAACTTATTCATAAAGCTTCTTTGCAGTACCTTACATGGAAGGAAGCTTCGTTAGTTGCAATTACTTCAACGGGCAGAGAATTCCAAGACCTATACGCAAATGATCCATATACGGTATTTCACAGTAATAGAGTAGTAATGAGAACCCATCCTGGTTATCTCCCTAAGATAGTTTCAGATTTTTACCAAACAGTTTTCTACTTTGTTTCCTAATCGAGCAACTCCTGCTGAGAGATATCTCCATTCCCTAGATGTTTCAAGGGTGTTGAAGGTCTACTTAGACAGAACCAAGGACATAAGAAAAATGGCTAAACTTTTCCTAAATTATGGACCAATTAGAACACGTTTGCCTTCTGCAAATCAGTCCATTGCACTATGGATAATTTCCTGTATAGTCTTTGCATATCAGTTAGCAAAGAGACCCTTACCTGATAGACCAAAAGCTCACTCTCCACGAGGTTAAGTGGTTACGATAGCCCTCCTTAGAAAAGTTCCCATTTAAGAGATTTGTAAGTTTGCGACCTGAAGGTCTATCTATACTTTTACTAGGCAGTATTGTCTAAATGCAAACTCCAGGGAAGATATTTAAGTATGGCAGGCATCTTTGAGGAATCTTTTTGGGTATTTGCTGAGACTGCCCCTATTTCTTGTCTGCTCTTAAAGGGGTGAGCTTGCTATTCTAATCAGTGCTAATGACAATTGATGAGGATCCCCAAGGAGAGAAGGAGAAGTTGCTTTCCTGTAATCCTAGTTCTCTTTCTGGGGAATGCTCATCAAAGTATTAAGCAACCTTCCCTCCTCCCTTGGCATGAAATACTACATTTTTCATCAAATGTAGACTTTATTTCCTCTATAATTCTGTAAACATGACCTGACCTTACTGTCACCTTTGCCAGTTTTAATACCAGAGTTTCTCCTTGCAGCCTATTGGCTAATTCTGTCCTTCATTGTTTCTCTTCAAAAAATGCTCTGGCATGCAAAGCTTCCCAATATGGGCCACTCCTCACACCCTCCTTCTTTGGGAATGGTACTGCTGTGGTATCTATTCTATAATTATGAGGAATGTGCGGTTGAAAGTGTTCATCAGATCAAATTCTTACGTTCTGTAAAACTTTCTGGTGTAAAGTCCAACTGCAGATTCCTCACTGCCCTCCCTCCTTTCAGCTCTGTGTAGTATATTCCTGAACATCAAAATAAGGTTCCATGTTAGATTTTGGCACACTTCCTCACCTGCAGTTGTTCGAGGTGCTCTGCATTTGAGGCAGTGAAAGATAAAAGATGGAGAACCTGATGTCAGCCTACAGTTTTGACACTCATGCAACTCTGTCACTCCTGGTACGCTGTTGAGTCATAGCAGGGAGTCGTGCTGTTAAATTCTCCGGATCCAGCCTGGTGCCGGGGGATATTCTAAATATGAGGAATATGTGGTTAAAAAGAATATCCACCAGAAAGAGCGTTACCAAAGGTAAGTAACCCATTCATCCCTTTACTCTGTAATGTCTACATTTGGCCCCTGATGGATTTGATTAGGAGTAGGTATTTGCTGGCTCAGTAAAACACATTTCCCAATCAAGATCAAAGGTAAGGGTTCTCATTACAATAATCCTTAAGGTTGTTTAGACAAAGTAAGCATTTGGACGAACTCCAGTTGTCAGCCAAATAGAGCCAAAACAGAGATGATATTCTTTGATCTCAAATCCAGGCCTCAAGAGCAAGCATTAATTGCCACCCTCCCTAAAAGTGGGGTTTGTTTTTATTACATCGAGACCTGTTAATGACAATTTTGATCATGGAGGTTGTCAAAATATCTTTTTCCACCTATCAAGTGGAAACGTGATTAATTTAGTTTCCCTTATCACCTGTAATTAGTATGTCATGTAATTTGCATTCTTTCTTCTTCTAGCCCCTTTTCATGTAATCATCATAAATACACAATTTTAGTATTGTATTGCTAGTATTCATCATGGCAGGCTTATATATAGGTTGATGTACTAAATATTGGGATTAATAAAGTGCAGTGTACTAACATGTTTCTTTTTCACGCCTTACATCACAAAATCACAAGACTTAATTTTCTCATAATTGAGAAATCGTATATAAATTGTATGTACAGGCATCTTGGAAGAGCAGATCTTCAGGTTTCCAAGGGAGCATCGAAGCTGCAAACATCTCCCTGAAAGTCAAGAACAGGTGCTACCTGTTGTTTTCTCAAGCAAAGCATGACAAAACAGAGACAGAAACTGACCTAGCTTACTACAAACTGAGAAACATCAAAAGTCATGAATTAAAAGTATATGTTTAAACAGCCTATCTAGGAAACTTGTTTAATGACACTTTTGTGGTTATATAAATGTTAACTAGAGGCTAGGAAGGCAGGGGGTCCTCTGCACATTGATACAATCTATGATTTTTGTTAATAATCATCCAATATAATGTATTTATTTCCAGTATTTGCATTTTACCTTAGCTTTGCACCATAATTTGTTTTCTACATTAACAATAACCTTCATTCATATATTCTAAATAGAGCCGGTCCTAGATATTTAATAATCCTATGTCGCACCTCTAGGATTGCATTTGCGTCATAGTCTTGTGCCTGGTTCATAATGCCCTCCCAGGGAAAGTACCAAGTTACCTTGTAACCAAACATTGTTTAGTACTTCACACAAGATCCCTTAGAGTAGTAAGAAAGACATTGTATTACTGCCAAATGCCAGACACAGAAAACAGGATGCAGTTTCTCATTCTTGGGCCCAAGACAGTGGTACGCTCCTGAAGGAAATTAGGATAGGAAATCCTTATTTAAGATTTTGTTCACTACTAAAGAAATGTGTTTAAAGAATGAGGTACATGGTTACTAATATTGTTGCAGATAACTTCCCTGCCAGATCTCTTACCCAGGCAAAGTGGCACACAGCACCAATAGCTAATTTTGTAGTGTGTGTTATACAAATGTAATGAATCTATCATTTATTCTTTCTTTTGAGTTGTGGTGCTTCAGCTCTGATGGTAAATAATTCCATGGCCTTTCCTCTCTGTGGCTTGTGTGTACTCTAGCATTGGATCTATAATAAATGCACATCCTTGAATCATTCCCTGTCGTGATGTTAAGATACCCAGGTAACTTTTAATAGCAGTAAACAGAATAAAAATTACCATAGACCTCAATAGCATTGTTTGTTTTGTAGCACATCCACCTTATTTGAAGCAACCCAAACTTTGGCAATTGGGGTGGAGGGGCTAAGCTCTCCTACTTCTCCTGGAGACCACCATAGGTTAGATTTCACAGCACAAAGGGTGAGTAGAGTACACGATAAATGATCTTCAGACCTGGGAGGATTTGTAGTCCTATGTAAATTTACGGAAGATTCCGATGCTGGAGAACTGGAGTTACAGGTAAGTAACTAATTTCTTCTCCGGCATTGGATCTTTCATATATTCACATGCTTGAATCTGAATACTAAGCAGTACATAACAATCATATCAAAGCAGGAAGTAGGCTCACCTTTGAATAAACATTGGGAATGACTATTTCCCCCACGGCTGAGTGGGCTGCTGAATCCACATCCATGCAGTAGTGCTTCATGAATGTGTGCCTGCTCTTCCAGGTGGCTGCAGGGCAGATATATTTTGTGAGCGCATACCAGCATAAAGTGCTGCATTCTTTGCCATGCTCCTGGTGGAGTGCGCCCTCACTCTTTCTGGGAGCGAACATTGGACCTTGCTGTGGCTAAAGATGATTCAGGCTGATAACCAAAGTGCTACTCCCTGTTTGGATAGGGCTCAGTGTCTTCTTCGTTTGCCAATAGACACAAATAGTTCGTTCATGGAAAATCCAGTGAGTGCAATGACCTCTCCACTAAAGATGGGGGATTCAGGGGACGAAAAGAGCATGAAATAACAGGCTTATTCAAATGAAAATCAGTAGGGACTTTAAGCATGAATTTGAGGTTAGTCCGTAAAATGACTTCGACTCTAGCAAAGCAGAGAAAATATTATTTCACTGTATTTATTTGATTCTCACAAAATTAGAGAGAGGGGCCCTATACCACAAAGGTGGTAGAGCACCAAATAGACCAAAATCAGAAGAAGAATTCCCCCTTTCGGCAAATGTTGTAGTACCACTCAATAACTTTCATCCACACCAGTCAGTCACCAGAACAAGACACCAACATCTAGACAGGGTCAAGTATTCTCAAAAGGAAGATATTTTATTTCAGGATTAAAAACAATTTTGTAATCACAATTCACACTACATGATCACATGAAATAACAAAGGTAAAACCATAAAAAAATGTTATAAAACCAAACTCTCATTTCATATAAAAATAACATTCCAGGGAGAACATGTAAGAAAGATGCTTTCTTATCATTAAAGAAGGACATACAGACATTAGATCAAGAACATTTGTTATCCATAAAATTGATATTCAGATATTTCATTATTCGGAAGACAAATATCTCCGCAATCAACAGTCTGCCTTCTTAATTATGCGTCGACGCGTTTCGGTGGAAGTCTGTAATACAAGACCACCTTCCTCAGGACAAGTGTTACAATCTCCCATAAAATATGTTTTCAATCTGTGGTAATAATGAAGACCATTCCTGCTTGAAGAAAGGCTAAGAACCCTTGCACAATCGTGTCAGAAAGCAGGGGTCACTCCATGAGGCCGTCTTAAGATACTGGCCCGTCAATCTGTATCGATAGAGCCCAACTATGGTCCTGGAATTCCTAGGGCCTTAACAAGGAGGATAGATATCGTTTGAATGCAATTTGATTTGAGAACTTCTTAAAATAGTTTTCTTTTTTTTTTTTTTTTTTGTTTTTTTTTTTTTTTTTTGTTTTTGAAACCGTTTATTGCAATCTCAAGAATATACAAGTATGGGCCTACAACCTTCCGGCCGGCCGCTAGAATGACAGGAGCATATGACATTTATACAAGAACCCTGGGCGGTGCCGAGAAGCAAAATCAGGAGGTATCGACATCGTGGGCCACATCACTCTGACCCCACAATACGGTTTCATTTTATACACACAACACAAAAACCACACCCGCAAGGCAACCCGCAGTCGAAAGTAACAGCACGTGCTCCCCGAATGGGGGACCCCAGCCATCAACAGGAGTCTAAAGAGGGGAAAGGGAACAGATCGAGGACTGGGGGAACTCCGTGCTCGGGGTTATGGAAAGGAGTCAACTAAGGGGACGGGGCTGGTGAGGCGCGCAGATACCCCCGCGGTAGGCGTTCCAGGGGCCCCATACTTTCACCCACGCCCCAGGCTTACCCCTCGCCACATACACCACCTTTTCTCGGAACATGCACCAATCCATGTGTTCTTTCCAGGCCGACACCGCCGGGGGCCTCTGGGATCCCCACAGTTGAGCAATGTCACGCTTAGCTATCATATATCCCAGAGTCACCCATCGCGTCTGCGGAACCGAGTAGTCAGTTGGTTCCCACACATTCAGCAGGCATCTCCTCGCTTCAGGCAACAGCGCGACATGCGTAACCACTCGCAGGACCTCATGCACACCACGCCAGAATCGCTCCACCTTCGGGCATTCCCACAAAATATGCAAAAAAGTCGCCAAAGCACCACACCCACGCTTACACAACCCATCCTCAGCATAACCCATACGCAGAAGCCTTGGCCCCGTCATGTAAACCCGGTGGAGTATCTTAAGCTGGACGAAGCGAAGGCGAGCCGGTATGGCCACCTCCTTCGGAGAGGCCACCGCGGAAATCCAGTCCTCGTCGTCCAACTCCAGCCCATCGGCAACCCAAGCCTCGCGGAGGCCAGTCAGCAAGCCCGAGCGGTCATTAATCAATTTTTTGTAAATAAGGGAGATCGTGCTGTCCGGAACGTGGCCATCCAGCACTCTATCCTCCAGGGGGGAAGACTCCGGGATGGAGGCGACGTCTGGGAAGACGGAGCCCAGTGCGTGACGGACCTGCAAGTACCGAAAGTATTCACTGCCCTGCAGCTGAAACTCCGTCTGCAGCGTCTCGAATGTTTTAAATCCCCCCCCTCGTCCAAAGGTCCCCCACTTTACTAATGCCGATCGTGTCCCACTTCTCGAAGCCCTTCGAGGTCCACAGGGAGCCCAATCTCTCAGACGCGTACAACGGTGATGCCCGGGTCAAACGGTCCTTCCACCCCATAGCTGCGTTAGCCGCGTGCCATACTCGTACCATGACACGCGTAGGTCCCGTCAGGCGGGGTCCGGGCGCGCCAGAGTAGAGCGCTCGATTATAGTCGCCACCAGGCAGGAGCATCTTGTCCATTTCAAATGCCGGGTTTAAGGCGGGCCCGTAAAGGCCATGATTAATTGCAGCTAGCTGGGAGGCCCAGTAATACCGTTTAATATCCGGGAGGGCAATCCCCCCGTCGTACCATGGGAGCGTCAACTTCGCCAGGGCAATACGCGGCCTCCCGTCCCAGAACAGGCGGCGCTGGAGACTCTCCACCTCACGGAAGTAGCGCGCCGGGACTAAATCCATAGTATTCTGGAGAGCGTACAGGAAGCGTGGCAACGACATCATCTTAAACAATGCCGCCCGGCCGAGCGGCGAAAGCGGCAGGCGCCGCCAGCGCGCGACGTCCTCCTTCAAGCGCTGGAGGGGGGGAAGCAAATTCCGCTCGTAGCGGGCCTCCGGGTCCAGAGTAATGTAAACCCCCAGGTACCGAAACCCCTGCGAGGCAATCTGGATCGGACAGCCCCGCGGGAGGACGGGAGCCTCCCCGGAAAGCACATACACACATGATTTAGCCCAGTTGATGACAAGGCCTGAGTTGCGGCCGAATGAGCGCAAAACATCAACCAGGACAATCAGTGATTTACGCGGGGAGGCTAAGTACAATAGGATATCGTCAGCGTATAGGGACTCTTGGTCCTCATACTCGGCGGTCCAACGGAGACCACGGATGGAAGGGTGCCACCGCAGCCACTCCGCCAGGGGTTCCAAGGCCAGCGCGAACAGGAGCGGCGACAAGGGACAGCCCTGTCGCGTGCCCCGTCCCAGCTCGAACGGGACCGATACTCTTCCATTCACCACCACCTGTGCCAATGGGCCCGAATACAACAATTTGACCCAGCTGATGAACCCCGGACCAAATCCAAACTTCGCCAGCATAGCCCAGATGTATGGCCACTCGAGCGTGTCAAACGCCATGGTGGCGTCTAAGGACGCCAATATGGCCGGCTCCCGCACAAACGGGACACGCGCGAGCACCCCAAGCAAGCGCCGCAGATTAAGGGCCGTGTTGCGATGGGGAATAAAGCCGGACTGGTCTTGGTGGACCAAATCGCCCACCACGCCGACCAGCCGGTTGGCCAGCACCTTGGCGAGGATTTTGGGCTCCGCATTCAAGAGCGAGATAGGCCGGTAGGATGTAACCCGGTCTCGAGGTCTCCCTTCCTTGTGGATCACCACGATGTTAGCCAGACGTTGGTCCGGCGGGAGGGAGCCCAGCGAGTTGGCCGCCAGGAACATCGCACGGAGGTGGGGTGCCAGTACATCCGGTCGCAGCTTATACAGCTCAATAGGGATGCCGTTCGGGCCCATGGCCTTGCCGGATGCGACCGAGCGTATGGCGAGGGCAATTTCGTCGGAGGTAGGAGCGGCATCCAACGACACCCTGTCCTCCACCGAAAGGGAAGGCAACGCGATATCCCTAAGCAGGGCATGGGAGTCCTCCTCCGAGCAGGGAGAAACCGGGGAATACACCTCGCGGAAATAATCCGCGAAACAAGAGACAATGTCTTCTGGCTCGGTGATACGCACACCATCCATCCTCTCAATCAGCGGGACCACACGACTCGCTCTCTCCTTTTTATCCAACCATGCAAGCAGTTTACCAGCCTTATCACCCACATCATACAGTCGCCCCTGTTGCTCTCTATAGAGGCCCCTGGCCGCCTCCGTGACGAGGGCCCTGTAGGCCGCCTGCTTAAGTTGTAGGACGTGTAGTGCAGCGTCCGTCACCCCACCCTCTAGATCACCCTCCAATTCAGCGATTTCGGCCTCCACCCGGGTCACCTCCTCCTGCTCGCGCCTCCGGGCATGGGAAATAAAGGAGAGGGCCTCCCCTCTAAGAACTGTTTTGAAGGCTTCCCACAGGGAGATAGCCGAAGGGACAGACCCCACATTCTCATCGAAATACCGCTGCAAGGATTTAATCAAATCAGCACGAATAGTGGGGTCGCGCAGATACCAGGCATTGATTGGAGCTACCCTGCCCTCCCCCCTCGGGAAGACATCAAAGTGCAACAGGAGCGGGGAGTGATCTGAAATACCCCGCGCCAAATGGCGAACCTCTCCTACCCTCCCAACATAGGCCGCAGGGACAAGGACATAATCAAGCCGTGAGAGGCTACCATGGGCACCCGAGTGGAAAGTGTACTGCAGCTGCGTGGGATGTTTTAAGCGCCAGCAGTCCACCAATCCCAGTGTATCTAAGAAGCCGGACAGCCACGCCTGCGCCCGGGGGAGGTCCCTAGGGGGGTGACGATCCACGGTCCCAGAGACCACCGCATTGAAGTCCCCCCCAACCACCAGAAGCCCCCCCGGAAGGTCAAGGAGGAGGCGCCCTAAGTCTGCAAAAGTCGTAGACTGTAGCCCCGGTGGGACATACACTGATACAAAGACAACTACTTTACCCTCCATTCTCCCCACTAAGACAGTGTAGCGTCCCCTCTCATCATGGTGCACCTCGTCTATTTCCAACGGGAGCGAGTTCTTCACCATGATGCCCACCCCCCGTGAGCCCGACGTGAAGCCCGAGTGGGCCACCAAGCGATAGCCACCCCGATTCATGGCACAAAAGGAATTACCAATAAGGTGTGTCTCCTGCAGAAAGACCACATCTGGTGAAAGTCGTTTCAAATACTGCAGGACCACACCTCGCTTAATCCTATCCCCCAGTCCGTTAACGTTCCAGGACAATAAAGTCAGGTCCCTACCCCCCATTACATACAGAAGCCATCATTCGTCCCCCGGAGAGCACCTTAAAAACACCAATACAATAAAGGGTTTGCCTTGCGGTAAAAACGAACAACACCCCACCCCAACCCACCCATCCCAACAGAACTCCCCCCTCCCTGCACCCCTGCATGAGCCCAAACAGCCCCCCCAAAGTGCAGTGTGCCTGTCGCCCCATGAATGATTAAACTAACTAGTCCCCCAGAGGAGGAGGGAGAGCCCCCAGGAGACCCCGTACCACCTCCACAGGAGGGAGACTTAACGAACAGTCAAAAATGACGACAATGTTGTCCAGAGCGAGGCCTACTATTAATCCCTCATTCCTGATCCGGCGAGCCCTCCCCTCCAGCCGCGCCCCCCCCACCACCCCGGCCCCGATCCCCGGGCAAGGAGTCCAACCAGTCCCCGGCCGCCTCGGGACGATCAAAAAAGTACGTGCGGCCATCCACCTCCACCCGCAACTTAGCTGGAAAAAGCATCGCATACTTGAGGTTCAAGTCCCGTAGACGACGTTTGACTCCGAGAAAGCTCAGTCTCTGCTTCTGGACCGCTGGGGTGAAATCAGGATAGAAGTTTACGTCCATATTGTCAAGTCTGACCGGTCCTTGTTGCCTAGAAGTCTGAAGGATAGCGTCCCTGTCCCGAAAGTTGAAAATCCGGGCAATGATAGGCCTCGGAGGGGCTCCGGCCTTAGGTCGTCCTCCGGGAACCCTGTGGGCACGTTCCACCGCAAAGAATTTACTCAGCCCCCGGGGCTGGAGATGGGTGAGTATCAGGTCCTCCACAAACAGGTCCGCCGCCGCCTCCTCACGTCCCTCCGGCACCCCGACAATGCGGACATTGTTCCTCCGGGCCCGACCCTCGGAATCCTCCAGTCGACGATCCATCAGGGCGCTCGCCTGGCCAAGCCGGCGCACCTCCTTTTGGAGGGCCGCCACGTCCGCTGTAAGGCCCGAGGTGGTGTGGGCCAAAGAATCGACCCGGTCATTGGTCTTGGATAAATCAGCCCTCACCAGGCCAACATCCACGTGGACCGAGTCAATCTTTTGCGCCAGTGTGTCAAAGCGCTGGTCCACCGAGGCCTTCATCTCGGCGATAGCGCCCATGACATCTCGCAGGGTCAGATCCGCGGGCAGCGCAGGAGCATCAGTCGGGTCCTCAGGAGACCTACGCGGCACCTCGGGAGATCCCTTCTGGAGGGTGTAACGGTCCATGCTGTTGGACTGATGGGCTGCGCCATGGCGGGTCGATTTCACCTTTGCCCGGTCGCCATCTTGTTTTGAGGACATGGTTCCAGTCCCCAAATCGTGCCAATCACCTCGGAAAGGGCCGACAAACCAGTTCACGGGCTCCGGGGGGGGGCAGCCACAGGTCCGCAGGACGGATCACAGCCGGCGGGCCAGCAGGGCACCCCAACGAGGCCACACCACCACACACCGCCCCGCAACCCAACCTCGCCTACACAGCAAGGAGGGTGCAAAAGCGAAAGTGAAAGTGCGGGGTACGCGAGTCGCCCAGCCCTGCCCGCCGCTGTTGATCACTTTGTCTCCGGATCGCCCCGTAACTCCAATCCGGGGGGCCGGCGTGGAGAAGGCCGCAAACCTCAATCGGTGCTCCCGCCGGTGTCCGAGGTCCAATTTGGAAGCGGAAAACGGGTGACACCTCAGCTCGGGCTCACCAACACAGTCCCCTCATCTAGGACAGGATATTTCCAGGATTTATGTAGGAGGTCACGGAGGTCCTCGGGAGCCTCGCACCTACGCGGCCATCTTGGTTGCGCGCTAGGCTCCTCCTCTCTTCAATATTTAAATGGCCATATTCCAACTCTTTTTATTAAAGGAATTTCTTGGATTACTTCCTTACGTGGATTGAAACCTCGTACGGGCAAACGGGTATGTGAATAGAGGAGTCTCAGTTACAGAAAAGTAAAATTTCTTTCAGTTTTAGCTCAGTGATTCATGTACAAGCGCCTCCTCAAACAGTTTTGCCCCCTTGCAATCAGTTCTCCACTGTGACTTGCTCAATGATGAGAGTAAAGAAATCTTACTGTGTTATCCCTTTCAAAACCTTACTCCTAAGTATAACCCTTAAGGCTTATGCCACATTAAAAGGCACATTTATTACATTTTAATCATTACACATTTGCCAACCTGGCCATCTTGATGATGAGCTCTGTCTAGCAGGTGTTTTCATGGAACCTTGTGCCTAGTGCTGGTACACACTACAGGGAGCCATTAGCAGTACCATTACTCTTGACAAATGTAATTGCAAAGTAAATTGCCTTTACTTCACTTGCCCATCCCCCCTCCAGCCCCAATACCCCCCTATCACTTTACAATTTTCTCTCTCTCGCTACATGATTTGTCGATTGTTAATGTTTTCTAAAAATAAATTGGTTGTGCTTTTCTCCATCCCTTCTGCTGTCCGAAGAACTGGGCTCATCATCTTCCCCAGTCTCTAGGATCTTCCGCCTTGGGTCTCTTCCTGTTCTCCCTTCCCTTCGAAAGACCCAATTCCTGCTGTCTTTCCACTGGACTGATTACCTATTTGTGGACAAAATACTGCAAGCTCCATTGAAAATCCTCTGTTAGTGCCCGCTAGTGGGATGAGTAAAGGGACCCCTGGAAAATCCAAGTTCCACCACCACCCTCTTGCTCAGACCTGATTGTCCTGCGCCTCCTACTTAAATGTCTATTTAGGTGTGGAACGCCAGCCTGGGAACTCGTCTCAGCCAGATCCCAGTTTCTCTTCTCCGGTTGTCCGTCTTGTGGGGTTCTCCGTGCCTCCTCACCCAGTGCTGATAATATTTTATTTTTGGCGCATCTGCCTGTAGCCGCCAGAGAAGTGGGTGGGCGCCATATTAAGTATGCGCACTGTCCCGAATGTGCAGTCCAACGCAGGCCCCTGCCTATTCCCACAGTGATCTAATGGCCCCCGAGGCTTGCCGCCAATGTATCATTCTCTTCCTGCCATCAGAGCTGAAAGTTCACCAACTGTAATTGGCCAGAAGTTGAGGGTCCCGGCGGAGCTCTTAAAAGAGTGCAGAGCTAGCATTTGGGCGGTGCGACCTGGCGCTGAGCTAATGTGTGGCACTTTGTTTAGAAATAACTTATGGGTTTAAATCCACCGCCTGCAGAGTTCCTTGTGTGTTAAGTAGTTTTCAGGCAACAATAAAAATATTAAGCTAACTCTGGTAATTAATGTTCCTGCTGGAGAGAGATTGGAGTTTTGTCTAGTTGCAGTTTTGACTCATAAAGCAGTGCAAAGGGTTAATATGCCTTCTGCAAAGAACGTGTACCATGCAGATTACAGTACTGTATTTTATATTCCTAGCTTAGTGGGCCACTGCTTTTCTCTTTGACATCTTTTTGGTACTTGCAGTTAATAAGTTACAATCATACTATAGCAAAATGATCTATGAACTGTTTATCAAAGAGCTGCATGCAAACTTGGTTTTGACGTAGTGTTTTTCTCCAGTCTTTGTTGCTAAAAAGGGTTTGTTTGGGTAGAAATGCATTCTTATTAATAAAGCCAATCCCAACCACTGTGGTAAGTTTTAAATCCTGAGTTTGTATGTCTCCAGACTAAACACTCTTAATATATGCTGCCTACTAATATGGATGACATGTTGTTCCTACACATTGGAATTCTAGTTGTTTTATGTAACTTTTCCTATAAACTGATCTACACTCATATGAGTTATTGTCTCTGTGTAACGTGTGTGATGTAAAGTGCTCTGACACACTACACTGCCTGGAATTTGTCAGAGCTGTAGATGTGAACCTTTCTTTGGTGATGTGTTAAGATACTGATTTTTAGGCATTGACTATCTGATTTGAGAATATTTTTATTATTCTTAGTTAACAAAACATGTGTGTAGATACAGATCGCTTTGCATACAATACCTAATCTACTGTAATGCTTGTGGCTCTCATTTTCTAAGTAATCTCATTAAACAGAATCTGTCTGAATTTGCATGTGAAAGTAGTTACACTGAATCCTTCTCCATTGCTTAAAACTTCCACCAAAGAGCTCTAAAGGCACAGAGGAGCACCAACACTTGAGAAACAAATAACATTGGAGTTTCTTAACTCACTCATTAGCGAGTTGACAATAAACAGAATAAAATACTGAGTTTACCTTAAAAAATGTAATACTATTTCAAAAGGTATTAGCCCCATCTTGCATCCTACCTAGCAGAAGAGCATGAAATGGTCTGCCACCCACTTAGGAATTTATTGGTTTGCAGAAAACGAAAAAAACGTGTTTTTCTGTTTGATTAAATTCCTTATACCGCCAAAGGAGGAATGTGCCTTGCTCTTTATTCCTTGTTATTAGTGCGAGCAGAGTTTCACCACTATTGAGACCTGTTTATGTGTGTTTCTCCACATTTAGAGAACATATTGCCTGATAGTCACCTGCCCCCTGTGTTTCTTTTTGAGCAAGGCATAATAGCAATATCAACGTTTGTGAATATGTTTGAAAAAAATGTAAAGAGCCTTGAGAAATCTTTTTTGACTTGATCCCCTTGTTTTCGATTTGGTTTTTGCTGGTTACTGTGAGACTATTCATTATCACCGCACAGAAGCTGCCCTTCTAAGAGTCACAAAACACCCTACGACGACTCCTGGATAGTTGTGGTACAGTGTTTCTGGTTCTATTAAATCTAAGTGTGGCTTGTGACACTTTCTCATGACATTCTTGCTGAAAGACTGGCTCAACTAGGCCTCCAAGGCATGGCTCTCACCTGGTTAAACTCCTTCTTAACAGGACTGTACCTTCCATGTCTTCTGCACAAACACAGTGTCCAGTTCTCACTTACTGACGATGGGAGTTCCGCAGGGAGCTGCCCTCAGCCATGCTTTTTAATATTTATTTCCGCAGACCTAGTGGAAAACTGTGGCTTGACCTTACCCTCATACGCAGATGACACCCAGATCGTTTTTTATTTGTTGTGTGAGCAGGAAGCTAGCTAGGAAGATCTTAACTCCTGCCTCGACCTTGTCTCCACTTGGATGAATATCAACACCCTAAAACTAAATGGAGATAAGACAGATTCTGATACTGGGTAAGAACCCCCAGCTCTCAGGTCCCCAACATTGGCCTGCTACTCTGGGAGAATTCCTCGAACCTGTCAACAGGGTAAAGAACCTGGGCTTCTGACTGGATTTCACCTTGTCCATGAAGCTACAAGTAGCTAAGGTTGCCTACTCCAGTTTTGCTATTACGAAATGGCTTAAAAAGATCTTATGGATACTTTCGTTATCCAGGCCCTGAAATGATCTAGGCTGGATTATGGTTATATTTTACACCTGGTGGCTGACAAGACTGTGATCAGATGTCTTCAGATGGTCCAAAATGCTGCCACCAGACTCCTATTCTGGCCTCCCAAATATTCTTCTCTATCTGGTCTCTTTCAGGACCTCCACTGGCTTACAGTGGACAAGCGCATTACTTCAAGGCACTTGTACAAAAACAAATCACAGATTTCTGGAGGGACGTATCTGAGTGGCAGCATAAAGCCACTGAGGCCACTTCATGCTATCTCCAGAGAGTTGCTTGCGGGGCTTTATCGCCAGACCAAAAAATAAGAAGATGCAATATATATTCCTGCATCTGGCGCTGGTATTGGTGAAAAGTGTATAGCTATTGGGTGACTGGCACCCCGTGGCCCTAGTGTAGATGCATGAATAAAGGATACTATAGAATGGGCACTAGCAGAAGCGGTTTATCTCAAAATGTCTAGAAGTGATGAAAGGGTTATGGAGGATCTAGAGTTGTGGTGGAACACTATGTAGGCATAACTCACCAACACAGGATCTGATGACGGACCCTTATCTCAGACCACACACCCTAAAATGGAAGATTAAATTACAAAGAATGCCTGTATGGTGCGGGCAACGGAGCTGCCATGTTGTCTCTACAATGAACCCTGCAAAGAAGGGAAAATGTTGCTCAGTAAAGATGTTTGGGATTCATTTGGAATGTTAATATAGGGGCATTACATGACTGTTGTGATAACTTATTCTTCTCCAGTATTGTATCTTTTAAAGAATTAACATGCTCGAATCTTCCCCTTCGTCATGGTGGTAGTCCCACGGTAGCAGTAAAATAGCAGTATAAAAGCTAAACGGACAATCTCCCTTGAGAATCAATAGCATTTAGTAACCAGTTAGCCTCATTAAAGAACATCCAAACTCCATCCAATCACATCGCAGAACCTTAAGTATCCATTCCCTGCAGGGCCACCATACCTCATATTTCTTACCGCACGTTGTGTGTTAGTCTGCCTGAGCTCTGGTCTGTCACAGTGGTTCTACATTGAACTTTTTAACTTTGAGGTAGCTGTTCCTTTTCCTCAACCTTCTCTTCAACTGAGGTGCTGCTAGAAAGTGAGTTTACTCCTTTATTTCTGTATTTGCAGCAGAATGTCAGAGTCTAAAAAAGGCTGTTTAGCCCCTGCAAGACTTGTGGAAAGTCCAAGCTTTTCACAGAAGACTCTCATAAAGAGTGCTTATGCTGCCTTTACCTAGATCACAAACCTAAAGACTGTAACCACTGCCGGACTTTTTCTTCAAAATACCTCAAAGATCGTGAGAAAAGACTTCTCATGTGGATTCAAAAGAGAAAATCTGTGAGGGAATCTGACTCCGAGAGTGAGGATAGGCCTTATACCTCCTCTAAGAAAAGGAAGAAAGAGGATCCTTCTTCTGTTCAGAGAGATCCAAATAAATCAAGATCTCAGAGCAAGGATTCTTCTGTGATAAAAAAGGCGAAAAGGAGCAACCTGGCTCATCTCAGGCCCTAAAAAGATCTGGTTCTGCTCCTCCTTCTGTGCCACATACTCCCTAACAAAAAATCTGCCTGTCGGTAGGCTCTTCGACGAGGCATTCTCTGCCTACGATTGTCGAAACGAAGACTCCGTCGATTGTTTCGTCAGCGACATCCAAGACGTAGACAGTCAAGACGACGACTGTCTCGTCGACGAAGATGGAAGTGGTGCTGTGGTCCACAGCTTCGGTAAGGAGTTCGTCTTCATTGAGAGCTTTGCATTCAATGGTCCAGTTGGGTGCTGCGTCGTTGATTAGCGTCTCTGCCCCGTCGATTGATATTTCCACGTTGTTAGTGTAGTCTCTGGTGATGATCCTGTCGACAAAGAAAATGGACATGCCTGTCTCCAAAACAATTCCTTCATTATTACAGGGCTTTTCCCAAATCTCTCCTCTGCCTCCTTCTCACCTCCTGGATTTTCAGGAATCGGAGGATGATGGTCCTTTTGGCCCTGCTTACAGCCCCTCTCAACTGAGAGTAAAGTGCTAGGAATCTGAAGAAGAGTATCAACCAGATGACCGTTATGTGTACTTGAAAGGTAATTATTCCTTTTCGGACAGACGCTCAGGTATGCAGCACTTGGACACCTTTCAAGAACATTACCCTTACTATGAGCAGGAAGAGGAAGACAGTCAACAAGAACCCTCCTTTAACGTTCTGATGTCACTGGCCACAGACTTACGTATGATGCTAAGTGACTAGCTTCAACTGCCTGCGCATCCTCCGCAAGACCTTCAAATGGATCCCCTCCGACTGCAGAAGGACCGTCATCCACGCGCTCATAACCAGTAGACTGGACAAAGGCAACGCCCTATACGCCAGAATCAACAGGACTCTCCTACACAGGCTCCAGCCCATCCAGAACGCCGCAGCCAGACTCCTCCTCGGGACACTGCATCACAAACACATGACCCAACACCTACGAGACCTCCACTGGCTCCCCGTCGAGAAGAGGATCACCTACTGTCTCCCTTGACTTCTTTACTGATTTATCATCACAGATCACCAAATAGCATACTGACTATATTTATTGGGAGGCGACCTGAATCTCACCCGACAACCAAAGCTTGATTCCACTGACTCTGCAGCCACTTCCAAACCTTTTTCTTTACAGACCCTTACAGACCTCAGTGACACATTCCATTTGACAGATACATGGTGGCATAAATTTCCGAAACTGAGCGATTAAACTTTCTACTCTGCTCCGCACAATGCGTGACTCCAAACGCGCTCTTTTGGTTACACACTATCATTCATTTCTCTTGCACGCTGTCGGACCCGCTCCTGTAGCGATCAGACAGGGTTGCACACTGTCTCCCCTTTTGTTCATAATCTCCATGGACCCTCTTGCCCGACATTTCCAGGAAAGACAAGTTCATAGGGGCCTCAGATTCTCCCATGGGACACTATTAGCTTCTCTTTATGCAGACGACATAATGTTGTTTGTTCGCGATCCCGCAATCAATTTGTCTCTTCTTGTGGGCGAGGTGCAGCATTTCAGTGTTTTCTCTGGATTGTGTATTAACTGGAGCATATCCGAGTTATTGCCACTCACAGACGCCACTGTGGCGGGTGATCTTGATTTTTCCCCGCACAGACTCCGCTAGATATCTGGGCATTAATATCCGTAGGGAGCACTCAAAAGTAATGCGCAACAACTATGTAGATGCTTTGACAAATCTTGAGACGCAGGTGGAAAGGTGGATAAAGCTTCCGCTGGGCATGATTCAGCGTATAGCAATTACTGAAATGATTGTGCTGCCCTGCTTTCTTTATCTTTTTTAGGTCTCGCGCCTAGCGTTGCACTGCGCAGCAGTGCTCGCGCAGCGAGAGTCCTTTTGTCCGGGGTTCAGAAATGGACCCTGGAATCGTACACGCTTGTGCGTGTGTTTTTTGTTTTGTCTTCTATTATAGGGCTTTTAGTGGCTGTATTTTTTAGACAGAGCACGCAATAGGCCGCGGGCGCATCGCTCCGCCCATGGCCTATTGGTGTCTGTTACGCGCACTAAAGCCTATCTGGTTTCAATTATCGTGCCCAGACACAGGCGCGATAATTGAAAGCATATGGCTATCTGTGGCGCGCGCGCACCATTGGCGGCTGTCTCTGCCTCCAAAAGCGATTGCTTTCGGTTTCGCGATCGCTTTACTTGTGGCTATGCTTTCAGTTTTGTGATCACTTTACTTGTGGCTTTGCGGCTGCAATACAGTTTGTGGCTTAATTGTTAGGAATGCGTGGCTAATCTTTACGCGATTACAAGGTAAAATAAATGAAGGCAGTTACAAGGCAAAGTAAATGAAAATACGCTGCAAATATTTACTTTGTTACAAGGTAAAATAAACGAAGGCGGTTACAAGGTAAAAAAATAGAAAAATGCGCGGCATATATTTACGCGGTTACAAGGTAAACAATGCGTGCCTAATAATTGCACTATAATTCTCTTTTTCTAATGTCGCGTCGGGCTTCCTGAAATAATTGACTGTATCTGCTTAGCTACAAAACAAGGATTAGTTGGGGCTAAGTCGTACTTTCTGACTGGACTGAAAATGTGTGATTTTGGATAGAGTTCTTTCTCTTTCCGTTACCCGATTCCCTTAATCTAAAATGGCGCTTGCTTACAAATAGAGTTATAGACATATAGCCAGAAATACACAGAGCTAGACCTAGGTACAGGAAAACAGATGTACACACATATAGAAAAGGAGATTAACAAGCAAAGAGATATACAGAAACAGAGGCACATACACAAAGCTAAAAACTGAGACCGATAGACAAAGAGGAACAGAGGCAGAGATAAAGACAGAAACTTATAAACACTAAAAGGCACATATAGAGTTTGATACATACAAGCAAATACAGTGTACACATAGGTAGACACATATAGCAGAGCATGACGAGCACAGAGGAGCATATACAAAGACAGAGACACACAGATAGACTGAGAGAGAGATAGAAATGCACAAACTAAGAGAAAGATGAATACACTATGAGAGAAGAAACAGACAGTAAAACAAATACATCTTGTGGCGTTGCTTTCAGTTTTGCGATCACTTTACTTGTGGCTTTGGCTGCAATACAGTTTGTTGCTTAATTGTGAGGAATGCGTGGCTAATCTTTACGCGGTTACAAGGTAAAATAGCGGTTACAATGCAAAGTAAATGAAAATGCGCGGCAAATATTTACTTTGTTACAAGGTAAACAATGCGTGCCTAATATTCGCACTATACTTCTCTTTTTCTAATGTTGCGTCAGGCTTACTGAAATAATTGACTGTATCTGCTTAGCTACAAAACAAGGATTCGTTGGGGCTCTAAGTCATACTTTCTGACTTGACTGAAAACGTGCGATTTTGGATAGAGTTCTTTCTCTTTCCGTTACCTGATTCCCTTAAGTTGTGTATGGTTGTGTGTGGTTATGTGTGTGGTTATGTGTGTGGTGTGTGGTTGTGTGTGTGTGTGGTTGTGTGTGTGTGGTTGTGATTGTGTGTGTGTGGTTTGTGTGTGTGTGGTGGTTGTGTGTGGTGTGTGTGTGTGTGGTTGTGTGTGTGGTTGTGTGTGTGTTGGTTGTGGTTGTGGTTGTGTGTGTGGTTGTGTGTGGTGTGGTTGTGTGTTGTGTTTGTGGTTGTGTGTGTGTGTGGTTGTGTGTGTGTGTGGTTGTGTGTGTGTGGTTGTGGTGGTTATGTGTGTGGTTGTGTGTGTGTGTGTGGTTGTGTGGTTGGGTGTGGTTGTGTGATTACACATCACATAATTACACTGTATTCACTACAACATAAATACACTCCACATACCACTCAGTACTACATAATTGCACGTCACATAATTACTCTCTACTTAATGCAAGATAAATACACACCACACAATTCCACTCTGTCCCACATAATAACACAACGCATAATTACACTGTACTCAATGCAACAAAAGTACACACCTTTCACTCAAGTTCTTGCTATATAAAAAAAAAAAACTAAATTGCAATGCAATAGGTCTCACATTACTGAATCTTTGAGCTGCTATTGGTGTTGCATTATTATTAGCAATGCCAACAGCTCAAACTTTAATAATGCGAGACCTATTGCATTGAAAATGCTTGTTTAAACATTCCCATTGCCCTAACTAGCATCTTTTTTACCTCCCTGCTTGAGCTGCTCATTCGACTAATATGGGCCTGCTCCCGGCCTTGCATCCGCTGGGAGGTTCTCATACTTCCCTTTGAGCACAGCAGTTTTGGAGTGCCTGACCTTCAACTCTGTTTATGTAGCCCATTATGCTTACTAATGTTATCTTCCGGATACCATTTCTCAAACCTGAACGAGAACAACTACCACATCTTCCTCTTGACACCATACTGCCCCCAGGACTACTGCGCGACCTTTACACAATTCAAATGCTAGCCACTACTTGTTGGGCATGGTTTAAACTTCTGTGGTATCTCAGTGGGTTAACTCTTTATTCCCCTCACATCCCATTCATAAGCAACCCTTGGCTCCCACTCACTCTGGAGTATGTAGTGCAGCGTATGCTTGGTGCGCACAACTGTGGGTGCGGGCGACCTGTTTCTAGAAGGTGTGCTCAAGCCCAGCTCCATGATGGCCAAAGCAGATCAATCGTCGATTATGGATAGATTTAAATTCCATCGTTTACACAATACATTGCGGGCAGTGCTGCCTGCCTACCCAACTGAACCCGAAGACTTTTCACCACTCGCAATACTGATCGCGTCCCCAGACAATAGACATCTGATCTCTAAATGATAACATATTTCCCTACAATTAAGGCCTGCCCGGCTGGAGAAAGCCGGGGCAGCATGGGAGCGTGCCCTGGGTACTCCTATTTCGGATAGGGGTTGGTATTACTGCTGTATGCAGAATAAACTCGTGCCAGGTAATCATCGGGATAAGATATTACATTATAAATATCTACACAGAGCCTACACTACTGTGTCGCGCTGGCGAAATTTGACCCTACCAGATCTCGCAAGTGCCCGAAATTTCGGGCGGACAATGCAGACTTCTCCCATTTGACATGGACTTGCGAGATAATAGCAAACAACTGGAAGTATATCTTTTCCACTCTATCTCTTATGATCAGGAGTCCACTTTGGGCTGACACCCTTATGGCCTTATTGGGGTATGTAAGCCATTACCACTAGCAAACTTTCTCTACTTTTAGTTAAACTGCAAATTTCACTTCATTGGGTTACACGCAGTCAGAGCTTGGCTGAAAGACTTGTCCTTCTGTGACACTACTTTCGAATTGAAAGCTTCACTGCAGCCAAGGCCTAAAGATATTTGGAAACCACTGCGGAATTATTTGTTCACTATGGTTGATTTGGTGGATGATGGATCAACAGATTAGTCTTAAGTCCTCTGCCATCTATTGTATTAGACACCCCCCTGTATTGTTTTATGGTAGCTAATGTGCTTTTATTACCTTTTTTGGTGGTAGGCTGTGCTTTTTGTATTTCTCCCTTTGCCTATGTCTCTTGACCGCAGATATATTCATTCCTCTCTCTTTGGGTAACCTGTTGTACTTCATATGTCTAAACTTTTCTTTTACTGTCACTACAGTAAGTGGCTTCACTGTATGTATTTTCTGAGAAATTATAAATAAAGTTAAAAAAATATATATATATCCGATTTATCACAAACGCAATTGGAAAGAGGTCTGTCCAGCAGCAATAAATACTTGGCATGTGCAAATTTGTAAAACAAGTGCCTATATCGTTTGAGTACAGCCTTGAAGATATATATGCAAATTTTGCCTTTGTGCATTTTATTTGCAGGGAATACAAATCCCATTTTGCATTGGCTGATTCCAGAGATTGTGTATAGCACAATCCTACTTTGACATCACATAATGAGTTCCTTATGTCTCTTTGAGAAATGTATAAAAAAAAGACCAAATATGGTTGTGTGGGAAATTTAGTAATGGAAGGTTCTGGCTATTTATATATGACTTGACTGCATGTGTTTTAGTCCCAAATTTCGTTTAAATATTTTTTTTATTCCAGTTTCTTTCAGGACGGCTTGAAAGCTGTGGAGAGTCTTAAACCTTCAATTGAAAAACTTTCAACAGATCTACATGCTGTAAGTAATATTGGTTTTAAACATGTTGGGATAGAAGGCATTGATTTATAATGACCATTGAATTCGTATTTTGAGGTAGCCTTCATTTTAGTTCTTAATGTAGGTTTGGCTTAGTTTAGCAACTTTGAGCATTTTTTTCAAAACTAAGAATGTAAACCCTCAATGTATGATAGTAGCCAATGCATCATAGAAATGTTTAGTTGAGCGGCTGCCATGTATGGAATCACTAACAAGTTTTTACATTTGGTTTATAACGTGCCAGGTAAATATTATTTTCTTTCAATGTGTACTTTATTACCTTCATAGGATGCAAGACCAGAAATGCCTTTAGCACTGCTGAACACCAGATATAAATATATTGTACCACATTGGTCCCCCTATTTCTCTTTGCCATCCGTCCTAGTAATTTGGGGCTAGAGGTTCTCCCCGAATTCAGTCCAATTGAAGCCAAGGTTTTTGTGGGTGATCCTCAGGACCAGAAAATCTCGACAATATATCAGTCACTGGTGACCAATGGCTCTACAACATTGGGTGAGCTTAGAGAAGCATGGGTAGGAGACCTTGGCCCAATAGACGGAGACGATTGGATGGATGCACTGGCCTCACTCAGGAAGCAGTAATAGCAACGCGGCTGCGTCTTATCCAATTCAAGCATCTTCACCGGGTTTACTATAGAAGGCTCAGGTTGTGGAGGGCAGACCTAGCGTCATCTCCGATGTGCCTGCGGTGTGGTCGGGAGGAGGGGTCTTTGATGCATATGATCTGGCATTTCACAGCACTCGCTAGATCCTGGCGGGGGGTTCTGGTCTGTCTTGCAGAAGTGTTGGGGTGGGGGCTCCCCTCCTCACCAAGATTGGCAATTTTACATATTATGGAAGGTATAGAAGGTAACATATACAAGAGGCACCTGTTACTGTTGGGGCGGACACTGGCTAAAAGGGACATAGCAAGGCTGTGGAAGGCATCAGCCCCACCATCTCTCTCAGCATGGAAAAATGGGCTAGACTTCTGCATGGGGTTGGAGATTCCAATATTCAAGGCCAGGGCTTGCCGCAAAAGCTCCCCAAGATCTGGAAAAGATGGGCAGACTACCGAGGCATCGACTTAGACCCGGTGCCCCAGTGAACGCATCTATATCTATGTTCTTATGTGGGCCTCTTGGTTAGAGGACCAGTTATCTGGTGATGGACACTATTTGTTGGGGAGGGCGATGTGGTGGCAAACGAGACGCAGTAATGGAATAGTGCAACGGGGTTTGGGGAGTTTCGATACGGTGATGTTGTATTGTTCTACTTAATTATGATAACGATAATGTATAAACTAATTGTCAACAACCATAATCTGCAATGTCTAATATGGCAGCTGTCTCCTGTGTTAAGGAGCTCTGCACTGTACTTGACCATTGACATAATAAAATCTGTTTAAAAAAAAAAACACACATACACATAAATTCTCTGTGACACTGGAGTACACAGAACTCTGTTCATTATTATTATTGTTCCAAACAACCAGTCTGTGTTTTTTTTCTCTTATTTCCCTTATTTTCACCGCTTCAAGTGCTGTGGATAATCTTGATTGTAAAGTGCAAGCATTCAATCACATCTGACTGCCAGAGGGTATTTCCAAGGGAATTGACAGAGCACCAATCTCTGTTTTTTCTTTTCAAACCTTCAAGGCAGAACATCTCTGGACCCGGTGGGCCAGTTGTCTTCATATATGGCTTGTTTTGCTCCTGGTGGCTAGGGTTAGCAACCAGGGACAATTTCAACCGGCCTTCTGAGGTCTAAAAGAGGTGCACTCTTTGTGGGGATCTGGATTTACTGGCTCCCTACACCGACCTTCTTCACTGCCTGACTCCTGGTTCTACTCGCCTGCTGGTGGGGGCAACTTGACCACCGCAATAACAAGCAGAGCACCGCCATACCTGCTCTTCTCAGGCCCCAGAGCATCCTGACTGTCCTACAGAGCACCCAGGGTGGCAGTGGAGTCCTGGTCTTTCCCCCAACTGGTCTTAAATGGGCTTAAGGGGCCAGTACCACAGACCCTGGAGAGACCCATCCTGATCCTGGGATCAGCTGTATTGAAAGTCCTCAGTCCATCTTGGAAGGGTATCAGGTGGCTCCTCTTTTTAGCTGGCCATTCTTCCACTATTGTTGTCTCCCAGGTCCAGGGGGTAAAAAGTTCTAGATGCCAGGTACCCGTGGCCAATCCTAGGATTCCACACCACCCCTATCCCAGCCCTCCCGCACAGCATTCTGGTACAATCTATCAAGGTGACTTGAAGTTTTTTTCTACAGAAAGAACTCCCCTGAGGGCCTCAGCATTGGCTTAGCTAACATCACTGCAAGATACCTTCCCACCAAAACTTCAAAAGGGGGGCCCTCCTGTGTTTGCTGCAGAGGTCTGGGCTTACTCTTTTGTTCAGTGGCCTTGGGCTGGCCCAGTCCAGGTGCAGTATGACAAGCTGATTGTCAGATGCAGATTTTCCCCACACCTCTTCCTTTCTCAGGTAGTTAATCACTGATAATTGCTCCTTTTGTGTGAGGAAGCCTTTGCTCTCCCTGCTGGGGAGCAGAATAATTAACTTGGTTCATTAGGGAGGACAAAAACCTAGAATCTGATTATGAGCTGAACCAGAGAAATATGACAATTCCTTAAGTCCCATAAGATATGGTTTGGGAACTCCAACTGGACCGGACTTTGTAGGCCTAAGTGAATTGAAACTGTATTTAAAGGCAAATCTAGCCTTTATGTATAATACAGTGAAAGCACTTACGATTTTCCAGTAAACCCTTCAAGCCTATCTATGATTACCCACTAATATATAAGGCCTACCCAAGATCAGTCCCACTCCTTGCAGAGTCCCTTTTATGCTAGGCTACCTGTGCGCAATTACCAGGCTGCGCAAAGTGGTAGTCTCATGTGCAACCTGCACACGTGTTGATGTGTGCAAAAGACACACAATTGATGGACGGAATGCAGAACAAATCAAAACATTCACCCCCAGTCAAGAGATCTGGGTTAAATTCATAATTTTTTTGCTCACCATGCCACCTCAGTTTAGACCTGGCCATATGCAAATCAGTCTTGACCCTGTGCCTGATGGGAACAGTCCAGCCCGAACTGCCAAGCCAGATCCTCCCTGGACCGGAAACAAGCATCCTAGGACCGGTTTCGGGGTTTCACTCCTCTTCAGCCAGGATAGCTTGATTCCAGTGGCACAGTGAGCCCAGGACCCACGTCTGGGCATACCTGGGGCACTTAGGGCAAGAAAGCAAAAGAAACACAATTGATGGACGGAATGCAGAACAAATCAAAACATTCACCCCCAGTCAAGAGATCTGGGTTAAATCCATAATCCTTTTGCTCACCATGCCATCCCAGATTAGACTTGGCCATATGCAAATCAGCCAAGGACCTACGTCTGGGCATACCTAGGATGCTTGTTTCCATTCCAGGGAGGACCTGGCTTGGCAGTTCGGGCTGGACTGTTCCCATGAGGCACAGGGTCAAGACTGATTTGCATATGGCCAGTTTTAAACTGGGGTGGCATGGTGAGCAAAATAATGATTCTGAGATCAGTAAATGCCAGCTGTCTCATCGGCCACTACTCCCATGCAATTTGGGACACACTGGCACAAATTTTACTGGCTCTTCTGGACAACCTTAGGATATACCTTTCCCAGGCTATTCAGAAATGCCAGAATGCAGCAAAATGTGTAATCAGATCTGGACTGGGCACTTCGGTTCCATGACTGGATGAGGTCTGCGGGCGTCTCATGGGATGTGCATGTATCCTTAATGGACATGCTGTTTGACTGCTCTCACCTTTACTACAAGAAAGCAGACTCGACCTTGGAACATTTCAAGGAGAGCAGTTTTGGTTCTTTTTGGATCTCACAGGGCAATTCTATAAGCAATTTCACTTTCTGTTGGTTATGGTAGAGGCATCTCATTTTGGCAGTGCCATACTCCATCCCAGCAGGCCTTTCAGCCATTTTGTAGCAGAAGCCGCAGTTCTCAGAATTAACGAGGACAGCAAAGCCAACGCGCACCTCAGTTCCTCCCCGTCCCTCTATCAGTTGCAAAACCGATTTAGTGTGTCCTTGCCAGGACACAACCACCCTGTCAGAGGCAAGATATGATATTTTCCCTAAAAATGGCAGGCCATCAGGACAGAGAAGCAGGTCCTCCAAATGATCCACTAGGACAATGCCTTTTATTCTTTTTTACCCCGCACGCTTTCCACCACCTTCAGGCAGCTGACTGAGCGCTGTCTATCCATCTTAATGAAGGAAGAGCAGGCTGTTTTGGCCAGAGGGGCCATCAAGAGGGTTTCTGTCGCTGAAGTAGGAACTGGCTGTTACTCCATCTACTTTCTTGTGCTGAAGAAGGACGGAGGCCTTCGTCCTATTTTACATTTTAGCCTTTTCAGCACCTTCCTGCGGAATGACGAATATAAGATGCTCATGCTAACCCAGGTTCTGTCTGCCTTAGACCTTGGAAACTGGACAGTGGCTTTGGACATGTAGAACACTTATTTTCACATCTTTGTCCTTCAGGCCCACAGGCGTCCTCTTCAGTTCTCAGTGGTTAAGGTGCATTTTAAATTCCCAGTGCTCCCCTTTGGCCTCACCAGTGCCCTTCGAGTGTTCACGAAAGTGATGGCAGTGGTTGCAGCACACCTTCAGAAATCGGGGGTACCAATCTTCCACTATCTCAACAACTGGCTGATGAAGGTGGGATCACTCAAGGTAGTTGTCAACCAACTCTAGATAAAGGCAAAACACCTAGCTTCATTCGGGTTCACTATTAACATGCCAAAGTCACACCTGACTCTTTAGCAGGTGCTCCCCTTCATCTGAGCCATTCTGGATATGGTATGGTTTCCTCTCTTTCCCCTGGAGCAGAGAGACCAGGAGATTCAGGCTCTTGATTTCAAAGATTCAGCCTTGGTCCTAGACCTCCGTATAGATGACTGTGAGGCTCTTGAGTTTGTTGGCCTCCTGCAAACCAAACACACCACATGGCAAATGTGGGCTCTGTAGTGGGACCTTAAATCTCAGTGGCCACAACATCTGAGAAATCTGTTGGATTGTATCCAGATGTCAGAGGAGACTGCAAAAGAAGTGCAGTTGTGAATACTGGACCACCATTGGGTCAGTGGCAGGTCATCTTCTTACCCAGAGCTGATAATGGTCATGGATGCATCACTGCTGGGTTGGTGAGTCCATCTGGTAAAGGTGGAGGTAAAAGGTCACTGGTCTCTACTCTACTCCACATCAGTTGTTGCTATTAGGGGTGATTCGCTTGGCTTTGAAGGCCTTCTTACTCCCCCATTAAATGAAGACTGGTGCAGGTTCTCACGGACAACACCACCGCCATGTGGTACTGCAATCAGCTTGGCTGGCTGGGTTCTTGGGTCCTGTGTCAGGGGGCCCTAGGACGCTTGAAATGGCTGGACCGCCAAGGGATTTCTCTGGTGGTAAACCACCTGGCGTGATCTTTAAACGCCAGGGTGGCCAAACTGAGTCACAGGCCCCTAGCAGATCATGAATGGCATTTGCACCCGGAGGTGGCCCAATGTGTTTTCCAGCAATGGAGAAATCCCTGGCTCAAAATCTTTTGGGGGGGGGGGGGATCACCGCTGAGAATGTGCGGCTCAGCACCTTTTCTTGCTGGAGTTTCCAAATCAGTTCTCTCCTAGACAACCTCATCTAAAGAGGAGCTTGGGACTCTTATGGTCTCTTGTATGCCTTCCTGCTACTGACTTTCCTACCCAAGTTCTGAAGAAGATCAAGAGTGATCAGGCCCAAGTCATCCTAGTGGCATGGGATTGGGCCAGGAGAGAAAGGAACCTGAAACTCGTGGCATGAGCTTCTGTCCTCCGATCAAGCTGCAGCTTTAGCAGGATCATCTGTCACAGCAGCTGGGCAGGGTGTTGTACGTGGGCCTGCGCAATTTGCATATCCGTGCTTGGAGATTAATCGGAGTTGACCTGCCATCTGCTTCGATTGATGTCATCTTGGCAGCAATGCATCCCTCTGCAAAATGTGTATGTCAGTCACTGGGACAAATTTGTGGATTGGTGCGCCACCCAACAAATCAACCACTTAAAGGCTAAGTGTCTGAAGTTTTATTGATTGTTCTGTCCATAGCCCATTAAGGACTCACTTTGGGCACTGTTAAGAGATACTTATTGGCTCTTTTGGCTTTATTGCAGTTGCCAGACCTTCTTTATTTAATTCATCTGTTGTGATGAGATATTGGAAAGGTTTGCAACAATTTTTTTCCACCAAAAGCCTTTGTGATGCTTCAGTGGGTGATGAATTTAGTCCTCAAATTTTTGATGTACAAACCTTTTGAACCTCTGCACTGTTGTCCATTGATACTAGTGAGATTGAAAACTGTCTTTCTTATCGCCATCACGTTGGCTAGATGTGTGAATGAGCTTCAGCCTCTTTCTGTCAACCCACCTCATAGCAACTTCTTTCCAGATAAGTTGATTTTGAGGACCTCGAACTTCATTTCTACCAAACGTGGTCACTCCTTTTTAGGTCAGCCAGGCTATCACCCTTCTGGCAATTTTTTGCTCCACCTCTTCAGTCTAATGAGGCAGAAAGACTTGTTCCTTGGTACAAACAATATAAAAACATACTGCTCTTTAAGGGTGCAAATGATCATCGAGTAGATGAGCAGCTCTCTGTAGTGTTTTCCAGAGCAAAGAAGAGCAAGGCAGTACAAAACTAGACCATTGCGTAATGGATTGCTCTGTGCATAAAGATCTTCTATGCACGGGTGAAAAAGCAGCTTACAAAAGGACTGCGGTTTTATTCCACCAGGTCCAAAGCTGCCGCCACTGCGTTGGCTCGCAAGGTGCCTGTCCTGGACATCTATCATAAATGGGAGTCGGTACACACATTCGCAAATCGCTACTGCTTCAACAGTCTGGGCCGTCAAGAGAAAAACTTTGTCTGATCAGTCCTGCAGGACTTTTTGATCTGAACCAGTTGACAGACCAGCCACCTTTTCTATCACGAGGTGAGGAATCTGTGATTCTAAGTATCCATCAGAAGAAGTTACTTACCTTTGGTAGCAATCTTACTGTTGGATACTCTATCTAACCACTGATTCCTCATGACCCTCTGTTCTGTGAACTGGACTCTTTATCCATCTGAAAAGGTCCCAATGCAGAGTGCTTTTACTGACCATGCCAATCTGCTGATGAGCTCTGCATCTGAGGGCATGGAGAGCCTAGAAAGCACCTGACAGTGTGCATAGGTGGTGCTTATATACGGCTCCCTTCTGGAGCGGAATAGCGTCAGCGTGGAGCAACACAATGCCACCTATCGGTGCACTGGAGACAAAACATCAAAAACCTTTGTGGAGGAAAAGGTATGAATCAGACACTCTACACTGCTTGAGTACCATTCACAAGTGCTCAGAATATAGAGGGGATGGACTGCAAGCTACATGACAAAAAAACAGAACTGCGACCATCCTGCAAAAAATAAAAACACAGCAGGGAGCAAAGATGGCACCCATCTGCCCCACTGATGCACACCAGGCAACAAGAATTCTGAAAGTATACATTCTCTATACCATTGCAAGCCCCAACCCTCAGGCAGTGTTGTAGGATGAGCGAAAGCATCCTGAACTTATCTGAGGTGAGGAGTGAACCCCTAGGATACTAGTACCAACCCCAGAAAGAGCTCCTCACTGGAGACCCTGAAGGCAGCTAACCCAGCAGAGGACTGAACCTGCCTTGACAACCTTAATAGAATTGAAACTTTCCTTTACGATTTCTATGAATTTTTTCATTCTGTGTCAGGAATTGAGGTGAAAATTATGCAAGTTAAAAGCTTTTTCACGATCAAGTAGGCTATATCCACAATACATTTGAAATACAACTTTATAACAGTGGATTCTGAGGACCAGTCTGCTGCATTCATAATGTCCTCTAGCCACATGCCCAACGAGAAGGCTTTGGATGCCACAGCACTCCTTGCAGAGAGGCCTTTAAAGGTGGAAGTATTAATGCCGGCCTCCCGCATTACCCATCACATTAATTTGGTAATTGTTGGTAATTGTTGGGGAGGAAACAGTTTTAAAAGGTTTCCTAAGTGCAAAGAGATGTTGACGATCACCCATGGGTCTAACGTCTACAGTTGCGCTCTTATATGCTTTCAAACATTCCACCACAGATAACGGAGTGTAATCATTAAAGGCAGGTTAAGAAACCATTCTAGGATGAGTCTTGGTGCTCCTGCAAACATTTAAAGTGACCCTATCCGGGGTATACAATCTGCTAGACAAGTCCAGAGCCCTGACATCAGGCACTCGCCTGCATGACACCATGCACAGAAACATTGCCTGCTTCCCAGACAGCTTCTTCCTTCAAAGGAATTTGTCCTGAGAGCAGGACAAGAATAGATTAAGCACGCTGTTAACATCCCAAAGGATGGATTATCTGGGTACTGGGGGAGTGATAATGCGATGGCCCTAAGAAGTTTCCTAACTATAAGATGGCCCTTCCACCCCTCGCTCCCCCTGAAAGCAATCCACCGGCTAATGCCTTGCTGAAATGGCAGATATGAAGGAGTTTACCGACCTGTAGGCCTTACCCTGAGGGCCAAGTCAGAGAGGAAGTTTAGAATATGTGCAAGATCTGATTCCATGGGATCCATGTGTCTCCACCCAGCCATTGTCTCCAGGCCGACCTGTATCTTTTGGTTGTATTGTCGGGCCCATACCTTGTGGATGAGGTCCTGAGCGTGTTGCAGATGTCCCAAGATTTTCCTTCTTCCCCTATAATCCTACATGCCATGAGTCATAGATTTTCTTCCAGCGCCATCTGGTCAAGGAGAGGTTCCAGTTTCCTCAATCTGAGTAGGATTGATGAATCCCAGAAAAGTCCCAGAATAGCTGGAAACCAGGCTTGCTATCTCCTGAGTGAAGTGACCATTACCAAATCTGTCCTCTTTCTACTGACCTGCGTTGAAGCCCTCGTAATCATCGCTAATGGGGGGAAGGCATACCCAATTTTCCTTCTTCAATCTTCATGGAAGGCACCTTCTGGTTTGTTCACCAACTGAAGTACTTGAGCATCTGATGATCTATTCTGGAGAAAAAGAGGTTCACCAAAAATGGCACCCAAGCAGTGTTCAGGACTTTGAACAATTCTGGGTCAAGTTGCCACTAGCACAAGTCTCTGAGGTGTCTGGAGTTCCAGTCCCCCACATTGTTGTCCGACAGGAAAGGAACTCTGCTGTCACTGAGATATGGTTGTCTAGGCAGTATTGCCAGGATTTCTGTGCAATGTGAGTTAGGATCTTGTACCACCTAGATGGTTGATATATCTCACAGCAGATATGTTGTCTATCCGGAGTCTTCAAAGTACTCCGCCGGAAGTTCTAGGCAATTGATGTGAAGATGGCTTTCTTGTTTTGACCAACTTCCCCCTGTAGATGACTCTCTACACCTGGCCCCTAGCCCAGTTGGCTTGCATCCGACTCGACTATGTCAAGATCGCTCTCCTGTCCCACACCTCCATGTGATTCAACCACCATCTGATTTCCTCATTGGCCTCCTTTGAGAGTGGGACCAATTCTGAGTAAGTTAGTCCTCTCCTGAGATGGTAGACTATGAAACACTGTTGAGCCCTGTAGTGAAGGGTTCCAGGTTGTATGGAAGACAATATAAGGCCCACTATCCTTGCGATCTGTCTGAGCGAGGATTTTGGATTTGTCAAGACTCCGCTCCACTCCTGTCTGATCTTGGCCATCTTTTTGCTTGGAAGACTCAGTTACTTCTGCACAGAGTCTATCACGATAGTGAAGGGCTAAGGAAAGATCGCCCTGTATGGAGGACGATACAAGGCCCACTATCCTTGCAAACTATCTGAGGATGATTTTGGATATGTCAGGACGTGCCTCAACTCCGGTCTGATCTTGGCCCTCTTTTTTGCTGGGTAGACTGAATGTTGCCTGCACAGAGCCTATAACAAACTCCACGAATTACATTCCTGTTGTTGATGACAAAACCTATGGCCTCCAGGAGAAAGAGTCTCCGTTAAGTGATCCACGGGTCTGGTGGCTCAGTGGACTAATGCGCCCACTGCAGGGGCCTGTGTTCGACCCCATGGTCACAGTTTCAAATCCTGGCGGGTCCACTCAGCCTTTCATCCATCTGAAGTCAATAAAATGAGAAACATTGGGTTAGTTAACAGTAAACATCTGTTATTCAGCGTCAAGATGCCTACGGGTGAACATGTGCTTTACAAATTTACGTTATGTTATGAGGATGTCATCCAGATGGAATATCCGGCGAATGCCCCATATTCTGAGGATTTCCACAGCCTGTTTGAGGACCGTGATGAAACAACTGGAAGCTGAAGAGAGCCCAAAGGGGAAAGTGGTGAATACGAAGCCCCAATTTCTTCAGACAAACTGCAGGAACCTGTGGTGAGGTTCGAAAATGGGTACTGAGAGGTAGGCGTCTTTTAGGTCACGGAGGACCAGCTAGTCCCCCTGCCATACTGTGTCTCGAAGAAGGTGAATACATTCCATTTTTGAAGTAGCGATAGACTAACCAGTTGTTGAAATCCCGCAGGTTTATCAGGGGTTGGAAGCCTTTGTCTTTCTTCTCCACCAGGAAAATGTTGCTGATGAAATCTCTTAGATGATGGAAGGAGCAGGCAATAGCCTGTTTCTCCTCCAGCTCTGCTACCTCATGGCCTTACGGGAAGACTTGGGCCTCTGAGAACAACAGTGGTTGGGCAGCAACAGGTAGACTGGGGTCCTTTAGAGTTCTATGGGGAATTCCCATATTGTTTGAAATACCTAAGAATCTGATGTTAGTAGACATCAATTGTGCACAAACTTTACTAGCCTGCCACTCGCTACCACCCGGTTCGGAGGTGCTAAACTTACCAGAATAGGAACTGGAATTGGCCATGCCTCAAGAGACACCTCTGTTGCGCCTTCCATGACCAGCCCCTCCTGAGGGGAAGAAGCCTCCAAACTCAGCTTGATCCTGGTAATAGCCCCTCCTGGAGTATGACTCCATTGGTCGGCTTTATTGTTTGAGCGGCCAAAGGAACAACCCCGTTCTCTGCCGGTCCCTGGAAAAACTTGGGGGCAAACATTTTCTTTAGAGAAAGGAAGATGAAACTCGAGACGAACTTCCTGAGTTTGTTTATGGAGGAGTCTCCAAGGACTCCACAGGGCCCGCTTCTGGGGAAGCCAGAACACCCTCTCCCCCACCCCCACTTGGGATCAACCTTAATAAGCAGGGACCTGCATCTCTCTGTAAAGATAGAACAATTTGGATGCCCTAGAAAAATTATGGCCCGCTGGGCCCAACCCGAGAGGATGCTGGTTGAAATTAGAGAGCCTGATTGCTTGACTTCTTCTGCCATATCTAAGATCTTAGTCAGAGGTCCCACCAGGTCCAGAATTTAATCTTGGCAGGACCACCATGAACCATGGCCCTTTTTGGGATCCTTAATATACTTGGTCAGGAACAAGGCCATTTTTGTATCGATCTTCAGAGTGAGGGCGAACTTACCCTAAAGTGAAGGGTGAGGGCACTCAGCCCTTAGTCTGTTGTGGACATCTTTGTCCAGAGGTTTACTTAGTCATTCTAACTTATAAGCTGTCACCTTACCTGTGGGAGCCCATTTGGAATACTGGGAGTGCTATATGTTATCAGGATCAGTATGTGCACTACTAGGCGGTCCCCACAGGTGTCTGGTCAGACGAGGTGTCTGGATTGTCAGGTTAGGGGTGCTAGGGCCTATCCGGCTCCTTGTCGCCGTCAGAGTTCAGTGGCAATTCATAGCAAGGGGACGATGGGTAACCAGCAAAGGGACCTGTTCTCTGGTTGAGCTAGCACCCCTGATGTATCCTATACTCTGGTTTCTCTTCAAACCGAATAAATCTTTCACTTTTTACCCGTCATGTACCCTGTTTAGATAGGTCTTGGAAATAAACAGATCAAGGTGCAATGCCTAAAGATAGAGGACTACTCAAAACCCCGATCAGACGTTTCCTCAAAGGACCTTAATGGATTAACTCTTACGGTAGCAGGGAAAACAACCTCAATTTTAGACTGCCAATTATTTTGGATGTGGAGGCCTCACCCCCTAGTTGTGGCATGCTTAATCATCAGCGACCTCATCCCACCCTGGTAAAATGAAGCTGACTGTACAAGATGGGATCTAGATAATCTAAAAATATAACTCAGTATAGTACCTTTATTTGTGGGTAAGTAAGTACATTTTATTGTTTTCAGTTATTTGAAATCATAACAATTTACCAAACATGTATAAATACAGGATACAGTTTCATGGTAAAAGAGACATAATTCTGCTATTTTGTATCATCATGCAGACTAACTCTAATGTACTGCCACAATACAGTTGTTGCATCTAGGGTAAATGAGTTCCTAAGCTACTTTCTCTAAAGAACGTTTTAATAACCCACTGCTACACAGTAATAGCTATCCAAAGTGCACTTAGTAAGAACTTACAGCGACTGAACTGCTATTTGCAAAAGATATTGATAAAGTGCATAAATATCTAAAAGCGAGATAAAAAGACAGCATCTTTTTAAAGCAACTTAATAAAGTGCAGCGTGCAATAGTAAAAATAGCAATGGCACTATTCATAAAAAATACTAAGAGTGGTTAGATATTTGAGCAACAAGGAAATACAGCATTTTCCAAAGGAATCACTCTAATTAATTGTCTTGTAAGTACCATCAAAAAACTTGAAAAACCTAGATGTTAACTGTAAATTACACAAACACATTTTAATCACCGTTTTCATTTTCATCACTGTTTTACACTACCTTAAACCTAAATGAAGAAACATTGGTTTTAGCCGAAAGCATCTTAAAACCTTCAAACCACTGCAGAGGCACACTGTGTCCCAGAATGATTTTTGCTTACAGTTACAGCCTGCCGTTGAAAGCGACAGACAGTTCCAAGCGCCCATACTTATATAGGCATTTAATGGTATTATTCCACACCTCAGCTTCGTGAGGTCTTTTTTCTGAGCGAGACGTAGAGGGTTGGATAGGTATGGTGACTTCCTAATAGATTTAAGAAGGTTGCACACAGGTCTGGATGGGCCTTCAGTACCAAGTCAAGCCAATCATCATTAAGAGATTTTGTATTTGCGCTCTTCAAAGTTTTGTAGGCAGATTTAGGGCCCACATTTTTCTGTGAATCTAAAAATTCAATTGAGTCACTTGCGTCGGTCTCCCTTTGGAGCTTTCTTTTACCTGCATACCTAGCCATATCAGTTCCCTTAATCATCCAGTCGGGGCTGCCTTAGGCTTGGCGTAATAGCCTAGACCCTAGCTTTTGCTCTGATCTATTGCTTGTATAGGCGGAATTCAAGTCTTTAATTTGAGTAGATGAAGTTGCATCTCGCAGCTGTAATAATGGCATCTCGCAGCTGTAATAATGGTCGAGCACCGGCATTGGGCCTTATCCAACCTAGTAGCTAGACGATCCTTGAATCCAGCGTGTTGTACGTCAATGTTGGTATGACAGAGCAGATTGCTGTTAAATCTGATCCTCCCATATTGTATAAAAAAAATTGGAAACTGATATTAAGGAACGTACATATTCCTTTCACTGCTAAAAGTTGTGCTTGGTGTAAGCTGCGCTAGTTGATATCAATTCCCAGGGCAAACCTCATGTAAGATGGTGTGTGTTGGCTAGGGTATCTTACTTCATCCATGCTTCGATTACAATACATAAAGGCTGATGATTTGAGGGTGAACAGGAATGTCAGAGGGGTACTGGCTTTATAATGTGTTAACCCACTCCTGTACCAACCTCATAAATTAACCATAGTGCCTTAAATACAGTTCACATACTTTCTAAAAACATAGTTTGTCACCAATGTTGTTACCTTTAAATAAAAAAAAGGGGGGGGGAGATCAATTTTCCGGTTCATTCTGCGAGCTTGCAAGCGGATCTGACCCGTTTAGAGGTGATGCGCCTGTTCAGGGAGCTACATTTACTATGAAATCTGCCAACGTATGTGTGACTCACGCAGATTTGATGATGCCGGGGGCCATTTAACGATGCTTACTCACTATTCTGGTCATGAGCAGCTGGAAGATGGAGGCAAGTTAGGTTCTTTGACGGTATTTCTCTTGACAGAGTAAGTTTCTTTTTTAATCGCGTTGCAGATGGATTCTTTTCTGCTATATGGCATTTAGAAAAAGATGCTTCCATTGGCAATATTGAATGAATACTCAGAAGTGATGCGTGAGTGCGGATATCCCCACTGCCACCAATGTTTTTGAACTCACTTGTAACTATGTGACCTATAAGATAATTATTCTGTTACAAGTGAGTTACAGTGCTGGTTCTCTGTGTGTTTGCTCTAACTTTTATGTGATTGCGATCGTACAGCATGTCTTCCTTAACATTTATTATAATGATGAACGATACCTTTAGAGATATTTACACGACATGACTAACACGAATAGCACGTAGACAATCACAAAACAACTTTCCTCTGGATAAAAAATCCCTACGAGTAGGTGTTTTTGAATACATATGACTTAGTTAAGGAGTTTTAATGTATTGTCTTCTCATGAAGCTATATACTGTGTGACTACAGAGGATACCTCCATACCTCTCAGACCATGGAGCGCTAGTTCCCCAGATTTAAGGTAAGCAGCTATTCTATTAGGTTTAAGCATGCAACCACCCTACACAAGTGCCTCTCATGTTTGCAGTGCAGTGTCGCAAGTATGCTGCACGTTTGCGATAAGTCTGTCTCTGTGCATATGATCAATTACCTGAATGCCTAATCAAGACTGACTAACATATTCAGATGTAGTATTGCTTCTTTTTTATCCTTATCTCATGGACAAATATTACCGGGGTTGTCAAGGCAGGACTCTCGATTTGACAATTCTTTCTTCCTTACTAATTAGGTATAAGGAATATAGATGGAGATCTCCTCCCTTTTTGGCCCTGACAAATGTCCATGACAAGTACTGGCATTTATGCGGGCAGAAACATGTTGGTCATTGTGATGTACAGGTCATTATACCTGCATAATATACCCTAGCGTTGGTTTTAGCTATACCATGGGTACCCACAAATAAAGGAATTATCCTGGATTTACCTAAAGGCATTTTATATTATTTGGATCCAGTCTTGTCCAGTCAGCTTTATCAAGAACTCCCTCTCAAAGAGGTTGAGGCCACCCTGGTAGTTTCATAATACCAGGATGGGATGAGGTTGCCGATGAAGAAGCATGCCATAACTAGTGGATGAAAAACGCGGTACAAAAGGGGGTGGTGATGGACGGAGCATCAGAACTAATCAAACACTCACACCCAGTCATCCTTGCTCACTTTGCCACTGGATTCAAGCAAGCCTGGCTGAAGACGGCTGAAATGCCAGAAACCGGTCCTAGGAAGCTTGTTTCCGGTCCAGGGAAGACATGGCTTGGCAGTTCGGGCTGGACTGTTCCCATGAGGCACAGGGTCAGACTGATTTGCATATGGCCATGTCTGAACTGGGGTGGCAGAGTGGGCTAAAGAACGGTGATGGATTAAACCCAGATCAGTTGACTGGGGGTGAGTGCTTGCAAAGTTCAACACTCCGTCCATCATTTCCTTTGGTTTTTGCTTTGTTCGCCATAAGTTGGCAGGGTATGCTCAGACGTGAGTCCCTTGCTCACTTTGCCACTGGATTCAAGCAAGCCTGGCTGAAGACGGCTGAAATGCCAGAACGGGTCCTAGGAAGCTTGTTTCCGGTCCAGGGAAGACATGGCTTGGCAGTTCGGGCTGGACTGTTCCCATGAGGCACAGGGTCAGACTGATTTGCATATGGCCATGTCTGAACTGGGGTGGCAGAGTGGGCTAAAGAACGGTGATAGATTAAACCCAGATCAGTTGACTGCTTGCAATGTTCAACACTCCGTCCATCATTTCCTTTGGTTATAACTAGTGGATGAGGCCTCCTCATCCAATATAAATGGCACCCTAGAAATAAGGTCGTTTTTCCTGTGACCGCAAGGGTTGCTCCCTTATGTTCCTTTGAGGAAATGTTCGATAGGGGTTTTGAGTAGCCCTCTATCTTAAGCCATCATGCCTTGATGTATTTATTTTGATCTTTGTGGAGAATGTGCAGTGGCTTATCTCCTACTCTCTCTTGGTGTTACATAGAGAGGTGGTTGGCCAAAAAAGCCTTTTTAAGGTGATCTAGGTGTCCTCAGCGTTGGAGTCTCTTGGATGCTTGGGAGTATGTTTCGGCTGCCTCTGAGGTTCTGACCAGGAGGGTCCTGGGAGGTCTTCTCTCTGAGTGAGGAGGTCTTAATGGGCAGCGGCCAGTTCAAAATGTTTCTTTTCTAGAGGTGCCAAAGCTGCTGTGAGGGCATTTTGCCAGAGGCATCTACAGCCTCCGCAGTCTGAATGCCCCAAGGGACAAATTCCAGCTTCTCTGACTCCACATAAGATTCTTCCCTTTCATACATGGCTAGGCCAGGTTTGGGCCATATTTAGAGTCTTACGGCAGTTAAGGGTGGAAGTATCACAAACAATTCCCTTCATGAATAGGGGGTTATGGACTCCAAGGCCATAGTATTTATTGGCTGAGTTAAGGAGTACCAGAGGTCGTGACGCCCAGCTCATTCTTTTCAAGGGTGGTTTTGCAGGGATTCTGCTCACCAACAGAACAATGCTTGAGACCATAGAATATCCGTATGTAGGGACTGAGTCACCATACCACCTCAGTATTTATGAGCCAGAGTCTGACTAGCTACAGTGCCTCACTTGCCCTCCTACCGTTACGAGAGAAACAAATGAGTTGGCACCCCAGAACACAACACTTTCGACCCACTCGGGGATCGCGGTAATAGGATACACCCTTTTGCTCTCCCACTTGTACTTGTCCACAATAAGATAAACAAGAGACACAAAGGAAGTTTAGAATATGTATTTAAACTACCGTGCTCTAAGATGCAGTATTTTTGCCACAATTAAGAAACAAATGCATATTGAAAATTTCCTTAGCATGGTTAACGAACCAGCGATAATAAAAAGCCCTGTCATATTATAAGACAGATTAGATGGGTGTTCTACATCTCAGCTGATGCAGTATTCTTGCCTCAGTACCTTAGCTCACTGTGTGTCTATTAGAACTACTGCCCTCGGTTATATGACAAGACATGTTTGCTCACAAACAGCAGCTGCATTCTCATGTTATGTCTAGGTGCTAGTGTCTGACCAGAAAGAACAACAAGGGGCATTGTTGTTTGACCTTGTCTATGGTGTTCAGACTAAATCCCAGGAAAAGAGCAGAACCCAAAAACATATGCAGGTTCTGTGTGAAAATACAATGTGGCACAAAGCAAGCATGGTTATTTAGTAATGTGTGCAAAACTAAATGCAGCCTACAACGTGCACAACTAGGCTAATGTACGGAAAACTACAATGGGCCATGCAGGAAACACACAACAGTTGAGCATGGCAGCCCCCATAAAGAGGCTCATTTACAAATACAGACCCCTGTTTGGGGTGTCACACTTCAGGCTCCTAAGGCCAGGGATTGCGTTTGTCAAAGTCAAGAGACACCCCCTGCACCGGGAGGCAGAGGAAGAAGCCTTTGCTAGGCACTTGCAGAGCTGTGAGAAAACCCCAGTGCTCTTGTGAGGCGCGACAAAGGCCTTGCAAGGGGGTGGGAGCCATCTGGAGGTCAGAAGACCGAAACTCCGAAGCGTGGCCCCCGCTAGTGAACCACTGTGCAGAGAATCGGAAAGCGATCCTACGGCAATAAGAGATACAAGAAAAGAAGCAACTTAAGTAATTAAAGAAACACAAAAATTCTGTTAAGGCAAAACAAAGCTCATTATGCTCAAAACATGGACTAAACCTAAGAGTGCTTATCTGCAGCTAGAGCAGCTATAAAAGAGGGATTACAGGAAGCTGTCATACCTCTAATGGATACTGATTGGTTGCAGTTTGATTTCCCTCTGCTCATGGGAAATGTAGTTTTCTTTAGTTCTGGAAGCTGCTGGAGTAAAATAAAAAAAGAAAGTTATGCATAATCATCGCCTCTGGTCTTGACATAGAATGGCTGTTATGGTCAGCAGACGTGTGCCCCCAACTATACCATGATCCCAACTTGGCAAGGTACTGACTTTATTGGAGGACGTACCATAGGTACAGTGAAACCCACATCTATTATGGCAGTGCAACACCACATGGGTGAACGGGCTGCAGAGTGGCCTACGAACCATGACAACATAGGAGCTGAACCCCCACTCAACCAGCAGCTTGGAATTCCCAGTGCACTAATGTGAACCACCTGGGAGTCAAGTGGCAGATGCTTCAGACCCATCGAAAACACTGTCCCAAACAGCAGAAGAGACTGTAAGGGACAATTTCATTCCAGTGGCTGAGTCCTCTGACACTAGCTCAGGAACTCCTTGTAGAAAGCCATAAGCCACCAGTGGTGCCAAGACAAATGTGAAGACTCAGAAGGCTGAAACAGTTCCTAATATCTGAAGTGGTAAACCAACTCAAGGACCCAGAACATTCAAGAGGCATGGAACAAGAACGCCACATTGGATCACCGGACCAACACGCTCCACCTTTCCGCAAACACATGTGCCACGCTACAAATATGTGATACTATGGCAGTGAGGAGGCAGCCTCACTTCCTTCCCATTGCCCTTCACCCTCCTATTGGGGAGGGGGTGGTAATCATGAGTTCCCACATGGAAAGACAGAAACCACTACCAGAAGTGGTTAGAAGGAGAGTGCAACATACTTAGGGACATGTTCAACCAAGGCACCTTTCAAACCTTTGACCAGTTATTAAGGGAATTTGCACTCCCGGAGGGGGGAACACTTCTACTACCTGCAGCTTTGATACTGGCTTCTGACCCCAGGAGTGAAACACAATGCTAATAGACCCCCCTCCCCCCTCCTTTGAAAAATATCTTTTGTACTGCACGGGGGGAGACACTATGCTACTTTTTTAGCCATCCAGGGAGAAGGAACTGAGTATAGCTCTTGATCAGGAACAATGGGAAGAAATAGTGGAGCGAGCAACCAACATTGCCTCCCGTGTAGGGGGCAGGGTATCACTCCTGAAAACTCTCTTATCAATGGCACTACACCCCAGTGCACTTGGCGAAGATAGGAAGTGGGAGGGATCTGAAGTGCTGGAGTTGGTGTAGGGAGGAGAGATCGTTGACCCATTTGCTGTGGTTGTGTCCCACGCTGATGAACGTCTGTGTACTGGTCTTGACTCAAGTAAAAGTCATCCCTGGATTGATTCTCACCAAGCGCCCAGATGTGATATTGGAAGTTGAGGTCACCGAGTAAGATGCAGCAGACGGTGACAGGGCTATGAAGTCTGTGAGGAGACTGCTGAAGGTGGCACATGGTCCTGGTGTTCGGTTGGCTAGGGTACCTTTGACGGAGGTGTGGCTGCCGGTCTTAAATCGGAAGTGCATGTGTTCCATGAAGGTTGTGTCCTCGTCGATGTAGGTGGTGTAGGTCCTTGTGGATGACAGCGAGTCCTTCTTCTGGTTTGTTTGTTCGGTCTGTCCTGGCGGGAGACCTTGTAGGCCAGTGGAATGGCTGTGCCAATGTGGGGTTTAGCCAGGTCTCTGTCAGGAAGAAGGAGTACGTCTGAATGGTGTTCCAGATCTCGGTATCATGTTTGCTGAGAGATCTTGTGTTGATAAGCATGCATGCCAGATGGGGTGAGGCAAGCGAAGCGCAAGGGGAGCACATGCTGGTGCAGGTTAAATGGCATTAATGGAGCGAGGTGAGGCATGGAAGCAGCTGATAAGGCTTAGTCTGGAGTTAAGTGCACGCATGATGGAGGCTATACAGAGGTGACATTCAGTCGGACCAGGGTCTGTGGCAGTGAGAGCAGTCCAGGTGCAAATGGGCTTGCCTTTGCCGCCATTAAGTAGGTCCTGGGTGAGAGCGCTGGCTGTAAGGTGGGGCTAGAGAAGGGCGGTTGGCAGGAGGGGGCATGCGACTGAGATGCGGCAGGGAGCGGGGGAGGCGGGAAAGTACTGTTTGTGGACCGTTTTTCTAGATGTAGTTTGGCTCCCTTGTGGCCATTCACATCCTGTCTCAGGCCTTGAACTACTTCTCCCTTCCCCTACTGTAGAGCAGACTGGGCCACAGAGATTATTATGTCCTGCAGATTTTTCCCTTGGTGCGGGATTTCCCTGTTGGTGGCTACTTGTGGGGATGCACACTCACTCATCCATTTGCAGTCCAGTTTATCCTTGCTAGTGCGCTTAAATAACCCTTTTTCGAGATCTCTGCGACAATCTTTCCAATTTCTTCCTCAATAAAATCCTCAGCATCTATAGTAACTTTGATCCCCAATGCAGGATACAAGAACTCATCAACCAGCTGCCCACCACCACCAAATTGGACCACCAGATCACACACTGGAAACCCCTGACCCCAGAAGACACTCCGGGACCCCCACCAATCTCTTCCACCATATCTTCAACCTAGGAGAAACTCTGATCAGCTCCCACCTCAGAACTATGATCAATACCTCCATCCATAGTAGAACCATCCTGGACAACTGGAAATGTGTAGAAATCACAGCTCTCCTGCAAAAAACATGGCAGATCCAACGGAGTTCAGCAACTACAGACCCATCTCACTCCTGACCTTCATATCCAAAGTCGTGGAGAAAGCTATCAACAAACAACTCTCCAACCATCTCAAACAGCACCAGCTACTACACATCTCACACTCTTGATTCCGCAATAACCACAGCACGGAAACCTCTCATTACAGCAACTGACAACATCTGGACCATCACGGACAAAGAAGAAAACACTGCACTCATGCTACGTAACCTCTCTGCAGCCTTTGACACAGTCTCCCACAGCACCCTCATCACAAGACTCCACAACTCTGGAATACATGGTCCTGTTTTGAGCTGGCTGGCCTCCTTCCTCTTCGGCGAGATCCAGCGAATCAGGCTCCCATCCTACATCTTCAAACACAAGAACCACATAGGCGGAGACCCTCAAGGATCATCACTGAGCCCTATCCTCTTCAATGTCTACATGAGACCACTCTCCCACGTCATAACATTCACCGGAATCAACAGTGTATTCTACTCAGACGACACCCAGCTCATACTCTCCATCACAGACAACAACCACACCGCCAGGACAAACTTCAACACCTGCATGTCCAATGTAGCAAACTGGATGAAACAACTGCCTTAATATCAACACAGATAAAACTGAAGTCCTCACCTTTGGCAACAGGAGTTCTCCATGGGACTTGTTGTGACCAGCAGACCTGAGAACCACGCCCACCCCCACCGACCATGCCAAACCCGTGGTATCATTGGGGATGACAGACTCACAGTGGCCAAACAAGTGAAAGCCATCACCAGCTCCTGCATCTCCATCCAACACATGCTATGCAAAATATTCCATTAGCTCCACGATGAGACCAGATGCCACCCAGATCCTCATCATTAGTGGATTGTACTATGGCAACTCTACACTGGCATCAAAAACCAACTCTTTCAAAGACTCCAGACCACCCAGAATGCTGCCAGACACATTCTCAACATCCCCCGCAGTACAGACATCGCGCCCCACCTCCAGGAACTACACTGGATATCAATCCAGAAGCGATGCCAATTCAAACTGCTCACTCACACATACAAAGCTCTCCACAACATCGGACCTCCACTTCAACTTCCACCAATCCAAGAGTCAACTGCACTCAGCCTCACTCCCCCGCACAAATACTCAGCATCCGCAGGAGCAACTCAGGAGGGCGCTTTTTTCCTACATTGCCACCAAATCTTGGAATGACCTTCAATACCACACTAGGACCTTCTCATCCCGAATAATGGAATAGCCAGAAACTGAAGACCTGGGTATTCAACTACGAGCCTGATCGGTCTACTCATCTACTCCAGTGCCTGGTTGCCCCTCTGGTGATAAGCATGCTTTACAAATCCTCATAACATATGTTTAAAGCTTGTGAGGACATGGAGAGGTCCTGTCTGAATTGAAGCCCAGGCAACATGTACTTAACTTCCCAACATGTGCAAGAGTTGTCCATGAAAACCTGAGCCTAGGAAACTATGCTGCAGGAAGCTGAAGTTTGAGATGGCTCGCTTGGGACCCCTTGTGACAAGCATGCAACAAAATGTCTGAAATGCACTGCTGCATCACAGAGAAATTCCCATTTCACCTTGCAATCGTACCCTTAACTTCAAGTAGAATCGGGTGCAATCAGGGTCCAAACAAAGGAAAGAGACCCAGCGAAGCATGGTACCCCCCAGAGCCAACATAATCTCATTCCACTAAATAGAGGACACTAGCTGCAGCAGAATCTGAATCGGAGTTGTAACTACACATCCCCGATTTCTAACAATGCAAACAGCTGAGTCCTTATGCGAACCCGACCATGTTTGAATCGGTTGTGCATCATGCCACGCAGCCCGTGTGACCACCCAAGATGTAACATCAGAGGGTCATTGTTGACCTGGGGGACTCACAGACCTACTGCCCAGCAGGGTAGCAAACAGTCTGAACCATGTACACCTGCTCACCTGCATATACAGCCCCTCCCTGCAGCCACTGAACTCCATTGTAGGGTTGTTGGATAAAACAGGTCAAACACAAAGATAAATGGACATGCTACCTTCGCATACCCTCCAAACTCAAACTAGGTGAACACACTATATGTGATGGCGGTAAGGATGCTCCCCCGAAAGGAGAATAGGAGGGTCACCAATCTCAACGGGTAGAAAAATGCATCAGTTATACTGGATGAGGATGCCTCACCCACATCTTGTGGCATGTTTTATCATCGGCTTCCTCATCCCACCCTGGTAGGATGATACCACCAAGGCGGATTCAACTTCAGAATGAGGGAGTTCTTAATAAATGACAATAGATAAAGGTTAGATCTATAAATACTATTTTAAAATACCTTGAGGTAAACCTAAGGATTTCCCTTTACAATAGGTATCTCCAGTATAGTTAAAAATGTGGTTGGATGATAGTCTGATATAATAAACAAATAATCCCATTAAGGCCAATGTGTTACTACCCTCGCTAGTTCCTCAGGAAAATGGTCAGTGGCATTTGTCAGGGCATAAAAGATCCCTGTTTCTTTTGTTGCCTGTGATGGTCACAGATAACAGCTGGTTATAAGGAAATGAATTGGGTCATTCTGCTGATATACCAGTTTATGCATGTGTGACGAGAGGGGGTACCCCACTCCAGCCAGACCGTTAGGCTATTAAAACCCACAGTTGGTAATTGATTGTCAACTTTGAGGTTTCTTAAAAGGTCCTTAATGAGACTCATTGAAACTGTTAGGGGGTCATATAATGCAAAGCTGTAGTTATAGAAGTGACCTTGCTATCAATTTTAGACATGATTTTAAAACCCTTTTCACTTCATGAGAGGTATTTTTATTATTGTTATTTTTGTTCCAGCCCTTTTGCATCTTCTTAAGTCACAATTCATAAATGTTTAGGTAGTAGTAAAACCGTTTACTGTTTTTGAAGCTCTTAGTATGTTATGTTCATGATGCTCAAACTGTCAGTAGCCCCCTTTTAAGACCTGCATCAATGGGATTGAATACATCTTGACTGCCACTTAGACTGAGGGCTATGACGTTTTCTAAAAGAGGTTGGATAAGTGTTGGCAGTCATCTTCCTTTGTCTTAACAGTGGTTTCTCATTTTTAGTGTGCGTGGGGTGTGCCGTTCAGTACATGTATCACAGAGAACTGTGCAGTGATTTGTCCAATCCAATGTGATTGCTGCCATATTTGCAATGCTCAGTAACATTGGGAGTTGATGGGAAGTGAAGTGGAGTAGGCCACCTTTACTGCATAATTAATCTTAATGTGCTTCACAAAGTTGAAGCACATTAATCAGTTTCTTAGTGAGCTGATATTTAGAATTACCATAGCTGATATTTAAATGACACAGTGGAGATATTACATTTACTTGAAGCATGGCTGATCTCACAAAGATCTAAAAACTCACTCAATGAGCAATGGACAATAGTCCAGCCAAACGATACAACGACCAGTTGTATATTGACTGAAAGTAATAGCTGAATTGGGCTGCTACTACTTGGGAGGTAACATGTGGGATTTACACTTGATCAAATTTAAGCAACTTGCCAAATGCAATAGCCACTCCATCTCCTGCTCCAGAGGTTATGGATGCCAGTGTTTTAGGCATCCTTCAGCAGTTCTAATTTTGTTATACTTTTGTCCAGTATCTGCTGTAATGGCAAGCAGTGGCTGTCCCCAAACCCTCTACGTTGCAGTCTTCCAGCAAAACAGCTCATCAAACTGTCACCATCCACGGAAGCAGTAAAGCAGTAGAAACTTCATGTCAATTGTCACATAATCCCCAAATATACTGCCCTCTGCTATCGGCAATGCTGCAATGTCTCACATCAAGTTACTTGCAATGCCTTTCTTGTATGTAATTCAATAAGTTAAATTCCCCTGACACCCAGTAAAAGGCTTGCCACAATAAAACACAGAAGCACTGCGTATAGCCACGCTTGAATACAGAATTCAAATTCGGTTGCATACAATTTACTTTTATGTTACACATTTCTTTCTTTTTCTACTTAGATTAAGCAAGTACAAGATGAGGAAAGAAAGCAGCTAACCCAATTAAGAGATATTTTAAAGGCTGCTCTTCAAGTTGAACAGAAGGAGGTGAGCATCTACTGTAATTGATTTCTCTCTATTAAATGCATACATTGCTGTGGCTACTCACAAATCAAATGTCAATCAACCCCTGTCCATATTTATAAGATACACCAAGAAAGCAAATTCAACTACATTTCAGTGTGACTGATTACAGGTAACAGACTGTTCAGGAGCCGCAATGGCCCGTGGGAGGCTCTATTGATCTTATGGTGTGAATATTTCTGCTTCTCTGTCATGGGATTGCCTCTGAGATCCATAAATAGCAGAAAATATGGCCATGCATGCATGATTCCTGTAACACTCTTTCTAATATGATTTTCTCATACAAAAAATACCTTTAAATAAATGAGAATATGCCTTTAAAAGGTAACATTTCCTGCACTTCTTTATTTTTAAACAAACCCAAATAAGAATAATTAGTCATTTGATAGATGACAACATCACTGTCTACCTCCCAACATGCTGAGACTTTTTATTATATTTTTGTGGCAGTGTGTGCTTAGTCCTTCATAACCATTTTTTCTGCAAAAGATATCCAGCCCAAATGTGCATTTCTTCCTGCTCCCTTTGTTGGGGATTCTAAAGGTATCCAGGGTTTGGGGTTTCTGTCATTGACCATTTTTTGTGTGCAAATAAATGAGAAGTGCTGCTGCGCAGGAAGGTTTTATTTTGTTCTGAAAAACGCATCAACAAAAAGATTGCTGTGGTTTGATAGTCTTCTTCCTAGCATTCAGAAAGGATTAGAGTTGTAAAAAGAAATCCATTTTAGCTCAAAAGTATTTGCAATTTTCTAAGTGGTGGTCCTTGAGTCAGTCAAAAAAGGTTATTAGGACAAAGTTGTCCATAAAACAATTATGCAATCAGATAATTAACTACACATTTTCTTTAAGAACATAAAATACTGCCATGGCCTTTTAAAACCGCGAAATAGTTAATATTAATAAAAAGAGTTAAATTGACATCCCTTGTTACTGATGCACTTTAAGAACAATGTTTTACAACTTTTAACGTACGTCCAGTAATAGTTAACAATCAAATATTTACTTTTGTGATTGAAGATAAATTGCCACAGCTGGAAGCCTAGCTTTATTTTACTAATTGAACTGCCTAATTCACACTAGTAAAAGAGAACAATTCTGCTAAAGAGTGGCCCTTAGTACATGATACAGAGGGAGCCTGCAAATCAAGCACTCCATAAGAGATTATTCAGATGGGCGAACCAATGCTCTTCAGGAATAATACAGTTTAATAATATAGAATTTGCTGAAGTACAGTCGTTTTGCAGACTCACACTTTTCTTTAAATCCCAATGATTAACAACCTTACTTATTAAATTTTATATTTTATAATTCTAATTTCTCTTTTTTTCTAATGACGTTTTTTTCTTTTTCTTAAACCTGCTCAGAGGTTCAGTGCAACTCGGGTCTTGATTAAGGAGCCTTTTGCATTTTAAAAATTGTATGTTTTTTAGAATTGTAAGACTTATCAACCATTTAGAATTACTATAGCCCTCAGTTTTACTCCCCAGTTTCTTCCTAGTTGACAGGTTTGTCTGCAAGTATCAACCCTCTTTTTAATTGTATTTTTGTACCACCCCATCTTGTCATCCAAGCCTGCACAGATAATCCCACTTGAACAGAAGGACATCTCTTACTGGCTGCTCTATTTTTATGTTTATAGTTAAATATAGAGGCCCCTGGTCACTACTATCCACATGTAATAAGGAACAATTAGAAATGTGGCAAGCAAATCCCAAAACAATATAAAATCATTGGAACAAGACTGTGTACAAGTCCTAAAATTCTGGACTGCAGGACTATTCATCTCACTGTGTCCTTTTATACAAACTAAACCATTATTGGCTAATCATTTTAATAGATGATCAGCTTCTTTTGAAGGATGGTGAATTGGGAAGTCGGCTATTGAAACATTGCATGCTTCCTGGCTAGATTAGATGTTGTATTAGCAGTTATGGAAGGGGTTCAGCTTCTTGTTGAATTTGACAGCACAAATCATAAGACGAGCATTAGGGTACAAAGTTGTAAACTTAATAAGACCTTCCTCCATATATAGTATTGAATATACTTAACACGGATTATTTATGCACATATACATTGATTAATGCCAGCAATGATTCTTCACTGACCCAGCACTGTTTGATGCAAAGTCTGACAGCCTCTGGAATTCTTTTTTTTTTATTTCAAAACTTTTATCTTGAGAGTTAGGCAAATAAATTAAATATAGCGGATGGGGCATATCGGAATGCCCAAGTCCACTCATTTTGCAAAACATAGTATAGTAATCTTGACAGTGTGCAAAGGTCCCTTTGGTCAGAGAATGTGGAGAAGCAGTATAGGTACCATAGTAATTTGAACCATTTAGAGATTACAATGTATAAAAAAAATACATAAATGCCATTCATCACAGATAAGCTGTACTCAGTGTATTAAAGGAGGGGGACTGAAGAGGAAGCAAAATATCAAGTAAAACGATAGTGAACAGAGAGTGCAGTATAGTAAGGAGGGAGAGCAGCTTCTAGAATTCTTAGAGGAGCTCTTGTCAGTTTTGCAGTCTGTGCATGTTTTAGTTACAGCTTAGTAGAGGCTCACTTTCTTTTGTTAAAAAAATATTTGGAACATTGGTATTTTCAGTCAAAGGCAGACCAGTCTAAGGCATAAACCGGGTCTTGTGGCTTATGCGTCCACTCTAGGGTACTGTGTTCGACCTCATAGTCACAGGTCCAAATCCCGGCAGGTCTATTCAGCCTTTCATCCTTCTGAGGTCAAGAAAATGAGTACCATTGTGTTGGGTAACAATATACATCTGTTATTTAGCACCAAGATACGCTTGGGTGAACGTGCGCTTTACAAATACACGTTATGTTACCAGTTGACTGATTGGTTTTACTTTTTTAAAGCACAAAAAACTAGCGAAGAAAACATTGCCACTTGCAGGCATGTTTAATTTACTTCATGTTTTTACATAAACACAATTTAATAACAACACCGTTGAGTCAGTGTTGGATTTAGCTTATGATTTTCACAATAAATGTTAGACTACTGCCTTGGTTGTGGGTTTTCATACTAAAACAGATCAGTCTTGTAGTCTTGATCAATGGTTTGTTGTCACAGCCCACTTAGTCCTGTTGTATTGAGCACATGTTTCACCACATGGCAAAAAGTACAATAGAAGCGGTCTTTCAGTGGAGGCACACAGCTTCTGCTCAATCAAATTCTGTACAGTTATACTATCATAAACAAGTACAAAGTTAAAGTTTGCAAAATAATATACAACCCTTCCTAGAATGGTTTAACAATGATTCTTTAAGTGCAGATCTTCTATTCTCAGGGTTTATCACAGGGGTTGCCAACCCCAAAACCCATGCACACTATGGTGATCTGTGAGACAATAACAAAATAGCAACCTACAAATGTTAACACCGTGTAATGACAATCCACCCTTAAACACCTCTTTGTTTTAATATACTGTTTTCAAAATAAATAAGTCAGGTCTACTGCCTTAGTCATAACTTTTCATAATAAACAGATCGCGTCAATAGCTTTAATCAGTGGCTTGTCAGCATAATAAGTTAGGTCATGCTATGTTCAGCATAAGCTTTCCTACTAGGCAGAAAGTACAGTACTACCACTCTTACAGCGGGAAGCACACAAGGTCTTCAGAATCAAACTCTGTAATCAAGGTAGCCAAAATTTGGGTGGCGCTAAAACCCTTATCTCAGAAGTGCTTGTTCATATACGGTCTGGTGACGATTATGCTGACAAGGCAGATTTAAAAATGGAATACTGAGACCCTTAATTATAATCTGAAGGGGCAGTCAAAGCTGATTGGTCTGGCCATAGGCGACTGGGTTACATATCCCAAATCTTATTAACAGAGTCTGCTTAAAGTCGATCTTCAGGATTTTTAATCAACCCATACAGATTTTAAAATGTTTTTTTCTTTAGTGCCTTTGTTTGCATATCATCTTTTCTTTTAAAAACAATTGCCTCTTTAATAGCCCACAAGCAATTTACATTATAGATTTATATGCCTGATCATTTAAAAAAAATTACCCATGATGCTATGAATTCTCTAATTTGCTAAAATAACATTCTGCTTTGGGATCATCTGCCTAGCAAGCTTAGATTAAATATGTGAGTGTTGAGAAGGATCAAAATAGAAGTGTTTTCTTACAGCTAATAGACTTGTATATTTGGTCAGAGAGAAGCGAAAACTAATGTGGGTGAAAACATAGGCCTCTTTCAGAACTACCAAATTTTTCTTTCTTTTCGAGCAGAATTCTATGCTATCTACTACTTTTTTATTCTACTACAGTCTAATAATATTGCCACTGGATTCAAGCAAGCCTTGCTGAAGACGGCTGAAATGCCAGAAACCGGTCCTAGGAAGCTTGTTTCCGGTCCAGGGAAGACATGGCTTGGCAGTTCGGCCTGGACTGTTCCCATGAGGCACAGGGTTACACTGATTTGCATATGGCCATGTCTGAACTAGGGTGGCAGAGAGGGCTAAAGAACGGTGATGGATTAAACCCAGATCAGTTGACTGGGGGTGAGTGCTTGCAATGTTCAACACTCCGTCCATCATTTCCTTTGGTTTTTGCTAATAATTATGCTAGGCTTGTTGAAAAATTATTGTTTCATGTTGGAAGAAGAAATTCAACAGTGTATTATTTTTCGCTCTTAATAAATATTTAAACATTCACATGCCCAGTTATTATATGACTATGATTGGAATTTGATCAATTACTTAACTCAGAATTTCCAACATCCATAAACTACAGAGCTTCAAGTACGTTGCACTTTTGTGATATTTGATGTATTATATGCACAGTACTGTAACTGAAGAGTGTATTCTTCTTTTCCCACTATGCTTTTACCTTTTGTGACCGAAGTCTAGGAGAGTAAGTGAATTTAATATTCTGATTATTAGTGTGGTTGCATGTATGTTAAAATAAATGTTGTAAAATAATGTTACTTGTTGTAAAGCCTAAACATTACAAGAAGTTATTGAAAGTATGCTGAAATATACAGATTTTAAATTTCCTCTAATTAAAACGTGTTACTCAATAATGTTCTGTTGCAAGTCCTCATTGATATTTCTTTGGTACCCTTTATAGTTAAATAACATCTGATACTGAAGGGGAACGTTTGTTATCCTTCATTTCTACTTCATCTTTATCAATACTACATTTAATTTGTGCCTTTATATTTATATACATCTCAAACATTTCATGTTTTACTCCACAAATGTGAAAAGAACTTTCTTTTCAATCTTGATTATTTTTACATATACTATCCCTTCCTCCAATACCACTAGATAATGACATAGAGCTACTACTAGGTGTTAGCAAAAGCCATGATTCACCAGTAGTCAGTCTTAGATTTCTAGATGTCTGCCAAAACATATTGGCCTAGACATTGCATTTTACCTCCGTAAGCAAAAATGCTCCATAGAATGAAATACTATTTCTTTATCCTAGAACCCTAGTGCTTCTTTTCTACTGATTAATGTGGAATTACTCTCAACGATCTAAATTCTCAAGTGCACGTTCAGTAACCCCTCTGGACAGGCATTGGTCTTGATAACATTAGTAAGTTTCACCTTGTCCTGCCTCTTTTCTGTTTCACAAGATTGATTATAACCATCTACAGCTCGTGCAAGGCATTTCTTTTCTGGCACTCTAGAGCTATTTGTACCCAGGAATTTTCCTATACCCGTTATCTACTGTGTGCTTATTCAATACCTCCGGCAACAAGATCGAAATGACATTGTTTCTGTGATGCACAGTTTTGCTTGCTGATAATCAATGCTTTCAAAAGCTGCAGGTTGACCAACCTCTGCAGAAAAACTAAAGGTACGATTATCTAATAGCAAAATTTCCAAATAATTGACTGAACACTTGAATGGACATCTGTCATCCTAATAAGGGGCAGGACTTAGTCACATGGAGCAAAAGTTAACTAAATATCTCTGGTGCTACTGATTCCTTCTTTCTGGACAGAGTCTTTAAACCAATTATTTTTTTTAAACTCTGTATACTTTTTTCCCGCTAACTAATGTTAAAAGTGCTCGTGTTCTCTCCCTAAAACATGTTAAAATTGTCCTATAGTTAATTGGGATATTTAATTTGCTTGTCAGATCAGATATTATTTTATTGTTTCAATTATTAAAAACCATATACAATATGTGAAACATTACAAAAAAAATAAGACTTGAAGTTAAATATTGACAGCCCACCCAAGTTTAAAAACGTTAAAAGAAAGCATAAAAAAAGTATTCCTTTTGTTCTAATTGTCCACATGTTTAAATAATCAAAGGTTTACCTTTCCCACCTCCTCATAAAAATTTCGTTAACTGTCCCACATGCTTTGGTGAAGTGCACCAAAAATAGAATAAAATTGCCTCACGTATTCTTCTCATTCATTACATATTAAAAGACTGTTTCAATAGAGTCTTACGAATGTCCATTAACTTGGGACATATACAGATTATGTGTTCCAGTGTTTTACTCTCCGAGTTACAAAGACAACACATGCTATTTAATATGAAGGTTTTTTTTTTATTGTGCGCCAACTGATAAAAAGGTAAATAGAGGAGTCTGAGTGTAACAATAATGTTATAGCCTTCGTGTTGAAGTTAAAATCGAAGTATGGATGTCCATTAGTCGAATAAGACTCCAGAATATACAGAGTTTTGTTTAGAGATGCCCTCTAGATGTCTAAGAGGCAACTGGTTGTTTTTATTTCATGTTTTGACAATAACTTCGGAGTGCTTTGGACATTTTGAGCAATTTGTTTATGGATGGCAGATTATGCTTGGTCAGGAAATCCTTAACGCGAGGCCCTGCCACTGATGCTTCAATATGTGGTTTTGACAATTCTTTGGTTTTTCTGCTCACCATGCCATTCCAGTTTGAACCCAGCCATATGCAAATCAGTCTTGACCCTGTGCCTCATGGGAACAGTCCAGCCCGAACTGCCAAGCCAGGTCCTCCGTGGATTGGAAACAAGCATCCTAAGACCGGTTTCGGGGTGTCATCCTAGTTGAAGAGGGGTGAAACCCCGAAACTGGTCCTAGGATACTTGTTTCCGGTCCAGGGAGGACCTGGCTTGGCAGTTCGGGCTGGACTGTTCCCATGATGCACAGGGTCAAGACTGATTTGCATATGGCCAAGTCTAAACTGTGGTGGCATGGTGAGAAAAAGAATGATGGACTTAACCCAGATGTCTTGACTGGGGGTGAATGTTTTGATTTGTTCTGCATTCCGTCCATCAATTGTGTGTCTTTTGTTTTCTCGCCCCAAGTGCGCCAGGTATGCCCAGACGTGGGTCCTGGGCTCACTGTGCCACAGGAATCAAACTATCCTGGCTGAAGAGGGGTGAAACCCCGAAACCGGTCCTAGGATGCTTGTTTCTAGTCCAGGGAGGACCTGGCTTGGCAGTTCGGGATGGACTGTTCCCATGAGGCACAGGGTCAAGACTGATTTGCATATGGCATGTCTAAACTGGGGTGGCATGGTGAGCAAAAGAATGATGGATTTAACCCAGATCTCTTGACTGGGGGTGAATGTTTTGATTTGTTCTGCATTCCGTCCATCAATTGTGTGTCTTTTGCTTTCTCACCCCAAGTGCACCAGGTATGCCCAGACATGGGTCCGGGGCTCACTGTGCCACTGGAATCAAGCTATCCTGGCTGAAGAGGGGTGAAACCCCGAAACCGGTCCTAGGATGCTGTTTCCAGTCCAGGGAGGACCTGGCTTGGCAGTTCGGGCTGGAATGTTCCCATAAGGCACAGGGTCAAGACTGATTTGCATATGGCTGGGTTCAAACTGGAATGGCATGGTGAGCAAAAAAACGATGGATTTAGGCCCAGATCTCTGTACTGGGGTGAATGTATGACATTGTTCTGCATTCTGTCCATCAATTGTTGTTTTTGCATTTGTCACCCCGAGTGGGACGGGTATGCTCAGACGTGAGTCCCGTGCTCTCCATGCCACTGGAATCAAGCTATCCTGGCTGAAGAGGGGTGAAACCCTGAAACCGTTCCTAGGATGCTTGTTTCCAGGCCAGGGAGGACCTGGCTTGGCAGTTCGGGATGGACTGTTCCCATGAGGCACAGGGTCAAGACTGATTTGCATATGGCATGTCTAAACTGGGGTGGCATGGCGAGCAAAAGAATGATGGATTTAACCCAGATCTCTTGACTGGGGTGAATGTTTTGATTTGTTCTGCATTCCGTCCATCAATTGTGTGTCTTTTGCTTTCTCACCCCAAGTGCACCAGGTATGCCCAGACATGGGTCCTGGGCTCACTGTGCCACTGGAATCAAGCTATCCTGGCTGAAGAGGGGTGAAACCCCGAAACCGGTCCTAGGATGCTGTTTCCAGTCCAGGGAGGACCTGGCTTGGCAGTTCGGGCTGGACTGTTCCCATAAGGCACAGGGTCAAGACTGATTTGCATATGGCTGGGTTCAAACGGGAATGGCATGGTGAGCAAAAAAACGATGGATTTAGGCCCAGATCTCTGTACTGGGGTGAATGTATGACATTGTTCTGCATTCTGTCCATCAATTGTTGTTTTTGCATTTGTCACCCCGAGTGGGACGGGTATGCTCAGACGTGAGTCCCGTGCTCTCCATGCCACTGGAATCAAGCTATCCTGGCTGAAGAGGGGTGAAACCCTGAAACCGGTCCTAGGATGCTTGTTTCCGGTCCAGGGAGGATCTGGCTTGGCAGTTAGGGCTGGACTGTTCCCATGATGCACAGGGTCAAGACTGATTTGCATATGGCCAAGTCTAAACTGGAGTGGCATGGTGAGCAAAAGAATGATGGATTTAACCCAGATCTCTTGACTGGTGGTGAATGTTTTGATTTGTTCTGCATTCCGTCCATCAATTGTGTGTCTTTTGCTTTCTCTTACCACGCAGCAAGGCCCAAGAACTCCACAATATTTTTGGTATGGAATCGGACAACAATTTTAGTGATTGCAACAAATTTAGAGATGCCCATGCCTCCTTAATAGACGTACCCTTTGATAACTCCTGCCTTTTTGTCGAGAAGCAGGAACAGTTTAAAAATAGCAGGGCCACAGCACGCTCCCAGGGTCTGTCTTCCCCAGTTTGACAATTTCGCCAACAATTTTGCTTCCTCTGTACCGTCAATGCTAGACCACACTACTGATCTCACTGGACCCCAGCCTTTTCTTATCTGAAACTGTGTTTCTCAGAGGCAACGCCCAAGACATCATGGGCAATGTGCAGCTGAGTCCCCTAGATCCCTGCTGCTGCAGCCTCAAAATCCATTTTAAAAGATCTAGTATTTCCTTTAAGGCTGGCAAATAGTTACTTTGGACAAGTGGGTCCTTCAACTTATACCTAGGGGCTACATCCTGCTGTTTGTTTCCACCCCACTGTACCTTCCACCACCAGGGAGGCTGACCGATGACCACACACCAATCTTTATAAAGAAAGGGCAAGCTCCTTTGGCCAAAGGGGCCATATAGAGGTTCCCTGCGTCAAAGGTAGGAACTGCGTGTTACTCTCATTATTTCATTCGCCCTCTCAATGCCTTCCTGCATAAGCACAAATTCAAGATACTTATGCTAGCACAGTTCCTTTCTGCCCTGGACCCAGGTGACTGGACGGTAGTGTCTGATATGCAGGACGTTTATTTCCACATACCCGTTCTGCAGGCCCGGGTGCTATTTGTGGGTTCATAGTGAGCCAGGAGCAGTTTCAGTTGGGATGTTCCCCTTTAGCATCACCATTCTTCCCCCCTACCTCGACGATTGGCTGTTGGAGGCTGGCTCGTCCTAGGCAGTTGTAGACCACTGCCACATGACAGCAAACCTTCTAAACACATTGGCGTTCACAGTCAGTGTTCACACTTGTCACACCTGACTACACCCATTCATCAGAGCCATTCTAGGCACTGTATGGTTTTGTGCCTTTTCCCCGGAGTGCAGAGATCAGGACATTCAGGCTATGATTATGGGGTTTCAGCCTCTGTCCTGAATCTCAGGATGATACTGAGGCTGCTGAGATTGCTGACATGTATTCTGCTGGTAAACTATGCCTGATGGCATATGGTGGCTCTGCAATGGGATCTGAAGTCCCAATGGGCTCAACACCAGGGGCATCTGTTGTATTGTTTCCAGATTATGGAGGAGCCTGCAAAAGGCCTGCAGTTTTGCTTATCAGACCGCAGTTGGGTCTAATTCCTCTCCTTAACTCACCCACAGTTGGCAGTGGTGACTGATGCATCACTTCTGGTTCTGGGATAGATGGAAAGAACACTGGTTTCAGCTTTTTGGAGTTGCAGGCGTTGGTGTTGAGGACCTTTTTGACCACCATCAAAGGGAGTTTGGTACTGGTGCTCATGGACAACACCACCGCCATGTGGTACTACAACAATCAGGGCATGGTGGGCCCTTGGGTACTGTAATAAGCGGCTGTATGCCTCTGAAGTACCTGGATCGCCTGGGGATTTCCCTGATAGTGAACAACCTGGTGGGATCTTTAAATGCCAGAGCAGACCACATCAGACACAGATGGCTGGCGGATCATGAATCGTCTTTTAATCAGAGGTGTAGCAAAGTGTCTTAAAAAAATTGGGATAACTATGGCTTGATCTGTTTGCCATTGCTGAGAATTCGCAATGTTTCCACTTTTGGGTGCTGGAGTTTCCACGTCTGCTCTCTTTTAGAGATGCATTCTGGATACAGTGGAGCTTGGGGATCCTGTATGACTTCCTGCCTCTGCCTTTCCTGCCTTAAGTTCTATAGTAGATCAGGAACGACTGGGCCCAAGTCATCCGGGTTGCACCAGATTGGATGAGGAGAATGTGGTACCTGAAACTCCTGGGCATGAGTATCTGACGCTAGATATCACAAATGGGAAGAGACAAGGGACTGAGCCTTCTCTGACTCCCTTACCAATATCTAAATCTCACTCAACCGAGAAGAGCTAAAAAAAAGGTTGTTCTGTTCCCCAGATTGAGGGACAGGGAGATACTAAAAATCATACACCTACCCACAATGGGATGGAATGTCTCACATCCAACAAGTCAAGGTAAGACAAAAAAAGGTCTTAATACTGCCCTCACACAGTTTGCAGTGTCATGTTTCATCATAGGGCCGCATCATACATCCAGGTGCAGACCAACACACTGGATGGAGCGCAAGTTTTTTTATGAAGAGTAGTGGTGAGGGTAGAGTAAATGTGAAGAGACACCAAACAAAACGCAAAGGCGTGACACAACTAAAAGCAAAAACATATATTCCCCTTAGAGACGGGACCGAAAAGGTGCGGATACATATAATTAAAACTACCTAGTGGTCAACACCAATTTTTTTATTTTTGTTAACCCCTGGTAGGATTAAAATGTAGAATCTGGGGTATTCAGGGAAGGTAACGACCCTTATATCCCCACTGCAAATACCAACCTGTTTCTGCCAGCTTTTCTTGCGCCCAACCGGGTCGCTCTGGCATTCGTCAGGGTGTTGGTCCCTAGCTTATGGTCTTCACCCCTATTCGGTGTTTACCTTCTTATTTTGTGCGTTAGACAATGTCCAATTGTCACATACTCTGGAAAATTCCAAGAGGAATCATATTTCTCTAAAAAGAGAAAAGAAAAAAGAGAAGAGGGCAGAACCAATAGTTGTTGTGCTACCCGACCTTTGTGTATTCCTCTTTACACATTTAAAAAATGTTGTCTTCATCCTTTTGCCACAAAAACACAAACCGTTTCTCATTACAGCCCAGTTTTTTAGTGCACAACACATATGTCTTATTGGTAATCACCACACTACGTGAGAACACAGACACCCCTAGTTTCAGTAAATATAAAAACAAGCCTATAATCAGCTCATGTGTTAAAAAAATTAAGATCTTAATCTTACTCCATCAAAAACCTGCCACACTGTGTTGTTATTATGTTGTCAAGAAAGTGGTCCCAGCAACCATATCCCTATGGGAAGCACATCTCAAACCTGAGCCAATATAATTGTGGCTCAACTATACTCACAAGAGTTCACGAGTACTTCTCTGAACCCGGGACCTTAGTGGGACTGTGCTCTTGTCGTCACACTCTAAGGTAGAGTGATAAATAGGAGGGTTGGGGGGAGAACACGGTGTTAGTTAGATAATTATTCCCCTTCTCATCTGCTTTCTATATACAAGCGCCCCTCATTGACCTCTTAAAACTCAAAGACACTGGCCCAGAGAAACTTAGCTTCTCGTAACGCGCTCAATACAACAGAGGTTTGGAATCTCACAATGCCACATAAATTGCAGAGACTCGCGGTGGGTAGAATCGACAAATATACCTAGACGTTTCCATGTCTAACTCGCTCTCTACATCCACTTACTACTCCAAAGAGACACTGTCTATAATGTCCTCACGCCGGTCCTCCGTCGAATGCGTTTTTTTACCGCTTGCATCCATATAAAGAGCCTCGGAGTGTACAAAACACCCCTTCTCGGTCACGTGAGCGCGTCTCACGACCGGGAGTCAAGTTCATGGACATAGAAAGAGTACTCAACTCAATACCAAGCGTCAGGGATAACCAAGCTGGCGGCCATTTCTAAGATGCATTTTCTGTTAATAGGTAACCTAGAGTGTGTATTAAAGTGAAACTATACAGTTATTAATTACACGACGTTCTGAAAAGTTTGAATTATGTACAAGGGCCACATAATATCAGATCCCTACTGAGGATTACACGATGCGCCAACTGTATGCCGGCCAAACTGAGAGTGTTCTAAACAGAAGGAAAACCACGGGATATCAGATCTGTTTTTATTTCTTATTTATCTCATGTAGTTGGAACCAGGGGATACAGTCATTGAGTCCCTTTACACTGCTCTTCAGCCTATCCACCAAACGTTGTTCCCTTAGTAAAAGGAAATTAGAAATGTCACTTGTGTGCGGTGGGATAAAAGGTTTATCCAGTACTGTATACCTTAACTCTCATTCGCTGTGTTTGTACTCATTGAAATGAGCAGTCAGCTTAGTAGAGGATGTTCTTTATGGAAACTGGTAATTCAAATAAGGCTTGTTATTGTTCGACCGTCCATTACTAATCTATGTGTGACTGCCCCAGGTCTTTTGTGATTTTCTCATTTGGCACGTAAATGTGAAAAAATGTCATTTAATAATGTATTTTTTACAAATCTATAGGATTCTCAGGTGCGTCAAAGTACTGCCTACAGCTTACATCAACCTCAAGGTAACAAGGAGCATGGCACAGAAAGATGTGGCAATCTCTATAAGAAAAGTGATGGGTAAGAAGAATGTGCTCATTATAAAAGGAAAATAAGTGTTTTAAAAACATTTGTTTATGAAAATCAAAATGGCATGGTTTTTCACATTTTCAGAATTCGTAAAGTCTGGCAAAAAAGAAGATGTTCTGTGAAATATGGATTTTTGACAATTTCGCACGGCACAGTAAGTGGTTAAAGTAAAAACGTTTAATTATTTCTTCGAAATAACAGTACATTTGTAGTATGGGAATGCCCTACACTTTAGTCTGTGATTGCAATTGTTATTCAGTTCCACTACTTTCTAAACAGAACCAAAGGTATTGAATATTTTGAAAAACTAAATGGAAGCATTGGTGTGTTAGAAATGTAGAGTTTGTGAAAAAGCCCTGTTCTCCGTCAAGGGTTTTACTCTAATATTGATTGTTGGTTGAATCTCTCCAGGCAAATGAATGAACTCGGAACACATTATAATACTAATTTGCAATTCATTATAAATTAAAATCCAAACATTTTGTTTGGAGTTTTTTTTTTTTTTACATAAACCAAGTCAGTTACGTAAGGTAAATTACTCAGACAGCCCTAAACAAGTGAATCAATGGCGATTCCAATATGGGTTTTGTGTATGCTATAAGGAATAAGAAAACTGACCCAAATGCTTTAGGAATTCCAGAAGTTGATGCTCTCAGATAGAATTGTTTTCTCTGTGAGAAAATAATCCCTGCATCCAGTTGATTTTTAATATTTTTTGAATTCTGCATTTTCCGTTTTTTTGTTTATCTTTCTGTCTTTTGAGATTTGCCTTTTGAGGTCCCCTGGCTTGTTCAAGCTTTTATTTTTTTTAATTTTAGGTAGCAATATTTTTTCCACCTTCATCGCTAGGGAGTTTTCCCCTTTCTATTTTTCTTTCTTTTGTTCTTTTTCTTTTTAGGAGAAAATAAACCCACAAGCAAAACAAACACAGCAGCCATTGTAGAGCAGGCAGCCCCGGCCTCCTCCCTCCGTCCATCCCCCTTTCTACACACATAAAAAAGATAAAGCCTCCCCATAAAAAACAAGGTCTGACTGCACACGAGAAATACTGGATAACTCCGGCCTTACATGGCAGCCGGGATACATCAAATATCTGGGGATTGAATTTGGCAGCACTCTATTAGAGACGCTCCAACATAACGAAGCTAGCATCCTAGAGAAAATTAAAACTCTTCTTGATGCTTGGTCCCCAAGATTTATAACATGGTGGGGTAGGGTCGAAGCCATCAAAATGATGATCTCTCCCCTAGTGAACTATTTAACAACTATGCTCCCCTTCATCCTATCAGAGGACTTCCACCATAAACTGGACATCCTACTGTCCAAATTGCTATAGAAAGGGAAAAGAGAAAGAATTGGTATGAAAAAGCTCAGACTAAACAAATCCCTGGGAGCAGTCAATCTAGTTGATTTTAAACTATACCAGACGGCATTCTTAGCAAAACAAGGTTCATACTGGCTTGTACCTCCAGAAGAATAAACCCCAGTATTGCTGGACATTGAAAAATCTCTCCTTAAGAATCTCGCTCCAGCGGCCCTTCTAACCGCAAACCTCACCAAAGTCACCTGTTCAAAACCTATATTCAAAAACAGTTGGTCCTGCTGAAGGTGGAAATACTGTTAGACACTAGCATCAGACGGTCTAATCTTGAATCCCTCTGGGATAATCGTAAAATTCTATATAAAGGAAACACTCTACATAATGAAACCTGGGTTAACAGTGGTATCTATTTCCCCCAGCAACTTTTCAACGGAGCCTAGCCACTAACTTTTAAGGAAGTACAGGATAAATATAAACTAGATCAACTCGAATTTTACAACTTCCTAAAAATAAAACCTGCTTTAACTATAGCGAAACTATCAAACTCACCTCCTTCCCTCCCACAATATATATCAAAATTGCACAAGTTAGGCCACCAGGTCTCCTGGATTTATAAGTTAATACGCCCACAACAGTCTGCCCTCAATAAGAATCTCACATCCTTCTGGGAGTGTCACTCCTCTCTCCCGATTTCGGAGAAAGACTGGTCCAAAACTTGGAACTCAGTTATGAGAAATAAGATCAGCCCAGTACTCTCCCAGACGAAGTTCTGGTTATTACATAAGGCCTACTGGACACCAGCCCGACTACACTCCCATAAAATCTGTGAAGACCTCACCTGCTGGAACTGCAATGATAAAATAGGTGACCTGGAACACTTATTCATTCTGTGCGAATGCGGGATACCCTTTTGGGATAAGGTTTTCGAGTTCATATCTAAACTCTTCTCATATACCCCTAGTAGAGACCTGTCGACACTAGCATTCGGTTTTCTCCGAGCAGAGTCACTGAATGAAAGGGATGGGGCACTTCTGGACCTACTCCTAATGGCAGCGGTTAAGATCATTCTCAGCAATTGGAAAGACACGCGCAAAGCATCCTTTAAATGCTGCTTGAACTGGGTCTCCAACCTAAGGGGGGCTGACAACGTAGCTCTCCAGAACTCACCTTGGAAACCCCCTATCAGGCACATGTGGGACACTCTTGACCTCTATTTTAGCTCACACAAACCACCATGAACCACTGTAGTTCTGATTAACCAATCCTCCCCACGGAATACTCTCACTAGTGTTCGCTCCAACAGGTAAACGGCACTACTCTATAGACCATTAGATTCATAATGCTATCTGAGTTGTTCTGATCCCTGAGCTATGGTACTCCTTGCTGATTGCTTAATTACACTTTACGACATTGTTAATCTACTAAATGGCTTTAGTGAAACTAAGCCAAGCACTACTTGTGTATGAAAATGTGATAAACTAGCATACCCACCTGATTCCTCAATGCATTTTTTTTTTACTGTCTCTATTCTGTTTATCTTCATATGTCCACTCCTTATGTCCTTTCATTTGTAGTATTGTATGTATTGCTTTATTTGGAAACAACCAATAGAAATCTTTTTGAAATAAAAAAAAAACAAGGTCTGAGCCGATCACTCCTTTTCCAAGTTTGGCATTACATTTTCAGAAACCCTCCTCAGTGCTGTCGTTGGGAAAATCTGCCTTACCAGCAACTAGCAAACCGGCTCTAAAATAATCATTGATGACAACGACGACATCAACTACTACCTACGACGACGGTAGCACCATCAATGATGAAATCGTCAATGATTCAGTCAACGATGGAAATGGTAAAGCTGCCGATGGTTGAAACTTCTTTTACGTCATCGGTGGATTTGTTAATGCTATCGTCCACAACACCATCAATAAGGGAAAAAATACACTCTGAGCCAACATTACTAAAGCCTGAACATACCTTCCCAAGTAAAGTCCCACCACTCCCACCAACCCTATAGTAATAGTAACCATGATCTGCTAGGGAGCAACAGAAAGAGTGCCCCACAGCCAGAAAGGAATGGGTTTCTAGTCCCAATCCTTTTTAATAAGGAAGAAAACAGGAAAATGGTGACCATTGTAGATCAAATGGGAACAACAAGAGAGCGAGGAAAAGAAAAACTTGTCCTCTTCCCCAAACAATTTGACAAAACAAAATGGACAAGTTTTATGATTCAAAGCAAACTTTTTTTGCTGTCATTGTTGTAATAAACGTGAAAGGAGAGAGAGCACAACTGCTGTGAAAGAAACCCCTCACCCACCTACCTAGTAGGTGGCATGCTTCATCATCGGGGCCCAACTGGATTGTCTAGCACAATCCAGTTGTGCTACAACGCCTGGGATACAGTGGAGCAGGGTTTTGAGCAGAAAGTGGCGTGCTATGTGTGATGTGTTTAAGAGTTAAAAAAGTCTCTGGGAGATGCCCTATGGAAAAACTTTTATTATAAGGGTCCCAGGACTAATGTAAAAAAGTTTTGCGGGATATGTAATTAGGAATGTTATTTTCCTGATATCCCTTGTAAATAAGGTCAACTAGTTTCAGACTTCTCGATGGTTCTAGAGGCTTTCGTCAGGACCAGCAAAAAAATGTGAATGGCCGTATAAACAAGGTATAGGCCACGTGTAAATATCAGCACACACCCTAAAGTGTGCTGTGAGTGTAGTGGTAAGGTACTCACAGTAACTCCGTTTGAGATTACCTGAAAATGAAGAATTAATTTAGATATGGAGAACAGTTGTGAATCATGCATATACACTAGATGCATGCTCCTTTCAACTAAAGGCTAGTGATCTGAAGCCAAATGACTTTGTGGGTGTGCATGAACACTATAAAGGTCCCGTATGCAGCCATGTATTTACCAACATTGTTCAGCTGCACCATAGAGGGACGGAAATACATATTTCTCTAAACTCTCTCTTTGTAACATACAGGCATAGATCGACTCGTATGTAATCACACAGACACATGCCTGTTATTAAAGTACAAATATTGAGGGGCTCGCAGCTCTGTCCCACCAGGTCCCGTATGCAGCCATGTATTTACCAACACTGTTCAGCTGCACCACACTGGGACGGAAATACATATTTCTAAATTTGAATTTCGTGTTGTTTTAACAAAGAACTCTCAACACGTGACATCGAGTAATACTCTTTTATTTCATTTACTCATTCATATATTTCTTCTATTTCCATCAAACATAGACTACGTCTGCACCACTCGCAGACACGGCGTTCTAGTCCTTCTGAGCCGCACCACGCAACTTCCTGTCTGCCTGCTTCTTTAACCACTCCCCATTTCCATATCGGCGCTGAACAAGCGGACCCGATCACCGTCCTAGGTACTACGGACCTTTCCTCCCTTACAACTGTGAGTACAAGACAAGGGCGGGTTAATATTGATCGACCTTTTGGTTCCGTCTAGACCCAGAAAGTTACGCCGATTCAATCAATTACGGTAATGCTCATTACCGCTAGGCGTTTTACAAACAATTCTCCCCGCCATTACCTCTCCTTTCCATTAAGGTCAAGCGGAGAATCATACGGCGATCTAATCCCAGAGGCATAACTACCTCTCTATTCAAGTGAGACCGTCTTTCATGTTGTTTGTCACTTAAGCTGTTGTTTGTCTTTCATTTTCATTTATTTGTGTCCGTTTGTTGAACTCCACATATAGTGGACACCATGTTAATATACGCCACCATGTCAACAAACAATCACCATACTGCACGCGCACTTGGCCACTTAGCATATTGGCCCCCTGTTTCTTCATGACTTGCATAGTCACACCTAGTATGTGCAATACGTGTATGACTGCGCCATAGGCACGCACACAATGGATAAAGAGTATGCGCACCGTGTGCCCCAATATTACGATATCTACTCACTCACGGATCCCCTGTGTATGTTTACACTTTTGGGGCACATTGTAGCCACGCAAGCCTTTATAGTGTTCATGCACACCCACAAAGTCATTTGGCTTCAGATCACTAGCCTTTAGTTGAAAGGAGCATGCATCTAGTGTATATGCATGATTCACAACTGTTCTCCATATCTAAATTAATTCTTCATTTTCAGGTAATCTCAAACGGAGTTACTGTGAGTACCTTACCACTACACTCACAGCACACTTTAGGGTGTGTGCTGATATTTACACGTGGCCTATACCTTGTTTATACGGCCATTCACATTTTTTTGCTGGTCCTGACGAAAGCCTCTAGAACCATCGAGAAGGCTGAAACTAGTTGACCTTATTTACAAGGGATATCAGGAAAATAACATTCCTAATTACATATCCCGCAAAACTTTTTTACATTAGTCCTGGGACCCTTATAATAAAAGTTTTTCCATAGGGCATCTCCCAGAGACTTTTTTAACTCTTAAACACATCACACATAGCACGCCACTTTCTGCTCAAAACCCTGCTCCGCTGTATCCCAGGCGTTGTAGCACAACTGGATTGTGCTAGACAATCCAGTTGGGCCCCGATGATGAAGCATGCCACCTACTAGGTAGGTGGGTGAGGGGTTTCTTTCACAGCAGTTGTGCTCTCTCTCCTTTCACGTTTATTACAACAATGACAGCAAAAAAAGTTTGCTTTGAATCATAAAACTTGTCCGACCATTGTAGATCTACAACAAATAAACAAATATTTAAGAAAACAATTGTTTTGCATGGTTACTCTTCAAGGCATCCTTCAGCTTCTCAATCATGGAGATTATATGACAACATTGGATCTCCAGAGTTCCTACTCTCATATCCCAGTTCACCCGAAACACTTCAAGTTTTTAAGATTCAGTGTGGCCGACACTTATTATCAATTAAAGGTTGACCCTTTTGAACTGAAATCGACGTCCCACATTTTTACTAAATGTCTAGCTCCAGTAGCAACTTATCTATGACAGAAAGGATTTCAAGTATTCCCATACCTGGACGATTGGTTGATAAAAGTGCCAACTGGTTGACGGTCAAAAAAAGTGAACAGGAACCTCAAATGGAAACATTTTGTTTATGGTGCCAGAAATAAAAAGAGCCCTCTATATGAGCACCACCAGAACATATTCTGCCCGATCTGTTGCACTTAAAAAAAATTCAGGTTTAGTTCTTACTGCAGTTAAAGTGCACTAAGCAGTAATTTTAAGATGTAGAGAAGATCATCTGGTTCGCCATCTTTATGGTCTAGTAGGATTGCTGCACAATTTCTTAAAGATTTTTTCACAGTTATCCCTCCAATAAACCAACATCTTGGCAGCTCAATACCGTGCTCTCACAACTAATGAAGGCTCCATTTGGACCCATTCACAAAGCTGATACGACATTTTTATCATGGAAAATGGCACTGATATTAGCTCTGACATTGGCAAGAAGAGTTTGTTGAACCATTTATGCAGTTAAAAAATGATAAAGTAGTTTTAGAACAAATTTTTGATTCATCCCTAAAGTTCCAGCTGGTTATCATTTAAATGAACCTGAAATCATTCTTTCCGAATCCACAGATGTGACAGAAAGGTCTTTACATAATTAGTCATTAAAAGATGCCTGAAATTACTGAACAAGACAATTTTGGAAATCGGAACAGTTGCTGGTTGTATGTGGTAACCATCATAAATGTTTTTCACTTTCCAAGCCAAATGTAGGCCAACAGATTTCAGTGGTTCTCCTGTTTTGTCATCATAAGGAAGAGGAGACCTTATATTTACAGTCTAGGTCTATATATAAAATGTAACATATAACCAATACAGAAAGTTCAATACTGTAGGGCAGATTTTGGACATCGGGTTTCATACATGTTTTTGCTGGAGGGCGCACTGTCCTCTTGATAGAACAAGTGCGAAAAACCCTGATGGCATATTACCCGCCCATAAGGAAGGGTCACCTGTCTCTAAAAAAACAAGAGACAAGAAGAAGAACATTTAGATGACCAAAGTAGCACTTGAATCTTTACTATGGTGGCATCAGAGGATTAGCTTTATGCAATGAGTTCTTGTCCAGAAACTAATTTCCAGTCAGCAATAGACTCATCAGTTGCAAACATGAATGTCCTCACAGCTCCAGGGAATTCATCAGACAAAGCTGCAGTATCACATCATGTGACTTGAACTGAAAACTGTCCACAACTTTGAAAACTCAGAACTTTTTTTAGAATGTTCCTATTAAAGGAGCAGTATTGGAGCTCGCATGTGTCAAGGGCTATTTGTGTGTAGCTGATCAGGTGCATGTATTTCTTTGTATTCTGGCTATGTTATTGTTAATTTTGTTATGAAATACAGAGGATTACAAATCCCAGTAGTCACCCATGGACCCGGTAAACCTGAAGGCTCTGCATTGTGCATCAAATCTGGTCACTTGCTGAGTCTCATCCACATCAGCCTGTTTAAAGTATACTTTGACACTGTCTTAGATAATCTAATATAAAGGACCTTTGCAGGATTGGGGGCCATGTGGTCCTTGAGAACATATAAGGGAAATGTGCCTCTGAGTAGATTAAGAGCCTCAATTACTCAAATGGCATAATCAATTAAATACGCCTTCTTGAGTCCAATAGAAGTTAGAAACTATGGAGGTTTATTAAAATGTAAGATAATTTACAGAAGACAAAAGTACAGGTAATCAGTCCTAGAAAATTAGGATAAAACTCAGTCAAATGCAGCATAAGTGTCACAAAACTGATAGAAATAAAGACAGTCTTTTAAAGCAAGTAATCCATCAAGTCTGGTTCCTCAAGTCTGTCTAAAGGGTGGCTCAACTCCAGAATGAGACCTCTTAATAGCAAAATACACAATAAAAACCACATAGTCAGTATAAGGTGAGCTAAATGATTCATGGCGTTAGCAAATCACAATACAGAATAAAATACGAAAATAACTTACACCATAAATTAATCATCCACCAAATAAATAATTATTCCTGTTTTCCCTAATGTCATCGGATGTGACCGTACAAATCTTAATTACATATGCAGACTTGTGAAATGAATAGGCTCACTGAGTATCGATCATGATCAGTTGCATTTGAGAGGAAAGGCTTTCTCTAAAGCACACCAAGTGCAACATAGAGAGATGACAGAATCACAAAACATTGTGTTTAATCATATTTCTCTGCACATTTTGCTGCTTGTGGAGACAGTAAGAATGAGAACATTGTCACGTTTGAATTTTAAAATGGAGTCAATTTCTGTGGCCACAATAAATCTGGCAAACCTTTAGCTTCTTTTCTGAAACAAAGCAAATCAAACCCCAAAATTACAACCATTATTACCAAGGGATGGCAAATCTCCTCTAGAGAATCAGATATTCTTTCATAATTCTATCTTGAACACTACTCATAAGCAATCGTGCAACATACGAAGAGTGCATACAGTATCTAAAAAAACTACCCATCCCTGAAATTGATGATCACTCAAAAGAACTTTTTCTTATTTTTTTTTTTTTTTTTTTTTTTTTTTTGAAACCGTTTATTACAATCTCAAGAATATACAAGTATGGGCCTACAACCTTCCGGCCGGCCGCTAGAATGACAGGAGCATATGACATTTATACAAGAACACTGGGCGGTGCAAAGAAGCAAAATCAGGAGGTATCGGCGTCGTGGGCCACATCACTCTAACCCCACAATACGGTTTCATTTTATACACACAACACAAAAACCACACCCGCAAGGCAACCCGCGATCGAAAGTAACAGCACGTGCTCCCCGAATGGGGGACCCCAGCCATCAACAGGAGTCTAAAAGAGGGGAAAGGGAACAGATCGAGGATCAAAAGAACTTTTAAACAAGCCAATTGCCCATCAAGAGATTGTTAAAGCCACTTTTTATTTAAGAAAAGGGAAAGCTCTTGGCCCTGACTGCTTCGCTGCTTCTTTTTACTGCACTTGGGGACCATCTCTGTTGCATCCTCTTAAGACTCTTTTAGATCACTTTACCCACACAGGTGCAGTCACCTGTACACCGTCTGATACAACTATGATATTTATCTCAAAGGAAAGCAAAGACATCAAACTATCGGAAGACTATTGTCCGATAGCTCTTATAAATGCGGACTAGAAAATATATGAAAAAAATCTAGCACTCAGATTGAACTGCATCCTTCACAAACTGGCTTTATTAAGGGAAGATTAATTGCAGACAACATTAGACTATTCAGTCATGCTATTGAAAAAAGCAAATACCCTGGACAACCCTGCTTGTGAAATAGCACTAGATGCTGGAAGAGCGTTTGATTCAGTCTCCTGGATCTACAAGCCACTTTAAATGTTTTTAACTTAGGGCACACATTTACCAAAATGACTATCTTCATACGACCATCCTACAGCCAAAATAAATATCAGTGGTCACTAAACCAACCGCTTTAACCTTCAACGAGACACCCAACAGGGCTGCCCTCTCTCCTCCTTACTGTTTTTATTGGCTTTAGAAACACTCTTCTTTAGTTTAAGAATAAACTTCAATATTCCAGGAATACCATCTCCAGTATGCCCCCAGGAACCAGCAGCATACACAAACGACCTACTGATATTGACAGAACAATCCACGTCTGCCATACCAGCTATCCTATATATGATACACAAATATGCACAGGAATCCTGATAAACCCTCAATAAAGACCAGACAGAAATTCCCCCACACAATTGCCCTTGCAACAGCTCGACAATTAGTGATACAACATTAAATAATGGGAGAAAAAAGAATGACGTACTTAGGTATTTGGCTTGAAAAGAATTTGATAGCATCCATAAGATATAACAAAAAAACACTCCTACACTTTAAAGATCTATTAGACAGATGGTCCCCCAAGCACATCATATGGAATGTGCTTGTGCATAGAATACACCAAAATGATGATCTCTCTGTTGATCAACTTCATCATAAGCATGCCTCCCATTCCCTTCTCTAATGATTTTTTCAGAAGGCTGGATAACTTTATAAGTGACTTTTTATGGTCCTCCAAAAGGTATTTAAGGTACTCAAACTGCCAAAACACCTTGGTGGCCTTAATGTACCTCATCATTAGAGATACCAAACAGCATTTCTTGTCAGACAGGGCATACAGTGGTCCAACCACTCTTCCTCACATGAACCTACTTGGCTGTCCATTGAACAGAAACTCGACCATCCTCCAACCTTTATCACCATACACACTAACAAAAAGATTATTACCGTCCTCTCTGCTTCAGTACTTATAGGCACAGCCCATGCTATCCGTAAGCTAAATAGCAAACAAAATTAAAGAATCCACATTTGCTTTCCTTTGGCATAATACCAAAATTAAGATTGAAGGGAAAACGACTGGGCAGAAAAAAGCATAGTACTTGTAAAGGGTCTCCGCTCTCCTTCTGATCCTGTTCCCTTCTCAGCCATGAAATCTAAATTTAAACTTGGCAACCTGGGCTTTTACAAATTTTTATAGCTCAAAGTCCTAATATCTAAACCTAAAAGCTCTTCACGAACCAGAGATATTATCTTCTCTATATATGCTTAATTCTAGCGGACAAGTAGCATCTAAATTATACTCCTCTCTCAAACCTCATATCTCTAGACTGTTAACCACCGTACAACAGAAATAGAAACGGTTATTCCACACTATATCTGTTCCCTCTCTCGCAGATACCAACTGGGATAAAACATGGATGACTTTGACGAAAAACAAGATTGCCACTTCTCTAGCACAATGTAGATTCTGCACAGCCTATATGCCACACTGGACTCTCCATAAACTAGGCTTATCTGACTCCGATCTATGCTGGTGCTATAAAGACCGCGTTGAAGATCTTAATCATTTGATCATAGAATGTAATGTGATCAAAAACATCTGGACGGGCATATGCTCATTTATTCATAAAATACTAAACATTTAGTTGGACACCTGATCTCCCTTCCATAGCCATTTGCATACTCCCCTTTACTGATCACTCCTCCTTCAACAGTTTAGCTTCTTGACAGCCTTATCACAATCTGCCTAAAATCTATGCTATTTGAATGGAAAAACTTTAAGCAGTTATCTATACACACCTGGTGGGCTTGTGCAGACAATTCCCTCAATTTATTTTTCCTCCTACAGACTCCTTCAAACACAAAGATTTGGAGAAAGTTAGCTGATTACATGTCATGCCACAGGCCCCCCTGAACATCTCGCCACCACTGGAACTTACCCAAATCCCTTACACCTTTTGACCAAATCCCTTACTCCAGTGCTTATCATTCTATGTTGAATAGAGAAACTGACACAATACTAACTACGTCCATCCTAGGTCACCTCTCCTGGTGATGTCCTTCCCTTTCTTTATTGTCCCTCTCGGATCCAGTCCAGGTTTCCCGGCGCATCGGAACAGCGGCGGTGGCGGCAGCAGGACACGAGTAGCAGCAGCGGCAGAAGGAGGGGGTACCGCAATGCACGGTTCCACCCTGAGTGAGCTGCGAGCATGAGTTGCTACCGGAGAGCCAGGTGGGGACGCAGAGCAGCTGGGCAGTAGCTGAGGAGTTTACGTGGGGGTCTGCCCAGCCCTCGTCGCGACCCCACAGCTCCCGCGGCCCGGCGGTTCTCCTAAGGGCCTCTCCAGCGGTCAGCGGACGACCAGTGGCCGCGACCGAGGCTGCAACGAGGCTCAAGCACTGCCCCCTGGCGGTTCTGTTCTCCTCTCCCCCATCATGCCTAGGCTGCCCTAATCCACTGCTTTCCCTGCAATTTTTACAGACAGTGGCCGGAACCAATCCCTGGTCTTGTTGCTGCCGCTGCTGCAGTACAGGCCAGGTCCACTTGGACTCAGGTGCAGCGTGGCGTAGCCCGCGGCCCCCGCCATCACACTTTCGGCAGCCATCTCGGCTGGAGCCGCCCCGTGAGGGAGCTGCAGTGGCACCCGCGGCCAGGAGCGGAGGCCGCCGGGTTCATCATCCGCTGTTCTTGTCACCGTGGCAGAGAGGTGCAGCACTTTGTTGGTGACCGGCAGAGAGGTACGCTCAAGGTAAACGAGCGCTGTATGTCGTGGGAAGTAGGGCTGACTGCAGGAATTGCTCTGAATCATCGTGCCCTCCCAGGGCCTTCCAGAGCCCCCCTTGAGGTAAATCTCTGAGCTAGTGATAATTGACCTTGGCCCACCCGGGGAGAAGTTGCCTGTATCGGTTCACCCCCGGTGGGTTAATATTTCGGGTGTGCCGCAGGGGGCCAGTGGATGCAGGAAAATCGAGGGACAACGATTGGACCTCGGTGCTGGAAGCCCAGTGAACAGTTGGCATCCAAGTCCTTGGGCAGTGGTGCGGCTAGCTGTGGCGTGGCTCACGTGGGTAGTAATCAGGCGAAGACGACAGCCCAAAGATCATTCAGCCACATCGCTAGGACCCAGGGCAGAGACACCTGCCTTGCTCAAACTCCAAACCTCAAGGGGAAATTTTAAGTCTACCGTGGCACGATATAATCACTGACAACCGGGCACCCCTATTGAAGGATGACAAAAAAAAAAGAAAAAGCCTCTCAGCGCCAAGAAAATGCCCTCGTAAAGTCAATCCCTCCGACTCAAGTATCACCCAGAATCCTGAGGAGTGCACGGAATGCAGTCCCTTACAAAAAGGCCTCAATTTTTAAATAAATGTCTCCCTTATGATGAGAGCTCCCTGCCCCGACATACCCGATCAGGAAGGGCCAAGACCAGTAATGGAATGAACCACCTGCCTGTCAGCCCTTCCAACAACAAGTTCCTTGCAATACAAGAACAAAGTACAAACATCGGAAGTATAAACATCGGAAGACGCCGGTCTCAATCTTGCTCTTGGCCGTGTCACCCCAGGAATCAAACATAGACATGCAAGTTATCCACCCACTGACACCCCTGCTCTAACCCAAGGAAACCACAAGCAGGTTGTGACAGCCCAAATACACTGCCAGCAACAACTCACTCTGCAGTCTCCTGTTCAGCCACCTCCCTTAGAACCCACGGGATCTGGATCAACTAAGACAGAAGTGTCAGAGCATCAACAAAACCCTGGGTACTTATCACCAATATTTCTTCAAAACCTGGAATCAAAGTACACTGGAGCTCACCCCAAAGCTCTTCAAAACGGCCAATTTAACCAGGTTTTCCCCCTCCCCGATCGAAGCTCTCAAAGCCATAGTCCTCACTTTAGCAGTTTCATTAATGACCCATGATCAACTTCACCCGGTGAAACAGTCCAATCCATGGCATTACTCTTGCAATCGAACAAAATGGAGTTTCAAATCGACCTCCTATCCACTATTGCACAACGGCTAGTGGAATTGAGCAACAAGGTGGACTTCATAGAGAGCAAACTCAGCGACAATCAAAATAACCTGCTTTGCACCTGTTAGTATGCAGATCTCATTGATAAATGGGCAACACTTCCAAACATTTTAACAGACCTGGTAGTCTCATTAAAAGCTCAAACAGGATGCACCACGAGTCTGTCGAACAACATTAGTACTGCACCTATCTCAAACCCCGCTGACCCTCATGGTAACCCAGTCATAAACAATTCGGGCAACTCCTTAACAAAGCCCGACACTCAAGGACTTTTCGTATCCACCAAACTCTCCATCTGTCCACCCAGTCTCAATTCTAGCTCCCGAATCTTAAATCCTGGGAAGAACCTTGAAGGCAACACCTTCATTCAGACAAGGAAAGAAGAACCTCTTTCTAGGAGGGCCAAGAAAAAATTAAAGAAAGAAGAGAAAAAGGCCAACGCATCAAAAAGAGTCGCCCTCCTATTACCAACCCATACTCAAAATTCACAAATTGACAATGACAAAACACGGTTCTATTCAATCTTCACTAAAAAGCACATCCCAAGCAAATCAACAACCACAGCACCAACCCCTTTGGATGCCAAACAAGAGACTGCCAGGCCATTACAGCCAATTCCCCGAACGGGGGACTCGCACAGCCTATCAGGCCCGGCAACAACAACTCAACTACCTCACTCATCAAACACCACGAAGTTAGAGCACAGAAGTCTACTATGCTCAACCAAGGAACAAGGACCCAACATCGGGGACAATATATCTCAGGGTCTCTTACCCCTGGACTCCCAGAGCCCCATGATCAAACCGCTCAGCCATTCCAAAGCCCCATCCACCGTCCAGAGCCATGCCAACGGGACACTTGCCTAAGCCTTAATTTAAGTACTGCACAGACGGGTCTAAGTATCCAGCCCAAAGCAAACCAAGTCAGTAAAACTACTCACGAGGTAATCCTCACCCCCAGATACTTCATTAACGGCCAACATGACATCCTAAATAGGTGCAATGTACTTTGAATATTTAAGCATATCCCAACCCTCACAGAAATACACTCAGATGACCTAGCCTGGGTTAAGTTCCTGAGTCTCTCCAGTGACTCTCACGGGGAATCAACCTCAATAGGGCTGAGTCGTCACTCCCGGGTGGGGCTAACACCAGAAGAAATAGCTCAAATGGCTGATTGGGGAGTTGACATCGCTTTCCCCATACCCAGAAATACCCACACATACTAGCAGCATCGCCGCCAAAGAAGGAAGTTCATTCGGTTCTAAGGGGGACAGCGAGCAATCAACCAGCCGCAGAGTCAAGACTTTACAGTGCCTACAGGATAACAAGCACGCTTGACCACAGGACAGTCCACATCAGTGGGCCAAAGCATACCTTCACGCATGGCACTCGGACTGGTCCAGAAGGCCAGCCTCCACGACGGCACTTCTAACACTATAAACGCTGCTCGTCATCAGATCATGACCAGTACACAGGGAAAGGACATACAGCTGTCCATCATATCCTGGAACATCGCTAGGCTAAAAAGATTGCTTGGTTGCAATTCAGTAAGCAATTGCCTTCAAGGAAATGACATCATGTGCCTACAAGAGACATGGGCCACTGAACCTCTAACTCTCCCAGGTTTTTACGAATTTCACTCTGCAGCAATAAATCGTAACATCTTCGGGAGAGCATCTGGGGGGGTTCTCAATTTTTATTAATCAAGCCTGCAAAAAAGAGGCAACCTTATTAACAATGAATACCGCCGATCTGCAAGCGGTACTGATCTGCGGATTAAAAAGCAGCAACAACTCAATTCGGCTTTTGTTAATTAACTGCTACGTCAACCCCGCCTCCCAGCAAAAAAAGCAAGTACTAAAAATATTGACATAAAAAATGGATCACCTCATAAATAAATATGTCTCACACTTCCCAATTATTGTCGGGGACCTGAACTCCTGGCATTTGGGGTACTCAAAAATGGACTCCCCAACCCAGACTGAATCAGACCCTCTGCAGCGGTTCCTCTTCCCCCAAAATATGGTTTCTGCCCACACCATCAAAAATGCTATGGATCCTCTCTGGCTTCCTCTCCCCACCTTTAGGGATAAGTCCGCAATTGATTGCATCTTTATTTCAGATAAACTGATAACATACTTCAACAACTTTGAAGTGGGAAATAGGGACGAGAGTGATCACAGACCACTGAGGGTATCTCTTCAGCTAAACGGGAAACCCACAAAACAACTGGAAACATTAGGGGCTTAAACTGGAGAAGAGCTTCACGAAGTCCTGAGCAGAATAAAATGGTGCCCAAATCTAGGTCCAAAACTCCTGCAGTGGATTATACATAAAGAGTCGAGCACCATAGACACAAGTACTGTATCTCCCTTGGAGCTCTGAAAAGCACTCCTAGTTGAATAAAAAAACGTTCTTGGTGGACTAACTGGAATCTCTAAAGTACAGTACTTCTTTCCCCAAGGCCTACCATCACAAATAAAACCAAGGGCCCTATCTCAAACCAAGCACAGTCTTCAAAGGCCTTGAAGGAAAGAAGAAAAGGAGCCACAGATCCCCAAACAGGCAATAACAGCGCTTCGCACGGAACACAGAAAGAAAGTATGGGAGACACGATTAAAGAAAATCGAGGCAGAGTGGCTGAAAATATTTAACCTTCTCAAAGAAAAGGGACACATCCAACTTTGGAGACCTATCAAGCAACATAGCCACATCGATAAGAACAAGGAAAACAGGCTGGCAGCCTCTGAGTGGGTTAAATACGCAAATCAACTGTATACAACACTTCAGAACATGACTTATACCCAAACACAACAAACTTCCCCATTAACACATAAAGGGGTCAAAACACCTGTCATCACCAAGGTCGAGATAACCAACCCGATTAAAAAAAAATGAGGACAGATTGTGCCCCAGGTCCCAACGGAGTCCCTCCATCAGTGTCCCAAGCCTCTCACGGATTCTGGGCAGAACAGTTAACACCACTCTACAAGTAAGCATTCACCAACTCTACCGTCCCATCATCTTGGAAAGGCTCAATACTTTTTCCCATTCATAAAAAAGGGGATTGCACGAAACCTGAAAATTACCTGCTTGTCGCTCTATTAGACAGAGAAGCAAAAGCATATGCCAGAATACTATTGAAAGAACTAGAAACCTGGGCAAAAGATCATAACATCCTTCCCTTCTTTCAATCCGGTTTCAGGCCCCAAAGCTCGACCATAAATAACATGTTAGTACTGGGACACCTGTCACTCCGTGCGACCCAGCCAACACAACTACCCCTGTTTTGCTGCTTTGTTGATTACAGTGCAGCCTTCGAACGGGTTGACTGTGGGAAGCTGTGGGAAAAACTGGACTCCTGGGGCGTTCCCCAAAAGCTGTTAAAGGCAATAATTGCCCTTCATGAGGGGACCTGGGTTTGTATCAAAACCAGCCAAACGACTGTAACAACTAAAGTTCCAACCAATAATGGCCTCAAACAAGGGTGCGTTTTTCCCCCTTTACTTTTTAATATCTACACAGCCGACCTGGAAAAAGCCCTGGAGGGGACAAATCTACTAACACCAAGGCTGGGAAATATGCGGCTCCAAATTCTCCAATACGCCGACAACATAGTCACAATGGATCACTCTAGGACAGGCCTACAGTAAGCCTTACATATACTGCACAGGTTTAACCAAAAGAACAACCTCTTGGTGAACCAGGAGAAGACCAGGATAATTATCTTTGGGAAGTACCACCGAAAGAAGACAGCACAATGGCACCATGTGACCTGCAAATCAGAACATGCATAAGTTATAACTACCTGGGTCTCAGGTTATCGGAAGAGGCCAAACTCACAACCAATCTGCAACATCTAAGAAGCAAAGGGACCGTTATCATATACAGTTTGAGAAATCTCAATCGACGACTACATAGTCCAACTGCTTAACCCATCCTGAAAGTCTTAAAAGCAAAATTAGTTCCCTCTCAACTACGGCCACCTAGTCTTCCCTGGTGCTTTCAACAAGTTCCTCACAAACCACCAAATTTCTGCCTATAAGAACGTTCTAGGACTCCCATGACAGGCCAGGAAAGCAAGAGTAAGGTTGGAGCTGGGACTCCCCCGTCCGAACATTACCTGCTCAGGGGACATTTTAAAATACTATATTAGCACCCTGCGTGCTCCAGTAACTTATTTGAAAACACAAATTAAAACAATCTTTGAAGAAGGTGGATCTCCATGGCAGGTTCAGCTAGCAGCAGCCACAAAATTGCAAGAAATAGACGTTCAAAACTTGCACAACTTAAACATTCCTGTATCTGCTTGGAAAAGATCAGTGAATACACAGGTCAAGAAAACATCCTACGAAAGAGACCTGGAAAGCTTACTCCATCAACCCAATCTTTCATCACTGGGCACTTCTTACATAGTGGGAAAACCACAGCCTTATTTTGAGCAAGCACTGACAGTCCCGACCCGGAAAAAAATCACCTACTTGAGACTTCTTGCATTGCCCATCGCGGACTTTAACCAAGCCTGGGTCCGGCTGGACAATTCAGCCGCATGTCGACTTTGTAGTTACCATCATGAATCCTGGCTCCATTTGCTGTGCTGCTGCCCAAAGTTAGCTAGCGAGCGGCACCGACTGGTACTCCCCATCTGCAGGTCTCACGGCTTTGTACAATGCAGAGAAGCCTCAGACCTGTGCTTCTCTGCTAAAACAGCTCAAACAGTTGCACGGCTAAGGAAATTTACAGAATCAATCCGGGCCGCACTGAAACACAAAATTGAGTTACAAAAAGAAACTAGCCGGCTAGCAAACAAGAGAGACTTTAACATTACTCCCCTCTAAGTTTTATGCACCTGCACTTTACTTCCATTTTGGACATCAGTTTTTAATGTTTTAACTCCCTTCTAGTTTGTAGCAATTTGTGTGGGATTGTAACTTCTTTTTTCCTTTTATAGAATATTGTAATGATAGTATATTGTAACGATTTTAAGTAATTGAACAATAAAGCTCAATACAATATTGTCCCTCTCCTCTCTATATCTTTACGATCTCCTTTCTGATCTATTTTCATTTCCATTTCAATATCAATTTGGCAATCACACACGCAATCGTAGCGGACACCATATTACCCTATGCTTAACCAAACAGAATGCTAATGTAAAATATGGGACTGCCTGCTAGGCATGTTTGTGTAATATATTCATGATACCATGCATCACTCAATTAATGTAACTGTTAAAAATCTAATAAAACTTATTTGAACAAAAAAGAAAAATGCGGTCAGACGACCTACTTTGGCCATTATAAAGAAAATACAGTTCTATACTGTGCAGCAACTTGGTTACAAATGCAAATAATTCATTCCACTTGACATCATTATTTATTAATTGACAATTCACTCTGACAACTGTCTCCTCTTATGATGAACAAATCATCACAATCCATACTACTCTTTACTAAATCGTTTTACAACACCATTCCATCATATTCAGCTTCTTGCGTCTGGATTCATCCACAACTTTCCTATTTTCCTAAGCTTGTGCCTTAATGTTCTCCAGGGTTAAATTGTTTCTCTTTAACTAATTGTTTCTAAAAAATGTCAGTAACGCAATGAGATTGATGATACAGATAAGAATAATTACTGAGTGTTAGAATTTTCTGAAGCATGCTTCCAGCTACTTCACCAAATCATTCACCAACCTTTGTCATCTAATTTCCAGCCTCAACAAACCAGAAGATGATTGCCTCTCACACACCATACTCTTCAAGAACCTTAGCTTTGCTCAAAACGTTTGCTATATTACTAATACAATTATTAATAAGCTTGCTAGGGGTGTGGCTAGCAGCCGAACATGGCGTCTGAAACTTGGGTGAGCTCCATACTGGCCTCCTAAATTCTGCTGCATGCGACATGGTACCAGATAAACAACTTAGCCCACGGCATGGCACAGTGCAGTCAATTGCACCACTCATCGTACACAGGTTCCAGAATCTCAAAAGAACGCTGTTTCCCTGTCTTTCTGTCTTCCAGTAGACTAAAGCATCCCTATCTTTTTGGCAAGAAGGGAAATTTTGATTTTCAATGTTTTTTTTTTTTTTTTAATACATATGGGAAGGAGAGTTGGGCTAAGTCCCAATATCGTCCTACTTCTATGCTCAATGGCTGCTCTTTTCGGTCTCAGGTCAGCTGCCACCTTGGAAAACCTACCAAACCCAGACATTCATGAGAACTAGACATCCAGGGAAGTCCAGGGTGGTATGCCTTGTTATGATAATAGTACCTACTATAGCGTACAACTTGGCCCCGGAGGGACATCTCAGCGCTCTAATCGGTAGGCAGCTGAACAGTTGATTAAAACAGACAGGTTTTGAGATGTTTTTTAAAATCAGAAAAGCTGGAGCATGCACGGATGGACAGTGGAAGGCTTTGTCAATGGTTTGGGGTGAGATAGGAGAAAGCCCTGTCACCATGTCTTGACATGCAAATGCAACAAGGACAAAGAAGAAATTGGTCTTTAGACCTAAGGTTCCTGTTGGAATGATGAGGAGTAAGTCTGTACTGTAGATATTTGGGACCTGTGCCTGACAAGGATTTGTAAGTCAGGCAGAGCAGTTTAAACAGCACTCTCTTCTTAGCAGGGAGCCAATTAAAGGCACTGAGCATGGGGCCTGACAGTGTCCATGGAGGAAGATTGTTCACCAAGCGGGCAGCAGTATTGTGGACCACCTGCATTTGGTATATAAGGGTCTAATTTGAAGCAAGGAGTAAGATAGCATTTGAAGCGAGGAGTAGGGCATTCATATAATCCAGCCGACTGATGATTAATTCCTGGGTGAGTGTCTACCGGGAGCTCAGAGGGAGCTATGGAAAGATTCTCCTCAAAAGGTGCAGTGTGCAAAGCCAATGCCGCCGGTGGAAATAATCTGGGCTTTCATAGATGGTTTATTGTCTAAAGGTATACCCAGGTTACTGGCTATTCTGCTTGGTACAGGGGCAGGACTAAGTTCAGCTAGCCACCGGTCATCCGTCCGGAACAGAAGGATCTCTGTTTTGCCCCCATTCAGTTGGAGACAGTTGAGGGACATCAAGATGGTGATTTGTCTCATACAGATGACAAATTGCTGCTTCACGTTCTCGATATCCTTCCCAAACGAACTGACCAGTTGGGTGTCATCTGCGTAGGAAAGAATTGCAAACCCGCAGGATTTTACTAACTGGGCTAGGGGGGCTACGTAGATGTTAAAAAGCCCAGAGGTACCCCCTTGTCCATCGGCGCATGCCTTGTGTGGATCCCATTACGCTTTTTACCCACAATCCTGCAAACTTTAAACTTTGCCTAAAATTTTACATTTTCCTTGCATTTCTATGATGTAAACTTCAAGAATCATCAGGAATCCACAAAATTTCCTCCACCGAACATTTCCCCACTAGTCCCAATACAAATGCTACCCCACTTGTGTGACTTGGCCTAGTGCCCCCGACAGACACAAATCAAACCAGGGTCAACGAGAGTGGCTCTGTGAGGCTCCCATTGACCTCGGTTTGATGGATGCCTGTCGCGTACACTAGGTCCAGACTGACAAGTTAGGTAGCATTTGTATCGGGAGACTTGGGGGAATGGTAGGTGGTAGGAAATTCGTGGCTCCCTGCAAATTCCAGAACTTTTCATCACAAAAATGTGAGGAAAATGTGTTTTTTTAATTGAAAGTTTGAGGTTTGCAAGGGCTTCTGGGTGAGAAAACCTTTTGAGAGCCATGCAAGTCACTTCACTCTAGATGTCCCCGGGTCTCTAGGTTTTAAAATTGTACAGGTTTGCTAGGTTTCCTTATGTGCCGGTTAAGCCAGGGCACAAAATCCACAGCTAGCCGCATTGCAAAAAAGGGTCAGTTTTCAGTTGAAAAATGTGATGTATCCATATTGTGTTTTCGGTCCTTTCCTGTTGCGGGCACTAGCCTTACCCACAGAAGAGCGGTACCATTTTTATCGGGACACTTGGGAGAATATTGGGTGGTAGGAAATGTGTGGCTCCCTGCAGATTTCAGCACGTGCCATCACGGAAATGTGAGGAGAATGTTTTTTTTAGTCAAAGTTTGAGGTTTGCAAGTGCTTCTGGGCAAGAAAACCTTTTGAAAGCCACGCTAACCACCCCACCCCAGATTCCCCCAGGTGTCTAGTTTAAATTTGTTTACAGTTTTGCTAGGTTTTCTTAGTTGCTGACTGAGCTAGGACACAAATTCCACAGCTAGCCGCATTGCAAAAAAAGGGGTCAGTTTTAAGTTATGAGGCATTTCCTGCTGCGGGCACTAGGCCTACCCACACCAGTGAGGTACTATTTTTATTGGGAGACATGTGGGAATACTGAGTAGTAGAACATTTGTAATTGCTAATTGGATCTCTCTGCATTTGTGCCTTCCAAATGTAAGACAATGTGTAAGAAAGAAGACATTTTGATAAATGCCTTCTGAAACACATGGTTGTATGGGTACCCGCAAATTAAGAGACATACAAATAGTCATTGCTCATATACTCTGTATCTAGTGTCTATTTCAGAAATACATAGGTTTCTTTGATACCCATTGTTCACTCTTTATATTTTACCATATGAATTGCTCTATCCCCAGTAGATAATGAAAAACCATTGTAAGGGGCAATTCAGTTGTTGGCTCTAGGTACTTCGGGTTCTTGAAGAACCAACAAATCCTATATATCCCCACAACCAGAAGGGTCTAGCGAATGTAATGGTATAATGCTTTTGTAAATCGCCCATCGCGACAAAAAGTTACCAATGAAAATGTTGTCACAAATGGTTGTTTTTTCATACTCTTTTTCAATATTTTTTTATTTCAACTGTTAGTTTGGAAAAACTTGAGGGATCAACACAGATGCTGTATTTAGACTTGTATGTACTTTTCTGAAATGTTTAGCTTTCCTGGATCACCCAAGGGTTTCACCCTGAATTCCATCACAAACTAGAAGTAGGTTGAAAGCACAAAAATCTGGAAAAACAAGCTACTTGTTTGATAAATGCCAAAACTGTAGTAAAAAAAAAAAATATATATATATTTTAATTCAGCTCTGCATGTTCCTCATAGTCCGTAAGATGGTGATTTAGCAGTTGATGCCATTTTTAGGAGAGAAAAACAAAGGAAGCACTTATTTCCTATTACCCCCCCCCCCCCCCCCAAAAAAAAAACGCATTTTGCTATATTTTGAAAGTCCCCTCCATATATATATATATATATATATATATATATTCACTGAAAAAACCATGGGTTTCACACACTTTATAGTTAGGAATTAGCATTTAAAAAACCTTAGAAATTCAATGAAAAAACCAAAGGTTTCACACATGTTATAGTTAGCTGGACATTTCACTCGTAAAAAACCATTGAAATTCCCCCGTTATAGTTAGTTCAGCTAACTATAACTCGCGCGCCCGCAATGCACTACTGATGACGTCACATATTACATCACTCATGACATGGTCAGTGACATCACTCATGACATCACTGATGACATCTGAAATGACATCACTGATGACATCATCCAGTGAATGTGTGTTTTTCTGAAAATTAAATATGTTTAATATATGTATATCTCAAGGTCGATGGAAGAATAAATGAGTATATAAGTGTCTAAATTGATGATTTGTTTTTGAAAAATTGATTGTATTACTGACTGATTAAGTGTATCTTTTTGAATACATGGCTAAGTGAGTAATGTTTAAATGTGTAAATACCTGTATCAGTCTCTCACTTTGTGTATAAGTGTCTGCATGGGTTGGTGAGTAGCTAAATGGGTGTTTATATAGGTTATTATTTGGTTTTTTGAGTCTCAGTATGAGTGTCTGAGTGTCTTCATGGTGCGGTGGGGGGTATTACGTAGTGCATAGATGCATGAATGAGTGACTCACTGTTTGTATGTGTTGAAGACAGCATGTGTGCAGGACTGTATGGGTAGATGAGTGTGTGCATGGGTGTGTTAGTGAGTGAATGACTGTCTCAATAGTGTCTTCATAAGTAACTACATATGTTTTAAACTAGTATATGTGACTATTGGTGTTTATAAGTAAGTATATGTGAGAGTGAGAGATTGAAAGAGTTCCTGTATGAATAAGTATGTGTTTCTATAAGTGATTGTTTAAAAGACTAAGTATGTGTAAGTTTCTGTAAAAGTAAGTGTGGTGGTGTGTGTATAACTGTATATGCAAGTAAATGGATGTTTGATTCTTTATTAGCATGAGTGACTATGTGTGAGTAACTCTATGGATGAGTGGCATTTTGTTACAGGATGTTTAGGTGTATGAGTACATATGATGTGTGAGTACATGTATGAGTGACTGTATAGGACTGTTGGTGGATGAGTGGATGTGTATGTGGATCTTAGAATTACTGAATAGGTTGTTGTAACTGGTATTGGTATGTCCATTTTTTTTGAAAATTTCAGTCTCTTTTTTGAATGTTTGTATCAAAGGTTATATTAGGGTGAGAGGAGGTCTACCACTCTGTCACAAGGATGATGTCATCAGTGATGTCATTTGAGATGTCATCAGTGATGTCATGAGTGATGTCACTGACCATGTCATGAGTGATGTAATATGTGACGTCATCAGTAGTGCATTGCGGGCGCGCGAGTTATAGTTAGCTGAACTAACTATAACGGGGGAATTTCAATGGTTTTTTACGAGTGAAATGTCCAGCTAACTATAACATGTGTGAAACCTTTGGTTTTTTCATTGAATTTCTAAGGTTTTTTAAATGCTAATTCCTAACTATAACGTGTGTGAAATCCATGGTTTTTTCAGTGAATTTGCAAGGTTTTTTAAATGCTAATTCCTAACTATAACGTGAGTGAAACCCAAGGTTTTTTCAGTGAATTTGCAAGGTTTTTTAAATGCTAATTTTTTTTTTTCTTCTTTTTTTTTTTTACATATTTTTATTTTAATTGTCTATCCTTTTTTAAAGACTATGGTTAAATTTTAAAAATTCTACAATATGTTTTTATTTTACCATTTTTTTAAAATAAACAGGTAAAATTTATTAGTATTACATATTTTTTTTTGTCCTTTTTTTTTTTTTTTTTTTTTACCGTGCGCGTACGGTAAGCGCACGTCTTGCTGTAATTACGACAGATTTCTACGCTGTTTGCGTTCATTTACGCAATTTGCGTAGACGCACGACACACGCGCACAGCGCGTAACGCGTACGCTGCACGCGCACGTTACGCGGAAGTGAAGGGGCGTGCCTGTTTTGCGCGTGCGCGTGTCTTTTACGCGCATGCGTACTTTTGCCGTAAGCGCACCGTAAGCGCACCGTAAGCGTACGGTGGGTCATGTGATCATGAAACACAACTTTTGATTGGTTGAAACTACTTTCAGTTCTAGAACTCTCCTACACCACACCCATTCCCCTCATTTCTGCTTGTGATCCCTTAGGAGAAGGAGCTGGGTTGGCTTTGTGATACGATGGCAGAACAGCAGAGCCCTTCTGAGAGTGAGGCTAGCAGCACTACCTTGAGGCAGAGAGCGAGGAAACAAAAGACCTCTTTCATATGGGAGTATTTTTCTTTTCCAGAGGGCCAGCAAAAGGTAAATGCACCCTTAGTGACTTGTAAGCTGTGTGGCCGTGTACTTTCAAGAGGGAATCCCGACGGGAAGTATTCCTTCGGGAATCACACCATGTTGAGACACCTTAAGGATGTACACAGAAGGACACATGCTCGACTTACTGAAGGTAACCCTTCAGTAAATCAACCAAGCACATCCACAGCAGCTCAGCCTGGACCATCATCTGCAGTGCCGAGTCCTTCTTCTGCAGGTCAGGTGAGCCCTTGATCTGTGGGTGGAGCATCTCCTTTTTCTTCTCCTCAGGAAATTAACCCTTGGTTTCTGAGGGTTGAAATACGGTGCGCCACTTGTCATGATCTAATTTGTTATAGGGAGACCAGTATTTCCCTAGTGAACAATAAAATAGATCAGCACACTTGTCGTACCGTCTAATATTCCCATTCTTTCTTTCCTCTGTCCCTGCATGAACACAACGGCTCTTTTAAGAGCCAACCTTACCTTTCATCTATTTTTTATATATGTTTTTAAAACTTATTTTTGTTTTTTTTTTTACCGTACGCGTACGGTACGCGTAATTATTATTTTTTTTTAAAAAAAACACTAAAAATCAATTATCACATTACAAGGTTCTTGAGAGACTACAATGAAAAACTGAAAATGTGATTGTGGAGAAGTGGAAAAAAGGAACCATGATATTTTTGACTTACCATACCCACTCAAAAAAATATTTATTCATTTAATTTTTTTTTTAATTGCTTTAAAAATGGTTCTAGTTTTCGAAAATGTTCTATCTCAATCTGAAAAAAAAGAAAAAAGTATTAATATTTAATAAAACATTTTATAATACAGTACACATATTTACATATTTTTCAAAAAAAAAATTGCCTTTTTTTTGCTGTTTTCAGAATATATTGCATTTCACTATAAATTGTGAAAGCAATTGCATTCATCATTTAACAGCGGGCAAAAAAAAAATAACAATCTCAAAGATTGTATAAAAAAAGCCCAGAATCTCTTTTAACTTAAACATAACATTATAGAAATGCATAATATTCTAAAAAAAATATCAACTAATATCAATACTTATTTCTTTAAAATATCGTCTGACATTTTTGTTTCAGAAGTATAATCACAAAAATATATCTCAAATAACTCCACAATACATCTGGTTCCATTTCCTTTAGGCCAAATAGTAATTTTAAAATTCTTTTTTGATTAAATTTCCAATGTTAATCCAATAAAAATCTAAAGTTTAAATTGTACAGATCTCACCGATTCTCTGTAACATTTTGGTTTCCGAAAGATTTATTAATAATTAAATAAGTCCACAATAGAATTGTTTACCTTTCCGCATGGCCAAATAGTAATTTTAAAAATCTTTTTTGAATAAATTTCCAATGGCAATCCAATAACATTCCAAAATTTAAATTGTGCAGATGTTACCGATTTTGGCTAAATTTTTGGTTTTCCAAAGTTTCATTAAAAATTTAAAAAGTCCACATTACAATTGGTTACCTTTCCATTAGGCCAAATGGTAATTTGTAAAATCATTTTTTTTGAAAATTCCACTGGTAATCCAATAAAATGGTAAAATTGTTTTGTCCAGATGTTGCCAAATCTCTCTAAAATTTAGGTTTCAGGAAGATTAGATAGGAATTTGCTAAATCAAAAGGCAAACTTTGCTTAAAAATCAATTGGGAATCATTACACAGTGTCCAGCCTTTTTCACATTTAAGATAAACTGTGTAATGTCCAGAAGTTACAGTAGGTCCATCATGGAAAATTATTGCAACTGTTACAAAAGTTTTTCCTGAAATTGATAATTGCTGTCCTGTAAACTTCTTTATTAAAGTATCTAATTTTGAACCATCAGCTTTACAGCGTTGTATCATTAAAATTACATACTGTCCGTATTCCTTTAAAATTAACGTTGAAAACATGTCAGATTGACACTCACTGCATTCCATGCTGTGATTAGCATCTTTAACTAATTTAGCAAAAGTGACTGTTTTACTTTCTGGCAATGTTAAATAAATAAACCTTTCAGAATCAACATTAGAGCCACATATATTATAACAGTTTTCACAACTATGTTCCCATTTATAAGAGAGACCATATAAATTTATAAGAGAGACCAAATACATTTTTAATGGGAACCCCTTCTTCTTCCAGTACCTGAAGAAAAAACATCAAGAATTCCTGTGCGTCTTGCTGTACATTTTGAGAAAACTGTGTTCGTCCTGAACATACATCTAAAAGTTTTCTAATTTCAGTGGCACTTTCTATTTGAGTTTTATCATTACTCAGCTTTTGAAAAAGGAGACTCAACTCAGAACAGAATCTTTTTCCCTGATTTACTATTATCTGCTCTTGCACACTTTCCAGATAAAATGCAACATTCAGCACTACATTAGCGTAGCAGTTGACACCAGAGCTATTTTCAAAATGACATCCTACAACCTGTTCTTCATTTTCCTTTTTCTTTTTGCTTGCAATTACATCACTCCTCTTTTTTTCCTCCTCTCTACATCTTCATTACAGATATTCTCATTTCTCCTTTTACGAGAAACTACACGTTTCTCCAACACAGGATACTGACCTAAATGAGGAGCATAGCTTCTTCTTAATCTATTATACTCCTTTACACAATTTGCATCAGCACTAACTTTTGAGTCATCAAAGTCTATCATGAATAAACCTGATAATGTTTTCACTCGTGACAAAGCAACATATGCCATACCTTCTTTGAACACAGTTGAACCAATGTTCACAAATGCACAATCTACAGTCAATCCTTGAGACTTGTGAATAGTTACAGCATATGCTAGAGAAAACGGAAACTGCTTCCTACGTACATATAAATCTTTCACAAGCATGAAACGAACTGAACAACGACAAATGTCTTTAACTTCTTCTATCTGATCAAATTTTATTTTTAAACATTCAATTCCATCTTTTTTCTGATAATTAATAAAACCCACAACTCTTCCCATAGCTCCATTAACTAAACCTTTTTCAACATCCAAATTTCTCCTTAAAAATACTCAGCTGTTTTGGAAATGTTCTTCTCTAGTGAATCCAATTTATTTTTCAGTGTGCCTGTTAATGTGACAGTAATTCTTCCATCCTCAATTTTGTCCACTGCTTCCAATTTCCTGATATCTTCCTTTTCCAATTTCAAAAGCTCCTCATTGAATATTGAGCATTCACGTAGAGTTGGCATTAAGCAGATGACACTTTTCTTTTCTGCAATGTTCTTGTATATCTTCTCTGCAACTATTTCTTCCTTTGGAAATAAATTATGTAGCAGCCGACTCTGTAATGCTTTTTTGCCAGCTTCAGTGAGTAGTCCAATTCTGATATCTTTCAGAATACTTCCATATTCTTCATCGTTTGCTTGTCTCATATTAGTAGTAAGTTCCTTGTACTCAAAGAAGGACCAAATATTTGCATTACCGATGCTTCCCAATGACTTCTTTGTGTCTTCATGTGTCACAGTATTAAACACTGGTTGTCCTTTAACTGGAGTAAGTTGCAAAAGATCTCCAAAAACTATGACGTGTTTTCCTCCAAATAACACGTCATAGTCTGTCTTCAGAATTTGCTGCATTCTTAAATGCATAAAGGCAAGCATTAAGTTTGATACCATGCTCACCTCATCAATAATGAGAACTTGCATCTTCTTCAATACTCTTGAAACTTCCAAGCATGCTTCTCCAGTTAGCTTGTTGTATTGTATTTTGTTCTCATGCTCCACTGGTAACATTAGCAAACAATGTAAAGTGATTCCTTTTATGTTATATGCTGCTAACCCAGTTGGAGCAGTAACCACACAAGACAAAGTAGAATCCGTTTTTTGCTGTAGGTAGCTTCTGATGACTTTTATAAGGAAACTTTTTCCAGTTCCAGCTTGTCCGCTTACATACATCCTGATTGGATGAAATGATGTGCATGAGCACTCTTTTTTTTCATGTAGAAATCCGTGATCAATTTTGTTTCTGATCTCTTCATAAATTTGTTGCTGCTCTTCGTTCAGTTGTCTTTCCAAATTTTGTAAGTCTATAAATTCTTCTTGAGCTTGATTCATAGCTGTTTCCACTTCATTCATGGCTATTGATGCTTCATTTTCAACGATTGGTTGTCCTAGGGGATCTTGACTGAGTGTTCCTGAACTTTGGCTGTCCTGAGAACTGTCTCTAGCTATTTCTGCTGCAATTGTAGTTTCCTGTTCAATTTCTTCATTTAACATTTGCAGATAAGTTGAGAATGTACTGCATTGTATGCTGTCTTTGCAAGCATTAAAAGAATCTTCATAGCTTTGAAATTCTCCCAGTAGTTCATCCTCTGTACGCCATGGTTTAAACAGCTGTAAAAGAGCCAAGTAGTAAAATTCCTTTTTGTCAGTAGTGTCGCAACTCAGCTTCCTGTGATTTATCAAACTTCCTTTTGTTTGCTTCACCAAACATCCTTCCTCACCAATAACTTTATATTTTCCATTGTTGATGTCTTCTGTGGCTTTCCGTGAATAAATGTAGTTCTGCAGCACTTCATAGAGACACATGTTCTCCAGATGATGACTTCTCTTGGGATAATATGTGTCCAACATGTTTGATTTCAAAATATCTGTACTTTCTGGGTCATTCTCGGCCAAATATTCAATTTCTCCAACAGATTTCAGTACCAGATTTCTCATTGCTGCAAGGCCTAAACTTGCCCAAATTATTCTTCTTGATTTCGAGTAGAGACTTGCAGAAGATAACCTATCTGAACATTCGTAGGATCCAATTTCTCGATGCGATAACATCTTCAAACTGAAACTGTACAGCTTCTTACTGACAGTCTTCTCGTGAGAAATCTCTTCCCACATTTCCTTCAATTCTGTTTTTTCTGATTTCGTAATGTAAGACGTTACATATCGAGCAACAGCAATGGAATTGTCAGCTACATACTGTATATCCATGTTAGCATTCCACATGGATAAAATGACTGGGTTGTAGTCATTTATATTTTTTGATTCTTCTTTTCTTTTAAGGTTGTAGGTATTCTTAGGTGATTTTCTTGTGATAGTATGTCTCACAGATGACATAAAACTGTTTACTCTTCCATTTGAAAGAACAGGTCTAGGAAATCCAAATCGACATTTAGTGTAGTATCTTTGCTCTTGTATTTCCGTCGACAGTATTTTCCACACCGATGACTTTGGAAACGTAAAACTTGCTCCTTTAACTTTTTCTCTTCTGTGCTTTTTGGTATAGCACATGTTGCATATTCTTCAATGTAAGATAACACTGCTTCATCAGAATCTGTTCCAAACTTTGGGGCATCCTTGATCCACAACAGCATATGAATATGAGGAGCACCTCTTGCCTGGTACTCTTTTCTCCAAAAGAAATCCACTACTTCTCCTAGAGGTGGATTTTTTTTATTGCAGATGAACGACATCATAGCCTCAAATCTATGATTGAAATATCTGCAAACATTAACCGGATCCAATGAGCACAGTTCTCCTGCTGTCTTGTATTCGATATTTTTAATGTTTGAATTTGCCTCTCGTAGAAAATCCAGTAAATCATCCCAAGCGTACTCAGCACAGCTTAGGGTAACGAACCATGTTGGTGTTCCTAAATTCCGTAACATGCATTTTAATTCACCATGACGTCGGTACCAATATTCATTTGTCCCACGCTGACAAGCCATCAGATTGATCAGTTGTGTTTCCAAATGATCATCTCGGTGCTGCACTTTCTCCATAAAATCCTTAGCAGACACATTTTGTAAATGTACTCCACTTTTTAAAATGTGATTTACTGCATAAGACAGTGCAGACAAGTCGCTTTCAAATAAAAGATGGAACAAATAAGGAATACTTTGTCGAAATCTGGGATCTTCAGCATATAGTCTTGTAGTCCGATACTCAGAAGCTGGAATCTGTTCCGGACGTTCATCGTATCGTCCTCCTTTTCCTGTAGGAAACAGCTGGGGAAAACATCGAGCTTCCAAGCTCTCCTCCCATACACTCACGGGAGTTCCTTTTGCTTTCTTCATCTGAAACAGATCAATATTGTCTCCCATAACTTCTTTTGAATGAAGAGGATGTATGCTAAAATGTTCATAAATTTCTTCTTCCTTTGACTTGTCCACTTTTTCAATTTGTCCAGTTGGTGTTTGTGTCTTCTTGTAAATCTTCTTCTTCTTCTTCTTCTATATAAATTGATTCATACCATTTGTTATTCCTTTTCAAATACAAATTTGCTCTTTGTACTTTCCGTACATCTACCAGCTCCTGCCAAATCTTCTTATTCTTTGTAGGTACACCATTAACCAGAATAATTAATGGTTCAGTTTCCAAAGTATCCGCATCAATAGTTTCCATATTTTTTTTCAAATCCAAGGGCAAATACACCACTCTACCTTTTAAACCTCTCAGTAAATCTGAAGGAGGTAATTTACCAGTTTTGGGCTCCATACGTACTATGGTCTGGAACGGATGAACACATTGAATGAGTATAGACTCATATGTATTTAATTCAGAAAGTTCAGCAGGAATTGCATCCAATTCTAAATTATTATGTACAGCTCTGGTCGGCATTCTATTTTCTTCTAACTTATTATAACAGTATTTACAAATACGCTGAACTTCACCCAATTCAAAACAATTTTCAAGAAATATATATGTGGCAAAATACTTCCACTTATAATTATCTTCATTTTCACTTTTTCTATAGAGATCAACATACCTGGTTTGTTTTCTATAATGAGTTCTGCGGCAACAAATACAAGCAATATTTGGTCTTTCATTAGAGATTATTGCAAATTTTGTTATGTGATCATTAAATGTCTTACTTACAGAGGGTTCTACATTCTCTTCCACTTCTTCCTCATTTACTGTGTCCTTTTCTGCGCTGTTTTGTTCAGGACCAAAGTAACAAAACTGAATTTCATCAACAACCTTCTTTACATCTGATACCGATCCACGGAACAGAGCCCTATTCAATTCATCTAACTTTATTGCTGGACTTTTAGCTAAATACAACCGTCTCACAAACTTTCTCATTTCAGTATGATGAACAGCCAGCATCCTAAAATGATGGAAAACACTATTACACACTTTTCTAGATAGACAAGCCAGAGAATGACCCTGCAAACCAGTATTCTCTCTCACTCTGCATGGATCCAGACTTTGAAGCACCTTAATCTTCTGTTTTACACTTTTTTTACTATATTCTCTTAGAAACTCACGAAATTTATCAATAGATTCCTGACGCACAGTGCAAATACTACTACAATTCCAAGTGTACACTGGGGCTTTAGGACATCTCCCCATAGCCTCATCCGCCATCACTTGTACCTCATCTCTTGGAACCATTATCTCCTTCTCCATTATGCAACCATTTTTCACTTCGTAAGCACGACCTCTGGTGTCAACTGCATGCAGCAAACTATTACTTTGAAAATAGCTCTCTTCATTAAAAAAAGGTTCACTACTTGAACTATGCATCCATTTTCCTAAAAACACTTTACAAAAGTTTGTTCTGTTCACTACTCTTTTCCTTTTGCTTTGTGATTTCAGTACATTAACCATTTTATCTAATGTACGCATCCTATTCAAAATTAAAATGAATAGTTTCCTTTTTAATTCTAATGCCTTTGCTGCAATGGCTTCAATTTCTTTTTTTCTCTTATAAAACTTAGCCTTTTGCTTATATTTCTTCACATCCTTTATCAAATTGGACATAACTCTTCTCTGAAACATTTTTCTACGTATCTCTTTATTTTTTTTTTTTTTTTTTTTTTTTTTTTGAAAAAGTTTTATTAAGCAATAATTCGGTTACAAGTACGGGCCTACAACCACTCGGGCCGGCCGCTAGGTACAGAAGGAAATCTACACATATCAAAGCTACAATCAGTTCCCAGGGCACTGCCCTGCAGTGGCTCCAGATAGTTCTCGAGGAACAGGAAGCGTAAGTCCAACAATCACAAAAACAAAAAGACAAACAATACACAACATAAGGCGAGTTATGAGGGAAACCAGTGCGGGTCAGGCTCCCCCCGGGAAACTCCAGTCAGGACAATTGAGCAAACCGCTAAAGAAAGGAGTACCGGGAGGCCGGGGACGGAGGGGGGGGGGGGAGGGGGTCAAGGAAGATGAACGTCCATATGTAGTTGTTCCAAAAGGCGCCAGGAGCCATCAAGGGTCAGGGGGACATGGCGATATCAGTATCTACCAGGGGGGGCGTACAGATGCCTCCGCGATACGCGTTCCATTGCCCCCAAATTCTACCCCATGCCCCCGGCTTGCCACGGGCCACATACACAGTCTTCTCCCTAAACATACACCAGTCCATATTCTCCTTCCATACTGACACGGTGGGCGGCCGTTGAGCGCCCCAAAGTTGCGCTATGTCCCTCTTGGCAATCATGTTCCCTAGGGCCGCCCACCGAGTCTGAGCCGCGCTGTAGTCATTGGGCTCCCACACATTCAGGACACAGCGACGCACCTCCGGCAGCAGCACAACCCCGGTGACCTGTCCCATAACCGTGTGGACCCGGCGCCAGTAGTCCGCCACCTCGCGGCACTCCCAAAGGATATGAAGAAAGGTGGCGCTGAGCCCACAGCCTCGCTTACAGAGCCCGTCGCCGGAAAATCCCATCGAGACCAAGCGCGGACCCGTCACATACACCCGGTGGAGAATCTTGAGCTGTACCAACCGAAGACGAGCCGGAATGGCAACCTCCTTGGGGGACGACAGTGCAGACTGCCAATCTTCGTCGTCCAATTCCACCCCGTCCCCAGTCCAAGCCTCCCGAAGGCGAACAAGAAGGTCCGCCCGGTGATTGATTAATTTTTTATAAATTAAAGAAATAGTACTATCAGGGACATGTCCATCAAGTATGCGGTCCTCGAGGGGCGATGAAACAGGGATCTTGGTCCCCTCCCCGAAGACCGAGAGCAGGGCGTGCCGAACCTGGGCGTAGCGGAAGAACTCCCTGTCGGTCAGCTCGTATTCGGCCTGGAGCACCGCGAAAGTCTTTACCGCGCCCTTGTGCCACAGGTCTCCCACTTTGCTGATACCAATCGTGTCCCACTGGTCAAACCCCTTCGTGGTCCACAAGCTTCCCAGGCGGTCGGAAGCAAACAAGGGAGTAGCACATGTTAATCGCTCACTCCAGCCCATGGCCGCAGTGGCAGCCCTCCAGGTCCGCACCGCAATCTTAGTAGGACCCGTAAGGGTCCGGCCAGCCAGGCGGGAATAAAGTGCCCTGTTGTAGTTCCCGCCGGGAAGCAGGAACTTGTCCATCTCATACGCCGGATTCAAGCCGGGCGCATACGTGGCGTGGTTAATGGCAGATAGCTGCGAGGCCCAATAGTACCTGCGAATGTCAGGAAGCGCGATGCCCCCGTCATACCAGGGGAGAGTGAGCTTGGCAAGAGCAATACGCGCCCGCCCGTCCCACACCAGTCTCCTCTGCAGGCTCTCCACCTCCCGAAAGTAGGCCACTGGGATAACATCGAAGGAGTTCTGGAGTGCATAGAGGAACCTGGGAAGGGACATCATTTTAAACAGCGCGGCCCGACCCAGCGGGGACAGGGGGAGCCTGCACCACCGGGCCGTGTCCTCCCGCAGCCGCCGAAGTGGACGCAGGAGATTCAGCTCATAGCGAGCCCACCGGGTCCAGCGAAACGTATATCCCCAGGTACTTAAAGCCGCTCAGAGATATCTGAATCGGGAGCCGAGGCGGCAGGAGAGGAGGACCACCAGAGATGGGATAAACGCAGGATTTAGACCAATTGATCGTGAGACCCGAATTGTTCCCAAAGGAGGTCAGAACGTCAAAAAGGACGTTGAGTGACTGCCGCGGTGAGGTGAGATACAGGAGAATGTCGTCCGCATACAGCGAGACCCGATCTTCGAAGCCCGGGCCCCACCGGATCCCTCTAAGCGAGGGCTCCCAACGGAGCCAGGCAGCGAGTGGCTCCAGGGCGAGAGCAAAAAGCAACGGGGACAACGGGCACCCCTGCCTCGTGCCCCTGCCGAGGGCAAAGGGCCGAGAGACCCGCCCATTCACCACCACTTGAGCCATGGGTCCCGTGTAAAGGAGCCTCACCCAGCCAATAAATCCCTCTCCAAAGCCGAATTTATCCAAGACGGCCCAGAGGAAGGGCCACTCAATAGTATCAAAGGCCATCGTGGCATCCAAAGAAACCAGCACGGCCGGTTCGGAGAGGAACTCCGCCCTGGCAAGGGCACCGTGAAGACGCCGCAAGTTAAGAGCGGTGTTGCGGTGCGGGATAAAGCCGCATTGGTCCGGATGAATAAGGTCGCACACGACACTCAACAATCGATTGGCCAGGACTTTCGCCAGGATTTTGGGCTCCGCATTGAGCAGTGAAATGGGCCGGTAAGAAGTACAGCGGTCTCGCGGCTTGCCCTCCTTGGGGATAACGACTATAGTGGCCAAGCGCTGGTCGGCCGGAAGGGAACCCGCCGCGAGAGAGTCGCGGAACATGCGGCTGAGGAAGGGCGCAAGCTTATCAGGACGCAATTTGTATAGTTCAATGGGCAGACCGTTAGGACCCATAGCCTTGCCCGAGCGAAGGGAACGGATCGCGGTCGCTATTTCATCCGACGACAAGGGAGCGTCCAGCCGCTCCCGGTCCTCAACGGACAGGCCGGGCAGAGCAATATCTCTCAGTAGGAGGCGAGAGTCCTCCTCATCCCTGTCAGTCACCGGGGAGTACACCGCCCGGAGGTGGTCAGCGAAACATTCCACAATCTCATCCGGCTCAGTCACACACACACCGTCAGCAGCACGCAACTCGGGGACCACACGATTCACTCTCTCCTTTTTGTCCAGCCACGCGATCAACTTTCCCGCCTTGTCCCCCGCGTCATACAATCGGCCCTGCTGCTCCCTATACATAGTTTTGGCCGCGTCAGTGACCATGGACCTATATTCGAACTGTTTCAGGCTAAGGGCATGTAGCCCGTCCGGAGTAACATTCGCCTCCAGGGCCGACTCCAACCCCGAGATGTCAGTCTCCAGCTTCACCACCGCCTCGCTCCTAACCTTCTTGGCCACCACTATCTGGGCGAGGGCGTGTCCGCGTATCACAGTTTTAAAGGCTTCCCAAAGGGACAACGCAGACGACACCGACCCCTCGTTTTCACTGAAGTATTGGTCCATGGCCCTAACCAGGCTGTCACGAGTCGCAGGGTCCCGCAGGTACCAAGGGTTAATAGGAGCTACCCGCCCTGCAGACCGCGACCCGGTGTCAAAGAGAAGCCACAGCGGAGAATGGTCGGAGATACCACGCGCCAAGTGTCTGACCTCTCGAATCCGACCAGTCTGCGCCGCGGGCATAAGGAAGTAGTCCAGCCTAGAGAGACTCCCATGCGCCCCCGAATGAAAGGTAAACTGACACTGGGTCGGATGCATTAGTCTCCAACTATCCACCAAGCCGAAGGTCTCCAGCATCCCACCCAGCCATGACTGGGCAGCGGGGAGGGTCCTCGGTGGGTGACGATCCAGTTCACCCGAAACCACAGAGTTAAAGTCCCCGCCCATGAGCAGGAGGCCGTCCGGAAGGTCAAGCAGCATTCGACCCAAGTCAGTAAAGGTGGAGTTCTGGAGACCCGGGGGAACGTAGACTGAAACCAGGGTAAGGGGCTGCCCCTCCCACCTCCCAATCAAACACACATAGCGCCCTCTGTCGTCAGAGACTATCCTCGTGATCTCCACCGGAAGGGAGGTTCGCAGGAGAATGCCCACCCCCCTGGAGCCCGTTGTGAAACCAGAATGAGCTACGAGGCGGTATCCCCCCCTGTTCATCGCATGGCAGACATTGCCGACCAAGTGCGTCTCCTGGAGAAACACCACATCAGGAGTCACACGACGCAAATATTGCAGTACAACACCCCGCTTAATACGATCCCCCAACCCATTGACGTTCCACGACATAAGCCTCAACCCGTCTCCCCCCATCCCCTCCAATAGATCAAGAGGCCCCCAGCCCGCAGCACGGTTCCCAAATATGGACAAAAATCAATACCTCGCCCTGTAAACAAAAAACACACAACAAAACAACCCCCCTTCCCCCCCAACCCCACCCCAAGTCCAACTCCCCCCACCCTGCACCCCTGCGGGCCAATGACCCCCCCCAACTTGCAGTGTGCCTGTCGCCCCCCTAACCCCATTCTACAAAAAGACCCCGGAGGAGGAAAGGGACCCGAACCCGCCCGCGCCCCTCACGGGTCCTGGTAAGACACAGTATGCAAAAGAAGTAAGACCCAACTGCACAGTGCAAAACCGCAAAAGCAAGGACCAAATGTCAGTCTAAGGGGACCCGTCACCTGCGGTGCCCCCAGAGGGCCCGGGCCGGCCACCCCCGTCCGGCAGCGAGTCCAGCCAGTCACTTGCGGCCACAGGAGAGTCAAAAAAGGCTGTCCGCTCTCCATGCTCCACTCGGAGTTTCGCCGGGTAGATCATCGAATACTTCAGGCCCCGCTCGCGGAGACGGCGCTTCACCCCTTGGAATCCCATCCGCTGTTTCTGGACCAGTTGCGTGAAGTCCGGATAAAAATTGATGGTCGAGTTCTCGTAGCGGACCGGGCCACGGGTCCGTGAAGCCTGCAGAATAGCGTCGCGGTCCCTGTGGTGGAACAGTTTAGCCACGATAGGCCTCGGGGGGGCCCCCGGCCGCGGCCGGCCGCCCGGAACTCGATGGGCCCGCTCCACGGCGAAGAATTTACTTAGGCCAGCCGGGGACAGCTGTTGCAGGATAAGTTCCTCGACCACGAGGTCCACCGGGCGGCCGTCTGAGGACTCCGGTACACCAATGATGCGGATGTTGTTGCGTCGGGCCCGTCCCTCGAAGTCCTCAAGCCGCCGGGCCATATGGTCGTTGACCACTCTAATGTCCCCAAGCGCGGCCCGCAGATCCGACACCTCCGCACCCAGGGTGGAGGTCCGTGTATCAAGGGCCTGGACCTTCTCGTTGGTTTTGGAGAGGTCGGCCCGAATCAGGGTGACATCGATTGCGACAGTGTCGATCTTACGGGCCAGGGCCTCATATTGCGTCGCGATGGTTTCCCTGATGCCCTCGATGGCGCCCATAATGTCCTGCAGGGAAAGTTCCGCAGAGACGGTCGTGCCTCCCCCCGCAGCATCCGGGGAGAGGCCAGTAGCGCCAGGGGGCCCCCTGCCCTGGGTGTAGCGGTCCATGTTGTTGCTCTGGACCGCTCCCCCGCGCAGAGAAGCCTTGGTCTTGCGCCCCTCCGGACCCCCTTTGCCCGCCATGCGAGCGCAGTCTCTCAATGGGACCTCCGATCAAAAGGTGTGCGGGCGCCAGCCAAAGGACCACAAACTGCCGATGTGGGGGTCGGAGGCGTCAGGCCCACCAGTAGCAGATGGAAGCAAGCCTCGGGCAGAGGCCCAGGAGGCACCTCGCCACCTTGAGCACGCACGCCAGCCGATCTCCTGAAGGCCAAAATCGAAACCGAAAGCGCTGACTCGGCAACTGGCACCGCGCTGAGGCCGCTGTTGTTCAATTGCAGCCCGGCCCCACGGGTCACCTTCACCCCGGCCACCTCCGCCGGGTGGGTCCCAAAAGTTCCGACGACGACAACTCAGGATTCCCAGGTCCAATTAGAGTTTTAAAAAGAGATATATGATCAGCTGGTCTTCATCTCCCAGATTCCATAAACCAAATCAGGATAATCTCAGGATATAGTCCGAGGAGCAGAAAGGGTCCGGGGAGCCCTGTGCTCACGCGACCATCTTAGATGCGCGCTAGGCTCCTCCTCCTACGTATCTCTTTAAACGCTGTTTTTCTGTTTAAGTTTATCTTTTTAGTTGCAGAAGGTATATTTGCATTAACTAAATGCTCAATTTTTTCCTCTCCTTTTCTATTGAAAACATTTTTTCCAGTACAGACATTTTGTACATTTTTCCTTTTTTTGAATTTGTTCTTTAAAAAAATCTTTTGTTTGCTTACCAGAAGATTTTTTCTTTTTCCCAACATGAGCATCTCCAACTAACTTAGGTCCTCCAGTTGTCTTCAAATATAGGTTTTTTTTGTGGTCTTTCTTTACTCTGGATTTTGTAGGCATCTTAAATTTTGTTCACTGCTCTTCAGCAATACCTGAAAAAAAAAAAAAAAAAATTCCTTTATTTTATTTAAATATATTACTAAATTTTTTATGTTCTTTAGAAATCTTAAAATACTATAAACCCCTTTCCTATAAATGAAAATCACAATAACACCTTCACAAATTAAATTTCTGAAAATAATTCCTGTGTGCACACAAAGTCATGCTTTGAAATTAGGCAGAAAACTGCTTTTTCAGACCAGCACCATGTGTAACCTGGGTGACTGCCTACACTCCAGCAAGGGCAACCAGCCTTAGTGATGCTGTATGTATTTGCATTACTGACTGAAACCTCAAACCCCACTCGCTTGTGAATACTGTGCATGATTCCACAGGGTAAGCAGCTGGGTGTGTGCTAAGAGTCTGCTTCTGCACCAAAAAATGGCTCCCCCTTTCCATCTAATGCAACTGTGAAATCACCAGAGCAATACGCAATAAATCTCTGCCTGTAATTCCTATATGCACACAGAGTCATGTTTTCACATTAGTCACAAAACGAAATTTCTTTGCCATTTTGAAAGCACACTTACTACTCTTTTTTATGGCAAGTGATAAACACTTTTACAGACTGACACATTATGAATCCACTTTTCAGATTCTTAAAAAAGCACATGTCTAAACTGCTTTTTCAGACCAGCACCATGTGTAACCTGGGTGACTGCCTACACTCCAGCAAGGGCAACCAGCCTTAGTGATGCTGAATGTATTTGCATTACTGACTGAAACCTCAAACCCCACTCGCTTGTGAATACTGTGCATGATTCCACAGGGTAAGCAGCTGGGTGTGTGCTAAGAGTCTGCTTCTGCACCAAAAAATGGCTCCCCCTTTCCATCCAATGCAACTGTGAAATCACCAGAGCAATACGCAATAAATCTCTGCCTGTAATTCCTATTTGCACACAGAGTCATGTTTTCACATTAGTCACAAAACGAAATTTCTTTGCCATTTTGAAAGCACACTTACTACTCTTTTTTTTGGCAAGTGATAAACACTTTTACAGACTGACACATTATGAATCCACTTTTCAGATTCTTAAAAAAGCACATGTCCAAACTGCTTTTTCAGACCAGCACCATGTATAACCTGGTTGACTGCCTACACTCCAGCAAGGGCAACCAGCCTTAGTGATGCTGAATGTATTTGCATTACTGACTGAAACCTCAAACCCCACTCGCTTGTGAATACTGTGCATGATTCCACAGGGTAAGCAGCTGGGTGTGTGCTAAGAGTCTGCTTCTCCACCAAAAAATGGCTCCCCCTTTCCATCTAATGCAACTGTGAAATCACCAGAGCAATACGCAATAAATCTCTGCCTGTAATTCCTATATGCACACAGAGTCATGTTTTCACATTAGTCACAAAACGAAATTTCTTTGCCATTTTGAAAGCACACTTACTACTCTTTTTTTTGGCAAGTGATAAACACTTTTACAGACTGACACATTATGAATCCACTTTTCAGATTCTTAAAAAAGCACATGTCCAAACTGCTTTTTCAGACCAGCACCATGTGTAACCTGGTTGACTGCCTACACTCCAGCAAGGGCAACCAGCCTTAGTGATGCTGAATGTATTTGCATTACTGACTGAAATCTCAAACCCCACTCGCTTGTGAATACTGTGCATGATTCCACAGGGTAAGCAGCTGGGTGTGTGCTAAGAGTCTGCTTCTCCACCAAAAAATGGCTCCCCCTTTCCATCTAATGCAACTGTGAAATCACCAGAGCAATACGCAATAAATCTCTGCCTGTAATTCCTATATGCACACAGAGTCATGTTTTCACATTAGTCACAAAACGAAATTTCTTTGCCATTTTGAAAGCACACTTACTACTCTTTTTTTTTTTGGCAAGTGAAAAACACTTTTACAGACTGACACATTATGAATCCACTTTTCAGATTCTTAAAAAAGCACATGTCCAAACTGCTTTTTCAGACCAGCACCATGTGTAACCTGGTTGACTGCCTACACTCCAGCAAGGGCAACCAGCCTTAGTGATGCTGAATGTATTTGCATTACTGACTCAAACCTCAAACCCCACTCGCTTGTGAATACTGTGCATGATTCCACAGGGTAAGCAGCTGGGTGTGTGCTAAGAGTCTGCTTCTCCACCAAAAAATGGCTCCCCCTTTCCATCTAATGCAACTGTGAAATCACCAGAGCAATACGCAATAAATCTCTGCCTGTAATTCCTATATGCACACAGAGTCATGTTTTCACATTAGTCACAAAACGAAATTTCTTTGCCATTTTGAAAGCACACTTACTACTCTTTTTTTTGGCTAGTGAAAAACACTTTTACAGACTGACACATTATGAATCCACTTTTCAGATTCTTAAAAAAGCACATGTCCAAACTGCTTTTTCAGACCAGCACCATGTGTAACCTGGTTGACTGCCTACACTCCAGCAAGGGCAACCAGCCTTAGTGATGCTGAATGTATTTGCATTACTGACTCAAACCTCAAACCCCACTCGCTTGTGAATACTGTGCATAATTCCACAGGGTAAGCAGCTGGGTGTGTGCTAAGAGTCTGCTTCTCCACCAAAAAATGGCTCCCCCTTTCCATCTAATGCAACTGTGAAATCACCAGAGCAATACGCAATAAATCTCTGCCTGTAATTCCTATATGCACACAGAGTCATGTTTTCACATTAGTCACAAAACGAAATTTCTTTGCCAATTTGAAAGCACACTTACTACTCTTTTTTTTGGCAAGTGATAAACACTTTTACAGACTGACACATTATGAATCCACTTTTCAGATTCTTAAAAAAGCACATGTCCAAACTGCTTTTTCAGACCAGCACCATGTGTAACCTGGTTGACTGCCTACACTCCAGCAAGGGCAATCAGCCTTAGTGATGCTGAATGTATTTGCATTACTGACTGAAACCTCAAACCCTTAAAGTATTCTTTATTTTTACCAGTACACCTTAATTTATCGTGAAAACATAGTCCATATTATTTTACATGTTCCTCACATTTAAATTTCTCCCAAAACAGAAAATAATAAACACAACTTCAACAAAAGGAATTCCATTTCTATTATTCATTTCTTAATTTACCATATACATCCCCTCTCAAACTCTAAACTCACCTTTAAAATTAGTTAGCTGTGAAAGAAATGTGGCACTCAAACAGCAGATTATCAGAGCCAGGATCTCTGTTCTTTACACCTCTCTCCTCTCAGCAGAACCAGATAATGGCAAACTTTCCCTCTCTTTTTCCACACATATACATGTTAATTTCAAATCTCAGTGCTTCCCCCTTTTTTTCAAATGTAATCACACATTTCTATTGGTTGAAAACCAACCCTTTTCCAAAAGTACCCTTCCCCCAACTTGACTTCTGCCTAGTACCCTTCCTCCAACTTGACTTCTGCCTGCTACCATAGCAACAGCTCTTGAAACACTGCTGTGTGGAGTTAGGTCAGAAGTTCACCAAACAATGTTTCAATTCCACAGAGCAAGAGTGCTTGACTTTTCAAACCTAACAGCAAATCCATAGTACTGTTCTTTGGTAACACATTTTTCTGTACCAATACAAAACATGCTTCTATTAATTTACACATACAGCCTAGTTTTTATTCTAGAATGGTATGAAACAGCCAATCAGTTCTTTTTTTTATGAAAAAAATATGTATGCCTCCATTTCCAAACTGTCTTTCTTTTCATATTGCCATTCTACTGAAAGACACCTCCTGAGTGCATCCAGTTCTCCTTTGAAGATGTTCACAGTGTGGATTGTAGGGCACAGCTATGTCTTCTGGAGTGAAAAGTATGCAGAGAAAACAGGTATGGTGAGAGACCTTGCTTTGCCAAATGTAGACATTAAATGGATTGGTCAGAGAGGGTTAAAGTGGCACCAATTGATGCCATTGGTGAAATCCTTCATGCACATCCAACACCCTGACCTCATAATAGTGCACTGTGGTGGCAATGACCTAGGCACTTTGACTGGGGTAGGTCTGGAAATGCTTATGAAGGACACCTTTGCACAACTGTTTTCACTTTTCCCTAAAACTGCCTTTGTGTTTTCTAACATATGCCAAAGGCAAAAATGGAACTGGTCCAATCATTTCTGTCCGCAGATTGACAAAGCAAGAAAGCACGTCAACAAATCTGTTTCTGCTTTCCTCCGTGACTATGGTATGGGTTCCATTTACCACAACAACTTGCGTTACGACATGCAAGACATTTATAGAGGAGATGGTGTGCACTTCAATGATGAAGGGAACAGAGTCTTCCTCTTGAACCTTAGACTCTGCATCGGTACTTACTTGTAGGTACCACTAAAAAATCACTTCATAAACACAACGGCTCTTTTTAGAGCCCCCTAATATCTAAACACTTAAATCTGCATCCCTGACCTGAGGACTACCTCTTTGCCAAATTTCAAGTAATTCTGTTCAGCCGTTTGGGCTGTACCTTCGACTAAAGGTCCGATGGGAAAATGCATGGGGAAAACGCGTTTTGGGACCCCCCTTTTTTCTCAGCCCCCGCTTGACAAATCACCCGAGACTTTCAGGGTAGGAGCTGAGCGGAGCGCCCCATTAGTTTTGAAAATTTCGCGAGGATCCGTCAACCGGCGCCAAAGTTATTCAAAATAGAATTTTCAGATTTCCTATGGAAACACGGTCCTAACTATAACTATCTACTGGCGACCGCCAGTAGATAATATATATCCAGGTTTGAGTCCCGGTGTTGGCCATTGGGAAATCTCTTGTGATTGAAATAACATTTTAGATATCCATGTACGAAAGCCATGCACAAGTGGGACGATTGTCTATGTTTTCGTATATTGGGTGCATGCTCTGTTGAAATGGCCTTGTGAAGTAAAAAAAAAGTAAACTTCAGGAAAAAATACTTGGAAGGGTCACCTGGAATGTGATTGGGAATACTTGCAAGAATTTGTTTTAAAACTGGACTTGGGGACATAGTTCAGCACCTTAGCACCAGTGGTGCTGGAGCAATTTTCAGAGTGGGAGTGCTGACATCAATATTACATCAGAAGTCATAGGAATTGTGAAAAATCCAAGCTTCGCTGACTGTGTAGCAAATATAGGGGACCTTTGGGTAATGTTTCCTTACTCAGATGCCACTGCGTTCAGGCAATAGTCACAGTTCCACTACTCTTTTATTTTTACACTTAGATCACCCATCACTCTAAAAGAGTTTACATGAATCGTCCATCCAGCAGGGCTTGAAAAATCCACTTGCCCGCTCGCATTTGCGAGCCAGATTTAATTAGAACAAGCTATTTTTAGGTCTACTCCTGCCTCTTTGGCGAGCAGGAAGACAAACTGACTTCTGACCTCTTCCTCTAAAAGCAGAGCAAATGTTACAAGATAACACGATTTATAGACTTCTTTATTGCTCACCAAGTGAAAGAGAAATGAAAATGCCTTTATATCTTGTTAACTCGTCACATTTGCTCAGCTTTCAGAGACAGAGGTCAAGTGCATTACAGTTAGGTCGAGTAGATGTTTTTAGTTACTAGACTTGCAGGACTAGTGACATTTTTATGATTTTTCGAGCCCTCATTTGTCATAAATCAGGCATTTGTGAAGCGCAAACTACTCAACCCCTATATGTCTCAAGGCGCTGGGGGCTGTCGTGGAAATTAAGTGAGCTATTGCCCAGAGTCATATGGTGCTGAGCCGAGCTGCCGCCGGAGTCGGGGATCGAACCGTGAGCCCTGTGCTCCGAAGTCAGCTGGTCTGGCAGCTGCGCCACACCTCTCCAGCTTGCCATACGGAAACCATTTTGAAAGGTGTATTTCTGTTAGTCTGGTCTCTGAGTGCATGTGTGCTATTATCAAATAATATTTCCTAGGATTAGTGTGGGCAACATGTATAGTGCAGCTCTTTTATTTGGGGATTTTGGCCTCACAAATAGGTTCTTTTATAGAAAAAATTCTGTGTACTTATCAAGGAGTGTGATGTTCCTTTCCTCTTTTGTTTTCAAGAACAGGCGTTTAGGGATGACACATATTTTCGTACTTGGGTGGATCAAAAAAAAATACATTGTGATCAATAGCAAATTTTGCCTTAGACAAACAGGAAGTGCTTCCTTGACCTTCCATGTTTATGTTGCATTTTTTCTTGTTCTATATCACAGCTGTAATGAGGTTGATTACAACCGAAGCAGTGGTGTGTTGTGCTATTACGATTGGGTAGGACTCCAGTTGCCCAGTGGCTTGCCAGGTGATAGTTAATGAATAGGAACCATCATGTTGTGAGAAACACTGCAGGGGTGGTTGTACAATAGTGGAGTTAGCCAAGAGATGCTTCACAGTCCAATGCTGCTGAGGAAGCGTTTCTTGCAGTGCGGTCATGAGTCAGGTAGTATTTGTCATCTGTTGGTATCACATGGCCGTCTGATGCTAAATATGTAGGAGTGCGTTCAGTGAAGGGAATTCGTACATGGGCTGTTGGACTACCGCTGCAGTAGTGCAGGACTTCTAGATTCAACATGAGCCACACGTTTGTCACCTTCGTTCTAGGCAGTTGGCCCAGGCACAAGTGTATCAAACATCCAGAGGAAATGAAATTTAGTTTCCCTTTCTTGGGTGCAAGCTTAAAATGACCGACAGTACTGCACGTCTGTACTATCGGAGAATGAGACGGGTGATATTTGGATCATGTTACGTGTAGGCCTGGGCAGAGTTCGCGGAGTTTGCTGTGGACTCTGCAAAGTGACCGAAAAACTCTGCCGTCTATGCGGGATTCCGAGTGGTGGAGTGCATTGGGTAGCACCGTTTGCTCAGATTTTTAGCACTGGGTGTTTGTCCCATGCTGGAAAATCAGCGTGCACGGCACCAGGCGCAGCGCAAGCAGGCGCTGCTTTTTTCTGCAGCTCGAGTAGGTTTTTTTACTTGAGATACAGCTTCCTCAACACTAACGGACGGTTTCCCAACGTGAGTAGTCGTGACCATCCGCGACTGCCCGTGTTGAGTAATCTTGCTGGAAGGTGGTCTAGTGTTGTATTTTCCTAGGTAACGCTCGCCAACTTAACATTGGTGAGCGTGGAAAAAAACAGCTCCTTGGAGCTGAGGTTTTCGGAATTATGCGTGCTCTGTGGAGTGCGGACAACTCAAAGAATGGAACGGAGCTTACTGTCCAGGCCTAGTTACAGGTTTATTTCAGGAGAATTATCTTTTTTTGGCACAGCATGTTCAAGGTAGCAAACCTGCCTTGAGGAGAGGCGGTGCTCTTCTTCCTGCCCGGCTGCTTAACTTCAATGCAGCTGTGCTACAAATGTTCCCCAATAAGTGCTAATCAGCACCTTGCTGCCTCTTGCAGCGACACCTAATTGGAGTTAATGAAGAGTTCAGGCTTTCTTTTCTACAAGGAGCTCACAACTGCAGTCAGCATTTGGTGGACATCCCACCACCCCTGGCCCGTAGGCGTGGATCGTTATATGTGTTGTCATTAGATGGTACAACAAGATTAGCTCTTTCACTGGAGAATTATCCATGCTATATGGTTACTGAAGCATAAAAAACTCCCTGAAGAACAACTTTAATCGAAGGGGCCCTTCGGGTAATGATGCAAAACGTCTGAAGTACAAGCTTGCTTTAGTCAAGGGAGCGATGCAACCTTAATTTATCTGTTTACAGTGGCATCATACAAAGCCAAAACTTGTTGAAGCTGCTTCAGTTGCTAGTTTCACTACCAACAGATTTCTTATGACCGGACAGTTTGCATCCATGATATCACATATGATAGTATCAATGACATTAATAACTACATATATTTCTGCGAAAAATAGCAATTAGAAAAAATAAAGCCATCCTTGTTGATATGACATACAAAACTAAATTTGCAGATTAGAAAAGCTGCCCAGCTGAAGAATGTGTCTTCCACTCGTGATGTTCTTGCTTTTCACACAAGGATGTGCACGCACACTCTTAGCCCTTATGTCGCCCGAACTCTAGTCCAGGTAGTCATGGACTCTCCACTGAGCTAATTAGCTCAAGCATGCCTGGTAGGCACCCACCTATCCTGCACAAACTCCTGCCTTCTGGATCGATGCATCTTCCACTAAAACTGTGCCACCTCTTACAATTCACACGTCTTGTATGTCCTCGGTATCTGCTGCTCATGTGCCCCCAACCCAGAGTCTGTATGTGTGATCTCACCAGCGAGCTACTGGTCATGTCTAGGCCATTTCTTCTTTTTGAAAAGCAAACAAAAATGTTCTTTTGTTAAAAATACCATTTGATTTCTCGTTGTTCCCAGATACAATAAAATAGATTTTGTTGTGAACTAGTGAATCTTTTCACTGAATGTTTTTCATTTTTCTTTCTTGAATTAGGCAAAAGGTCCTCCTGCGAAACTCAACCTATTAACCTGCCAAGTGAAAACTAATCCAGAAGAGAAAAAAAGTTTTGACCTCATATCACGTAGGTTTTCTTATTTGTAAGACTGCTGCATGACAATAAATGCTATTGATATATTATCAATAACATGTAAAGCACTCATTGGTGTAGCATTTTTTCACACTTCACAGAAAGCCTCATCATGTGAGTGTGATGGCCAGTATTGCAGTAAAAGAAAAGTCTTAAAGTGCTCTCTGAAATGGCATTTCGCGCAGGGTGTAGGGACAGAAGTGTCTTACCCTGGTGTGCTTAACAATCTGAGCTCACTGTAGGTGCTCTGCTATTTTGGTTCACCTTCATGTCTACTGGTTTGAAGGTGCACCCAGTATGAACTGGCTACTACCCCTCCCTCATAAGAGGTAATGCTATGACTGACGTTTTGTAGCTGCTGAATGTTTTAAAGGGTTACACATCTTTTTACCTTAACCCATAGTAAGAAAGTTGCTTATTGACTTTGCCCTTGTAAATTATATACAGTCCCTGGTGGCTGGAGGTCTTTCTTCCCAGGGTGTTCATAGTGCTGTGCGTTTTGGTACATTTCAAGCCTTTTTTCTTCACCCATTGTGGGTAGGTTGCAATCTGATCTTGCATGTCTAAAATATGTATAGTGCCTAATAACTGAGGCTCTTCCCTTCAGAGTGTGTATGGGCGGTGTGTTGTGATTAGTATGGTGTATGTGTTTGAGCCCAGGAGACTATTAACAAGGTGACTGGTATTCATAGCGTACAGGCAGTGTTTACCTGGAGAAAATGATGGGGTGCTGACATACATTTGCCTTCATCCGCTGTGAATGTGACTACCTGCATGCACATTCGCCTTCTGTGTCCTTGGCCTGAAACTGTAGTTGCTTGAAGGCTCGGTGACTATGCATTTATTCCCTGCTAAACCATGTCTTTACCACTGGGCCTGATTAACCCCCCTCCCCCCCCTCCCCCCCCCCCTTCTAAGCAACCTCTCTTCCTCGTCTGTATGTGTTGTGCTTGGAATAATTTATGAACTAATGGAACTTGACCAAGGCTGTCTTGCTCCACACTGCAAAATGTCTGTGACCGGTTTGAGCCTTTCCCTCTCTGCTCTCCTAGTATTAGATCTAAAGTGCCTGTATAATAGGAGGAAGGTGCAGGTGTGTGTAAGTGTAAATCTACTTAGCTTAGATGACTCATTCTTAACCCTAGTTCATGAACCCCCTGTGGGTGTGCGATGCCTACTTAGGGGGTCAGGAAGTGTTTATAAAATAAAATAATATTAGCAGATTAATAAAGTACATATTCATAAAAATTTAAATTGAAAAATGAAAATTATAAAACACTCTGTAAATGTCAAAGAATTGAAAATTGGAAGAAAACATTAAGTTTATATCCTTATTTTGATTTGTGGGAGGACGCAGAGGAAACAGAATCTAGTATGAATGATTGTTGGCCTCAGTTGAAGCAGCAAACACACAAAAGTTAATGCAAGGCATACTTGCAACAAGTCTAACCCCTGCCAGTGTCTTTGGGTAGTATTCCAGCCCGTTGTTCTTTTGCCCTCCTTGCCACCTCAGATTAGACACAGCCATATGCAAATGAGTCTTGGTCCTGAGGCAATAGGAACCGTCTAGCCTGAACTGTCAAGACCGGCCCTCTCTGAACCGAACACAAGCAACCCAAGATCATTTTTGACCTGGCTGGGCCTCTTCAGTTGGGGGTAGCTTGGTTCCAGTAGCACAGTGAGTAAGGGACTTGCACCTGGGCATACATACCTATGTCCACTCTAGGCTGTTACATAAAACACACCAAAGGTGTAAGGTATCACTGGTATGCACTGACAAAATAGAGCATGCATTAGGAGCAAAAAAGACCAAGTTATAAGCTAGAGTCAAGCATATTGCTTCATATTTTAGAAATTTTGAATTTCTCCAACCATCCCTTTGAACTTAAGTGGGGGTGGACAAGAGTCAAAAGGTTAAGAAGTGGCAGCTTGGCGGCTTACATACGTTATTAAAGAAGTCCCACAGTGGGAACAGGCTTGCATCCAAAGATTTATTTTTTATAAAAACATTTTATTTGCATTTTCAACAAACACAGTGGTGCACACCCCTTTAACCCCGTGATCTTCCCTTCCCAATGTTACAGCTGCAGATTCGTCTATCCAGCCCCCTTGTTTCAGCCAGTTTTTTGCAGTCCATAGTAGTCCCATCATTTGCCCCCACTCTATGGTGTTTCTGTGGGCAGCCCCGCACTCTGTAAACGGTTGTCTCTAGTTTGGAACACCAGTCCATTCCCTTCCACCTCTGAAATTGTAAGTGAGATTGGAGAGCTCCAGTTGTGTGCAGTATCAAGGTTAGCCAGGACCGAAGCAACACCTATCAACGCCCACTCGCCCCTATTCCCTCCCACATCATCAAGGATCCTGTAAAGATTATTTTTATGGCTATGCATACCATTCACATTAGGACTCGTATTGAAATAACAAGTCGTTTTAAATGGTATACTTATTGATAAAGGGGTCTTGAGAAGATTAGGTGCTGCACAAATTTGAATGCAAGCAGTCGGTTTATAGTTTGTAGGTGCTGTTGCCAAAAAGATGAATTAAAATATATGAAATCCTCAGCAAGATAAGACCATCCTACGGAAGCTGGACTGTAGTTCACATTTAGCTGGCCCAGTCAGGTGCACCTTTAGTGTTTTACAGTAAACGCTATGTATGGCGATACATGGCTCATGAGAAAGAAGTGAAAACCCTTGAGACAGTGACTAGTGCCACTGTAGATTGTCCATATTTTTTTATTTCACTGGTGAGCTATAATGTGCGGTTTCTTCGTAGCTTTTAGGCTACAAACAAAAACCTGGTTGAAGCAAGGAGGTTGCACACACGATTCTAGAAATAGTTCGACCCACTGTAGGTTGCACACACAATTCTAGGAATAGTTACAGCCACTGGAGGATGCACACACAATTCTGGAAATAGTTACAGCCACTGAAGGTTGCACACGCAAATCTGGGAATAGTTACAGCCGCTGGAAGTTGCACACACGATTCTAGGATTAGTTACCGCCACTGGGGGGGCGCTAGGTGGCGCATTAGCAAGATGGCCGCACTGACTGGTGTGAGGCTCCTACAGCTCGACGCATTTATCCTTTAATTTATCCTGCCCAAATAGACATAACCGCAAACTACTTACGGCTAGTTGGAGTTTGTGGTCTCGGGAACTGAAGCTGTAAAATTGAAGCTCACGGCTGGTTCCAATCCGCTGTTATCCTGTGGTCACTGCCGGGAGGTCCCTGCTCTCTCCGGAGCTGCTGCTGGGCACGGCGCGTTACGCAAGCGCCGCGGCGATCACGAGGCAGCTGGGCCTCACTGTCAGGATTTGTTAAACGTCGGCGGATGAAGATCTGTGATGAGTGCTTGCTATACCCCATCAGTGCGAACGGGCCAATACCACTGTCTGCCACCCGAGTGAGGCCGTGGGGTTGCAACGGATATCTGTGAGGCTCTACCGCTCTTAACTGGCTCTGTGGTGCGGAGCACTTCGCCTGTTCTGCCTGTTCTGCCTGTGCGTGTGGCGGACGGGCCACCACACCCGTCTGTCACTCGCGTGAGATCAGCGAAGCGGCAGTGTTTACCTGTGTGGTCATACCGCTCCTCACTGGCCATACGGCGAGAAGAGCCATAGTTGTCTTTCCTGCGCGAGTGGCGGTCCGGCCACAAGCATCACCATGCAGTGCTACGGTCCTACATAATGCGGTACACTGGAACTTATGCTGCAGTGATTACTCCCCTAGAAAACACTGCGCAAGGGGCGCTCCTGGTACCGGCGGTTGCATCGGGGATGCGAGCTGGCGCTATTGACCCAGCAACTTGCAAGACGCCCATAACACACTTCAGGGCTTCAACACACAGCCCGGTGTAGATACTCGCGACCTGTTCCTCGCGTCATAGTGATATTGACTCTGAAATAGGTCTTCTCCTATCTGGTGTTAGCCGTCAGCATAGTTCTTTGTGGTGGGGTTGGCTTAACCATTCATTCCCATACATGGAAGCACTGTCCCCATACTGCTCCTTGTGATGCTGGATTGGTGTGCTGCTTCAAATTTTCCTGGATAGGGGAACCTTTTTTAGGTCTTGCGTGCGTTGCAGGGCAGAACCTTGTGCCGCCTCCGCAAGTGAATTTTTAGGAGAGGGTTTTCAGAAGAGGGCTTTAAGCCCCGCCCCTCATTTCTATTGGCTGGCGTCACTGTTTGTTAAACGGTGGCCTGCCATTGGAAATTAGGTGTTTGGGTTGCCTCCCTTTGGCTTTCTGTTCCGGCCATCCCGGACTGACTTGCCTGCTTTGCGTCTGTCGCAAAGCACTTCCTTAAATTTATGGGGCCATGTGTTTCTAATACATGACCCCATAAAGACAAGAGATTGGCTGCAGCGCGATCCTCTTTCACTTTCGGGACCGCGCTTGTTGTTTGAATGTTATTCTCAGTTTATGCCTCAATGCAGAAGCCGACGTTCTGCTTCTCAGCTGAAAAACGTAGCCTCTTTGGAGATTGAAACAAGTCAGTGATCAATACACCCTTCATAAATAGATTAAAACCCCAAAAAGAGAACCAGTGTAGTTTCATGTACATGGCAAAAGTAATTCAAATCCAGGCGCTCCAAAATTATTTTAAAATGACTATTCTCGTAAGGAGCTTTAGTTAAAAAAAATTACATTTCCTTTAATTCTCCCAACTTTATTTTATCACTTTCGGCTTTTTTTTCTTGCAAATATTGCTCTAAATAGCCGCTTTTATCGCACAAATGTAATATTTACACTTTTTACCACTTAAATAGGATGATTTTGCCTCGCTAGCCATACTGGCTATTGGTGTACAGCCGCTATCAGAAAAAAGCATTAAGCTGGAGCAATCCTGCGGCGAACTGGGAGTTCCTAATAAATACATTTGCAAAGTCTGGAGTGCCCTGCGGCCGCCTCCTGCACCACCTGCCTCCCTTCCACAGGTTTCTTTTAGCAGAGCACAAACAACATAAAACATTTAAGTGTCACAATTTTTAAAGGTGGCTGCTAGCTTCCTTGCGTGCTGCGTTCAAAGAAAAGGCCTGGGGGACCCTCGGCGACGTCTCTGCCTCCTGAAGCCCGGTGATGCGGTGACTGCCGGAGACTCGCAGGATTTACGCGGAGTTCCTTGTCAGCACATGCAACGCCTAGGCCTCGCTCTATTTAAGGTTGTTGTACCTCTCAGGCCACCGTACCGTAGGTGCATGCCTTTTATAGAAATGGCACAGCTCTAGCAGCGTCAGTCATACCTAAAAAAAAAGCATGAAATGTATTCCCCAATTAAAGAGAAGAGAAAACAAGCAATTGAAAGGCTTTTGGTAATAATGCAACCAGAACCGGACGAACTAATTATCAAGTCCTTTGTCCTAGCTGCTGCTGCCTTTTGTCCCTAAATATGTTTGATTTTGCAACCAACAACATTGTTTTTTTTCTTTTAATGAGTAAATTAACATCCACCCCAGTGCTACTGTAGCGTTTCTTCACTTTCTTTTTTTACATCGTATATCTCACCCTCGCGTTTTTTCCTAACAATTTCCATTCTCCTGTGTTTACTGAATATTATGACCTTTCATTTTTTTTCTACATTCATTTTAATCATTTATGTGACACCGCACTGTTTATATCGGGGGTCTCCAATCTTTTCTATTATGAGAGCTGCTTCTGATCAATGAAAATAGAAAATAGTCCTGAGGTACTAATGACTGATCAATATAGTAGTGACCGCATCATGTGCGGTGACCACTCAGATATGTCACAATATTGAGTGAAAATATCAGTCACAATTATGTATCCACAATACTGATTAAAGAATGATTACCATTTATAATCCAACTATTCCCTCCTCTTCATCGGTCAATTTCTCACTTTCTGAAGATGTATCAAAGATTCATATCCTCATTGCAGTCCCAAGATGGGAAGGAAGACACACCAACTGGGAGTTACAGTGTATGACTTAACCCATGGATTTTATAGCCATAGCAAAGAAGGAAACCAATCAGCCGACAGGATGATTGTAACTAACATGATGCTGCTCTTAGGCACACACATATATACATATACATATATATATTCACAGAAAAAACCATAGGTTTCAGGCACGTTATAGTTAGGAATTAGCATTTAAAAAACCTCAGAAATTCACTGAAAAAACCATAGGTTTCAGGGGTGTTATAGTTAGCTGGACTTTTCACTTGTACAAAACCATTGAAATTCCCCTGTTATAGTTAGTTTAGCTAACTATAACTCGCGCGCCCGCAATGCACTGCTGATGACGTCACATATTACATCACTCATGACATGGTCAGTGACATCACTCATGACACCACTGATGACATCTCAAATGACATCACTGATGACATCACTGATGACATCATCCAGTGAATGTCTGTTTTTCTGAAAATTAAATATGTTTTATATATGTATATCTCAAGGTCGATGGAAGAATAAATGGGTATATAAGTGTCTAAATGGATGATTTGTTTTTGAAAAATTGATTGTGTAACTGACTGATTAAGTGTATCATAGTGAATACATGGCTTAGTGAGTAATGTTTAAATATGTAAATATCTGTATCAGTCTCTCACTTTGTGTATAAGTGGCTGCATGGGTTGGTGAGTAGCTACATGGGTGTCTATATAGGTTATTAGTTGTTTTTTTGAGTATCCGTCTGAGTGTCTGCATGGTTCGGTGGGGGGTATTACGTAGTGCATAGGTGCATGAATGAGTGACTCACTGTTTGTATGTGTTGAAGACAGCATGTGTGCAGGACTGTATGGGTGGATGAGTGTGTGTATGGGTGTGTTAGTGAGTGAATGACTGTCACAATAGTGTCTTTATGAGTAACTACATATGTTTTAAACTAGTATATGTGACTATTGGTGTATATAAGTGAGTATATGTGTGAGTGAGAGATTGAAAGAGTTCCTGTATGAATAAGTATGTGTTTCTATAAGTGATTGTTTAAAAGACTAAGTATGTGTACGTTTCCCTAGAAGTAAGTGTGGTGGTGTGTGTATAACTGTATATGCAAGTAAATGTATGTTTGATTCTTTATTAGCATGAGTGACTATGTGTGTGAGTAACTCTATGGATGAGTGGCATTGTGTAACAGGATGTATAGGTGTACGAGTACATATGATGAGTGAGTACATGTATGAGTGACTGTATAGGACTGTTGGTGAATGAGTGGATGTGTATGTGGATCTTAGAATTACTGAAGAGGTTGTTGTAACTGGTATTGGTATGTCCATTGTTTTGAAAATTTTAGTCTCTATTTTTGAATGTGTTGATCAAAGGTTATGTTAGGGTGAGAGGAGGTCTGCCACTCTATCACAAGGATGATGTCATCAGTGATGTCATGTGAGATGTCATCAGTGATGTCATGAGTGATGTCACTGACCATGTCATGAGTGATGTAATATGTGACGTCATCAGCAGTGCATTGCGGGCGCGCGAGTTATAGTTAGCTGAACTAACTATAACGGGGGAATTTCAATGGTTTTGTACAAGTGAAAAGTCCAGCTAACTATAACACCCCTGAAACCTATGGTTTTTTCAGTGAATTTCTGAGGTTTTTTAAATGCTAATTCCTAACTATAACGTGCCTGAAACCTATGTTTTTTTCTGTGAATTTCAAAGGTTTTTTAAATGCTAATTTCTAACTATGCCTACAGATATAGGACATGTGAAGAAAGAAGAAAACATGCACAGAAAGAAAAAAACAGAAGTGCAGAAAGAAGCAACAAAAGTCCTCAAAGACAAAGAAAAGTGCAGGAAGAAGGATAACGTGCAGAAAGAACAAAAAGAAGAGCAGAAAGAATCCTTGTTGCAAAATCATCCTGTACCCTCAACTTTTTCAGACGGATACTGGTGGTAACTGAGTCTGACTAACCAGTCCTAGAGCCAGTGCTATGTTAAAAGACACTTAGAATACAGTGAAAACACCTACATACACTAGGGAACATTATGCGTTGGGGTCCCCCTGTGATTAGCATGACCTCCTCTGTAAGCCCCTAGTATATAATAGGGCAGGGGGATTAAAACTACCTCTTAAAACAGGCCACAGGGCGTTTTTGCACACGTTAACTCAGGCCCCGTACCCTCCCTTCACCACTGTGTAAACACGCCCTGTGTCAGTTTTTAGTTGGGAGATTAAGTACATTTGAATCCTGAGGGTCCCTAGGGTCCAACTAGCCCACTAGGTACCTCTAGTAAGTGCCACAGAGCTGCGTTGCAGAGAGGTGTAAAAAGTGGCACAGCCTGGACCACCTCTCTGCAATGCAGCTCAGTGGCGCTTACTGGAAGCACGTAGTGGGCTAGTTAGCCCCCAGGGGCCCTCAGTATTGAAGGGAAATTATATCCCCAATTTAAAACGTGCCATAGTGCGTGTTTGCACACGTCACCTCAAGCCCCGTCCCCTCCCTTCACCACTGTGTAAACGCGCCCTGTGGCTGTTCTAAGTTGAGAGATTAAGTCCCCTTGAATCCTAAGGGTCCCTAGGGTCAAACTAGACCACTAGGTACCTCCAGTAAGCGCCACAGAGCTGCGTTGCAGAGAGGTGTAAAAAGGGGCTTGGCCTCAGAACACCTGTCTGCAGCGCAGCTCCCTGGCGCATACTGGAGATGCCTGGTGGGCTAGTTGGCCCTCAGGGACCCTCAGTATTGAAGAGGAATTAATTCCCCAACTTACAACTCGCCAGGGGGGCGCGTTTGCAGAGTGCTGCAAGGAGGGGGCGTGGCCTCCGGCACGATGCCAGTCTTTTATTTATTTTAATTTTTTAAGAAGGGGGGCTGTGTGGTTCCCCTTCTTATTCTAATTAATTGGCGCTGATGACCCCATCCCCCAGGGCCTGTCTCCTAATTATATTTTTTTGACCCCAATCCCCAGGGCCGGCCACTGTTTTTTATTATTTTTAAAAAATATATATTTATAGACACACCTAGGACATGCTGGACAAACCGTACGTACCTATCACCATGACGATTTGAGTGATATTCATTAAAAGGCGACTATGCATACAATGAATCCACGTGGAATGTATTTACACCACTAGTGAAGCTCTGACATGTCTGATGCCCTACCGTGCCTAATCCCGGTCGTTTATTTATACAAACATGGGTAGCTATTGACGGGCACATTTAATACACATGCACACCAAGCCATTCAAAGGGGACTCGACAAAAATTCGACCAAAACTATGTAAGAAACCCCCCTCACGGTTAATAAAACACACATCCACTGCCGGATGTGTAATACTTTTTATTTTACTCTCTGGAAAGGGGACGAACATCACTTGAGAGTCACAGCGCGCTCCTGGCAGAGCCCAATGCTGTGTTACACCCACCATTGCCTGCCGAGTGCCACACACCTCTGTGTTGTATTCCACCAGCTAGTGCATATGCTATGACACTCTCTAGCCCATGTGCACTGTAACACCACCCCGTGAATATGTCATGCCACACTTGTCTTCGCACGGGTTATATTGCCCCATCTAACGTGCCTTCCTCGATGCCTATGTTATAACGCACAGTGCTATGCCATACATATTACAATCTGGGATCCATATCTTTGTCACAGTGCATATGCAACGTTACACTCCCCAGCACATATTTTATATTACAACTTTAGAGACTAGTTAGGTTACACAACACTGCCCTGTGCATATTACACTCCAAGGCGCACATCGCATAGCACGCGCTAGTGCCTGTGCTATCTTGCGCTCTCCAATGAATCTGCCATTGCGCACAATGTATTGCATATTATATTTCACTCCCGGTTCATCTTATATCACACTTTTTGGTGCATAGTTTATACCATACACTATATCTAGTTTTCATTTTCAATCGTGCTCTCAGGACTATGTTCTATATAACACTGTGTTCACCTACCCTTTTCACGTGCATTACATTTTGCGATAGGGGGTGGAGGGTCAGGGGGTGTTTCTGCCAAGTGAGCCCGGAGTCACAGTCACAAACGTCCTCTTCTTCCTGAATAAAAGTGAGATTATGCTGCATACTTGTTCATATTTTAAGTAGTTCGCACAGACACACGTTTTAAAAACAATAACGTTTCTAATACCCGCCTTCTATGAACAGTTAGCTTGCTGCCCCATCCCCCTCCTCCCTATCCTCTGTTGTGTGAATCCATGGACTAGCCTCCTCCCTCCTGCCATGCATGGTCTGATGTGCTGCCACTGCCCTCAATTTAGTATGATGTACCAGTCCCCTCCTCCTGCCCTCCATTGCCCAATTCTATGCCCCATCATTGACCTCCTGCTTAACCTCTGTGCTTAGCTTGCTGCCCCTATTCTCCTACCCCCTGCCCTCCGATGTCTTTGTGCATGCCCCTGCTCCATCCTTTTTGCCCACCATGTTCCATGGACCTGCCACTCCTATCTACTCTGAGTGTTCTGTTGAGCTGCCACTCCCCTCCCACCTGCCTAGCATTGTCAGATGACTGTAACCTGTCCCTGCCACCTCCACCCTGCCTGTCCACATGCATTGCCCCTATCCTCTTCCTCCTGTCCTACATGGTCCATTGTACTGCCACACTCTTCTGCCCTCCCTGGTCTGTTGTGCTGCAACTGCTCCTCCTGCCTGCCCCGTGCGGTCTGTTGTGAGGCCCCTTCCCCTGAACTTTCTTGTCTGTGCACAGGTCCTGACCCTCCCTTCTATCCTCCATCGTCCTTTGTGCATGCCCCTGCACCCTCCTTCTTGTCCATCATAGCCATTGTGCTGCCACTAACCCTCCCACTTGCCATGCAAGGTCTTCTGTGCTGCCATGGCCCCTCCCACCTTCCCTGTGTGGTCAGTTAGCTGCCCCTGACCCCCTCCCATCTTCCCTCCATGGTCTGTGTGTATGCCATCACAGTCTCAGTGTTGCTCTTCATGGTGTGTCTTGCTTCTAGTGCCCATCCTGCCTGACCTCCATGGCTATCTTGCTGCTCCTGCCCTGCCCCCGTGCCCCCAGCCCTCTGTTTACATGTGCAGACCCCTACTCCCTCCCTTCCTCCTGGCTTGTCTGTTTCATTGTAATGCCCCTGATCCGTCCCTCCTGCCCTTTATGGTCTGTTATGCTGCAGCTTTCTCTCCTATCTGTCCATTATGGTCAGCTAGCTACCATTGCCTCTTGCCCCTCTGTTCTCTGTTGTCCATGTGCATGGTCCTGTCCCCTCCCTCTTGCTTTCTATGGATTGTTGTGCTGCACTCCCGTCCCGCATTCCCTGTGTGGTGTATTGTGCTGCTGCAAACCCTGATGCCTGCCCTGCAGGGTCAGTTTGGTGCACCTCTCCATGTCCCTCCTGTCCTCTGTTATCCAAGTCCATGTCCCTACCCCATTTCCTTCCATGATCTAATGTACCATACTTGCGAACATTTTGAACTTGGTAAGAGGGAGATTTTGAAAAAAAACTGCGGTATTGATTTTCCCCTTTGAGTTACATTGAAAAAGAGGAGATTGTAGACAGGAGACAGATCAAAAAAAGCCCATTTGAGCTTAAAAACATTGGACGTTTCCTGGCTGAATCGGGTCTGTTGGCATGTATGGTTGTACTACCATTGCCTCTTCCTTCTGCCCACAATGGTCTATTACATTGCCACAGCCTCTCTTGCAAGTCCTGTATTGTTGGTTTGTTGCCCCTGCCCCCCTTTCCACTGCCCTCCATAGTCTGTTGTGCTGCCACGGCCCTTCCTGCCAGGCTCAGTGTGGTTAAATTGTTGCCTTTGCACCCTCCTACCTGCCTTCAATTTTCAGAGTCCGTGTCCCTGGCCTCTGCCTCTCAACAGTATCCTAATGAACAACTAGATTGCTAACATTCTATATTTATTACAAAAGTGTGGAACGCCTGACGTCATCTTGATGTAATCAAAACTGTAATACCTAGAGCATTTCCTTTAGAAATTACATATATGAGAGGGTCTTATTGGCATCAAAATTATGGTTAGTGCTCTAAAAGACTAAAATAAGGACATATTTTCTGAGTTTTCAAATAGCGACAAAGCACTTTTAAATTATTTGTTACCTTTATGTTTTTTTATCCAGTTGACCACTTGATTAAATGTTGCACTTAGGGGAGAGGATGTGGTGTTACTTCCAGAACTGCAGACTTTGCAACTGGGGAACCAGGTTGGAGTTTCTGCTTCAGCTCGACATTGTGTGATTTTGGTCAAATCACTTAGTCTCCCCATGTCTACAACCAAAATGAATTTGTTCTTGTGTGATGTAACCAATGCTCATGTAAAGCACTCCAATACCTGACAAGTCTGCACTATATAACACTGCAAAAACACAAAATAATAAGTGTTTTGCACACTTCTGTCATTGGGCTATATTTGGGCTACATCTGGGTGATTTTGGGCTACATTTGGGCTCTTTTGTCTCCGGTGGCCATCTTGGGAGATTTATTTGTTATGAAGTTTCCTAATTTCCTCATGTACTGCAGTCTCCTCAGTAGGAAATGCTTTCAGTGTTTTACTTTGATTCCATCATGAAGGTATTCAGATATGTCACACATTTGCCATAAATTCTGAAAGTTAGCACTCTAGTTTCTCATTAGATCACTGTAGTAAAACTACTGTTCACCATGGAAGTCTGCTCCTGGTATTAAAAGTGCATGTTTCAGTCTGCATGTCAGAATTTTTTAATGAAATAGAAGAGGATTTGAGAAGTCACTCAAAATGTGCCCTCATTTTCTTTCTTCAGCATTAATCATAATTTCTATGGCAAAATGAACCCCCTCATTGTGTTCCTTTTTAAATTAAATGTTTTAAGTGTTACCAGTTTATTCCAATCAAGATGGCTTCAGGTGTGCCATACTTTTGTCATAATGAAGACAGTAAGCGCTCTAGTTGTTTTTAAGAACACTCTGGGACATTCTGTCATTGGGCTATACTTGGGCTACATCTGGGTGATATTTGGGCTACATTTGGGCTCTTTTGTCTCTGGTGGCCATCTTGGGAGACTTATTTGTTATGAAGTTTCCTAATTTCCTCATTTACTGCAGTCTCCTCAGTAGGAAATACTTTCAGTTTTTTACTTTGATTCCATCAAGAAGGCATTCAGATGTGTCACACATTTGCCATCAATTCAGAATGTTAGCACTCTTTTTGCTCATTAGATCACTGTAGTAAAGCTACTGCTCACCAGGGAAAACTGCTGCTGGTATTGAAAGTGCATGTTTCAGTCTGCATGTCAGAATTTTTTAATGAAATAAAAGAGGATTTCAGAAGTCAAAATGTGCCCTAGTTTTTCTTTCTGCAGCACTAATCATACTTGTTATGGAAAAATGAACCCCCTCATTTTGTTCCTTTTTAAATTAAATGTTTTAAGAGTTACCACTTTCATCCAAGCAAGATGGCTTCAGGTGTGCCATACGTTTATCATAAGTAGGACTGTTAGCGCTCTAGTTGTTCTTTGGAACACTCTGGGAAGCTGCAGTAGAACACAAAGGAATCAACTGACAGTCTCTGCCCTTGTTGGATGTACATGTTTTACTGAGAATGTCAGACTTCATTCTCACATGACTGAGAAAGATAATGTGAATTTACAGAAAATAAGCTCTCAGTTTAGCTTATAGATCACCTTCCAAACCTCTGTGGGAAAAGCATGAGAAAATATTTTTCTCTCAATCATGATATCCCAGCAGAAGGCTTTTCACATGGTGAAATTGGTGCAGATTGGGGTGTACAAATTCTTCCTACTTCCACAGATAGAGTAAATTCACAGATACACGCACATACACTCATCATACGCTTGGGCCCATTTCACTAACATGCACTCAGATTACACTATTAGCACTAAACCTGTGGAAAGAAACCTTCTAAACACCCTGTATCTACACACATGGTCAATAAGACCTAATTGACACTGTCTCGAGTCTTGATTTAACTAATAATAATCAACAATAATCAAAATAGAGTACTCAATAATTGACAAGAAATAATAACCAACACTATATTTAAAATTATGATTCTTTATCTAAAATTAGTTCAAATGGAAAATCAATCAATCAAAATAAATCATTATTCTCATAATTACCTATTCTAGCTAAATGTCAGAATGGGTCAGGACAGGTCTCACAGTAAAAGTCTCTCGAGTCGCCGTCCTCACAGCATAAATCCTCACCAACGCAGGTTTGGGAAGAAGTGGCAAAGTGGCAAAAACCCTCTCTAGGCTAACAATATTTATAATAATTCTAACAATAGAAGGCAACATAAAATGTTTTCGATATCCGCTGAACCGCTGAGCAAAGCGAGCAGGAAAGGATGTAGCATCGCTAGATTTGGAAAATCTCCGCTCAGAAAAAATCACAAAAATAAAAAGACGGAACACGGAATTAGATTTGAAAAAGTATCTTCTCATGTTCACATTTCCTCGGAACCAGCATTATGATCTCAGAGTTCATTCATTATGGCTCCTTTGTCCTCCAAGGTTGCTCAGATGTATCTGGATATTTGCCCAGAACTGCTGTCCTCACGGAAAACTTTAACCAGGCGAAGACTGTGGTCAGATGACTCTCGACCATGTTCAGCAAGGCCTTCTCATCACAAATCATTCACTCGAGGCCAGGCTGCAAACGGCAGCCATTTTATACTAGGCCAGAACGTATCATCTTAATTAAAAGAGACAAAAACAACGTTACCACAGCTTAGTGATTAAACAGTGTTAACCTCACTAATACCCTTATGTGTATGTAATTTATCTAGCCTTTGCAACACAAGAAAAGCATTAGTACATGACATTTAAAAAGCGTTTTCGTGCTTTAAAATAAACAGCACTCAAGCAACATTTATAATAAAACATGCACATTATTAATAAACAATACGAAAGCATTCCCACGTGTCGTTTTCTCTTGTTAATTCATATTGATTAGTCAGAACATTTACACAAAAAAACAATTAGTAATTATGAATTAATATTTTTTATTCTCGACAAATAGACAAACCAGAGCTTAAAAACCCAATAGATTTTCAACAGAAAACTCTGCTCAGCAAAATCACCTTAGAACATACCACAATTCCTAAATGAGTATGGTACCATCAACAAATGATTTATAATGAACTAAAGTCTTACAACCTTCTATTAACTGCAATGCTTTTTAATGAGGTGCTATCATGTATATTGGTCCCAAGATGGCTGCCAACACTTCTTGGATGAAGTGCTGACAGCCAATCAGATCTCAGGATGAGATGTGTGGTTAGGCTCCGCCCACATATATATATGATTTTACGTTTGATTTTCTCAGAACTACTGAACAGATTGACACCAGACCTGCAAAAGGCACTTCCCTGAGCTGAGGACTACCTCTCTGCCAAATTTCAAGTAATTCTGTTCAGGCCGTTCGGGCTGTACCTTGGACTAAAGGTCCCTATGAAAAATTGCATGGGGAAAAACGCGTTTTGGGACCCCCCTTTTTCTCAGCCCCCGCTTGACGAATCCCCCCGAGACTTTCAGGGTAGGAGCGGAGTGGAGCGCCCCACCTATTTTGAAATATCGCGAGGATTCGTCAACCGGCGCCAAAGTTATTCCAAATAGAATGTTGCGGATTTCCTATGGAAACACGGTCCTAACTATAACTATCTACTGGTGACGAGAGAGAGAGAGAAGAGAGAGAGAGAGAGAGAGAGAGAGAGAGAGAGAGAGAGAGAGAGAGAGAGAGAGACAGAGAGAGAGAGAGAGAGAGAGGAGAGAGAGAGAGAGAAGAGAGAGAGAGAGAGAGAGAGAGAGAGAGAGAGAGAGAGAGAGAGAGAGAGAGAGAGAGAGAGAGAGAGAGAGAGAGAGAGAGAGAGAGAGAGAGAGAGAGAGAGAGAGGAGAGAGAGAGAGAGAGAGAGAGAGAGAGAGAGAGAGAGAGAGAGAGAGAGAGAGAGACTGACTGACTGTATTGCAATAAGTTGCAGTGAATGGCATATATAAAGAATCCTAACAGTATATTCTATCATAGCATTCCACAGATATTACTACTGGACAGCATACATCTTCCCCATACAAAAACCAAAGCAGAGAACCCACACACACAGACTCACAAATACCAACACACCACGCTCCAGTAAATGCACATTCTGACACACTCCCAGACCTGCTAGCATTGGCTGTGCCATGGTGTGCCTCATATACACCTGCTCTTGTCAGAGTCTCCCGTCGATGAGTCAGTGTCACACAATGAGTGCAACCTGTATAGAGAGGGTTTGAAACTTTTGAGGAGGATTTGCACAGTGACACCCATCTAGGGGTTTTACAACCTCCCCAGGACATGAACAGCATTGTTAAATATATTTGTTACTGTTTGGAGATAATGGTGTTAGATTGCCTGCCTTTGTAGTACTGGTTCTAAGCCCCTTACCTCTCCATGTCTGATGAGGCAGTACCTCACCTCCGAACCCTGACGACTCTTCTGACCTGCCTCCTCCAAGGTTCCTAACCCTCTCTAAAGGTAAAAGTATTTTGAAGGTTGGTAGGTATGCACTCTCCTCTAACATAAAATCTCGTCTCAGGATGACAGCCTTCTTACTCTGCAATCTGTTTACATTAACATGTACTGCCTCTCTTGTCTCCAGAGCAACATCATTGGCATCTGAACTGTTCATCACACTGCGCAGTACAGAACCTTCAGTCTCACCTTTCCGTACTCTCCCACTACTGTTTTCAACAAGCATTTGCAATGCAATAGGTCTCGCCTTTACGAGAGTTTGAGCTATTGACATTGACATTTTGTAAAACATAAATAAAAGGCAGTGTCATTTATAATGCCAATAGCTTAAACTTGCATAAATGAGAGACCTATTGCATTGAAAATGCTTGTCCTGGTAGCTACTGGATATCTGGGACACCGAACTCCTGTGGCCCACGCAGCAAGGGCTTGTTGTCTGCATGTCCAAGACTTCCATGAGGGATAAACTCTTGCAGTTGCACCAGTGACTGATATCATCGTCTGCCCCTAATGCAGGTGACGGCCGTAGAAAACTTAAACGCCTTAATCCTTGTCTGGGAGGATAAGGGGAAGTGAATCCACCGTTAAGCGCTGGTTACACAGCTGTAAAGAACTGACAATGGGGAAAACTGACATAAAGCAAACAAGGCTGTCATTTGACACAAAGGAAAGCGCCCGATTACAACAGGAAGACTCTGAAGGGCACAACGATATACTGGCTCAAGGGCAGCCTACATCTCCAGATGAAGATATGAAAGCCATAGTTCTAGAGGTTAGGCAAGGACTCACTACTAATGCGGACAAAGTGGATGCCATGACCACACGCATGGATGCCATAGTTCACAAACTGGATGAGCGTATCAAAGAGACAGAGTGCCGTATCTCTGAGGCCGAGGATAGCACGTCCCATATCCAGGCAAATGTGGCACAAATGGATAAACTCCTGAAGATCATTGCCGCAAAAAATGAAGATATTGAAGCAAGAAGCAGGCGCAATAACATACGCATTCTTGGCATACCGTAAAGTACAAATACTGGAAAAATGGGGACGACTGGGTACGGAATCGGTTACCATGGTATGTTGCTATGGTCCTAATATTGACACTCCTGACTTTTTTACTGTGCTGTGGGGCTCCACCCACATAATATGGGGAGGGGATTTTAATGTAGCCTTGAATCCTGCAGTAGATAGGTCTAATCCTGCACCGCATAATTATGTTAGATCACTAGAAGCCTCCTGGGCATCATGGCGGAAAACAGACTACTAGACACTTGGCGTCACATCCACCCTCTCGTACTGGAAGGTACACATTTCACAGCGCACGCTGCGTCATGGGCACGTTTAGATTACTGCATAATTTCACGTGGTCTTGGTACTTCAATAAAAGATGTCACATTTGGCTAGACATATTCCGATCACTTCCCTGTGAAACTTACACTCACCCATCCAGGTTATAGTATACCACGGAGCAGCTGAAGATTGCAACCTTTCGCATTGTTAGACTCTGTATTTCATAGCGAACTGGGAGAAGAAATCCAGGATTTCTTTCAAACAAATAAGAGATGTGTGGACAGCATCGAAACAATTTGGGAGGCCTTTAAGGTCACAATTCGGGGGTTTTGCATCTCCAAAAGTTCAGGAGTACTTTGAGATATACAGGGAACACGACGACGTTTAGAAACAGAGATTAAGATACTAGAAATGCAGCTCTCTATGGGAAGAGACAGTCGCACTCAACATGAATTCCGAGAAACTTTCAGACTACACTACAACTGCGGCTCGCGAGACGAGGTTTAGGGGTAGATACTGGGTAGTTCTTAGATATGGAGACGGTGGAAGGCCCGGGAAGGGGTTGGCTGAGACGATACGTGATACTCGATTTTCTAATTATGTATTGGAGATTTCGAGCCCTGTGGAGGTAGTTTATTGAGACACTGCTGACATACTTACCACCTTAACCACACACTACTCTTCATTATACACTTCACAAATAAGGGACCATTTTGAGCTAGATGGCTTTCTGGGAAAGGTGGCGCTTGGTTGGTTGGGTGACTCACAAAGGGAGTTCATATGTGCTCCCTTTGAACTTGATGAGATTCGGGAAGCCGTAATGCAAATGAAGTTCGGTAAAGCTCCTGGTCTGGACGGGATACCCGCTGAATTTGATAAAACTTATATAAATCAGTTGGCCCCAATTTTAAAAGAGATATATGAGGACTCCCTGGAGGCTGGTGTGCTCCCTTCTTCCATGAGAGAGGCACTTATTACATCCCTTCTTAAACCTGGAAAGTCACCACTCCACTGTGATTCTTATAGGCTGTTGTCCCTCATTAATTGTGACACAAAAATCCTAGCCAAGGTGGTTGCTAATCGATTAGCCCTACTAATGGAAAAACTGGTACTCCCTAATCAGGCAGGTTTTGTTCCAGGGCGAGCCACTACACATAATCTCTGTACTCTATTCTCCATTCTGCAGAATGTAGATCACAATCTGTTTTTTTAGATGCCACTATGGCATTTGACTCTGTCGAGTGGGATTATCTTTTCAGGGTACTACAGCGAATGGGGTGTCCTCCGCTGTTTTGGTCCTGGATAAGGCTACTATATCAGCTTCCCATGGCTAAGGTCTTAATTAATGGTCATCTTTCTGCTACCTTCCCCCTCTCTAGAGGTACCCGGCAGGGGTGCCCACTGTCTCCTCTGCTCTTCTCTGGCGATTGAGCCGTTAGCGGCTAAAGTGCAGAAGCACCACCAAGACAAAGCATTGCGATGCCATATGCGTCAAATCCCTGTATCTCTTTATGTGGATGACATTACCCTCTATGTCAGAGACCCTCAGCAAAATATTAATCCAATCTTGAGGGAATTTATTGTCTTTGGGAAATTGTCTGGGGTGCATATTAATTGGAATAAGTCACAAATTTTTCCTCTTACATCTGCGGTCACGCGGTTTTCCCTGGATTTCCCACTGAAATGCTGCGATACCGACTTGCATTACCTGGGGATCCATATCTCAGGAGACAGGGAGGAGCTGATGCACCTTAACCTATGGCACTACTTTGGACCGTATTGCGGGACGTGTTACTCGCTGGATCTCATTACCGATCTCTTTGGCAGGGCGCTTTCTCTAATTAAAATGGTGGTGCTTCCGCAGCTACTGTATCTATTTTTAAATATCCCATACAACCCTGGCCGACATCTTTTCAGGCACTTCGGTCAGAAATGATCAGGCTGGATTGGGGGGTGAATGGTTGGGGGGGTAAACAGCCACGTTTACAATGGAACATTCTCACGAAGCTCTATGCGCAGGGAGGCTTTGATATTCCGGATTTCGAGCTTTATTACACATGCGCACAGGCTCATTATGCTTATTATTGGTTCCATCCTCCCAGGGATATGCCGCAGGTTGCAGTGGAGCAATGGTTGGCTGACTCCATCCCCATTGGATGGCGTACTTTGTACCACCCCCCGTACACGAGACATGGCGCCCACCACGATAACATGCACGGTAGACGCCTGAAATCTAATCCTAACCATCCTTCAAGGCTCTATGCTGTACTCGCCGCTGCTTCCACTTTCATGCCATCCCAGCATGCAGCTACTTCAAGAAAAGGGGTTTATTAAACTCTGTGAGCATACTAAAATTACAACATGGTGGGATCTCTATCACAACTGGCAGTTCCGTTTTTCATATCACCTCTTTCATGAGATGCAGCCATCTTCTCTGGAGATATTTCTTTATGTCCGGCTCCGTCAGGGCATGCGATCTATCTCTCTGGAGTTCCCTCCGGAACCACCCAATTTTGCTCCCTTACATTTGATACTAAGCGCTGACTCTCCGGGACATCTGGTTTCCACACATCATCATACTATACATACTCATCAGATGGAATCTCCCTGCCCCTCCCGAGCACATTGGAACTCAGAATTAGGGTACGAGCTGACGGATGAACAATGGACATACTGTTGTCTACAAAGAGAACAAATCACTGCCAGCGGTAGGCTATGCATCACGCACTATACATTTTTACGTTTATATTACACTTCAGTCAAGATGCACCGCTTTAAATTAAAAGATACAGATTGCTGCGAGAGATGTGGAATTTCAGGGGCTGACTTCCTCGATTTGGCATGGGATTGTCCACGGGTGAATGCATATTGGGCACAGGTTTTTGACGCTATGGAACAGATGACAGCAATCTCTCTAGAGCGCTCCCCGCTGACAGCATTGCTAGGTACACCAAACTCATCCCCAAACCGAGCCGCCATCTCACCATCTCTTTCCTACTGGCTAAACGCCGAGTGGCCTGTAGATGGGGCAAGGGTAGTGCGCCAAAGTTCAAGGAGTGGCTTAATGATTTAATTTATTGCCAGGAACAACTGACTACCTACGCCGAAACTCGCCCCTCGGGCCTCACGGCCTAAAGATATATGGGATCCTCTCCAGAGATATCTTTTAGCACACGCACCAGATGCCCCGACTTCCACTCTGGAGGTGGCGGTGCCATAATGATGTTTAGATTAAGAGAGTGTGGGATATGTCGGAGGCATATACTGGTCTGATCACTTTCTCTTGCTCTCCTTCGTGACAAACCTTGTGATGTGTTGCATTATGTCATACATTGATATAGCGCTGTTGATAGCAGGCTCTAATGTGTTGATAGAATATTCAATTCTTGTGTCATAAAAGCCGAGAACACTGCAATTTCTCTGTTTATAGTAAGACCTGCTTAGATTGGTGATGCATAGGCAGAAGTCAGGAATAATGTCTGGGACTGAACCACTGCCTACTCACATTGCAAACTGTCTTTTTTTTTTTTTTTTTTACTTTGTTTTATGACAGAAAGGTAATATTGTTTGTATTTCTTTCTAATATGTCTGTTGGTGTATGTTATTGATTGTAATGTACTGGTTACATCGACTGAAAACCAATAAAAAAAGTTATAAAAATAAAAAAGGTACCGCCACTGGAGGTTGCACACACGAATCTGGAAATAGTTAGTCACTGGAAGATGCACACACAATTCTAGGAGTAGTTACAGCCACGGGAGGTTGCACACACGATTCTAGAAATAGTTCGACCCACTGGAGGTTGCACACACGATTCTATGAATAGTACAGCCACTGGAGTTTGTACACACGATTTTGGGAATAGCTACAGCCACTGGAGGTTGCACACATGATTCTATGAATAGTTACACCCATTGGAGGTTGCACACTCAATTCTAGAAATAGTTTGACCCACTGGAGGTTGCACACACGATTCTGGGAATAGTTACAGCCACTGGAGGTTACCCACACGATTCTAGGAATAGCTACAGACACTGGAGGTTGTGCACACGATTCTAGGAATAATTGCAGCTACTGGACGTTGTGCACACGAATCTAGGAATAGCTACAGCCACTGGAGGTTGCGCACACAATTCTAGGAATAGCTACAGCCACTGTAGGTTGTACACACGATTCTAGGAATAATTACAGCCACTGGAGGTTGCACAGTCGATTCTAGGAAGAGTTACAGCTACTGGAGTTTGAGCACACGATTCTAGGAATAGTTACAGCCACTGGAGGCTGCGCACATGATTCTAGGAATAGTTACAGCCACTGGAGGTTGCGCACATGATTATAGAAAAGTTCTTCTTTGTTAGTGTTAATGTTATGTTAATGTTAATTGATTCTTATATAGCGCTAATCACCGGCGGGACTCTAAGCGCTTATGCGAGAGTTGCCAGAGGTCGAAAACGGGTGCATAGCCGCACAGTAAGGCCAGTTAAACAGTTCCCAGGGCCTCCCTGAACAGGAACGTCTTACCTGCTTCCTGAATGGGAGGAGTGCCGGTTCCTTACGTAAGTGATCTGGCAGTTGGTTCCATAGTTGTGGAAGCAAGACGGAAAAGGCTCTGCCCCCTTTGGATGCCGTATTGCATCTTGGGGTGGCCAGGTGGCAGGCCTCAGAGGACCGCAATATGCGGCCCAGAACATAGTTCTTCAGGCGTTCCTTAATGTAGGCCTGGGGCTTTGCCGTAGATTGCTTTGTGGGCAATGCAGAGACTTTGCTTGATGGGGAGCCAGTGTAATTTGCACAGCAGAGGGGAGGCGTGGGACCATCTTGGCAGCCTAAAGATCAGCCTGGCTGCGTCGTTCAGCACCACCTGTAGTTTATTAGTAAGCTTTTGAGGGAGGCCGATGTACAAGGCATTGCCATAGTCTAGTCTGGAGACAATTGTGGCTGATACGATCGTTTGTAAAGAGGCAGTTGATAGGAGGGCGGCAAGTTTCCGTAGCTGTCTCATAAGCCCTATGCAAGTTCCGACCACTGTAGTGGCTTGGTTAACCATGGAGAACTCTGAATCAATTTTAATGCCTAGGCTTTTTATGGCATGTGCTGGTATGGGGGTGATGCCCAACTTCTGGGGCCTGAAACGGTCGCTCCAGGGGTTGTCTTTTGTAGGGATGACAAGGACTTCCGTTTTCTCAGGGTTGATTTTTAATGAGTTGGCAGTCATCCAATTTACTGTGACTCTGAGGATGTTTTGCGCCGCGTCCTGGGCATAGGTGGAATTGTCAATCCGGAGGATGAGCGGGGTGTCGCCCGCATAGTTGAAGACTTGGCAGTCCATGTGGGCTAGGGCTGTCACCAGAGGCTGTAAGTAGATGTTGAAGAGAAGCGGGACAATGCGGAGCCTTGATGGACGCCGCAGGTGAGGATGCCCCTGTCTGATACCCTCTCCCCTAACTGAATCCTCTAGGACGGCTCTGACAGGAAGGATTCTAGCCACTGGTGTACCGGCCCATGAATACCCAGGTCCGTTATTCGATCCAGCAGCCGAGTGTGGTTGACCGTATCGAACGCCGCTGACAGGTCTAATAGAATCAGGGCGCTCTGTTTTTTATTGTCAGCCATAATTCTGAGATCAAAGCAAAACAAAAGGAGATGATGGACGGAGTGTTGAACATTGCAAGCACTCACCCCCCAGTCAACTGATCTGGGTCTAATCCATCATCATTCTTTAGCTCACTCCACCACCCCAGTTCAGACATGGCCATATGCAAATAAGTCTGACCCTGTGCCTCATGGGAACAGTCCAGCCAGAACTACCAAGCCATGTCTTCCCTGGACCGGAAACAAGCATCCTGGGACTGGTTTCTGGCTAATCAGCCATCATCAGCCAGGCTAGCTTGAATCCAGTGGCAAAGTGAGCAAGGGACCCACGTCTGGGCATGCCCTGCCAACTTAGGGCGAACATAGCAAAACCAGAGGGGATGATGGACGGAGTATTGAACATTGCAAGCACTCACCCCCAGTCAACTGATCTGTGTTTAATCCATCATCATTGTTTAGCTCACTCCGCCACCCCAGTTCAGACATGGCCATTCAAGCTGGCCTGGCTGATCTAGTAGCAGTCGTGCAAGAAGCACTTCCAATTTATCGGCCTCCGTATGTTTGAGTTGAGTATAGGATTGGTAATCCATTACTCGGAGGCACTCCAGCAGTTCGGCTTGCTGTGAACGTGCCTCTTGCAGCTCCTCCTTTTTTTGTGGGGTTGCTCACTGCGTCTTTTTCTAACTTATTCAGAGTGACCTCTACAGACTTAAAGCGTTTGTGGATTTCCTGCCTGGCCCCCACGGTGGCACTAATAGCAGTACCCCTTATGACCGTTTTGAACGCGTCCCACTCTATGAGGTGTGAAGACGCCGTATTGACATTTTTGTCGAAATAATTGGTTATGACTGATTCCATACTGGCTAGGAGAGGCGGCATCCTCGAGTATTTGTGGCAACAGCTTCCAGGTAGGGATGGTCGTGGGGATTCTCCCCCATGCCAGTGTGATCTCTAGGGGGTTATGATCTGAGAAGGTCTTCCACAGATAAGTGGCGTGGGTCACCTGGTTTGTATTGGCGCGTGAGTAGAATATTCTATCCAGTTGTGTATGTAGTTGGTGTGGTGATGAGTAAAATGAGTATTCCTGACTGGTACCTTGAGGCGCCAGACGTCCCCCCAGTGACCAGCCCGCCACCCACCCACGGAGGGCATCCGCTTGCTTTATAGAGACCGCTCCTTGGAGGGGGGGGGGGGGGTTAGAGCGGTCCAAGTGGACATCCAGAACCGCATTATAGTCTCCTCCCCGGCACCCATGGGTATCCCGCACATCTGTTAACACTGTATTGAGACTTGTTAGGAATCAAGTGTACCATAAATAATGACATACCTGCCTATTGCATCTATGCGCTGCTCCAATGCTGCAAAAGGGACCCCACTTCAAACCCAGATAGCTGCTCCCCTTGCGAAGGCGGAGTATATAATGTGGTGAAAACCTGGCCCCTCCATTTCATGCGTAGTTTGATGGCCCCGGAGTCAGTAAGGTGCGTCTCTTGCATCAGGACGAACTGCGCCTTACATCTATTTAGTTGAGCATGTATTCTATGGCGCTTGTTTACCGCCCCCATCCCCCTGACATTCCAAGTGACTATGGTATAGTTACCTGCGCAGCCATATGTGTGTGTTCAGTTCTGAGATCTGCCTGGGTTCGGGTCGGGGGTTGTATGCCCCATGTAGTAGGGGGTGACCCAGAATCACAACAAACCATATTAACGCCCAATACGAGATCCAACCTAAAAACTATGCTGGACCAAACAGAATACACAACATTTGAAACAGTTTGCTGAGTTCGGTTTGCATTCGCCATGGGGAATGTGGCTACGACGCCCTGCAAAACTCTGTTGCGGACGATAGTGTGGTTGACAGGACCATGGTCGTTAATGAAGGATATAGCAGACCTGGGGGAGTAAGAAGGAGGCCGCGGAGGACTGCGACCCACACATTATGCAAACAGCTTTTGACTCAGCAAGGTGTTCGTACATGGGATAAATCGACTCTAAAGATCATTTGCGGTCTGTTGAGTGACAGTGGGGAAAATGGCAAGACTATTCTCTGAGTCTGAATGCATGGCAGTGTCTTCAGACGACACCTGTGAAAAATGGGGGTCCCATTCCCTGAAGGCTGCCACTGCGGTGAGCGCCGCCTCTCTACCTCGCTTGGCCTGTTCCAGGGAAGGGCTCTTTGATCTATGTTTGTGAGTCGACCTGGTTACGGCATGTCCCCCTCCCGGCTATTGGCCGCGGTCCCAGGTTTGTGCTTTGTCACGATCTTTCTGACATGCGTGGGGGGAATGTGACATCCAGCCAGTCTCTGATTGCCTCTGGGCTATCGAAGAAATGTGTCTTCTTTTCATACATGATCTTCCGATGGGTGTGAAACAGCAAGGCGTTCTGCTGGTTCAGTGCTCTGAGCTTCTGTTTTATCGATTGGTAGGAGGCCCTCTGACGTTGCGCCAGCACCGTAAAGATGCCCCAAATGAGTTGTATCACACCGACCAACACGGAGGCCACTGAGGACAAGCTAGACATACTATTACAGGAGGTAAGAGACTTTCGAAGAGCAATAGAACAGCAAATAGGCTCCCTGACAGCCAGCTTCACACTGCTCAAGGCAGATTACAGCACTGTAAAGTCGGGGTATAGCACCGTAAAGTCAGGGTATAGAGAAATCTGATGATTTTCGTACTGAATAGTGGACTTCTCCCTAGCGAGGCAAAGCAATGTGTCCCGGTTTCCTTGTAGGGATCCGATGGTCTCTCCTCACACAGAAGAGGTCAGACAGGCCCTCAGGGGCTACATGTTCACGCAACCATTGTTTCTCAAAGCGAGTGGGATTAGGACCTTCATAGTGTACTGGTAGTCCCACTATACGGACATTGTTCCTCCTAGCCCTGCCCTCCTCATCCTTGACTCTGTCCTGTAGGCTGGATACTTGACGCTGTAGTTGTGAAATCTGCCCTGCATGGTCTTTGTGCTGTGGGAGCAGCTCTGCTAGGAGATGCCTATCACTTTTCACTGTGGAGGCCAGTTTTTCGTAATCTGCCTTGAGCAGTGTGAAGCTGGCTGTCAGGGGGCCTATTTGCTGTTTTATTGCTCTTCGAGCGTCTCTCACCTTCTGTAATATTATGTCTAGCTTGTCCTCGGTGGCCTCCATGTTGGTCGGCGGGATACAACTCATTTGGGGCATCTGAGTTGAGTTGTCAGTGTCTTCCTGCTGTGATGGACACGTGGAGCTGACTCCAGCAGCCTCCGTTTTGTATGCCCCATAGTGTACAGCAGAGTGGGCCAGTCTCCGTTGAAGTGTGGCAGTGCCTGGAGTATGTAGGTTCTCCACTCGTGTGCACATCGATACTTGCCAAGCTCGTTGCCCAGGAGGTGCCCAGGTAGCAATGTTATTCTTAGGCCCCTGTCCCGGTCGTCAATGCAGAGCCAAGCAGAAGGAAGCTGATGTTGGCTTAAGGCACGCTGGCCAAGAACGCCCTTGCGGGGTTCCCCCAACCACGGCCAGCAGGGGATGTAGTTACGTCGCTAGCTACAATCAAGCAACTTGTGCAGATCCGGTACCTTTAGTAAGCCCAGCTGGGTTTTTGTGTCCAGCCGTAGGAGGACCCTAATGCCCGGATTTGAGTTCAGGGCAAGGAGACTCCTCACCTGCCCCACTCCGGCGCATTAAGAGCAGGTAAATGCATCCTGTCTGTGGTAGAGCTCTTCGCCAGTGGTCAGACAACCTCCACCATCTCCAGCAACCGGCCCAGGGATGCTCAATCAGGCAGGGGGTTGGTTCTCACGTTCTGCTGCTCCACACAGTTCATTCATTCAAGGCCGGGAGGCAGAATAAATCCCGGACAAAGCCGCGCTTCGCCACATGTCCGGCGCTCCAGGGCCAATAACTTACCACCTGTATAATGTAGTCTGCAGTGTCCATGTGCACTTCACAGGCCCCCAGCAGCATGGAGACGTTTGGTTCAGGGCCGGTGTGCACAGGGCTGTCTCCGTCGCTGCAACGCCCAGGCGTTGTCTGTTGCAGGCCGGTGTGCACGGGGCTGTTATCCCAGCTGTCTCCGGTCCTCGGCGAGTTGGCTCTGATCCTGACCGGCACATGCCCAGGACCTCCGCGGCTCAGAGGGAGAAGATGGTAGACTGTGCCCGCCAGGGACACTGCGGAGCGTGATGGTACAGCGCTCCCTTCTCCGTTTGTGGGCAGCCCAGCAGCACGGGTCAGCGACTTCTCGGCCAGACACCGCAGGGCAATACGGATGGTAGCCCATATGCCTCAGTTCTCTGCAGTCCGCAGTGGACAGCCCAGCGGTCCTCAGGTACTCACGCCACGTTCATCTCCAGTGGCATCGTCGGGTTTCTAGTTTCTGGGCATCACACGGGATGCTTTCTGTCAGATCTGTGTCCCTTGCTGTCTCTGTGGGTGACAGGAAGGAAATGGGCTATGGGTGGCCCCCAGGGTCGCCGATATGTGCCAGATAAGTGAGTCCAGATCCAGTATGGGTAGATCAAAAGCCACTGTCATACCCACTATGCTATGGTCGCTCCAAATCGACGGGAAGACAAAGAGATTATCACAAGCCCCAAACATTTGATAGGAGACAATCACGTAGTCTAAAAGGCTCTGAATGTGTTGAGAGTGAAAAGTAAAATGTGCTGTTTTATCCGCAGGCACTCTTTGATTTAGAATAACCAGATCTAGACTTCTGATGCTATCAAGCAGGAGGAACCCCCGTTTGTCTGTTTTTATTTTATTTGGTAATAAAATCTCGCGAATGTGGCAAATTTCCTCTTTATCAGTTTTGGCTTAAATCCACAAAGCACAGTTCGAAATTTTGGTATTTAGGCCCCCCACTATTGGCACTAGGGGGCATTCTTCCCTAATAGCTATATCCCGAATAAAAGAAATAGATTTACTCAAAAGATGATCGAAATTTCGCCCGGAGGGGATATACAAGTTTGCCACAAGGAAGGAGGTGGACCTGCCAGAACATGCCAGCTTCACACATATACAAAGGCTAGAGGGGTGGCAGAAAACCTTTTGATTCCAATTAATGGAGTTTTTAAGCAGAATGGAACCCCCCCCCCCCCACTAGCGTGTCCCCGTTCAGAATGCTTGGCATAGCAGGAATAAACAAAATAGCAGTCGCATTCAAACTCTCTGCAGGACCACGTTTCTTGTAAGCATATGATTAAAGGGTTCATAGTATTCAAGGAATTCCGTTTTGTTTCATTGGGTCCCAGACCGGCCATATTGCAGGACAAGAGTAGCCCACCCAGGCTACCTCAACAGAGCGCTCCTTACTACTTCCAGATGAGAGTTATTCAGGGCTCTTTTGCGACCTAGCTCCACTGGGCAGATTCATCTTCTTTGTCCGGGGCCTGATGGGCAACTGCCACACCAGACACAAAATGTATTGAGCGTCCACGAAGACCACTATATCTTTGGTATTACCCACAGAATACTCAGTATCAGTGCCCAACGCATCTAACGCCACTGAATTAATAGCCCTAAGAGCTTTCAGATGATGAATTTTAGAGCCCACAGATTGATATTCCTCATTTTCTATAACGGATGTTATGTTGAGCCCTCGTTTAAAAAAAATTCTCACAATTCTGCACAACCAGATTGGCCACTATCAACGAGCCAAAAGTGACCCTAGAATAAGGAAGAGTGTTGTGTACATTGATCATCACGTTTAGAATATCCTTGCTTGCTAGCAGCTTTAATGCCTCTAGTTCGGAGTATAAGCTAAGAATGAATCCTCTGTTTACTGGAGTGGATTCATTATCAAATAGCCAGGTAAAATCCACAATGGGAGATAAAGCGGTCTGTGCCCCACTAGTATTCTTTGAAGCCTCCCTCCAGGAGATCCATAGAGGGACCATATCGGTAAAGCTGACAGCTTATGTACTACCATGTGGTTGAATGTTCGAGTATGAGACAATATTGGAAATTGGTGCCTCAATGTTTCTATTGGACAGAGATGTGGTTCCTGTGAGGGTTCTATTCAGCCCAACCTGCATAATAATTGGATATTGGAGCTTTCCCTCTAGGTTACCATCCACCCTGGAATCAGTTACCCCAGACCCTGTCTGTGACAAGGGAACCCCATATCCAATTCACATTTCCCCTCCAGGTGGATCAGCTATCTCATTAGTCAAGGAGGGATTGATTGCTTGGAGGGACTGTGACAACCGGGTTGGTGTAGGTTCTACAGGTCCAGAGTCCCCTAATCTCCCAGCTGGTGCCATGGGCGCTCTGGAGGGTTCTCTTGGGTTGCTATCTGCTAACGGTGACTTGGGGCCTTCCTTCTCCATTATTAAATGAGTATCACTCTGGCTTTCCAGGATCCGGGTAAAATGCAGTTCTCTTCCAGGGGATCCTCATCAATAGTCATAAGCATTAGAATATTCCCGCCCATGCCCATATATATATATATATATATATATATATAGATATATATTTGTGGGGCACATATAATATAGTGTTTCTGGGGTCCCGCGCATGGGCGGGAATATTCTAATGCTTATGACTATTGATGAGGATCCCCTGGAAGAGAACTGCAGCCTAATAAACACCAGAGCTGAATCATGCTGTAAGGAATTTCCACTATATATGAAAACATGCATTAGAAATAGGAGAAACAACAATAAAAATTGTTTAGAAACTGTTTTAATGCTCAGCAAACAGTAGAAATTCTCATAAACCACTGAAAGCATAGGAAGCTCCCAAATACCCAGTCTAACAAGACTGAAAAGCTAACCTGTAGCTGCATAGCAATAAACTGACACCGTGCCTTTAAGGCACACCTGACCCCCAGCTTTCCATCATGCCTCAGGGGTGACAGTTAGGTCAGTTGTTCTTTCCGGCTCCTTCAGGAAGGATCCTGGCAACACAGCTCCACGCTTTTCTGCTTTTTGTCAGAAAATCTTGTCATTTTTCACAACTTTTATTCCTTACTTTGACGTCTTTCATCTTTAGAAGTAAGAAGCTGTCTTTTCTGACAGGTTTGGGCATTTTTTAACAACTTAAAATGGCATCTCTTTTTGACTCTTGCCCTTCTTGTGGTAAAAAGAAGGCCAAAACCGATTCTCATGAGGTCTGTATTCTTTGTTTGTCTGAGGATCATGATCCTAAGACCTGCCCTCACTGCCAGAACCTGTCCAGAAGAACCTTAAAGGACAGGGAAAGAATTCGCCTGTATGGCCTGGCAGATAAGTCATCTAGAGGAAAGTCTCCAGTAAGGAAGCGCTCCAAGAGGTCTAGAACGCCTTCTAGAAGCAAGTCCTCGCGTCCTTCTGCTTCAGCGTCGGGCTCGGCGCTGAGGCATGATCTTCAGGTGGGTCATTCATCAAAGAAAAGACCTTCAACAGCGGGCTCGCCGTCGAGAAAAGGTACGTCGCCGACGTCGAAGATTCGAGCTTCTCCGCCGTCGTCAACCCGGCGTCGAGAGATAAGACCCCTCCGCCGTCGTCAACCCGGCGACGATCGGCGTCGAGGGGCAGAGACCCTCCGCCGTCATCAACTCGGCGACGATCGGCGTCGAGCAGTGTCACCCCTCCGCCGTCGTCAACTCGGCGACGATCGGCGTCGAGGGAGAGAGACCCCCCGCCGTCGACGGTACGATGTTCGCCGTTGAGGGCAGGCTCACTTCTATCATCTCCTCCGCCGTCATCAACTCGGCGACGATCGGCGTCGAGGTTGAGGTCTCCGTCGTCGTCTCGACGGCGTTCGGCGTCGAGGGCGAAGAATACCCCTCCCCCGTCGTCTAGATGACGCTCGGCGTTGAGAGAGAGAGTCCCTCCGTCGTCGGCTTCACATCGCCGTTTGACGTCGAGACAGCATTCCTCACCGGCTTCTCATCGGCACCGGTTCGACGTCGAGCAGACGGGAGGCCCAACTACCGAGAAGTCGGGAGCCAATATCGATGTTTGGAATGCGTGCAGGTTCGGCGTCGAGAGCACGCTCGATGTCGAGACAGGCCTCGGTGATGTCTGGGGATGGATCGGTGGTCCTGGTGACGGAGTCGGCCTCGCACCATTCGTCCTTTCACTCTTCCAAGAGGGCTTCTTCGAAGTCAGCCACTCCGGAAGCTGCTGGCCATATCCGCAAGTCTCCTTTAAGGCAAAAGGAGGCCCCTTCTGCTGTTCAGTTGTCCCCAAGATGGCTGCTGCCCTTTCACCATTTTTGTTTTTGCATTTGTCACCCCGAATGGGACGGGTATGCTCAGAAGTGAGTCCCGTGCTCTCCATGCCACTGGAATCAAGCTATCCTGGCTGAAGAGGGGTGAAACCCCGAAACCGATCCTAGGATGCTTGTTTCCAGTCCAGGGAGTACCTGGCTTGGCAGTTCGGGCTGGACTGTTCCCATGAGGCACAGAGTCAAGACTGATTTGCATATGGCTGGGTTCAAACTGGAAGGGCATGGTGAGCAAAAAAACTATGGATTTAGGCCCAGATCTCTGTACTGGAGTGAATGTATGACATTGTTCTGCATTCTGTCCATCAATTGTTGTTTTTGCATTTGTCACCCCGAGTGGGACGGGTATGCTCAGACGTGAATCCCGTGCTCTCCATGCCACTGGAATCAAGCTATCCTGGCTGAAGAGGGGTGAAACCCCGAAACCGGTCCTAGGATGCTTGTTTCCAGTCCAGGGAGGACCTTGCTTGGCAGTTCGGGCTGGACTGTTCCCATGAGGCACAGGGTCAAGACTGATTTGCATATGGCTGGGTTCAAACTGGAATGGCATGGTGAGCAAAAAAACGCTGGATTTAGGCCCAGATCTCTGTACTGGGGTGAATGTATGACATTGTTCTGCATTCTGTCCATCAATTGTTGTTTTTGCCCTTTCATCACTGGCAGGACTCGGGGGCGACAAGGCGTATGCAGGAATATGCCAGTCTGGCTCATAGATCTCCTCTTCAGAGATTGGTGGACGAAGTGGACAGAGTGATTTCTCCCAGGAGGTCCCCTGAGAGACGGCACGATAGATCGCGTTCCTCCAGGCGAGAAGAACGCGCAGTCAGATCACAAGAAAGGAGGCACCGTGTTCATCGGCGAAGTAGAAGAACACCATCTACTTCTTCGACTTCCTCTACCCGGTCCTCCAAGAAGGATTATTCCCCCACACTATCGGACAGCCCAGTTTATTTATTTATTTATTTATTTCTGATTTTGTATAGCGCCTGGTTACACTGTCAGTGTGTCCCCGCGCTGTCAGAAGAGCTAGTTGCTCCGTCAGTCAGACAAGACGGGGCTATTCTTTAGGAAAGAGGAATGTTTTAAGTTTCCTGCGGAAGATGAGCTCCGATGTTTCCACTCTTAAGCTCAGGGGGAGAGAGTTCCATTTATGTGCCGCCAAAGTACGAAAGGATCTACCCCCCCATTCTGGCTCTCTTGTGTCTGGGGACAGCGAGGAGGCCTGCTCCTAATGAGCGGAGTTGTCGGGTAGGCGTATAGGGGCAGAGAAGGTTCCGAAGGAAGGCCGGGCCCTTGCCATGTACGATCCTGTGACCAATGCATAGGACCTTGAAGTCGATCCTTTCATTGATCGGAAGCCAATGTAGTATTTGTAGAGATTTTTTAGAGGCGGCTCTTCTGGACAGCCGGAGGACCAGGCGAGCGGCAGCATTCTGGATTGTCTGCAGTCGACGCCGACTAGTGGCGTTGGCGCCTAGATACAAGGCATTGCCGTAGTCCAGTCTCGACGTGACAAGAGCGTGGACCAGGGTCTTCCTTGAGGATTCTGGGAGCAGGTCCAGGGTCTTACGGAGTTTCCGTAGAATCGAAAAGCACGTACCAGCGACCCGTCTGGTGTGGTAGTCGTAATTAAGCTTTGAGTCCACCCATACTCCAAGGTTCTTGACCTGATCACTGGGGGTAGGGAGAGGCCCCAGGGTCTGTGGCCACCAGGCAGATGACCAGACTGAGGGGGGTTTTCCTACAATCAGCACCTCAGTCTTGTCTCCGTTCAGACGGAGGCAGTTCTTCGCCATCCATCCAGCCAGCTCTTGGAGGCATGATGAGAAGTTCGCGGCGGCTTGTTCAGCAGGTTGGGTCAGAGCGACCACCAGCTGAGTGTCGTCTGCGTATGTCACTACTTCCACCCCATAGCGTTCCGCAGTAGTAGCCACGGGGGTGACATATAAATTGAAAAGGGTTGGACTGAGGCTTGATCCCTGAGGCACTCCTTGACCGAGGTCAAAGGTGTCGGAGCGTGCTCCTCCTTGCTCCACCGAGAAGCTACGGTTAGTAAGAAAAGATTCCAGCCATAACCAGGCCATGCCTGTCACCCCTCCTTTCTTCAGACACTGTAGCAGCGTATGATGTGCTACAGTGTCGAAGGCTGCGCTGAGGTCCAGGAGCACTAGTGCCGCCACATGCCCGGCGTCCACGTGCTTCCTCAGTGCCTCAGTCGAAAAAAGGAGGGCTGATTCTGTGGAGTGGCGGGCCCGGAAGCCCGATTGGTTGGTATGCAGGAGGCCTCTGGACTCTATGTGTGCTGAGAGTTGTTGGTTGACCAGCTTTTCCGCCAGTTTTGAGAAGAAGGGTAGGAGCGAAATGGGGCGCAGGTTGCTAAGCTGGGACGCACTGATATGGGGTTTTTTCTTAAGAGGCAGTACGACTGCTTGTTTCCACCCGTGTGGGACCTTGCCAGTGTTAAAAGAGGTAGACAATATATGGCCTACATACGGTGCCAGAAGACTCATGGCACTGGCCAGGAATTTGGCAGGGGCAGGATCGTGAGGGGAGCCTGATTTGATTCCTTTAGCAGTGACTATCAAAAGGTCCTCCGTCGGAACCTGGTATACTGTAAGGCAGTCTTCGATCTTTGCCTCCCAAGTCGCTTCTTCCTGAGGAGGTAGAAGGTTGGAGCCAGTTCTGGCATCATCAGGGAAACTGGTGTAAATGTCGCGTACTTTTTTGTGAAAAAATTCCGCAATGACGTTACAAGATTGTACTGAGGTATCGACCTGCTCTAAAGAGGGGGGAGGTGTAGTGATCTCTTTATAGATCCTAAAGAGCTCCTTGGATGAGCAGTTAGCACTATCTATACGGTCAGCGTAGAAGGTCGCTTTGGTTTTCCTAATTTGGAAGTGGTATTTTTTTATGCTAGCTTTGTACACATCTCTTGACTCTGGTGAATAGTTCTTTCTCCAGGCACGTTCGAGCCTCTTGCAGGCTGCCTTGGTTTCTCTAAGAGCTGTGCTGAACCAAGGCGCAGTTTTAGTTTGCCGCTCCGGGCCCTTATTGGCCCAAGGGGCAGTGATGTTTAGGGCTTTAGTGATGTGTCCGTCCAGGGCCATGCAAGCCTTGTCAACATCTACTCCTAAGTCTGTGGGGGAACCATTCAGTAGGAAGTGATATTCAAAAGAGTCCATGGAGAAACGGGCCCATTTCCTTTGTTGTTTATTGGCGCTATGGTGGGTTTGTTTATGGTGAGTCTTGACTAGGAAGTGAAAGGGGACTAGGAAGTGGTCGGTCCACAGCAAAGGAATGGGAGGGTCCTGTTTCAGATCCTCCAAATTACTAAAGATGGGGTCAAGTTGGTGCCCCTGTCGATGGGTCGGGAGGAGGGAGGCTGTTTCTAATTGTATGGTTTGCAGCTCTTGACGCAATTCTTGAGCAGCTGAATTGTTGAGGTCTTCGAAGTGGAGATTAAGATCCCCTAATACAAGGAACTTCCTGTATCTCATAGCCAATGGGGTAGCGTTCTGGATGAGACTTTCCGCGAAGTTTCTGCTACCTCCCGGGGGTCTATAGATTAATAGGCCTTTGATGACCGTATTTTTGTCGATACCGATGGAGAAAGCTCCAGTTTCGCTATCTTTTATATTAGCTGGTTCGAGGGAGCATGTCATATTCACTCTATAGATTATGGCAATGCCACCTCCCCTTCCCTTAGGTCTATCCTGCCTGCAAATTGCATAGCCAGGGGGAAGGGCCTCCCTGACTTCAGGGTCTGAGTCCTCGTCCAGCCAAGTTTCAGTGAGGCATAGTATGTCCCATTTGTTGTCTATTATAAGGTCGAATACTTCTAGTTTATGTTTTTTGAGAGAACGACAGTTAAGCAGAGCGCCACTGATTTTCCTAGTGTGCTCTGGTCGGGCGTTGTCGTTGGGCGTGCTTGCTTTAGGATGCTTATTGAGGATGAAGCCACAGTGTTCACAGGGATTTGTAGGACTGCGTATACTGAGATCAATACTGTGCTCACATACCTTAAAGTATTTGTTGCGAAGGTTGAGGAGCTCCTCTTTATCGTATCGGTTATCTGGGAGGTGAGGACTAGGGGGTCTGGCCCCGTGCCCCGGTCTGCCGCGTTTCCAGAGTCTCTCCCATAGATGACATTAATACCTACCATGAGGTTTTGCAGAGGGGTGCTCAGAAGATCAACATTGAGGAGTGTGTCCCGCAAGTCACGACAACAGTGATTTTCGAGACTCTTCATCAGAAAACTGCATCTCGACCATTACTTCCGTTGGTTCCTGGGATCCTTTCCTACCGGCAATCGAGTCCGATTCGGTCCTGGGCCAGACTGACAACACGACGACCATGTTCTACCTAAACAAACAGGGTGGAACTCGGTTGCGTCCTCTTTCTCTGGAGTCACAGGCGATCTGGCACTGGCTTCTCGCCCGGAACCTCTCGGTGGTGGCAGTACACCTTCCAGGAGAGCTAAATGTCAAGGCAGATGCACTCAGCAGGCACTTCGAAGATCAGCCAGACTGGGTGCTACACGACGAGATGGTGGCGGACCTTTTCCATCGTTGCGGTTGTCCGGAAATAGATCTATTCGCAGACGACGAAAACACAAAATGCCACCCCTTCATGTCCAGATTCCACCGTCCAGGGACAAGGGGGAATGCGCTTTTGATGGACTGGTCAGGGACATTTGCCTACGCTTTTCCTCCTCTGACCCTGATCCCGAAGGTGGTGTCTAAGCAACTCAGATCCAGCATGACGATGATTCTGATAGCTCCAGACTGGCCACGGTAGTGGTGGTACCCGGACCTTCTTCATCTGTCGGTACTTCCACACAGGAGACTACCTTGCAGGCCGGACCTGCTGACCAAGATGGGCGGGAGGATTCTTCATCCCAACCTTGCCTCGCTGAACTTGACAGCATGGCTCCTGAGGTCCTGCAATACGGACATTTGATTCTACCTCCTGATTGTATGCATATTTTGAAAGCAGCGAAAAGACCCTCCACAAGAGCGTCATATGCGTTTAAGAGGTTTTTTCTTTGGTGTAGAGAACGTCACCTTGATCCTACAAAGGGGCAGGAGGATGTCATTCTCCCTTACCTTCTCTACTTAGCAAGATCAGGTTTAAAGTATGCTTCTATCAGGGTGCATTTATCTGCCATTATGGCGTACAGGAAGTCTCCTAGTCAGCCCTCCTTTTTCCAAATGCAGGTGGTCAAGGACTTCTTACAGGGGTTGAAGAAAGTGTACCCCCCTGTTCGAAACCCTTCTCCTCTGTGGGAGTTGAACCTGGTGTTATCTAAATTGATGGGCCCACCTTTTGAGCCAATCCACAGAGCTTCCTTGCAGCATTTGTCTTGGAAGGCCGCTTTTCTGGTAGCCATTACATCAGCGTGCAGGGTAAGCGAGATCCAGACGCTGTGTACTAATGAGCCTTACACTGTTTTTCACCATAACAGAGTAGTTTTAAGGGCGGATCCATCTTTCCTCCCTAGGGTGGTGTCTGATTTTCATATCAATCAGTCCATTTCCCTTCCATCTTTTTTCCCAAATCCAGCAACCCCGGCCGAGCGGTCGCTTCAGTCCTTAGACCTCAAGAGGGTGCTTAAGTTCTACTTAGAAAGTACCAAGGGCATAAGGAAGACAAATCAGTTATTTGTCAGTTATGGCGCCATGAGAACAGGCTTCCCAGCCGCTAAGAGATCCATTTCCAGATGGATTGTATCCTGCATTACCTTAGCTAACCAGCTGGCGAAAAGACCCTTACCGTTGCCTCCTAAGGCGCATTCCACTAGGGGGAAAGTGGCCACAGTTGCTTTCTTACATGACGTCCCAATGTCCGAGATCTGCAAGGCTGCAACCTGGAAATCGGTTCATACCTTTACGAGGCACTACTGCCTAGAGTCTGATTCCTTGAGGAATCTGTTTGGATAGTTTTTGCTCTATCCGAGCTTGGTTTTTTTAAGCTTACAGATCACATTTCTGTGTTCTCCTTTGCCCGCAGGGAGATGAGGTGAGGCTCGCTATTCTATTCTAATGCTTATGACTATTGATGAGGATCCCCTGGAAGAGAAGGATTAGTTACTTACCTGTAATCCTATTTCTCTTCCAGGGGTATCCTGATCAAAGTCATAAGCAACCCTCCCGCCTCCCCGGGCAAAGGATAGTTATATTTTGAAGATATTGTTAACTCTTTGTACCATGGCTTTTTCAGTCTCCGCAAAGAACAACTGACCTAACTGTCACCCCTGAGGCATGATGGGAAGCTGGGGGTCAGGTGTGCCTTAAAGGCACGATGTCAGTATATTGCTATGCAGCTACAGGTTAGCTTTTCAGTCTTGATAGACTGGGTATTTGCAATGCAGCCTGGGAGCTTCCTATGCTTTCAGTGGTTTATGAGAATTTCTACTGTTTGCTGAGCATTAAAACAGTTTCTAAACAATTTTTATTGTTGTTTCTCCTGTTTCTAATGCATCTTTTTCATATATAGTGGAAATTCCTTACAGCATGATTCAGCTCTGGTGTTTATTAGGCTGCATTGCTTTTTATATATATATATATATATATATATATGGGGCACATATAATATAGTGTTTCCGGGGACCCAAGCATGGGCGGGAATATTCTAATGCTTATGACTTTGATGAGGATACCCCTGGAAGAAAACTGGGATTACAGGTAAGTAACTAATCCTTTTGGCGCTTTTCGTTTAGAAATCGTCTCGTTTTTTAATGTTTCTTTTTCATATTTTTCCCCTTATGATTTATTACTGGGCTATCCCTCTTACCTACTTTAAATCCTCCTTTCCCTGGCAGTATAGGGGAGTGTACCTGAGTAGTGAGAGAGATTAGAGCCTCCCCTACCCTCCCACTCTCCCCACCTGCTTTGTTTGCTCGGCATGGCCCCTGGTTTTCTCGACTTCTCCGGCACTTCTACCTTCTACCCTGCTTAAACAGAGGGAAGATTTTCAAGGTAGACTTCTCCGGAGGGGGGCTCAATTTGGCCTCTTTGAATAGTATGCTTAAACAAAGCTCTTCCTTCTCGAGAGTACACAAAGGAACCATGGGGGCTCCAAGAAAAGAGGAGTTCCTGCCTGTACGGAAGCATCTCTCGACTCTCCCAAGGGAATGTATGTTACTGGCCTATTGTCTGGCCGTTCTCCCTTCTGGGGGTAAATCGTAGAGATAGGTTTAGTGGTGTCAGACTTATTTACCTTTTGCACTTCAAATAGCATTACAGAAATCATTTCCAATATGTGGTCAGAACTCAGTACAGATTTCTCTAATAAAGATAGTATAGAATTTAAAATGTTTTCAATAGAAACAAGTTATTCTGAGGGCACACCATCCCTCTCATTTCCCCATTTCGATTGTGAGTCAGGCAGAAATACGTCATGGGCAGAATCCATAGAAGTACCAATCAAATGACTTGTGCTACAATATAAGAAAGGCATAGAAAGACGCCTAGGAGAGGAGCTTACAATTGGAGTGTTTTTTTCCCTGGATCCGCTCATTAAGTGTTCATCCTTATGCATAAGGTTAAGATGGACTCCCCAGTCCCTTGTTTGAGCTTCTATATCGATGTCCGGGGGTGTTAAGTCTTCCCCTGGCGTTGGCTCTTCTCATAACCTTGCTTTCTGCACCATGGGAATGTCGCCTAGGCCATCATCCAGGCCGCCGTCCTCACCTTATCCCTTATGGGTATCCCCCGAGCTGGTGAACCAACCGGTATAACATCAGTCATACAGTCTTTCCTTGACTGCTTTGTCCTATTTAGTGAAGTGATTGGCTGGCTCTGCTGGATGACAAGAGGATCAGAGACCAAAAGTGCACAGGAGGGGGGAGGGGGCGCGTCAAGCGGTTGCTCACTAAGATCATCCTCAACTCTTTCAAAGATCTGAGCCCGGGATTGGGTCCCTTCACCAGACTGCATCTGGCACCCAGCAAGACTACCATGAGTTCCCTGTGCTTACAATGAAGAAGATATTGTAGGATGAAAATTGAAGGTCTGTCCTTCTTGGACCAGTGCTGCCACCTCGGGAGCAATCCGGTGCATCTTTCGGAAATAAACAGTTATAACAGGGTGGGATTTGTAAGAGAGATGCTGCATGTAGTTGTTTAGTGCTGCTAAACGATCTTCTTCATGTATGAGGTTGACTTGGTGATGAAGAGAGCACACGCCCTGAGTGCAATTTTCTGGAGGTCATATCGCTCTAGGTTATGGGCTTGCGTGTGCGCCTGCCTGACTCCTAATCCCACTCGCTTAATCGGCATAATGTACTTCAACTTTCCGTCCACAACGAGCCCTTCACTCTCCACTCCATTCTCCTCTGCTCCCAACTCTGCGCTAGTCAATCTGCTATCTTCCCTTTAATTCTTGAGATAGCCGCTCCAGTTCGCAGGCCGCCGCTCTCGCGAAATCAGGTAGTGTCCAAAAGACCCCTCTGCACTGCACTGCACTGGTCGGCACCCAAAAAAAAAAAATGCCCAGAAAATGGTACTTAGTAGATGGCACACAGCTTACCACTCACCACAGCTTGCTGCGGCTTTGGCCTACCTGGCTGGATGAACTGTGGCGCCAGTGCCCCAATGCCTCCAGTACTGGCCCTGGAGCCGAGACATGTCAGGCCAAATCGAGCTTCCACCAAAGGCACGCAGCTGATTGCTCCTCGGCCACACAGCCGCTCTGGATCGACTCCTGGCTCTTGGCTCCGGCTCCACTCCTCACTCATCCTCCCAACGCCGTTCGTGGCCATGTGCCCACCGCCAGAGGAGGAAGAAGGGTGGAACAAGGTGAGGTAGGCGAGACTAGACAGACTTGGCAGGTGGACTGAAGTACTGAAGCTCGACCCCCAAGCCACACCGGCCTCCGAGCCTCCCCGAGATTGGGCAGCTCCTGTGCTGCTGTTCATTTTTGTCGTTTTGATCTGCCAGCCCGTCCCTCAGCATCTCAGCGACTCCAGGATAGCCGCTGCCAGTAGTCCCACACTCCTCGGGCTATGGGTCATGGGCTACGGGAATCAAAAGCTGCAATTCCTGTTGGGTTCGGGGCCCGTTCTTCCTCCGTTTTTCCTCCGGCCTCAGGGCCGCCGCTCCTGCTCGCTTGCTTTCTACAGCTGTCTCAACTGCTTGATTGCGTAATTTTTGGGAGGTTTCATAGCAAGTGAAATGAGTGGGGCTCTACAGGGTAGGTGCAAGCTGCACGCGGGACTTACCGGGCCGCCTCCGCGCCACTCTTCGGCTCGCTCTCCGCGCCCGCTGTCTGACAGCGGCCGCGCTCGCACACTTGCACTCTAACACTCTCGCACTCACCAGTGCTTTGTCAGTGCTTGGCTTCCCGCTCTCCTTTCAGGTCACTCGTCACTCGGCACACTGCATTGGAGCCGCTCCTCCGGCTTGTAACAGTCGAGGGGGGAGAAACTCGATAAAGAGAAGAACTTGGGGAAAAAAAACACTCGGAGCGGCCAGACGAAGCACACACGACCTGCAGCACCGGCCCCTCCTCGTTGTGTAGCGTAGCGTCTCTCTTCTTCCTTCTGTGCAGTTTGGATAGCTGTGGACTTTGGGCCCTAGTTCAGCCGGCACATAGGTAAACCTGTACAGCCCATACTTTTCTGAAAACTATTGTTTTGTACAACTCAACACAGTGATTTGTTTACCTGCATGGCCAGCCTGCAGTCTTGCTCTACTCTGCTCTGGCCGGACTCTTTGATTGTCTCTTTAGTATCTCCGTACTAAACTAAATGCATTCTGCATATATGGACACATAATCTAAACAGACACAATGCAAAATCCTCTAGATGCACTATCGGTACCCAGCCGGCATGTTCTTTTGATACTGTCAGTAAATTAAGCATTGTAAAATAAAGACCACTATGATACTCCATGCATTGTGTCGCTTCATGATCACGACGTGTAGGGAGAAGTGACAGATTCAGTGCTGTGCTACATAGGAGCCACTGTAGGCACCTGCCTTATGGCACACCCCAAAGCGTATCAGATTGCAATCAACGACCTAAAAAGACCTGATTTTTTTTAAACTTAAGCAAAGCAGAATATTCTTTATCCAAGACCCCCTCATTCTGATTCTGTAGGTTCCCCAAGCCACACCATCCTTATCAAGTTCTGGAAAAGGCCTGAACATCTATCTTTTCAGACGTTTGATAAAAATGCCATTCATGTTGGTCAAATCCCCCTTTCCGTTTACCAGATCCTTTGATTCTGAGTATTTATAGTGTTACGAGGTTCCAGTTTGCAACAAAAAGCACTGTGAATATGTAAATCATTATTTTAAAATTGGATGGCACACAGTATAAGATACGTTGTCACAAAATGTGCATAAAGGTTTAGTCTTTAAGATAAAACAAGTGATTTCAATATATATATTTTTAGATATATGCAGTGAGACTGTACCTGGGGCACACTTTTTTTTTTTTAATTAATAAGTGCCCATTAAAAGGACTCATTTGTGATTTTCAAGTGAGGTTCAGCAAGACATAGGTAGAATGCTTTCTTCTTTCAAAGAACCTAGAAGGAGAGTGCGTCATTGCAGTGGACAGACATCACAGTCCAGGCATGTATACATCGCCAGTGGGATGTCCAGGCATCCCTCATGGACATGCACTTTGATGGCACTCTCCTTTTTAGTGACAAGGTTGACTCGATGCTTTAGCGCGTCAGGGAGAGTAGGGTCACCGCCCCATCGTTGAGACTTGTCATGGCCCCCTGCCAGCCTCACTCTTCTTTTTGCTCCTTCTGTGGCTACAATAGGGGCCACAACATTTCCAGCAAAGCAACCACGGGCGACTGACTTCCCATCCCCTTCTTGGCTGTGGACTCCACTCCTACAATTCTCGTTGCAGTCAAGGCCAGAGAACTGCCCAGTCAGCCACCCCCTGGCAGCCTCCAAACCCGCTTTGTATGGCCTCGCAACAGCACAGGCACCCTGTTTTTTTTAAACATATTTTATTGTTTTGTGTTATGTGTGGATGATACACTTATATTATATCTATGAATCTTCTTCTCATTTATCGTATAGTGCAATAGTTTTTACTGATTAACATGAATATCTGTACATTATCTCTTACACAAACATTCCCTTAAGAACTCCTCCCCTCCCGTTCCCCAATGCAGGTCACATTTGGGAATCAATTATTTGTAGTGACACATCTCTTACCAGTCTTCAGTCCCCATCTGCCTCGCTCCAGTCTCTCACTGATATCTTTAGGACGCCCCTCTCATTTTGGTTTGTTTGTATTCAGCTAATTGACCCATCCCTATTCCCCCCTCCAGTTCCTCGATGTGTTGGGCTCTCCGGCGGATATTGTATTGATGGCAAAGGCTCGCCTGCCTCTGGTTCCGGGTCTTTCATACCCTCTACTAGGGCTTCCCAGCACCTGGCCTGCTAAACGTGGCTATTCCCTTGCCTTCGCTCCTGAGTAATACTCTGCTCTCGCATCCCACCCAGGTTTCTAGTTCCTTTTTCCACCTCCCTAACCGGGGCCCCCCAGGTGTCCTCCATTGCCTTGTTATTTCTTGTGTGACCAGGATAACGGCTAGGTCTTGGAATCTGTCAGTAACCCTCGTTTTAGAGGTGTGGGGAAACAGACTAAGGAGGTAGTGAGTCGGCGCACAGGGAACCACCCTTTCAGTTACTTTCACCCCCTCAGACATGACCTCCTGCCAATAAGTGTGTAATGTTGGGGCAGTCCCAGAACATGTGTAGCATTCCTGCTCCAGGAAGGGCGCCAATTTGCTGGACAGACTGGCCAAAAAAAAACTCTGGTCAGGGTTAGGCCCATATATGTTAATTATCGCCATGTCTTGGCCCTTCAGTCTGCCAATTACCACTACATATCGATGCTCCGGTTCAACTAAGTCTCCTGTGTGCTGGAAGAGGACCCCCGCTTTATTCCAGATCAGCACCCCCTTAGCAAATGCAGAATATGAGGTGTAATACGCCTGCCCCCGCCATCTGCGTTGTAGGGCGGCCCCCTTGGAGGCCAGGATATGTTTCCTGTAGGAGGGCAGTGTGAGCCCCCTCCTATTCAAGTAGGAGAATATTTTATGTCGCTTACTCATGGTATGCATTTCCCTAATGTTCCAGGTTATGACTTTATATGTTGTGTCGTTATCCATTGGTGTAACTCATATAGGGAATACCCTTCCCTGCCTTTAGATGCCCTCTTGGGCAGGAAGGTGTGCGTCCACTACTATTTCCCAACATATCAATATCTCATATGTGACTCCTGCAGTTTCACCAACTAGTAACTTTGTAACCCCCGAACTCCCACACCCCAGTACAAGTGAGTGATCCTCCCCATCCAAACTTTGCGCAATCTATGCAACAAAACAAAGGGGGGGGGGAATATTTGTGGAGGTCCATCCCCATAGGAGGAGAGTACGCAATTCTATCCCCCCCCCCCCATCCCCTGGGGCTCCCCCTTCCCAATGTTCCAAATGCCTGTGTTAAATGTCAGTGTCAGGATCCTTAGGAGAATTCCCACCAACCATTCCACAACTACCAACCTTGTCACTCGTAGTAGAATCAAACGACAAAAGAGACCAAAGAATAAGAAATGGAAACTGAGCCGGCAGCGTTGGAATTGTAAGATGTCTGCCAGCCAGTTCTCCTAACTGCGCATTAGTGTTTTTCTCTTTAGAATTCTAAACTGAATGTGAGGCGCACTCTGCTAACGGCATGCCCACTTCACCTGAAGAATTTCACGAAGCAGGAACTTCCTCAAGTCCTTGTAGGTTAGTTAGGGTAGTTCGTCGCTGGCGTCGCTTAGTTTCTCTTCGGCAACGCAGCGTTGAAAGGAGTCTTCAGGAAACAGTGTCTCGGTTTTCTGAAAATTCCTCTAATTGCGCATGAGTCGTTCACAGTTGGAGCCAGTTTCCCAAGGTTTTTTTTTTTTTTTTTTTGAAAAACCTTTATTGACATTTCAACCATTAACAAGTATGGGCCTACAACCCCCGGGGCCGGCCGCTAAGCAGTCAGAGTAACAGAAATCAATATTTAGCACAGGCAGAACCTCGGGGAGCAGAATCTCCATGCCGGTATACTCTCGGCCACTGAACAGCCCAAGTAGGAGACCAGGATACAAAAGGTTTTCATTTTATAATAAGGGAAGATGGAAGGATCAGGTGCCAAACAGTTTCCCGGCAGCAAGAAATGGCAGGCAGAGTAATAAACGTCCACAATAAACAGCAATTTATCTAGTCAATGGCGCTGAAACAAGAAGTTCAGGATGTGGAGAAATATCACGGCCATTTGCGCCTGCAGTCCCCTGCCCTAAAACCCACAAAACACCACGGAAATTGTGGCACACATGAAAACGCAGCGATTAACGATAAAGGAGTTCTACCATGCTGATCCCAGAAAAGAAAGACAAAGAAGAATAAGAGAAGAAAAAGGAGGCCATGGAAAAAAAGGGTTAAAGACTAAAGGATCCCCTCCCCCAACCCCCCACCCTGCACCTCTGCAGATGAGTACGCCCCCCCCCCCCCCAGCAGCGTGCCTGTCGCCCCGGAACCAGACCCGAAATATAGAAGAAACAGAGAAAGAGGAGTAAGAAAAGAAACCCCACCAGTCGGGGGGTAGAGAAAATATTAATAAACTGGAGGAGGGCCTTCAAAACATGCCCCCGGCTTCTCCCTCCCGCACAATATGTTTTCCCCCAAAGCAAACAATAAGCAACACAGAATCGACCAAGTCAAAGAAGAATGGGGAGCATTATGCGCCTATTACACTAACAGTTATGCCGTGAGAGCACGCAACCCCTGAGCCCGCCCGCCTATTAGATGACCACCTCTGAAGGATCAGCCTTATCCTTGGCCACTCTTTGCGAATCTACCCATGCATACCCATCGACCCAGTGCCATGTCAAATGCTACAGAGAAGAGGAGCGTCCAAAAAAGAACAGGAAGCGACACACACAGATAGGGTGGAAGTCTCTGAACACCAACACAGTCAGCAGTATGGAGAGTCGTCTTTCCCAGTGCTGCCCCAGGATCTGCACTGCACACAAGGTCCAAGAAGGCGAAATCAGCCAGAGCAGGCGACCGTTGCTTGAATATTGCCTGGGTTGCCGGAGGCCGCGCACGGGACAAGGCCACCACACCCCACTCAGGTCCAAGACCTCCGGAACAGATCAGACCCACAGCCAGCCGATCACACGTTAAGATACTGTCCGGGGTTTCCAGCTGGTCACTATCCACAGGGGCGGCCACGACACTGTCCTCCCGTGCGCAGTGTAGGAAGTCCCCGTGTACCTGGGGACAGGCAGGCAGCAACTGTTCCGACGCTGATGCCACCCCATCAAGCTTACTCCCCAATACCCAGGCGCCGTGAACCAAGGTGGAATGAAGGGCACCGAGAGCCTCGAGAAGATCACCATACCCCAGCACAGCTCTCGGCGCTCGCTCCGCTACGCTCCTCATAGTCGCACACTTCCAATCGTGCTGCGACCCAGTGTACAGGATGGTAGACTTTGTCCTGTCAAGATGGCCGCCGGGTAGGTCCAACCCAGATTGGGACCAGGACCCAGGGACAAGCGCCTCAGGTTCCATGTCACTGGAATCAGGGTTTCGGGGGCAGGCAAAAGATATATCCGGTGTGTGGTCACGGGCAACAGTCATCCCCACCACGGACCTGCGCCCGTGAAAATCCGGGAGCAGTCCGCAAGAATCAGAGCGAGTTACGGGCGACGGCCGGGCAGCTCACCGGCGAAGGCTGAGGCAATCACCGGGGAATCTTGGATTGGCCACCTCGGGCAGGCACTCGTTCCGCTACGCTTAGTGGTAGGAACGACCACGGCGAAATGTAGGCCGATATTCGCACCGCTCCGGTTAGTCCGACTCCACCCAGTCACCAAAGGCCGCTGTTGTTGAACTGCCGCCCGGCCATGTTATCCACTCGAGGTCCCGGTTCCAGGGTTGCACAGGCCGCAAACTTCGAATGGACATTTCTCCGGCGATACCGCTGCCAGAAACTTCGGAGTCACACGATCGGTTGCCGCTCTCATTCACCAACACGGGCATATAGCGCAGGCTAAGGATCTCATGCAGGATATCTGTGCGGGATGCGGAGGGTCACGGAGCCGGGAGCCTACGCTGCCGTCCCGGTCGCCATCTTGGCTCCTCCCCCCGTTTCCCAAGGTTTGGTAGTGTTTCTAACTGGGGCTTGCTCGTTATAAATTAACCCTCGTCAGAGACTTCTACGTTGTATCCAGAGTTAACCAACTGAATAACAGTAATTCTTGGCAGCAACTATCTGAAATTCTCAAAACTCCCTAAATAAAGAAAAGAAATAAAAGAAAGCATAGATGACAATTCAGAACTGACCTAACAGATCTTCGGCAGTCTTCCGCTGGCTTTCGACCTTTTGGGACAGGCAAGTACTCTCTGAAATTTCCAAAGAAATAATGAAGTATTTTGTTCTCTACAACTAATGCTAGAGATATCAGTTATAATACTTTTAAAATATAGAAGAAAAGAATTAAAAACTGAATAATTAATTGCAGAAGAGGAGCTATAGTCGGCATTATAAATGAGTATGTGGTAATGTGAATTGGAGTAATATGAAATATATAATATAGAAACAAACAGCAGCTAGAATAGTTAGAGAGGGTATTTTACATAATCTGTTATGCTTGTTTTTTCTTTCAGTTCCATATCCTCCTAGGAAAAAAGGACTATACTTGGAATAGTCAATTGATGAAAGGAAGATTCTAGAAGAGGGAACCATAGAGTGTTGGCTGTCTCTTCTTTTACTCCCCATCCCCTTACCCTCGTTTGGAACGTTTCTGTGCTATATCTTGCTTGGAGGAGGTGGAGAGCGTTCTGAGTGGGGGCATTGGGAAAAGTCTTCATTCTGCTCCTGTGCAACTCGATCAGCGGTGGGTAGGTCCTCATCGCTCTCTGACAGTCATCCTCGGGGGCCCAATCACTACAGTCTCATCTCAGACCCTGCAGCTCCCTCTCTCGGACCTCCAATTCTTTTGTGTAGAACAGAGTTCATATGCTGTCATCCGCCATTCCAGGGCTCCCCACCGGGAGCTCTTGACTAAGGACCCCCATCATACTGGAGCAATGGTCCTAGCCTGAGTCCCTGGATTCTTCTTCAGTCAGTGAGGAGGTCTCTCCAGTTGCTGGGACGCTTAGCGATGCGATCGCCGCCACCGATTTGCCTCGTTCCTGCTGAGTCTCAGCCCGAGAATGGGCAGACAGGGACTTGCCCCTCCTCTCTCTCTCTGTTGTCCCTTCATTCTCTCTCGCCGTTCCTGTGGAGGCCAAGCCTGTTTTTGAGGTGCCTGTTGGTCGATTCAGTCCCATGCCTCAGGGGGCACGTGGATGAATCGTGTCCCAATTGTGGGCACCACCCTAAGCCTCTCTGGGAATATCATTGAGTATGGAGATCCCATTTGATGTAACTTCTGCTTTGCCGCTACATAAGATGTGCGTTGAATTCAGACCTTCCTCGAGAAGTCTGGGAATATTCTGACCGTGCTGTTGCCTACCACTACTTGATCCTTCAGTCGGGCCTGTCGGAGCACATGGTCACGGTCTTTATAGAACAGGAGTCTCACCACCACCTGAAGTAGGGGTGACCCAGGAGGAGGGGGGCCTCATCTGCACTTTATGGGCTTATTCCAGTGAAAAATAGGGAGAGAAGCCTCCCTCAGCTACTTCTTCTCTAATCCACCTCTCAATGTTGTTTCTTTCAGTTTTTTCGGGAAGGCCCACATTTCTCAGATTGTTGCCTTGCGATCTGTTTTCCGTGTCTTCTGCTCTGAACTAGAGGGTGTGTACCTGTGCTTCCATTCCCGCTAGTTTGTCCACCGTAGAGGTCAGTGTCAGTCCCATGCCTTCCAAGGCGTTCTCATTGGTAGTGACTCATTCTGCCAGGCGGCGGTGATCTGCCCTAAGAAGACCCAGATCCTCTCTGAGGGTGTCTATTTTGGTTTCCACTGCCATTCTTGATGCCTCTATAGCTTGGAGGAAGTCTTGGAGTGTTGGACCGGGGGGAGGATCTCGTTGGGTTGTGTGACCAGGAACACAGGCACCCTGTTGGAGGCAAAATCAGGTACCAGCTCCCACAATCGCAAGCCATGATTTCAGACTAGTGGGTTTTCCAAATTGTTCTGCAGGGTTACGCCCTTCCAGTCCTACGCCCCTGCCACCGTCCTGGCATCACCTGATGGAGGACCATCTCTCCTTGTTGCTCCAGGAAGTGCAGGCTCTTTTAGCCACATGAGCCATTGAGAGGGTGCTGGCATCAGATATAGGTCATAATTGCTGTTCCCGCCACTTTCTAGTGCCTAAGAAGGTTGGAAGTCTCCACCCTATTTTAGATGTGTCTTCTCAAAAACTTCTTGAGGAAGGAAACATTTGAAATGGTCACACTTGCTCAGGTTCTATCTGCATTGGACCCTAGTGACTAAATGGCAGTGTTGGACCTGCAGCCCGCCTATTTTCTTATCCCCATTCTACAGGCCCATCTCTGCTACCTGTGGTTCAGTATGGGCCAGTAGCATTTTGAGTTTGCTGTGCTCCCTTTTGGTCTCACCACTGCCCCAAACACATTCCGACTAGCCTGGAATACAGTACTCCTATACTCCTTACTGTTGATACCTCTCCTTCCCTGAGTTATGAAAATGATCACAATTGACAGGGCCCAGCTCATCCTGTAGGCTACAGTCTGAGCAAGGAGAATGTGGTATCCAGGACCACTTCTAAGTATGAGCATCTGTCCGCCGGTCAGGCTTCATTTTCGGGGTCTGTCCTATCGCAGCAGCAAGGCAGGGTCCTGCCACTGAGTCTGCACATGCGCCACTGTCACGGATGGAGACTGAATGGTGACAGCTGAAGGTCTTCGACCTCCCTCATGAAGTCTTTAATGTCATCTTGGCATCCAGGCGTCCATCATCAAAAACTCTATAGGCCTACTGTTGGACAGGTTTGTGGCTTGGTGTGCTGAGAAACACGTTGACCCTCTTTTTGCACCCCTGCCCGAAATGTTATTGTTAGTTTTATCCTGGTCCTGGCAAAGACTTGCTCCTGGCACAGTAAAGGGGTATTTTTCTTCCATCTATGCGTTTTTGTGGTTGCCGTACCAACCCTCCCTGTTTGTTACCCATTGTGCCATGTTTTCTGAAAGGTTTTCAGCATATATTTCCTGTCAAACCTTTCGGTATGCCCACATGTGATCTTAATTTGGTTCTAATCTTTCTGATGTGTTCTACATTTGAACCCATGCATATTTTCCCTCTCGGATTTCTAATGAACAAGACAGCCTGCTTGGTGGCCATCACATCAGCGAGCTACAGGCTCTTTCCGTCCAACTGCCATACACCAGCTTATTTCAGACAAACTGGTTCTCCAGACTCGTGCTTCCTTTGTGCCGAAGGCAGTGGCACCTTTCTATGTTTGTCAAACCATCAAATTGCCTACTTTCTGTGCTCCTCCTCACCCCAACAAGAGGGAGGAAAGACACCACACCTTGGATCCTAAATGAGCACTTTCATTATATATAGATTGCACCAAAGAAGACGGGATGGATGATCTGCTCTTTGTGGGGTTTACTGGTACAAAGAAGAGCAGAGGTGGACCATCTCCAGATGGATTGTACTCTATATTGAGAACTTCTATGCATGTGCGAAAAAACAACCCCCTAAAGGGTTGCAGGCTCATTTCACCTGACCCAAGCTGCATCTACTGCATTCGCTCGCAGAGTCTGTCTTGGATATCTGTCAACTTAGTGTCCATGATGATTCCCAGATTATTTGCTTTTATAACGGGCGCAGGTAGTGGACCAAGTTGGGGGCGCCACCAATTGTTGGTCCAAAAGTGAGGATTGTTACCAAAGAGCAAAACCTCTGTCTTGGAGGAGTTCAATTTCAGACAGTTGTCCTACATCCAATTCCCGATGTGACTCTTGCAGTCATGGAAGCTGCATTCTGTGGAATTGGGTGAGCCACTTACTGACACAATTATTTTCGTATCGTCCGAGTAAGATACTAGGGCAAAACAGTAGCTTTTTATAAGTTTGGCTAGCAGGATGACAAAAAGATTAAAAAGTGTGGGACTCCAGGATGATCTCTGAGGAATCCCACAAAGCAATAAAAAAGAGGGGGATACATAGTCACCTAGTGCGACCCACTGAGATCGCTCAGACAGGTAGGAGCCTAGCATGGAGAGCGCTTTATCCCTGATCCTGATGGTGGACAGAAGGTCCATCAGCAGCCTGTCATTGACAGTGTCAAATACTGCCGACGATCCAATAGGATCAGGGCGGCGCTTCCCCTGCTATCCAGCGTGGGAAACATCCATTACCACGCGGGCCTTGCATCGCAATGCCTTTACATCGCGGGTATTACAACACAAGTAGTTACAACGACTTGCGCTCAATGGTGCTCTAACCTAAGGAATAGTATGATTTACTATTCCAACACCTTCCCTACTGCACGTAGACTGGTGTTGGAATAGTAAATCATACTATTCCTAAGTCCTGCGCCCTCCAGCGCAAGTCGTTGTAATGACTTGCGTTGTAAAAACTGCGATGTAACGTTCCCTGATCATTTTGATCGCGTTGTAATGTCACATATTCATCCAGCGTCTGTCTGAGCTCCTCAGTGGCCGTGATGAGCGCCATTTCTGTGTTATAATGTGCACAAAAGCGAAACTGAGAAGGATCTAAGACTTTGTTCTGCATGATAAAGGTGGATAGTTCGAAGTTAATGGCCTTTTCCACCACCTTCGCTGGGAAGGGGAGTCTGGAGATAGGCCTATAATTGAATGGATCCTTAATGGCCAGTGTGTGTTTTTTTTTTTTTTTTAATACTCGGAGTATGGACACTTTCTTCCATTCTACTGGAAAATTCCCGTAAGTGAACATGGCATTGAAAATGGCTGTCAAGGGAAGAGCAATGATTTTTGGCGATAGATGAAGGATTTTGGGGGGCAGGGATCTGCTGGAGAGCCCGATTTAATAGCTCCAATTATTTGAGATGTTTTATCAGCAGTTAAGGCCGTAAACGAGGATAAGGTGGAAGATATCGGCTCTCTCATAGGTTTTATTCTGTTAAGTTGGATGGGAGTCTGCGCCTGGCCATTAGACTGTTGTAAGAAGGTATCACAGACAGCTTTGACCTTATTTTGAAAGGTGTCCGCTAAGGTTTTACAGAATTCCTATCTGGCAGCAGTGTCCTGTGGGGCTGGCAACTTCGACAGGCTTTTTACCATGGTAAACAGGGTTTTGCGACATCTGTTAGCTTCTCTAATTTGCTCTGTAAAGTAGGCAGCTTTCTCCCTAATAATGAGGCTTTTATACACCTGAAGGGATTCTTTATATTCTCTTTTTATGGCTGCATTGTCATCCAATCTCCACTTCCTCTCGATTCTGTGGCAAAGTTGTTTTTGCGATTTGAGCGTGTCGTTAAACCACGGTTCAGAGAGGGGACGCCTAGTACGACGGCTATTTTTAGGCGGAGCCAAGTCTGTCATGGCTAACCCAGCTGGAGAAGTTTTTGATAACCAGGATACTATCTGATTAGCCTCAATTTTGTTCTATGGTCGACCATTAAAGGATTCTCCTGACTGTTTAGAACATGGTCTTTGAGATAGTATGATTTTAAAAATGACTGTATTATGGTCCGACCAGGTCAGAGGGAGAGATTCGGTCCAGCTTACATGGGGATCGTCAGTAAAAATTCCATCCAAGCAGTGACCTGCGATTTGCGTCGCACCTTTAACCAGTTGGTGTATGTCCACACTGGTCATCTGATCGAGGTGTGCTATGGTATCCGGGTCTGAAGTGTTTTCTAGGTGAAAATTAAAATCACCTAGAATAAGGAAATCGGGATGATCAGCTTTAAAAGTTAAAAGATGTTCTAGATTATTGATGAAGGGGGCCTTGGGGTTGGGTAATCTGTAGAGAAGGGTGCCATTGAGAGAGTAATGTTCATCTAACTCAACTTTGAAACTCATGGCTTCACAGCCTGGATTCCCGGGTAGCTCTGAGGTGCATGATTTAAGATTAGATTTAAGGGCAATCGCTATACTGCTGCCTTTTTTACCCTCTCTGTCCACTTTATGGATTTTAAAACTTGCCAGAAAAGACAAGAGTAGGTCGGGGTCAGAGGAGACCTCTGCCCAAGTTTCTGTTACAAACGCTAAATCAATCTTGTGTGTTTCAAGAACTTGCGAAATGGGATAGAATTTTTAACTAGAGATCTCACAATTATCAGTACGCATGATAGTGCCAGTCTCTGTTCCTCATTTGAGGGTATTCCACTAGAGCAGGTGGGCAATGGCTCAAAGAAGAAGGTGTGACTACAAGAGTCACAATGCGTTTTGCCCTTGGCTAGACATGGGTCAAAGAGTGGGCCGGGGCATTTCTTACCTGAGCTTTGAAAGTCCCTCAGGGTTTCTTTGGAGTACTGCAGTATGTACTTGGCTGATAGGGGATCTCGGACAAAACAGGCAGCATGGCTGGCGCTGAGCGCGATCCGAGCATGGACGGGCGGTGACAGGCTTGCCTTTGGCACGACAGCAGCTCGCACACTGCGTGGACGCGCTCCTCATCTCCTTTAAAGGGCAGTTGGGGGGTGTGAGGGAGGTGTGGCCCCAGGCGCTGTAGAGCACGAGGGCTCGATTAAAAACAGGTTGCAAACATGAGGAAAAATGAAAATAAAGAACTGGGGTCCAACTACCCCGGCTAACCTCACAAGCTCCCTTGTAAGGTGTTGCTACTGTTAAAACAAATCAAATTAAAATAGTTTTGAGAAATTAAAAGCTTAAACAGATAAAATTGCCACTCCAATATGGCAGTAAGGCGTGAGCCAGGCAACTCCCCGGAATGTTAATGCCTACAAGGAAACCAATACTGACAAGCCACTCAGTGGATCAGGGCGCATGTACCATCAGGCTGCACGGACGCGCTCCTCGTCTGGTTTTAAAGGGCTTAGGGGGTGTTAGGGAGGTGTGACCGCAGGTGCTGTAGAGTGCAAGGGCTTGATTAAAAACAGGTTGCAAACGTGAAGGCAAATGAAAATAAAGAACTGGGGTCCAGCTACCCCCACAAGCACCCTTGTGAGGTGTAGCTACTGTTAAAATGAATCGAATTAAAATTAATGGGAGAAACAAAAAGCATAAACAGATAAAAACGCCACTCCAAGATGGTGGTACGGCAGGACCCAGGCAACTCCCCAGCATGCTAATGTCTACAAGGAAACCAATACTGACGAGCCAGTCAGTGAATCAGGGCACATGTACCATCAGGGAAAGAATCTCCGAGTCAAAAGCAGCAATCCACTTAACTATCTCCATAAAATACAAATGTTAATTCTGTATGTACCAGGGTGTGCCCTGCTGCATGCAAATTAACCCTCTCTGTTACTTTGAGTCTAAACTATGTTTAGAAAAAATACAGATCTCTCCAGCTTGAGCATTAATCACCAGAGTTATCTTACCATTATTATTATTCGCTGAAAATTGCTTGGCACAAAAAGATCTCTGCAGCAGTTGCCTGTTGTGGTCCACCATCTTCTAATAATTTACAAGTTATACGTTTGTTTATAAGTTTGTTGTAGTCAGTGCTCTGTATTTCATTTGATCTGTCCTATGCGTTGCGTGAGTTGAGCGAGCTCTGCTTGAGTATGTATATTCCAGTTCCAGATTTCAACTGTTAGGAGAGACTTATCTGGACAGACAAGGCTTAGGATGTGATGAGGTAGGCTCCGTTTCACCTGTATTAAATCTCCTAAATAAACACTTTAACTACAATCTATAAAGTGTTCCTGCGTGTACATTAAAAGGTTCTTGTAACATATGGTGATGGGTGGGAGTGAAAGATAGAGATTTCAGTGGACTTACTTGACGGAGCTCATCTCCCTCCAAATTGCGGAGTACTGGCTGCTGGAAGAAACACTCCTCAGAGGCTGATTGCGTCACAGTATATGGCTGCCTCTGTGTGACCAAAGAAGCGGAAGTTGGCGTATGATTTCTTTGCTGTGATTTCAGTGGTGAAGACGCTGTTGTCATAAGGCTGAGTGATGTGCAAGTCAAGCAAACGCTGTGTGGGACCCAACGCTCTATAATTGAAGGCTGTGCGTAATGTAGTGCAACACTAGATGGCCAGCTTAGACTCACTCAAACTGCTGCTAGGACAGCACATATGTTTTTACGGCTGCATCTGATTAAACGTGTGGGCAAGTCAGAGCCACTATTCTCATGCCCGACAGCCATTTTGGGTTTGTCACTGTATGGGTGAGGTCTGAGCTCCTGTGCTGATCATATGTGCACCGCTAGGTCTTTAAAGCGGGCAGATGTGTGGATGTAAGGTAAGCCTGTCAAGGATGGGCGGGGATGCTGACTTTTTTTGCTCAGATGCTGAGCGCCTATCTTATAGCATTTCGGATATCCTTCCGCTTTGTCCTCTGGTGAAGCAGAGAAGGTTGTGATTGCTGGGAGCCCTGAAATGTCTCAAAGTGGTGCTGCACTTGATGCTTGCTCCTTGATTAAGCACTGCACAGAAATTTGTGACTTGATAGTTGAGGTGCAGTTAGACTGTTTATTTGTGATAGAGACGTGGGCAAGGGAAGATTCGGTCCTGATTTGACAGTGGCCATACCTCCAGGTTATACCATGATGAGATTAGATCGGGATGCTCAGAGATGAGGGGGCCTGACTATCATTTTCAGGGACCAGTTGAGTTTCTCCTTAGAATAGGTTAATACCTCGGCAATTGAAGTGTGTGAGGTGGGATTTTTTAGAATCAGAAGTAACCTTCTACCTGTCCTTTCAAAGTTATTGGTCTGTCGCCCCCACCTCCCCCTCCCGGTCCCAGAACAAAGTTTATTAAGAATTAGCAGTCAGGGATTGACAGCAGAGGATTATAATAGATGGATTATGTCAGCTATTGATGGGGTTGCTCCCATTATACGTAAAACCAAGGGAAGGAGAAGAGCAATTGCCCCATGGTTCTCTGAAAGTTTAAAAGACCTTCAACTGCAATGCCTTAGGCAAGATCGGAGGTGGGGAATGTTTCTTAACTTGTAAGAAAGATTAAACATAGGGAGGCTATGCTAAAATACAAAAGCACCATCAAAGAGGCAAAATCCTCGTACGTCTCCTACGAAATACAATCTGCTAATAATTTCTCAAAGGAATTGTTTAATGTGGTAAGAGATCTTATGTCTCCGCCAGCTCAACAGGAGTTAGAGAATTTGCAAGATTTTTGCAATAGGGTGGGCTTGTTCTAAAAAAGACAAGATTCTAAATATCTTCTTGGAATTTCAGGTATCTGAGGGGACACAGCTTCATCTTTGGAAGATGACTCTTTTGAGCAGACAAATAATGGTGAATTGCCTACATTCTACCCCATTCCGGCAGCAAAAATTAAACCTCTTCTGGGATAAATTACACCTGGCTCCCCAGATGACCCTTTCCCGCCCACGGTGTTGCAACTCACACTGGATTTAATTGCTGCTTTCTTGGAGAAAGTTTATTCTTAGGTTTTGGTGTTAAGAGTATACCCCAGTGCCGGAAAGAGGCGATTATCATTCCCCTCATAAAGAAACCTAATGGGGATCCGGCAAACATGAAAAATCTTTGACCAATTTTCCCGCTGCCTGCACTGGCTAAATTTCTTGAGAAACAAATCGTTCAGGAGCTACCTCCATTTTTCTCGGATCAGGAGCTGTTGGATCCTTCTGAGAATGGCTTTAGGAGGAACCACAGCACCAAATCGGAACTGATTGTAGCAGCAGACTCTGTTTGGCATCAAGTGGGTCAGGGAGGCGCAGCCATTCTAGTTACGCTAGATTTATCCTCCGCCTTTAACACCATATATCCCCTTCGGCTGGTGCAAACACTGTGGGAGGGGGGACTGAGGGGTGCTACATTAAAGCTGCTAGAATCTTTTGGGGTGAATATGACGCAAATGGTGAGCTGCTGAGACTTCCGGGCAGATTCCTTTCAGCTTCCATGTGGAGTCTCGCAAGGGTCCTTCCTCAGTTCCACCTTATTAAATCGTAATGTGGCCCCTTTGGATAAAAGGGTCAGTTTTGGGGGGATTTCAGGTATTGCCCTATGTGGACGGTACCCAAATCATTGTCTCTATATCAGGGTACTGGGCTGGAGTAGCGGACAAGTTCAGGTCTTGCATGGATGAAGTCAACACCTGAATGTGGGTGATCTGGTTTAAAATGAACACAGAGAAGATGGAGATTGTGGTTTTCAGGATGGAGAATTCGATTTGGATTGACCTTTTGGTGGCCTGAGACATGTGGTCCGCTACCCGTTCCGGGGGCCTCTGCAAAGAATCTGAGGGATGATCTCCAATAATACTCTGACATTTAACTCTCAGGTCAACAGTACAGTGAGCTCCTGTTTCTGGATTATTAAGTGCCTGAAGAAGATTTTTCTCATTGCGCTAATAACATTTTGCTTTGACTACTGTAATGCCCTGTATTTGAATGCCAACCAATATTTGCTTAATAAAGTACAGGCCATCCGGAATGTGACAACTTGGTTGCTGTTGGGCATTTCAAGACATCTCTCGGCGAGGGGGGGGATTGCTGACCCTTCACTGGCTCCTAGTGAGGAAGTGGTTGATTTTTATTAAAGCCCTGTGTTTCGTCTATAAGGCCCTCAATCAGCAGGGCTCTTGTTATCTGAGAACCACCTTCAATTGGTATCTTCCAAACTGACAGTTGCGTTTGGCAGGTCAGAGGAAAGTGATTGTTCCCAGATTCAGGAAGGCAAGCTATGAAACACTCTCCCTGCACAGATTGTGAGTCTTTATTCTTACACCATAATTTCGTAGGTACGTGAAAACGTGGCTTTTCTCGCAACCAATATCACTTCTGCTTTGCTCCCCGTTTGTTCTTCCTAGTTATAGTGCTTTTATATAATTCTGGTTTTATGCGCTTTACAAATCCAAAATACAAATCCAAAATACAAATCCAAAATACACTTCTACTAAGAAAATTCAAAGACATTCATTCTGGGGGACGTGAATGGATTGTGATGTGCATGAGATGGTAAAGAGATGCGACAAGTGTTTATTAACTAATAAGCATTGGAAACTTTGAGGCACACCAATGGTATAGGTACCATTGCCAGCCACACCATGAAAAAAGCTGGCTTTAGACGTTGCAGCACCAATTTCTTCCTTACCGTATGATCAATGTGTTGGTTGATTATTATTACAAATGGGTATTTTGTGATTTTTTGGGTAGTATGACTACTCAAATGGTGTTGGATTTTCTTGTGAATGTTTTTGCTTTAGAAGGTACTCCGTTGGAACTAGTTACTGATAATGGTGTGCAGATTATGTCTGATAAAATTGAGTTATTTCTAAAACATAGGTGTGTTAAACATTATACAATATCGTTGTATAGTCCCCAACCGAATGAAGCTGTTGAGAGAGTGAAAAGGTTGTTGAAATAGGGTGTACTCACTGCTTGGACTTGAGGAAATTATGTGTTTGAGTTTGTTATTGAGAAAATGTGGGATTTTCACAACACTCCACATCCTGTAACTGGTGTGTCTCCTTTTATGTTGCTAAGAGGAAGCTGTCCCCGTACAGATCTCATTCTGAGTTGGTTAGAAGATATGAAAAGTGGGTTTGTGTCACAAGAGAATGTTATGTTAATGTTATGTTATGTTAACATGGGACTTATATAGCGCAACGGCTACTCCAAAGGAGTGTCCCGGCGCTTTGTACTCCAGACCTAAAGAGAGAGCTGGAAGAACATAACAATAAAAAGACAGGAGCCTACAAGAGAGAGCAGACTAACCAGAGAACAACCAAGTTTTCAGGTCTTTCCTAAAGGCAAGCAAGTTCGACGTAGCCCTCAAGGGCACCGGTAGAGAATTCCATAGCTGAGGGGCAAGAAATCTGAAGGACCGGCCACCAAGGCGGGCCCTTTTGATGCGTGGTACCCGAGCCAGAGCTAATGTTTCCGACCTAAGGGATCGTGTAGGTCGGTAGAATTCCAGCCTCTTCTGGAGATATTTTGCACCATTACCATGCAAGGCCTTATGGGCTAGGGTCATGGCCTTGAACAGTATCCTCTTCCGTACAGGAAGCCAATGGAGGGCAAGAAGAAGATTAGAGGCACTAATACGACGATGCAGACCAAAGATCGCTCGAGCAGCCGCGTTCTGGGTCACCTGCAGACGCTGAAGGAGATATTCTGGCAGACCCAGATATAGCACATTTGCGTAGTCCAATCTGGATCCTATAAGTGCCTGGACAGTTATCCTCCGATGTTCCTCAGTAAGAAGGGGAAGGAATTTACGCAACATTCTAAGGATCCCGAAACATGTTCCCGTCAGAGTGGAAACCTGGGATTTTAACGAAAGCTCATTATCAATTTTTACTCCCAGGTTCTTAGCCCACTTGGATGACTGACTTGGAGGGAACATGTCAGCAGGCCACCATCCATGCCAATCTGGTTCCGATGGGCACCCGAAGAATAGTATTTCGGATTTGTCCGAGTTGCACTTGAGGCTGCAGAGTTGAAACCAATTAAAAACAGCCCCAAGGCACTCGCGGATCCTTCCTCCATCGAACTCTTCGCTCTTACGGCAGGTGAACAGAAGCTGGGTGTCGTCAGCATAAGAGACGATCCGGGCCCCATAGGACTCTGCCAGTGTCGCCAGAGGGGTCATAAGGATGTTAAATAGAGTGGGGCTCAGTACGGAGCCCTGAGGCACTCCGACTCCCAATGGCGGCATTTCGGCAGATCCAGGTGGGACCCAGACCGTCTGCCGGCGGTTGGCTAGAAAGGAACGAAACCAATTGAGCACCGTCCCCCCCAGTCCGATGTCGTGTAGTCTAATGAGGAGATCCTCATGGGGGACGGTGTCAAACGCCGCCGACAGGTCTAGCATAACTAACATCACCCTGCCTCCGGTATCCAGCACCTCCTTCACGATCTCAGAAACTTCCAGGAGCACCGTCTCAGTGCTCAGGTTGGAGCGGAAGCCCGATTGGGATTCATGAAGTATCTCATTCGACTCCAGGAAGTTAGAAAGCACGCTATGAACGTGTTTCTCCAGGATCTTGGTAAGTGCTGGAAGGAGCGAGATAGGCCTATAGTTGGAAGGCACTTCTGGGTCAAGATTCGGCTTTTTAATAAGAGGGATGACCATGGCCTGTTTCCAGGACTGGGGCAAAGATCCCTGACTCAGAGAAAGATTAAGAATGGGATTAGCTATAGGGTTAACTATATCTGCCATTCTCGCTAGAAATTTAGCTGGACAGGGATCTAGCGGTGAGCCCGATTTGAGGTTCCTCATCAAGGCTAAGGATGCGTCAGCCAACAGGGGCGGGAAGTGTAGCAGAACTGGGCCAGGAGGCAACGGGGGAGTCGTCTCGATCGACGAAGTTGACAAGTCAACTATAGGTCTCCGAGGAAAAGAATCCTGAATTTGCCTAATTTTAGCGGTGAAAAAATTAGCAATAGTGTTGGCCCAGGTCTCCGCCGGAGCGTCCTGCGCTGTGATTGACCGCGGGCTAGTGAATTCTCTCACAATCGAGAAAATCTCCTTACAGGAGTTTGCCGCATCTTCAATCCTTTTGGCAAATAGCGTGTCTTGCCCTGAAGTATTAAATCATGGTACGCTTTCATCATAGTTTTATAGAGTTGTTTGGCCTCCGGTTCGTATTGGGCTCTCCAGGCCCGCTCAGCGACTTTGCACTGCCTACGATGATGGGCCAATTCCTCCGTAAACCAAGGAGCCGAGACCCGTTGGACGGCAGACCTAGGTGCCTGTAATGGGGCGAGCTCATTTAATCTAGCAAGAAGCCAGGATTGCAGGCTCTCCAGGTCTTTCTCCAGATCACCCGTATGTGGCATGGGGTGATTCACCTGAGCCTGCGCTAGCAGTTCCGGAGTCACCCGATGGAGTGCCCTATAGCTGCTACCCTGCTGTCTCGTAGCACTGGCCGTAGAGTTCATAATAGATGGTATTTCAAAATGAACAAGACAATGATCAGACCATAAAACTGGCAGAAGTGTTACAGCCATGATAGGTAAGGTGGAAAAAACCTGGTCAAGTGTATGGCCTTTATCATGAGTCGGGCCAAAAATATAGGGGGAAAGACCCAGAGTAGATGTAATATCTAGCAGCTTAATAGCATCCCGGTCTTGATAATCATCCATATGAAAGTTAAAATCACCAGCCAATATACAGCGCTCCGATCTTAGAACAAGGACCGACATAACCTGCTGGAGATCGTCAAAAAAGGATCCCACTGGGCCCGGAGGTCTATAGACAACAAGACCCTTCAGCGCTTGCTGAGGTGAAAAAGAGATGGTAAAGGCAAGAGAGTCGGCACCTACGATGGCATTAGGGCGCGTGACCATACACGGAAGAGATTTTTTAACAACCAAGGCAACTCCTCCCCCCCTACCCTTGTCTCTATCTTGTCGATGGATGATATAGTCTGAGGGAATGGCTAACGCGATATCCGGGTGGGAGGATTCATTGAGCCATGTCTCAGTGAGCATCAGACAGGTAGGACTGGTCGTCGAGAGGAGATCATAAATCTCTTGAGTGTGTCGATGCAACGACCTCGTATTAAGGAGTAGACACTGATGTTTCATGCTAACATCCTTAGTAGAGCGGGGGGAAGGGAGATTGCGGATAGGATGCCATTTACAGCCAGGGCATTTATGTTTACCCCTATATCGGCCAGGAAAGACTAAGCGACAGGACGCGTCCCCGTCGCGCAAAGAGTAAAGGTCCTGAGCAGAATAGGAATACATAATAGCCAGAATTACCTACCACGCCGAACGCCTCCGGGACGCTGACGGGCGCAGACGGGCTAAACTCAGGCGGAAACTCCGGCGAAAGTCCGGCGATCCACTGCGCGAATCCGCTGCGCGGGGAGTAACCCCTTAAATAGAGGTCGAGCGTCCGAGTGACGTCAGGACCGTAGTACGAGTTGGCGCCGTCAGGTGTGCCACTCACCCAAGATGGCCGCCAAAAGATCTCTGGGGACGAGGGCCCGCAAAATGCGGTGAGTGTCCAATTTATAGTGCGTGTGGGGGGCCTACGATAAAACCAGGGGCTAAAAACATAAAGACAAACACAAATAGGCAAAACAGGGAATAATTAAAAATTAGAGCGCAAACACGCGAAATATCTATGTCTGTAATGCACAAACCAGTGCAGGTAACGCGCACTAGGTGGTTCGCCAAATGCAGTTAAAATAAGGTCTGTAGAAGACCGAGCACCAGAATTAGTTCCCTTAAATAGAGGTCGAGGTCGAGCGTCCGAGTGACGTCAGGACCGTAGTACGAGTTGGCGCCGTCAGGTGTGCCACTCACCCAAGATGGCCGCCAAAAGATCTCTGGGGACGAGGGCCCGCAAAATGCGGTGAGTGTCCAATTTATAGTGCGTGTGGGGGGCCTACGATAAAACCAGGGGCTAAAAACATAAAGACAAACACAAATAGGTGTGGATTATGCGGAGGTTCAGTCTAGAGTGAGAAAGTGTCAACAGAAAATGAAGTCTTGTCATGAAGTAGATAGGAGAGGGTTTACTGGATGTATGAAGATTGGCACATGGGCCGTGTGCCATATTAAGGAACATGGGAGGAAGAGGTAGTACAACTGAATTTCATTTTTGTGGGCCATACAGAATTATTCAGATTAAAAAATGTTCTTTAACACTTGCTGATAGAAGGTGGCGAGCTGTTAGGAACTTGGTTCCATTGGAGATTTTCAAAAAGATGTTATAGGGTGAAAATTACATATTCCCTGATTAACAAAACTGTTTCGAATGAAGGCAAATCTAATGAACACAAAATCGTGGAATGTAATGGTAAAAATTGTCAAGGTGATCATATTTTGGTGTCAACTCCTTGCAACGTTCCTGCGGAGTTTCAAGGTGCGGTTTCAATAAAGTGTGAAACTCATGGTAATCAGGAAGAAGGTTCTATGGAGACAGGTGTTGAGAACTTAACAGATGTTATTAACTCCGGAGTGACGACTAGGATGGAACGCATTTGTAGGAAACCAGGGTATTTGCAAGATTTTTTCTCTTAAATAACAAACATAAAATATGTTATTTTTGTTTTTGTTATAAAAGGAGGAGAGGTTGTAGTCAAACATCTCCTAATAATTTACAAATTATGTAAGTTTGTTGCATTCAAGGCTTTGTATTTCATTTAATCTGTTCTGTGGGCTGCGTGAGACGAGTGAGCTCTGTTTTCGAGTATTACATTCCAGTTCCAGATTCCGTCAGTTGGGAGAGATGGGTCTGGACTGGAAAAACCTTGAATGTGTTAAGGTGGGCTCCTTTTCACCTGAACTAAATCTCTTCAATAACCACATTAGCTCCAATCTGCAAAGTGTTCCTGCATGTACATTGAAAGCTTATAGCAGTGCCTTCACACGTGAAATATTTTAAAAAATGTAGCCTCTTAACTAAGTAAGCCTGAACAGAATTACTACTATGTTTCTCCTTGTTGACAATTTCTTTGTGACAGAGTTTTTCTAAAAATAAATGGATAAGTTGACTATCATACACAGCTTTTCATGGCTCTGCCCCAGCTTACTCTACCCCCTTTCCACTGCCACTCCTTGACCCCCAATTTATTGGTTCCCAGAGTAAATTTCTTCCAATTCCAGCACTACCAGTGTACGACAATTGTGTCTCTAAAGTTGGAATTCGCATTTTATTTTTGTATCGGAATGACTATTGATATTAAACCCCTTTTTATTCTGGGAGAGAGAAATGAGGGTAAAATCCCTTGAATTCGGTCTATTCCGATTGGAAGAAAATGCGCTCCTAAAGGAATTATTCCATCTACCTTGGTTTGTTACATTAAGTCCATGTTGAATAATCTTGTCCCAAATTATATATGGTCCCATGCTTCTGAGGGAATTGCAAATCCTAAAATACCCTTACTGGGGGAGGCAGAAACTTAGTTTGTTCCAAAGATGTGCATAATTGAGAAGAGTATGGTTGACATAAATGTGCATGTCAAGTTTTCTGCATGGTACTCAAAGGGGAAAACATGCTTGCTGTGGTTGTCTGTATATGGAAAGTGAGAAATTAGACTAGTATAGTTGCTGTTACATTACGTCTAACCGAAAAATGCTTGGTAATATATTATTTAATTTGCTGCTATATTACAGATGCAGTGAAGTGAATGAATATCTTGAATTAAACATTGTTTTAAAAAAAATTGCAATTGTTGGTGTCGGTTTTATTTTTTTTATTGAAGATTTTTTTTCTTACATGTATCGATATGGCTTGTTTTAGTTCATCAATAAATTAGTCACGATAATGACTGTCTAGAGTAAACCGTTATATATAATGTGTATAGTTAAAAATGCATGTTCAAATTGTTTGTTTTTCAGATGATAGAACATATCACTTTCAAGCAGAAGATGAACAGGAGTGTCAGATGTAAGTGCTGTTGCGCTTTAAGCAGTTGATGGCAATCTCATATGATTAGAGTTTGATCCTTACCAGCCAGATATGCAATAAAATACCTTAGTGGGTGAATCTACCGCATAATGGATCAAAGTAGCTCCTTGTAGCGACAGATAACCTGTTTATACCACATACTGCTTGGCTAGGTAAAGAGATGGATGAAATGAAAGTATTTGCCCGACACTCATTCCAAGCTCATCTTGATTACCATCCGGCGATACCAGAATTTTGATTCGCACGTTCAGCTACAGAGGCTTCTTATGGCATTTGATGCGTACATATCTGCAAATAAATTAGTGGTCATCCTTTCTGAGACCAAGATGCATATATGTAGCTACCGGTGTAAGAAGACCAGATGGCTTTAAAAAATCAGGTTTGAATGTGTTGGCTCAGGCATGCATATGCCATGAAGATACATTTTTCTAAACTTGCCCGTCCCTCAGCTAGTCTTATTCTATAAGTTGCTTGAACTAGTTGATGGTTAGGGGGCTTATCGAAGGATGTGTGTTGTTGTTGATTTGACCTTGCTCAATTCAGAATATTCCTCCGAGATCAATGTTGGTCTTCGCTTTGCCACAGTTCAAGCTTGGTTCATTCAGAATTAATTTCCAGCAACAGTCTCTGTCCTCTCAGCCCAATATGTAGGCGTGGCCTAGAGACCTCAACAGCTGTCTCATCAGCACTAGGGAAAAAAGTGCATATGTGTGTGTATATATATGTTTACTTGTGTCTATATATCGTCTGTAACTGCCACACTTTACCAACTTCCTCCACCTAGTAGTGCCATTGCCGCCAACTGTTTGTGGCCACTGCTTTCAATTTTGTCAGAAACTCCTCTACAAGGAAGAAAGCAGCACTCCGTCAGTGAAAGATGCCCCATGTTCAATTTTATTTGTGTGGTAATGAAAACCATTACAAAAATACCCTGATGCAAATGTTATCATATCTATCAGTAAAATCATGAAATGGACGTGACATAGTATTCTGCCACTTCCACATAATTCATTGAGAGATCATTATAAAATTACACAAAAACATTTAGAATTCATAGATCAAAAATAAAAGTTCTCTTTCATGCATATCAAGACACAGGCTTCATTAAAAAAAAGTTGTTTCCCCAAAAGTGCATAGTGTGTGTAAAGTGGTATCAAAATTGCTACATCTCTTACACTTACAATTTATAGGTCTAAAATAAAGAAAACTTATTTCAATCCATTGAGAACATGCATATCGAGATACAGGCCTCATCAAAAATGTTGATTCCCTGAAAGTGCATAGAGTGTGTAAAGTGCTATCAAAATTGCTACACATTTCTGCATCTCTTACACTTACAATGTATAGGTCTAAAATATATTAAAAAAATGATTTCAATCTGTTTAAAACGTGCATATCAAGACACTGACCCCTTAAAAAATGTGAATTCCCCAAAAGCACATAGCGTACGTAAAGTGCTATCACATTTACTACATCTCAGACCACAGCTGCATTTCAGTATTGCATACTTTTGAGTCCTAGTTGAAGATGACTCCAGCTATAGGCCCTGTCTTATTATGAAGCTAGTAAATCGTGATGCAATCATTCTGAATATTAAATAAATTACAGGGCCTCAGGTCCCTAGGTGCAAACATAATTGCTGCGTTTGGGACTGCCCTCTGGTGTTCTATTGGACATCAGACAGGCAGAATCTCACACTTTATCCAATTGAATTTCGCATTTTACAAGTGCAGTTAAAATGATCCGCTCTAGTTCATCACTGCAAACATAATTTGCAAGCAGTTCGGCTAGGCTAAGGCACAATTTTGTAGCGAGTGAGTAAAAGGTCCACCGAAGATGGATCTTAAAATGCATATTTAGTATATTACTGACAGGGGGCTGCAGTGCTAAAAAATCTATCGAATGCCTGCATGAATTTCCCAAATCTCCCTAGCAAAATTGGATGCTCTGCTTTAAGACAAGCGATTACAGAGGGTCTGCAAGAACATATGCCCAGTAACTGGAGTTAGTTCTTAAGAGTGCCTGCCTTTCTTTCAACAATAACGAGCAAATGCAGACAGAAAAACCGGGTAAATGCAGACAATGTGCACGATTGTTTCTCTGCAGGTTTGGCAAAGTCTACATAGTGTGTTGATATTTTTCCTTGTCATAGCGGGTATGAAGTATAATTTTGGCAGGCAGCCCTTCAAACTTATTTTGCATGAGTTTTTGTTTGACATGTTTTGACATGCAAACATGTGTAACTGTTTGCGGTCCCACTTAGACATAGTTGCTTAAGACTGGCCAGGCATGTGTACGTGAAGCCAATTTTTATCTGTCTGTTAGACGTGATTTTGGATGCGGCACTTTGAAAATTAACCTTTTAAATTTTTCAAAGTAATGGGGGTTACCCTCAGTGCATCTTATCTGTAGGTTCTCTAATGATTGATCCAATTAGGCCCAAGCTGCAGATTGGCGATCAGGTTTAGTTATTTCTAGCCATAGTTGGTTTTCCAAGGAGTCAGACCTTGGGGCGCATATCTTAAAGCATGTTTTCAAGAAGGCCTTGTCTTTCCAGGGTTTGATTAAAAAGGGTGGACTCTAGCCTAATGTGTGCTTGGAGAGGCGTGTTTTGAGAGATGAAAAACCCCTCTACTGGTTCTCACTTTTAGTTTATCCAGCAGGTTGGAATCACTTACAAGCATGACCTCTGTCTGATCCATAGGCTAGAGCGGGCAGCAGCTTAGCGCAAATCACTTTCAGTTTTGTCAGAAAGTCTTCCCCAAGGAACAAAGCAGCACTCAATCAGTGAAAGATACCCTTTTTGGGCTACAAATCAGTGACACATTTAGATTTCAGCGAGCCTTTATCCACTTGAAACATTGCCCGCCCCCTCTACCCCCCAAAAAAATGGCAAACCAGCATGAACAAGTTACTTCAAATAAAAAGGCAAAATATTAAGCGCATATTGCCGTTAATCCATGCCCTGTTGATTTAAAAAAAAAAAAAAACATAGTTTGCTTTGTATAACATTAAAATTAATCCCAGCATTGTGTTATATTCACATCGTAACTTAATTTATCAATAATGGGAATGAAAATAAAATACTATACATATATGGATTCATTGCAATATGTTTCCAGCAAGACGGGCACAGTTCAATACTGGAAATATAATATATATAAATATATATTTTTTGCATGATCTGAAGATAAATATCCATGCATTTATCAGCCTGAATGCCATCATTCATTACATAAACCTCAATCCGTAACCACGTGCTGTTAATCAAAACAACCTTCAGTATGTGGGTGTTGTTCCATTATGCAATGTACTGGTTGTTGCGTGCTTAATTATATATTTCGTAAGTGTGAATACATAAACCAAACACTCCCCATGATGATAAAGTGAAAAAATGCTAAATCATAGTTATCTGGCATATCATATTTGAAAACAAAATAAACGTAATTATATAAGTGTGTATTTAATATCAAGATCTAGAGCCCTATACCAACATCAGTAGCACATCATAAATTGCCAAATACCACACAATGCGCATTCAGAGTGTGAATTTCCAGACACTAAACGTAACCTCATAATTTTGTTTTATTTTTAAAAAAAATGTAAACAAATGTTATTCATTTTCTTCAGGTTATAATACATTTTATCTGTACAGCATATTATTTCTGCACGGAGAAATCATGAGACAACGACCCGTTCCTATGCTATATATTAGCAAGCATTAAAGTAAGTTAGGTCATAAGGGAGGTTATTTATTAATTTTGGTTTATTTCCCCCTCACTCCCAGACCGTAAGAGTTCAGTTCTCTAGGGGGGTGCTTTTCTCAAAGAGAATTGATGAAAAATACAGCATTTCAATAACAAAACTTCTCTCCCACCTCCCCTACTGACGGACGCAAACAAGGATAAATGTGTGCTGACTGGTTATTGCATGTCCGGCTGACTTCGTAGACACATGAGTCTTAGTCTTTGAGGGAGCCATATATTTAGTGTTCACTATGTTTCGATGCATAGGTTTTGGGGTAATGGTGAGTATGGGGATGGTGTCTTACATCTACCAGTGTAAAGTCCCAGGGGAACTACTCATGCCACCCAAGGGGTGGATTTAAGTTCTGAGTGCGAGGAGGGCTCATGTGTGAGTGCAGCGCTATCCTTGGGAGTTGACTGTGTCAGAGGCTTTGAACACGTTGGGGTTCCATCTTTTCTGCGTTGCTCAGTGTGTCTGGTACGGCGGTATAAGTTTTCTCACCTCTGTCATGGGTGGCCGCCAGGTGGTATAATAATGACCTGTGTACATCTTTGGTTGATTTGTTACCGACCAGGCAGCAGGAGTGCAGCTTCCTGAATTAGTCTATGGGGTAGTGAAGATCCTTGTTTGCTGGTTCTTAGTTAAGCAGTTCATTTGCCGTCTGTGGAGTCATGGATGGGAAGAGCAGTTGGCTACATTCTGCTTCTGATTTGCGCCGTGTCACCTGTGGAGGACGACTCCTCCGTGATTGCTCTGGTTTCTCGGAATTTGGCTGCAGATATCAGTGCCAATCGTTGCCCCTCCAACATTTGCTCAGTGGTAGGAGCCAGGTGGTCTTCTTGCCTTCTTATTTTAGGGTGCTGTTGTTGGATTTACCGTCTTCCAGTCTGTGGTTCAGCATTCTGCCTAAGGGCCGGATTAATGGGTAGGTCGGGAAAGGTGTGCTTAAGCAAATCTCATGCTTCAGTAGGGGTGTCAAAAAAGTTACTTTTCTGATCGTGCAGGATTTTGATTTTCGCTGGGTACTGGAGGGCGTATTTTAGGTCTATAGATTGAAGGTGTTGTTTGACTTCTTGATATGAGGCTTGTTTCTTCTGAACTTGCAACGTGTAGTCAGGGAATAGTGAAATGCGCACATTGTCTTGCTTGATCGATGCTTTTTCTCTCGCCACCTGAAGAATCTGGTCACGATCCCTGTAGTTGAGCACTCGAGCCACTATAGAGTGATGCGGCATACCGTGTACTCTTCTCCTGCTGGGGACTCTGTAGGCCCTTTCCATGCAAAACATTTCAGTTAATCTTCCTGCTGGCATCATAGTCCGCAGCCATGTTTCTATGAATAGCATTGTGTTTTGGCCTTCAGTGTTTTCTGGCAACCCTAAGACGCAAATGTTACTATGGCGATCGCCCTTCTGTGTCTTCCATCCGTTCTTGCAGTATTGTGATTTGGTGCTGAAGGTGTTCAACCATTTTAGATAGTTCTTTTTGCTTTGGAATCAACTCTTGTAGTGCAATTATGTTGGCGCTTACCTTGTCCGCGAGTTTCTTTTGGTCGGCTCTGATAAGGGCGATGTCTGTGGTGAGCAATCCCAGCTGTTGATCCATTTCTGTGCGGGATTGCCTTATTTCTTGCAAGATGAGATCTAATGTATCCAGTTGTGGGTCTTCTGTGGGTGCACTGGTTTAAGTAGCATTTGTGTCCTTGGTCTCCTGATATCTCCCTTTTGTTCGTCCCATTTCTGCGCAGTTCCTGCGTCTAGTGGTGGTTTGGGATTTCGCTTGATGCGTTAGTGATTAGAGGGTGCACATCGGCGGTCCCTCTCTTTTGGTGTGTTTTTTTTACCCCCGATCTTGTCTTACCCGCTAGTGTTTTCTTTTTAAGGTTTGTGCACGCCTGGTAGGTGATAGTCTGTACTCTATGGTTTTTGCTTGATTAGGCCTGATAGTCTCTAAGGGACGCCTCCGGATCTGGCCTCTGTGTGGGTCTATGTCTCAATGTCCCAGGTCTCAACTGGGTGCCAATGTCAGATATTTGTGCCCAGTGGTACGCGCCAGGGTTAGTCTAGTTTTGGCTCCTTCACGGATGTAGCCCCCGGGCCAGCCGAGAAGAAGGCCCGGTGTCTTTCAGTCCCAGCCTTGTCTTGTACCGAGGCGATCGCCTGCCTCCTCTCAGCACGCTCGGCACGAATCTTCTACCTGGGTGGCGGTGAGAGTCAATTCAATAACGCCGTAACTAGGCCTGGTGTGTTGATGTTTTTGCGCGTCAGTGCAATGGGAGAAATTACGTCAGCGGCCCTTATTTTTAGTGCGTCACCCCGGTTTTACTTCTTTCACACCGGCAACCCGTTCTCCTCCCAGCCAATAATTACTTTGATTATATCCGGCCCACCCAGCGCGGCGCTGGCCGATCACCGGTCAACGCTGCAGGAACCTAGACAGACACTGGCGCAAAAACTACAACATCCTAGATAAAGCCCGATACAAGGAAGCTATGTCCAAATATAAGCACCTCATAATTCAGGAAAAAAGCAAATACTTCCTCAACCAGATTGAGACAGCTCAAAACTCCACCACACAACTTTTCAAAGTGGTCACTAAATTATCAGGCTCCACCACAAACCCCCCAATCGTACCCAACCAAGAGCTCTGCAATGAACTAGCTACAACTTTTTCAGACAAAGTTAAGTACATATTCGTCAACTTCGCATCCCAAGCTAAACCTGATCTCTCATCAGTCGTCTCTGACAATAAGGAAAATACTCCTTCCTTCCCAACCTTCAGCCAAGTGCTACCAAAACAAATCATGGACCTCATTTTAACTATCAAGTCCGGCTCCCCGACTGATCCATGCCCTTCTTCGGTTTTAAAACTTTTCCCTGAACTTCTGGCCCCAAAGCTCACGGATATCTGTAATGCCATGTTCAACACCGGCAACTACCCAACCACATGGAAAAACTCCATCATCAAGCCACTTCTGAAAAAGTCGCACCTTGACCCTCTTGATACTAAAAACTACAGACCCATCACAAGCCTTCCCTTCCCTGCCAAAATATTTGAAAAACTAATGAATACACAACTTGCCAACTATATAGAAGACAACAACCTCCTAGACGACACTCAATTCGGCTTCAGGAGGGGCCATGGCACCGAAACGGCCCTCATCAAAGCATCAGATGAAATTAGATCCATCTTAGACCAAGGGGGAACAGCAGTATTGGTACTGCTGGACTTGTCCGTAGCTTTTGACACGGTCGATCATTCCACCCTGATCGACCGTGTCTCGAATATAGGCATCAAACACAAGGCCAAACAATTACTGACCTCATTCCTTGCCAACCGCACACAACTTGTGAGCCTCGGCAACTACAAATCCCCCCAGTTCACTCTCCCGTGTGGCGTGCCACAAGGCTCCTCCTTGAGTCCGACACTTTTTAACATCTATGTGTCGGACCTGGCCGGGGTCATCAAAACCCATGGGATGAATCTCACCTCCTACGCCGATGACACTCAATTGATGCTAGCAATCCATAAAAATGGAGGAGAAATCGCTGCCAAATTCCAAACAGGCATGATCGCTATCAGCTCCTGGATGGCTGAAAACTGCCTAAAATTAAACTCCGACAAAACCGAGGTCCTGATACTCGGCAAACTCCATCCGGTCTGGTCCCCCGTCTGGTGGTCTACTGAACTAGGCCCACCACCTCCCCCGGTGTCTAAAGTTAGAAACCTGGGCGGATTCTTCGACAATAAAATGAACTTCACCTCACACGTCAACTCTATTGTCTCATCTTCCTTCTACACCCTAAGGATGATCAAAAAAACTTCTATCCTTCCTTCCACTTAACGCAGGGAAAACCCTCATCAATACCCTAGTCACCTCCAAAATCGACTACTGCAATGGACTTCTAATTAACGCCCAGAAAAAAATCATCAGCAGACTCCAGATGGTGCAGAATTCAGCCGCACGACTGATAACAGGCACCCCCAAGTACCATCCTATCTCAGCAATAGTACGAAGCCTCCCCTGGCTACCCATAACAAGCCAGATTAAGTTCAAGGCCCTCTGCCTCGCCTTTAAGGCCATTCAGAACAGCGGACCAGCCTTTCTTAGGAAAGCCTTACATGGTTACATCCCCAGCAGAACCCTCCACTCCTCCACGGCCAACCTCCTGCACATCCCCCGAACAAAGAAAGTGGCCTGGGGTGACAGAAGATTTACGGTCGCTACCGCTAAACTGTTGAACACCTTGCCCCAACATATCAAAACATGCCCATCCCTACTATCGTTTAGGAAGCAGATCAAGACCTGGCTTTTCAATCAACAGACTTTCTAACTCTGGCCCAACCTCTATCCAGTCCGCAGCGCCGAGACACCCCAGGGTATTTGCACGCTCTATAAATTGCTAACCTAAACTAATGTCCGGCCCCATCCGCTCTCAGCCAAGGTCTCTCACCTTGTATTCTGGGGAGTCAGCGCAGGTGTATCCAGTCTGTGCAGTCGGAGTCCGGCACTCCGGACCAACGCCTCACCAGCCAGCACCTCCCGATGTCACTTCCGCAGTATCGAGCCCCTCTTCTCTGGCGCCGGACAGCTCCTCCATTCGCCGCTGGTGGTTGGCACAGCCTCAGACGGGCCCAGGAAACAAAGCGCCTGTTGTGGTTCGCGGTCTGTAACTTCCATGGCTCCCTTTGTCCACTGGGGGTGGCCCCTACCGTGGGTTAACCACATGTGAGGTGGCAGTCAAGGGTGGGCTTCACTGTAGTTGGTGGCGAACCCTGCGTCTTTCCGCAGCCCCTCGGGTCCACTTTACATCAGCGGAATGAGGGGTCTGCCATTTTGATGCCATCACGGTTGCTCATCATTTCTCGGAGTACGGCAGGGAGTTCAGGTTTCTCAGGGAGAATAGGTGATTTCCGGGATTTAGTGATTGCCCATGTCGGCCAGAATTGGCCGATGTTGTGGATTTTCGGCCGATACGGTGGGGATGCCGTGTCCCGGGACAGAACTAAAGATGTGTTTCCAGGGTACATTTCCAGATGAGGAAAGGGGAAAAGGTAATAGAACTAAAAAGGGCAGGGTTATAACATAAGTATAGAAGTCAAAATCTCATTGTTGCAATTCTCAAGCAAAGTCTGTACCATCTATTTCTAAATGTTCAGGTGCATGAAGTCATAACATACTAGATCATAGATCCAGATCTATGATCTAGTATGTTATGTACCATCTATTTCTAAATGTTCAGGTGTATGAAGTCATAACATACTAGATCATAGATCCAGATCTAGTATGTTATGGCTACAAACCCAATATGAGTTGCAGACACTATTATTCCCACAGCATCGTTAAATACCATTGTGTACTGCCAACTCTGCAGATCACAAATAGCACATCCATCCGGAGGACGTGGAAGGTCTCTTCTGCGACTGGGGAAAACCTTAGTTAGATCTGTTCGCCACAGACGGTAACGTGTAAGGTCAGCACTTGTGCATGCTGGAGCTTCAAAGGCAACTCATTCGTAGATACATATTGTCTCGAGTAGACTTCAGACCTCCTGTACATCATTCTGCTGATACCACTCCTGCCCAGAGTTTTAAAGTAGATCAGGAGCGACCAGGCCCAAGTTATTATGTGGCTCTGGATTGGGGATGGAGAGTATGGTATCCTGTACTCCTGAGTATGCGCATTTATCCTCCGATTAAGCTGCCCCTTTAGGAGGATCTCCTGTTGCAGCAGCAGGGCAGGGTTCTGCACACAAATCTGCGTACACTACACCTTCTTGCATTGAGATTGCGTGGCAACAACTGACAGGCTTTGATCTTAATTTAGCAAAGTTATTCTGGCAGCTAGGCATCCTTCAAATAAAACTATATGCACCTGCCATTGGTATAAGTTTGTGGCTTGCTCTACTACCAGAAATGTGACACCCTGTCTGTATCTTTGTCCAGGGTGTTGATGGGTGTGCCCAGCAAGGTTTACTTTGGGCACAGTTAAAGTGTATCTTTCGACTGTATTGGCATTCTTGCGGTTGCCAGATTAGTCTTCTCTGTTTAAGTCACCTGTTGTGACTCATTTACTTAAAGGAGTCCAACACGCGAACCCTTCATACCTCAGTGTGACCTTAATCTAGTTTTGATATTTTTGATGTGCTCCCCCTTCGAGCCTATGCACAGCTGCCTTTTATGTCTATTAACCATGAAAACTGCCTTACAAGTGGCCATTAAATCGGCCAAGAGGGTTAGTGAGCTTCAGGCACACTCTGTACTCTTCATAAACCAATTTATTTCCAGATAAATTGGTTCTCTGGAACTGTGCCTCTTTTTTAACCAAAGGTAATAGCACCCTTCTATGTCAGCCAAAGCATCACACTGCCAACCTTTTTTGTTCCACCCCACCCATCTAAGCAAGAGCAGAGACTCCATCAACTTCTACATCGAACATACCAGAAAACACAAGATGGATGATACAATCTTTGTTGGGTTCACCGCATCTAAAAAGGAGAAAGATGTACAGAAAAGGACCATCTCCAAATGAATTCTGCTCTGCATTAAGATGTGGTTCGCACTGGTCAAGATGCAACACCCTGTGAGTGTGTGGGTTCATTCTAGCAGAGCAAATGCTGCGACTACTGCGTTAACTGCTGTGTCCCCGACATCTGTCTGGCATCTCTGAACACTTTTACCAAGCCTCTCTGCCTAGACAGGTCTTTTTTTTTTGTTGTTTTTTATTTTTTAAATTTTTATTAACCATGAGAGATCAGTGCAGGTACATAATATCATACAGCAAACGGATATCCACAAAAAATTATACCACATGAGGCAGATAGCAAATCTTAACAGACAAAAAGTGTACAAATAACAGCAAGAAAAAAAAGAAAAGGAGAAGGGAGCAAAATGGAAAGGAAGCACATAAAGCACTCCAATAAAACATTAAGGAGAACCTAATTCGCCCTTCTTATCAACCATCATTATCTTCCTAAACAAAATAGATAACATTATATTGATTCCTTCCATTTTATTAAAGGTGCCCAAATAGTTTTGCCCAGTGATTTCGCTTTTTTTCCCTTCCTTTCATAAATTGCACTTTCTATTGTATATATGGAAAGTAAGCGAGCTAGCCATTGTTGAAATGTAGGGGGAAGGGGATCTAACCAAGCAGAGGCAATGTTTATCCTTAAAACCGCCATAGAAACAAAGATAAATTGATAAGCAGTCTCATCCTGATTTGAAGAACTTAATACTAACAAAATAATTTCATGGGTTAATATTGTTTTTACCCCAAGTATATAATCTAAGTATTCCATAATTAAATTCAGCAATGCCTGCAACCGCGGACAGGAAGCAAACATATGCACCAAATCCGCTTCCGATTCCCCACAACGTGGGCATAAGGTCCCAGTAGTGCCGCCCCATTGTGCTATTTTGGCCGGGGTATAATATAAAGAAAAAACAGTTTTAAAATGTTGTGCTTGAAGCCCAGCCAAAAATAGAACTGACTGACCCAACTTTAAAGATTTCACAACTGTTCCGGGGGCAGCCCCCACTCGCTCAGCCCACTTACCCTCATGTTTAATTAAATCATCTTGTTTCAAATTAATCAATTCTGCATAGATTAACTTAATCGTCCCCTTAGCACCCCTTTTCATAATATCAATTATGCTATTGCTAGCAAACCCCCATGCCCCACCAATTTTCTTACAAAAAAAACTACGAAGTTGTAGGTACTTAAAGAAATTGCAACTTTCCAACCCAAAGTCCTGCTGTATATCTTTGATTTGTCGAAAGCCTTGCTTTTCTATTATATCCCCGGCCTGACGGATACCCTTGCTAGCCCATCCAGCCATAGTTTCATCCGAAAATACCTCGGGAAGCATTGGATTTTTAAACAAAACTGTGTAGAAATTGAACCTCCCTAATCCAATCTTTTTCTTTAGCCCACCCCATATCTTAAAAGCAGCTATCAGCGTCTTACATTTTGTGCGTTTGTAATAACTGGGTTCTGTAAATTTAAAAAAACAATATTCAGCATTTTGGCCCAATAATAATCTATAAACATCCGGGAGATCATTTTCACTTTCCATTTCCCCAGAACACGACCCTACCAATATCCTCATATATTGCAGAGCTGCTGCCCAATAATAACTGCGAAAATCCGGCACCAAAAATCCTCCTTTCTCCCGTGATAAACACATAAACCGAAGAGCCCGCCTAGTGTTCCCATGTGCCCAAATAAACCTATTAACTAAACCTTCTAAAATAATGAACCAAGATTTTTGAAATTCTAATGGAATAGACCTAAACAAATACAATACTTTTGGTAAAAATAGCATCTTAATGAGATTACACCGTCCCACAAGAGAGAGATGGAGATTATTTAATCTAACAAAATCCACCCTCGCTTTACTGATTACTGGCTCTATATTAACGGCAACCAATTTCCCAAGATCTGAGGTGACACGTATCCCCAAATAAACGGCTGAATCAATAACACGAATATCTTCAAAATTAATAAAACGATTCTTAATAACTTGAGTCTTAGTTTTATTTAATGCATATCCTGAAAAAGTACCAAACTCACTAGAGATTGACTCAGCCCTTTCCAAAGCCAATTGCGGATCCGTTGTAATAATAGCCACGTCGTCAGCGTATGCAAGAACTTTAGTTTCTATCCCCTGGCACACGACTGGTCGGATTCCTCTATTAGCCTCAAATAATCGTAACAGGGGATCAATATAGATGGCAAACAGCAATGGAGAAGAGGGACAGCCCTGCCTGGTCCCCCTCTGTATACAAAATGGGGATGTATAGTTGCTATTAATCTTCAACTGAGCTGTTGGGGCCAAGTATAATGCTTGAACAGCTTTAATAAATCCTTCTCCCAACCCGAACCACCTCATGGCCTCCCAAAGAAAATCCCAGGAGACCCTGTCAAATGCCTTTTCAGCATCTAATAGTAACACAGACATAGGGTCCCCTGAGATCTCCGTTACATCAAAAAGGGTGATCATACGCCTTATATGTTGCGTGGTTCCCCGGCCCATAATAAACCCATGTTGACACGGATGGATAGTTTTTCCCAAGTTACCATTTAATCTCATGGCCAAGATTTTTGAGAAGATTTTAACATCACTGTTCATTAGGGTAATTGGGCGATAGGAGCCAGGATCCTTAGCTGGTTTATCCTTTTTCAAAAATATAATGACATTGGCCCCCGCCCAAGATTCGGGGGTAGAATCCCCCCTTTGTGCCGATAGCATAACCTCCACCAGATCCTGTCCTAACGAATCAATAAATATTTTATAAAATTCCAACGGAATCTGATCTGGACCGACAGCTTTACCAGACGGTAGATCCTGAAGAGCACCCATTATTTCTTCCTCGGAGAAAACCCTCTCGAGTTCCTCCCTATCTATAGAATCAACCTTCTGACTGGGTATATTATCTAAATATTCACGAATATCACCAGGTATAGCGACAGGTCCACCGGAGTATAATTGCTGATAGAATAACCTAAAAACTTCCCGAATACCTACTGCATCGGTAATTACCTTTCTACTGGTATCATAGATTTCAGAAATCGTCTCGGCCGAGGTTTTCTGCCTAGCTCTTACTGCCAGCATGTGGCCTATTCTCTCATTAAATTCATAGCAATGCTGTTTTTTAGCCAAAAAAAATTCTGCTGCTTTTTTAGCCAAATGATCACCTATCTCGGCCTTTTTAATAGCCAACTGTGAAAGTATCCTATCTATTCCTTCGCCGGTACTGATGGCTGTAGCTAAGATTCCCTTAAGATTATTTAATTCCTCCCTTATCACTCTTTCTCTTTCCATCTTTTGTCGCCGTAAGCTAAAACTTAAAGTTTCCCCTCTAACTCCTGCCTTAAAGGCATCCCAAACGACTCCAACCCATGTGCTCCCTCGATTACCATCTCCCAAAATTCTTTAACCCACCCCTTCATGTTGGCAATATAGTCTGGATCATATAATAACCTCCTTTCGAAGGTCCAGCCAACGTTCTTTTTTTCCAACAAACTGATATTAATTGTCAGAACTAAAGGATTGTGATCTGATATAATACGTGGATGCTTTTCGATACCCACGTTAGTAAGAAGTTGATTGGATACAAAAAAATAATCCAAACGGGAAATAACTTTATGTGGAGCTGAAAAAAAGGTGCCACCTAAATCAGTAGGTTTTAAGTGAGCCCAAGCATCTATCAAACCATTGTTGTGAGCTAAATTATATAGGGCAGTGCCAACGTTCTTCTTTCTTCCTAAGTATTTATTTCCTTGACTATCCCATTGAACCCCTAAACCATTAATATTAAAATCTCCGCATAAGACAACTGGGACAGACCATAATGCCAATCTACCATCTAAATACTCTAACATTTCCGAATCGTCACCAGTTGAGCCATACATTGAGCAAAGTGTAAATTTAAAATTGTTAACCAAACATTCAATTATTACCCACCGACCGCATTGATCAGCTGATTTACGAAGAACCCTTCTATCACTTCTCCGAGTGAGGATTGCCACCCCACGAGTTCGGGCACCTTGTGTAGTATGTGCAATCAATCTAAAACCAAGGTGCTCCATTAAATAAGCTCTACTGCCCTCCATATGGGTTTCTTGAATACATACTAGATCTATTTGTAAAGACTTCAACCAGATCGCTACCTTATTCCTTTTTTTCTGATCATTTAGCCCACAAATATTTATTGTCAAAATCCGGAGATTCATATCTTGAAATTAAGGTTTTCTCTCTTTACATTCGCACAATAGACCCATTTAGCTGCTAATCCATCAGACCTTGCCTTGCCATTCATACTCATTTTCATTTTCATTTTACAAACCTTATCAAGTAACCTGTCCAGGACACATTTAACACCTCTCTTCTGCCTCTTTATTTGCCTAACAATATGAAACACCTTGACCTGCGCTGATCCCCCCCACCCCCAACAACCTTACCCCTGACCAACCCACCCCCCTTCCCCCTATTACCTCCCTTACAGGCAATTAGGTCACCCAAGACCTAAATATGGCCGAGACACCTTCCATAAAGGCAGCGGCCGACCCCCCCCCCTCCCAACAAGAAAAACAAATATAAAAGCAAATATAAACCCCATCAATAGTATATATCACCACCAGGTATGTCCAGCAATATAAAGAAAAAATCTCAACATATAATCAGCATTAAAAATCACATCACACTTTTCCTTGATCACCCTTATTGCTTTCCCCCGTGCCAGACAGTGCCCTCAACCCTCGTGTTTCAATTAAATCAGTGAGAAACTCTTGGGCTTTAATTTCTGAAAAAAAGATTCTAGCCCGACCTCTGTCAATAATCTTAAGTCTCGCAGGAAACAGCAAAAAGGCATCACAGCCTGCCCCTTTAAATGCAGATATCAGCTGCCGCATCCTCCACCTCCGCTCAACCGTAGTGTGACAGAAATCCGGCCGAGCAAAGAAAGTATGCCCTTCCACTGTTATCTTAGAATCAGGTCTAGCACGGTCCAAAATTGCCTGTCTCAACAAAAAATTCCCGACAAAAATAAGAATCGCTCTAGGATGATCTCTTTGATTATTAGGCTGATTTTTCCTGAACATTGGGAAACGGTGTGCCCTCTGCACTTCCGTCTCCCAGTTCCAATGAGCCAAATCTGGGAAAGCTGCCTTCAATAGCTTCACCACAAAGCTCAAAGTGTTCTCCCCCTCCACTTTTTCCTCCAAACCAAGAAGTCGGATATTGTTCTGGCGCTGCCGATTTTCAAAATCCTCAAGCTTCCAGTCCACATCCTGTGAGCGCTTTTCCTGAGCATCTTTTCCCGCAAGTAGTTTCTCCACATCCTCCTCTACGGCAACAGTCCTCGTTTCAACCTGGGTTATCCGCTCAGACATATCCGAGCATAATCTATTTGTTTTGCAAATTGCCCCTTGTAGCTTATTGGTTGCAAGTTGAGATGTCTTGCTCTCCTGCCGAGCCTCGCTCTGCATTTGCTTTAATGTTGCATACAGCAGCTCCAACGTTGGTGATGAGTGCACACTGCCTGACTTGTTGGCACCTTCTGTTCCACTGCCGCCCCCAAGCCCGCTACCTGAGCAAGCTATGAGGGTTGAGGCAGAGAGGCATGGCCGTGGGGCAAGATGGCCGATGACTGACTGCCTCTGAAGGCAGCGCTGACCTCTCTCCCTTCCTAATGAGTTATTACGGCTGAAAATAACCCCAAAAGCTATGCTACAGGTCCTTATTACTTCGTTTTCCACCCTCTTCTCAGCGAGCAGTTTCCCCCCCCAGTTCCTATTTTAAAGAAAATCTGCAGATTGTGCTGCCGGGATTCCTGAGGTCACTGCTGCCTACCTCCACGGTCACCTGCTCGATGCGGGAGTGTTAGCAGGTCTGGATACCTCTCCGCCTCATCGCTTCCTCGGCTGGTGCGGAATATTACTTTGCGTTCCCAACGCTGGATACAGTAGAGGATGGCTCCGAAGGCGGTTAAGACGCGGGAGGCTGCTGGGTCCGGAGTTCCGAAAGAGCAGAGGAAGGAACGGCTGCAGAGCTTGGCCACAGATACAGGTTCGAGTCAGGGACGGACACGGCATGGCGGCCCCAAGAGGAAAGGTGAGGGGGGCAGAATGGTTGATGGCGGGACTACTGGAGTAGCAGGCGGGACAAGACTGCAGGCTGGTAAAGCCAATGAGGGCGCTCTCAGACAACCGTCTGTCATCGAGGCATTCAGCGTGGCAAATTTGACAAAGGCACTCCCTGGGGGCAATGTGAAAACGCCTGTATGCTCCTCTGATGTATCCCTGCAATTGGAAGCAATCTCTCATAAGTCTGACTCAGCCTCACTAAGTGACAAATCGGTTGCACCGATTGTGGTACCAGTGCATTCTGGGAAACGTAGTCCGCCTATCTCTCTGCATCAACAGGCTGATAGTATGGAGTTAGACTCTAGTAGTACGCAGCAGCGTGTGGATACAACATTGGAAGGCTCTTTTGGAACTCTTATAGCGGGGGTGATAGAGGGAGAAAATCCTCTGTTAAAGTCCCATGATATAAATAGTCACAATAGTAGTCAAGACGGCAGTGATGGTGATGGAGAGGAGCTAATTGGGGCTCGAAGTAGCTGTCAGAAGGCGGTAACAGATGACTGCTGCACAGAAGGCGTGGTTGAGGCTATGGTTTCACTCCCTGAAACAGTTCAAGATAACCCTATAATATCTATACAGTCTTATGATAATGTGGGGTCCCCTGTTCTTAAATCTGGTGATTTAATTGGCACATTTAGTAAGAGAGATAATCAGGAGTCTGACATCCTTCAGGTATGTGTGCCATTGCTTTCTCCGGATAGTGACCGGTTTTTCTCACTGAACGATGACTCTGATTCATCTTTGGAGAGTGAGCTTGAGTCAACACAGGAGAGTGTCTCTGGAGAGGAGTCCTTGGTGGTTCAGCAGGATATTACTCAGTCTAAGCTGAAGTCTAAGACTATTAAGCGTCGGAGCAGGGGTAAAGGCCAATCTTTGGATTCAACTAGCAGGCGGCTTGAGTGGGACTACTCTGCCTAGACAGGTCTGTGGTGATGGGCACTTTGCCCATTCGATCTCCAAGACCTCCTAGTCTGAATCTGTTTGCAGGGCCACCTCAGGGGTGTGGAATCTACATCTAGGAGTCTTTGTCAAACGAAGAAAGTTATTTACCTTCACTAGTCTCTATCTAGCCACAGATTCCTTATCAACCCTTTCATCTTCCCAGCTTCTGCAAACTGATTTTCTTGTTAGTATAGACCATGTAGGTCAGTAGTGTATGCACACTGACATTTTGTCATGGCGTTGTGCTTCAGGCGCTTAAATGTCACAAAAAACCTAATGCCAGTGAGCTGGGGCGATGCCTATATAGGCACCCCTCACTAGTGCGTACGATGCCAGCGCAAAGGTCGATCAGTTCCTCCTACCGGCACACATAGGTACTACTCAAGAGTTTCCAGATCCAGTCCGATGCCTGGGGAATATTCTAAGGTAAAGTAGCTACAACTAGATAGTCTACCAGAAAAGGCCTTAGCGAAGGTAACTGACTTGTTCTTCAAGACAATAAGTCATCATTGAACTTAGCATCTCTAAGTTGTCAAATAGAGAAATGAACTTGCAACAGAGAAAGTGCATAAATGGTTCAACACTCAGAGTATGCTGTATGCAGGTGTATAATGAGCACACATCCAATTTAATCATGGTATAGGTGGATTCCTATTTGATGTCACCAATCTACTGCAAAAAATCAACACCACCCTGACAGTATGATGGTAAAGTAGTGACATGCTATGATATAAAGTGGTTCAAATAATTGGCGGTGTTCTCTAGGTGGCTGCCATCTGATGACACACTAGGTGTCTCTGGTAGTGTAGTGGAATGCTTATGTATTTTAAGCAATAGGTACAGGCATGGTGTTCTAGGATTATCAGTTTTTAAAAATCTATACTCAATCAATATCTATCAAACCGCTCCCATGTCATTCCCATTGCATATCATGATAGGTTTTAATAGATCTCCTGGATTACATAATCTATCACCTTATAACATTCAATATCAGCCAGCTGTCTTATGGCTTCAGAACTAGAGTCCTCAATATCCATCAGGGCTATGTTCCCTCTCTTGTCCTAGAGCTATAACACTATGTTTTTGTCCATAGTCTAGTCTTACAGTGCTGATCTCTATTCTCGTGTTAAGTTACCTCGTCAATTAGACACCTCTCGACGCAGGCCATAGTTAATGCGTAATGACATTATGAAAAGCCTCTAAGTTGGGATTAGACTTGGATTTAGGTTTGAAGTCTCTGGGGATGGTTTGCCTAATATAAAACCCATCTTCTGCAATGTATTTCTAGTGTCCTTAATATCAAGAATGTTACTGGTCTAACTCCAGCAGCGGTAGCAATGTGTCAGTATCATCCAAATCTGAAAGAGACACGTTAGTGATAGATTCCTTACCTTAGAACAGGGGTCTCAACCTTTTCCGTAGTGAGAGCTACTTTTGATCAGTGAAAATCGTCGTGAGCTACTAAAAGGCCAAGCAACTCGCTCATTTTTTTGAGTGTCTCCCCACGCCCAGTTTAATTGATTTTAACCCTTTCTTTGGAGCCCTTACTGCCGTTTGAACAAAAGGGGCCGCACTCCCTCTTTTGAAGTGACAGACACCCGCAGGTTGTGCTACCTGAAGCAAAAGCTTGTCTTGCTTGGAAGCATTCCTGGAAAGTAGATCAAACTACTGCGGGATACAAGCCTATGACCTCCTTTTGTGATCCTCGATCAACTTGTTCACACACTGCAAAAGTTAAACCTCAACATATATTCCTTACCAAATGTGATTTATTAAAGTCTAACTTAGATGTGGTCATTAGTTTTTAAAAAAAAGACTCATTTTAGTAAGACGAACCTCAATTATTTCCCCTTCACCACATACTCTTTTTTTTTTGTAAACTTTAAAATGTTATACTTTGCATTGCATTGGTATGGTTTGTTGGGCCTCATCAGAACAATATAAAACCACAAATATAAATTAAATAAATGCCATCACCTCCACAAAGTCGATGTTCCCTGTAATGAACATGGTTTGGAAAGTTGATTTTCTCCTCATAAGGCGCATTGGTATTGCCCAGCCCCAGTCTCTTTGGTGATCAGGTGAGAATCGTGGGGAGAGGGCAGATGGGACAAGTCATTCTGAAGAATGTGTGGCGTGAGAACATGTTTGAAGGTACACGGTGATACAGCAGGCCTTAAGCCAGCCTTAAGTTGGAGAAAGTGTCTTCTGGTGAAAAAGTGCCAGGAGGGCAGCGACCTTTAACCTTGAGGAGGTACAGAGGGGTTTGTAGGCGGTGATCTGGGTTAATAGTCACTGGGGGGCGCAAGCAATGAAGAGGCAGATGAATTTGGCATGATATGGGTAAAACGAGGCTGCACCTGGGTGGCAGCTGCTATGCTTTGTTACCCCTAGTAGAGCCCTCGCTGGGTATTACAACAGGAACCGTTCCTAACAGGTACTTGAAGAACCCTCTTAAGCTCTGTAGCTTGCATCCCATATCCTTCCCTTTACACATCCTGAATGAGAGGCTGATTATAGACCATGGGTCAGCACTGAGCAATCATCGGTCGAAGGGCGTGTTACTTGAACTAACTCGTGAACTACTGTCCATGAGACTATGGGTGGATCTGCACACCATGCACCAATCAGGGACTCCGTACAACACTGCACACCTCAATGAGATGTTGCTAGGAGCACTTTAAAACACAGCAGAAAAGATGCACTCACAGTTACCATCCATACACCTCCTGTCCCCCTGCAGTATTTTATCAAGGCTATGCACCTGAGTTCAGGGAGCACCTTATTATTATGAGCTAACAAAGCTTTTCTTTTGCGACCTTTGTACAATCATATGGACCGCTTTGCAAATATACCTACATTATTTTTTCACTATGGCGTTTTAGTAACACCGCACACGCAACTTTTCAGAGAAAACTATGTGGTTTATGAAGTGAAACTTATCCTGCAAGTCGGGGGAAAAAACTTTGCTCGAGAAGAGAGAAGTGGGAAAACTTGCAACCGCCACAAAGTGCAGAAAACTGGACCTGCGCAGAATTTCGCTAGTGGGAAAAATTGCATAAATATATAAGGCTGCAGGTGGGCCGATGGATGTGCAGATTTACATAGTGTGGGTAATGTTTCATGCAATATCCATAAAAATGATTCTTTTGATCGAAACAGAATATTACATATTAGAAATGGGCCAGCATCACAGAGACTGTGCAGTAATGTTAGTGAGCTGCTGCTGTGCTAAATATTGAAAACACACATCACTATCCCTGAATATTGGATATGGTCACTCAGCCGATATGCAGCTGAACCAAACATGCACTGTGGCGCCGTGTGAGTAACACTAAAGTCAGGATTTACTTCACTTACGCACGCCCCACAATGAGAACCACGGGAGGGCAAAATCACTCCCCTGCGACTGCAGCTGGCTTCCCCTCGGACACGTGGTGGACAGAGCCCCACACGGTCAAGCACCGCGTGTCATCACATCCGTGGAACAGAGCGTGGGACTCTACGGGAGGGGGTCCTTTGTTAGGGCGCATCACCCCTTTGCGAATCTCCCGAGACACCGGCTAAACTGGGAAAAGGAACAACACACACCACTTTACACTCGAGACCATCACATCCAGTGCTGCCTGCCCAGCGCTCCGTCATGCATTTCCCATCACCCAGGTTGATTTTTTTTTTTACGAACAATACTATGCATGCACGGATTTCGGGTCCATAATTACTATGTTACGAGCATAACTCCTAGTAACACAAGATGGTGTGATCTAAAGACCCGAGGGTGACTGTGGCATGGAGTGAATCGATAGTTTCGCGGTTTAGAAAGCCACAAACACATGTATAATTTAGACGACCGTGCCTGTGCTCTGTCAGTGACCTGGCCACAGAGCGTATGAAAGAGTTGAACCTGGATCATAAATTCACAGCTGTTCTCAAGAGTGGAACAATTACATTCTTTTTAGGAGTGCAGAATGGAAGAGCTTTCTATCTTGTGCCTTCGGTAAAGGAAACTGAAACTTGGCAACACAATGGTTCTCCTGATTTATAACCCAGAGCTGGGAAGCGGGAAAAAAAACATTAACAGTCTTTCAAGAGCCCATGGCATACCAGCCGCTAAGTATAGAAGGCGCACATCGCAGCTCCAGTTTAGAGAACAGTGTATTATGGTGTTTACTGGCCAGGCCAGCGCTTACCGTTTGATCTGCTCTTGATGAAATATGTTCCGAATCCAGACAGAAAAAAGCAGGTGGTGCGGGTTCGTAGCAGTTCAATACTGCTTGTGCCACCTGCATGCTAGCAGGCTTTACGGGATCTGCTCCTCCGATCCGACCTGCCTGGTGCTTGCTCCGGCACACATGTTGCACAATCAAGACTGCGGTGCCAGGCTGTGAAAGGCAGGTGGCGAGGTAACCAGTTCAGCAACAGCGTCATCCTCTTTGCCCTGCCCCGCCCCAGCTTAGCTCAGTTAAGCCAATCTGAGCAGCTGGCTTTGGTGATGGCATGCAGCGGCTATGGAAAAAGGCCTAAGAACAATAAATGACAATAACAGGCTACAAAATTGAGATGCGAGGCGCGAGCTACTCATGGGAGTTCGGCGAGCTACCGGTAGCTCGCGATCAACCAGTTGGAGACCCCTGCCTTAGAATATCCCCAGGCGTCAGACTGGATCCGGAAACTTTCGCTTAGCAGTGCCCCTGCCATTCAGGTGACGTCGTGCGGCTCCGCGTCAGTCACTGGCGTCGTAAGCGCCGAGATCAATCAATATATTTGTAAAGCGCGCTACTCACCCCGAGGGTCTCAAGGCGCTAGGGGAGGGGGACCGCTACTGTTCGAACAGCCAGGTCTTGAGATGCTTCCTGAAGGAGAGGTGGTCTTGGGTGAGGCGGAGGTGGATGGGGAGGGAGTTCCATGTCTTGGCTGCCAGGTAGGAGAACGATCTTCCTCCCATGGTGGCTCTTCGAATGCGTGGAACGGCGGCGAGGGCGTGGCTGGACGATCGTAGCTGGCGGGTGGGAGTGTAGAAGGTCAGGCGGTTGTTGAGGTACCTGGGGCCCAGGTTGTGGAGGGCTTTGTGTGCGTGGGTGAGGAGTCGGAACGTGATTCTCTTGCTGACGGGGAGCCAGTGAAGGTCTTTCAGGTGTCCGGAGATGTGGCTGTGTCGGAGGATGTCTAGGATGAGTCGTGCGGAGGCGTTCTGGATGCATTGGAGTCTTTTCTGTAGTTTGGCTGTGGTTCCGGTGTAGAGGGTGTTGCCGTAGTCCAAACGGCTGGTGACGAGTGCCTGGGTGACCTTCTTCCTGGTTTCGTTGGGGATCAATCGGAAGATCTTTCGGAGCATGCGTAGGATGTTGAAGCATGATGATGAGACGGCGTTGACTTGTCTGGTCATCGATAGGGAGGAGTCCAGGATGAAGGCCAGGTTGCGTGCGTGGTCCGTTGGTTTGGGGGCGCTGCCCAGGGCGGGGGGCCACCAGGAGTCGTCCCAGGCAGAGGGTGATGGTCCGAGGATGAGGACTTCCGTTTTGTCGGAGTTAAGTTTCAGGCGGCTGTTTGTCATCCACTCGGCTACGTCTTTCATCCCTTCGTGCAGGTTGGTTCTGGCGGTGGCTGGGTCATTGGTGAGGGAGAGGATCAGCTGGGTGTCGTCGGCGTAGGAGATGATGTTGAGGTTGTGTCGGCGTGCGATGGCTGCGAGGGGGCTCATGTAGACGTTGAAGAGGGTGGGGCTGAGTGATGATCCTTGTGGTACGCCACGGAGAGTAGTTAGGCGCCACCCATGCGCGCTGACGATCTGGATTGAGCACATAACTTAGTCACTTTTTGACCTCTATTTTGAGACTTTTTGTCTCCCCTCTTTTCTCCTGGTGCACGTAGGGATGCCTGGCTTTAAGTCCTGTGGTGCCTGCCGCCGGAATATGTTGGTGACGGACCCCCACGATGTTTGCCTCTACTGCCTGGAGACTGCCCACGACTCCAGAGACTGCCGGGATTGTCGAGCCATGGCCCCCAAGGCCCTGCGGCAGTGGCGTAGGAAGTTGCTGGAGGTCCGGCATTCGTCACGCCGCCGCTCTAGGTCCAGGGGCCGTTCCCGGGACCGCTCGCGGGACCGGAACCGTCACTCCTCAGGCTCCAAATCTTCACCTTCGGATTCCGGTAAGCAACGCCGTAAAAAGAAGTCGAAGAAGCGTGTTTACTCTCCGACGTCCGCCCTTTGCTCCCCGGAGGTGGGCGAGGGGGACAGGGGCTCGCCCCGGCGGCTCCCCTAGAGCCTGGCAGTCCCGCGGCCTACCCGCCATACCCGGGTCCGTTGGCGACTCCCGAACAGGTGCAAGAATTCCTTGCTACCATGGACTGCCTTTTTAGGCCTCGGGCTCTGCCCAGCGCGCCTTCGGGCCCCGCGGTCCCGTGTCCAGATCCTGTTGGCCCGGCAGCTCCACCACCGGCGCCAGCCCCGGCGACTCCGCCACTGGCACCAGCCCCGGCTCCACAGGATCCTGCACCAGCGACTCCGGCCCTGGCGCCTCCCTCGGCTCCACCCTCTGCGCCACACTGGGTGCCATTTGTTCCTCCCTTACCCCGGTTCCAGGACCATTTTGTTCCGGCCCTGGATCCGCACTGGGAGCCAGCGCCAGTCTGACCCTGGCCGGCGCCGTTCTCGATGCCGTTCATCCCTTCTCCGGCTCCAGCTTTGCTGCCGCGACCGGCCCCCTCTACGCCAGAGGCGGACGAAGACTGGGAAGGGTCCGAGGACCCTCTTGCCCGGCAATGTGACTCCGTGCAGGATTGGGTGGACGATTTGGAGAAGGCAGGCGACCTCGATGTCTCCTCTGACCCGGGGTTCTCTTCCCCCCGCCTACGATGGAGTAAGGTGCCTCTTACACGATGGTCCTCCGTTGGGCGGCTATGGCCCTTAATCTTGACCTCCCACAGTGGCCCTCAAGACCAACCTCCTCACCGAGGTGCTTCAGACGGCGTCTACTTCGTCTGAGCCGTTGCTTCTCTTCAATGACGCCCTTACTGACGTCCTCTTGGGCACTTGGTCGAGGCCGGCCACGGGGGCCCGGTGGATAAAAACGTCGCCAAGCGCCACCGACCGGCGCCCGGTGACCCCCCCTTTTTGACTACTCACCCTATGCCTGAGAGCCTGGTCATTCAGGCCTCGATGTCACAGAGTGCTTTTCCTATGGCCCCGCCAGATAAGGACTCTAAACGGCTGGACCAGTTTGGGAAGCGGTTATTCTCTTCGGCCAGCTTAAGGCTGCGGTCGGTGAACACCGCCTGCTTGTTGGGCCACTACTCCCACGCGGTGTGGGATGCCGTTGCTCAGGTGCTGCCTCAGTGTCCTGAGGAGGTGCAGGCTGACCTTTCTCAGGCAATTGCTGAGGGTAAGGATGCGGCTAAGTTCGCCATTCGGTGTGAGTTGGACACCGCTGAATCATTGGGCAGGGCGATTTCTACAACTGTGGCGTTGCAACGTCATGCCTGGTTGCGTTCGACTGGGTTTTCGCCTGATGTCCAAAGCTCGCTCATGGACATGCCCTTTGATGGCACCCGCCTGTTTGGCGACAAGGCTGACAGTGCCCTGGAGCGCTTTAAGGATTCGCGGGCTACGGCCAAGCCCTTGGGCCTTTCTACTAAGAGTTCGGCCTCTCCTGGTTTTCGTTACTTTCGTGGCCAAGGTAGAGGCAGTCAGCCGTGCCCGTCCCCTAAGCCTGCGCAGAACCAGCCCCAGCGCGGCTGGGGTCGCGGTTTCCGCAGGGGCGGGTCAGGCAACCAGCGTGCGGGTCCGTCCACCTCCACCCCCGCTGCTTCCGTCTCCAAACCTTCCTAATCTCAGGTTCAGGGAGCACCCCATGCCGGTAGGTGGCTGGATCCGCCACCACCTCCCTCACCCACATCAGACAAATGGGTGCTGCAGATAATCTGCCACGGTTACTCCCTTCCCTTTCAGTCCTCCCCTCCTGCCATGCCACCTCGGTGCCACCGCATGTCAGGGATCACTTGGCTCTTCTCCGACAGGAAGTCACGGCCCTCTTGGCCAAGGGGGCCATTGAGTGCGTTCCTGGACTGCAGGTAGGGAGTGGTTGTTATTCCCACTACTTTCTGGTCCCCAAGAAGGACAAAGCGGGTCTGCGTCCTATCTTGGAACTCTGGGACATCAATCGCTTCCTCCGGAAGGAGAAGTTCAAGATGCTGATTCCTGCTCAGGTCTTAGCTGCCCTCGACCCTGGAGACTGGATGGTAGCGTTGGACTTGCAGTATGCATATTTTCACATTCCCGTCTTGCCGACCCCTGCAGTTCACGGTAGTCCAGGAGCATTTTCAATTTGCTGTGCTCCCCTTCGGCCTTACCAGCGTCCCCTGGGTGTTCACGAAAGTGATGGCGGTGGTTGCACCTTTTCTGTGAAGGTCGGGGGTGTCAGTCTTCCCCTACCTCGACGACTGGTTGTTGAAGGCGGGCTCGCCCCATGCAGTCGTCACCCACCTTCAGACTACGGCAGACCTGCATTTGCTGGGGTTCTCCATCAACGTGTCGAAGTCGCACCTGAGTCCCTCTCAGAAGCTCCCCTTCATCGGGGTGGTTCTGGATTCGACGCTGTTTTGAGTTTATCCTCCCGAACAGCGAGTCTGGCATATTCAGGCTATGATTCCGACCTTTCAGCCTCTGTCCCGGGTTTCAGTCAGGGTGACCCTCCGGCTCCTGGGCCTGATGGCCTCCTGCATCCTGCTAGTGCTATATGCCAGATGGCATATGCGGGCTCTGCAGTGGTATCTGAAGTTCCAGTGGGCGCAGCATCAGGGCAGCCTGTCCGATCATGTCCAGATCTCGGAGGACACTGCACAACAATTGCAGTGGTGGCTCACGAATCGCGATTGCGTCAATGGCAGATCCCTCTCCCTTCCCCAACCGGAGCACACAGTGGTGACGGATGCGTCCCTCCTGGGATGGGGAGACCACTTGGGAGAGGCAGAGATCAGAGGACTCTGGTCTCCGGCGTAGTCCCGGCTCCATATCAATCTGTTGGAGCTTCAGGTGATCCGACTGGCACTGAAGACATTCCTTCCCTCTGTCCGGGTAAGTGTGGTGCAGGTGTTCACGGACAACACCACCGCCATGTGGTATTGCAACAAGCAGGGCGGGGTGGGGTCCTGGACCCTATGTCAGCAGGCTGTGCGCCTCTGGACATGGCTGGAACATCAAGGCATTACCTTGGTGGTTCAACACCTGGCAGGTTCTCTGAATGCCAGGGCGGACGAACTCAGCCGCCGGTGCTGGATGGATCACGAATGGCGTCTGCACTTGGACGTGGCGCAAGGTCTCTTTCAGTAGTGGGGAGAGCCTTGGTTAGATCTGTTTGCCACCGAAGAGAACGCGCAATGTCATCAGTTCTGCGCGTTGGAATTTCCAAGGCGGCACTCGCTCGGCGACACTTTTTGTCGCGAGCGGAGTTGCGGTCTGTTGTACGCCTTTCCCCCTATACCACTTCTGCCCAGAGTGCTGAAGAAGATCTGGTGCGACTGGGCCCAAGTCATCCTTGTGGCTCCGGATTGGGCACGAAGATACTGGTTTCCCGAGCTACTCAGCATGGCGATCGATCCCCCGATCCATCTGCCTCTTCGGGAGGATCTTTTGTCGCAGCAGCAGGAGACGGTCCTCCACCCGAACCTGTCCAGCATCCACCTCCATGCGTGGAGATTGAGCGGCGACAGTTGACAGCTTTCGATCTTCCTCCCGAAGTCTGTGATGTCATCTTGGCAGCCAGGCGTCCCTCCACTAAAACGGTATACGCCTGTTGGTGGAACAAATTTGTGGCATGGTGCACAGCGATGGCTGTGGATCCCCTTTCTGCCCCTCTTTCGGAAGTTCTTCTGTTCCTGCTTTCCTTGGCCTGGCAGGACTCTGCTCTGGGCACTCTCAAAGGTTTTCTTTCTGCCATCTCCGCCTTTCTCATCAGCCTTCTCTTTTTAAGTCTCTGGTTGTTAACTGTTTCCTTAAAGGCATTACGCACACGTTTCCTCCTGTGCCGTTAGTCATGCCTCAATGGGACTTGAATCTCTGATGTGCGCTCCTTTCGAGCCCCTTCATACCTGTCCTTTGCGCCTTCTCACTCTCAAGACGGCTTTCCTGGTAGCTATCACCTCTGCCAGAAGATTGAGTGAGCTCCAGGCTCTTTCTTCCAAACCTCCTTTCCTTTCTATTCATCCGGACAAGGTGGTTTTAAGGACCCGTCCTTCTTTCTTGCCAAAGGTTGTCACGCCCTTCCACATCGGGCAGACCATCACTTTGCCCACCTTCTTTCCGCCTTCGCATCCTTCAAGGGAGGAGAAGAGGCTCCATCATCTGGACCCAAAACGTTCCTTTGCGTTCTATCTGCAGCGTACACAGCAGTTCCGGGTGGATGACCAGCTCTTTGTTGGCTACGTGGGCGCCAAAAATGGTCGGGCCGTGCACAAATGAACCATCTAGCAGTGGGTCGTTCTGTGCATCAAAGCATGTTACTCCTTGGCTAAGAAGGAGCCTCCTGTGGGGCTGTGTGCCCATTCTACCAGGGCAACTGCAGCCACTACTGCCTTGGGACGCGGCGTTCCCTTGCAGGACATTTGTCGGGCAGCTACGTGGGCCTCGCTGTACACATTTACCAAGCATTACTGCCTTGACAGTCAAGTCCGGAGAGACGGCTTCTTTAGCCGTTCTGTTCTCCGTGACTTTCTGGTGTAATCTGTTTGCAGACCCACCACCGGGGTTGGTATTGCTGGGGTATCTATTCTAAGGTAAGTAATCTATCACTAACGTGTCTCTTTCAGATGCACAAGTTACTACTTGTGTAACAATATATCTGTAAGAGACATTAGTTAGTGATAGATCCCTTACCGCCCCACCCATCCTGCCCGTTTTGCGAACTGGTTACTAGGGTTAAGGTCATCCCTCTTAGGGCCCTAGTTTTCTGCACCAATGGTCAGTATCTTGCATGGCTCTGCGTTCCTGGCGCGGAAAGTCATGTACAGAACTGACGTCAGCACGCATGGGTGGTGCCTAAGTACTCTCCGTGGCGTTATCTCGGCGCTTACACGCAGGGGTACTGCTAAGCGAAACTTTCCGGATCCAGTCTGATGCCTGGGGATATTCTTAGGTAAGGAATCTATCACTAACTAATGTCTCTTACAGATATATCGTTACACAAGTAGTAACTTGTGCTTTAAGATTGCTCATATTGGGGGGAGGAGCCTAGCGCGCATCCAAGATGGTCGCGTGAGCACAGGGCTCCCCGGACCCTTTCTGCTCCTCGGAATATATCCTGAGACTATCCTGATTTGGTGTATGGAATCTGGGAGATGAAGACCAGCTGATCATATATCTCTTTTCAAAACTCTAATCGGACCTGGGAATCCTGAGTTATCGTCGCCGGAACTTTTGGGACCCACCCGACGGAGGTGGCCGGGGTGAAGGTGACCCGTGGGGCCGGGCTGCAATTGAACAACAGCGGCCTCAGCGCGGTGCCAGTTACCGATTCAGCACTTTCGGTTTCGGTTTTGGCCTTCAGGAGATCAGCTGGCGTGCGTGCTCAAGGTGGCGAGGTGCCTCCCGGGCCTCTGCCCGAGGTTTGCTTTCATCTGCTACTGGCGGGTCTGACGCCTCCGGCCCCTACACCGACGGTTTGTGGTCCTTTTGCTGGCACCCGCGCACCCCTTGATCGGAGGTCCCATTGAGTGATTGCGCTCACATGGCGGGCAAAGGGGGTCCGGAGGGGCGCAAGACCAAGGCTTCACTGCGCGGGGGAGCGGTCCAGAGCAACAACATGGACCGCTATACCCAGGGTAGGAGGTCCCCTGGCGCTGCTGGCCTCTCCCCGGACGCTGCAGGGGGAGGCACGACCGTCGCTGCGGAACCTTCCCTGCAGGACATTATGGGCGCCATCGAGGGCATCAGGGAAACTATCGCGACGCAATATGAGGCCCTGGCCCGTAAGATCGACACTGTCGCGATCGATGTCACCCTGATTCGGGCCGACCTCTCTAAAACCAACGAGAAGGTCCAGGCCCTTGATGCACGGACCTCCACCCTGGGTGCGGAGGTGTCGGATCTGCGGGCCGCGCTTGGGGACATTAGAGTGGTCAACGACCATATGGCCCGGCGGCTTGAGGACTTCGAGGGACGGGCCCGACGCAACAATATCCGCATCATTGGGGTACCGGAGTCCTCCGACAGCCGCCCGGTGGACCTCGTGGTCGAGGAACTTATCCTGCAACAGCTGTCCCCGGTTGGCCTAAGCAAATTCTTCGCTGTGGAGCGGGCCCATCGAGTTCCGGGCGGCCGGCCGCGGCCGGGGGCCCCCCCGAGGCCTATCGTGGCTAAACTGTTCCACTACAGGGACCGCGATGCTATTCTGCAGGCTTCACGGACCCGTGGCCCGGTCCGCTACGAGAACTCGACCATCAATTTTTATCCGGACTTCACGCAACTGGTCCAGAAACAGCGGATGGGATTCCAAGGGGTGAAGCGCCGTCTCCGCGAGCTAGGCCTGAAGTACTCAATGATCTACCCGGCGAAACTTCGAGTGGAGCATGGAGAGCGGACAGCCTTTTTTGACTCTCCTGTGGCCGCAAGTGACTGGCTGGACTCGCTGCCGGACGGGGGTGGCCGGCCCGGGCCCTCTGGGGGCACCGCAGGTGACGGGTCCCCTTAGACTGACCTTTGGTCCTTACTTTTTGCGGCTTGGCACTGTACAGTTGGGTCTTACTTCTTTTGCATACTGTGCTTAACCAGGACCCGTGAGGGGTGCGGGCGGGTACGGGTCCCTTTCCTCCTCCGGGGTCTTTTTGTAGAATGGGGTTAATGGGGCGACAGGCACACTGCAAGTTGGGGGGGGTCTTTGGCCCGCAGGGGTGCAGGGTGGGGGGCGTTGGACTTGGGGTGGGGTTGGGGGGGAAGAGGGGTTGTTTAGTTGTGTGTTTTTTGTTTACAAGGCGAGGTATTGATTTTTATCCATATTTGGGAGCGGTGCTGCGGGCTGGGGGCCTCTTGAGCTATTGGATGGGATGGGGGGAGACGGGTTGAGGCTTATGTCATGGAACGTCAATGGGTTGGGGGACCGTATTAAGCGGGGTGTTGTACTGCAATATTTGCGTCGTTTGACTCCTGATGTGGTGTTTCTCCAGGAGACGCATTTGGTCGGCAATGTCTGCCATGCGATGAACAGGGGGGGATACCGCCTCGTAGCCCATTCTGGTTTCACAACTGGCTCCAGGGGGGTGGGCATTCTCCTGCGAACCTCCCTTCCGGTGGAGATCACGAGGATAGTCTCGGATGACAGGGGGCGCTATGTGTGTTTGACTGGGAGGTGGGAGGGGCAGCCCCTTACCCTGGTTTCAGTCTACGTCCCCCCGGGCCTCCAGAACTCCACCTTCACTGACTTGGGTCGAATGCTGCTTGACCTTCCGGACGGCCTCCTGCTCATGGGCGGGGACTTTAATTCTGTGGTTTCGGGTGAACTGGATCGTCACCCACCAAGGACCCTCCCCGCTGCCCAGTCATGGCTGGGTGGGATGTTGGAGACCTTCGGCTTGGTGGATAGTTGGAGACTATTGCATCCGACCCAGTGTCAGTTCACCTTTCATTCGGGGGCGCATGGGAGTCTCTCCAGGTTAGACTACTTTCTTATGCCTGCGGCGCAGACTGGTCGGATTCGAGAGGTCAGACACCTGGCGCGTGGTATCTCCGACCATTCTCCGCTGTGGCTTCTCTTTGACACCGGGTCGCGGTCCGCAGGTCGGATAGCTCCCATTAACCCCTGGTACCTGCGGGACCCAGTGACTCGTGACAGCCTGGTTAAGGCCATGGACCAATACTTCAGTGAAAACGAGGGGTCGGTGTCGTCTGCGTTGTCCCTTTGGGAAGCCTTTAAAACTGTGCTACGCGGACACGCCCTCGCCCAGATAGTGGTGGCCAAGAAGGTTAGGAGCGAGGCGGTGGTAAAGCTGGAGACTGACATCTCGGGGCTGGAGTCGGCCCTGGAGGCGAATGTTACTCCGGACGGACTACATGCCCTTAGCCTGAAACAGTTCGAATATAGGTCCCTGGTCACTGACGCGGCCAAAACTATGTATAGGGAGCGGCAGGGCCGACTGTATGACGCGGGGGACAAGGCGGGTAAGTTGATTGCGTGGCTGGACAAAAAAGAGAGAGTGAATCGTGTGGTCCCCGAGTTGCGTGCTGCGGATGGTGTGTGTGTGACTGAGCCGGATGAGATTGTGGAATGCTTCGCTGATCACCTCCGGGCGGTGTACTCCCCGGTGACTGACAGGGACGAGGATGACTCTCGCCTCCTACTGAGAGATATTGCTCTGCCCGGCCTGTCCGTTGAGGACCGGGAGCGGTTGGACGCCCCCTTATCGTCGGATGAAATAGCGACCGCGATTCGTTCCCTTCGCTCGGGCAAGGCTATGGGTCCTAACGGTCTGCCCATTGAACTATACAAATTGCGTCCTGATAAGCTTGCGCCCTTCCTCGGCCGCATGTTCCGCGACTCTCTTGCGGCGGGTTCCCTTCCTGCCGACCAGCGCTTGGCCACTATAGTCGTTATTCCCAAGGAGGGCAAGCCTCGTGACCGCTGTACCTCTTACCGGCCTATTTCACTGCTCAATGCGGAGCCTAAAATCCTGGCGAAAGTCCTGGCCAATCGATTGTTGAGTGTAGTGTGCGACCTTATTCATCCGGACCAATGCGGCTTTATCCCGCACCGCAACACCGCTCTTAACTTGCGGCGTCTGCACGGGGTCCTCGCCAGGGCGGAGTTCCTCCCCGAACCGGCCGTGCTGGTTTCTTTGGATGCCACGATGGCATTTGACACTATTGAGTGGCCATTCCTCTGGGCCGTCTTGGATAAATTCGGCTTTGGAGAGGGATTTATTGGCTGGGTGAGGCTCCTTTACACGGGACCCATGGCTCAAGTGGTGGTGAATGGGCGGGTCTCTCGGCCCTTTGCCCTTGGCAGGGGCACGAGGCAGGGGTGCCCGTTGTCCCCGTTGCTTTTTGCTCTCGCCCTGGAGCCACTCGCTGCCTGGCTCCGTTGGGAGCCCTCGCTTAGAGGGATCCGGTGGGGCCCGGGCTTTGAAGATCGGGTCTCGCTGTATGCGGACGACATTCTCCTGTACCTCACCTCACCGCGGCAGTCACTCAACGTCCTCTTTGACGTTCTGACCTCCTTTGGGAACAATTCGGGTCTCACGATCAATTGGTCTAAATCCTGCGTTTATCCCATCGCTGGTGGTCCTCCTCTCCTGCCGCCTCGGCTCCCGATTCAAATATCTCTGAGCGGCTTTAAGTACCTGGGGATATACGTTTCGCTGGACCCGGTGGCTCACTACGAGCAGAATCTTCTGCGTCCACTTCGGCGGCTGCGGGAGGACACGGCCCGGTGGTGCAGGCTGCCCCTGTCCCCGCTGGGTCGGGCCGCGCTGTTTAAAATGATGTCCCTTCCCAGGTTCCTCTATGCACTCCAGAACTCCTTTGACGTTATCCCAGTGGCCTACTTTCGGGAGGTGGAGAGCCTGCAGAGGAGACTGGTGTGGAACGGCCGGGCGCGTATTGCTCTTGCCAAGCTCACTCTCCCCTGGTATGACGGGGGCATCGCGCTTCCTGACATTCGCAGGTACTATTGGGCCTCGCAGCTATCTGCCATTAACCACGCCACGTATGCGCCCGGCTTGAATCCGGCGTATGAGATGGACAAGTTCCTGCTTCCCGGCGGGAACTACAACAGGGCACTTTATTCCCGCCTGGCTGACCGGACCCTTACGGGTCCTACTAAGATTGCTGTGCGGACCTGGAGGGCTGCCACTGCGGCCACGGGCTGGAGTGAGCGAATGACATGTGCTACTCCCTTGTTTGCCTCCGACCGCCTGGGCAGCTTGTGGACCACCAAGGGGTTTGACCAGTGGGACACGATTGGTATCAGCAAAGTGGGAGACCTGTGGCACAAGGGCGCGGTCAAGACTTTCGCGGTGCTCCAGGCCGAATACGAGCTGACCGACAGGGAGTTCTTCCGCTACGCCCAGGTTCGACACGCCCTGCTCTCGGTCTTCGGGGAGGGGACCGGGATCCCTGTTTCCTCGCCCCTCGAGGACCGCGTACTTGACGGACATGTCCCTGATAGTACTATTTCTTTAATTTATAAAAAATTGATTAATCACCGGGCGGATCTCCTGGTGCGCCTTCGGGGGGCTTGGACTGGGGATGGGGTTGAATTGGACGACGAAGACTGGCAGTCTGCACTGTCGTCCCCCAAGGAGGTTGCCATTCCGGCTCGTCTCCGGTTGGTACAGCTCAAGATTCTCCACCGGGTGTATGTCACGGGTCCGCGCCTGGTCGCGATGGGATTCTCCGACGACGGACTCTGTAAACGAGGCTGCGGGCTCAGCGCCACCTTTCTTCATATCCTTTGGGAGTGTCGCGAGGTGGCGGACTACTGGCGCCGGGTCCACACGGTTATGGGACAGGTCACCGGGGTTGTGCTGCTGCCGGAGGTGCGTCGCTGTGTCCTGAATGTGTGGGAGCCCAATGACTACAACGCGGCTCAGACTCGATGGGCGGCCCTAGGGAACATGATTGCCAAGAGGGATATAGCGCAACTTTGGGGCGCTCAACGGCCGCCCACCGTGTCAGTATGGAAGGAGAATATGGACTGGTGTATGTTTCGGGAGAAGACAGTGTATGTGGCCCGTGGCAAGCCGGGGGCATGGGGTAGAATTTGGGGTCAATGGAATGCGTATCGCGGAGGCATCTGTACGCCCCCCCTGGTAGACACTGATATCGCCATGTCCCCCTGACCCTTGACGGCTCCTAGCGCTTTTTGTAACAACCACATATGGACGTTCATCTCCCTTGACCCCCTTCCCCCCCCCCCCTCCGTTCCCGGCCTCCCGGTACTCCTCTCTTTAGCGGATTGCTCAAATGTTCTGACTGGAGTTTCCCGGGGGGAGCCTGAACCGCACTGGTATCCCTCGTAACTCGCCTTTTGTTTTTATTGTTTTTCTTTTTGTTTCTGTTATTGTTGGACTGACGCTTGCTGTTCTTCGAGGACTATCTTGAGCCACTGCGGGGCAGTGCCCTGGGAACGGATTGCAGCCTTGATATGTGTATATTTCCTTATGTACCTAGCGGCCGGCCCGGGTGGTTGTAGGCCCATACTTGTAACCGAATTATTGTTCAATAAAAACTTTATAAAAAAAAAAAAAAAAAAAAAAAAAAAGATTGCTCATATTCTCCAAACTTAGGGCAGACACACCATTATATTGAGATTTGGCGGTCATTTTGTAGTTTGATTAGTCTCAGTTTTCTGATGCAAAGGAACAAGTCCGTCCTCGTTCTGGTGTAATCGATATCGATTTCTGGGCAACATGCTAAGCAAAGTCTTAATACAGAATCCTTCACTGGTGATAATATACGTTGAGATAAAATTATCACAATTCTCTCCTTACCAATTAGTCCTGCGCTCCTTCCTTCTGTTATCCATGTCAGGCTGATCTAACTCTTCCAATCGTTTCCTCTGCCGTGCTTTGTTCTGTGGGTCTTTTGGCGCCTCCTCTTCCTTGTCCTTTTGGTTTTTCCTAGCATGGATATTCTGGCTTCTGCTTCGCCAGCTGAAACTTCTCTAGAAACGTAAGTGGTCTGCTGCCAGTTACCTCGCCCAGGGTTTCCTTTACCTCCAAACTCAATTTCGTCTAGTCTAGTCTAGCTCCAGTCTCTGTACCACTTTTAGATCAGTAAGCCCCGAGTCAAACTTGCTGGCAAAGGCCAGAACGCGTCCATCGGCATAGTCTTATTTTAACCCTGGAGGAATTTTCGCCATGTCTTTATTTTAATATCCTCATATTTTGTTAACCTTTCCTTGAGAGCAGCTTGAAACTACTTTGCTATCTCATCTTCCTTATGTTTATTAATTTCTTCTATGATTAGGGTCAGTTCTTTCTTAGTGGATTCCAAATCAATTTGGCACACTTCACAAGAATCTCAATCATGCCCATTTTTCCATTAAAGTTTACCATTGCTTTAATAATTCAGGGTGCAGATACTCATAGATGGTGACGATTGATATATGTAATCCCCCAGGGACTCTTCCATCTTCCAAGTAGTTAGTTAGGGAAGTAACTTCCCAAAATGTATTCAGCTGATGCTTCACAGTTTTTTCCAATTGGTATAACTTCCTTTTTAGTGATAAGTCTTTCGTGGCTGTTTCCTCAGATTATGAAGAGACCACCAGCACCTATGCATTATCGTTAAATACAGAACGGACTGCCTCGCACCTCTGTTTTTCCCATTTATTAATACTGTGTGCAAGTATCTGTATCCACTGAAGCTGAAGCCCAAATTAACGGCACTGGCAGTGCGAAGACTCCTCTGTTAGTATCAGCGGCAGCGTTTATAGGGTAAACAGTCACGGGAGAGTGCCCCGTTGTGTGAGTCGGCCGACCAACACTTGTGCTGCCCTCTACCGAACTATCAGTTCCCGTTGAGGTTCCACTTACTGCATATATCGCATGATTCACAGTTCGTCTTAGTCCAAATGGATGCTTTAGAGGGGCGGTAGGATTCGGTGTTCTCTAAATCGTCCTTCATCTATTAGCACAGTTGCCTGCAACAGTTCATGGCCACCACCTACAATTGTGTCAGAAAATCCTCTTCAAGGAATAAAGAAGCACTGATTCAGTGAAAGACACCATTTATTGTGCAACAAAGCAACAATGCGTTTCGGCTTCAACTAGCCATTGGCATTGTCGAGTTGATAGCATGCCTGACTGCCCGTAAAAATTCTTTAGGGTGGTCGGGCATATTCATCAAATCTACAGTTATGTGGTATATGCTGCAGCCACCTAATCATTGAAATCTACAAACCATCATAACTATTTATTAACAACTTACTCAAGAAAGGTAGGTAACGAAAACCTAGACCTTCTAATCAGGAAACAAGACCTAGAAAAAGAAGTGGGGGGACTAACCTAGTTAGGTAGTATGCAAGTGACATCACGTCGCACGACATCACAGCGCACATGACATCACGACACATAACATCACACTTGGCATCACAGGAATTGACATCGTAGAAAGTGGCATCACAAGAAGACCTAAAGCCCTCACATATATGTTTAGCAGGTCTATTGAGTACGTTTGAGCGTATTGCGTGGAAAATATCACAGTGAGCTATGGAAGATATGTGACTTCTACTCCTTGCAATACCCCAGTTTTATGTAACACATCCTGTACATTCATTTACAAAGTTATAATGTTTTGTGCATGTTATATGTACGTAAAGCACTCTGACACCCTGCATTGGGATGAGTAGGGCTATATAAGAAAAATTAGTGGTACTTAAATTATTTCAAAGGCTCCTCGGGGTAGTAAGCTCTATATAAATGCAATTTGCTTTGTGTAAATACTGGGAAAGACCAACACATCTGACATTCTTGCAGCGCATGGGTATCTCCTAAACAGGGACTGAACAAAGTGAAAAGCTGCCTCTAAAGTATGTGTGAAGTGCTAACATGGTGTTAGCCTTTGCTTCCCCTCCGCTTCATTTGAATCAGGTGTGAGGCTCCTGACTGCTCCCAGCCAAGAGACTGGAACTAAACATGACCTGATGACCCCTCAAATTCGGCCTTTGTTATGGGCCCAGCTGGAGTCTGAAATCAGAAAGCCTTCACGTTGTTGCTTGTTGCAGATGGAAAACAGGCAACGTGCAGGCGCTGCTGAAAGTGTCCCGGTGTTTGGAAATTACACAGGGACGAGTTCAGCACATTATTCCGTGGGGCTCAAATTCTGGGTAGGGTGGACGGCGTTCACCCTGGGAAAACAGTGGGCAGACACGGTCCACCCGCGTGTAGCCCCGACTCGTGCCCAGCTTCTAATTCAAATAATGTTAATTCTTAACTGCACTTTGAAGAAAACAGCTTTTTCAAACTTCCCTAAACTATACATTAAATATAAAAATACATGATGGGTGCCATGTATGATATGTTCCTGTATTGCCTTCTTGGAATTCTGATGACATTTACAAACCACTCTGCTTTCGACCTTGTGGTTCATGATGTCAGCAGAATCCCTTGATGGCAATATTGAACCATATTACATTTTTAACGGTATGTATTCTGTCTCCATTCCTTGATGGCAATATTGCACCATATTACATTTTTAACGGTATGAATTCTGTCTCCATATAAAGTATAAATACAGATACGTAGAGTGTAATATATTTATTGCCATTGTTGGGTGTGGGGCGGGGCCATGAGCTGCGGGAGGCAAAGTCTTGAGTGAATTGTGATTCCCCTCTCCTCCCTCAGTAATGGTAATACATCGCATATTAGTCTGTACGTTTGTTTATATGATTTGTGCCATAGTATATTACATGTTTGTTTCAACTAAAGTTATTTAATCAAAACTGTGCAGGGTGCTAGGGATTGCATTTATTGCAGCAAGGTAAAATCACATAGAAGAGATGTAGTGAATACTAGGAGAGTTGTTTTCCCGTGCAAACTCATTGTTAAGTGCAATCTGTGTGGCAGTAAGACATGTTTTTCAGGTCTGTCTTGCTGTACTGTGGTAATTAATTCAAATTTGACCTTTGCACAGTAGTAATAAATGTTACCATGAGCGTTTATCAGTAGATTTTCTCTAAATATTTTCACTGCCATGGCATTATCATATGTACATACACCTCATGAAAAATCTGGGACAGATCACATGAACAAGTACCTTCAGAATCACCAAAAAAGACACTGAAAAAGACCCTAAACACACATCATAAGACCCTTGATCGTCAGGAGAATTCTCTCATAAATAGAAAAAAGAGAAAGTACTCTGAAAAGATATGATCTGAGCCTACCGCTCCTTCACCTAGTCTCGCATTACATTTGAAGAAAGCCACCGTTGGCAGACAAATCTGTCACAGTGACTAGCAAGTCTTATTTAAAATTGGCCCCAACTATGGCATTGTCGACGACTTCAATTTCAATGATGACAACGTTGAAATTTACATGGACGTTACCATCGACAACGGCACAGTCTATGAAGAAATCATCTCCAACGATAAAAATTACAGTTGGACCGTTGACAACATTGTCGATGGTGAGGGGAAAATGCACTGTGACATCTTAAAGCCTGAACACGTACCATGGGTTTGTAGAATAACTTTCGGAACCAGTTCATCATGGCCTTTTGCCTCTTGCTGCTACTCACCGTGCTTTGATCCTGTTGGCTCTTCCCCTCTGCAGTTGTACTTCCGACTTAACTATCAGAACAAACACTAAACCCCTCATTCCCGATCAGCCCTTCCCGCTTTTTAACCTGGAACTAGGGTAATAATTGCACACCATTTGTTTGGGGCTGTGCCACTTAACCATAACCACACACAGCCTACTAATACATGCATCAGTTTACTCACACTTGTCAAGTGGTATCGTTTAAACTCATGAATCCTTTTTGTCATCTAAGTGGTACGTTTTCCTCCTGGGTTGCAAAAAACAAAACCATTTTTTTCATGGGATAGATTGCTGCAGACAATACTTAAAGGGTGGTGGCAGTTTGTGAAATACGACTTTTGAGTCTAAAATCATCAACAGGATTCTGCAGGAGGCACATGAATCCACTGGGTTATCTTGCCCTAAATCGTGAAAGCCAGTTGCTTTGACATTACATGTTATTACATTTTAATGGTGGCATTGATGTGTGGGAGCAGCGGTATGGGGGCTGACAGTGGTTTTGAAGGAACGGGAATGTGGTGGCTGTCATGACATTTTCAATACGTCCCTGTATTGGGCTTATAGCAATCACCCATACCGCCCTCCTAAAGCCCACCACACGCCATTCTCCTAACTTTTTCACATTTTCCGGTACTTTGAACTACAAAATTATAGTTGACTTACCACTAAAACACTAATCTTCCTGGGAAAGTGGGCTAACCCAGCAGCGTCCCCATCTAGCTGAGACTGACACCCTAAGATCAATAGAAAATAACGGCTGCAATGTTGACTCGCACTCAGAGCCTTTTGTTTCTATGCCTATACCCATTTGCATGTATGCCTGTCTAAAGATGCAAAGTATGCACTTTCACAGCTGCGACCTAAAAATCAGTGCGCCATCTGTGAAATCCAGGTATCCGTTGTATTGCTTTTTCAAGGTCTTCTGTTAGAGAACTTGAAATAATTATTGTATTGAACAGTCACATAACCTATTTACATTTTAAGGATTATAAAAAATGCTGTAAAATTTTAATAGTTTGAGACTGACATATATACGGTTTGATATCCATAAACCTTTATTGGTACATTATAGACCCCTACTCCAGTGGGGCTTAACCTGATGTTTGCAACAGATGAACAGGGACTTTACAACTCTTTAGAAGATTAAATAATATAATCAAATCAATAAAATATATATACGTAAAGAAAGCGATTTTGAAAATATTATAAAACTTGGCAAATATGTAGGAATTTAAAACTGGAGGCTAAAAGTTTAGTTGGTATCCTTAGTTTGACTCATGGAAACAATGCAAATACAGTAAACAAAATCGTGTATGGACAGTTGGTACCCTTAATTGAAGCAATGTGTATGTAGATGAAATTAAAATATTTGATAATTTGTTTGATGTAGTCTTGATTCTTAAATAGTGTATTGTTCTGCGTTTAAAATCATAGAAATTGCTAAGGCTGTAGTTCCCTGGCCTCTGATTGAGGTTGCACATAAGTCAAAAGATTAACAACTGCTGTTTTCTGCCATAGGGCGGTCAACTAGCTGTCGATGTGAAGCCTTCAACATGAACATAAGAGATTAGTTAATTCATTGACGGGTGAATTTAGGGAACCCGGCATGGTGCGATTTCCTGTGTTGAAGAATGCAAGCTAGTTGGATATAAAATGGAGTTATCAGCTCATATCATTTGCATAATCCCAGCTTTGATAATAGAATAAAAGCGCTGGGCTAGTCTTACTTTCAGTCTATGGGGCCTTCTCTTTGGCAGAACGTTTATGTTGCGTTGCTTAAGCAGAAGCATTTTGAACTTTTCTGTGAAGCTTTTGCCTCTTTCGATTTAACATTTTTATTTGAAAATTCTTCGGGTCCCCTTGATTTGTGCACATTCAATGTTTTTTCTCTCTTAGATGTAGTTTTTTAAAGTATGAAGTTGAGAGTGTGTCTTGTAGAAAAATGCGATAAAGTGATCTAACATCAGAGAGTTGGTGGCTAGCTTAGTTATCATATGTACATACACCTCATGAAAAATCTGGGACAGATCACATGAACAAGTACCTTCAGAATCACCAAAAAAGACACTGAAAAAGACCCTAAACACACATCAGAAGACCCTTGATCCTCAGGAGAATTCTCTAATAAACAGAAAAAAGAGAAAGTCTACTCTGAAAAGATATGATCTGAGATTTTAATGTTTTCTTGATTTACTGGAGTTTCAATTGTAATGAACTTTCAAACTCCAGTATTGCTAAAAAATGTTATTTATTTTCAGTAGACTTTTCTTATTTGATGTTATTTATGTGTGTATGCTCAGCTGCCTCTAGGATCAGGTAGAAGCGCTGCGTCTTTGTGCCGGGAGATTGACAATGCAAGTCTAGTAGAATCTTGAAATCCTGGTCTGTGATTCTTCTTAACTTGTAAAGTATCATAGGCCATGTTTTATATGCATCTTTATCAGTTTTCAAAGTTCATAATTTAACAAACATCTAATTACAACCCAGTTAGAGCATAACACAACAAATAAGTAATAGCAGGAATCACACATTTGAATGGTTAAGAACAACACCAGGATGGGTATGACTGAGAGAAAGCGAAAACCAAAGGGGTGAGAAAGAAAAAAAGATAAACCCCAATAAGCAGGTCAGTTTACCATTCACAAAAATATTTGCACTAAGAATTGCAAACTTAAGAACAGCATTCTCATGAGGGTGGTCTACAAGTGATGTACTTCTCTCAAAATGTCACAATTCACAAGAATTTCATACAAACGTTTCGCTTCAGTATAGTATTTGTTCAACTGTACAAGGTTATAAAAAGCAGTTGTCTGAATTGATCTTGACACCAGTAGAGTTATCATATGATATTTTAGAGGTTGATCTTTCAAAAATATTGTTTATCTCACTGGTTAGGTTCTGAAAGCTTCTTGGTTTGCAACACTTTTTGACGGTTTGGAGTATGACCCAAAATAAGAGTAAAGTCTAAGGCGTAAAAGGAGGCTTTTTTAAACAATACTTACTGTACAGGACATAGTATATACTCTTCACTTTATTGAAAATGTTCTACCTGTGTTTTAGATGGATGTCTGTGCTACAAAACAGCAAAGAAGAAGCACTAAATAATGCATTCAAAGGTGATCAGAGCACCGGAGAAAATAATATTGTTCAGGAACTGACAAAGGAAATTATATCCGAAGTCCAGAGGATGACTGGGAATGATATATGCTGTGATTGTGGAGCATCAGGTAACACTGATATATTATTAATGGAAAATGACCGGATCATGGATAAATGAATGCTGGTGGGTTTTACCAAGTGTTAAGCATTTATTTTACTTGGACCATACACACTGTCATCTGAGTTTCCCCTGTCCATATACATATAAAAATCTGTCTGTATTCAGGAGGAGAATAAATAGCAAGGAAAAGATGATTTCTTTGGTCTAAAGAATTATTTGTGTTACACATTTTGATAACCACATGGTGGTACTGCAAGTGTTAGTTCTCGAAACTCTTGGTTCTTTGTTGCGGCATAGGTTAAACAATGAATACCAAAGTAAATTCATTCTTTCATTAAATGCATTGCCGTCTGATTTCTCCTAGAACCTACTTGGCTGTCTACAAATCTGGGAATTTTGACTTGTATTGAGTGCTCAGGAATACACAGAGAACTTGGAGTACACTATTCAAGGATACAGTCTCTTACGTTAGATGTACTGGGAACATCTGAACTTTTGGTAAGAATTAATTGTGTTACATTTATATTAATTATAAAGAAATATATTATTTTGTATCTTCAAGTTTTCAAATTATTTTAGGCTTTTAACTGAGAGAGAGAACAATCTAACATTCCTTTGAGCAAGAAAAATTTGTGCTTGACATGCAATTCTTTTGTGCTTTGCAGTATTCCTTAGGGTTAGCCCAAGTTTCCAGTTGGATATCATTTTGAAGTCTAAGGTCCTGTTGATTTTCTGCACTGCTGTTATTTCCAGGAACACTGTTGCAAGGTCTCTCAATTTGTCTTTGACCACCATTTTCCTTCTTTGCAACTCTTAAACAGATTGCAAGATAGAAGGAGCACTTGTAGCGAAGGGAGTCAGAAAATCCTGAACTGATGCCTGGGACTGGTTTGTCTGTAGATAGGTTCTAATATTGATGTACTGAACATTCCGGGTATCCCAGAAGAATCAGAAAGTTCTGATCATCCCAGTCGGAGACCATTTTGCCTCCTAGTGCCTTGAGTTAATCTAAGTACAGGGACACAAAGGATACCGTCCAACAGAGTCGGGGGTCTCACCTGCCCTATTAAGATACGACCGGTGTGCAATAGAAAAAGGCACTTTTTAATCATCCATGCACCATGGGACAGGCACCATTTGGTGCCTGGCCCACAGTTCTTGGATGTTTGTGGGGGCAACACATGTGCCCCGTGGCCACTTAGCAGTGGCCCAAGGGGACTAAGGCCCTGCTTGTGGCCCCCACAGTCCCTTTCTGGCTGCCTTTTCCTGGCAGTGGGACCGCCATGAAAAGGCAGTCAGAAAGAGACATCCTAATCCTTACGGCAGTACCTGCGCAGGCACCGCATCCATTGTACAGATTAGTGTCCCACGGACGCTCTGTGTAAACTCCATAGTTTATTTCCCTAAATGGAAGATTTAGGCCTAAATATAACCAAGTGAAACATAAACACACAAACTGTTGGGGCTAGGAACCCTCACAGAACTACAGGAAACACATTTTTTACTTTAAAATTATTGATATTTAACCGCTTTGTGTGGGCCAATTTAAAAAAACTGTTTGCGCAGGGATCTCAGTTACAGACCCTCAACTGAAGGAGGTCTTGGGATCCCAAATCGTTATCGCTACTATCAAGCTACCCAAATCAAAGTCTTTGTGGAGTGGTCTCGCGATGAGTCTGAGAACCACTGGCTTTTCATGAATAAGGCCTTAACAGGGCAGTTCTTGTGGAGTATTCCTTTCCTACCCAAACACTCGACCCAAAAGCCTCCACCTCTACCCTATTACTAATTCTTCTCCGGCTGTTTGGTATAAAGTGGCGATATGGGAGGGCCTTGCCTCCTATCCCTTCCCTTTGACGCTGATAGTTGGGAACCCAGACTTCACTCTGGGCCAGAATAGCCCTGCGTTTGACCTCTGGAACCAAGTGGGCTGCAAGTGTATTGGTCACCTGTTTGATCTGGAGGGGCCTGCCACCTTTGAGTCCCTGCATGTAGACCACGCTCTGCTGGAGTCTGTGCGTTGGCATTACATTCAGATCCGCCACTGGGTGACATACACATCTATCCGCTCTGGAGCACAGAGTCAGCTTACCCCCTTTGAGCGGTAGTTACTATCTAGGACATCCAATCTCCGACTAATTTCTGAGTTATATTGCTCAGTAAGCCCTGCGGCTACTTCATCCAAATCTACTAGCCAGAAACGCTGGCAATTGGAGATAGGCCGAGAGCTGATGCTGAAGGAATGAGGGGATATCTATCCATGCGCTAGGCAAACTACCTCAATATATCAAGTATCGAAACAGCGCCAAAGATTGTCACATACTGCTGTCTTACACCCACTCAGCTACACAAGTGCAACCTATCCAGAACGCCTGATTGCTGTCGCCAATGCGAATCTCTGGGCACTCTGTTAAATATTCTATGGGGCTGTCCGGCTCTCATTCCTAATGATTTTGATACCCACTTTGACATAAATCTTCCCCGATTCCCTGCCTACATCATCCTGGGCCTACCAAATGCACTTACCTTTCCACTTAAGCCCGTCTGGGAAGACAGATTGGACTGGCGCTGGGGGTGGCCCTGCAGAATATCTTAGCACAATGGGGCACGGGGCACACTCCAACATACCAAGGATGGCTGCACCAAATGTGGTATATACTAGGGATGGAACGCATAACCCTCACCGTATCGAATCAGGATGCCTCCTTCCCCAAAGTATGGAGCCCCTTTTTGAAATTATTAACATCAGAGTTCCACAAACTCACTTGTCCCAAATATCTATGACTTCTTCGTCTGTCTGAGGCCCTTCTCACTACTACCTAAGAGAGTCCTATTTATAGTTTGGATATGCATGAGACAATACTGTTTTTGTTTTTACATGTTGCCAGGTCATGTTCTGGGGAGAGAATGTTTTCTAATATTGTATAGCCACTGGCCTTGAATTGCTAATTTTCTATGTTTCAAAACCAATAAAGAAATTTAAACCATAATATTATTGATATTTATTGTTTGAATAACGCTATTACCAGAGATGGGCACCCAATAGCATATTGCCATCAGATGGCATGCCTCTTCCTATAAACAATAGCATATATAAATTAACAATTTCAAGCTATGGTTTTTCGATATAGTCCTAAGTCTTGCTTGATAAGAGATTCTGGGTCTACTGGCCTCGATTACCTTCTCTCACTTTATTAAGCTTTGCATACAAGTACACCATGCTGGGATTTCTCAAGGAATCAGACTTGAATTGGGGTCATGCAACTCAAGTGTGGCAAAGGATGAGTACTAGGGAAAGGAATGAAAAACTTATCTCGGGAGTTTGAGAAAGCGGTGAGTCGAGTCCCTAAGCATGTGTATGCCGTCCTTTGTGATTGTTATTAGGGCCTCTGTTGCCTAAGCCTCTACTGTGGTTTCCCTCTCTGCGTATGTCCTCTTTGCAGTTGCTCTCTTTGCCTCACCACATTGTCCTTCATTGATAAACCTTTTCTAATAAAGTGATGGACATTGATGGGCAGTACACAGAACTTTTCTTCTACCATGTTCAGCCAGAAGGCTTTCCTAGGGGAATCTCTCAATGCTACTGCCCCTCCGCTGATGATGACTGGTCCTTCCCTTTAAGTGGAAGTGTTGCACCCACTCTTCTTCGATGATGCATAATGCTCTTTATTTCTTCTCGCTAACAAATTTCTCATCCTCTTTCCCTCCTTTTCCGTTGCCCTAGATGTGCCACCCCCTCTGACTTTAGTGCAGACCAATGGTTACTCACTGGGTGATCTTCATTCTTGACTGATCCACCACTTCACCCAGGCAGCCATAGTCACAATGAGCTATGTGATTCTGGTGCTTGACTTACTCAGTCATCGGCGGGAGTGAGGAGACCATGTGAATTCTCCATACCGATGGGTACATCATCTTGCAGATTCCTCACCTTAAGAATTCTCTTTACAGGCATCACGCTAGTCTGCAAAATCTCTCCCCACTCAGCCCTCCACAGTAGCTCTCCCATGCCATCTTGATCCACAATTCTGCCTGCTAGACATATCTGAAAGAAACACGTTAGTTAGATTCCTCACCTTAGAATATCCCCAGGCGTCAGGCTGGATCCAGAAAGATTTTTCGTCAGCAATACCCCTTGCGCGTCGCTGGGCGTCGTCTGCGGCTCCGCGTCCATCGTTGGCGTCGTGCGCCGGAATGACGTCGTCGGAGTACTTAGACGCCGCCCTCGCGCGCTGACGTCAGTTCTTCTTTTTTCCGCGCCAGACAGCACCGATCCGGGAAGAGCTTACCCCTTAGTCACTTTTTGACGAAAATTTTTGGTCTTCTGTCGACTCAACTCTGGTGCCGGTAGGATGCCTGGTTTTAAGGCCTGTGACTCCTGTCATCGACTGATGTCGGTGACGGACCACCATCGCCGGTGCCTTTACTGCCTGGGGGCCGACTACGATGCGGAGTCGTGCCACGACTGTCAGGCCTTGACCTCAAAGGCTAGGCGGGAGCGGTCCCATAAGCTTCTCGAGCTTCAACACTCGGCTCCATGCCGTTCACGGTCCCGGTCCAGGAGGAGGTCAAAGGACCGGTCGCGGAGCCGCAGCCACCATCATCGCTCGTCGGGCTCGAAGTCTTCGGGTAAGTCGAAGCGCTCAAAGAAGTCCAAGAGGCGACACCGCTCTTCGGACTCCCCTCGCCGGTCGCGCGACTCGGTCGAGGTTCAGGGTGGGCACACCCCCGCGGCTCCATCGGAGCCGCAGGAGCTGCGTCCGTCCCCATACCTGCCGGTCCCTGGGACTGACGCGACTCCGGCGGAGATCAGTGCCTTCCTCTCGGCCATGAGGGGCCTGGCTCCGCGTTGACGCCTGCCGGCGCGCCTTCAGGCCCCGCGGGCTCGACTGGGTGACCTCGCGAGCCCGGGCTCCGGCCCCGGCGCCGTCGACGACTTCGGTCCCGACGCCGCAGGTCCCCGAGGGATCCAGGCCTGGATCTCTGCCGGCACTGGTCGACCTCACAACGCCTCCTCTGCCGGCGCCGACACCGGTTCCACCTCCGGCGTCGTCTCCGGACGACGCCGTTCACCGGTTCAGCCCCGGTCCGGGCCTGGCGCCGGTGCGGCGCCGCTCGACACCGCACCCGACGCCGATGCATGAGCATTTCATCTACCGCCCGGCTCCGGTTATTCCCCCTCTTTATCAGGAATCGGATGACGGGGGCGACTGGGAGGGGTCTGAGGACCCTATGGCCAGGCAGGCCGAACTTTCACAGGACTGGGCAGACGAACTGGGGGATGCCAGTGGTCTGGACACCTCCCCGGACGCCGGTTTCATCTCTCCTCCGACTGTGGCCTCGGAGGAAGGTGCTGCTTTTTCAGTGGTGGTGCGTAAGGCGGCCGAAGCCCTTGGGCTGGAGTTGCCTGCTGTGGCTGTGAGGTCTAACATCCTCACTGAAGTGCTTCAACCGTCAGCAAGCTCCACGGAGCCTCTGCTGCAGTTCAATGAGACACTAGTGGACGTTCTGCAGGGCACCTGGTCCAAGCCCTCCACAGTACCTCCTGTGGATCGGAACGTGGCCCGGCGCCACCGCCCTGCTCCGGGCGACCCCAGTTTTCTGTCCCACCACCCCACGCCCGAGAGTCTGGTTATCCAGGCCTCGACTTCCCAATCCTCCTTCCCGTCCGCTCCTCCGGATCGGGAATCCAAGAGGCTGGAAAAGTTCGGAAAGAAGCTGTTCTCTTCCCTGAGTTTGGGACTGCGGTCCTTGAATACTGCTTGCCTCTTGGACCGTTATTCCCACTCTCTGTGGGGACGTAGTGCCCCTGTGTCTGGAGGAGGCCCGGTCACGTCTCACCCAGGCGCTTGCTGACGCAGCACGGCACGCCATACGATGTGGACTAGACACCACGGACTCGTTGGGTAGGGCGATTTCAACCACGGTGGCGCTCTATCGCCACGCCTGGCTACGGTCCACGTCTTTCTCGGGAGTACCCTCATGGATATGCCCTTTGATGGCACTCGCCTTTTTGGCGAGAAGGCGGATAGTGCGCTGGCTCGCTTCAAGGACTCCCGGGCTACGGCCAAGTCCTTGGGTCTCTCGGTCCGCAGCCGCAAACTTCCGCCTTTCGTCCATTTCGTGGCCAGGGAAGGAGCGCCTCCTCACGTCCGTCTAGCCACCGGCCGCAGAACCAACCTGCACGCGGATGTGGATTCTGCCGAGGAGCTACTGGAGGACAACGTGCCGGTCAGTCCACATCCACCCCGGCAGCATCCGCCTCAAAGCCCTCCTAGTCCGAGCTTTCAGGCCCATTCCACGCCAGTGGGCGGCAGAGTTCGCCATCACCTGCTCCACTAGCGTTCCATCACGTCGGACAGGTGGGTGCTGCAAATTGTCCGAAGGGGCTACTCCCTCCCCTTCGAGACGACCCCTCCAACCATGCCACAGCAGTACCACCGTATGTCGGGGGATCGCTTGAATCTTCTGCGGGAGGAAGTTACGGCCCTCTTGGCCAAAGAGGCCGTCGAGCGCGTTCCTGGTCCAGAAGTAGGTCGTGGTTGCTATTCCCACTACTTTCTGGTTCCCAAGAAGGGCAAAGGGGGCCTACGCCCTATCTTGGACCTCAGGAGCATCAACGCCTTCCTCCGGAAGGATAGGTTCAAGATGCTCACCTTAGCTCAGGTTCTGGCTGCGCTAGACCCTGGAGACTGGATGGTAGCGTTGGACTTGCAGGACGCTTATTTTCACATCCCCGTCCTGCCGGCCCACCGGCGTTACCTGCGGTTCACGGTGGGTCAGGAGCACTTTCAGTTCACCGTGCTCCCCTTCGGCCTCACCAGTGCCCCTCGGGTGTTCACGAAGGTGATGGCGGTGGTCGCAGCTCATCTGCGCAGATCAAGGGTTCCAGTCTTCCCCTATCTCGACGACTGGCTGTTGAAGGCGGGCTCGCCATAGCAAGTCGTCTCCCACCTCCAGACTACGGCCGACCTCCTGCATTTGCTGGGGTTCTCCATCAATGTGCCGAAGTCGCACCTGAGACGCTCCCAGAAGCTCCTCTTCATCGGAGCGGTTCTGGATTCGGCGCAGTTCTGGGCCTATCCTCCGGAACAGCGGGCCTGGGATATTCAGGCTCTGATTCCCATCTTTCGGCCTCTATCCTGGGTTTCGGTCAGGTTGGTGCTGCGGCTTCTGGGGCTGATGGCCTCCTGCATCCTGTTGGTGCATTACGCCAGGTGGCGAATGCGGGCTCTGCAGTGGGACCTGAAGTTTCAGTGGGCTCAGCATCGGGGCAACCTGTCCGACCATGTCTTGATCTCGGAGGGCACTGCGAAGCAGTTGCAGTGGTGGCTCACGAACCGCGATTGGGTCAGCGGCAGATCCCTCTCCCTACCCCAACCGGAGCACGTAGTAGTGACGGATGAGTCCCTCCTGGGATGGGGGGGCCACATGGGGGAGGCAGAGATCAGAGGTCTCTGGTCTCCGGCGGAGACTCGGCTCCATATCAACCTTTTGGAGCTGAGAGCGATTCGACTTGCACTGAAGGCATTCCTTCCCGTTGTCCGGGGAAGTGTGGTGCAGGTGTTCACGGACAACACCACCGCCATGTGGTATTGCAACAAACAGGGTGGGGTGGGGTCGTGGACCCTTTGTCAGGAAGCCTGGTGGTTCAACATCTGGCGGGCTCTCTGAACGCCAGAGCAGACAAACTCAGCCACCGGTGCATGATGGATCACGAGTGGCGTCTAAACTCGGACGTGGCGCAAGGCCTCTTTCGGCAGTGGGGAGAGCCTTGGTTAGTTCTATTCGCCACCGAAGCGAACGCGCAATGTCAGCAGTTCTGCGTGTTGGAGTTTCCAAGGCGGCACTCGCTCGGGGACGCATTTCGTCGCGAGTGGAGTTGCGGTCTGTTGTACGCCTTTCCGCCTATACCACTTCTGCCCAGAGTGCTGAAGAAGATCAGACACGACCGGGCCCAAGTCATCTTGGTGGCTCCGGATTGGGCACGAAGGTACTGGTATCCTGAGCTACTCAGTATGTCCATCGATCCCCCGATACGACTGCCTCTTCAGGAGGACCTTCTGTCGCAGCAGCAGGGGACCGTCCTCCACCTGAACCTGTCCAGTCTCCACCTCCATGCGTGGAGATTGAGCGGCGACAGTTGATGCCATTTGACTTGCCTCCTGAAGTCTGCGATGTGATTCTGGCAGCCAGGCGTCCCTCCACTAAAACGGTATACGCCTGCCGGTGGAACAAATTTGTGGCATGGTGTACAGCAAAGGCTGTGGATCCCCTTTCCGCCCCTCTTTCTGAGGTTCTTCTCTTCATTCTTTCTTTGGCCCAGCAGGGCTCTGCTCTGGGCACTCTTAAAGGTTATCTTTCTGCTATCTCTGCCTTCCTCCGGCTTCCTGATCAGCCTTCTCTTTTCAAATCCCCTATTGTTTCTCGTTTCCTCAAGGGCATTACTCACATGTTTCCTCCTGTCCCCTTCGTAATGCCTCAGTGGGATTTGAATCTAGTCTTGACTTTTCTGATGTGCACTCCCTTTGAGCCTCTTCACAATTGTCCCATTCGTCTTCTGACTCTTAAGACTGCTTTCCTGGTAGCTATCACCTCGGCTAGACGGGTGAGTGAGCTCCAGACTCTATCGTCTAAGCCTCCTTTTCTTTCTGTTCATCCGGACAAGGTTGTCCTCCGGACTCGTCCTTCCTTTCTTCCGAAAGTGGTGACTCCCTTTCACATCGGTCAGTCTGTCACGTTGCCCACCTTCTTCCCGCTTCCGCATCCTTCGAAAGAGGAAGAGAGGCTCCACCTTCTGGACCCAAAACAGGCGCTGTCCTTTTATTTGGACCGCACCAAACAGTTCCGGGTGGATGACCAGCTTTTTGTTTGATACGTGGGTGCTAAGAAGGGAAGGGGAGTACACAAGCGGACCATCTCGCGGTGGCTCGTATTGTGTCTAAAAGCTTGTTACTCCTTGGCTAAAAAAGACCCTCCTGTAGGGCTGAGAGCCCATTCCACCCGGGCCACAGCGGCGACTACTGCCCTGGGACGGGGAGTTCCCTTGCAGGACATCTGTCAGTGGCGACGTGGGCCTCGCTGCACACGTTTGCCAAGCATTATTGCCTGAACAGCCAAGTCTGGAGAGATGGCTTCTTTGGCCGTTCTGTTCTCCAGGACTTTCTGGTGTGATCTTGGTTCGCAGACCCACCACCGGGGTTGGTATTACTGGAGTATCTATTCTAAGGTGAGGAATCTAACTAACGTGTTTCTTTCAGATGAACAAGTTACTTACCTTCGGTAACGATGTATCTGTAAGAAACATTAGTTAGTTAGATTCCTCACCGCCCCACCCATCCTCCCCGTTCTGCGAACCGACATCTAGGGTTAAGGCTATCCTTTCTAGGGCCATAGATTTTTGGCACCAGTGTCGGTCTCTTGCATGGCTCTGCGTTCCTGGCGCAGAAAGCTATGTACAAGAACTGACCTCAGCGCGCGAGGGCGGCGTCTAAGTACTCCGACGTCATTCCGGCGCACGACGCCAACGACGGACGCGGAGTCGCAGACGACGCCTAGCGATGCGCAAGGGGTATTGCTGACGAAAAATCTTTCCGGATCCAGCTTGACGCCTGGGGATATTCTAAGGTGAGGAATCTAACTAACTAATGTTTCTTACAGATACATCGTTACTGAAGGTAAGTAACTTGTTCGACGTCACCAGTGTGTTACAGGTGCCATCTTGTACTTGATTTTCTGTACCTTATCAACGTGGTCCAGCGCACTCTCAATGCTTCAATAATCTTTCTCTCAGCTTCAACAGTGATGTGGTCAGATGTTTCCTCTGAAGGTTTCAGGAGTCAAACATTGTTGTAAGTGCCATAAATGGTGGTCTTTATTAAATCTTCATGACACCTGCCACTAGTGTTCTTTGATGCACCCAAAAGCCCCCAGGGTGTGGAAGGTCATGTCATTTTTGGCCAGTGCATGGAGGGACACACTAAAGTGTACTCTTTGTCCTGCAGGTAAGTCCCCTTGCCCTACTAAGATGCTTAAGTCTAACATTCTGATGGAAATCTAGTTCTTCTCCAGGGTATGTTTGTCAAAGCGTACTTTATTTGTGCTTATGGTGAATGGTCTTCAGGTTCAAGGGTTGTGGTGCTCGAAAGAAACTACCTACTACATTAACCATCCGGAATTAATAGCAATTCATCTAACCCTCAAGCCTTTTCTGCTAAGCTACCCAACATCTTCCTTGCTTGTTCAGTTGGATAATACTACAACAATACATTATCTTAAGAAGCAGGGATGCACGAGATCCAGAACTCAGTCTCTAGAAGCCCAAAATATTTGGAGATGGCAGATTGCGGGAAACCTGTGCATCACAGAAGTCCACCTATGTGTAGTACAGGATGCTGAAGCAAATAATTCAATACAACCACAAATGAGTAATGAATGAGGGGAGTTTCTGCATGACATCTTTTGCAAACTGGGGTTTCCAGACAAAGACTTGTTCACAAACACAGATAACAAGAAATGCCCAAATTATGCATCTAGGTATTACCAACCAGTAATTATGGTGATTACACTTTTGATCGATGGGTCAATAAAATGTAACTGTGTGTTTTTGCCAATCTCAGTAATCCTGATAATGCTCATCAAATTGAAAAGAGACAAAGCAGGAATGATACTCTTCACCCCAGAGTGGCTTCAGAAATGATGTTATACTAACATTCTACACCTATTGGAAGCCAATGTGCAGACCCCATCTCCTATTCAAGATTGGGGGCTGGATCCTGCACCTTAACCAAACGTCAATGAGTGAAGCTGCTTAACTCCTGAACTGTTGCAGTATACGTCATTTAGACCTGGTAAAATATTGTATATCCATCCTGAGAGAAAACAGACGCTCTTCCACAGGAAAGCATAGTTCATTTAAAAATAAGTTGTTCTGCATCTGGTGTTAGCAGAAATGTTTTGAGCTGAAGTTCAACGGGTCAAGCCCCTCTGCAAAATCTTTTTGGCTAGTTTTAAAGTATGGTTTCTACTTGCCCTTTCCATGCCTTTTTTTGTGAATGGCTTTTCTTTTATATTCAGTGCTTAGTACTAATAATGAAAATCCATTCAAGGAGAAGGAATAGGTACTTAACTTCAATTTTATTTTTCCTCTAGGGCAATCTAGATTATAGTCCTAAACAGCCCTCCTGTCCCCTGAGAAGGGCACAGGGTACTATTTTTAGACCTTTGCCATGATACTTAGTTTCTGTAAAAGAATAGGCTCAACTGCCACCTGCGGCACATGATGGCATACTGATGGTATTGATCAGATACTAGTGGTAGAAGGAGCAGCACCAGTTTTCCAGCCTTTAAGGCTTACAGACCACATTGTTCCTATTTTCTTACGCTCATCTTTTAAAAATGGTTTGTGAAAGTGTATTCAGGTCATTATGTTTTCTCTGACATTTCTTGTTCTTAAATGGATAATTTTATAAGTTGCTGAAAATTGAGCATCATCGCCTTTTTTATTTTTTTATTAATAGACAAAAGTTGTGGCCAAACATAGGTTTGAAGTAATCAAAACATTAATACAGAGTATCCCAAAAGGAAAAAAAAACAGCATTAAATGAAGCGACATATCGGAGAAAAGAAAAAGAAGGTGCACACCGAGAGACTGCTTCCCATGCCCTGCCTTCGGGCCCGGCAAAGAAGCCTACTAAGCCTTCAGGCGACTCGGGCTCGAGTCAGTCTACCATCGGCACCGAGCGGTCGCCGGCACCGAAAAAGAAACCGCCCTCCTCCTCCGTGCCGATCGCTGCCTCCACATCCAAGCACTCGGCACCGAAAGCTACAGGCACCGTTCCATCGAATCCGAAAAAACACTCGGATCCGAGCAAAAAGCCGATCCCTAAAGCTTCCGATGCACACCCGGTTCCACAACCGGCCACAGAAACTGTAAAACATCACTGTTCCAAGCCAAAGGACCACAAAACCGGTCCAGAGTCGGTGCCGCGCAAGTCTTCCGACCCGAAACGGTCGGAGCCCGAAAGACCAGCCTCTATTAGGAGAGCTATTTAGACCAGACCCTAAACAGAAAACTCTTCTAAAAGACCCTAAAACTGGTCAGCTGACTTTGAGTACAAAGAAGAGACCATTGGATACGCCTGTACCGGCTCCACCACCAAAAAAAAGGGACATTGCCATATCTTCCCTCAGGGACCCTTCTACACCACCTCCCCCACCTCCTCCTCCTCCTCCTCCTCCACCTCCTCCCCACCACACCATTCTCCTACACCATCTCCTCCACCAATGGATGATGATGATGACACCTCAGGAGGGGGTGCGGATGATGAGCCACTAGGGAGTTCACCTTATTCCCCTGACCCCTGGGAAGATTACAGTACGGCAGATGTCCCTTATGTTCCACAGGATGACGGCTACCCCTCCAGGCCTTCCCCCTCCGGAGGACGCAATGGGTTTTCATCAGCTACTCCACAGAGCTGCCCAATACCACAGGGTTGACTTGCATACTGACCCTGTGGAAGATGATTTCCTTATGGACACCTTTGATAACCCACAAAGGTCTACCACTAGTCTGCCCATGCTAAAAGGAGTCACCAAGCATGCACCTGAGGTATCCTGTCAGGGCTAGGGTTATTAACCCCAGGATCGAGAAAAGATACAAGGCTGCCCCAGCAGACCCAGCTTACATTAAGGGCCCCGTACCACTAGACTCCCTTGTAGTCTCCAATGCTAGAAAGAGGGCCAACTCTCAGACATCAGATGACGCTCCACCTCCCGATAAAGAGTCCAAAATCTTGGACGCCTCTGGCAAAAGAACCGCTTCACAGGCAGCTAACATATGGCGTATCGCCAACACTCAAGCACTGTTAGCCTGGTACGATAGGGCACATTACGACCAGCTAGAAACCCTATTGCAACACCTCCCAGGTAAATATGAGGACAAGGCCAATCACCTTATACAGGAGGGGAAACTTATCACCAACACCTCTATTCCTTGCGTGCTGGACGTGGCAGATACCGCCTCCAGAGCTGTCAATACAAGTGTTCTCCTGCGTAGACATGCCTGGCTACGCATTTCAGGTTTTAAACCTGAAGTACAAAGTTCCATCTTAAACCAAGGAACACCTATTTGGCTCTAAAGTAGATTCATCCCTTGAAAAGTTGAAGAAGGACACGGACACAGCTAAATCAATGGGAGCCTTGCAATCGCAAGCTCCCAGGCGTTCCTTTCGTCGTTCCTCTTACAGGGGCACCTCCAGAGGCTACTCCTTTGACAACTCTTCCACCTCCTATAAGACTCCCACCCAGTCTACATTTACCAGAGTTTACCATAGAGGAGGCTACAGAGGAAACAATAACAAAGGTAGAGGCAAGACCAACAACACCCGCTCTGTCTCCACCCCTACCCAACGACTTCCCACCATTCCCCCCGGCCCATTCCACTCCAGTCGGGGGAAGATTACAACAGTTCCTGCCTGTTTGGACCAACATCACCACAGACAGGTGGGTGAGACAAATCATTCAATCGGGTTACTGTCTAGAACTCACCTCTACCCCACCAAACATACCACCCAAACAGCACCCAATGGTGTTACAACATTTATCACTGCTCAAGCAGGAAGTCATCTCCCTTCTACAAAAGAGTGCAATAGAACCAGTTCCCCTGCACCAACAAAACACAGAAGTTTACTCTCTGTATTTTCTCGTACCCAAAAAGGACGGCTCTCTGAGACCTATTCCCGACCTCAGATCCCTAAACCTCTACATACACTCAGACCATTTTCACATGGTCACACTTCAGCAGGTCCTTCCTCTTCTTTCACAAGGTGACTTCCTTGCCACTCTAGATCTCAAGGACCCCAACTTCCATATTCCTTCTCACACATCTCACAGGAAATATCTCAGGTTCGTAGTGGACGGTCAACACTACCAATTCAAAGTACTCCCTTTCGGAGTCACCACAGCATCCCGGGTATTCACCAAGTGCCTTTCGGTAGTAGCAGCTCATCCAAGAAGACAGCACATTCACGTCTTCCCATATTTGGACGACTGGCTCATAAAGGCCAGCTCATACAGTCAGTGTGTACACCACACTCACGCCACTATTCAACTACTCCACGACTTGGTGTTTACAGTAAACCACGCAAAGTCTCATCTACAACCGTCCCACATACAACAGTACCTAGGTGCCACAATAGACACCTCAAAAGCGCTCGCTTATCCCAGTCCAACCAGGATAGCAAGCATGCAATCCCTCATAACCAGATTTGAGCCACAACACTCTTACAGCTCGAGTGTTCATGCAACTCATAGAGATGATGGCCTCTTGCATATTCATAGTGCCTCACGCAAGACTCCAGATGCGTCCTCTCCAAGAGTGCCTGGCACGCCAATGGAACTAGGCTCAAGGTCAGTTAACAGATCTGGTGTTGGTAGACGGTAACACTCATCGCTCTCTGCAGTGGTGGAACACCAAAAACCTTTCCAAAGGGCGACCGTTCCTAGAGCCAGTTCCACAGATTGTCTTGACAGCGGACGCATCGCTCTCCGGCTGGGGAGCTCATCTTTTACATCACACCATGCAGGGCAGGTGGACTCCTCAACAGAAATTACTCCACATCAACCACCTGGAGTTACTAGCCATATTCCTAGCCCTAAAGGCATTCCAGAAACAAATATCAGGCAAGGCTGTCCTAGTCCGCACGGAGAACATGACAGCCATGTACTACATACAGAAACAAGGCGGGACACATTCTCTCCAGCTCTCTCAACTAGCACAGAGCATATGGAGATGGGCTATACCGCAAAACATTTTTCTCCTAGCCCATCATGTCCCCGGAGTCCAAAACAACATAGCCGATCTGTTAAGTCGTCAAACGCAACAGATTCACGAGTGGGAACTTCATCCACAAGTTCTTCAACCCTTTTTCCAGTTGTGGGGGCAGCCAGAGATAGACCTCTTCGCCACACACGAAAACACCAAATGCCCAAGCTTCGCCGCCAGATTTCCACACCCATTGTCCAAAGGCAATGCGATATGGATGAATTGGTCAGGCAGATTTGCGTACGCTTTTCCACCTCTCCCACTCATCCAATGGTGGTGCGAAAGCTGCAGCAACACTCACTGACTCTCATTCTAGTTGCTCCAACTTGGGCCAGACAACCGTGGTACACCACATTACTGGAACACTCTGTAGTTCCGCACCAAAATCTGCATCTCTCCCCACGCCTCTTAACCCAGAACCGTGGAGAGATCAGACACCCAGACCAAGCTCAGCTCAACCTTGCGATCTGGCTTCTGGGGTCTTAGAATTCGGTTACCTTGACCTTCCCCCAGACTGTATGAACGATAATAAAGAGGCTAGACGTCCCACCACTACAGCCTGCTATGCAGCTAAGTGGAAAAGATTTGTTATATATTGTCATAACAACACCATCAATCCCCTAGATGTGTCTATCCAACACATCATAGGTTACCTAATACATCTCCAAAGGTGTAACTTAGCATATACATCTATTAGGTTGCACCTCGCTGCCATAGCGGCCTATTTACAAAATAGGCAACACTTATCACTTTTCAGAGTACCTGCCATCAAAGCATTTATGGAAGGCCTCAAAAGAATAATTCCTCCCAGAGTACTACCCTCACCTGTGTGGAATTTAAACATAGTTCTCACAAGACTAATGGGTCCTCCATTTGAACCTCTACGTAAATGTGAGCTACAGTTTTTAACATGGAAGGTTGCTTTTTTAGGGCCATCGCTTCTCTTAAAAGAGTTAGTGAGCTCCAAGCACTAACCATTCAGGAACCTTTCTTACAAATACATCATAATAAGGTTGTTCTCCGAACGAATCCTAAATTCCTCCCTAAGGTTATTTCTCCCTTCCACCTCAATCAGTCTGTAGAGTTGCCAGTGTTCTTCTCGCAACCACAAACAGTCGCAGAAAGGGCTCTTCACACTCTAGATGTCAAAAGAGCACTGCTTTATTACATTGAGAGAACAAAACCTTTTCGCAAGACAAAATGACTTTTCGTATCCTTCTCACCACCACATAAAGTAGACCCCAAATCAAAATCTGGGATAGCAAGGTGGATTGTCAAATGCATACAGATTTGCTATCACAAAGCAAAACAAACATTATCAGTTCCCCCTAAAGCCCACTTCACCCGAAAGATGGCATTTTTAGGGAACATTCCCTTACATGACATCTGCAGAGCAGCTACATGGTCTACACCGCACACATTCACAAAGCACTATTGTGTAGATGTGCAAACAAAACAGCAAGCTAGTGGGGGCCAGGTTGTACTCCTAACATTATTTCAAACCACTGCAACAGATACTGGTGTTCGCCGCTAAGGAGGGGTAATGCTATACAATCTATGCTTAGTGTGTGATCTGCAGCTCATATGCCTCGAACGGAAAATTCTACTTACCATTATGCATCTGTTCTTGGCACGTTGAGCTGCAGATTCACACACGCCCACCCACCCCCCAGCTACCTTTATCTGTTCCAGTATTATCTTATTTAGATACAGCATACATGGGCATCTTATCTGTTTCTCACAAAACTCCATCATTTTCCTGCTGGAGAAAAACAATTTGAAGATGGAGTCGATGCCCATGCACACTATCATCCAAACGAGGAGTCACCTATCTCGTGACTTCCAAAGACTTTTCCAAGACAAAAACAAGTGCAAACATCCAGGCCCAACACCAGATGGCGATCTATGCTTAGTGTGTGGATCTGCAGCTCTACAAGCCAAGAACAGATGCATACTGATAAGTAGCATTTTCCTTCAATTCCTGGACCAGAGAGATCTTTGGTCTGACCAGCTACTGTCACTAAATGTCACCATGGCTGACCAGGAGAAAGATCTCTTTTAAAACCTGTTTATCTGTGGCAGCAAAATGATTTATTCTGATGACCCACACTCTCAGTGTATTTATTGTCTTTATCCTAAACCTAAGTCAGCGGATTGCAACATTTGTAAGTCTTTCTCAACTAGGACTCTTAAGACCCTAAAACGGAGGTTGGCATTATTTCTAATGACTAAAGAGAATTCTCCTCCTTCTAAAGGAGATGATCCCCCTCTTCAGCGGAAGATTCCTTGAGAAGTGCTTCCCAAGCACTTCCATGAAGGCAACACAGAAGAGGAGAATTGTCCAGTTTCCTGACCATGATCTATTTGCTAGAGCGCTTGCAGCCACCTCCTCTGCTGACAAACCAGAGTCTAAGCACTACATAGACTCACCTGTGACAAAAATGAAGAATTAGTTCCTTCCTTGACAATGACACCACCAACATCGAGCATTCCATCCATGACAACACCGTCTATGTCGGAGATTTTTTCAATGTTGAACATGCCATCGACGGCGAGTAAACGATGTCGAACCCACCGCCAAAGACAATGAACATACTGTCCACAGCATGACTGTTCGGAACTGGGCAGTCAATAAATAACATGGGAGATTCTTTTTTTTGACTTTTAAGGGTGACAGATTTGCCTCCACTACAGGTATTGCAGTCAGATCAAGAAAAAGAGTCTTGTGATCATGCCTCACTGGCATCTTACAGCCCAGTGCAATTGGATATGGGAAATGTCTCAGAATTTTAATAGGACACACTAGACGATGATGAGTCCTACAGTGAATATGTGTGTCAACAGAAGTACAAGTCTGGAAATACTTGAATGGATTCAAGGCAGAATCCACGCAGATATTACAGAGCGCCACATGTGGTCCAAGTGCCAATGGATTCTTATCAACGTTGCAACTACTGATGGATACTTTTACTAAATTATTGTCACAACAGTAATCTAATAATCCTTAAATGGAGTTACCTGCTGCTCCCATCCTCCCGCCTCCTCAACCAGCTCTTTTATCAGTTTCACCATGTAGGCAACCATTCCCGCCACCTCCTCCTCTGATGCCAAGGGGTTCGGTCAATGGATGATGATTACTCTAATGGTTCTACCTATTCTGATGTAGAAGGAAAGGAAGGTGAGCTACAACCAGACAGTGATGGAAGGCATGATGAGAGCCGAAAGATATAGTCCCAAGTGGAAATGATGGGCCAATTCCACTAGATACTACAGATGATATATCTATATTTCATTCGTTGATTGAAAGAACTGCCAAGAAATTCAACCTACCAATGACCTCTGTAGATCAACCATGTTTTCTGTATGACTTTAAAGAGCAACCACACAAATACGTTAAATCCATACCTATTCTTGATTATGTCTGGTCAGAAGGTCTAAAATTAATGAAGACACCTCCTACAGTTCCAACTGTGGTATCTTGTCTGGAAAAAGAAATTCAAAGCCTGGGATTCAGCTCCGGCTTGCTTCACTGGCCATACTAGACTGGATTCAGTAATTGCTTCAGCAGCTCAGAGAAGGACCAAGACCTCAATAACTCCATCATGTGGACCGCCAGACATGGATAGCAAACTTATTGATAATCTGGGTCGGAGAATTTCTTCAATGGCTACAGTTTAAATTAAGACAGCAAATGCCCTAGCGATTCTAGGTTTTTATAATCACCAGATGTGGCATGACATAGCTCCTTTACTGGATCTTATCTCTGAGGGTAAGAGGGAAACTGCGAGAACTATCCTAAAGGAAGGAGAACTAACTTCTTTCATGTTTGACGCAGCTATTAATGCTTCAAATGCAGGGATGCTTAAAATACAGGTTTTCGGCAGTTGGCAGGAAGGACTGAGCTAAGGAGGTAAGGCTGGATAACAGCTTTCCATGCTGACGCCCAATCTACAAGCAGAAACACAACAGAATATACTCTACCCTTATTATTGAAAAATGTACAATGTATCATATGTTTAAATGCAAACAAAATGACACTCTGGCTGGATTAAGGTAGTATAACATATATATACATATAGACACCCAGAAGAATTTATAGAAAGACAGAAACAATAAGTGTTACAGAATTTTTTCTTTTTTATTTCATTATTAATGCTTCTTTTTAGTATATATAAATAAAAAGTTATTAAATTCTTTATCAAAGTGATCACAATGTACAAATCAAGTGTTTTGTTCATATAATAAAATGTTTTTAAACACACAATATATATCAAAAATTCATACAAAAAAAATTCACAGCAAAATAACGAAAAAACAGGTTCCTAATCAAAAGAAAGGAGAAGAGAATATTATTTTTGATCAAACATACATTCATTCAAGTTCAGACAGCTTGCATTCATACAACGTCACATAAACACATAATTCATTCAGGAACAGATCAAAAACACTCATAGGCCCCACTCCAAAGAATGAAATGAAGAATCCAAAGATATTCTAATAGTTGGTCAAGGTAAATGTAAAGACATTTATCTGGGATACACAAATACAATCAAGGGAGTAAAGGGGGCCTGATCAACAACGCGTTGTTGATCAGACCCCCTTTACTCCCTTGATTGTATTTGTGTATCCCAGATAAATGTCTTTACATTTACCTTGACCAACTATTAGAATATCATTGTGTGTTTAAAAACATTTTATTATATGAACAAAACACTTGATTTGTACATTGTGATCACTTTGATAAAGAATTTAATAACTTTTTATTTATATATACTAAAAAGAAGCATTAATAATGAAATAAAAAAGAAAAAATTCTGTAACACTTATTGTTTCTGTCTTTCTATAAATTCTTCTGGGTGTTTATATGTATATATATGTTATACTACCTTAATCCAGCCAGAGTGTCATTTTGTTTGCATTTAAACATATGATACATTGTACATTTTTCAATAATAAGGGTAGAATATATTCTGTTGTGTTTCTGCTTGGTTATTTTCCCCTGTTTCTCTACCCATATCATTTTACTAGGGGTTGCCCCTTGTTCTTTGGACGCCCAATCTACAATCTTAGACATGCCTTTTGATGGGCAAACTCTTTTTGGTAAACATGTGGATAAAGCTCTGCAGGGCCTTAAAACCGACACTGATACAGTGAAGGCATTAGGGCTGTTGCAGTATCGCAGATTTGGACCTCCTACATTTCGTGGCTCACGGAGATCACAGCATTTCAGATCAGGATTCAACCAGTATGGAGGTCAAGTAGTAGATTTGCGTAGACGTCTCAGATTCTATATGGACAAGACAAAGTACATATGCACATCATCATTTGCTTAACCACAAAAAGGTAAAGCCCTGTCAAAACAATAGCTCGTTGGCTCTCAACTTGTATTGCTTTCTGTCATGCCAAAGGCAAGCATAGAGTGATCGCGCATTCCACCCCTTTTTAAAAAAATTTCTTTCTTTTCTTTAAAAAGAATTTTATATAGCACGAACTAGACCCGAGACATCGGATATTAGAGTGCTTTACATGAGCACCAGTTTCGTTACAGATGGACATATTAATTTTTGTTAGGCAAAGGGAGATTAAGTGATTTGCCCAGAATCACAGGATGTTGAGTGTCGTTGCAGAGACTCGAACCCGGTTCCCTAGCTTTGAGGTCGACAGCTCTAGCCGTAAGGCTACATCCTCTCTCCGAGACTGCAGAGGTACCATGGGCATAGCCAACAATACCCCCTGCTGTAAGTGGTATTGTGGCAATATATTAAAGGCCGTTGCTGGGGATCCGTCCTTTTTAGGTCTCGCGCCTAGCGTTGCAGTGCGCAGCACCGTTCGCGCAGCGCGAGACCTCATGTAGGGAGTTCTGAAAGCTGACCACACGCTCATGTGTGTGGTTTTGCTTTCACCGGCTGCAATTGGCTTTAGCGTGTTTTTTTTTTTAAATAAGGCACGCAATTGGGCAAAGGCGGGCGCATGTCCCGCCTTTGCTCTGCCCATTCCCATCGGTGTCTATTACGCGCAGCTGCTTGCGTTCGCCTCGCTGCCGCGCTCCCTCACCCCCGCTCCTCTTTGGTGCACGCGCACCACTGGTTTCGATTCCCGCCCCCGCACCTCTGTGGTGCGCGTGAACCACTGGTTTCGATTTCGTGCTTGTTTTAGTTAGTTCTGCACCGCACTTGGGAGACGTGAATAATGCAGCAGATGAGGTTTGATGATTGCCCTCTGCGTGGTTCCTTGCATATGTGCCCTCCTCCCACAGACATGCCCCCACCTCTTCACATTGTCACTAGCTTGTGCGTCATATTCATAACCGGATTATCCCTTTCCCAGAAAGCCCTGGCGTGCCAGCTTCTGGCTGCGCGTAGCACCTCCGCCGTGGTGCCCCAGCCCCCTGACTGTAGGTAAACAAACAGTTAATGTGTGAACCATGACATCTGGCGACACCGAAGAACAGCAGCGCAGCGCCACTGCTGGGTGCAAGCCACACTCACGTTCAAAAGAGGAATGGGCGCAGTATACTTCTTTTTTTTTTTTTTTGCAGAGTTTTATATAGCGCGAACTTGACCCGAATCCAATCAGGTTTCGGAGCACTTTACATAGCACCAGTTACGTTATATGAGGACACACATTCATTTTTTGTTAGGCACGGGGAGATTAAGTGATTTGCCCAGAATCACAGGATGTTCAGCATCATTATTGAGACGTCCCCAGGTCCGAGGTCGAGCGCCCTAGCCGTTAGGCCAACTCTTCTCCCCATACTTGAACTGGAGAGCGCCTGTATCGGATCCCTACTGGCATGTACCCACATGCACTGATGAAATACATAAAAGGGCACCGTGTATACTGACTGACACGCTAGAGACCGGGTATTCTTTTTAGATGCACTGCCAGACCAGCAGAGACCAGGGACTGTCCATGGACAGGGACAGCAGGATGCAGACCTCGGTGCTGAATATACACACTAATAGAATGGAGATTGGAACTACACTCGGGTCCAAATACACTTTAGACCAGTGCTTTAAGTGGGTTAAAAAGATAGAGGGGTCCTTAATCGGATGTGGCTCGAGCAGCCTTTACATGAGGTGTGGCACAATTCATTAAGGCATGTGAAATAGCACCCTGTGTTGGGCAAATTCATGAACGAGTCTCACTTGACAAAACATAATTAAAATCAACAGGACATTTTATTTAACTGCTCGTTTAGCTAATAAGGGCCTACTTTCTCTCACTGGCATACCCAGCGCAGATGGCTGAAAGTGGGACCCCTTGCTTGACCCAGAGCGTGCATTTTATGTGGACAGCATGGTTGGGTACATGAGAGGATGGGGTATACCTGTTTGTGGGAGGCGGGTGCACAGAAGTCAATTAAAAAATGTTCTATCTCCCCATTTGGCCCCATACATGTTGCTACTAGTTGCCCTCCTTTGAATGCGCCTGCTGATGTCACTCCGATTGTTGGATAAACACATAACAAATTCACCCGTGCACAGTTTCACCTGTGCACAATTGCAGCTTGTCCTTTTTTGGCTGTGTCAAATGAAGAGTAGCGCAGTGCACTGAAGTATTATGGTAAAATAATGAAACTTCTGTGCTACTGTGCGGTCACATTCCAAGTACTGCACAGGTGAAACTATACCACCAGAATACGTGTCAGGAGAATTTGTATGTACCATGTAGAATAATGTTCCTCAGAGCATGCTGAAGAATGATGCCCCAATAAATGTACTTGCCCCTCAGAATATATTCCAGACAATGATTCTCAATTAGAATAATTCTCAGCATGACAGATAAAACTATCACAATATATTCTAGAGAATAATACTTATGAAAATATGTGCCCAAAATAATTCCATTCTGATTATGTGCCAAACAGTATGACTTTCAGACTGTGCTCTGTGGGATAATCTATATCCCATTATCTGCCAGCAATCAATGTCTAATAATATGTGCCATTGAATAAAATGTGTCAAAGTATGTGGCGTATTCTGACGCCACCTGTAAGTCTCTAGACATCTCATCTTGAGGTGTTCTAAAGTTCTTTAAACAGAGTGCCCATAGGCTCCTCTGGGAGTGATCTCTGTCCCCAGTCAGTATGAACAGTGAGTATGAATTGTGTAGATCCTGGCACTTCCCCATGGATTCCAACCAAATTGTAACCTATCTGTTTCCTTCATGAATTGCTTTAATTGTTGTTTAATTTTATTGTTGCAACCACGGCAAAAGTTTTCACGTTTTACAAATTATGCTTCAATATTTTGTTATTATGCAACAATACTGTATCCTGGCGTTGAGATGGAGAGAGTAACTGAAACATTTTGGGAATGTTCGACCTGGCACCCCGTCACCCTGAGGTTAAGCAATTCCATTGGTTGGCATTGGAGTCTCGAGCTTGTTGCTTTCTATTGAGAGTGATTTTTGTGTTGATCGTTATTTTTGTGTAACTGTCTGTTGGCAATAGGCCTCGCATTACAAAAAAATTTGAGCTATTGGTGTTGCATTATTATTTGCAACGCCAAAAGCTCAAACTTTTACTAATGCGAGACCTATTGCATTGCAAATGCTTGTTGTCATTGCATCCATCGCCGAACAGCCTGGTGGTCCAGGCCTCATCTACCACCAGTCTAAAACTGGGTGTGTTTCTCACTAGCCCTCCAGACAAAGAATCTAAAAAAGTGGAACGGGTAGGACAGAATGTGTTCACTGCTGGGATTCTGGAATTGTGCTCCCATAATGCCAAATGTCTCTTGAGGTGTTACTCTCATTCCCTCTTGGGTATGACGGCCATGATTTTCTCAACCTGCCCGACCATTTCAAAAGCCATTTTGCAGAAGAGGTGTCCAGGATGTGTGCCTGCACATAATCAGAGTGGGTCTTTACACTGCAGACTCCGTCACCAGAGCCATGGCCTCTTCCATAACTTTGTGTAGACATGTCTGGCTACGTTGTATAGGATTCTCTAGTTATGTTCAAAATACCCTAAGGGTCATGCCTTTTGATGGCGAGCACCTGTTTGGAGAAAAAGTTGATATAGTCTTAGAGTGTTTTAAGGCTTGTAGAGCAATAGCCATAAGTATTGGGTTTCCATGTCCTCCAAAAAAATTCAGATCCTTTCAAAAGTTGTAGAGATTTGCCAAGGGCATTCAGTATAGACCATTCCCCTACTGTCTTTCAGCAACAACAGCAGAACACCTTTGTCTGCCAGTACATGGGCAGAGGCAAAGGTCATAGTTGCCAAACCCAACCTTCCTTATCTTCCACTTCATCTTCCCCAGCACTAATGGGGGAAGTATATGTTCACCCATGAAGGAGAATGTGCACCCAATGGGAGGACGAGTATCTGCTTTTCCACCGGCCCAGAGGGCATAACAATTGAGCAGTTGTTCCTTCGAAATCTTTAAAGTGGTATACGCTATCCTTACCAACAGCAACCCCTTCCTCACTCCTACCAACATCTACCCAACCAAGACCTTTCAGTCAAAAAAAATCACTTTTGTATACTGCAGCAGGAAACTGCAGCCCTGCTGCAGAATGTTAATGTTATTGATATTTCTAGAGCGCAACTGTTAGCCGCAGGTGTCCTGGCGCTAACTGAAGTGCTATCAAGGCCTAAGCAGGGGACGAGTAATGAAGATGAGCAACCAGTGAAAAGCCAGGTTTTGAGGGCCTTTCTAAAGGCAAGCAGATTCGTCATGCATCTGAGATGCAACGGGAGGCCATTCCATGCCTTGGCTGCCCCGACCACAAAACTTCTGCCAGTCCAGTTAGTTCTCTTTACAAAGGGTACCACCACCAATTTTGCTTCTGTGAGCGTAGTGCTCTTTTTGGTGTGTGGCAGTGGCGTAGCTGGGGGGGGGCGGTGGGGGCGGCCGTGTGGCACTGGTGAACCGTTGCGGCGGCCTTTATAATTTATTTGGGTGCACTGTGTACCCAAATAAATTATAAAGGCCGCCGTGGCCGCAACGGGCCACCAGAGCCGCGCGTGCGGCCCAGTTTGAAAGTGCGCGCTGCGCGCACTGACCTACTCAGCTGTTACTATAACTGCTGCTAGTGCGCCAGTGGCAGTCACAGTGATTCCCTCTTGACTGTTCCGTCCCAACCTCCAGGGCTGTCATTCCCATCAATCAATCTTGTAGCACGCAAGCGCTACCAATGACGGCCCTGGGCGACATTAAAAAAAGATTTATTTTGGGCAGCCCTGCCCTCGCAATGAGAACGACGTAGCAGTGACGCGTCACGCGCTTCACCTCTACGTGCTCTCGCGCTCATTCTGGCCTGGGGAAGTCAGTGGCAGTGCTGTGTTCTGGGCGATTTGCTGGCTCTTGAGACTGCTGATTAAGTGAACCGTGAACGAAGTTCGAACCAACCACCCCTGCCTGCCATAGAGACCCTGGAGCGAGTCTCAAGTGAGGTAAGAGGAGAGTTTTCAGAGGGGATATTTAGTGAGTGGCAGAGTGGCAGCATAGCTGCCAACAGGGCTTTAAGTGGGATGAAAAAACTGGGGGGTCTCTCAAAGGGGGGTGGCCGATTTAATTAAGGGCGTGGCTTTAAAACACTTACGCAAAAAATCTGTGTTGAGCATAGTGTGCCGCCTGACTTGTATTTTGCTGTTTGTCATTGCGTGCAGATATGTGATACAACAATTAACATCATACCTACAACCAGGCCCAGTTCTAGAGGGTGGGCAGGCCCACCCAAGGATTGCCCTTGCCCACCCTAGGCCATTGTGAACTGGAAAATGAGCGTTTTTCATCCTAATGTCTCACAGTGGCTTGAAGCCACATTGTGCCCTGCCACGTTGTTTTATTTAATTATTAACCATTGACATGCTCTAATTTCAGGCCTGGGGACAGGTGTGAAATCAGCAGGGATAGTAGCTGCTATGATGTGCAAATGAACCGCACAGACATCCTGAACACTTTCACTCACTCACACTAAAGAGGCTACAGGCTCCCATTACAAGCTACCTAGGAGTTGCAAAAAGTGATATGACAGAAACGCTTTGCAAAGGATTTCCTTTTCCCAAAAAAGTTCGTGAAAATGTGTTTATAATTAGCATATAGATTTACTCAGGTGTATTATTTTTAATTCCTTCCTACTCTGAGGCCATTACTAACTTGCAGTATTACATAAAAAATAAATTAATGGAAAAAGTAAAACTAAAATATGTTTTATCTTTCCATTGGCTAAATGAAAAAACATTCTACTCGTCATTAATTCACACCACAATAATTTGTATGTCGATTGTTACAAGTGATAGAATGATTCCTTGAGCAGGGGCCTATGTGATTGTGCAGGCGTGGCATTTTTCTCATAGCTATGGATTTGCCGCATTTGCCACATAATCCATTATCTTCTGCATAATCTGCTGATTTTTAAAGAGGTTGTTTTTAGCTGAAATGGTTCAAAAGTTATAAAATTGCATTGACATGTGGTGGCGCTGAGTGGAAGGTTCTTTCCTAAGGTTGACTGGCCACCTTCTGATTGCTTATTGCTATATTCAAGTGTTAAACTGGTCCCAATGAAGTGCAATCTATGTCTAGTGTTAGCAAGCGTAAAAATATCAAAATAATGAACTAATTCTATCGCATAATGTGCCGCATTATGTTGCATAGTTTGTTTTTTCTTGTTGCACAATTTAGTCAACACTGCTGCATAATTTGACCCATGCTTCAGCCTGAATTTTCCGCATCTACATTTTAAAGTTCTGACAAGCAAAGTCCTTCCCCTTTCCCAAAGCTAGAAGGGCAACAGAAAAAGTGAAGTCAGTAGCTCTTTGGGTGGTAGTTATTGTCTTAAAAATGTCAAAAGAGGACAGATGCCAACACCTAAAATATCGAATCTCTGAAATACTTACTGGAACCCATTCGTCTTCATGGCCCACCCATGCTTCTTTATGGCCTACCCAAAGAAAAAATCCTAGAGCCGGGCCTGCCTACAACAAGTCAGGACTATTGGCTTTGTCAAAGGTTATTAGTTGCATATGATAAATAAGCTGCAACTATGGCTTGTTGCATATAATATTGAAAAAGCTTCCACTTAAAGCCCTGGTGACAATACCACAATGTTGCTGCTCTTGCATTTCAAAAAGAGAAGGGAAATCCAGAGAGAAAATGACTCTTTAAAGGATTTTCCTTCCCCCACAACGCTCATCTGGCATGACGTCATGCTGTAACTTCTCCACTAGTGAGAAGTGAGCAGTGTGAGAAGCGCACGTCGATGTGCTTGCTGTCTCGAAATGGGTCTCTATCTGTTTGGCGCCCTGGCACTTTTTTCCGGACTGAAAAAACTGACTGCCTGTGCCAGGGCTCTAAACTCCTGACATCTTCTTGATTTGTTGCCTTTCTGTAGCAGGCTCTCATGGCCCCTTGTGTGCTTGTTTGCTGATTTATTGCTCGCCAGTCAGCTATTATGATTACACACATTTGTTTTTATTAGGTATATCGTGAGTGCATTTAAGCCCATTATGAGATTTAACAAATTAGATGTTGCTTTGGGGTTGTGCTAAAAAAGTGGCGCAATCCCAATGCAAAATCTGGGCCTCAACTAATTTTACATTTTTTTTTAAAACCCTGCCACAAAGAAATTGGCAACAAGGAGAAGCATGTTAGTAGATCTTTTAATCTTAATTGGTTACAAAGTCTGCATTTTTTAATATTTTTATAGGGTTAAGGCATCTGCTGCAGAGATGCCCAGTAACTATCGGAATAATACATGGTGAGATAACCCTGGAGGTTAAAGTATTTCTTGGAGAAATTTCTGTTTTGTGTAGCCCCAGATCTGACTAAAAGTAGTATAGAAGGTTAATGTGCCTGCAAAGCACGTCATGTAATATGCAGATGCCAGATTTTTTTTAATGTAGCTAGGTAAGGTTACTGCTTTGAACATAGATCCTTTTGTTACTTGCAGTTCATAAATAGTAAGCCTTTTAATATAGCACAGTGAGCTATGTAGGATATGTCACTGCTACAACTTTTAACCCTCACTGACTCATGCAACACATCTTGTACACTGATTTACACGCTTGCATGATTTATTTTCAATCTGTATGTTATGTAAATCGCTCTGACACCCTGCATTGGGATGTGTATCGTTATAAAAAAAGTAAAATAGTGCTATTTAAATTGTGTGTAAATACTGGGACCGACCAACACATCTGAGATACTTCCAGTTCACGCACTTACATAAAGGGGCCTAACAAAGTCAAAAGTCATGTATGTGCCTGTAACTTGCATGATCGAGGTAACTATTAGCGGCGATACTACGTGTCTCTCGGATCTCGTTCAAGTGCTCGCCGTCCTTTTTCCCCAGCACCCAGGGGGGGGGGGCAATCTGAGGGATAGCCCCGGGCGCCACAAGCTCTAGCTACGCCTCTGACCAGTGGAATAGCAGTTTTAGGTGATTGGGCCAGGTTCCTTGAAGGGCTTTATGTACCATGCATAGAGCTTTGAACTTGATACGCTTTCTAACGGGCAACCAATGAAGCCTTCTAATCTCAGCGGAGATTGAGGCGTATTTTGGTATGGCAGCAAGCAATGTGGCAGCTGCATTCTGCAAAAGTTGAAGTTTGGTCATAATCCCTTCCTGGATATTGATATAGAGACTATTGCAATAGTCCAGTTTGGACATGACTAGAGCAGTGATAACTGTTTGCTGGCTGTTTTTGGGACGAAATGGCATAGTTTTTTTACATGATTTCAGAATATACGATGTCGATGAGACTACCGCATTCACTTGATCCCTAAAACTGAGTTTATTGTCTGTGTAAACACCCAGATTTGTTACCTTCTTAATCGGTGTGGTTAGAGGACCCAGTGTAACCACCCACCATGTTGGAGTCCAGATATTAGGGTCATTAGCAAACAAAACCACCTCAGTTTTACTGGAATTAACAGAAGGGAGCAGTGGAGTTGGTGAGGTTGCTGCCAGTGGAGCATATTGGTCAGAGATAAACCGGATGGGGTCACTTGATGTGTGGGGCGCATATTTCCACAGACTCATCCTGCTGTTGCATGGTATTTAACTGTGATTCATGGTAGGTGTGTGGTCCTCACATGCTCCTTGGTTCTTCACAAAGATAAATCCGGTGATCATGGCCCATCTCCGAATGTCGTAGATCTCCATATTCCCATATCTGAATGACTGGCTCCTCAAACGTAACTTGCCACACACGGTACAGCATCAGCTGCAGGTAATGGCTTCACTGCTGTTTGACTTGGGCTTCTCCATTAACATGTCAAAGTCTAGGATTTTTTAATCAGTAGGAAAAAAACGGCCATTTGTGACAATGTTTTCATCTGTAACTTTTTGTCACAATGGCTGATTTACAAAAGCAATATGCCATTACGTACGTTAGACACCTCTGGTTGCGGGAATATATAGGGTTTGCAGGTTCTCCAAGAACCCAAGGTACCCAGAGCCAACAACTGAGCTGCACCGTACAAAGGTTTTCCATTGTATACCTAGTATAGACCAATTCAGTTTAAATACATTAAACAGCTGTACTACACCCTGGAAAAGCTATGTGATATGGGCTACAAGATACAGCAACATGTTACAGATGCCCCGAACAGGAGGCTGGCTTCATACACGTAGCCTGGTACTGCCGGGAAGTGTTTGCCTTCTGGAGGGCGGTCACACTAGAACTAGGAAACATAACAGGCACTACACTGCAGATGGACCCCCTTAAGGCACTACTAGGGTATAACAAAACAGTAGATAAAGCATGCCGCAAGTTGTTTTCCATTGTAAATGCTATTGACAAAACGTTGAGTGGCGATGAGATGGGCTGGAGACCCTGCTCCGACCCTGGAAGCCTGGCACAAGAACATGATCTACTGTAATACACATTCAGAGGTATATAATGAACTACTCCCCCCGTAGACCCAAAAATATATGGGGTACTTACCAAACAAATCTGGTGGGGAAGAAAACGGGAGAGGCAGAGGGAGAAGAAATCTCAGCCCCATGAACTATGCATAATGTAGTGTGGAGATGTAGACTACCAAGAACCCACATAGTGAAGGGACTCTGGAGGAGAGAAGACTGAGGCGATAATGGTTGATCAAATAGAATGAGCAGGAGTGTAGCTATGGGAGAGAAAGGCACATAATCCATGTATGTTGTTTATTGGTGGCCGATAATGCCAAGTTGTGATACAATGTTAAGAGAATTATTGTAACTAGGCAATGCGGCATAACTGGCTGCATATTTTGGAAATGTCTTGTGTACTTGTTATGGTGTATACCTGATTTTTGTGCCATCCAGTCACCAGATGTTCCATCTATATTTCACTAATAAAACCAATAAAAATATAAAAGTATATACCAATTCATATGGAGAAATATGTAGAATGAAACATGGGTAGGTAGCTATGTATTACTGGAATGGGCACACGATGTGGAGTTTAGGGTAAAAGTTATTTATACATCTCTGAATATGTGGGTACTCATACTAGCATTGATTTAGTGGGTATTTTACAAAATGTCTTCTTTCTTACACACTGGCTTAAATGTTCTTTTATTCTATGCTCCCACGTATCTTATGATAAAAGTCATACCTCACATGTGTGTTTAGGCCTAGTGCCTGCATTAGGAAGTGGCTAAAAACACAACATGGACACATCATATTTATCCACTGAAAACAGACCCTTTTTTCCAATGTGGGTAGCTGTGGATTTTGGAACCTAGCTCAGCCAGCACCTAGGGAAACCTAGCAAACCAGTAAATTTTTGAAAACCAGACACCTGTGGATATCCAGGGTGGGGTGTCTTGCATGGCTCTCACCAGGAGTTTTTTACTCAGAATGCCTTGCAAACCTCAAACCTGACTAAAAAAACTCACATTCCTCAAAGTTCTGGAATCTGCGGCGAGCCAAAAACTCCCTTCCACCCAGCATTTCCCCAAGTCCCTCAGTAAAAATGGTACCTCACTTGTGTGCACAGGCCTAGTACTCACGAGACGAAGCGGCCCAAAATGCAACTTGGACACATCACATTGTTCCACTCAAAACCAACCCTTTTTTTGGAAAGTGGTAGGTGTAGATTTTGAGCCTTCGCTCAACCGGCACCTAGGGAAACCTAGCAAACTTGCACATTTTTAAAAACTAGACACTTAGGGGAATCCTGGGTGGGGTGAATTCCATAGCTTTCACCAGGTGTTATTTTTTTACTCAGATTGCTTGCAAACCTCAATCTTTGACCCAAAAAACGCATTTCCCTCACATTTTTATGATGGAAAGTTCAGGAATCTGTCGGGAGCCACAAAATTCCTTGATGTCTTCCATTAAAAATTATATCTCTCTTGTGTGGGTAGGCCTAGTGCCAGCAACAGAAAACAGGCAAAAAGCAACATGGGTACGTAAACGTTTTCCACTCAAAACTGTAACTTTTTTTAAGTGGATAGGTGTGGCTTTCACCCTGAATTCCTTGCAAACCTCAAACTTTGGCTAAAAACAAATTTTTCTCACATGTCTGTGATGGAACGTTCTAAAATCTGCAGGGAGCCAAAACTTCCTTCCACCCAGCATTCTCCCAAGTCTCCTGATAAAAATGGCACCTCATTTATGTGGGTAGGTCTAGTGGCTGCTTCAGGAAACGGCCCAAAAAGCAACATGGATACATCACATTTTTCCATTCTAAACTGACCCATTTTTTCCAAAAGTGGGTAGCCGTGAATTTTGGTACCCTAGCTCAGCAGGCACCTAGGGAAACCTAGCAAACGTGCACATTTTTGACAACTAAACACCTGGGTTAATCTAGGGGGGTTGACTTGTGTGGCCCTCATCAGGCTTTTTTTCCCCAGAATCACTTGCAAACCTCAAACTTTGACTAAAAAGCATGTTTTCCTCACATTTCTGTGATGCAAAGTTCTGGCATCTGTGGGGAGCCACAAACCTCCTTTCTTCCAGCATTCCTCCAAGTCTACTGATATAAATGGTACCTCTTGTGTGTGTAGGCCTAGTTCCCACAACAGGAAAGGGCCCAAAACCCAACTTAGACAGATCACATTCACTCTGAAAATGGCCCCCTATTTTTTGTAGTGATTAGCTGTGGATTTTGGGTCCTAGCTCAAATGGCACATAGGTATACCTAGCAAACCTACCCATCTTTGAAAACTAGACAAGGGAAGTCCTGGAGTGTGTGACTTGTATGGCTCTTACCAAGGTTATTTTACCCGGAATCCTTTACAAACCTCAAAAATCGACTACAAACACACATTTTCCACACATTGCTATATGACAAACTTCTGCTATCTGCGAGGAGCCACAGATTTCCTACCCACACGTCTCCCAATAAGAATGGTACCCCACTTGTGTGCGTGAACCAAGAGACCATGACACAAAAGCCCCTAAAGCACTACATTGAGAGACAAGCAATAAGGGTAGCTGCGGTATTTGGGGCCATGCTGTGGCACCATCCATGCAAACGTACGAACCACTAACATTTTTGGAAACTATACAACCAGGGGAGTCCAGGATGGTGAGCTTTAAGTGGCTCCACATAGGTTTCTTACCCACATTGCCCTGCTGCAAACCTCAAAAATTGACTGAAAAAATGAATTTTCCATACATTTCTCTGATAGAAACTTCTGGAGTCTGCAGGAATCTACAAAATTCCTACCATCCAGCATTACCCCACTTGTGCAGACTAAAATGCTGCCCCACTTGTGTGGCAGGGCCTAGTGCTTCTCTCAGCGTAGCACCTTAGGGCCCTTTGTGTCATGATCTTTTGGCCCACCCACACACGTGGGGGTACTGTTCATATCGGGAGATGTGTGGAAACTCAGGCTGTTGTGAGGGAATAGCCTTACTCTCACAAATTTAAATCTGCTTCTAAGTTTTTAAAGTTAATTCACCAGTTACACTGGTTGGTTTTAGCACCTCCAGCAATGCTAGCTTCAAAGCACAAATGCTTTTCACAGTATCTGAATATTGAAACAAAGACTACTGAAGGGGAGAGCCATAAGGCCACGTAAAGGTACCAACCGCTCTATGGTCCATTCACACACAAGACTTTCATACCGCCGACCACGGACATAATCTAACAGATCAGTGCACTCAAATCAACATACCACCACCATTAAAGGGATCATCACATTCATACGCCACAAGACTGAATCCACATTCCAGGCAACCTATCGACCAGTCATCAGCCAAATTTCACACAAACACACCACACACAAACCTCTATAAGCACATATGTCCAGACATGTTGACGGTTGGCGCACCCACAACCGAATAAACAGTTTGACTACATTTTTACCTCTGTCAAGTACCCGCCTCCATTCTGAACATTACAGAATGCATCCCTAGTGAACCTTTAATAATGCCTCCCATGACAGTCATATGAGGCTCAGGAAGACTTGTCTTACAGGTGCCTTTAGCACACTCACTGTGGTAAATCCAACTCCTTCCAGTATGTGGATACAAGTTGCGGATGTTAGAGAATTTGGGATGTTGGGGAGGTCCTCGAACTGAGTGAACACATCTACCGTTGAAACTAAGGCAAACATGCTGGGGAATGCTGCGTAAGTTCCTGAAAGAGCATGTCATAAACCACGAAGAATGTTAGTTCTAAGTTAGTAATGGGTAGTCAGTGAGAAAGTAGTACATGTCCCATCCACTGTTATGTGTAGTGCTGTGACTAGAATGCGCTTGTCATATAGCAGACTGAACATCTACTAAGTTCTGACAGAGGATGAACATGGCAAGCAGGACAAACATTTCACCCATATGTGTAGATTTGGGTGTAGAGTTCTCTGTGAAGTTATTATTTGTTTGGGTAAAACCCACTATCACCTGGGAGGATATCCTGTTGCCGATGCAGGCACAGTAACGGCTGATCCATGAATTAACCTTGTTGAAGAGTCAAGTCTTCAGCTTCATGCAAAATGCAATCATTTTAGAGTCATGACATATGTGTTGGGGCACATAATTCTGCCCTTTGTAAACCAATTAGGAGAAGTCACTTCTTGTTATCGTGCTGCGTATGTGTGAAATGTGCGAGTACATGTCCGGCTGAGCAAAGGTGTGTGGAAGGTTTCTGAAATCTGAGGCGATATGGAAGTATGCTGGGCCAGTGTTGTGTAAGGCTTTGAATGTGTGTGTCAGGAGTTTGAAAATAGCAGTGGATGTAGGGGGAGTCAGTGAAGCTGTTTGAGATGCAAGGTGTGTGCGTTTGGGAAAGTTGAGCAAGGAGGCTGCCTGCAATGTTCTGTATGGTATAGAGTCATCTGCTTAATAGAGTGAGGGGGTAATTCTGTATCATATTGAGTGCGGTGCATATGGGTTTGAGTTTGTAAGTGAAGATGAAAAGATGGCATGTCTATCTGTACTACCTTGACTATCTGCCTTCTACCTATGCGATATCCCTGTGAAAGCACACCTAGCCATAGCTGTTCCTACCTGTTCACATCTCTGTCCGCATCAAAGTCCTGCCTAATCCTGTATACAAGGTAGTGAACCAATACTAATGCACTGTGTTTTTAGGTACTTGAAGCTCAAGAAAACGTGTCTTTCGTACGCCTTCAGGGCACTCCCTGTGCTAAATGCTGGCGAATACTGCTTACGTTTTCTAAAGTAATAAGCCAAACAAAGGTCCAGTGGGACTCATTCGTTGACACTTATACTTTTGCTTTGGGAGTGTGAAGTTACTAATTGAGTTTAAAAGTAGAAGTGTTGGTGAAGGAATCACATGGGACATTCGTTTGACTTATTACAGTTACTCTCTTTCTTTCCTGGGCAATCAGGGTGGTCCTTGTGTTGTATATGTAAGTTCTATAAGTACAAGTTACTTACCTTCGGTAACGATGTATCTGGTAGAGATGATTCTAAGCTGCAGATTCCTTAACGTAGAATTATCCCCAGGCGTGAGACTGGACCCAGAAATCTTTCTTGCCCAGCATCTCTGCGCGCCGGGGGGCGGTACCTCGGGACTCCGCCCGATGTCCTCCGCGGGCGTGACGTCAGCGAGGTCACATAAGCCCTACCCCGGCGCGCTGACGTCAGTTTGCTTCGGAGAACTTTTCCACGCCACAACGCGGAGCCATCCAAACAAAACTGAGGAGAGCATGGGAACAGTGTGCGAAAAAAACAGAGAAACAAGTAGGCCAAAGGTGAGGAAGAGCGCCAGTTGGCACCAAGGCGCCAGGAAGCTGCAACAGTAAAGCCAAAGCAGGGATAGAGCAGAGCACCTCTGCGGAACAACTGTGCAAGCCAAGGTGAGAGCACCATGCAGCACCAAAGGACCAGAAGGCCACAGCAGTAAAGCCACAGCAGGAAAGCGTAAAGACCCACACCGTGGAACCACCGTGCAAGTCAAGGCGATAGCCAGTCTGGAGGCACAAGCATTGGAAAGCACCGTAAGAGAAGAAGAAAGAGAGAGTCTGCAACCACAGACCACACAGCAAAAAGGGCCACAAGCCCGGAACAGAGGAGCAACAGCAATCCACCCCCAGACTACACAGTCAAGGAGGGCCATAGTCCCTGAAAGGAGCAGGAGGCCAAGGACAGGCAAAAGAACCCCCAACGTAGCAGACCGCAAGGGGATCAGAAACTGCAACAACAAAGGTAAAAAGAGCAAAGCAGGCGCCTACCCTGGAGAGAAACCCGCTGGAGGGAGCATGTTGGAAGAAAACGAAAAAAGACCCCCACAGAAGACAAGCCACACAGAGGGAGGCGAGCGCAGAAAACCAAGCTGAGGGTCCTCGCAGAACGGGGAGGAAGGGCGGGCCGTGAAGGAATCTGCAGCTAGAATCGTCGCTACCAGATACATCATTACCGAAGGTAAGTAACTTGTACATCTGATAGAGACTACTAGCCGCAGATTCCTTAACGTAGACTAGATACCCTAGCCATACCCAGAAGGGAGGAGGGCCTACGAGAGAACCTCCCCATGAGGAGTGACCGAGGGCCCCAGCAGGGGACATGTCACAAGGACAAGAAGGAAAAGGCCAGGATATCCTAAACACAACAAAGGAAGATCGCCCAACACCCCGCAGGGGCAGACAGTGGCCTAAAAGCCTCAAGAATCATAAGGGCCACCTCGAACCCAGGGAGAAGAGGTAGAACCAGAGGCAAGGCCCACCGCAAGAAACACATGCACAGAGATAGAAAAGAGACGAATACACCTTGGCTGCAAGCAATGGCAAGGCCGGAACGACTCCACCGCCAAAAGCACAGGTGGGAGAAGAAAGCACCGTTGCGCAAAGTCCCAGCGGAACCAGAGGCAGGGGCTCAAGGGAACACATCAAAAGCCAACGGAGGCAAGATGGCGGTCATGTGAGACCGTAGTGCAGCCTGGCCGGTGCTTATGGAAGAAAAATGAGGAATTTTTGAGGAAATTTGAGCCTAGTGAAGATGGAGCCTAAATGCAATCGTTGATGGTTGATGGTGATGTGCCGATTTTGCGGGGATATTGGGCGGAAAGCTGTGCTGAGCCGTCAAGCTGAGTTGAACTACAGTATACCCATGTAAAATGCTCGATGGGGAGATAACCGCTAAAGATAGAGCACACGGCCGAATTTCAACACTGGCTACGGTGATCGGCTTCTCAATAATCCGCTATCTTTGTGCTATTGGTCAAAACTACAGGAATTGCTGCCGAACTCACCAGGGTGCTGCTTTGACACAGGTCTACAACGTGATGGCGCCGAAGAACGCGGTTGCTGCTGCGGCTGCAATGAGAGCAAGAGAAGCCAGGGCGGCAAGACAGGCTACCCGGGCCGTGGATGTATCTGCAGGAGCACTGTGTGTTGCGACGGGATCAGCAGAGAAGGCTCTCTCTAGAGCCCCAAACGAAAATCAGTCTTCCCGGAAAAGTGGCCAAAACACCCCCTCTGTGGTGGAGCTCCTTCGCGGCGGCTCAGCGCGTCCTCTTCCGGGTCGGGGCGGGAGGAGCCAGCCGAGTCTACCAGGGTCCCAGAGCGCGCCTGCTTCTCAGGCTACAGATACTGCAACGCTGGTCGCTGCGGGCAGCGTGCCCCAGTCTGCAAGTACACGGGGCCAAGATGGTGCAATGACAGAAGGGATCTCTCCCCAGGTAAGAGGCAGCGGCCCCAAAATCCTAAAAAATGGGAGTGGACTTAATTTGCAGGCTCATGGCATGTCTGAACAGAAAGATATTGAAAACTCTCTTACAGTGTCTAATGCCGATCCTGTCTTATCTAATCACCTACCAGCAGCCTCTATTTCCCTCGAGAGCTCGGAAATCCTAGTGAATAATTTGGCAGCCCCGCTGGATGGTGCCCAGTCTGCCGAACTTAACCCTGAAAATCTTAGCGAAGACGATCCTGATAAGGATAGAGATAAAGATAGAGATCCTAGCGATTTCTATTCATTCTCCGATGAACTAGGCTGGTCAACTGACACTAATACAGACACAGCGTCCCACTCGAGCGAATCTAGTGAAGCAGGCAGCACCGTCAGAGCAAAAACAGCTCGGAAAAGGTCGCTTAAGTATAAAAAAGGCCATCGCGAATCGGCGGATTTGACTTGGGATTACGCACCTACTAGTAATCTACTTCCAGTGGCTACTCCTTCACAAACATATGGGCCAACTCCCGCTCAGCACCAGGAGCCTGGTAATCTTAAAGACACAACAGCACCAACGTTGGAAACTGTATTACTTGCTATAGCCGCACACAGGGAGGAGACATCCCTTGATGGTCGCAAAGCTCAAGCTGAGCTACGTAAGGTGCAGGGGGTGGTTCGTAAACTATCAAGAAAAATTGGCTCTTTCAATGACAGAATGACCGAAATGGAATCTAGAGTGCTGGTCAACGAGTCAGAGACAGTCTTAAACCGTGAAAAGATTGACACGCATGAAAAAGAACTTTCTGATATGATGTGGAAGCTCGAGGACATGGAAAATCGGATGCGGCAAAGCAATTTGCGTGTTTTGGGTATTCCTGAAGGAGCAGAAGGAGGGGATCCTCGCTCTTTTATGATTAAAGTATTTCAAGACTCTCTCCCAGAACTATCATCGTGGAATTGGGAGGTGGAGGTCCAGCGGGCACATCGCGTGCCCTTGACGTTGAAAAAGATACCTAAATCAGGAGAATATCCAAGGGCTATCTTGGTATACTTCGGGAACTTTCTCTTGAGACAGGCAGTCTGGGAAAAAGCGAGACCTGAGGCAAAAAAAACTAGCGGGCCTATAACCTACTTTGTGCGCCCTGACTTCTGTCACGCAACGGTTGAACGGAGGTGGCGTTTACGCCAACTCATTAAACCGCTCCAAGACAAGAAGCTTCGGGTTTTTTTGAACTACCCAGCTTGTCTAAAGGTTATTAATGGGGATCAGACAAAATTTTTTAGCTCTGAAATCAAGGCCAAAGAGTACCTAGACAGCCTTTAGGGATCTTTTTCTTCTTTCCTACATAAAATGAGAGAATCAAAAAAAAAAAAAGAGAGAAAAGGTGGAAGAAAGAGGGGGTGAGGGGGAAAAAAAATATATATATATAAATAAAAAAATAAATAAATAAATAAAGTATGATGATTAAATAAATACACGTGAGGAGACATTGGAGCATCGGTCAGGGACTGCACGTCCATTGCTACAGACTCTAATGGAGTCTAATTGCCTCAAATATGCGGGGCTTGGGAGGGGGGTGGGGTGGTTCCGGGGGGAGGTCAGGGGTAGGGGGAAGAAAGCACATAAAAATGGCAACCGCAAGGCTGGGAATGTAATTAGAACTGATAATGGCAAAGGAGAAGGAATTCACGAGACTGATACCGAGACCGATACTGATTCTGAGTCTGATCACGGGGTTGAATTCGAGTCAAGAAGAAATACAGTAGAATATGGCTAGGCTAAAGCTGTGCTCCTGGAATATAGCAGGACTTAATGACAGGGGAAAGAGGGATCAAATGTTTGGAATGATTATTCAAAACTCTTTTGATATATTATGTCTCCAAGAGACTCATATACCATGGGCAGAAAGAGATGTACTGAGAATCCCCGGGTATAATTTATTGGTGAGTACCACCCACACCGCTAAAACACGAGGTGTAGCCATTTTGGCTAAATCCTTTTTGGGACAGCCTACACGGAAGGCAGCTGATCCGTTGGGTAGGTGGGCGATTGCTGATCTCAAAATTGGGATTACTATATGTTCAGTTTATGCTTCTAATTTGGACGACCCCTCTATTTTTATCGATCTTGAGATGGAGTTAGCATCATGGCCGCATACATTAATATTCTGTGGGGATTTTAACATATCACTGAAGCAAAAAGGGCAAAAAGGGCAAGCACATAATCAAGATCGATCCAAATATATTGGTCGCAAACCAAAGGTATATAGAGCCATCACACAACTTAAAGAAAGCCTGGGTTTGGCGGATGTTTGGGATACAAAAAATTGTCATGACCCGGGATATACGTATTTCTCCTACCCGCACAATAAATATGTGCGTATTGATTACATCTGGACGACTACTAACTTTGTCAACAAGACACAAATAAATAAACTACCGAAGACTATCTCGGACCACAATCCGTTAGTACTCACAGTTAGTATTGATAATTTTTTTAGACCTCGTTCAAGCTGGTCCTTTGATAGAAAACTCTTAGTTAACAACGAGTATATAGAATATATCAGGTTATGGGCACAGGGATTTATTGATTGTAATCGTTATAGTGCCTCTCGAGATATGGTCTGGGATTGTTTCAAGGCTTCACTTCGTGGGGAAACAATAAGCTTTGTGGCCAGACAGAGGAAGGAACTCGCCAGGGCCTACGAATTGCAACTTCTGGAACTAGCTGGCATAGAGGAGAAGCACACTGATATAATAATGCAAGGTGGCGATGGAGGGCCAACTCTCAGAAAGATGTTGATTTTGAAAATGAAGATAAATAGTAGGTTATCTCAGAGAGCGGCCGAGATCTATCAATCTCACCGAAATAAGATCTATGAGGCAGGTGAGAAAGTCGGTAGACAACTGGCGCTCCGCGCTCGTCAAAAACAATCCCTTAGTTTAATCACCAACATTAAGGCTGATGGTCGAGAATATACAACACCCGAGACTATTGTGGAGGTCTTTAGAAAATATTATCAAAAGCTATATCAAAATGAGGACACTTTAGAACCGGCTATAATCAGAGATGAACTTGCCAGGTGGGCAACTGAGCAGGATACTAATTCTGGAATTGGGACCATTTCTAGACAAGACCTAGAAAGAGATATAACACTGTTGGAGGTACAAACGGCTCTTACAGAGCTTTCGTCAGGTAAAGCGGCTGGCCCGGACAAGATACCATTAGAGCTGTATAAAATTTTGGGTAATATTATAACACCTTTATTACTTGATCTTTTTATAGGTATTCAAGCCCGTGGCCTTCCTCCAAGATCTTGGATGGAAACGAATATAGTGATCTTTCTAAAGAAAGATAAGCCTTCTGACCTAACTTCATCGTACCGTCCAATATCTCTTATAAATTCTGACTCGAAGCTCTATTCCAAGATTTTAGCTAATCGTCTCAGGGGGATCGTCGAGCGTCTGGTCTCCCCGTGGCAGCACGGATTCATCCCGGGCAAGGGTACCACGGATCATACCCGTCGTGCTATTGCTCTGTTTGACGCCGTGGGGGTCGGGGGGGATCAGATGTCGATGATCCTCCTGGATGCTGAAAAAGCTTTTGATCGGGTGTCGTGGAAGTTCTTGTGGGCGGTTCTTGAGCAAAATAACATCGGGCCGCGCTTTTTGAAGTCTATCAGGGCTATATACTCTACACCTAAGGCGAGGGTTCTTGCTATGGGTCTGGAATCTAGCCTTTTTGATATATTTCGCGGAACTCGGCAGGGCTGCCCATGCTCCCCGATTCTCTTTGCCCTATATATAAATCCTCTAATTCTAAAACTTGCTATGGCAGCAACAATTAAACCAGTTACAGTAGGTTCATTCGACCCCAAAATTCTAGCCTATGCAGATGACGTGGCAGTAATAACATCTCATCCCACTGATGCAATCCGGGAAATAGAACGAATTACACAACTCTTTGGTCGGATCTCTGGATACTCTCTAAATCGAGATAAAACAATGGTTTTATGCACCCACAATACTCAATTTCTAGATGCAAGAAGGGTTGAAAGTGCAGTATATCTGGGAGTTCGCATATCCCCCAAGATTGAGGAAATTATTAAAATAAACTACGATCCTCTACTTCAAAAAATTAAGAACGATCTTAAAAGGGTAGATGGATTGCATCTCTCAATTATTGGAAGAGGGAATTTCCTTAAAATGAATATTTTACCCAGGGTCTTATATCTGTTCGGTGCGATTCCACTGTTAGTGGATGATAAAATTATTAAAGCCCTGGAATCCCAGATGGTTAAGTTCGTTTGGGGTTACGGAAAGATAAGGAGATCTATCCGATACCTCTCTCTGCCAGCTATAAGAGGGGGTTTGTCAATCCCCAATCTGGGATTCTACCTATGGGCAACCATGATTCAACAGATGACTGTACTATTCTTTGTTAAAATACCTGAAGAAGTTGTAAGGGATAAGTATATACCTTCTATTTATGAATTGGTTATTGGGGATAAGGCTAATGGCCTCTTGGCAAAGCAACTGGAACCCTCATATTACAAGAAAGTTAAGTTCAAGATATTATCCAGTGCCTGGGCAATCTGGAGGAAAGCTATGAGACATCTAAATATTCCGAAATACAACAAATATACCTCGCTATGGCATTCTACAATACTACCAGTAGGAATGTATGATAAAATATCTAGAAGATGGGAATACTCTGGAGTATTAACGATAGGTGATTTTTTATTGCCTAGGAATGGGAATAGATTTCAAACCCTACAGAGTAAATTCTCAATCCCAGATAATGGGATATTTAAATTTATTCAGACCAACACGATGTTGAACTTAAAAAGAGCTGAGTATTCCCTGGATAATATTCCTTTATTGGATCGTATGGCCATATGCACGACCAGGATTGGGACTATTTATGATATTCTAATTGAAAGCCAACGGGATGATCTTGAATATAGGGAAGAGAGGTGGTCAAACAAATTAAATAACCCCAATGTGGATATTTATATGTCTCTGGCTCTTGCAATAAAGGTGTTTGTTGCTTCTAATATGAAAGCTCAGCTCTATAAGACCATATTTGATCTGTACTTTACACCTGCCAAACTTCACTCTTGGGGGAAGAGAGCAACCTCTGAATGTCCAAGATGTGGTAAAATCGGAGCACATCTACTACATATGCTTTATGAGTGCGACAAACTTATTGTGTTGAGAGGTATGATAGCAAGCTTCTGGCAGGAAGTCTTTGGGCACTCGATAGCTGAATCTCCCACACTATACATCTTGGGCTATGATAATACACTGAAACACACTAAGGAGGAAGAAACATGTCTTTTTTTGGGTACGGCGGTTTATAGGATAATCCTTACAGCTCGCTGGAAGGATAGCGATGCCCCTTCCTTTCAGGTATGGCTAGGTCGGTTGTTGGGCATGTACAATCAAGAAAGTGCAATTTTTGCTTGTAAAGGAAAGGCGGCGAGGGCCTTGGGTAACACGATATGGAAACTGATTGAGATCTGGACCAACAATAATAGATCTGTATAAATGAACTAGCGGTAACCCTCTTGAACTATGTTTACTGAATATTTAATGAATCACTCTCTTGAATCCTTCGATATTCTGTTTTTCTGTTTTGCAATTTCCGATTCGTGATCATTACAAACTATGTATGATTTATGTTGTATGATTTTACAATTGAATGAAATGTCAATGTAATGCCTACGGTTGCAATAAAAAAAATAAAAAAAATAAATAAATAAAAAAAAGCCAACGGTGGAGTAGAACAAGCAGGCCAGCAGCAGGCAACACCATGGAACAGCGCACCCAGGACAAGTCAGATGCCAGCCAAAGGCAGAGGCCAGGAAGGGCCAGGACACACCCCAAGGGAGCGGCCGGGCCAGAAACACACACACTGACCCACGAAGAAGTGGAGGAAAGCGGCAGAAAAGAAAGAGAGAAAGACGAAGGACGGGCCCAAGCCGGCCACCAGAACACAGAAGCCAAGGAAAGCCAAACCCTCTGGAGCATCAGACAGAGGACCAAGCCGAAACATAGGACAGAAGTGCGGAACCGCCACAACACGACGCCGCAGACAGCAGGCCAGACCAGCCGAGCGACATAGCGACAAGGAGAAGGACGGACCTAGCGCAAGCCGCTCCAAGACAATTGGCAAGAAAATTGCACTTGCGACACACCGTGATGCCACGGAGAGCAAGGAGCCCGAAAAGGGTGACCACACCTCCCCAGCATATAACTGAGCGATGTAATAGCTACAAGTACCCCACATAGGGTAGGTTACGTCCCAAGAACCATGGGAACACCTCTTAGGAAAAAATGTCCGCAGCAGAGGACAAAACAGAAAGACCTGCAGAAAAAACCCACAGACTGCTTACAAAGCAGCCAATAAAGAATACACAGAAGGCCTAATCTCAGGGCCTACCGGGCTCACCAACAGCCAAAACCACAAGCCAAACAAAAAGGACCGACATGCAGCCAACAGCACCAAAGGCCCAACAAAAGGACCCTCAGGCACATCAACCACACAGAACACACAACCGGGGCACTGTGTTACAAGGCCCCAGGAAAACAACGGGAGAACACCTCCCAGAACACAGACCAACATCCAGGTCACGGAGGGGGAGGAGGATGAATGGCAGAATCCGCAGGGGCGTGGAACAACAGAGCGCCATCAAAGGGAAGGTCAACCAGCTGTTCTCAGGGAAAACACTATCCTGTAGCCAGGCATGGCGACGAAGGGCCACCGAAGTAGCCATGGTACGACCAAGCACCTTCGAAATGTCCAGAGCGAAGAATGAACGCCGCCAGCTCTCGGCCATCCAACACATGTTGCCGCAGCTCAACGCAGGCACCCTCCTGTGAAGCAGAAGACATAAGGGACTCCGCCGAGGCCCATAAGCAAGAAGTGGCTCTGGCCAACACACAAAGAGTGTTAAGGGCCTGCAAAGCAGCACTGGAGGAGGCGAAGATGTTGCGCACCCAGGATTCTAACCAGCGGGCGTCCCGTGAAGGGGGAGACAACACCGATGGCAAGGAGGGTAAGGCAGTCTGTAAAAGAGGGCCCCTGGTAGCAGGGTGGAGGGAAAGACCGACAGAATCATGCGGAGCAGGACGGTGGCAGTGCAGAAGTGGCTGGGGCACCGGTTCCCCTTGGCAGGACGCCTCCAGGCTCCCAAAAGAGAATTGTGGAGCGAAGCCTCGAAGGGAAGAAGCAGCTCCTGTCCACCAGAGCCCCGGTGGAGAACCTCCAGTGGATGATCCATGGGGGAATGGGCAGCTGGATCGCCCATGCGCAAGGTTCCTGCAGCTGTGGAAACGGCCCGAGCAAAGGCAGCACTCGCCTCCGTAGGGCCCCGCGGTGGGGAAATCAGTTACTATGTGGGCGACGGCTGCAAGCTAAGCCGGGGCGGCTAAGAAACGGCACCGAAAAGGCATCGACTCGACCTCCGAGGCAGCCGCCTGCGTGGAGGGAGGAGGGGGCCCGGGGACACGCCCTGCGGGGGTTTGCGGCGAGGCAGAGGTGCCGTGGTCCGACGCCGCAGAAGTCCCCGCACGTGGCACTGGATCCGCAGACATCACAGGAAAAGCAGAAGAGGGAGGAGGCAAAGAGGCCTGCAAGGCCGCTGCACAGGCCTCCATCTGGGCTCTGGTCGCCCCCACGCCGGGGAACGGCGGATAGGGTTGCGACGCGCGGTGCCGCCCACCCGCGGAGAGCCCGCGCCCCCAACAGCCCGGGGACTGGGCCTCAGGCACAAACTGCGACACTTACCAACAGGTGAACGACGCCCTTGCGGCCTGGGAGAGGGACGATGTTGGAGACGGAAGCGGCGGTTCTTGAAGTCTTCCGCGGGGCGCGGCGACGACACCGACCTGGACATGCGTGCCGAAAGGAGCTTCATCAGGCGCTCCCGCCGGGACTTCGGCTTCATTTGCTGACACGCCTCACAGTCCGTGTAGTCGTGGTGCTCCCCAAAACACCACATGCAGATGAGGTGAGGATCCGTCGCTGACATCGGGCGCGAGCAAGGCGAGCACGTCTTGAAGCCCGAAGGCATTCGCACACTGTTCTCAAGAAAACGCTCAAAGCTGAATAAGAATGCCTGAAACAGGCCAGGAACATGATCCGTATCCGTGTTGCACGCGGAAAAGAAGAAAACAGACGTCAGCGTGCCGGGGTGAGGCTTATGTGACCTTGTTGACGTCACGCCCGTGGAGGACAGCGTGGCGGAGTCGCGAGGTACTGCACACCTCTCCCCCAGCGCGCAGAGATGCTGGGCAAGAAAGTTTTCCGGGTCCAGTCTCACGCCTGGGGATAATTCTAAGTTAAGGAATCTGCGGCTAGTAGTCTCTATCAGATAAAGCACTTCAAAAGCTTGTCAAGACTTTACTTTACTCTGTGACAACAAGACTTATTATTATTATTACCATTGTGTGCAGTGTAGGGACTAAAATGCACTTGCCCATCAGCAAACAGAACACCTACTATGCTCTGACAGCAGATAAAAGTGTCGAGCAGGCCAAAAGCAAGTCCATGATTTCCTCAAGTAAAGGAAAAAAAATGTGTGGCTGCTTGCCTAGTGAAGTAGTGGCCCATGGAAGGTAGGTATCCATACACAATCACTAAAAGGTTTACCTTACGCCAGCTCCACCTCAGTCAATTTCCCAATAGCCCACTTTTGTATGGTATATAAAGCAAGTAGGAAAACAGAGGGCTGGCTGAGATGGGCACTGGGAACAGTAAACCTGACTCTCCTTTCTCTTTCCTTGCTTAGAGCAGACTCTAAAAGAACATGGTCAAGTCTTTTAGCTGTTTCAGGAATGTGTTCGGCAAAGTGTCGATCCTGTAGCCTTGCTTCGTCCTCCAGAGAATATGAAGCGGAGGCTGCTGGAGCAGTAAGACTTTCAATGACGGTCAACTGAAAGTCAAGGAAAGACTTAAGTCTTCTTGTGGTGATCAGATGATAAACACATACGCATTGTATGTTGCCATCTGGATCAGGTGGGTCAACAGCTTCTTATACCAAGTGTGAGTTTTACAACTCACATTGCATAACTGAAGAACCTGGTCATTCTTATCCACTTCGCCCATGTGCTTGTTGTAATCAAGTATTCAGGTGGACTTATGGGCATGTACACTTCACATCTGAGAGAACTTGACTGTGAGCAGTTTGTTGGAACGTAACGCAGTACTCTGGTATTTTAGAGTTTCTTTTAGACATGCATCCTGTGGGAATCCTTTGCGGCTGCAAAAAACTGTACTGCATGCCACAGTGGCAGGTTTGTACAGCTTACTTAACAGATCTACTTCCGTTTAGAAGTTGTCCACATAAAGGTTATAACCTTTGTTAAGAAGTGGCTGGACAAACTCCCATACAATGTTTCCCGTTACTCCTAGTGTGGGAGGGCAATCTACAAAGTTTAGAGTGGAGACCTTCCCTAAATATACTTTCATGCTGTACACATAGCCAGTAGAGCTCTCACACAACAAGTACAACTTGATGCCATCACAAGCTCTTTTACTCCCAATGTGCTGCCTGGACAGCAGCCACCCTTTGTACAGGATCAAGAACTCATCAATAGCTATATTCTTTCCAGGAGTATGAATCTCTGGAAACCTGTCAAACAAATGTTCCACAACAGGCTACATTTTGAAGATCCTGGTCTGGATGGTCCCATGCCAATGCAGCAAAATTGTCATTGAAATGCAGCTTACACTGCAATAGCAAAAAACAATCTCTGCTCATGTACGGTGTGAAGATGTGTGTTTCCCAAACCGTGCAAGTAGACCTGTAGGACTGCATGCTTGATTTGTACACCAACCTAATTTTGAGCGAAAGGCCCAAAAATATCTTCAACTCCTCAAGTAAAATAAGAGTCAACTGGTGTGCCCTAGAGTGCCTGCATTCTCCCTCAGAAATAGTTTGGCACACAGATGTGTTTGCTGCACAGGTTGTTCAAGGAAGTCAACATCCAAAAAGAGATGGACGCAGCCAATTGTCAAACAATTGGCCGTATCGACGTTACATCCAGTTTTGCTAGTGATCGGTGGAATTTGGGGCTAAACTGAATTGGGTGCCTGCCAAGACAGAACCCAGTCTGTGCTTGCCGCTGCACGTGCCCGCGCTATCAGTTGATCACCCTGCTTCGGTCGCTGCGCTGCACAGACTGTGTTTGCGAAAAATGGACAGCACAACTGTCATCATCATATATCCTCAGAATCACCAGAAGACAAGTCAGCGGATGGAACTTCGCTGACTGAAAAATCACCTCCAGTTTCTCCTGCATTTTCCTCTCCCTCAGTTGCAGTCTCAGTATCTGCTATCTCAGTCTCTGATCCTGCCTGAAAGCTGTCCTCCATAACCCGAGTTAGGGCCTGGGAAGCAGTCATCCACCGAGGCGCCTTCTCTGCTGACTGGCTTAAACCCGTGTACTACAGTAAATAAACTCAAAACTACTTTATTTGGTTCCTGGAATCTGCAGATTCTCCACTGACACAAAAAAATACAAAAAAAGACAAAGTATTACTTCACCTTGCCACATAACCAATACTAGAGCATACATTTGTCATGGCTTATGCAAAGCTTTATTGTTGGTGGAGCTGCTGGGCCTTTGTCAGTATAAAACTAATTTCCTAAAGCCAAAAATCTACTTTTGAACCCAAGAAGCACACATTCCTATAGTGGTTGTATGACGTTACTACGCATTCCGTTGCGACGCATGCCTTTACCACGCATGCGTTACAATGCGAATCCCTTCTCCATGCATATCCTTTACCACGAAAATGCCTTTAACACGCACATTTTTACAACGATTTTCGTTGTTAATCTATGCATGTTAATGGCATTTTCATTTTAAAGGATATCTTCCATCACTACTAATTAACCTTTAAAATTAACCCTTATAATTTACCCCTTTGTGACACCACCCCCTCATTCCCCCTTACCTCTCTACGTTCTCTTCACTCCAAGCACTTCCTATTTGCGTTTCACGTCGTAGAGAGGAAGCGGAAGTGTCTTTCCGTTTCCTCTTATGACGCCGATTGCCTCCTCATCTTTTTTCTTCAGTTTCTGAAAACGACGGAATTCAGGTGCGTTTCTTTTTTGGGGGGGGAGGGGAGACCCCCGCCAAGCCCCCTTTTTTTAACCAACGTTTTTTTTCTTTTTTTGGGGGGGTGACCCCCCACCCAAGCCCCCTCCCCCTTTTTTTTTTTAACCTTTAGCACACATGCCTTTACTACGTATCTCGTAGTAAAGGTATGCGTGGTAAAGGCTATTCATTGTAACCGTGCATGCGTTGTAATGAATGCGTGGTTATTGTTATGCGTGGAAACGGCTGCGTTGTAGTGGCCGTTTCCCCCACATAGTAGGCTCTGCAACTTTGTGCATAGGCGTGCTCCATGTGAAAACACCCAGTGCTATCACCACGGTCACTGGAATTATGCAGCGGGAGAGCACCCAATTATATGACAGGTTAACTACACTATGTGGCAATAAAAGGCAAACCATGCAGCAAAATGCAACACTTTTTTGATAGTATTACTTCATTTTTTTCTGATTTCAAAGCATGATAATACTACCTAGGCAAAGATTTCACCTCATTTTATTACTGGTATACTGGGGGAGGGAGGGGTGCAGGGCAATCACCCAACCAGTGGAAAACAAACATTTATAAAAAAAAAATAAAGAGTTCCAAAAGGGGTCAACCCATGTCCTTAGGGCCGACCCCCTCCTCCTACATCTCTTTTAGATTTTTTAGAAATGTGTATTTTCTCTTGGGGAGGAGTGGGGGACACGATCGGATGCACTGTCGGCCGTTTTGTAAGATTTTGTCCTAATGAGAAAAACAATCTCCAAGATCGTCTCTGATGCATCATGATCCATGCACATGCATGGATAGCCATTTTTAAACAGGTATTGTAAAAGAAAATGCATTCCAAGATGGCTACCAGTGTGTGTGTGCATGTGTTGTGAAATCTTTACGCTTGCATAAACGTCATAGCACATAAGATACCATCCTTTTTTGTAAGTTTAATTTATCATTCCAAAATGGCCAATGGCCATATTTGTCTGATAACTTACAAACAAGCATTGGCATAGCCACTAGGTCTCGCCTTTGGGACCTTATCAGTGTTTAGCCATGCAACAGTTGCATAACTAAATACTTATAAGGTCCCAAAAGCGAGACCTATTGGCTATGCCAAACGGCCGTGAAAGTGATCGCTATCGCGATCAAACATCAAAGGGGCCGTGTGGCCGTGAAAGTGAAAGTAATCGCGGCAAGCGCGGCGCCCGCGCAAATGCACTGTAGCTCTAGGCTGACCTGGTAGCACTTTTTGGAGCCCTCTCAATAAGTCTCATGCGCTGGGTCAGGCGAGACCTAAAAAGTAAGCATGTGAGCACAGAAATGAAGTAATAAGGGGCCTAGTAGCACTAGCAGTTGTCGGGGCCTCACAGAAAAATAAAATCACCACGTGTGCGTTGGGGGCGACGAAAAGCAACCAGAGGAGCAGGTGAGAGGGAAAAGCAACAGAGGAGTGGGGAGAGGCAGCAGAGTAACAGGTAAGAGGAGGACCAAAACAAACAGAAGATCAGAGTGGGGGGGTGAAAGCAACAAAGGAAGTGGGAGGACGCAGCATGCACTACAGATGGGGTAGGGGCAAAATGTAAAACAAAATAAGCACACAGGTTCTTCCAGTGAGTGCTGAAAGAACTAGTAGTTCCATGATTGTATGCAGTGAAAGCATACAACTCAACCAATAATAGCTAAGCCACTTAGTACTGTTAGTATTATAAACACTCGTTTTTTCAACAACAGACAGCTATTCCTGTTTAAAGAAAAGGCATACAAAATACTTGACTTCGTCTCCCAAGTATTTCAGTGAAGCATTTATAAACTTGAAAAATAGATGTTTCTTCGAAAGTTTGAATTATACTCATCAGCAAAGCTTGATAGCTTGTAAATATATTTCCGTTGGATTGCTCTAGTCCAGTATTGAAATTCCTCTTGCTGTCTCTGCGTTCCCCATTTTGCACCGAAGCCTTTTCAGGTAAAATACGGAAATTTGTTAGTGTTGTGACATTACATCAAAACGATTAACCATTTTGTCACCGTTTTGGTAAATTATTATTAATTATGGAATTTTATGTAGTACGGAATACTTTCTTTTGCATTATGTGATATCTGAGTGCTATTTATTCGTACGTCGTAAAATGTAAGCGTTATTGCAATGTTGTTTTTAATAAAATGGCAATGCCGATCACAAAGCATCAATGTAATTATGCTCACTATCAAGTTCTAGTCTCAAATCTCAACGTATAAACCTTTTATCAAAACTATATTGGTATCCATTTTACAGCTTGCCAAAAACATTGGGAATACAGCATTTAATGATATTATGGAGGCTAGCCTCTCTAATGAAACGTTAAAACCAAATCCATCCAGCGACATGTGAGTACTGGGCATGCATGTTTACTCTTTTGGATGTAAACAAAGGGGAGGGGTATATTATTTTCAGATGTTTTGAAGTATTGATTGACACAAAAGTAATTTGAAATTAAATATGTTCAAGGTTATAAATGTTTCGATTTAGAGCGCAACTAACATTCTGTCCGATTGTTTTAAGAATACAACAGAGCCCATTTTTCCTGTGGTGAATAGCTTTCATTTATTAGGAAGTCTCTGTAATTAGTTTTATTTTTTCTGAAAGCAGACATTTATAATACGCTTATCAACCACAGGTAGGAATTATTATAGACATGCTTATAATTAGGAGGCACAGCCCCTTCATACAATGCAATGCAAACATTATGTTCTTCACAGAGACTAAACAATTCAAGTGTGGTCCTAGGGCACTTTTCTCTATACACAGAACAGGACCAGTTAGCGCAGTGAATATACAGAGACACCCCCTTTAGATTAACTTTGTTTCCAGTGGCACTTAATCTGATCCAGGTATTTGACTACTCTCCCGACTGTATAATTTCCTGGTGGAATAAAGCAACATGTAGTAGCTTTTTTGATGGTTGATACTGTAATTTTATATAGATGGGTTTTAACCAGAATCTGTGTTCCATTCCTAATTCTGGGCAAAGTCAGATGAGATGGGTGGGAGATACGTCTTTATAGCTGCATCATATATATTATAGCAACATTAGTAAGCGAGCATTCAGATTGTCCAAATTAATTTGAGTTAACTTGTCTCTATTATGAATAAACTAAGTCTGAAGTACTTTTGTGGAAGTTTTTGGTAACAGTGGGATCATCAAGTAGCCCAGTGCAAGTAAGAATACCTACTTTATTCATTTGCACTCCTCTAATATGTAAGAATCATCCTAATAATATTGAGATTAAGAAGTATAACCATAACTTAAAGGAATCTACTTTTAGCTCCGAGCTATTCCATTGATCATGTAAATTCCGATTCACAAGCAGCCATCTGTTCAATTACATTTACCCAGAATCTCTGAATAATTGTGCAAGACCATACCATGTGAATAAAGTTTGCCTCTTCTCCATAATATTGTGTGCAGCGTCCTGCATGTGACCTATAAATCTTACATAATCACTTTGGGGTTAAGTATGTCTGCTGTTTTTAATCAAATTGAATATGTTTAAATTATGCATTTCTTAATATTGTGGCTATGTTACTTGATCCATTCTTCTTCACTCATTTCCCTGCCTCATGTCTTCCAAAATTGGTTTGTGCGTTACTGTTACTGCTTTCTTGAGTGTGCTTAGGATCATTAGTTATAGCAGTGGCCCATGTGGTTCTGGCTACAGAGTACCAGATTCCCGCTTCGGCCTTGCTGCTTATGTAACTAAACTACCAAGATGGCATACTTGTTCCTAACTTCTTCAGAAGTATATATTTCTCCTGCATGTATAGCTCACCGACCTTGTTGAATTAGGCCTTTGTTTAGACTTGTTTATCCATTTTGTCAGCTATTGCTTGGAACCTGGGTAGGCACCAGAGCAGGATCTTCTGGATTTATATTACTTTCACTCAAACTCTTCTAATTTATCTATTCAAGCAGTGTTTGGCTACGTTTGCCTACAACCACTGCTACCTTAGTCTGTTGCAGCACCTTCTTCACCATCTTACTGTCTCCTAGCAAATGCATTGCTGCCTGAGGTTTATTTTTCTCCTGTCCTTTGGGCAGCATAGTACAGCTGGGCTGCCACATAACTCTATCTAAAAACTGGGATCCCTAAATCGCCTTTTAAGAGGGTAAGGAGAAATTTGTCAAGACAGCTCTGTTCCTACCTCCATTCCAAATCCAACCAGAAACTAACAAATTTAGTTCCTGAAAGAACTTTTGGGTAAGTGGAACATTCAAAAAGTATTCTCAAGAGTATTTCTATTTTGATATGAGTGACTCATCCCATAACTGGTAGTGGGAGACTGTTTCATAAGTCCATGGAGCCTCAAATCACTCTTATTGCCTTATTTATGTGCTCTGCCTCCACGTCCACTTTTAAATGAGACATTTATGTCCACATAAACCTAAATTTAACGTTCCCATTTCAGAGGGGTTGAATATGTTGCTAGTAGTTCTTCAACAGTGGTTTATTTCATAATGGAAAAAATCAAGAATTTTTCCACTTTGCTCATAGGCCAGCTAATGTAATGAAGTCTTTTATTTCTATGATATGTGCCACATGCTGTGCAAGATCCTGGATGTATAGTGGTATATTGGCTACATAAAGTATGATGTGTTGGATTACAGACACATTGATAATTATGTGGATGCCAAGCATTCTGTAGTGGCAAGCTGGTGGTGCCATTGCCACAGGATAAAGGACCAGCCTGCCTGATGCCACCTCCTAACTGCCATTGAGGGGAGTATACTTAACACGTTACAATTCTAGCTGTTGGCTGAGAACACAATAATGTTTTTCAGCTTATTATTAGAAGACCAAATCCTATCTTATCTAGTACTGCATACAAGGAGTCTCCTCTGGTTCACCACATCACCTGAGAATATCACGGCAAGAAGACTTCGTAAGGGATACACTGATATCATGTGAACATTTCTTCTAAAATTTGAACATGTGCTAATCCCTGGTAAAAAGCCACTTTGGTCTTGGTGGACCAGCAAGATCATTACTGTCATTACTATTTTCACTTTTTTTTTTTTTGTTTTTAAAAGTTTTTATTGAACAATAATTCGATTACAAGCACGGGCCTACAACCACCAGGGCCGGCCGCTAAGTACAGAATGAAATATACATTTATCAAAGCTGCAGTCGGTTCCCGGGGCTCGGCCCCGTAGTGACTCCGGATAGTTCTAAATGAACAGGAGACTTAAATCCAACACACACAAAAAAAACTAAAAGAAAAACAAAAGGCGAGGCATAAGGACAAACAGCGCAGGTCAGGCTTCCTCCGGGGAACTCCAGTTCAGACCATTAAGCAGCACGCGAAAGGAAGGAGTACCGGGAGGCTGGGGACGGGGGGGGGGGGGCCAAGGGAAATGAACGTCTATATGTAGTCATTCCAAAAGGTGCCCGGAACCGTCAAGGGTCAGGGGGACATGGCGATATCGGTGTCCACCAGGGGGGGCGTACAGATACCCCCGCGATATGCATTCCATTGCCCCCAGATTCTGCCCCATGCCCCCGGCTTACCACGGGCAACATACACAGTCTTCTCCCTGAACATACACCAGTCCATATTCTCCTTCCATACTGACACGGTGGGCGGCCACTGGGCACCCCAAAGCCGCGCTATATCTCTCTTGGCAATCATGTTCCCCAGGGCCGCCCACCGAGTCTGAGCCGCGCTATAATCATTGGGCTCCCACACATTCAGGACACAGCGACGCACCTCCGGCAGCAGCACAACCACAGTGACCTGTCCCATAACCGTATGTACCCGGCGCCAGTAGTCCGCCACCTCGCGGCACTCCCCCAGGATATGGAGAAAGGTGGCGCTGAGCCCACAACCCCGCTTACAGAGCCCATCGTCGGAATATCCCATCGAGACCAAGCGAGGACCCGTCACATACACCCGGTGAAGAATCTTAAGCTGTACCAACCGGAGACGGGCTGGAATGGCGACCTCCTTGGGGGACGACAGTGCAGACTGCCAGTCCTCGTCGTCCAATTCCACCCCATCCCCCGTCCAAGCCTCCCGAAGGCGCACCAAGAGGTCAGCCCGATGATTAATCAGTTTCTTATAAATTAAAGAAATAGTACTGTCAGGGACATGTCCGTCAAGTATGCGGTCCTCGAGGGGCGAGGAAACCGGGATCTTGGTCCCCTCTCCAAAAACCGAGAGCAGGGCGTGTCGAACCTGGGCATAGCGGAAGAACTCCCTGTCCGTAAGCTCATATTCGGCCTGAAGAGCCGCGAAAGTCTTAACCGCGCCCTTATGCCACAGGTCTCCCACTTTGCTGATACCAATCGTGTCCCACTGGTCAAACCCCTTCGTAGTCCAGAGGCTCCCCAGGCGATCGGAGGCAAACAAAGGAGTAGCACATGTCAGTCGCTCACTCCAGCCCGTGGCCGCAGTGGCAGCCCTCCAGGTCCGCACCGCAATCTTAGTAGGACCCGTAAGGGTCCGGCCAGCCGAGCGGGAGTAAAGCGCCCTGTTATAGTCCCCGCCGGGAAGCAGGAACTTGTCCATCTCATACGCCGGATTCAGGCCAGGCGCATACGTGGCATGGTTGATGGCCGAAAGCTGCGCGGCCCAATAATACCTGCGAATGTCGGGAAGCGCGATGCCCCCGTCGTACCAGGGGAGAGTAAGCTTAGCAAGAGCAATACGCGCCCGCCCGTCCCACACCAGTCTCCTCTGCAGGCTCTCTACCTCCCGAAAGTAGGCCACTGGGATGACGTCGAAGGAATTCTGGAGTGCATAGAGGAACCTGGGAAGGGACATCATTTTGAACAGCGCGGCCCGACCCAGCGGGGACAGGGGCAGCCTGCACCACCGGGCCGTGTCCTCCCGCAATCGCCGAAGCGGACGCAGGAGATTCTGCTCATAGCGAGCCACAGGGTCCAGCGAAACGTATATCCCCAGGTACTTAAAGCAGCTCAGAGATACCTGGATCGGAAGCCGAGGCGGCAGGAGAGGAGGACCACCGGAGATCGGATAGACGCAGGATTTAGACCAATTGATCGTGAGACCCGAATTATTCCCAAAGGAAGTCAGAACGTCAAAGAGGACGTTGAGCGACTGCCGCGGTGAGGTGAGATATAGGAGAATATCGTCCACATACAGCGAAACCCGATCTTCAAAGCCCGGGGCCCACCGGATCCCTCTAAGCGAGGGCTCCCAGCGGAGCCAAGCCGCGAGTGGCTCCAGGGCGAGAGCAAAGAGCAAAGGGGACAACGGGCATCCCTGCCTCGTGCCCCTGCCGAGGGCAAAGGGCCGAGAGACCCGCCCATTAACCACCACCTGAGCCATGGGTCCCGTGTAAAGAAGCTTCACCCAGCCAATAAATCCTTCCCCAAAGCCAAATTTAGCCAAGACAGCCCAAAGGAATGGCCACTCGATGGTGTCAAAAGCCATCGTGGCATCCAAAGAAACCAGCACGGCCGGTTCGGAGAGGAGCTCCGCCCTGGCAAGGGCGCCGTGAAGACGCCGCAAGTTAAGAGCGGTGTTACGATGCGGGATGAAGCCGCATTGGTCCGGATGAATAAGATCGCACACGACGCTCAACAGACGATTGGCAAGAACTTTCGCCAGGATCTTAGGCTCCGCATTTAGCAGTGAAATAGGCCGGTAAGAAGTACAGCGGTCTCGCGGCTTGTCCTCTTTGGGGATGACGACTATCGTGGCCAAACGCTGGTCGGCCGGGAGAGAACCCGCCGCCAGAGACTCACGGAACATGCAACTGAGGAAGGGCGCAAGCTTGTCAGGGCGCAATTTATATAGCTCAATGGGCAGACCGTTGGGACCCATAGCCTTGCCCGAGCGAAGGGAGCGGATCGCGGTCGCTATTTCATCCGCCGACAAGGGGGCATCCAGCCGCTCACGGTCCTCAACGGACAGGCCGGGCAAGGCGATATCCCTCAGTAGAAGGCGAGAGTCGTCCTCATCCCTGTCAGTCACTGGGGAGTACACAGCCCGGAGGTGGTCGGCAAAACATTCCACAATCTCGTCAGGCTCCGTCACACACACACCATCCGCAGCACGCAACTCCGGGACCACACGATTCACTCTCTCCTTCCTATCCAGCCACGCGATCAACTTTCCCGCCTTGTCCCCGGCATCGTACAGTCGACCCTGCTGCTCCCTATACATAGTTTTGGCCGCGTCAGTGACCAGGGACCTATATTCAAACTGTTTCAGGCTGAGGGCATGGAGCCCGTCCGGAGTGACATTCGCCTCCAAGGCCGACTCCAGCCCCAAGATGTCAGTCTCCAGCCTCACCACTGCCTCACTCTTGACCCTCTTAGCCACCACTATCTGGGAAAGGGCGTGTCCGCGGATCACGGTTTTAAAGGCTTCCCACAGGGACATTGCAGACAACACCGACCCCTCGTTATCAAGGAAGTATTGGTCCATAGCCTTAACCAGGCTGTCACGAGTCGTAGGGTCTCGCAGGTACCATGGGTTAATGGGAGCGATCCGCCCTGCAGACCGCGGCCCGGTGTCAAAAAGAAGCCACAGCGGAGAATGGTCGGAGATACCCCGCGCCAGGTGCCTGACCTCTCGAATCCGACCAGTCTGCGCCGCGGGCATAAGGAAGTAGTCTAACCTAGAGAGACTCCCATGCGCTCCCGAGTGAAAGGTGAATTGACATTGGGTCGGATGCATTAATCTCCAACTATCCACCAGGCCGAAGGTCTCCAGCATCCCACCAAGCCATGCCTGGGCAGCGGGGAGGGTCCTTGGTGGGTGACGATCCAGTTCACCCGAAACCACAGAATTAAAGTCCCCGCCCATGAGCAGGAGGCTGTCCGGAAGGTCAAGCAGCATTCGACCCAAGTCAGTGAAGGCGGAGTTCTGGAGGCCCGGGGGGACATAAACTGAAACCAGGGCAAGGGGCTGCCCCTCCCACCTCCCAATCAAACACACATAGCGCCCTCTGTCATCCGAGACTATCTTAGTGATCTCCACCGGAAGTGAGGTTCGCAGGAGAATGCCCACCCCCCTGGAACCAGTTGTGAAACCAGAATGGGCCACGAGGCGGTATCCCCCCCTGTTCATTGCATGACAAACATTGCCAACCAGATGCGTCTCCTGGAGAAACACCACATCAGGAGTCAAACGACGCAAATATTGCAGTACTACACCCCGCTTGATACGGTCCCCCAACCCATTGACGTTCCATGACATACTATTTTCACTTTTAATGTCGCTACTATTTTATAGTCTAGGTTTAGCAATGATAGTGGTCTTTAGAATTATCACTCTAGTGGGGCCTTCCTGGTTTGGGCAGCACCGTTACCATGTGTATGTTTGTTGTTATTTGTATAGCGCTAATCACCAAAGGTCTCTAAGCGCTTCCTTTTAGACAGCAGACATGACAAGGCAGAACGCTTACGTTGGCCCTACACAAAGGCCTCCAGAAATAGCATGGTCTTCAGCCTCCTCCGAAACGAAAGTAGATTAGTATCCTTACGCAAATCCTCTGGGAGTTTGTTCCACAGCTGCGGGACAGAAACTGAAAAAGCACGACCCCCAAGTGTCGTCAAGCTAAAACTAGGGCAGGTAAGAAAGCTGGCCTGCGAAGGTGACGACCGGGGACATAGGGCTTCAAGCGATCTTTGATGTAATTGGGGGCTTTGCCAAACAGGTACTTGTGTGCAATGCACAGGCCCTGAAGCTTACCCTTTGTTTAATGGGTAGCCAATGCAAATGCCGCAGCAAGGGGGTGGCACGCGTTTTACGAGGCAGCTTAAATATCAGTCTTGCTGCATCATTCATGACTACCTGGAGTTTCCTCAGGAGTGATACAGGGAGCCCAATGTAAACTGCATTTCCGTAGTCAAGCAGAGACAATACTGATGCAGTTACCACCGTTTGCATGGTAGTGGATGACAAAAGGGCCGATAGTTTCCGGAGCTGACGCAGTAATCCGATACAGCTTTCCACCACGGCGGAAACCTGGTTCTTCATGGTCAGTCCGGGGTCTAGTATGATACCTAGGCTCTTCACGGTAGATACTGGTGTAGGGGTGGAGCCAAGCTCTTGAGGCCAGAACAAGCTAGACCAAGGGGAGGAGTCTGGGGAGAGTACCAAGACTTCGGTCTTGTCAGGGTTCCCTTTTAAAGAATTCAGAGTCATCCAGTTCATGGTGTACCTGAGGATGTTCTGAACATTCCGTTGCGATTCGTAAGTGTGGTCAATGCAAACTATTAACTGGGTATCGTCCGGATAGTTAAACACCTGGCAGTCTAGCTTAGCTAGGGCCTCAATCAAGGGTTGGAGATAGATGTTAAAAAGCAGGGGGGGACAACGCCGAACCCTGCGGGACCCCCCAATGGAGGGTACCCTGCTTGCACATGAGAGCACCTAGCTGAACTTTCTGCTGGCGGTCTTCCAAAAAGGAGGTGAACCACTGAAGGGCCGTCCCTGTGACTCCCAGCCGCTGCATACGGGAAATTAGCCCCCCATGATTCACCGTATCGAAGGCGGCTGAGAGATCAAGCAGGATCAGAGCAGAATGGATCTTTTTGTCTGCTGCAAACCGTAGGTCGTCCAAAAGTGAGAGCATCACCAGCTCAGTGCTGTTGTGTGCTCGAAACCCTGCTTGCCGATGGTGCAGTAAGTGGTATTGCTCAGTGTATGATGTAAGAGCTCTGAGCACATGCTGTTCAAGCACTTCAGCCAGGAACGGGAGTTGGGAGATGGGGCGGAAATTCTTCAGATTTTTAGCATCAGCTCTTGCTTTCTTCAGCAGTGAGTACTATTGCTTCCTTGAACTTCTGAAGAACCAATCCGGACCTCAAAGATGAGTTCAAAACGGCCAGGACCTCAGCCTCAACCAGAGGGATGAGCGTTTTGAACACCCTGGGGGGGCAGATGTCCTCCGGGGACCCGGATTTCACTTTAGACACTATACGGGCCAGGACCCCTGGTTCGAGCAACGGGAGCTGATAGAAGTGGGTCTTCAGGGGGTCAGGGGGCTCCTCCTCAACTGGTAGTGGGCAAGGAGCAACCCGCGTGTTTTTAATAGCCAGGATGATATCTTCGACTTTAGTTAGGAAGTAAGTCTGGATTTTGTCGCATTCGGCTTGATTGGAAGTTGGTTTCTGTTCGGACAACCTACTCAGTTCCCTGAGTATAGTGAAGGTCTCTTTTTGCGTGTCACTTGCCTTGCTAATCCTGGCTTCATAATAGGCTGATTTGGTTTTGATAAGAGAGACCTTATAGTGGGCTAATTTGAATTTGAGTATCTCCTTGTCGCCAGGGGCTAGAGATTTCCGCCATAGGCGTTCAGCCCGGCGGAGGACTTGTTTTTCTCCTCTAAGCTCGCATGTGTACCATGGAACTCTAGTAGAGCTGTACAGGGTCTTGGTCCTCCGGATGGGAATGGCTTCGTCTATGGCTGTCTTCAGCCAAGTTGAGAGCCCTGCGAGTTCTAAATCTGGGTCCAAGGACCCGGGCCTAGGAGGTGACGACTTCCTCAGGGCGTCTTCTAGGGTAGTAACATCTAGGTTACTCCAATTACGAAAAGACTTCCACCCCACTGGCGCTTGCTTGAGGCGACTATAAAAAGGGAGGAGAAGCCTAACCAGAAAATGATTAGACCAGCTGCAAGGGGTACAGTCGGCCTGCAGATAGGCCGCTGATGTAGTCCAGATGAGATCTAAGATGTGGCCCTTCTCATGTGTGGAGGACTTCACGACTTGCTGCAGTCCTAAGGTAGTTATGGTATCATCAAGTCTACTGGCCGCGCCTTCTCTTGGCAATAAATCCCAGTGATAGTTAAAGTCTCTGAGGACCAAGATGTGTTGGTATCTAGTCCGGAGATCACTCAATTTCAAAAATAAGTCATTGAATAAAGGTGATGGTTGGGGTGGACGGTACACCACTATCACTATCAGACAGTGCGAGGTCAAGCCGAGCTTAATTCCCAGCACTTACGCCCCATCCAAACTTTCCTCCACTATTTTCTCCGAGGCCAGAGTTCTACGACTAAACAACGCGACCCCTCCCCCTCTTTTGTTGCCCCGGCGGTTACACGTCAGGACAGTGAACTCAGGGGGGAGGGAGGCCACTAGGTCTGGCATTGTTGAGTCATTCAACCAAGTTTCAGAGAGTGCAAGAATGTCCACGTCTGAATCTTGTAACAGAGTGAAGACCTCAAGGCTGTGTTTAATGAGAGATTTCGTGTTTAGAAGGACTATCTTCAAGCCAAGCGGGGCAGCTGGTTGCGCCTGATCCGACTTATTGTCTGTTATCCGCAACAGGTTCTCATCTGCCAGCGACTTGCCCACCTGGACTGAGAGAGTGATCCCCGAGGATGGAGGTCTCAGCTGCAGCAGATCCCTCCTTGAATAGCACCTTAACTGGCCAGGGATCCTGGCCACTGGGCACGTTCGGACGCGGACGGGCTTGCCTTGGGCACGCCCGCTGCGCGCGTCCGCTGCGCGTCCGTTGCAGCATGGATTATATAGACACGAGGGAGGTAAGTTAGAGCGCTAACCCTGAGGGGGCGGGACTGAGCCGAAGCTTTCTTCACACAATCAGCACAAGCTGTGGTGGAACGGAAGCGGCTCGGGGGGGATTGTTGGCGATTCATGAACTGGTGAGTGAAAAACAAAACACACAGCACAGTAAAATGAATTGGCAGAAGTACGTTATTATAAAGCTTTAAAAACAGCGCGATTCCTCCACGTTTTCAGAGCATAACAACAATACAGCAAGCACTAATATATTAACAAAGCGAATAAGTGGCTAAAAAGACTCGCGTATTCAGAGTTTCCCAAGCGAGTATCTTACTGAATTAATGACAAACAGAGAGCGTTACACGAGTGGTAGTCGGTGTCTGATTCGCTGCGGGTCCGTTGCAGCATGGATTATATAGACACGAGGGAGGTAAGCTAGAGCGCTAACCCTGAGGGGGCGGGGCTGAGCCGAAGCTTTCTCCACACAATCAGCACAAGCTGTGGTGGAACGGAAAGCGGCTCGGGGGGGAGTGTTTGCGATTCAAGAACTGGTGAGTGAAAAACTAAACACACAGCACAGTAAAATGAATTGGCAGAAGTACGTTATTATAAAACCATCACCTTGCTGATTGACTGAGATATTCGTTTGGCTGTCTTGAAGATCATTTTTGGGGGTATTTGTTGTGCACTGTATGTGTCACACAATTCCAGTAGTAGGCCATCTGATCGAGGTATTTTCCATCTGCATATCGCCTGCATTGCTGCTTTAATTACTTGTGGGGAAAGTGGCGTTAGTAACAGTGTACTTTTTTGCGTGAGGGAAGGGTAGCAGTGTTCAAATGCCTTCCATTTCTAGTAACTCAGATATTTGATCTATGTAGGGTGTGGGCTCCTCTGAATAAAGGAAAGGTGTATTTAACAGTGTTGGAATATTTTATTTCTGGGTGCAGATTCACTAGCACACCGTTCACGTGGCATGCCGTCAGTTATGGTTGGCTGTCTTCTGTGCAGTAGAGCCCTGCTTGTAGTTTTCCTGAATGGTTCCTCTCTTTGTGACTTCTCTTCATGTATGAGTAATAATGAAGGCATCAAAGTCATTCTCAGGAAGCTGCGTCTGACGTTATAGGTTATGGGGGGCAATTTCACGTGCTGGGTCGTGTGCATGTCCATTTGTATCTGTTTCATGTTCCCTTCCAGCTTAGTCAGGTCTCTCAATAAGGTTTCCTGAACCATTTAATCAGTCTTAATGCATGCATCCTTCAATTTACTTTGAAGGCTTCACATAAGCTCCCTCGCTTTTGTTCTCTTGAAAGTTATAGGTAATTTTATCTCTTAATGTACCTCCGAAAGCTGCCCCTTGAATGGGCTGTGACTTGTAGCTACCAGAATAGTATGCGATAGAGAGATTCCCCCAAGAAATTGTTGTTGTTATGAGGTTATGATTTGATATTGTCCTGTATAGATATTTGAATCTTTCATTGATTTATGTGTTTGAATTATCCCCATTGTCGTAGTGGAAGTCCCACGGTATCCTTATAAAAGCTGTAGATAATACTGTCATAGGATATAATGCAAACAACAGTCACTGCAATAGCTTATCTACTTTCTTTTTTGTAAAAAAGAACCAAATTTAGGTAATAGCCAATCAGGCTACAGCACCCTGTAGAACACTCCCAAGAGAAGATAGGTCCCTGAGATTTTCTACCGCAAGTCGCGTGACATGAAGTTTCGCTGAGCTCTGCTCGATTTGTTTCTTCAATATTACCAGATATCTTCTTGAAAATGTCAGATTCTTCAAAGAAAGGTTTCTTCAGGTCATGTGTAACATGTGGTAAGAAGAGGCTGCATTTTGAAGACCCCCATAAAAACTGAATTTACTGTCTCTACCCCTAGCATAAAATAAAGTCCTGCAAGATTTGTAGAACTTTCTCAACTAAAACCCTTAAAGACAGAGAGGGTAGGTTTTTGATTTGGCTGCAGAGAATGAAAAATAAGGCTGATGTTTCTGATGATGTGGGAAGCTCTGCTCTGCCTCACCTACTTCTCTGGAAAGATCTAAAAGGAGAGAGTGGTCTCAAGAATCTCCTGAGGGTACTAGTAAGCAGGCTTCCAAAAAGTCCCGTCATGAAACAGCAGGTCCCTCACAAAAATTAAAGCATTTATTTTCTACTGTGGAGAAAAGCCATCTGACCTCTAAGCATGAGAAAACCTCTTCAGAGCCATCTATAAAGATTACAGTCTCTAAAAAACCTGTATCGTCGGCGGCACCATCCTCTGGGTCCCCGTCGATGCAGATATCACCGTCTGGGCATGTTTCCTCTGCATCAACGTCTTAGATCTCGTAGTTGAAAAATCCGCTGCGACATCGACAGCGGCTCCACCGACGACGCTTTAAGCGACGGCTAAGGTACAATCAATGCCGACGACTTCCTCGTTGGCGATGTGTTCACAGTCGACGACGAGTTCCTCGTCGACGAGTGCATCCTCATAGACCACATTTGTTCCATCGACGACCACCTCTTCATCGACTACGACCTCAGCGAAGAAGACAGTTCCCACATCGGCGGCGATGGCTCTGATAATTTCGTCTTCAGTTCTTATTATGTCTTCATGGATGACAGAGATACCACTGCTGTCGATGAAGCTGACGATGCTGTATGCCATTCCTGGCCTCAATCGACCATCGACATTACAACTAACAATATTATACCCGTTGACGACTTTTCGTAGACGACACTGTTGACGAGGCGTTTTATCCAAAATCCTTCATTGGTTTCGCCTTTGCCACCTTCAACTTTTTTGGAGGCGTCAAATAAATATGACATGTTTTGCCCTGCTCACAGTCCCTCTCAGCTTCACATCAAGTATCAGGACGACGATGAAAACGACTATGAAGGTTATTATCAACAGGACTTTCATACTCTGAAATGCAAAGATGCAATACATGGAGCCTGTTCGTGAACCCATGGTCCACCTCCCTGTGGCATTAGTCCAAGAATTGCAAGACATGTTGCTGGACTACCATACTCATTTTACTTCATCGAGTGCACCTCCACCGACATCTCTGCCACAAATGTCTGAGCCTTCGCCTAGAACGTCCCCTGTGACAGATAGTGTTTTACCTTCACAACAGCATGATACCTCTGAGGATGGGGAGATAGAGGAAGGTGAACCTCAAGGTACAAAACCAACAGGCAATGAGTGGGAAGATTACGTTATCTCTACACCTGAAAACCTGTCTCCTCAGACAGTGAATTCTCTGCCGGAGGACATTGAAGACTTCCACGCATTAATGGAAAGGGCAGCTTCTCGCTTTCAATTATCAATGACTGTCAAGCAGTCTGACTGCTTTCTTTTTGACTTTAAAGATTTATCTCGGAAAACTATGAGAGCAATATCTATTATAGACCATATTTGGGAGGAAGGTGTAAGTAAAGGTTATGAAAACACCTTCTATAGTTATTGCAGTCTTGCCCAGAATAGATACAAAATATATAAAGTTCCTGATGATGCACCAGCTTGTCTGGTAGGGCACCTGAAACCAGACTCAGTAATCACAAAAGCTGCACAACGGGGGTCAAGGAATCCTTCTGTGCCTATCACCACACCACCTGACAAAGAAAGAAGGCGCCTTCATAATATTGGCAAAAGGTTTACCACCACTTCTGATGGATACATCTGCCAGTGGATTCCTCACCTTGTGAATATCCCCTGCGCCCGCATACTACAGAATTTTTTCCCCCAGCTCCCAACGCCGACGTGGACGTCATAATACCACGGCTCCGCTCGCAAATCCGTATGACGTCACCGGAACCATACGAGAGCCACGTCGGCGTGATGACGTCAGTTCCCTTTTTTCCGTGCCGTCGACGCGTAACGGTTTTCCAGCACTCTCCTGTTGTTTTGTAGTCTCCTTGTGAGTTACTGTTTCTAGAATACTCATGTCTTCGTGGAGGAAGTCAGGATTCATGTCGTGTAGGGAATGTGGGGGTCAAATGTCCATCACTGACCTTCATGAAGACTGCTTATTGTGTCTTTCGTCGGACCATGACGTGGAGGACTGTTCCTGCTGCAGGAAAATGAATCCTAAAGCACTGAAAGAGAGAGAAGCGAAGCATGGCTAAGGCGAAGAAGGAGGGCAGAGGTCGGAAAAGAGACAAGTCGAAGCCGGAGTTGTCGACTTTGCACACGTCGAAGTCGAGAAGACACAAGAAGAAGAGGAAGCATAGCTCTTGGCGCCGATCGTCGAAGAGTAAGGCTTCGAGGTAGCCGTCACCTCGACGTCGGAGTAAGGACTTTGTCTCTCCTTCGCCTTCTCCTCGTGTTTCTCCGGAGAAGTCACCTTCGCCCAAGTTAACTCTGGCTTCCGACGCCGAGCCGGAGCAGGTTGTTGATCTTTCGCTTGTGCCCGAAGGTGAACCTGTGGCTCCAGTAGAGGATTCTTCGGCTCCGGCTCCAGCTACTCCTCGGCCGGATTCAGGTTCAAACCCATACCCGCATTTCCCGACTCCAGGTGCGGATCCGACGCATTTCCTTAATGCTATGTATGGTGTTTTCCAGAGAGCAGCCTTCCCATCCGGTGCACCTTCAGGTCGCCGACTCCGCGTACGGCACCGCCGACGCCATGTCCTCGGATCCGTTCTCGAAGAGAGGCTCAGAGGATTATAGAGGAAGAGCAATATCGGGCAGAGGAAGTGGAGGAAGGTGAAGTGGGTGACTCCACTGATGAATTTGAAGGTATTCAGGAGGCAAGTGGATTGGACACTACTCCTGAATGGGAGCATTCTTCTTCCAGGTCTTCTCCCCCTCAAGAGTTGGTTCCTTACCATTTGGCTATCAGGAAGGCTGCGGAGCTGTTGGACTTACAGTTGCCTTCTGCGGAATATAAGCCAAACCTTTTGACTGAAGTCCTTCATTCTCCTTCTTCCATTGTTGAGCCTCTGTTGCCTTTTAATGAGGCTATCTTGGAGCCTGTCATGGACGTTTGGCACAAGCCACTTTCTTCACCTGCGGTTTCCAGAACTGTGGCGAGGAGCTATAGAGTGACTCCGGGGGATCCGAGCTTCCTTTCCTCGCACCCTTCTCCAGAGAGTCTTGTAGTGCAGGCATCCTGTTCAAAACGATCTTCAGGTGCTTTTCCACAGGCTCCAGCTGACAGGGACTCAAAGAAGATCGAGCAGACGGCTAAAAAGGTCTTTTCTTCTGGAAGTATGGCACTTAAATAAGCAAATGCCACTTGCTTTTTGGGCCGCTACGTTCATGCTTTGATGGACTCTGTGAAGCAGTTAGCTCTAAACTGCCTGACGAGGAGAAGGGCTCTTTTATGGAGGTTGTTGCAGACACTCAAGCTGCTGCTAGGCAAGTTATTCAATCGGGCCTAGATACGACTGATTCCGTGGCCAGAATTATGGGATCTTCTATAGCCACTAGAAGGCAGGCTTGGCTTCGCTCTTCCGGTCTCTCTGCGGATGTTCAGGCCACTTTGGTTGACTTACCTTTTGATGAGGAAAAGCTTTTTGGGGAAAAAGCGGATTCCGCCCTGCAAAGATTCAAGGATAGCAGAGCTACTGGGAAATCTTTAGGTTTGGAGACGCAGTCAAAAGGGTTTGGCTTCAGGAAGTATAAGGGATTTGGGAGGTCATCCTTTCGTTCCTTCCGTCAACCTCAGCAGCAGCAGCAACAAAATCCTCTCTACAGATCCTTTAGAGGAAGACAAAGGGGTCGACGTAGTTCTGGCCGCAATCCCTCCTCCTCCTCAGCCTCCTCTGCTCCCAATGAGGCTACAGGGAAGCAGCCCTAGATACCCCATCCTGGATCATGTGAGGCCTGTTGGGGGTCGGGTGTCCCACTTTCTGCGAGGTGGTAAATCGGTCACGACGGACCTTTGGGTTTTAAACCTTGTGGAGAATGGGTACGCCCTTCCCTTTCGGGAATTTCCTCCCCTTTACCCTCCTTGCCAAGGTTTTTGCTCAGAGAACCATCTGCTTCTTCTGCAGAAGGAGGTTCTTGCATTGCTACAAAAAGGTGCGATAGAGGTGGTTCCAGAGCAGGAAAGGAGTCAGGGATGCTACTCCCGGTATTTCCTGATTCCCAAAAAGGACGGCAGATCGCGTCCGATCCTGGACCTCAGAGTCTTGAATTTTTACCTGAAGAAGGAGAAATTCAAGATGCTAACCCTTGCACAGATTCTTCAAGCGTTGCAGCAAGAAGACTGGATGGTGTTGATCGACTTGCAGGATGTGTATTTCCACATCCCAATCCTGAAGTCGCACAGGAAGTATCTCCGTTTTACGGTTGGGTCGCAACACTACCAGTTTGCGGTTCTCCCGTTTGGTCTTACTACTGCACCTCGAGTCTTCACCAAGGAGATGGCGGTGGTGGCTGCCCATCTCAGGAGGTCGGGGATTCCGGTTTTCCCCTACTTGGACGACTGGCTTCTGAAAGCAGAGTCGCCAGGGATGGTGCAACATCATCTGCAGGTAACATCTCAGCAGTTATTCAACTTGGGTTTTTCAATCAATGTGCCCAAATCTCACCTGGTGCCCTCTCAGCGCAACCTGTTCATAGGGGCGGTACTGGACACTACTGTGTGTCGAGCATTTCCTCCTCCGCAAAGAATTCTCGACATTCAGTAGATGATCCCTTTATTCCACAATAGAGCGGTTGTTCCAGTTCTGAAGGTCCTTCGCCTGCTCGGTCTGTTCGCCTCCTGCGTTCTGTTGGTCAACCATGCACGCTGGCACATGAGGGCGCTCCAGTGGTGTCTTCGCAGGCAGTGGTATCAGCACAACGGAGATCTCAGTGAGTCAGTCAGGATCTCCAGAGAAGCTGTAGCGGATCTGTCTTGGTGGAGCGTGGAGGGCAACCTGTCTCAAGGAAAGCCCTTTCCTCCAACGGTGGCCACAGTGATAACGGATGCCTGCACCCTGGGGTGGGGTGCTCATCTGGGGGATCTGGAGATCAAGGGTCTTTGGTCTCCAGAGGAAAGATTGTCTCATATCAATCTTCTAGAATTGCGGGCGATACGTTTGGCGCTCAAGGCCTTCCTCTCTTCCCTTCGCGGTCAGTCGGTACAAGTCCTGACGGGCAACACTACCGCGATGTGGTATGTCAACAAGCAGGGAGGAGTAGGGTCGTACCGTCTCTGCAGAGAGGCTTTGCGACTCTGGTCCTGGGCTCAGGACCATCGGATTTGTTTGATGGTGAATCATCTGGCCGGGGTGCTGAATGTACGTGCGGACAGTCTGTCGACAGTTTTCCGCCGACCACGAGCGGAGGCTTCATCCAGAGGTAGTTCAGCACATCTTCCGGACGTGTGGGACTCCTCGAGTGGGCCTTTTTGCCACTCTCTAGAACGCGCATTGCCCGTCATTCTGCAGTCTCCAGTTTCCGATGCAGGGGGCATTGGAGGACGCGTTTCAGTTGAGTTGGGGCTCACAACTCCTTTACGCGTTTCCTCCCATACCCTTGATTCCTCGGGTTCTGAGGAAGATTCGCCAAGACCGGGCCCAAGTTATATTGATCGCCCCGGATTGGCCAAGAAGGGTGTGGTACACAGATCTACTTCACTTTTCGTCGCACCCTCCGCTCCGTCTCCCTCTCAGGGCAGACCTCCTCTCGCAGTCGGAGGGGCAGGTTCTACACCCCCACCTCCAGAGCCTGCATCTTCATGCCTGGAGATTGAATGGGGCAACCTGAGTTCCTTCTCTCCCGCCGGACGTAGTGGATGTTATCTTATCATCCAGGCGACACTCCACTAAGTCGATTTATTCCTACAGGTGGTCGAAATTTGTTAAATGGTGTGGAGAGAGATCCATTGACCCTTTAAAAGCCCATCTTTCTAATGTGCTTCAGTTTGCTCTTTTCTTGGCTCAGCAAGGTTGTGCTGTGGCCACAGTTAAGGGCTATTTGTCAGCCTTATCGGCTTTTCTGTGTCTTCCGGATCAGCCGTCGTTGTTTAAATCTTCTATTGTTTTAAGATTTATCAAAGGTCTTACTAACAGGTTTCCACCTACTCCCTTTGTAATGCCACAGTGGGACCTTAATCTTGTCTTAACTTTTTTGATGGGGTCCCCTTTTGAGCCCCTTCATAGCTGTCCTTTGAGACTGTTGTCTTTTAAAACGGTCTTTCTTGTAGCCATAACCTCGACAAGGAGGGTGAGTGAGCTTCAAGCTCTTAGTTCGAAACCCCCGTTTTTATCCTAACATTTTTTTATTTTTTTTATTTGTTTTGTTTCTCATAAACATGTACAATTTTAACATGAGTTAATATCATAAAGTAAAACAATTTCTCAGAGCATATTATGAATTGACGGTTCCTCGAAATCCACACATTAGTCCAAACGGAGCCCAGATCAAAGACGTATTACATTGTTACTTAATAGCTGGGTATGAAAGGGGTCAAACATAATTGTGCAGCCCCATTTAGCGCAAACCAGCAACATCAGCCGCGCCCCTGCATGCTTGCGAAACTACCAACCCACGTACCATCTATTCGTATTGTGTTGCATCTCATGTAATAGCATCAACAGTGACGTAATTGTTGTCAGTTGGATGTGACAGAAGATAGCTCTTAAGGGGACCCCAGATATCCACGGGCTTAGAGGCAGAGGGTAGAAGCTCCGCGTACCTGAGCAGAGCGTCCTGACAACGCACCATGTCTTGTATCCATTCTTTAAATTAAGGGGCTCTGCCCCTTCCCCAGCGACAAGCTACTCGTCTCTTTGCCAACAAAAGAGCAACAGTTATGAATCTGCGATTCGGTTTCTTGATTGTTTTGGTGTACCCCAGTAGCGCCTGCGTCGGAGTCGGGATTAGGGGGATGTTAATCATCTCAGAGAGGCCCGAGTACACTTGCTGCCAGTATCTAGTGATGTCAGGGCATCCCCATGCTAGATGTAAGAAGTCCGCTGCCGGCGCATGACAGCGCCCACACCGGTCATCCTCTCGGAGGCCATATCTGCACATCTGAGCGGGAGTGCAATAAAGCCTGTGCAAAAATTTGTAGTGAATAATCCTAAATCTACTGCTGGATGAGATCTGCTCAGTTTGTTGGCAGCAAAAGCACCAAAGTTCGTCCTCCAGGGGCGTGCCCAGTTCCTCCTCCCATCTAGTGCGTGCTTTACCGGGTCCAAGGTCGAGTGAGTTGTGGATTGTGTGATATAATTTAGAGACTGCGTGTGCAGGGGAGTCAGCTTGAAGCAGCTGGTGCAGTGGCTCCAGCGTGGATGGTTCGTTAGGATATATAGAAATGTGTCCATGGGTGTAGGTGTCAGATCCCCAAACATATGTGTTATTGAACGAAAATGGCCCCCCTGGTAGAGATCTCCCCATGTCCTAATTTTAAGTTTGGTCATCATGTTTTTAAACAATTGTTCTTGTAGTAGAGGTATTGAAGGATGGTACGCTAGCGGGAGCAGTGGGGAATAGATTAGCGATGTTTGGACTTTACGCGCTATGTGCCGCCAAGCAAGAATGGAGCTAGAGATGGGAGTCTGGTACACCGCCTGTGTCTCAGGTTTACTAAATAATGCCCCCTCAAGCGGGACGGGAGCCGCAAGCCAATGTTCAACAGCCACCTGAGGCATAAAAGGAGGGGGATGGATCCAATAGTAGACGAATTGTGCCTGTGCGCTGTGATAGTATAGCTCAAAATCTGGTATATCAAAACCTCCCTGCGCAAAAGGGCGGATCAACATATCCCAACTCAGCCTAGGTCGTTTACCACTCCACACCAGCCTAATGAGTTCAGAGCGCAAGAATTTGAAAAAGGACTTTCCCGGGTGATAAGGGATGTTGAGAAATAGATAAAGGAGTTTTGGTAGAATGACCATCTTAATGAGGGACGCTCGTCCTGCCATGGAGAGAGGGAGCGTAATCCATCTGGTCACTTACGTCTGAATAAGGTCTATTGTACGGCCATAATTCAGCCGCATTAGTTCCTCTCGATCCCGAGAGATCATTATTCCCAGATATCTGACTTCACCGTCACACCATTGCAAAGGGTAATCGAGGGGGAATGGTTGCGCCGCCGCTGTGAGTGGGAAAATAGTAGATTTTCCCCAATTTATGTGAATTCCTGACAGTACAGCGAAGCGTATGAATTCTCTCAAGATTGGATTAAGAGTGACGGCTGGATCTCTGATGTAAGGCGAAATGTCATCCGCGTAAAGGGATATTAAAACCTGTCTCTGAAAGCAACGCAAAGCTTTGTCTCGGTGGTGTTGCCGAAGCCGGGCCGCTAAGGGCTCAACGGCCAGTGCAAATAAAAGGGGAGACAAGGGGCACCCCTGGCGAGTGCCCCTTGATATCCCGAATGCCTCGGATATACGGCCATTAATACCCACCCTGGCCACGGGATTATGATAAAGTATTGTGATCCACCGCGAGAAACCAATGGGTAGTCCCATGTTGCGTAGTATACAAAGGAGGTAGTCCCATTCCAATGAGTCGAATACTTTGGTGGCGTCTAAAAACACTGCCACCATCGGTAAGGTAGGGTCGACATTCTGCAGTACCGAGAATAAGGTACGCAGGTTATGTGAGGTAGCTCTGCCGGGAATAAATCCCGCTTGATCGGATAACACTAGGCCCTCCATCAATAACTTCAGGCGATTAGCCAGTACCTTAGTTAAGATCTTAGCATCACAGTTGATCAGGGAAAGGGGGCGATAAGAATCGCAGAATTGAGGTGGTTTCCCGGGTTTAAGCAAGGAGGTAATTAAGGCCTCCTGCATCGATGGCGGAAGTGAACCAGACTCGTGTGCCTCCTGGAAGACCTCTCGAAGCACCGACGCCAGTGTGTCCACATAGGCCTTGTAGAAGTCAATAGGCAGACCATCTAACCCCGGCGCTTTTCCGGATGTCATCTGCCCTATTGCATCTCTGATTTCATCCAGCCCTATTGGAGCCGCCAAGAACTCCCTTTGATGATCCGGCAACCACCCCAAGGTGAGCTCACTCATGTAATCATCCATTTCCAAGGTACCCACCCTGGTAGTGGTGTATAACGTTGCATAATGTTTGGTGAAAGCGGCCATGATCGATTGTGTGTCTCGTAGGAGTTCACCTCCATCACCCTCCAACTCCATGATAAAATTAGACCACCGTGTGGGCCTCACAACTCCCGCCAGAAACTTCCCCGGTCGCTCTCCCTCTCCGTACGCCCTAGCCTTGAAGTATTTACTGCGAAAGTTAGCCTCCCTGTCAGCAGTGGATTTATAGTCAGTCAGTGCTATTCTGTATTGAACTTGTGCGTCTACATTGGTAGCGAAGTCCATTCGAGACTCCAACTTGTGCAGTGTGCATTCCAATTTATGTAGCGTGTTACGTAGCGCTCGCAGTACCCCAGCGCTCCTGGAGATGCAGACCCCCCCTAATGGTAACTTTCAGCACCTCCCACATAGTTGCCATACACTCTACCGAACCCCTGTTATGTGCGAGGAAGTCCTCAATGTCATGTCCAAATTCTGTACGAAAAAGTTCATCAAGTAAAAAGTTGGGCTGTAGTCTCCATGTAGGTGGTTTCCCCACCACGTCCAGTAACCGAAACTCGGCCAGCACTGGGGAATGGTCTGAGAAGGTGCGACCCACATGCCGTACCGCAGATAAAGCAGGAGCCATACCTCGAGAGATTAAGATGTAGTCCAATCTAGCCCAGGAAGCGTGCGCCGTGTTCCAGTGTGTGCCTTCTGTCAAAGTCGGGTGTAGGTGTCGCCAAGCATCTATGACGTCTTGGTTGTCGCATATGTCCCACAAGTACCTATACGTGTTAGTATAGTGATGTGCAGAGGGGTTAGATCTATCCATGACCGGATTAAGAACTGCATTAAAGTCTCCTCCCCATATCATGTGTGTTGATCCTATGTCTCTTATCTTATTCCAGAGGGCAATACAACTGCTAGGGTCATCGTGGTTGGGGCCATAAGAGCAGGCCAAGGTGATGGTTTCATTGCCAATTCTGCCCCACATTAAACAGTACCTCCCCTCCCGGTCAACCGCATCACCCAAAGGAGTGTAAGGGATATTTCTTTTTATCAGTATAGCCGTACCTCTCGCGTATGAAGAATATGGTGCAAATACAGAGTGCGCCGCCCATCGAGAAGCGAAACTACCCCGGCGTTGTGGGTCCATGTGAGTTTCCTGTAAAAATACGATGTGTACACTCAATCTATCTAACGCATGCACTATATTTCTGCGCTTCCTGGGGTCGTCTAGTCCCCTAACGTTCCAAGTGATGGTGGAGTTCAGACCCCCTAAATTAGTATCGGTGTGGCTGACTCGGCTCTCTCCCCCAATAGGATTGCGTCTGTTCAACTTGGGTTCCGAAAAATATATGTCCTATTTCTGCCTCCATCCGGACCACGTCCGGGATCCATTCAACTCTATGCTCTGTATCAATGTCCAGTACATTTTTACCCAAAACATAAACAATTCCCTGAGAACATCCCCCCCCACCCACGCCGACATCCCAATCATGCCGGGTATGTTTCCCCCTCCTCACAACCTCAAACATCCACATCATAACCCTAGAGGGGCACACCCGTATTGGGGGACACATGGGGTCCAGACCCGCCTTAATTTTCCCCCTGATATTACACCCGCTGCACGCCGGTCACAACAACTAGCGGCAATTGCGGGAAGGGGTGAAAAAATGCCAGGGCGATTGACCTCTATACCAAAACGCAAACCCTGAGATTACTGCAACTTTACAGCTGTTAGGTGATGTGTAAAACAGACATTGCCAAGTGGGAGCCAGACATATCATAAGGTGGAACTAGCACTAATGCCATATATGTAGAATAGCCTCCGGAGAGTACCTCCCCCGATCAGTCCAGTGCCGATGTAGGCGAGCGGGAACGCGACCGCTCCGAGGGGGACCGAGTAGTGTCATGGAGTCGCTTATTGTCTTTCAGAAAGTGTTCCACTTGAGCTGGATCTTGAAATAGATGCTGTTTGCCCTGGTAAACAATACGTAACTTAGCAGGGTAGATCATGGTTTATTGGATGCCCCTCTGAAGAAGCCTTTTTTTTCTCTGCCACAAACTTACGTCTCGCATCCTGTACTGATTGCGTGAAGTCCGGATAGAAGGAAAGCGTGACGTTTTCAAACTGAACCGGTTGTTTCTCCCGGGCAAGACGTAGCAAAGTGTCCCGGTCTCGGTAGTTCAAGAATCGGATAATGATGAGTCTCGGGGGGGCACCTGGTATGGGCCGAGGGCACGGTGGGCCCGCTCCACCACCAGTTGTTGGGAGAATGCCTCCGGACCGAACAGGTCAGCCAAAAGCTTCTCAATGAAGACTTCCATTTTTCCCACGTTGGTGGATTCTGCAAGTCCTACAAGGCGCACATTGTTTCGGCGCGATCGCGATTCTAAGTCTTCGCTCTTATCAGCGATCACCTTTAGAAGTCTCTCCATCTGTGAAACCCTGGTAGCAGTGGCCGCCGCACCATCCTCCAGTCCAGAAACACGCTGTTCCGCTTCCTTCACTCTTTCCTCCTGTTGGTCCATGCGATGCACCACAGAGTCCAGGCGTTTAGACATGTTGTCTAACTTAGAGTCTATAGAGGTGAGACTCGTTTGCATACTGAGCAGGAGCGCCTTCCAATCCACTTCCATGCCGTCTCCCTCATCAGAGTCGCCATCCTCCGCTGGTGGGTGTAGGGGCTGTTTTTTCTTTTTGTGGGACTCAAAGGGGAGCTTAGATTGTTTAGTGTCTGTTTTCCCCATGTTGGCGATGCAGGGGGGGGGACACACCACACGGTAGCAGGTTCGGAGCACCCACCCCGCCTCTCCACCCAGCAGAACCAGCAGTCGTCCAAATACAGGGAAGTATTAATTGGCCCGACGAGGTCCTCGCACCACCCCTCAAAAATGTAGAAACCTTTTCTTCTGGTGTTGAAATGGGCCAAAGGATCGATGGGGCGGCCCCCGGCGAGTCCCCGGAGCGATCCCCTCGCCGAAGGCTCTCAAACAGTTAAACTCTCCTCTCCTCTTCCGAGGGCCAGGGGACCGTCAGCCAGCAAGGGGCTCTACGGAAGGCCCCCAGTTGTTTATGAGTGCCGAGGAGGGTTATGGTCTGGAGGGTCTGGAGGGTGCAACTCGGTCAGGGGTAATGGAGGTATACCTCCCCTTCCGCTCCTCTTGTGCTGTGTCTCCGTATGGCAGTGCTGGAGCCTCTCTATCACCCTCGCTGAGCCCAGAGGCACGATCCCGATTATTCCTCCCACGCCTGTCTCACCGTGTAATCAGGTCGCTGGGTGGCGTCCCGAAATCACTGGGGCTTCCGGCTGCCCTCTTGTGGCTCGCAGCAACGCCGCCTGGATCTTGCGGCCTTGCGCCCTCGGCGAATCCCCGGCCCTGCGTGCCCTCGCACGCCACTCGTCTCAGTCAGGAAACGCCGTCGCCGCTTCCGCGGGCAGGAAGATCGCCCAGTACTCCGGATAGCGAGGTCCGTTCAGTTTCAAAGTTTCAGCAAGCGTGCTTGCATGTGTTCTGCTCCGTTATTTCGATTTGGGTGCGGGTTTCCGTTCTCGTGGATGAGCTGGAGGATGGAATGATCGCCTGGCTGGCGAGAGCCTCACGAGTGTGCAGCCATATTGGTCTAGTGCCCCTCCGTTTTTATCCTTACATGCTGAAAGGATGGTCCTCAGGACCAGGGCTGCTTTCCTACCTTAGGTATGGGGAAGTCCATTACTCTTCCCTGTGTTTTATCCTCCCCCCTCACCCTTTCAAGGAGGAGGAGAGACTTCACCGATTGCACCCTAAAAGAGCTGTGAGCTTTTATTTGGACAGAACAAAGGATTTTCGTTTGGATGATCAGCTCTTCGTGGGCTATATTGGACACTCTAAAGGCAAAGCTGTGCACAAGCGCACTCTGTCCAGGTGGATCATCCTAACCATCAAGATCTGCTACGCCCTTGCTGGTAAGGTTCCTCCTGAGGGTATTAAAGCTCATTCAACTAGAGCTAAGTCTTCTACCTCTGCTTTGGCCAGGAATGTTCCAGTTGCAGACATTTGTAAGGCCGCGACTTGGGCCTCCCTCCATACTTTCGCAAAGCATTATTGCTTAGACTCTGAGATGAGGAGGGAGGGCTATTTTGCGCGCTCTGTCTTGCAGGACTTTGTGGTATAGGAAGGTGGACACACTCCTCCAGGAGTGGGACTGCTGTGGAAATCTATTCACAAGATGAGGAATCCACTGGCAGATGTATCCATCAGAAGAACAAGTTACTTACCTTCGGTAACGCTTTTTCTGGTGGATACAGTATCTGCCTGTGGATACCTCACTGGCTCACCCGCCTCCCCGTTGTCCACCTTTGTATACCTTAAAGGATGCTTTGTTTGACATGTTGTTTTACATTGTTTCTTCTTTCTATCTGGTACACTTATAGGAAATGCTTATGTTCTTTAGCTTTCCTTTTTGTATATGTACTATGTATATTTGTTTGAATGTTGTATACTATGTATACTTTGATTCTGTTGTCGGTCCACCTGTTCGCCTCGGAGGCACGGAAAAAATGGGTGGAACTGACGTCATCACGCCGACGTGGCTCTCTTATGGCTTCGGTGACATCTTCCGGAGTCGCGAGCGGAGCCGTGGTATTATGACGTCCATGTCGGCGTGGAGAGCTGGGGAAAAAATTCCGTAGAATGCTGGCGCAGGGGATATTCACAAGGTGAGGGATCCACAGGCAGATACTGTATCCACCAGAAAAAGCGTTACCGAAGTTAAGTAACTTGTTCTTCAGGCACTACTGTGTGCACGGCTAACGCACTAGCGATATTGGGAAGATGCAACCGCCAAATGTGTTCCGATATGGCTCCATACGTGGACCTCCTTCCAGAGGACAAAAGGCTAGAGGCAAGAAAAATTCTTCTTGAAGGAAAGAGGTCTGCATCAGAGATCATTGATGCTTCCATGGATGTGCCTTCTCTAGCCTTTCATCAGCTCGCTAGAGCGGCTGTCCTTAAGCGACATTTAGAGTAACAACATTTCGCCCTGAGGTGCAAAGCAAAATGCTAGATATGTCTTTTGATTGCAATGCGCTTTTTGGTAAGCATATTGATGACGCCTTGCAGACCATTAAGGCAGACACCGAGAAGGCTTTGGGCACATTCCATACCAGGAAGACCCCATTTTATGGAGTACGTGGTAGAGGAACTTATTCATTTCACTGAGGTTACCAAAAATACCAACCTCAAAATATACCTCATTTCGCCCTTCCTACCTACATCAACAGACATATTGTGAACCATCACAGGCTGCATCCTCCAGGCAACCCAGGTGGAAACAACTGGTGCAGTCTAGGGATACTGTTAGGAAATAGTGACAAGGTCTAGGCACCTGCTGCTCTCCCCACTATCATTTTAGCCACAGGAACTCTCATTTCACACTATTTCAGTAAATGGCAAAAATGTACCACAGACAGATGGGTCCTGGATATAATAAAATATAGCCGTACCCTTGAGTTGTCACAGTACCACCTCCTCACCCACCACAAAAACCTCTACCATCCCATCTTCAGTTACTAAAAAAAGTAGCATTTCTCATGCTAAAAAAAGGAGCAATAGAATCTGTACCACACTCTCAAAGGGTAATGGGTTTCTACTCCCTCTTTTTCCTTTTAAAGAAGAAATCGGGAGAATGGCATCCCATTCTAGACCTCCGAAAGCTCAACAAATACCTGCAGTAAAAATCTCTCCTCATGGTAACTCTCTAGGAGATTTTACAGCTTTTGAACCATTTGGATTTTCTGGCCACCCTCGATTTACAGGATGCGTATTTCCATATTCCTATTCATCCCAAGCATCTAAGGTTCCTCCGTTTCACTGTGGTAGGTGCGCATTATCAGTTCAAGGTCCTTCCCTTCGGCATCTGCTCAGCTCCTCTGGTTTTTACCAAGTGTCTCGCTCCCGTGGCAGCACATCTACGATTAAGAGCTTACAGATTTTCCCGTATCTCGACAACTGGCTAGTGAAGGCTCCTTCTCTTCACCAGGCCTCAGAGGCCATTTCATTCTGCCTATAACTGTTTCGCTCTCTAGGGCTTGCAGTCAATTTCCAAAAATCCGTTTTCGCGCCTTCTTAATGGATACATTTTCTTGGAGCAATTTTGGATACTGTTAGCAATGGGGGCCTCTAGTTGACAAGGGTTTGCACTTTTGTCCAAGTAGGGACCCTTCTTCCTAGTCAGGGTAAGGGGGATACACTTCTAAATTAACCCCTGCTCACCCCCTTGGTAGCTTGGCACGAGCAGACAGGCTTATCTCAGAGGCAGTGTGTTAAGCATTTGTGCATGCATACAGTAACACAGTGAACACTCTACAAATGGACACCACATCAGTTTAGAAAAATAAGCAAACGTTTATCTAAGCCAACAAAACATCCAACATACAATACTGTAAAAATAGTTACTGTGCAAAATAACCTTTAAATTGCAGGAGAAACGTGAAAAACACAGTTCCTCCAACTCGGTAGCACCTTTGGGGGCTAAAGCGATACTGAACACAACAGAGTCTATCAATTCCGGCCAACCGAGTCGGTACGGGTTAGCGAAAACATAGACAGACTCGGAGACAGTATCTTTCTTGTTGCGGCCGATACGATGGTACGAGCCGGTCAGGGGAAACTGTCGCGGTTGCGATGTGAGATGGAAGCGTTGCAGCAGGTGGTGTCCTCACGACTCTGTGCAGGCAACGGCTCTTTGACTGAGTCGGTGAGGCCAAGGCTTGCGTTGTAGGGTGAGGCGGTGCTCGATGCGGTGCTGGCAGGTCACTGTGCAGCGACGGAGTCGGGCGGCAACGGATTCGGTGACATCTGTGCAAAGCAGTGCGGAGTGTGATACCCACAGGATGGGGTGCAAACAGCGGCTCGTTGACGGAGTCAGTGAGACCAGGGTTGCGTTGCGAAGCAAGGCGATGCGCTCTGCTGTGCCTTCAGGACACAGAGTCTGTGACGGACTCGGTGAGGGAGCTGGTTGCCCTTTTCTTCTGCGGCGACTGGAACCAGGGGAACCAGAGATGGTGCACAGAAGGATGATGAGGTATTTGCTGTTCCTAAGACCTCTTGAACAGGGGGCAAGCTCCACTTCAAGCCCTTGGAGATACTTTCTCAAGCAGGATACACGCACATTTCCTTTCCTTGGCAGAAACAGCCTCTGCAGGCCAACCCTAGACAGCACACAGCAAAGTGACAGTACTCCTCCTCCAGTTTCTCCAGCTCTTCTCCTTGGCAGAGGTTCCTCTTGAAGTCCAAAAGTGATCTCAAGTTCTGGGGTCTAGCCCCCAATATTTATACAGCAAAATCCTTTGTTCTCTTAAGGCAGAGAGTGTCTGTGCCCAGCAAAAACCAGTTTTGTCCTCATTGGTGCAGCTTCCTGGCAGGCGGTGGAGACAGCATTGTGGAAGGCAGACCAGGCCCATTCAGGTGAAAAGAAATCTCCTCCCCCCTACTCTAAATGCAGCCCAGGTCTATTCAGCCCAGCCCTGACTCATCCAGACTCTCTGGAGCCACTACACCTCCCCAACCCCTGTCACACTAAAGCCAGACAGTCAATAAACATCCTGACAGAAGCACACTGGATGGCTGTGCAAGAAAAGATCTACTTTCTAAAAGTGTTATTTTCAAACACAAAATGTAAAAATCACCCTCACTAAAAGATGCATCTTCACATTCTGAGTTCAGGCATATCATACTTTATTTTCCTATCTTGTTCCCTTGGGGTAGTTATGTTTATAAAATTTTATAAGCAAACTCCCCATTCTATCCTATTGGAACAGATAGCCTTGCAATAGTGAAAAACGAAATTGGCAGTATTTCACGATCAGGACATGCCACACACACAGGGCATGTCCTACGTTTCACTTACACTGCACCCTGCCCACAGGGGTACCTTGGGCCTACCTTAGGGGTGATCCATATGTAAGAAAAGGGAAGGTTAGGGCCTGGCAAGTGGGTGCACTTGCCAGGTCGACATAGCAGTACCAGACTGCACACAGGCTCTGCAATGGAAGGCCTGAGTTAAATTTACAGACTTGATTTACCAGCCCTGGGCACACACAGTGCACTGTAGTAGGGACTGACTAGTAAATCAAATATGCCAATAATGGAATCACGAATCCATAACAATCATTTACAAAGGGAGCACTTGCACTTTGGCACTGAACAACAGTAGCAAGCTGCCCAAAGCATTTAGACCAGCAAAAGCACACAGCAATAACATAGGAGGCAAAGACAAAAATACAGGGAGAACCCAAGCCAATGGTGCCAGGTCTAAGAGATACTCTCCAAAACAAGGCATTCTTGTCCACAGAAAGACAAAACACCATACTATCGCTGGCTCACAGTCTATCCAAAAGAGAGTTCGCTTCTGTCTACTCAAATCCTTTCTCGGCATGATGTCCTCTGCCATCCTCATGGTGCCTCACACACGTCTCGGGATGAGACCTTTCCAACACCAGTTGGAGAAGCAATGGCTTCAGGTGACCGGATCATTCAAGGACATTATTCAGATCACTCCGGTCATGAAAAAAGCACTTCCTTGGTGGCACTCCGCCAGCAATCTCTCTATGGGCCTGATATTCTTCTCTCCACTTCCAGAGTTCGTTCTGACCACAGATGCTTAATTGCAGGGCTGGGGGTCCCTCCTTCAAGACCTTTAAGTAAGTGGCAAATGGAGTCTCTCTCTCTCCAAGATGCACATCAATTTCCTGGAATTGAGGGCAATTTTCCTAGCTCCTCAGTCGTTTCTCCCAAGAATACGAGCATCCTCCATCCTCATTCGTAAGGACCCAACCACCTGCATGCACTATCTCAACAAGCAGGAAGGCACGAGGTCTCCAATTCTATCTTTGGAAGCTCAAAAGTTCTGGAAGTGGGTGTTACTGCATCACATCATCATTAAGGCAGAACATCTTCCAGGAGTGAGAAACAACCTAGCAGACACCTTGAGCATAATAGGTCAAACATGCCTGATCAGTTGTTTTTTGACTCCATCTTCCAGAAACACCCAACTTAGACCTCTTTGCATCTCAAGAGAACCAAAAATACCAGTTCTTCACGAGCAGGGAACCTCGGAGGGGATCATGGGGGAATACGTTTTCAATAAGTTGGTCAGAAATCTTTGCTTATGCTTTTCCCCATGCTCTCTCATCTCCAGAGTTCTAATGAAAATGAAAAGGAAACTATGCTGGCTGATCCTCATTGCTCCACGTTGACCCCGCCAGCATTGGTTCACGGAGCTACTCTTACTGTCGGAGCCCAAGCCTTATCTCCTGCCAGTAATAACGACTCTACTGACCATGAACAAAGGACAAATCCTGCTCCCGCACCCAGCTTCTCTTCAGTTGCATGCTTGGCACCTGAATTCAATGAATTAAAAGATTTAGACATTCCCCAGGACTGTAGGGATGTGTCGTCCAGGACTAGAGCTGAGTCCACCATTAAACTGTACAGATTACCATGAAAGCATTTTTGCCTTTGGACTGATATTCACCCTCTTCTCTCATCTCCGGAACAACTCTTGCCTTATCTACTCTCTTTGGCAAAGCCAGGACTGGCGTATGCTTCAGTGAGGGTCCACCTTGCAGATATCTCCCGATACAGGCACACTTCCGATGCTTCTTCCCTTTATTCCTCTCACATCATCAAACAAGTCATGAACGGGTTATTCAGGACTGTTCCGCTCTTTCGGCCTCCTCTGCCGGAATGACATCTCAATATGGTCCTATTTCAACGAATGAAACCACTGTTTGAACCAATTCACAAAATTGAGCTCAAGTTTCTCACTTGGAAAGTGGCATTGCTTCTCGCGCTTACCTCCGCAAGGATAGTAAGTAAAATCAAAGCTTTCACTATACAAGAACCCTAGCTCCGTTTTACTGAGAACAAATACTAAATTATCCGCGAAGGTTCCAACTCCATTTCACCTTAATGAACCTGTAGTCCTCCGCACTTTTTTTCAAAATCCCTCCTCTCCAGCAGAGAAATCTCTTCACTCCTTAGATATTAAACGATGCCTTAAGTTTTATTTGCAAAGGACTAAGCGGCTATGCAGAACGGATCAATTGCTGGTCTCTTATGGGCCTCAAAACTTGGTGCGGCTGTCACAAAGAGGACTTTTGCAAGAAGGATTGCTGCACCTATTCAGCTCTGTCATACTAAGGCTTGTAAACCGCTTATGATCAAGGTCAAGGCACATTCTACAAGGGCAGTAACCTCTTCTGCTGCTGTTTTTGCTGGTGTCCTGTTGGACAAGATTTGCCATACAGCTGCATGGAAGAGTGCACATGCTTTCACGTGGCATTATTGTTTGGATCTGGCAGCTGTAGGACAGGTGGTCTTACGTCATCTGTTTCAATAAGGTAAGCCTCTACTATTAGAGGTATTTCTTCCTTTTTCATTTATGTGTTTGTACTATTGTAAAGTTGTGGTATGCTGTTTTTCAATTTCACATGTTACATTGTTCATATACTAGTGATAAACAACTGCATTATATATTACAAGTTGAGGCTTTGTTCTGAAAAAGCCCCCGGGTGTGCCAGGTCCCAGGGGCAATCATGGATTTATTTGTGGGGGCCCGTGGGGGCCCCTGCAGCCCTGGGGACCGCCACCTCCCCGAGGCTTTGTTGTAAAATGTATGGGGGGGTCCCAACCCCCTCCCACACTTCCCCAGGGCATTCAATATTTAAAATGAGGGGGGGCCTCGCTGCCCCCGCAAGCCCCGGGGACCGGCTGAAATTAAAAAATAAAACTGTGTGGGGCGCTCCTGCCCCTCCCCACACTGCCCCAGGGATCACCACCTCCCCGGGGCATTCAATATTTAAATATGGGGCTATGTTGCGGACCCCCGGGGACCACCACCTCCACGGGGCTTTGAAATGGAGAGAGTGGGCCAGCAGCCCCCCTCCAGACGCCCTCGATGGCCCTGGGGACCGCCACCCCCCAGGTCCGGCTCCTGCTGTGTCCCGGGGTGGCCACCCCCGGGACACTGTTGTTTGCTATGGCAGGGTGGGAGCATGGCTCCCACCCTGCCATAGCAAACTCTGATTTGCTTCCTTGAAGCAAGATCAGGGAAACCTGCTCTCGCTTCAAGGAAGCAAAGCAGAATTGCTTCTGAGCAAGGGGAGCTGCATGTTAGCAGCTCCCCTTGCTCAAAAGCAATGCCGGCTCCCGCAGGAGGCGGGGAGCCGGCGAGACCGTAGGGGCATTGGGGCTCCCCCAACGGAGCGGCCAGGCCCCGGGGAATGGGGTCCCCGGGGCCAGTAGTGGCCCGGCCCCCCTCCCCTGTAAATGAACGGAAAAAAAAAAAAAAGGTAAGGCCGGCCCCCGAGGGATTGGTTCCCCGGGGCCTTAATCAGCCTGAGGACTGGGGCCAAGAGGCCCCCTTCAAAGAATGAAATAAAAAAAATAAAAAGTAAGACTGGCCATGCCCCGGGGCGAAATGAATAAAAAGGGGTCAGGCCCTGGGAAATGGGGTCCCCAGGGCCCCAAAAATGTAAAAAAGAGGGGCCACATAGCCCCCTTGTAACATAAAATATTTGAAAAAAGAAGCCGGCATCTAGCCGGAGGCCACGCCCCCTTTCTTCACCACACTGCAAACGCACCCCCTGGCACGTTGTTAGTTGGGGAATTAATTCCCCTTGAATACTGAGGGTCCCTGGGGGCCAACTAGGCCACCAGGTACCTCCAGTTTGCGCCACAGAGCTGCGTTGCAGAGAGGTGGTCTGAGGCTACGCCCCTTTTTACACCACTCTGCAACGCAGCTCTGTGGCGCTTACTAGAGGCACCTGGTGGGCTAGTTGGCCTCCAGGGACCCTTAGGATTCAAGGGGCGCGTTTCGACAGTGGTGCAGGGAGGGGGTGGGGCCTCATATGACAAGTGTGCAAACACGCCCCCTGGCGCGTTGTAAATTGGGAGATTAAGTCCTCTTTACTCCTGGAGGTCCATGGGTGCCAACTAGCCCACCAGGTACCTCCAGTAAGCGCCACAGAGCTGCGTTGCAGATAGGTGGCCCGAGGCCACGCCCCATTTTACACCATTCTGCAAAAGCGCTTCTTGGCGCAATATTGGTGGTGCGATGAGGTCCTCTTGTGTCCTGAGGACCTCCGGACACAAGTGGACTTCATCCTCCGAGCAGCAGTGTGCCAAGAGGTGCGTTTGCAGAGTTGTATTAAAAGGGGGCATGGTCTCGGACTACCTCTCTGCCATCCAGCTCTGTGGCACATATTGGAGGTACCTGGTGGGCTAGTTGGCCCCCAGGGACCCTCAGTATTCAAGGGGAATTAATTCCACAACTAACAACGCGGCAGGGGGCGCGTTTGCAGAGTGGTGGAGAAAGGTGGCGTGGCCTTTGTGTACCTCTCGGCATTCCCACTGCGTGGGGCTTACTGGAAGTAAGAGGTAGGCTAGTTGGCCCCTAAAGGAACCCCAGCAGCCTAGGGGACTTCAATCCCCATCCAAGAGAGCGCCAGGGAGCGCGTTTGTAGAGAGGTGGGTAAAGGGGGCGTGGCCTGGTACGAGTACTTACCAATGCTGCTGTGTGGGACTTACTGGAGGTAATAGGAGGGGAAGTTGGCTCCCAATGATGTCCTTGGGGGCCAACTACCCCTCTTGTTACCTCCAGTAAGTCCCACACAGTGGGATTGCTAAGACGTCTTCGGAGGCCATGCCCTCCTTTCTCCACCGCACTGCAAATGCGCCTCCTGGCAGACTACGGGATGGGGGATGAAGTCCAATTTAGTCCTGTGGGAGTTTGGGGGCCAAGAAGCCCTCCTGGTACCTCCTGTAAGTTCTACGCAGCGCAATTCCTGAGCGCTGGTTAGAGGCCCAGCACCCTTTCTCCGCCACTCTGAAAACGTGTCTACTACTTAAAGAAGCATCTTTCTGCACCTTTGACTTAGAGGAAGTTTTTATCCCCCTGCCCTATTATGTACTAGGGCCTTACAGAGGAGGTCATGCTAATCACAGGGGTACCCCAACGCATAGTTTTCCTTAGTGTATGTAGGTGTTTTCACTGTATTCTAAGTGTCTTTTAGCATAGCACTGGCTCTAGGCCTGGTTAGTCAGAGTCAGTTACCACCAGTACCCGTCAGCAAAAAGTTGGGGGTACAGGATGATTTTGCAACAAGGCCTCTTTCTGCTCCTCTGTTGGTTCTTTCTGCAAAGGTCTTGCTTCGTCCTGCACTTTTTTTTCGTCTTTCTGGACTTCTGTTGCCTCTTTCTGCATTTCTTTTGCTTCTTTCTGTGCGTTTGTTCCTCTTTCTTCACATGTCCTACCTCTGTAGGCATAGTTCGAAATTAGCATTTAAAAAACCTTTGAAATTCACTGAAAAAAACATAGGTTTCAGGGATGTTATAGTTAGTTGGACATTTCACTCGTACAAAACCAGAGAAATTGGTCCGTTATACTTAGTTCAGTTAACTATAACTCGCGCCCCCGCAATGCACTGCTGATTACGTCGCATATTACATCATTCATGACATGGTCAGTGACTTCACTGATGACATCCCTGATGACATCATCCACGTGAAAATCTGATGCACCTCCTCACACCCTAATATAACCTTTGATACGCCCACTCTAAAATACAGACTACCAGTTTTGAAACCATAGACACACCGATACCAGTTACTACATACACACTCACTGATTCCTAGGTCTACACACACATCCACTCATTCACCCATACAGTTACTCATCCATGCAGTCACTCATCAATACAACACAATCATATGCACTCATACACCTATATAGACACTCACACACCGCCACTCATCCAGAGTTACTCACACACGTAGTCAGTCATGCAAAGAATCAATCACACTCCCATTTACTCACCTATAAAGTCAAGTCAAGGAAAGCTTTATTTGGCTGCTTTTTAAGACAGATATAATAGCACATAATAATTATAAGAAATTCCAGTTCATAAAATTTGCAACTATATGTCAGATAAAAATACAATTCATTTTCAATTAAAACATGGTGCAACAATTACAACTCCATGGTAATACATTTCCTAATTTGAAGCACCTTTTTTAAAAACTTGGCTAATCTCCATGCTCTGTGCTCATTTTCCAATAGCTGCAGTATAAACATGCTGGCCGGCACTGCCTAAGCCCTAGATTTTTTTAAAGTGGGATAATCCAGACTTTCCTTGGCTCTACATAACATTTTCAAAACAGGACTAGATGCATAGTAGACTGATCAGAAATGTTTTCACAAGGCCATGATGATTAATCGCGCGACCAGTCGTTCATTTTCGGCAAAGACACTAGTCTATTTATATTACCCAGTCTAGTTAAAATGAATCTATCAAAGGTTCCAGGTATGAATGATAGGTAAGGTTCCATCACCAAGGTTGTAGGTAACAGCTGATGTCTCCTCAGCGTAATTTTTTTTAATGTTTCCCCTACCATTCTAATAGTTTCTAGTAACTGCAGGCCCTCATTTTTTAAAAATCTTTCTTGGGATCTCCATCATAGATGTAGGATTTAAAAAATATTCTGGGTGACCCAGGTCATTCATAAAGTCATGGACAAATTTAATCCAAGGAATCGATAAGGCCCCCTCTAGCCTCAAGGTATCTTTTAGAATCTCCCTATTTAACTTTGTCTGATCCTTACACCATACTCTATGCCACAAGAGTATTGGTTCTAATTATACAAGATCAGCTATGTAATGAAGACCCAACTCTTCATGGCAGATAAATGACTAGGGGGTACAGAAAGAATATGCCTTAAAAAGGTATTTTCAACTATTTGTAACGGGGTAGCATCTGCGAAACCCCACACCCCAGCCCCATAGGTTGCCATAGTAATACATTTCGCTATATATGTTTGTAACAGTTCTGGGGGTGGTTTTCTGCCTATTTTTTTGGCAAAAGTTACTAGAGCTGATGTGGATCTAGAAAATGCCAATTTTCTTGTAGATAGATTAGCAGCCCATGAGTCACGCTGATTAAAAAGTATACCTAAGTAGGGAAAAAAAATTGTTGATGATAACTTCTTCCCGTCTATATACATTTCTCGAGTCTTCTGAGTCCCTTGCCTACATCTCATGACATAAGTCTTAGCTATGTTGGTTTTAAGACCTCGGTCCTTCATAAATACACTAAAGCTATCCAGAACTCTCTGGAGGCCGTTTTGGGTACGTGCTATCAATACGGTAATAGGCCGGCCACCTACTTAGGGAAAGTCTTTGCCCTGCAGGAGTAAGGCTTCTTCTAATCCGTTTACATAAAGATTAAAAAGGAAAGGGGCCAGGACGCAGCCTTGTCTGACCCCTCTCCTAATGGGAAAAGGTTGGGAACATTCGCCCTTCAGGCCATACCGGACACTTGCAGTAGCTCCGTTATACAGCTGCCTTCAGAACATGATCATTTGTGGGCAGCCGGGGCCTGTGGAGGGAGTTCCGTGGGGCGGAAAGGCGGGCGGGGGAGGGGCCCCGCCCTGCCTTTCCGCCCCACGGAACTCCCTCCACGGGCAGCGACTGTTTGAGGGTCAACTCCTACTGTCTCGAGGACCTCCCACAGCCTATTATGTCTAACTGAATCAAAGGCCGTGGTAAGGTCCACGAAGGCCAAAAAAAGACTTCCTTTTTTTACTCTGGTATACTTACCAACCAAAATTGACAAGTTTAAGCTCTGTTCAATTGTGCCAAGGCCAGCACGAAATCCATACGGCAAGTCTGATATTATCTGACTATCCTCTGCCAAGTCTAGGAGGCGCTCCAGGATGACCCTCCCTATCACTTTGACCGTGGAGTCCAGGAGGGAGATTGATCTGTAACACCCTGGCTCTTGTCGATCACCCTTTTTAAAGATTGGAATTATTATTGATTGCACCCAAGTCTGAGGGAAAAGGGACTTTATGCTGGCGTTAATAACCTGAGTTAAAATACGCCCCCACAAAGGAACATTGAGTTTAAACATGTCAACAGGGACCCCATCGGGTCCAGGGGCTTTACCGCCCAAACTATGGGCCAGGGCCCTATTCACCTCTTCCACGATGATTTTCAAATCAACCCAGTCATTTTTAATTGTAATACAATCATCAGGTTGCCACGTGGGATTTCCCTGCTCATTGTACACCTTAGAGAAATGGCTAATCCATGTTTCTTCAGCGATTGCAATTTCAACAGAAGGGCCATTACTTGGGGATAATAAAGGAGTCCTCAAGACCTTCCAAAATGCAATATTATCTTTCTGCTGGGCCGCACTGTGTAAAGAGTCCCAGGCTTTGTTTCGCAGGGTTTGTTTTCTTTCTTTTATTGCCCCTCTATAAACTATTCTAGCTTGCCTAATTGTAGACGGTGATCTAGGCTGTTTATGCAGTTCCCTTTTTAGATTAGCATAAGGCCTAGTACATTTTCCATTAAACCAGCCGTAAGATTTCAAATTTTTTACTTTGTTGCACTGTCAACAGATTTGTAGCCTCCCTCTTAATATCATTAAAGGAGTACACAATAGCAGCGTTGGATGCAACATCACTCAGGCAAGTATCCAGAGCAGGCTTACAATTCACTATCACGTTTTTAGTCAGCAAATCCGCATCCACGTTAGCCCATTTAGAGAATAACCATTTGTTTTATTCAGTGCTACATTCCCCAGCAATAGATTTGGTTGCTTATGCTTTTTAGATCTATGAGTGGGTAACTTGAGCTTTATAAAAAGAGGGAAGTGATCACTTATGGCAATATCACCCACCTCAAAGGAAAAGACCAGATGTGCATGGGAACGTGAAGTTAGTATAAAATCAATTGTGGTTGCAAACCCTCTCCCGTTAAAGGTAGGAGGCATACAGAATGGGTTGGCCATTAATTCGTTAGCGTAGCCAAGGTCCAATTTAAAAATGAGCTCATTAAATAAATACCCCACTTTAGAATGATTAAAATGAGTGCTAATATCTACTTCATTAGACAAACCACACATTCTGTCATCAGTATGATTGCATAAAGCACAATTAAAATCTCCCATCAACAAAATCATAGTATCTTTAGCTTTCCCAATGCATATATCTTGAGCGACCTCCATAATGTTCTTTACCACTAATCCTAGACCATCTTGAGAAACATTATTATATAAATTGATCAATATGATGCAATGGTCTGCATTTAATATTAGTTCTACTAGGTGATAGTGGGAGTCCCCCTTGTGGAAGTAAATATTGCTTAGGGGCATCTTATTAGAGATATAAGTAGAGACACCACCTTTTGGTCTCCCTCCCAATCCCTTCACTGCCTGAGTGTGAAAGGTCTTAAAACCATTTATGTAAATGGGTTCGATTGCCCAGGTCTCCTGCAGACATAGAATGTCTATGTTGTCAATGAATGCATCCCATACAGGATTCTGTAGCTTTGTGCGTAGGCCTGATATATTCCACAAAACAGCAGAGCTAATGTTGTGAGCTGGTGGAAACCTATACAGTTATACACACGCCACCTCACTTATTCATACAGATAGTAACGCATATTTACTCTCTTATACAATCACTGATACAAGTACACACTTAACCATACAGCGACTCTCATAATCACTGACTCACGTTTAGTCATTTATATGCTCCAACTCTCCGATACACTGCCTTTTACAAATCTAGTTACTTGGACATGTACCACTGAGACATCCATTCACTCACCAACACACACTCACCCACTCATGCAGCTGTTTCCACATGCAATCTTTAACCCATAGCCCCAGTGAATCAACCACTCAGACATCTATGCACAGTAACACACCTCCCACCCACCCACACAGATACTCAGGCACCCATACAAATACTCAGGCAACCAATCAATAACCCATATAGACACTCATGTAGCTACTCACCAACCCATGCAGCAGCTGACACAACAGACAGACTGATACAGACATTCACACAGTTTAGTCACCAACCCATGCATTCACTAAGACACATTTAATCACTCACTTATACAGTCAGTCACGCACCTACTAAATCCTCCATCCAGACACTTATACACCCACTCATTCTTCAATACACCTTGATATATATATATATATATATATATATAATCTACTGGCGGTCGCCAGTAGATAGTTATAGTTAGGACCGTGTTTCCATAGGAAATCTGAAAATTCTATTTTGAATAACTTTGGCGCCGGTTGACGAAATTTTCAAAACTAATGGGGCACTCCGCTCAGCTCCTACCCTGAAAGTCTCGGGGCGATTCGTCAAGTGGGGGCCGAGAAAAAAGGGGGGTCCCAAAACACGTTTTCCCCATGCATTTTCCCATAGGACCTTTAGTCGAAGGTACAGCCCGAACGGCTGAACAGAATTACTTGAAATTTGACAGAGAGGTAGTCCTCAGGTCAGGGAAGTGCCTTTTGCAGGTCTGGTGTCAATCTGTTCAGTAGTTCCTGAGAAAATAGCATTTAAAAGCATATAAATATCTATAAGCGCGTACGGTGCGCGCACCGTGCGAGCACCCTAACGTGCGCGAGCGTAATTCTGATTGGTGGTTACAAGTTAGTCAACGTTCGAATCGGTCGAAATCAGGAAGTGTCGGCCGCCATTTTGTTTGTTTTCAGTGCGAGAGTGAAAAAGGAAGGTGGCAAACGTGAAAAGGGGGCAGGGTAGAGAGTTCCTGACCCCCTAGCCTTTGTCAGGGGGTCCCTGAAGGACCCCGAAGGCAGAAAAAAATAATGTAATTTTTTTTTTTTAAATCGCGGGGGTGCGCGCACCGTGCGCGCACGGTGTAAAACCAAAAAAAAAAAAAATCAAATTAATTTTAATACGTAGTTTATTGTAAAATAAATATATAAACAAAATAATAATACATACATAACTTAGCATTTAAAAAAAACGTACAAATTCACTGAGAAAACCATAGGTTTCATACACGTTATAGTTAGGAATTAGCATTTAAAAAACCTTGCAAATTCACTTAAAAAACCATAGGTTTCACACATGTTATAGTTAGGTGGATATTTCACTCGTAAAAAACCAATGAAATTCCCCCGTTATAGTTAGTTCAGATAACTATAACTAGCGCGACCGCCACTCTATCACAAGGATGATGTCATCAGTGATGTCATGAGTGATGTCACTGACCATGTCATGAGTGATGTAATATGTGACGTCATCAGCAGTGCATTGCGGGCGCGCGAGTTATAGTTATCTGAACTAACTATAACGGGGGAATTTCATTGGTTTTTTACGAGTGAAATATCCACCTAACTACAACATGTGTGAAACCTATGGTTCTTTCAGTGAATATATATATATATATATATATATATATATATATATATATATATATATATATATATATAATATTCACTGAAAAAAACCATAGGTTTCACACATGTTATAGTTAGGTGGACATTTCACTCGTAAAAAACCAATGAAATTCCCCCGTTATAGTTAGTTCAGCTCAATCGATGATGTCATCAGTGATGTCATTTGAGATGTCATCAGTGATGTCATGAGTGATGTCACTGACGATGTCATGAGTGATGTCATATGTGACGTCATCAGCAGTGGATTGCGGGCGCGCGATTTATAGTTAGCTGAACTAACTATAACGGGGGAATTTCATTGTTTTTTTACGAGTGAAATGTCCAGCTAACTATAACATGTGTGAAACCTATGGTTTTTTCAGTGAATTTGCAAGGTTTTTTTAAATGCTAATTCCTAACTATAACGTGTGTGAAACCTATGGTTTTTTCAGTGAATTTGCAAGGTTTTTTAAATGCTAATTCCTAACTATAACGTGTGTGAAACCTATGGTTTTTTAAGTGAATTTGCAAGGTTTTTTAAATGCTAATTTATGAATGTATTATTATATTTTTTAAATATTTATTTTACAATAAGCTAGCTATGTATATAGTTATAGATTGACTTTATCCTGTAATATGGAATGGCTCAGCTCTTTTTTTTTTTTTTTATTTGGATAAAGTTGAACAGCATAGTTAATATCTTCTATAAACTTATAAACACTTTAAAACCCCAAAAAATTTTAAGGGTTTTTGACCGTGCACGCACGGTGCACGCATGCGTACGTGCTCCGTGTGCGCATGCGTACGTGCTCCGTGTGCGCATGCGTACGTCGTGCGTGCTCCGTACGCGCATGCGCGTGTGCTCCGTACGTGCGTGCTCCGTACGCGCATGCGCGCGTGCTCCGTACGCGAATGCGTGCTTCTCCGTACGCGAATGCGTGCTTCTCCGTACGCGCACCGTGCGCGCACGGCAAGTCATGTGATTTAGAAACAACACTTTTCATTGGTTTATAGTAGTTTCAGGTCATGTGATTAAGAAACAACACTTTTCATTGGTGTATAGTAGTTTCAGTTCCAGAAACTTCCAACACCACACCCACTCCCCTCATTATTTCTTCTGATTCCCTGGGAGAAGGAGCTGAGCAGCTTTTCCAGTACTTGAGAATGGCAGAGCAGCAGTCATCTTCTGGGAGTGAGCAGGAGACCCTTGTGAGACAGAGGAAACAGAAAGACTCTTTTATCTGGCAATTTTTTAGATTTCCAGAGGGGCAGAAGCAGGTGAATGCTCCAAAAGTCACCTGCACTGTTTGTGGTGTTGTCTTATCAAGAGGAGATCCTAAAAAGTAATACTCTTTTAGTATCTTCACTATTATCAGGCACGTTAAAGGAGTACATCGTGTGGCTTTTGCTCGAGCTGCTAGAGACAACCCTCCAGCAGCTCAGCCGAGCACATCTGCAGCAGCTCAGCCGAGCACATCATCGGCAGCTCAGCCGAGCACTTCATCTGCGGCGGTAGCTTCACCTGCTTCTGTTCCTCTGGATATACACCCTCTTTTCAAGAGGGTGCATATACGGTGCAATGCGTGCAATGCTCTTCTCTCTTATGGGGACACCAGCATTCCCCTAATAGAGAGCAAGATACAGCAGCACACATGCGGCACCCTATCATTTTTTAAATTTTTTTGTTCCTCTGTTCCTATATTAACACAACGGCTCTTTTTAGAGGCACTTAACATCTAAACACTTAAATTTGATTTGTAATTCTATTTTTTTAATGATTTTTTTACCGCCGTGCGCGCACGGTGCGCGCACCCCGCGATTTTTTAACAAAAAATAAAATGTTTTTTTCACCCTTCAGGGACCCCCTGACAAAAGCTAGGGGGTCAGGAACTCTGTACCCTGCCCCCTTTTCACGTTCTCCACCTTTCTTTTTTACTGTCACACACAAAATGGCGGACAACACTTCCTGATTTCGACCGATTTGAATGTTGACTGACATGTAACCACCAATCACAATTACGCTTGCACACGTTAAGGAGCACGCACCGTACACGCACGGTGCGCGCATATAGATATTTATGTACTTTTAACTGCAATTTTCTCAGGAACTACTGAACAGATTGACACCATATATGCAAAAGGCACATCCCTGACCTAAGGACTACCTCTTTGCCAAATTTCTAGTAATTCTGTTCAGCCGTTCGGGCTGTATCTTCGACTAAAGGTCCTATGGGAAAATGCATGGGGAAAATGCGTTTTGGGACCCCCCCTTTTTTCTCAGCCCCCGCTTGACGAATCACCTCGAGACTTCCAGGGTAGGAGCTGAGCGGAGCGCCCCATTATTTTTGAAAATTGCGCAAGGATCCGGCGACCGGCGCCAAAGTTATTCAAAATAGAATTTTCAGATTTCCTATGGAAACACGGTCCTAACTATAACTATCTACTGGCGACCGTGGTGATGGTGGGAACATAAGTCACTTTCAAAATATGCCGAACTAGGAAGGGTCCCACGGGGGCTGCGTATCCTCCTGGCGCCCAGTTTTGATAAACCGAACCCCAACATGTTGCGCGAGTGGGGAGAAAGTAATTTAGCTGCTTCCATGAATCTGGTTAATATTTTGGTAAAGTACGCCAACATTGATCGTCTGGAAATCCTACAAGAAATTGAAGGAATAAACAATCAATTGAGCAAATTTGAAACAACGGAATTCATCACTAAAACTAAGGAGGCATAAAAGAAAGAGTAAAGAAACACGAAGAGAAAATAAAATCCAGGAAGTCACACAAGTTCGCTCGAGATTTAGCGGACTATGAGAATGGTCAAATCTTTACTTTTGCCCGCAAGTTCGATACAGTAAGAAGACAACATTACAGTGAAAAAGCGAAGCGCAATACAACTAGTGTACATATCAATACGGACATGGACAATGATTCCTCTAGCGTGGACTCTGTATCATTAACAAGCAGATCAAGTGTGGAAATAGACCGTCCGTATGAAAAACAAACTAAACTAAATGTGGACCAAGAGCTTGATTTTTTTAGTGGAGGAAAGACTGCTAACATTACGACCGAGGCAGCAAAAGAGGCCAACAGAAAACGCAGAAACAAGAGAAGAGCCAATAGGCGCAAAAGGTGCAAAGAAAAACACGAAAAAGAAAACACAGTGGCAGAGAAAACGGCGCTAAAAGACAACAGCATCATCAATCTATCCTCAGTAGAATTAACCAAGGCGGAGGAACAACTATTGGCACTTGGTTTAAATTTCTGCCCAGGAGATAGTTTTGACTATGCACGTACTCGCATCGATGTTTACTGCTTCATTAGGAAGCTTAAACGTAAGAAATTTTTTGCGTTACAATCTGGCAAACAACAAGAAGATAAAACTTCAGAACAGGATGTCACTCAAGGTCCGATGTTGGCAGCTTCATATATTCCTACTTTGCTCACATTACAAGATCTACAAGGACAATCAGACTCTGAAATATCCAATGATGATACAGACATAAATACTTAAGAAAGGCTAAGAAAAATCAACCAAATACAGAAAGGAGCTGGGATCAGTCCTTTTAAATCTAAATCATGTTTTATACCACTAATGCCGAAAGATGCCATTGATACATATCATAATATCATCAGCAATGATCTAAAAAAGTAGAAAACAAAGAAATATGTTTTTCAAAAAAAGAGAATATGAGAAATTAATGAAAAAACTAAGTGAAAATCATAATGTGGTTATAAAGAAATCAGATAAAGGTGGTAATTTGGTTCTATGGCCTAGAAATGATTATATATTGGAAGCACATAGACAGTTAAATGATGAAAGTTGCTACATAAAATCCAGCATTAAAGAATATAATACAGCCAAGACAGTTCTGCAAAAAAGGCTGGCACATTGGAGACGAGAAGGTCTCATATCCACTGAGGAGTACAAATTTATGTATAATGAGTTCCCGGTATTTCCGGTGTAATATTTAATTCCTAAAATACATAAAAATGTTATGCCCGTTCCTGGTAGGCCCATTATATCGGCCATCAACAGTGTAAGTGAAAAAGTTGGCCAATACATTGATCACTTCTTACAGAACATAGTTAAGAATTTACCCAGCTATGTTAAAGATACTGGCGATTTTCTGGAAAAAGTTGAAAATCTAACCTGGACTGATGATCTATATATAATTACATTAGATATAGAATCATTATATACCAGTATAGATCACACCCAGGGACTAAGAGCGGTAAAACACTTTTTAGATTTAAGATCTAGTGAATTTTACGAACATAACAAAGCTATTCTAGAGCTCATCTCATGGTGCCTCAACAATAATTTTTTTCTTTTTAATAAAGATATTTTCAGGCAGCGATGGGGGCTTGTTTCTTCCCCAGCTACGCATGCTTGCATGTAGGCTGGTGGGAGGAACAGGTTCTTAACAAGGCACACCAAGCAGCAGTTGAGTCGCACGTAGTTACATATTTGAGATACATAGATGATGTCTTTATATTATGGAAAGGGAACGAGACAGAAGCCCATCAATTTATTGAAGACATCAACAAAAACACTATGAACCTAGTCTTTACATCCCACATCCATAAGACACAAATTGAATTTTTGCATGTGTTAGTGCATATCAAGGAAGGGAAACTTGCTACCACACTATACAGAAAGCCAACATCGGGGAACATTATGTTACATGCAAAAAGTTCGCATCCCAGGCATTTAATTGCAAGTATCCCATATGGAGAAATTCTGAGACTCAAGCGGATCTGCAACAATGAGTCAGATTTCAATGCATGCACTAACGAAATGGTGGGAAGGCTGAAAGCTAGAGGGTACAGTGACAAGATCATAGGCGAAGCGATTAGTAAAGCTAGCACACGACCTAGACATAGTCTTTTCAAAAATGCCAACACTGAGAAACAATGTGAATCAGACACAAGAGTATTCAAGGTGGACAGCCCAAGATTAATTACGACCTATTGCAATGAAGAATGTAAAATTAGAGCTATTGTCAAAAAACATTGGCCCATAGTGATGACAGACAATGTGCTCTGCAATAGATTACCAGAAACTCCCATGATCACATTTAGAAGAGGCAAAACGATGGGATCCATTCTCGACAAAAGTTCCCCAGAGACTAGAAAAACTGTTCGTTGGTTACAACCTAGCAACGGTTTTAGAAAATGTGCAACATGCAGAGCCTGCAAGTTTGGCTGCAATAAGACCCATTATTCTACTCCATTCAGTGAGTCTCCAGTTCCAATTCGTGGCCATTACAACTGCAAAACTGAATATGCTGTATATGTCCCGACGTGCACCTGCGGCCTTAACTACATTGGGAGTACGAAGCTGCAGGTGCACGTCAGAATATTGCAGCATATTAGGGCCATTCTACACAGCGATCCGGCTTACCCGGTGGCACGGCACTTTAAGCGAACCCATGCTAATGATATTAACTGTCTCACATATTTTGTTATCAACGCTGTCCCGAAACCACGGAGGGGTGGAAATAGGGAGCGCCAGTTAAGACAGTTGGAAACTAGGATCATTTTGGAGTTCGACAGCAAGTGGCCTAATGGGTCGAATAACACAGAGGATATGCATAACTTCCTATGAATGGGTACCTTGAGAAAGAAAAAAAGAAGAATAAATCAGTAATAAGATAAAATGATACCCTGTATTTGTAATATAGAGCCACCCCGCATAACAAAATGGGAGGGGGGGAATGGGGATAATGAGAACACAATCTAGTCATGATCCATGTCTTAACTCCATAATCATCAATAATATCAATGTAGATTATTCAAATGAAATATAAAATGTGCACCTGAGAAAGAAAGAAAAAACCTGCCGCCATATACACATAAAGAAATCAAAAAAACTATGACAAAATAGTTTCTTTTCCCTAAATGTCAAACCCGTTTCAAGTGTAAAAAGAAAAAATGTTTTTTCTTTTATGTGCAATCTTATAGTATATGTCTTTTAACAGTATTTTTTAAGAACGAAATTTTACTGTTATCAATATTTATGATTGTTTACATATTTATTACACTGTAATTGGTTTCCCTAGGTACTTTGCCTATTGCACTGTATATTGAGATACTTTGCACATTTTGCACTATTTTGCACATCAACACTCATCAAATTTTTCCTTGCTGCTATTGCACATATGCACTTTTTTTCTGCTATGGTACTGGATTTATCCAGCAAATGAGCCAGTTTTTTATCATGACTTGCTGCTATATTTTATGGTTTGATGGATTTATCCTGAAATTGTATTTATTGTACAAGATAAATGGAAAATAATGTGTATAGACACATATAAGCAAAACATCCTTACAAAGGACTTTGCATAATTCATTGCATATCGCAAGTCTTTTTGTTAGGTCTATTACCATGTGACGCAGAAGGGTGGAAGTAGGCGGTACACTAAGCAAACACTTAAAAATTGGAAAGGCGATTTAGAATTTGCATGTGATCAAGGGCTCCTGAAGCCCGAAACGCGTCATGCGTGGGTTGTGAATTGAAATAAACATCTTACCTGAAGTCCAGCGGGGTCTGAGTCTCCTTCTTCGCCGAGTGGAAGTAGTAGGAATTGGAACTTTCGATATATATATATATATATATATATATATATATATATATATATATATATATATATATATATATATATATATATATATATATATATATATATATATATATATACATACATACATACATACATACATACATACATACATACATACATACATACATACATACATACATACATACATACACACACTAAACAGGCTCTCTCCGAAAAGAGTGTGACACTGCTCCGGGGGTAAATAAGAATGGCTTTAATTGACAGCGCTGGCAAATACAGGTCTCTGGAAACGCAGGGCAGACGCGTTTCTGCCTAATGGCTTCATCAGTGCCCAATCCAGAAAGATTTTCTTCGTGTTCCGGGGGTCTATTCCGGTGCTCTTATGTCCGTGACCACTCCCAATCATGTGGTCCATGGCCCCTCCTTTACTGCCTAATAGGTACAAGACACTTTGCGCTCCGCTTTCCACACTGTTGCATTCTGGGCCTTGAAGTCCTCAGCAGGCACCCTATGCAATGATGGGATTGCCTAAACCATACCGTGACGTCCCAAACTAGTTTGGCTGAAGATCCCACGCCGTGCCAGCAGTGTGTAAGGTAAAGTCATCCTTTGTCCCCCTTATCAGGCAATGCATTTTGCCTCCTCTCTCCCCTTAGGTGTCGATAATCTCCATGTGGAAAAATAACACCTGGGGGGGCTCCGCGTAGCAGTTTTATGCAACACACACAGGTGCAGGTTCAATGCGGTGCTCCATACCGAGAGGGCGTGTCACTACCCCAGTACCTGCTTACTGGCCAAACATGCTAAACAGGCTCTCTCCTTCTCTCCGAAAAGAGTGTGACACTGCTCCGGGGGTAAATAAGAATGGCTTTAATTGACAGCGCTGGCAAATACAAGTCTCTGGAAACGCAGGGCAGACGCGTTTCTGCCTAATGGCTTCATCAGTGCCCAATCCAGAAAGATTTTCTTCGTGTTCCGGGGGTCTATTCCGGTGCTCTTATGTCCGTGACCACTCCCAATCATGTGGTCCATGGCCCCTCCTTTACTGCCTCATAGGTACAAGACACTTTGCGCTCCGCTTTCCACACTGTTGCATTCTCGGCCTTGAAGTCCTCAGCAGGCACCCTATGCAATGATGGGATTGCCTAAACCATACCGTGACGTCCCAAACTAGTTTGGCTGAAGATCCCACGCCGTGGCAGCAGTGCGTAAGGTAAAGTCATCCTTTGTCCCCCTTATCAGGCAATGCATTTTGGGACGTCACGGTATGGTTTAGGCAATCCCATCATTGCATAGGGTGCCTGCTGAGGACTTCAAGGCCCAGAATGCAACAGTGTGGAAAGCGGAGCGCAAAGTGTCTTGTACCTATGAGGCAGTAAAGGAGGGGCCATGGACCACATGATTGGGAGTGGTCACGGACATAAGAGCACCGGAATAGACCCCCGGAACACGAAGAAAATCTTTCTGGATTGGGCACTGATGAAGCCATTAGGCAGAAACACATCTGCCCTGCGTTTCCAGAGACCTGTATTTGCCAGCGCTGTCAATTAAAGCCATTCTTATTTACCCCCGGAGCAGTGTCACACTCTTTTCGGAGAGAAGGAGAGAGCCTGTTTAGCATGTTTGGCCAGTAAGCAGGTACTGGCGTAGTGACACGCCCTCTCGGTATGGAGCACCGCGTTGAACCTGCACCTGTGTGTGTTGCATATATATATATATATATATATATTCAGTGAAAAAACCATAGGTTTCACACATGTTATAGTTAGCTGGACATTTTACTCGTAAAAAACCAATGAAATTGCCCCGTTATAGTTAGTTCAGCTAACTATAACTCGCGCGCCCGCAATGCACTGCTGATGACGTCACATATTACATCACTCATGACATGGTCAGTGACATCACTCATGACATCACTGATGACATCTCAAATGACATCACTGATGACATCACTGATGACATCATCCAGTGAATGTGTGTTTTTCTGAAAATTAAATATGTTTTATATATGTATATCTCAAGGTCGATGGAAGAATAAATGGGTATATAAGTGTCTAAATGGATGATTTGTTTTTGAAAAATTGATTGTGTAACTGACTGATTAAGTGTATCATAGTGAATACATGGCTTAGTGAGTAATGTTTAAATATGTAAATATCTGTATCAGTCTCTCACTTTGTGTATAAGTGGCTGCATGGGTTGGTGAGTAGCTACATGGGTGTCTATATAGGTTATTAGTTGGTTTTTTGAGTATCAGTCTGAGTGTCTGCATGGTTCGGTGGGGGGTATTACGTAGTGCATAGGTGCATGAATGAGTGACTCACTGTTTGTATGTGTTGAACACAGCATGTGTGCAGGACTGTATGGGTGGATGAGTGTGTGTATGGGTGTGTTAGTGAGTGAACGACTGTCTCAATAGTGTCTTTATGAGTAACTACATATGTTTTAAACTAGTATATGTGACTATTGGTGTATATATGTGAGTATATGTGAGAGTGAGAGATTGAAAGAGTTCCTGTATGAATAAGTATGTGTTTCTATAAGTGATTGTTTTAAAGACTAAGTATGTGTAAGTTTCCGTAGAAGTAAGTATGGTGGTGTGTGTATAACTGTATATGCAAGTAAATGTATGTTTGATTCTTTATTAGCATGAGTGACTATGTGTGTGAGTAACTCTATGGATGAGTGGCATTGTGTAACAGGATGTATAGGTGTATGAGTACATATGATGAGTGAGTACATGTATGAGTGACTGTATAAGACTGTTGGTGAATGAGTGGATGTGTATGTGGATCTTAGAATTACTGAAGAGGTTGTTGTAACTGGTATTGGTATGTCCATTGTTTTGAAAATTTTAGTCTCTATTTTTGAATGTGTGTATCAAAGCTTATATTAGGGTGAGAGGAGGTCTGCCACTCTATCACAAGGATGATGTCATCAGTGATGTCATCAGTGATGTCATTTGAGATGTCATCAGTGATGTCATGAGTGATGTCACTGACCATGTCATGAGTGATGTAATATGTGACGTCATCAGCAGTGCATTGCGGGCGCGCGAGTTATAGTTAGCTGAACTAACTATAACGGGGCAATTTCATTGGTTTTTTACGAGTAAAATGTCCAGCTAACTATAACATGTGTGAAACCTATGGTTTTTTCACTGAATTTCTATGGTTTTTTAAATGCTAATTCCTAACTATAACGTGTGTGAAACCTATGGTTTTTTCAGTGAATTTCTAAGGTTTTTTAAATGCTAATTCCTAACTATAACGTGTGTGAAACCCATGGTTTTTTCAGTGAATTTGCAAGGTTTTTTAAATGCTAATTCCTAACTATAACGTGTGTGAAACCCATGGTTTTTTCAGTGAATTTGCAAGGTTTTTTAAATGCTAATTTTTTTTTTTTTTTTTCATTTTTTTCAAACATATTTTTAATTTAATTTTCTTTCCTTTTATAAAGACTATGCTTAAATTTTTAAAATCCTTAAATATTTTTTTTTAATATATTTTTTAAAATAAACATGTAAAATTTATTTCCAGATTTTTTTTTTTTTTTTTTTTTTTTTTTAGTACGCGTACCGTAAGCTCACGGTAAGCGTACGGTTTACGCAACGTCCGTAATCTATCTACGCTGCTTGCGTATAGTTACGCACTTTGCGTAGCCGCGCGTACTGCGCGTGGGACGCGTGCGCGCTTACGCCACACGCGCACGTTACGCGGAAGTGCCGGGGAGTGACTGTTATGCGCATGCGCGCAAGCGCGTGTCTTTTTTACGCGCACGCGTACTTTTTGCCGTAAGCGTACCGTAAGCGTACCGTAAGCGTACGGTAGGTCATGTGATCATGAAACACAACTTTTGATTGGTTGAAACTACTTTCAGTTCTAGAACTCTCCTACACCACACCTATTCCCCTCATTTCTGCTTGTGATCCCTTGGGAGAAGGAGCTGGTTTGTCTTTGGGATACGATGGCAGAACAGCAGAGCTCTTCTGAGAGTGAGGCTAGCACCAGCAGCACTGTCTTGAGGCAGAGATCGAGGAAACAAAAGCCTTCTTATGTTTGGGATTATTTTACTTTTCCAGAAGGCCAGCAAAAGGTGAATGCACCCTTAGTTACTTGCTGTCTGTGTAAGCGTGTACTTTCTAGAGGTAATCCTGACAGGAAGTATTCCTTTGGGAATCACACCATGAAGAGGCACCTCCAGGATGTACACGGAAGGACACATGGTCATCTTTTTGGAGGTAACTCTTCAGAAAGACGAGCCAGTACATCCACAGCAGCTCAGCCTGGACCATCATCTGCAGGGCTGACTCCTTCCTCTGCAGGTCAGGTGAGCCCTTCATCTGTGGGGGGAGCATCTCCTTCTGCTGGCCCTCTGGAAATTAACCCTCGGTTTGCGAGGGTTGAAGTACGGTGCGCCACTTGTCACGATCTAATTACTTATAGGGAGACCAGTGTTTCCCTAGTGAACAGTAAAATAGATCAGCACACTTGTCGTACCGTCTAATATTCCCAATCTTTCTTTCCTCTGTCCCTGCATGAACACAACGGCTCTTTTAAGAGCCAACCTTACCTTTCATCTATTTTTTACATATGTTTTTTAAAACCTTTTTTTTTTTTTTTTTTTACCGTACGCGTACGGTGCGCGTACCTTTTTTTTATTTTTAAAAAAAAACACTAAAAATCAATTATCACATTACAAGGTCCTTGAGAGACTACAATTATTATTATTGACTTACCATACTCACTCAAAAAAATATTTATTCATTTGTTTTTTTTAAAAATAGTTTTAAAAATGGTTGTAGTTTTCGAAAATTTTCTATATCGATCTGAAAAAAATGAAAAAAGTATTAATATTTTTTTAACAATTTATAATACAGTATACATATTTACATTTTTTTCCAAAAAATATTTTTGCCTTATTTTTGCTGTTTTCAGAATATATTGCATTTCACTATAAATTGTGAAAGCAATTGCATTCATCATTTTACAGCGGGCAAAAAAAAATAACAATCTCAAAGATTGTATTAAAAAAGCCCAGAATCTCTTCTCACTTAAACTTATCATTACAGAAATGCATATTATTCTAAAAAAATATCATCTAAAAACAATACTTATTTCTTTAAAATACCGTCTGATATGTTTGTTTCAGAAGTATAATCACAATATTATATCTCAAATAACTCCAAAATACATCTGATTTCATTTCCTTTAGGCCAAATAGTATTTTTTTTTTTTTTTTTGGAATAAATTTCCAAGGGAAATCCATTAAAATTCTAAAGTTTAATCTGTCCAGATCTCACCGATTCTCTGTAACATTTTGGTTCACGAAAATTTTTTGAATAATTTATTTAGTCCACAATAGAATTGCTTACTTTTCCACATGGCCAAATAGTAATTTTTTAAATCATTTTTGAAAAAATTTCCAATGGCAGTCCAATAGCATTCCAAAATTTAAAATGTGCAGAAGTTACCGATTATCTCTAAATTATTGGTTTTTCAAAATTGCATTAAAAATTAAAAAAGTCCACATTACAATTGGTTATCTTTCCTTTAGGCCAAATGATAATTTTAAAAATATTTTTTCTACAAAATTGCAATGGTAATCCAGTAAAATGGTAAAATTATTTTGTCCAGATCTTGCCAAGTCTCTCTAAAATTTAGGTTTCAGGAAGATTAGATAGGAATTTGCTAAATCAAAAGGCAAACGTTGTTTGAAAATCAATTGGGAATCATTACACAGTGTCCAGCCTTTTTCACATTTTAGATAAACTGTGTAATGTCCAGAAGTAACAGTAGGTCCATCATGGAAAATTATTGCAACAGTTACAAAAGTTTTTCCTGAAATTGATAATTGCTGTCCTGTAAACTTCTTTATTAAAGTATCCAATTTTGAACCATCAGCTCTACATCGTTGCATCATTAAAATTACATACTGTCCGTATTCCCTTAAAATTAATGTTGAAAACATGTCAGAATTACACTCACCACATTTCATGCTATGATTAGCATCTTTAACTAATTTTGCAAAAGTGACTGTTTTACTCTCTGGCAATGTCAAATAAATAAACCTTTCATTATCAACAATAGAGCCACATATATTATAACAATTATCACAACTATGTTCCCATTTATAAGAGAGACCAAAAAAAATGTCAATGGGAACTCCTTCTTCTTCCACTACCTGAAGAAAATACATCAAAAATTCGTGTGCATCTTGCTGTTCATTTTGAGAAAACTGTGTTCGTCCTGAACATACATCTAAAAGTTTTCTAATATCAGTAGCACTTTCTATTTGAGTTTTATCTTTACTCAGCTTTTGAAAAAGGAGACTCAGCTCTGAACAGAATCTTTTTCCCTGATTTACTATTATCTGCTCTTGCAAACTTTCCAGATAAAATGCAACATTCAGCACTACATTAGCGTAGCAGTTGACACCAGAGCTATTTTCAAAATGACATCCTACAACCTGTTCTTCATTGTCCTTTTTCTTTTTGCTTGCAATTACATCACTCCTCTTTTTTTTCCTCTTCTCTATATCTTCATTACAGATATTCTCATTTCTCCTTTTACGAGAAACTACACGTTTCTCCAACACAGGATACTGACCTAAATGAGGAGCATAGCTTCTTCTTAATCTATTATACTCCTTTACACAGTTTGTATCAGCACTAACTTTTGAGTCATCAAAGTCTATCATGAATAAACCTGATAATGTTTTCACTCGTGACAAAGCTACATATGCCATACCTTCTTTGAACACAGTTGAACCAATGTTCACAAATGCACAATCTACAGTCAATCCTTGAGACTTGTGGATAGTTACAGCATATGCTAGAGAAAACGGAAACTGCTTCCTACGTACATATAAGTCTTTCACAAGCATAAAACGAACTGTACAACGACAAATATCTTTAACTTCATCTATCTGATCAAATTTTATCTGTAAACATTCAATTCCTTCTTTTTTCTGATAATTAATAAAACCCACAACTCTTCCCATCGCTCCATTCACTAAGCCTTTCTCAACATCCAAATTTCTCCTTAAAAATACTCTACAGTTCATGCAAACATATAGATTTTTTTCTAATCCTGCTGTTTTGGAGATGTTCTTCTCTAGTGAGTCCAATTTATTTTTCAGTTTGCCTGTTACTGTGACAGTAATTCTTCCATCCTCAATTTTGTCCACTGCTTCCAATTTCCTGATCTCTTCCTTTTCCAATTTCAAAAGCTCCTCATTAAATATTGAGCATTCACGTAGAGTTGGCATTAAGCAGATGACACTTTTGTTTTCTGCAATATTCTTGTATATTTTCTCTGCAACTATTTCTTCCTTTGGAAATAAATTATGTAGCAGCCGACTCTGTAATGCTTTTTTCCCAACTTCTGTGAGTAGTCCAATTCTGATATCTTTCAGAATACTTCCATATTCTTCATCGTTTGCTTGCCTCATATTAGTTGTAAGTTCCTTGTACTCAAAGAAGGACCAAATATTTGTATTTCCAATGCTTCCCAATGACTTCTTCGTGTCTTCATGTGTCACAGTATTAAACACTGGTTGTCCTTTAACTGGAGTAAGTTGCAAAAGATCCCCAAAAACTATGACGTGTTTTCCACCAAATAACACGTCATAGTCTGTCTTCAAAATTTGCTGCATTCTTAAATGCACAAAGGCAAGCATTAAGTTTGATACCATGCTCACCTCATCAATAATGAGAACTTGCATCTTCTTCAATACTCTTGAAACTTCCAAGGATGCTTCTCCAGTTAGCTTGTTGAATTGTATTTTGTTCTCATGCTCCACTGGTAACATTAGCAAACGATGTAAGGTGATTCCTTTTATGTTATATGCTGCTAACCCAGTTGGAGCAGTAACCACACAAGACAAAGTAGAATCCGTTTTTTGCTTTAGGTAGCTTCTGATGACTTTAATTAGGAAACTTTTTCCAGTGCCAGCTTGTCCGCTTACATACATCCTGATTGGATGAAATGATGTGCATGAGCACTCTTTTTTTTCATGTAGAAATCCGTGATCAATTTTGTTTTTGATCTCTTCATAAATGTGTTGCTGCTCTTGATTCAGTTGTCTTTCCAAATTTTGTAAGTCTATAAATTCTTCTTGAGCTTGATTCATAGCCGTTTCCACTTCATTCATGGCTATTGATGCTTCATTTTCAACGATTGGTTGTCCTAGGGGATCTTGACTGAGTGTTCCAGAACTTTGGCTGTCCTGAGAACTGTCTCTAGCTATTTCTGCTGCAATTGTAGTTTCCTGTTCAATTTCTTCATTTAACATTTGCAGATAAGTTGAGAATGTACTGCATTGTATGCTGTCTTTGCAAGCATTAAAAGAATCTTCATAGCTCTGGAATTCTCCCAGTAGTTCATCCTCTGTACGCCATGGTTTAAACAACTGTAAAAGAGCCAAGTAGTAAAATTCTTTCTTGTCGGTAGTGTCGCAACTCAGCTTCCGGTGATTTATCAAACTTCCTTTGGTTTGCTTCACCAAACATCCTTCTTCACCAACAACTTTATATTTTCCACTGTTGATGTCTTCTGCAGCTTTCCGTGAATAAATGTAGTTCTGCAACACTTCATAGAGACACATGTTCTCCAGATGATGACTTCTCTTGGGATAATATGTGTCCAACATGTTTGTTTTCAATATATCTGTACTTTCTGGGTCATTCTCAGCCAAATATTCAATTTCTCCAACAGATTTCAGTACCCGATTTCTCATTGCTGCAAGGCCTAAACTTGCCCAAATTATTCTTCTTGACTTCGAGTAGAGACTTGCAGAAGATAACCTATCTGAACATTCGTAGGATCCAATTTCTCGATGCGATAACATCTTCAAACTGAAACTGTACAGCTTCTTACTGACAGTCTTCTCGTGAGAAATCTCTTCCCACATTTCCTTCAATTCTGTTTTTTCTGATTTCGTAATGTAAGACGTTACATATCGTGCAACAGCAATGGAATTGTCAGCTACATACTGTATATCCATGTTAGCGTTCCACATGGATAAAATGACTGGGTTGTAGTCATTTATATTTTTTGATTCTTCTTTTCTTTTAAGGTTGTAGGTATTCTTAGGTGATTTTCTTGTGATAGTATGTCTCACAGCTGACATAAAACTGTTGACTCTTCCATTTGAAAGAACAGGTCTAGGAAATCCAAATCGACATTTAGTGTAGTATTTTTCTTTGCTCTTGTATTTCCGTCGACAGTATTTTCCACACCGATGACTTTGGAAACGTAGAACTTGCTCCTTTAACTTGTTCTCTTCTGTGCTTTTTGGTATACCACATGTTGCATATTCTTCAATGTAAGATAACACTGCTTCATCAGTATCTGTTCCAAACTTTGGGGCATCCTTGATCCACAGCAGCATATGAATATGAGGAGCACCTCTTGCCTGGTACTCTTTTCTCCAAAAGAAATCCACTACTTCTCCAAGGGGTGGATTTTTTTTATTGCAGATGAAGGACATCATAGCCTCAAATCTATGATTGAAATATCTGCAAACATTAACCGGATCCAATGAGCACAGTTCTCCTGCTGTCTTGTATTCGATGTTTTTAATGTTTGAATTGGCCTCTCGTAGAAAATCCAGTAAATCATCCCAAGCGTACTCGGCACAGCTTAGGGTAAGGAACCATGTTGGTGTTCCTAAATTGCGTAACATGCATTTTAGTTCACCATGGCGTCGGTACCAATATTCATTTGTCCCACGCTGACAAGCCATCAGATTGATCAGTTGTGTTTCCCAATGATCATCTCGGTGCTGCACTTTCTCCATAAAATCCTTAGCAGACACATTTTGTAAATGTACTCCACTTTTTAAAATGTGATTTACTGCATAAGATAGTGCAGACAAGTCGCTTTCAAATAAAAGATGGAACAAATAAGGAATACTTTGTCGAAATCTGGGATCTTCAGCATATAGTCTTGTAGTCCGATACTCTGAAGCTGGAATCTGTTCTGGACGTTCATCGTATCGTCCTCCTTTTCCTTTAGGAAACAGCTGGGGAAAACATCGAGCTTCCAAGCTCTCCTCCCATACACTCACGGGATTTCCTTTTGCTTTCTTCATCTGAAAGAGATCAATATTGTCTCCCATAACTTCTTTCGAATGGAGAGGATGTATGCTAAAATGTTCATAAATTTCTTCTTCCTTTGACTTGTCCACTTTTTCAATTTGTCCAGTTGGTGTTTCTGTGTGTTCTTGAAAATCTTCTTCTTCTTCTTCTTCTTCTATATAAATTGATTCATACCATTTGTTATTTTTTTTCAAATACAAATTTGCTCTTTGTACTTTCCGCACATCTACCAGCTCCTGCCAAATCTTCTTATTCTTTGTAGGTACACCATTAACCAGAATAATTAATGGTTCAGTTTCCAAAGTATCCGCATCAATAGTTTCCATATTTTTTTTCAAATCCAAGGGCAAATACACCACTCTACCTTTTAAACCTCTCAGTAAATCTGAAGGAGGTAATTTACCAGTTTTGGGCTCCATACGTACTATGGTCTGGAACGGATGAACACATTGAATGAGTATAGACTCATATGTATTTAATTCAGAAAGTTCAGCAGGAATAGCATCCAATTCTAAATTATTATGTACAGCTCTGGTCGGCATTCTATTTTCCTCTAACTTGTTGTAACAGTATTTACAAATACGCTGATCTTCACCCAATTCAAAACAATTTTCAAGAAATATATATGTGGCAAAATCCATCCACTTATAATTATCTTCATTTTCACTCTTTCTGTAGAGATCAACATTCCTAGTTTGTTTTCTATAATGAGTTCTGCGGCAACAAATACAAGTAACATTTGGTCTTTCATTAGAGACTATTGCAAATTTTGTTATGTGATCATTAAATGTGTTACTTACAGAGGGTTCTACATTCTCTTCCACTTCTGCCTCATTTACTGTGTCCTTCTCTGCACTGTTTTGTTCAGGACCAAAGTAACAAAACTGAATTTCATCAACAACCTTCTCTACATCTGATACCGTTCCTCGGAACAGAGCCCTATTCAATTCATTTAACTTTATTGCTGGACTTTTGGCAAAATACAACCGTCTCACAAACTTTCTCATTTCAGTATGATGAACAGCCAGCATCCTAAAATGATGGAAAACACTATTGCACACTTTTCTAGATAGACAAGCAAGAGAATGACCCTGCAAACCAGTATTCTCTCTCACTCTGCATGGATCCAGACTTTGAAGCACCTTAATCTTTTGTTTTACACTTTTTTTACTATATTCTCTTAGAAACTCTCGAAATCTGTCAATAGATTCCTGACGCACAGTGCAAATACTACTACAATTCCAAGTGTACACTGGGGCTTTAGGACGTCTCCCCATTGCCTCATCTGCCATCACTTGTACCTCATCTCTTGGAACCATTATCTCCTTCTCCATTATGCAACCATTTTTTACTTCGTATGAACGACCTCTGGTGTCAACTGCATGCAGCAAACTATTACTTTGAAAATGGCTCTCTTCATTAAAAAAAGGTTCACTACTTGAACTATGCATCCACTTTCCTAAAAACACTTTACAAAAGTTTGTTCTGTTCACTACTCTTTTGCTTTTGCTTTGTGATTTCAGTACATTAACCATTTTATCTAATGTACGCATCCTATTCAAAATTAATATGAATAGTTTCCTTTTTAATTCTAATGCTTTTGCTGCAATGGCTTCAATTTCTTTTTTTCTCTTGTAATATTTTGCCTTTTGCTTATATTTCTTTACATCCTTTATCAAATTGGACATAACTCTTCTCTGAAACATTTTTCTACGTATCTCTTTAAACGCTGTTTTTCTGTTTATGTTAAACTTTTCAATTGCAGAAGGTATATTTGCATTAACTAAATTCTCAATTTTTTGCTGTTCTCTATGTTTTGTTACATTTTTCCGAGGACAGACATTTTGTACATTTTTCTTTGTTTTGAATATTTTGTTAAGAAATTGTTTTTTCTGCTTACCAGAAGATTTTTTCTTTTTCCCAACATGAGCATCTTCTACTAACTTTGGTCCTCCAGTTGTCTTCAAATATAGTTTTTTTTTTAGCGTTTTTTGAACTCGAGATTTTGTAGGCATCTTAAATTTTGTTCACTGTTCTTCAGCAATACCTGAAAAAAACTAAAAAAAAAATCCTTTATTGTATTTAAATATATTACTACATTTGTTTTCACAATAGTCACAAAACAAAATTTCTTTGCCAATTTGAATGCACACAAACTGCTCTTTTTTTTGGGCAAGTGAAAATCTCTTTTACAAACTGTCACATTATGAAACCACTTTTCAGATTTTTTAAAAAGCTCATGTCCACAGTGCTACACTCCAGCAAGGGCAACCAGCCTTAGTGAAGCTCAATGTATTTGCATTACAGACTGAAACCTGAAAACCCCACTCGCTTGTAAATACTTTGCATGACTATACACGGCAAGCACATGGGTGTGTGCTAAGACTCTGCTTCTTCCCCCAAAAATTCGCTCCCCCTTTCCATCTAATGCAACTGTGAAATCATCAAAGCAAGACGCAATAAATCTCTGCCTATAATTCCTCTATGCACACAGAGTCATGTTTTCACATTAGTCCCAAAACGAAATTTCTTTGCCATTTTGAAAGCACACTTACTGCTCTTTTTTTTTTTGGGCCGAGTGAAAATCACTTTTACAGACTGACACATTATGAAACCTTTTTTAAAAATTTATTTAATTGCACATGTCCAAGCTGTTTTTTTTTCAGACCACCACCATGTGTATTCTCTGTGTCTGCCTACACTCCAGCAAGGGCAACCAGCCTTAGTGATGCTGAATGTATTTGCATTACAGACTTAAACCTGAAAACCTCACTGGCTTCTAAATACTGTGCATGACTATACATGGCAAGCACATGGGTGTGTGCTAAGCCTCTGCTTCTTCCCCAAAAAATTGGCTCCCCCTTTCCATCTAATGCAACTGTGAAATCACCAGAGCAAGATGCAATAAATCTCTGCCTATAATTCCTCTATGCACACAGAGTCATGTTTTCACATTAGTCCCAAAACGAAATTTCTTTGCCATTTTGAAAGCACACTTACTGCTCTTTTTTTTTCGGGCCGAGTGAAAATCACTTTTACAGACTGACACATTATGAAACCTTTTTTAAAAATTTATTTAATTGCACATGTCCAAGCTGTTTTTTTTTCAGACCACCACCATGTGTATTCTCTGTGTCTGCCTACACTCCAGCAAGGGCAACCAGCCTTAGTGATGCTGAATGTATTTGCATTACAGACTTAAACCTGAAAACCCCACTGGCTTCTAAATACTGTGCATGACTATACACGGCAAGCACATGGGTGTGTGCTAAGCCTCTGCTTCTTCCCCCAAAAATTCGCTCCCCCTTTCCATCTAATGCAACTGTGAAATCACCAGAGCAAGACGCAATAAATCTCTGCCTATAATTCCTCTATGCACACAGAGTCATGTTTTCACATTAGTCCCAAAACGAAATTTCTTTGCCAATTTGAAAGCACACTTACTGCTCTTTTTTTTTCGGGCCAAGTGAAAATCTCTTTTTACAATTTGAAATCACTTTTACAGACTGACACATTATGAAACCACTTTTTTTTCTTTTATTTAAATGCACATGTCCAAGCTGTTTTTTCAGACCACCACCATGTGCATTCTCTGTGACTGCCTACACTCCACCAAGGGCAACCAGCCTTAGTGATGCTGAATGTATTTGCATTACAGACTTAAACCTGAAAACCCCACTGGCTTCTAAATACTGTGCATGACTATACATGGCAAGCACATGGGTGTGTGCTAAGCCTCTGCTTCTTCCCCCAAAAATTCGCTCCCCCTTTCCATCTAATGCAACTGTGAAATCACCACAGCAAGACGCAATACATCTCTGCCTATAATTCCTCTATGCACACAGAGTCATGTTTTCACATTAGTCCCAAAACGAAATTTCTTTGCCAATTTGAAAGCACACTTACTGCTCTTTTTTTTTAGGGCCAAGTGAAAATCTCTTTTTACAATTTGAAATCACTTTTACAGACTGACACATTATGAAACCACTATTTTTGATTTATTTAATTGCACATGTACAAACTGTTTTTTTTTCAGACCACCACCATGTGCATTCTCTGTGACTGCCTACACTCCACCAAGGGCAACCAGCCTTAGTGATGCTGAATGTATTTGCATTACAGACTTAAACCTGAAAACCCCACTAGCTTCTAAATACTGTGCATGACTATACATGGCAAGCACATGGGTGTGTGCTAAGCCTCTGCTTCTTCCCCCAAAAATTCGCTCCCCCTTTCCATCTAATGCAACTGTGAAATCACCAGAGCAAGACGCAATAAATCTCTGCCTATAATTCCTCTATGCACACAGAGTCATGTTTTCACATTAGTCCTAAAACGAAATTTCTTTGCCAATTTGAAAGCACACTTACTGCTCTTTTTTTTTAGGGCCAAGTGAAAATCTCTTTTTACAATTTGAAATCACTTTTACAGACTGACACATTATGAAACCACTATTTTTGATTTATTTAATTGCACATGTACAAACTGTTTTTTTTTCAGACCACCACCATGTGCATTCTCTGTGACTGCCTACACTCCACCAAGGGCAACCAGCCTTAGTGATGCTGAATGTATTTGCATTACAGACTTAAACCTGAAAACCCCACTGGCTTCTAAATACTGTGCATGACTATACATGGCAAGCACATGGGTGTGTGCTAAGCCTCTGCTTCTTCCCCAAAAAATTCGCTCCCCCTTTCCATCTAATGCAACTGTGAAATCACCAGAGCAAGACGCAATAAATCTCTGCCTATAATTCCTCTATGCACACAGAGTCATGTTTTCACATTAGTCCTAAAACGAAATTTCTTTGCCAATTTGAAAGCACACTTACTGCTCTTTTTTTTTCGGGCCAAGTGAAAATCTCTTTTTACAATTTGAAATCACTTTTACAGACTGACACATTATGAAACCACTTTTTTTTCTTTTATTTAAATGCACATGTCCAAGCTGTTTTTTCAGACCACCACCATGTGCATTCTCTGTGACTGCCTACACTCCACCAAGGGCAACCAGCCTTAGTGATGCTGAATGTATTTGCATTACAGACTTAAACCTGAAAACCCCACTGGCTTCTAAATACTGTGCATGACTATACATGGCAAGCACATGAGTGTGTGCTAAGCCTCTGCTTCTTCCCCAAAAAATTCGCTCCCCCTTTCCATCTAATGCAACTGTGAAATCACCAGAGCAAGACGCAATAAATCTCTGCCTATAATTCCTCTATGCACACAGAGTCATGTTTTCACATTAGTCCCAAAACGAAATTTCTTTGCCAATTTGAAAGCACACTTACTGCTCTTTTTTTTTAGGGCCAAGTGAAAATCTCTTTTTACAATTTTAAATCACTTTTACAGACTGACACATTATGAAACCACTATTTTTGATTTATTTAATTGCACATGTACAAACTGTTTTTTTTTCAGACCACCACCATGTGCATTCTCTGTGACTGCCTACACTCCACCAAGGGCAACCAGCCTTAGTGATGCTGAATGTATTTGCATTACAGACTTAAACCTGAAAACCCCACTGGCTTCTAAATACTGTGCATGACTATACATGGCAAGCACATGGGTGTGTGCTAAGCCTCTGCTTCTTCCCCCAAAAATTCGCTCCCCCTTTCCATCTAATGCAACTGTGAAATCACCAGAGCAAGACGCAATAAATCTCTGCCTATAATTCCTCTATGCACACAGAGTCATGTTTTCACATTAGTCCTAAAACGAAATTTCTTTGCCAATTTGAAAGCACACTTACTGCTCTTTTTTTTTAGGGCCAAGTGAAAATCTCTTTTTACAATTTGAAATCACTTTTACAGACTGACACATTATGAAACCACTATTTTTGATTTATTTAATTGCACGTGTCCAAGCTGTTATTTTTTCAGACCACCACCATGTGCATTCTCTGTGACTGCCTACACTCCACCAAGGGCAACCAGCCTTAGTGATGCTGAATGTATTTGCATTACAGACTTAAACCTGAAAACCCCACTGGCTTCTAAATACTGTGCATGACTATACATGGCAAGCACATGGGTGTGTGCTAAGCCTCTGCTTCTTCCCCCAAAAATTCGCTCCCCCTTTCCATCTAATGCAACTGTGAAATCACCAGAGCAAGACGCAATAAATCTCTGCCTATAATTCTTCTATGCACACAGAGTCATGTTTTCACATTAGTCCCAAAACGAAATTTCTTTGCCAATTTGAAAGCACACTTACTGCTCTTTTTTTTTCGTGCCAAATGAAAATCTCTTTTTACAATTTGAAATCACTTTTACAGACTGACACATTATGAAACCACTATTTTTGATTTATTTAATTGCACGTGTCCAAGCTGTTTTTTTTTTCAGACCACCACCATGTGTATTCTCTGTGTCTGCCTACTCTCCAGCAAGGGCAACCAGCCTTAGTGATGCTGAATGTATTTGCATTACAGACTTAAACCTGAAAACCCCACTGGCTTCTTAATACTGTGCATGACTATACACGGCAAGCACATGGGTGTGTGCTAAGCCTCTGCTTCTTCCCCAAAAAATTCGCTCCCCCTTTCCATCTAATGCAACTGTGAAATCACCAGAGCAAGACGCAATAAATCTCTGCCTATAATTCTTCTATGCACACAGAGTCATGTTTTCACATTAGTCCCAAAACGAAATTTCTTTGCCAATTTGAAAGCACACTTACTGCTCTTTTTTTTTTCGGGGCAAGTGTAAATCACTTTTACACACTGACACATTATGAAACCACCATGTGTAACTACAACAAAAACAATTCCCATTTCTATTATTCATTTCTTAAGTTACCACATACATACCCTCTCAAACTGTAAACTCACCTTTAAAATTAGTTAGTTGTGAAAGAAATGTGACACTCAAACAGCAGATTATCAGAGCCAGGATCTCTGTTGTGTTCACCTCTCTCCTCTCAGCAGAACCAGATAATGGCAAACTTTCCCTCTATTTTTCCACACATATACATGTAAGTTTCAAATCTCAGTGCTTCCCCCTTTTTTTCACATGTAATCACACATTTCTATTGGTTGAAAACGAACCCTTTTCCAAAAGTACCCTGCCCCCAACTTGACTTCTGCCTAGTACCCTTCCCCCAACTTGACTTCTGCCTGCTACCATAGCAACAGCTCATGGAACACTGCTGTGTGCAGTTAGGTCAGAAGTTCGACACACAATGTTTCAATTCCACAGAGCAAGAGTGCTTGACTTTTCAAACCTAACAGCAAATCCATAGTACTGTTCTTTGGTTACACATTTTTTTGTACCAATACAAAACATGCTTCTATTAATTTTCACATACAGCCTAGTTTTTATTCTAGAATGGTATGAAACAGCCAATCAGTTCTTTTTGTTTTTAAAAAAATATGTATGCCTCCATTTCCAAACTGTCTTTCTTTTCATATTGCCATTCTACTGAAAGACACCTCCTGAGTGCATCCAGATCTCCTTTGAAGATGTTCACAGTGTGGATTGTAGGGCACAGCTATGTCTTCTGGAGTGAAAAGTTTGCAGAGAAAACAGATATGGTGAGAGACCTTGCTTTGCCAAATGTAGACATTAAATGGATTGGTCAGAGAGGGTTAAAGTGGCACCAATTGATGCCATTGGTGAAATACTTCATGCAAATCCAACACCCTGACCTCATAATAGTGCACTGTGGTGGCAATGACCTAGGCACTTTGACTGGGGTAGGTCTGGAAATGCTTATGAAGGACACCTTTGCACAACTGTTTTCACTTTTCCCTAAAACTGCCTTTGTGTTTTCCAACATATGCCAAAGGCAAAAATGGAACTGGTCCAATCATTTCTGTCCGCAGATTGACAAAGCAAGAAAGCACGTCAACAAATCTGTTTCTGCTTTCCTCCGTGACTATGGTATGGGTGCCATTTACCACAACAACTTGCGTTATGACATGCAAGACATTTATAGAGGAGATGGTGTGCACTTCAATGATGAAGGGAACAGAGTCTTCCTCTTGAACCTTAGACTCTGCATCGGTACTTACTTGTAGGTACCACTAAAAAAATGACTTCATAAACACAACAGCTCTTTTTAGAGCTCCCTAATTTCTAAACTCTTAAATCTGCTTTTCATTTATTTTTTTTTATTTTTTTTACCGTACGCTTACCGTAAGCTTACCGTACGCGTACCCCGTGATTTTTTTTAAAATCAATAAATGTTTTTTTTGTACTTTTCTGTCCTTCTTTGACCCCCTTACAAATGTTAGGGGGTCTGTAACTCTCCTCATTGCCCCCTTTCCTTGTTTTCACTCTTTTTTTTCAGAGTGAAATACACAAAATGGCGGCCGCCGCTTCCTGGTTTCGGCCGATTCGAATGTTTACTAAGATCTAACAGCCAATCAGAATCGCGCTCGCGCACGCCGCCGTACGCTTACCGTAAGCGTACGGTAAGCGTACCGTAAGCGGGCTCAGATATATATATTGATTTAAAGGCTATTTTCTCAGAATCTACTGAACAGATTTACACCAAACCTACAAAAGGCACTTCCTTGACCTAGGGACTACCTCTCTGCCAAATTTTGAGTAATTCTGTTCAGCCGTTCGGGCTGTAGCTCGTTCTAAAGGTCCTATGGAAAAATGCATGGGAAAAACGCGTTTTGGGACCCCCCTTTTATCTCAGCCCCCGCTTGACGGATCCCCCCGAGACTTTCAGGGTAGGAGCGGAGCGTAGCGCCCCACCTATTTTGAGAAATTCGCGAGGATTCGTCGACCGGCGCCAAAGTTATTCAAAATAGAATGTTGAGGTTTTCCTATGGAAACGTGGTCCTAACTATAACTACCTACTGGCGACCGCCAGTAGGTAATATATATATATATATATACATATATATATATATATATATATATATATATATATATATATATATATATATATATATATATATATATATATAAAACATATTCAAACTTTACAGAAACACACAGTCGCTGGATCATGTCATCAGTGATGTCATTTGAGACGTCATCAGTGATGTCACTGACCAGGGCATAAATGATGTAATATGTGACGTCATCAGCAGTACATTGCGGAGGCGCGAGTTATAGTTAGCTGAACTAACTATATCGGACTAATTTCTCTGGTTTTGTATGAGTGAAATGTCCAACTAATTATAACGTCCCTGAAACATGTGGTTTTTTCAGTGAATTTGTAGGGGTTTTTTAAATGCTAATTTCTAACCATAACATACCTGAAACCTATGGTTTTTTTCAGTGAATATATATTCACTGAAAAACCACAGGTTTCAGGGACGTTATAGTTAGTTGCACATTTCACTTGTACAAAACCAGAAAAATTCGACTGTTATAGTTAGTAGAGATATCTATAACTTTCGCCCCCGTAATGCACTGCTGATGACATCACATATTAGATCACTCATGACATGGTCAGTGACATCACTGATGACATCATCTAGTGAATGTGTGTTTCTTTCAAGTTTAAATATGTTATATTCCAAGGTGTATTGAAGAATGAGTGGGTGTATAAGTGTCTGAATGAATGATTTAGTAGGTGCATGACTGATTGTATAAGTGACTGATTAGGCGTATCCTACAGAATGTATGGGTTAGTGAGTAAATTGTGTAAATGTCTGTATCAGTCTGTCAGTTGGTGTATAAGCGGCTGCATGGGTTGGTGAGTAGCTACATGACTGTCTATATGGGTTATTGATTGGTTGTCTGAGTATCTGTATGGGTGCCTGAGTGTCTGTGTGAGTGAGTGAGGGGTGGGTGACTCTGTGCATAGATGTGTGAGTGGGTGATTCCCTGGGTGTATGGGTTCAAGAGTCCATCTGTGAAGGGCTGTATGGGTGGGTGACTGTGTATATGGGTGTGTTGGTGAGTGAATGGATGTCTCAGTGGTATATGTGTGAGTAACTACATATGTGAAAGGCAGTATATGTGAGTGTTGGAGTATATAAATGACTATACGTGAGAGTGAGTGATTGTGAGAGTGGCTGTATGGATGAGTGTGTGCTTGTATCAGGGATTGTATAAGAGAGTAAGTATGTGTTAGTATTTGTATAAATAAGTGAGGTGGTCTGTGTATAACTATAGGTGAGTAAATGGGTGTGATTGTTTCTTTGCATGACTGAGTAGATGTGTGAGTAAGTCTATGGATGAGTGGCAGTGTGTATGCATAGGTGTAAGAGCGCATATGATAGTGCTGTATTGATGAGTGACTGCATGTATGAGTTACTGTATGGGTGAATGAGTGGATGTGTGTGTGTGTAGACCTAGGAATCACTGAGCGGGTATGTATTAACTGCTATTGGTCTGTCTATGGTTTCGATATTGGTAGTCTGTATTTTAGAGTGGGTGTATAAAAGGTTTTATTAGGGTGTGAGGAGGTGCATTAGATTATCACATGGATGAGGTCATCAGTGATGTCATTTGAGATGTCAGTGATGTCCCTGGTCATGTCATGAGTGATTTAAAATGTGACGTCATCAGCAGTGCATTGCGGGGGCGCGAGCTATAGTTATCTCTACTAACTATAACGGCCGAATTTCTCTGGTTTTGTACGAGTGAAATGTCCAACTAACTATAACGTCCCTGAAACCAGTGGTTTTTCTGTGAATTTCTAAGGTTTTTTAACTGCTAATTTCTAACTATGTTAAAACCTATGTTTTTTTCAGTGAATTTCTAAGGTTTTTTAAATGCTAATTTCTAACTATAACGTCCCTATTAAGTCCCCTTGAATCCTGAGGGTCCCTGGGGGCCAACTAGCCCACCAGGTACCTCCAGTAAGTGCCACAGAGCTGCGTTGCAGAGAGGTGTTCTGAGGCCACGCCCCTTTTTACACCACGCTGCAAACGCAGCTTCTGGCGCACTGCTGCTCGGAGGATGAAGTCCACTTGTGCCCTGAGATCCTCAGGACACAAGAGGACCTCATCGGCCCACCCGCAGTGCACCAGAAGCCACGTTTGCAGTGGTGTAAAAAGGGGCATGGTCTCGGACCACATCTCTGCAACGTAGCTCTGTGGCGCTTACTAGAGGTACCTGGTGGGCTAGTTGGCCCCCATGGACCCTCAGGATTAAAGGGGACTTAATCCCCAAATTTACAACGCACCAGGGGGCTTGTGTGCACACTTGTTATATCAGGCCCTGCCCCTCCCTGCACCACTGTGCAAACGCGGCCCGTTGTAAGTTGGGGGTTTAAGTCCCCTTGAATCCTGGGGGTCCCTGGGGGCCAACTAGCCCACCAGGTACCTCTAGTAAGCCCCACAAAGCTGAGTTACAGAGAGGTGTAAAAAGGGGCGTGGCCTCACACCGCCACCGCCTCATGACGCCACCTTCCGATGCGTAGGGGTACTGCTGACGAAAACTTTCCGGATCCAGTCTGACGCCTGGGGGTAATTCTAAGGTAAGGAATCTATCACTAACTAATGTCTCTTACAGATATATCGTTACCAAAGGTAAGTAACTAGTGCATTTAGGGGTGATATTTGGTAGGATGTTAACATGGTCCCATATGATGACTAATAGGGGCCTAATGCTTGAAAAAAGTATCCTTGCTTTACGCTCCTTTATTAAAAAGTTAGGGTCGAAACCTTTGGATGCTGTTAAAAAAGTGTACTTGGCCAAATCCATCCCAGTAGCCACCTATGGGATGGGTGTTTGGGGATAATCTAACCCTACAGCTCTACAAGTTATTGAAGACACCTTCTGGAAAAAACTGATGTCTTCCCAAAAGTTGTTCAAATTTTAAATGCCATTCTGATCTGAATGTCCCATATATTTCAGATCAGATGACCCTGGCCGCAATTCTTTTATGGCACTCTATCTGGAGAAGGGAATATGTTAACCTTACACATCAGTTTATTGAAGACTGCCTTTCTATGGAACAAGTACACAGGATCCCTTGGATCATGTACATTAAAAACGGTCTAACTTCTTGAGGTCTAGCGCACATCTTTGAAACGCCAAGAAGATCTCTAACCATCACTAAAAAGGAGATTAAAACCCGATTTCTAAATTTAAAGGCAAAAGAAAGATATAAAATTAACAGCCCAAAATATATGGTACGATCCTATTTAGAAGGACCAATTATCAACACAGGGATAACCTCATGCTTACTGTTCGAGGCAAACGAACGCCATAGATTTATACTACTTGGGTTTCGTTTAAAGCTTATCCCCTACATGTTGGCCTATCCAGCGGGAATTTTTTCTCTAGAAGAGCTCCCGTCTTGCCCATGTGATGGTGTGTAGATGCAATCTAATCTTCATATTTTATTTTTCTGTAAGTTTTATTCAGAGCATCGTAAAAGATTCATATTGTCATTTATGCATAGCTTCAATTTTAGGCAATGTCGCCCAGGGATGTACTTTTTACAGCTGATCACTTTGTTTTTTTTATTGTGTTGCATCTTTTTTATGTCTTTCTCTAAAGACTAGGAGATCACATAATAACCTGAAATGAATTACAAGTTGTAATAGTTTTTAAATAATGATTTTTAAGTCGGACATTTTAATAGTATATGTGTATAATGATGAATGTTTTTTATTTGTACATTTAAATTTTATGTTCTTTTTGATCAAGGATTGAATAAAGTGATTTGACTGACTGACTACTAAACTCCTACTATATGGACACTTAAATCTCCCATAAAATTGTTTAGTCATTTTGAAGGAGGTTAGGTGTCCGTCCGCCAGAACATCTTATGCTCTCAAGGCGAAGAGATTCTGCACCTGATGCATCCAGAAGAACATTGGCGCAATTAAATGCCAAGAAGCGTTGCTGCCATATATTCTCTATGTGTCAAAAGCTGAGCTGTTTTTTTTCAGTAAAAATATATTTTGCAGCCTTAGTGCTTACAGGAAAAAATCTTTCATTAACCTCCTTTTTCAGTATCTGTTGTGAGAGATGTTTTAGTATGAATTCAGATATCTATTCTCTCATAAGGGGGCTGTCCTCATCCTCACAAGAGTTTCATGTATTGCAAGATCTTCAGGTGGCTCCCAGTCAACACCAGAAGGACCAACACGCAAACCCTTGTCAGCAGCAGGCTGTACTATGGGAAGACACTTTACGTAGGAATCACGGCACTCCTCCTGAAGAGACTACAGACAATACAAAACTCTTCCGACGAACCCACATCACACCACCTCAAAAAAGCTACACTGGCACCCTTTCCAGGAGAGATGCCAGTTCAAGAGCTTGACCCACGCATAGAAATGCTCTGCACAACGAGCGACCAGCATACATCAACAAGCACATAACTTTCCCACCAATCGATCAGACACCTACGGTCCAGCTCCCTCTTCCTCCCAGACACCGGCCAAATCTTGGAACGACCTTCCTCTACACCTTAGGATCTGCTCATCGCTCCTGGAATTCATGAAACTACTCAAGACCTGCTTGTTCAAATGAACAGAGCACCACGAAGCAGCTAGCAACTTCAGCGCCTTGAGACCTTTACGAGTGGGTATTACATAGGGCTAATAGCATAATCAAAGGCTGCTGAGGGAGCTGGAAAAACACATAATCATCCAGATATAAGCGAACTCAGCATTAAATCATTATACCTTTAAACTCGGAACACATGCCCTTTTAAAAATGTTCCATCCAAGGATAGCTTCACTTTGTTTATAAACATTTTTATAGGATCAACTACTCCTTAAAAAACAGATGCATTTGATTTACCACAGGTAGAATGACGTTTCAATATTCTTTTTATATTTAAATGTGTCAGAATATCTAGTTAATTATTTTTGTATGGATGTAACAAAGTCAGGAGGCTGCATCAGAGCATTATTAAAAGCATAACATGATCAAAAACCTATGTGATCCCTACATTATAAAAAACACTCATGGAGCACTTTCTATATTTTCTCACGAACAAGTGCATTTGCCTTTATACAGCATTGCTGATATAACTTTCTGAATTTCAGATATAAAATGTAACAAAAATGGAGAGCTTTTGTTTTCCTTTAAAATTCGTATTGAGTTTCAAGTTATCTTTTGTAACCATACAGAATACAAGGAGCAGTCCAACATTTTGGTGCTTGCCTCTATTATGAAAATATTATGCTTAATAAAAACTGCTCATATTATACTGCAACTACTGTAGTCTTCCAGTTGGTCTATATCTGAGTTGGAAAGCTAAGATGACTGTGTCCTGGCCATGGTTCCCCCCCACCATTCTCAGTAGGGCGATACAACACTACACCATGCTTTGACTCTGCTGGCCCCCAGATATCTAATGGAGATTTATATAACATAAAAAGTAGTTGTGAGGTATAAAATGAAATGTTGAGATGGGTTACTAAGAAGAGGTGGGCACCTGCTTGAATAAAGTGGAGGCTGGGCGGCTGAATCGTAGATGGGAGTATACACATGGGGTGGTAACGACCAGGCCAGAGGCTTTGTGACACAAACAAGCTCCTTGTATCCATCTACTCCTTGGGACCTCTTGTAAAACCCAAATGTCAGTCTGCATCAATGCATATACCTGACACACTTGCAATGACACTAGGCAGGATACATTCTTAGATTGGGTCACCTCTTGCTTGGTGGGCTAAGTAAAATTGGGAGGGAGTGGGGCATCTTTAAATGAAATTCTTCTCAATCTAGTTTCTCTGAGGGTTTGTCTTTCGACCTCCATACAGTAACCCCTCCACGTGTCTTTAAGTGACCGGGAAGCCATTGCCTTTCACAAGATAAGTGATGACTGTCCTCCAGTGCTTGCTCTCAGTGTACCAATTATAAGTCCTCTTTCAATAAAACCCTATCTTCCAGACCTCCTCCAAAATGATCCTTAGCATTCCAGTGTGGCTGATCGTGTTTTTGCCAGTTGTACATGGAATTATCTTCATCCTCTAAACTGCGTCATGGGATTTGTCCTCAGGGTCTCACCTAGACCCAAGTCACCAAGAAACCTTGAGTCTGGTGTATCCCCAGTCTCGGAGTTTTCAGCCTGACATTTATGTATTTACTCAGAGGCTCATAGAAGGGACTGGGCTGCCACAACTGCCTCTAATCATGTATTTGCAGAGAAAACATAGTGAGGAGGCTCAAATGCAATTCATGGCATATTTTGCCACTACTTTAACATCTTAATATCGTCTACATTCTTGAGCATTATACAGAAGTCAATAAGCAAACAGTTATCTAATGGCAGTTGATCCTCTTTATGATCTGTTTTTCAGTACAAGCCAGTAGACAGACTGGCACGGGAAGCAGAGAGGGGGAAACCAGTTGCCAAACCGGTTTCCCCAGGCGCATGTAGTCCTGAGGTAGCCACACCCAGGGGGTGGGCTAGGGAGATCTGAACACCATGATCTCGCTTGGGAGTTGGCAAAATGTTGCATCCTGGAATAGAGAGATGCCACACTCCACAGGAAGTGGTCACTAGGTGTGAGGGACCCTTGGAGATAATTGGCTACCAACCCCATCCTGCCCTAAGGGGTGACTTACACACATGTCCAGGGATAGTGGTTTAGTTTCAATGGCAAATTAGTCTAGCAGTGCACACCTGCCCTACCAGTCTGCAGAGGGGACGACCTTTAGGGTGGCACAATTAGTGCTGCTAGCCCTGGGGTACCCCTCTAACTTACATGCCATGGGTACCAGAGTACCATTTACTAGGTTCTTATAGGTATTTCCAACTGGGTGCAGCCAATTCAACATACACTTTAGGGTGAGGCACTGGCTCTGAGAGCTGGTTAGTAGGCCTCTGTGCACTTTGAGTCGAAAAATCAGCAGCATCAGTTGAAAATCTAAGTGATGACCATACAAAAAGAGGAATTTCCTTACAGTGATTATGTATCTGTTTTGCACATTATAGCCTTTACATGCATTGAAACATTTCAAGAAACTAGAAAATGTTTAAAATAAATAGGGTAAAGTTCCCCCTACATAACTTAATAAAGACATTGCAAATCACGTAACTTAAAAGTTATGGAGCTCTGTGGTATGTATGGTAGGGGCTGTTAAAGTACTTATAAAATGCAGTCAAACATTCACTCCCTCTGGCTTTTTTTAAGTGCTTGGTTTCTTGCTTTTTTTGATGAAAGAGATTGTCCAGGTAGAATAAACACACACAACACTGTAAAAATAAATACACTAATATGCAGTTTAATTTCTAGCTTACACTTATGTTAAGCAATTTAGCATAAGTTACTATCAGTGCTAATGTGCTTTAGAATCTGTGGTGATGTGCAGACAGTCCAGCTCTTTTGTATTGAACTCCAGCAGTGCAATAAATAAAACATCCTACAAAAAAATTCTGATTGATTGACTATAATTTAAAGATAGAAAATTCAGAAGAAAGTGACCTGAAAAACTAGCTTCTTCTCACATCTTACTTTAGCAGGAGGCTATATGATGTAACAAATCAGCTGAAATAAATAACCACACTAAAGTAGTGATACAATTTTATTATTACAGGTTAACAGTGCTAACTAGGCTATTATTAGAAAATCAGACACAATTTTCCTTTTGTTGCATCATTATAAATATTGGAAACGATGTGGGGGAATTTTGCTATGCGCAGTTTTCAATTAATCTTGCTCAATCATAAAGTTATAAAAAGTCAGTTTGGTGTCTGAATATTATACCGAATTAGCTGAAATGTGTACATTCATTTTGTGAAGCATGCTAATTTTTAGGTCGCGCCTAGCGTTGCAGTGCATGAGCTGCTCGCTCGGCGAGACTTGTAGTTAGAGAGGAGAAGCCCCGCCCCTCATTTCCATTGTCATTTCCAGTGTCACCGTTTATGCTAAACGGAGGCCTTCCATTGGAAATGGGGTTTTGTAGCCGCTGCCCTTTCCCTTTTTCAGACGGCCCATCTGGACAGGCTTGTCTGCTTCACGGCTTTAGTGAAGCACTTTCTTATCTTTATGGGGCCATGTGTTTCTAATTAGCGTGGAGGAGCGCACTGCCCCTGACCTCTCAAAGGAAAAATTCTTGGTTTTGTCAAGATTTATTTTCCTTTGAGAGGTCAGGGTCAGTGCGCGCCTCCACGCTAATTAGAAACACATGGCCCCATAAAGATAAGAGATCGAAGAGGAACACTAGTGCACAAGCATCATACAGTTAAAACGCATGCCTCCAGTGCTGAGAGCAGGTGGCACCGCTGCCTTCCACGATGCAAAGTAATGCCATTAGTATTTTGTAGTACAAAATAATGAACCTGGCCTTGTGTAATGCAACTGATACTAGGGTAAAACGCTTCAATGCCTTCGGGTCGAGTTAGCGCAATATGGAAAAACATTGTTGATGCTGTATCTAACTGACAGAAGAACACAGTTCCTCTCTAATATTTCAAACCATGGCACTGAAATGGCTTGCTGGTTTATTACAGCGTGCCCCGAAGGGAATGCTGGGAGCATTGCTGTTCACATTCTAGCAGTGTAGCGTCCGATTTTGTTTTATCAGTTCGATAGATTTTGCTAACACTCCAGAAGACGTTGTCTTTCTTTTGTTTTCATAACGCAATGTCAAAAGCTCTAATCGGTGGTGGGCGGAGTCGCTGGAGTCTCGCGAGAGCTCGGTGTCTCCTTCAGTCTCTTGGTCAGGTGGAGGTCGTTCAAGTCACTTAGATCAGACTCATTCCCTTGCACCTTCTTCTGACTTCAGAGCTCTCCCTGTAGCCTCCTCTGCCGTCATGCTGTCCCATCTCAGCCTTACCACCGCTGCCCTGTGCAGAGGCATCAGCACCACCGCTCAGGTGCCGGGAAAAGAGGGGTCTTGGAGGCGTATTTCGATATTGGTGTCGGACAGCTATTCTGGAGGGGAATGTTTGGAGCCGGTGCCTTAATGTTCTATGGCCACATACCTTGCCAATTGGCTGCATGCCATCTGCAGTTCGCACCGGCTTTTAAGCCAACACCGCGTTACACTCTGCGACTTGGTGTTGTCCTTTGAAATTGTTAATATAAATGTGTGTATCTCGCTGTTGCTGAAAGATCTGTGGGTGGCCGTAGGTTTTCTCCTAACATGGTACTGTTTGGCAATTATGAGCCTTGGGCCTATCATGTAGTTCAAGTGCATTCATTGACAGATTCTGGAAAGGCACAGAGAGCACGATGGAAGAGTGAGGTTTGAAACCTCGGAGAGGTCTAAACTGACACTGGAGGAAGTCCCAAACGTGAAGGGAGCGACAAGGTTTTAGCACTGAGTGAGACCTGTTGAGTAAACATGACAGATCCGTGAATGATTGAGGACAGATGACAAAGAGAGTCTTTTAGGGAAGCTTAAGAAAGTTGAGAGGGCCGAGCCATGGGTGAAGGGGACCGGTAAATGTGTGGTTAGGTTGATGTCAAGAGCATCGGTGTACCTATCAGTGAATTGTGGGTGATGGGTTTCAGCATTAGTGTACATTTAGAACATGATGCATGTCTCCGGCTTTTTTCAGAACATAAGCGAAATAGGTGCTTTAGGTGTGTGGAGCCCTACTGTGAGGAGTGACCCCCTTTCAATCTCCATACGGTTGCTAGACTAAAAAGGTACACTGTAAAACTCCCATGGACGATGCTGTGACTAGCTGCAGTCCACCTACTACAACTACTGGTTCTTGACCTTGACATTTTTTTGTACTGTCTGGATTACTCTAGTTGAATCCCTAGTTACATTTTGCACCATCACCAGATCTGAATAGAAGTGTGTTTTGCTAAACGTTTTTTTTAAGATGCTTCTGCAGTGAGTGAGTTCATATCCTGTTTTAGCTGGTTAGGTACCTTGTCTCACTACTTAATGGGACTGGTGAGCATTAGTAGGAAGGGGGCACCGTGGAGCTCCAGGAATGGAATGAGGGCGTTGAATAGCCTTCATAAAATGTGTGCTTGTTTACCCAGGTTGCCTCTATGTATTAGTGTGTCTGTCTCATGGGGTGCGTGTGTTTCTCAGCGTGTGCATGCAAGTGTGCCCGTTTGTAGTGCGGTTTCTATGTATGTCTGTATGCGGGGTCAACAGGAGGTAAAAGACATTGTCATTTACAACGCCATTACTTGATTAATGCTTCACGAAGGGGAAAAAAAACAATAACATTTTCAATTCCAATAGCTTAATACAATGTCATTGTGAGACCTATTGCATATGCTTGTTAGGGTAAGCTGTCTGTTGTCGAAAAGACCTATTGTCAGCTTACAGTGTGCTTTAGAGCCCAGCCATTTCTTACAATTGGTCGGCTTTATTGCTACTCATTTGCTTATGTGTTTGTTAGTTTGTGTGGCCTTTACTTCCTCTTCTTGTGTTTGACTATCCCCTGGAGCATGGCTGAATTACTTGTGCCATTCCACTGCTCACTTTTTGAACACTGCTTTTTTTCTTTGGGTTTAAGCGGTCTGTAAGAGTGCACGTGTTTTCCAGTTGTCTCATCTGTGTGCTTCTCACCGCCCCCTTCCGTGATGTGCTCGGCCGATTCCCCACCACCTCACCCTCTAACTTGCTTTCTCTGTTCTTCTCTTCTCGCCTGTGCTTTGTTACTTTCTCTAGGCCCATCCTCAATGTTGTTTAAACCCCTCCCCCGTTCTCTTTGTTGCCTCCTCCACCCACTGCCCTGTGTGTTGCACCTCCTGTGCTGATTTTAAAGAACAAAAATCTCTATACTTTTTCGTGACTTTTTCTTTTATTTACTGATCCAACTCAGATCAATGTACCAAAAAAAAGCAAAAGCGCCTGCGTCATAGTGCAAGTGTGCACATGCATAGTGCAAGTACCTACAAAATGGCACAGCCACTTCATAGGCTATTTTTCATTTTGTTTCTTTACCCATGCTGCAGAGCATGAAGGATACTGTACTGTGTAGTATTCTGATATTATGGTTTTTCTCCTATGTTATCCTTTCCCTAGCTGCTTAGCCTGTGTGAGTGTTCTGAGTTGAATGTTGGTGTGTGGGCTATGAGTGGAATGCTTGAGTGTCTGGATGAGTGATGACAGTTGGTGGATGGGGGCTGAGCAGCTAGCAGGCTGCTCGTGGTGGGGCTGTTGATGATGACTTACATGCTTCCCTACAACACTTGATGAGACTTTATACCTCCTGTTTATTTACCTGAATAAACCTACTTGGATTACAACATACCAGCGTGTCATTGTGATCGTGGGCGTTCGGCGGGCTGGAAAAGCAGGCATGGAGGCCGGATATAGTGGGCAATGGTGAGCTTTATTGCACACAAGGCAGTTGACAGGGGTGAATGCAGAGTTCACAACAACAAGAAAAAAAAAAGTTCTCCAGCAGGAACGAAAAGGGCAAGGTGTTGGTTCACGGTCTTTCTCCTTGGTTGTCGATGGTGATACTCCAGGTACGTCACGTCAGAGGGGGACGACGAAGCTCGGTAAGTCCCAGGCGTTTCCTCGGAGGGCAGTAAGAGAAAGGAAAAGGGAGCCGTTAGTCCTGCTGAGACTCGCTATTCTATGCCGTAACCATAACCAGGGGTGAGATGGGAGAGAAAAAAGATCGTGAGGGAAAAAGGAAGAGAGGGTCGGAGTTGGGGTAGAAAGCACAGAGGTGTTCGGAATGGGGGTCGTGAGGGGGGGTATTTACAGGGTGCTGTGCTATTTAATATCTACACAGGTGGTTCGGTGACTCGGGTTGTCTTGAGTAGACGGAATATTTATACTGGGGTTGACGTCTTATACACAGAACGCCTAGCGCTGAAAGAAGGGAAAACAGGTACTCACGCGCTCCGCCGTAACTCTCCTCCGAGTTACGGCCGCTCTTCAGCTACCTCCGTAGGACTCCACCAGTCTTCGGACCACTCTTCGGGTTCTCCGCCTTCTTCTTCTTCCTTCTCCACGTCTCGAGTCGATATCTCCTGCCACGATGTTCCGACGCCTGCTGGTTCTCCTCTTCCGTCTTTTAAAGAGCGGGTTTCCGGCAGGGAGGAGGGGCTGCCGGGGTCGAGGGGTAGTCCTTCCGGTCTGCTGTCTCTCGGGGTATGTTCCTGTAACAGAGAGAGGGGCGGGGTCGCCATTGTCATGGGCGTTGTAGACACTGTTCCGTAGGGCAGAGTCCGGAAGGGAGTTTGTTGGAGGGGGTTCAGGCCCGGAGGGGGTCGTAATGGTCTGGTGCAGACGGGTACGTCCTCACAGTCATCTTTACTACATACTGTATTGATAAATCTATTGGCAAAGCCAGTATGTCCCAAAGGCCAGACCTATTCTCTTTTCCAATGCTTGTTATGTGTTGGCTACACGCAGCGGGCAGACTTATTCTTTCCACTATTTAACATATACATAAGTTGGACTTTGGGTCAGCGTCTTGGATGCCTTAGTTGTCTATCATGGGTCTCTGCTCTTGATTCTTGTGTTTGTCCCACCCAGTAACATGTCGTCCTCACATTTTTCTGATTGACTGAATTGTATCATCTTACCACTGACATGAAGGTACTCCTATCATTTAAGCACTTTGGGGGAGTGCATCTCTTTCCTTGGCCTCTTGCCACACTTTTTGCTCCAGACATCCTAGCGTTCCCACCCCTCTTATGAACTAGCCTATATATATATATATATTTAGCAAGGACCTAGCCGCTGCAAATCCTACTGAGCCCCTTGCTTCCCTTTTTTGTGTCAGTGTGCAGGTGTTGTCTCGACTTGTAGCCGAGCTGCCAAACCACAACCTGCGGTGCTTTCTCGGAGCGTAAAGCACTTTGTCTGGCCACATCTGAGCTTCGTCAGTGTTCGTCCTTGAAATAACCCCCCTGAATGTATTGTGCAAGGCCAGATATGTCTGGAACCCATCCGCATCGACTGCGGCTCGGGGTGAGGGAAGTTGTAAATGTTCAAGAAATCTGACCCCAACTAAGACTATTTCCTAAGTTGTACAAGGTAACTCATTTACAGATTCTCTGGTTGTGACAACAGGAATTCCAAAAGCAGTGGCGTGCTGTTGATTGTGCTTAGTGGCCGGGTTCAAACTTGTGCAGCAATTGTCCCACGTGGAGCTGGCTAGTGTCTTGATGTTCATGGCAAAGCTGGTGCATTGCTTCGTCACATGTCCTCCTGCTGTATCATTGTAAATCCTGAGAAATTAAGGTTGAGACCTTGAGTTTACAGCTTCAGCCTACCTGAACTATTATCTCAGCAAAGGCCAACAACCATTTTGCTAAACCTGTATGAATAGTTTCACTCTTTCTATAGGAATTCATTCTCTGAAATTGATGTGAGTTTCCTTTGTTTACAATCAAGGAAGGAAAGACTGTTTTTAAAGTGTGCCATTGTGAACACTCTGTTCTGTCTTTCAAGTGGAATAACTGGCATCAGATAAAACTGGACTGTAACTACCTTTCAGCATTCAGAGTTTGAACAAATCACTCTTATTGGCTGATGGGTTGGCGAGTTCCATATTATAGGCTGAGTTCTCTTCCTATCACATATCAGTCTTTTAACCGAGCTCAGACCTATATTAATAGGTTTCTAGTAATTTTTGTCTTGATGCTTCCCACTGTGATCTGTTCATATTTCCGCTTCCTTTTTTTAAGAAACTTTTTTTAGTTTAATCTAAAGAATTACGTATATAATGTACTGGTGTTTAAAAAATACAATGCAGCTAATGTCACTACACATTCCAAAGAAAATTCTAAGGATTTCTGTTGCATCAAAGGGAAAGGTCAAACTCTTACCGAAAGAGAAGGAAGAGACCATTCTAGCACAATCGTTGCAGACTCCTATAAAATCAACATTCATGTTATCGCACCTTTTATATCTGTTACGATTTCTAACTCCTTACAATCATGTAAGCAGACCCACACTTGCTGCAAGAACCAATTGAGCTGGGGTGGTGCCAACTCGTCACTCTTCCAAGCATATATAGTCAACCGTTACATCAAGGGCATTGAGCAAGTTGCTCTAGAATTGTTGCTCTTAATTCCTCTATTGTGTAGAGATTCGGAGGGTGCGGGGGGGGGGGGGTTCCTTGTAGATTTGGACACTTGTGGCAGCTTATTTCAGATAAACGGCCCACATTTTTTTCTAAATTTATTTTTATGCCTGCCAGGAGCTGGATTGAGAGAGTTCTGACCACATAACGTAAATATGGCTTGATGGTTTATCTATCCATCTAGTGCTATATTTATCTGTCTCCTCTTCCCCCTCGCCTTTTCTTCCCCACTTGCCTTCTCGCTCCCCCCTCCCCTCCTCGCTCCTCCCCCTTGCCTTCTCGCTCCTCCCCATCGCCTTCTCGCTCCTCCCCATCGCCTTCTCGTCCCCCCCCCCCCCACCCCCCGCCACCTCCAGTCCTGCGCAGATCTTCACACTAGGAATACAATTGAGGTGAGGTCAGGGAGGGCACGATATTAGTTCCTCTTTGGCTTCATGGAGACGAGAATGACCCGGCCTTCAGTCCTTGCGGAGGACTAGCTGAGAGACCCAATAATACAAATGTAAATCTGCTGCCGCTAGGCCCCCATCAAAGGTACCCTGGACTCTATCCCTGTAAACCATTGTTTGGGAAGTGGGCCTGGATTTTTTCATGACATATAAAACAAACATTGGCATAGCCAATAGGTCTCGCCTTTGGGACCTTATAAGTGTTTAGTTATCCAGCACAATATCCTTGGTGCAACAACATCAAGTGTTGCATGGCTAAGCACTTATAAGGTCCCAAAGGCGAGACCTATTGGCTATGCCAATGCTTGTTTCATTTTGACACCAAATGAAAAGGGTCCACCCAGTAAAAAGGTATTTACTAGATATACTAAGTCGGCACTTTTCTCTTAACCGTGAACAAGCACTGGCAAATTCAACAAATTTGACCGAAACATTTTCATTAAAATCTTTGGTAAGTATCAATGTGGCTTATTAGAGCTACTGTAGGTTATCAACTCTGGGATCCAGTCAAGGGGACCAGCCAAGTCCACAGACACAGTTCTGTTGTGCAGAAAAGCAGTCTTCAGTTCAGTTCCAGCGTCAGTAGCTCCTTGCAATTGACTTCGGCGGAGCGGTACTTATGCAAGGGATACAGGATTCTGAAGATACTGTGTGGTTGATGTGGGTCTTCCCCGTGGTACTCCTTGTTCCACAGGCTTGGTGAGGTGACCCTTACCACAGGTGTAGATGTCCCTGGAACTCCTCTTGAGCTTGGCAGAAGTCCAGTTGCCACTGGTCTACCAGTTACCTTTTAGAGTGATTTCAGCTGTTCCCTTCTTTTGGCAGTACCTTGCTTTCTGGGCAACCAAGTTGCACTCTGACAACTCTCCCAGGTCCAGCAGACTCCGGTGGGGGGCAACTTGTGAGCGTTGGAGTCCTGCTCACTGGTGCTGCGCAGCAGCGATCCAATGATCTGGGCTGCCAAGTCGCCCAAGCAGGCTTCTTCAGCTGTTGTGGCCCTGTGTGCTACTCTATTCAGTGTTTGTGACTATCAGTGAAGATACTACAATGCAGAAGGAAAGGTTACATACATTTGGTCCTAGCTCCACATCGTAGGCATATTAATTTAAGTCATAAACAACCCACCCTCCTCCCCAGCTTTTACTAAACCTATTTAGCTGTAGACACTCTACATTTTAGTCTTAAAAAAAATAGAGCTGAATCTCACAGGCAACTGCCAGGACAAGGTATTGTGGGTAGAGATTATTCCTTTGTCCTTAAAGGAACAGGCTTTATTTTTCATCTTTCTCAGTGTTAGCCTATCAGGCTGCATTTTTAGCTTCATGCGCTCAATGTTGAAAGGTGGTTGTTTTATGACAGAATATGTAACCCCCAGAAGTTTTTTAAAAATATATTTTGTATTTGCATTTAATCAGACAAAACGTAACACAGTGGGATACGTAAGCAAGCAGTATGATCAGCAATAACAGCTCATGTATTATAGGAGCAACTGGCGCCATAGTGTCCAACAGATTCCAGTCATGCAGGCAGAGTGTGAAAACGTCCCTATTACCGCCGCAGTCGAGGGCTCCACACCCATCTGGTGATTTAGCCTCAAGAAGTTGATTATTTTTCTACATTTCAAGCATGTAACACAGTCTAACACTGTCAGAAGAAATTAAAATGGATTTATGACATGTTACAATGTCAATTTCATTAAAAACATTACGTGAAGTGGCAATACACAAGCCGGGCAAACCACCACACAGCAGCATGTCGTACAGGCCGATTTCCCTTATCAATGCTGAAGCAAAGATATTGGCAAAAGCACTGGCGATACGACTGTTGCCATACTTAGAAAAAGTGATCCACCCGGATCAATCAGGATTTATGCCACAACGCAATACGGCACTGAATTTGCGAAGGCTTCATGGCGTGTTAGCGCGCAGATCCACTATAGAAGAGGATGCAATTATCCTATCTCTCGATGCCGGAATGGCATTCGATATGGTGGAATGGCCCTTTTTGTTCACTGTTCTGCGCCACTTGGGCTTTGGACCCAATTTCATACTTTCGGTACAATTGTTATACACAAAACCAATGGCGCAGGTGGTAGCAAATGGACGAATCTTGGCTACTTTCCCACTGGGTAAAGGGACTAGGCAGGGCTGTCCACTATCGCCGCTATTATTCGCAATAGTATTAGAGCCACTTGCGGCATGGATACGACAAGACCTGGTAATCCGTGGGCTCAAATAGACAATGGGATGGGAGGATCGCATCTCGCTTTATGCCGACGATGTGCTCCTGTACTTGGCCTCGCCCTTGCGCTCGCTTAACTGTCTTATTGATATTTTTGCGGCATATGGACGGGTGTCAGGCTACATTATAAAATGGGAGAAATCACATATTTTCATATTGTCGGGTGACCCCCCACGACTCCCGCGCAACTTTGACATACAAATAGCTTGCGAAGGGTTTAAGGATTTGGGTATTTATATAACATGTCAAGACACGCACTTTATTGCAGAAAACCTTATGAAGCCTCTAGCGCGCTTTCGTCGAGATGTAATCCACTGGCGATCTCTTCCACTCACATTGCTGGGCAGGGCGGCCCTCTTTAAAATGATGGTACTCCCCAGATTCCTATATATCCTACAAAATACGCCATTCCCGATTCCCCCGACATATGTCATTGCAATCAATAGTGAAGTGAATAAGCTGTTATGGGATGGTAAGGCAACCCGTATAGCCATGCATAAATTGGTTAGAAGCTGGTACGATGGAGGCACAGCGCTCCCTAATATCAAAACCCATTACTGGGCGTTGCAACTGACAGTCATAAATCAATGGCTCCATGCCTCACAAGAGGACCCAGCTTACCGGCTAGACAGACACCTTCTGGGAGCAGACGGTATTATGGGAGAACTGTATAACAAGAATAAAACGACGACTCTGACAGGCCCGACAGCGCACACAATCAAGATATGGCATACGGCGCAAAGAGAACTAGGATGGGACGGGGTCGTGACGCTGGCCACACCATTATGGGACACCAAAAAATTAGGTAAACTACGCAACACTAAAGGTTTTAGGCAATGGGACGTGATAGGCATCTCAAAGGTGGGGGACTTATGGCGGAAAGATGAGATTATCCCCTTTACGCAACTATAACAGACCTATGGCCTAGCAGACTCGGAGGCTTAGAGATACATACAAATCAGGCACGCGCTCACAACGATGATCCCACAGGGCACCCAAATACCGGAGGCATCACCCCTCGAGGATAGACTGCTCACCAACCACTTGACAAAAAAAAGCCATCTCACTCACCTACAGAAAGATAATAAACAATCAACCGGACTTGACGACAACCCTAAAAACAAGATGGGAGACAGACCTGGGTGCACTGGACGAATCAGAGTGGCAGGAGGCAATGGCATTCCCCAGGGAGGTGGCGATCCCCTCTAAATTCAATCTAATACAGTTAAAGATTCTACACTGAACGTACTATACTAGAACACTGTTGTATAAATTACACAAGGCAGATACGCCACTTTACCTCAGGCAATACGGAGAACACGGCACATTCTGGCAATGCGCAGAAGTCACGGTATACTGGAAGGCAGTCATGCACAAAATATCCCAGGCAGTAGAAATGACGGTTCAGCCAGAGCCTAAAAGATGTTTACTCAACATCTGGGAGCCGACGGACCTCAACCAAGCAGCGCAAACTTGGGTAGCGTTGGGTCTGGCATTAGCGAAGAGAAATATAGCACAATTGTGAGGAGCAGACAGAAGCCCACAGTAGGTAGGTGGTGTTGAGACATGGACGACTTAATGATAACTGAAAAATCAGTATACTCACATAGGAGGTGCCCCCAAAAATGGACAAGGGTGTGGGGAAAGTGGAATAAGTATAGAGGGAATATTTGTGCCCCCCCCCCCCCCCCCCCGCAAGAAGAATCACTATCCGAGGACACTGACTAGATATTCTATCCATGGCGGATGCTGATATGTTGTATAGATAAGTGGACAATGATGAGGGTGCAAAAGAAAAACCCAACATGTCTGTGGGCAAAGAATGATTTTTCACGAATAAGATATAATCATAATGTGATGTAAGCTACAAAGAAATGGTATAATATTACAGCAATGTTTGTAACTGGATACGTTAATAAAAATAATTAAAAAAAAAAAAACATTACGTGAAAAGGAGTTCCAGTGTCCACCCAGGCAGCGGGGAATTATTTAGCATTTATGGCTTCAATCTAGATTTCTACAATGCAGAACTAGGATCGCAGGTATGTAACCTTTCCTTACGAGTATAAACCCCATGTTTTGTTTTTTTGAAACATCAATTTACACTTGTGAATGTGTTGAAGCAAAGTTTCTCCAAGGTGTGTCTTGTAGGCATATAACGTGGAGGATTCCTGCAACATATAGCACATTCCAAATGTGGAAGTTTGAGATTTACTCAGTTCAAATGCTCATCATCTTCCCCTGTGAGTTTGTGCTGTGATTATTAAGGTCCCAAGGAATGCAAACATATATGTCGTATTGTCGATGTCTTGATGCTGTCTCAGTTGTTCTCTACACACCTCGATGGAGTGCAGATAAAGTAGGAACTGATGCAAGCACACTGGTTGATGCTACATATACTCAAATGTTGTCACATCCTGAGCGGGCAGAGTTGCAGCTGAGACTGCATGACAAAGCTATTGCTGAGGGAAAACGTTTCTGGACCTAGCCTAGCACCTAGTAGATATTTGTAAGGGGAGGAAGAGGTAGTGTCTTCCAGAAATATTGTTACCACAGGTAAGTAACTAGACTAGTGACTGTTGCAGTTTTCCAGGGGTGCTTCTGGAATTTGCTATACTTAAAAAAAAAAAAAAATTAAGAGTCAGGAATTTACTCCAAACGTAGACATTAACCTTTCTGTTTTCTGATTAATCTGCCCATTCTGATTATGATCGCTTATTGATATGTGTGGAATGTGTTTTTTTTGTGCAGTTTTATATCATTGGAGTGCTTTTAACATTGTACAAACCAAAAAGTTGTTTTGAGTAATTTATGTTAATCTTTCAGGAATGCAAGAAAGGATTACATTAATGCAAAGTATATTGAAAGAAAATATGCAAGGAAGAAATATGTTGATAATTCAGCTAAGCTAAGCAGTCTTTGTGAAGCTGTCAAAACAAGAGACATTTTTGGACTAATTCAACTATATGCTGATGGTGCGGATCTGACTGAAATAATTCCACTGGCCAACGGACATGTAAGAACACATTTTCGGTTTATTAATCAAATATAGCTTTTTGGGTGAGATTGACTTTGTTGCAATAATATTTATCATAAGGCAATTTAAATATTTCTTTGAAAGGTTATTTTTAATCTGAGTGTCGAATGGACACTTCTAACTTTAGATTCCTCTTCTTTAGAATAGGCCCAGGTGCCATACTGAAACTGACATGTTCGAGGCATATGAGCTGCAGATTATACACTGTGCATAGATCGCCATCTGGTGTTGGGCCCGGATGTTTGCAGTTTGTTTTTCCTCTTGGAAAGTCTTTGGAAGTCACGAGTTTGGTGACTCCTCCTCTGGTTCGTATTGCGCACGGGCTTCGGCTCCATCCTCAGATTGTTTTTTTTCCACCATCGGGCTCGGATGTAATACTTCGCGCTCCGGTTCCGAACTTCCCAGTTCACCGATCGACGCACAAATCCTCGCTCATCGAGCTTCTTCAAAGATATAAATCATCTTACTCATCTTCTCTTCGGCACTTCTTCGATTCCGGTAGTCGACGGCGGCCTTCGGGCCTATTCCGGCTCTGGTCTCGGCTGATGGAAAGAACTCCCTTCAAGAAGTGCCCTCGATGTGGGTCCAAGTTTCCCCACACCGATCTCCATGAGGTGTGCAACTTCTGCCTCTCCCCAGAACACGAGGCCTGAGACTGTCCCACCTGCAAGTCTTTTTGCTCAAAGAAGACCATTCGAGATCGACGGGCTAGACGCAATAGTCGCACTCCTCGCCCTTCGCTCCAGTCGACATCTTCGGGGTCGACGTCGAAGCTCCGGGACAGCAAGACATCGAACAGGAGGACGACGACCTCGTCAGTGCTTCCGAGGCCGACGACTCAGATGTGGAGGACATCACCCCGGCGCAGCGGGTCGTGAGTACAATTCCCCCTCCCGCGCCCACGCCGATACCGAAAAAGGCTTCGGTCACACCTTCGCCTCCAGGCCTAGGCAAGACCAAGGACACTGCTTCTCACACCCCACCTTCGGGCCCGGTAAAGAAGCCTATTAAGCCTTCCGGCAGCTCGGGCTCGAGCCAGCCGACCACCGGTGCCGAGAAACACCCTTCGGCACCGAAGAAAAAATCGGCCTCCACCTCCACACCGAACCCGGCACCGAAGCTAGGTTTTCTCAGACGCGAGGAAGGGTCTAGGGAGGGGAGGGGCAAGGTTCGATTGCGGGAGTGTAGATCCCTGGCCGCGCATGGGACGAATAGGGTACCAGGTACAGTTTAAGGTTAGGGCCCATCGGATACCCGGGCCTCTCGGTCACCTCCCTCCTGAGTCGCGGAGGCCTCCCGAGAGTCAACTATTTGTGGGCCCGCCGCCGGTTGTGTTTCTTGTGTGAAGGAATGCATTAGCATCGCCCAGGGCAGGGAAATTGGGTGTTTGCGGTGTCCCCGAGCCTCCTCCGTTCGAAGCAACGTCTCCTCCGCCTTCCCCCACTTCTTAACTGCCCCCACCCATGCCGCCATGGGAGGTCCCTCCGGCGCCTTCCAGTGCATAGTAATGCATCTTTTAGCCAGGATAAGGCCCAAGAAAGCAAAACGCCTCTCCACCTTCTTATTCTTGTGTCGCCCATGTATGCCTAAGGCGCTGGCCTCCCATGTGTAGAGATCCTGCAACCCAGTGACTGCACGAATGGCGGTATGCACCACTTCCCAATAATTATGGAGTGTCGGACGATCCCATAGCATATGTATGAAAGAGGCAGCCGGTTCAAGACACCTAGGGCAGGCGAACGGTGTATCAGGAAAGTATTTCTGAAGTTTTTCAGGAGTGAGGTACGCCCTGTGTAGAATATGTAACTGTATGTTCTTGAAGCGGTAATTACGGGTGCAAGTGTGGGTTGCCTTAGGGTGCGTACGGCCTTGTATAACCAAGTAACTAGTTGTCGCCCGGGTCCCATCTGTAGTATTGCATGGATAACCGGGTGTGTGGAGGGTTCCGTATCAATCACTCGCCACTGTGTGCGACAGTCTGTGAGAAGCTGTCTATGCCTCAGGAACTGACCCCTAGGGACCTCAAAATCCTCCACCAGCTCGTCAAACGTCCGTAGGCGCCCCTCACAATAGAACATCTCCACCTCCGTCACGGCGTGGTCTGTCCAGGTTTGCAACATGCTCTCTGTATACTGTGCTCGGCCCCTGGGAAACCCACCAACGGGAGAAGCAGAGAGTACGGGAGCGCCGCCCGGTCCATCCGATGAACACGGGCCAGGCAGGCTCGCGCCGTGCTGACCTGTAGGGGTCCACCTGGAATCGGCGCTGCTCCTGGCAGCAGCATACAGTGAATCGTGGAGGTAGGAATACGCCCAGTAGTGGTGGTCAGCTCTCCTCGTGCCCGGTCCGCTGTCCAGCGTGCCACCCATTGCAGCTGTGCAGCCAGAAAATACGCCTCGAACGACGGAGCTGCTAGCCCACCCTGGTCCAGGGGCAGTTGTAATTTTGCCAAAGCAATACGTTTGCGGCCAGAACCCCAGATGAGGGTATCGAGCTCGCGAAAGAAGGAATGTGGGGGAACCACCGGGAGGTTGGAAAATAGATATAACAGACGTGGCACCAGGATCATTTTCGCGACCGCTATCTTTCCCGGGACCACCAGTGATAGATCTTGCCAAAAGTGAATAGAGGATCGGATGCCACCCATCACTTTTCGATAGTTCCCTTCATATATATCCTTCGGTGTATGATATAGTCGAACTCCCAGATATCGTGCCGCCTGGGGGCCCCCAGGAGAGATCCGCACTCCCCATTCGCACGCGGCACGGGGCCCCGTCTGGTGTCAGGGGGTAGACCGTGGATTTAGTCCAATTGACCCTGAGCCTCGCCACCTCCTCAAAGTCGTGTAGGATGCGTGATATCGAAGTCAGGTCAGCTGCGATGTCCCGGACATATATGAGTACATCGTCAGCGTATAATGATACCGAGTGGGTGGAATCCCCTATTGGGATGCCCCATTCCTCCCCCGCGACACGGAGCGCGGCCGCTAGCGGCTCCATTGCCATAGCGAAGAGCAAGGGGGATAGCGGGCATCCCTGTCTGGTACCGCGACAGATCGGAAAGGATTCCGAGATCATGGGACCGATCCGCACTCTAGAACTGGGCGCGGAGTATCCAAGCCTAGTATAAGCCAGCAGTCTGCGCCCTATGCCCATGTGACGCAAGACCTGAAACAGGTACGCCCACGAGAGAGTGTCAAACGCTTTCTCGACGTCTAACACCAGACACGCCGCCCGTGGAAACCGCTCCCGCACCTGATCCTGTACGTGAAATAGCCTCCGGATGTTATTAGAGGTGTGTCGTCCTGGGACGAACCCATTCTGATCCGGGTGTATTAACTGCGGAAGAATAGGTCTTCATCAACAATGATACCAAAGCCTCAGGAATCCCATGTCCAACAAAGGTTCTGCGCACAATCAACTTCAAAAAACCCAGTTCTGTTATAATCTTTTTCTGGCAACATATAGCAACTATTGCGGAGCCATCCTCAGAGGCTCATCAAATTTTTGGTTCCAGTTTGGAATGATATTGGTGATGATGGAAATGATTTACTCACACATTATGATGATGACAGTTAATACATGGACCAACAGGAGACCAGTGGGCTTGATATACACGCTTCTATTGGGTTGTTGGCCCCCATTGGGCCCCAAACCAAAGAGATTGCTTCCTTGGTTGTGGTAGTTCAGCATGCTGCTCAGGTCCTGAACATACATCTGCCTTTTGTTGATGTTAAAACGAATGTCCTTACTGGCCATCCTACAGCTTCAGCCTGCTTCCTCTGAGCCCCTACTTCCATTCAGCAAAAGCATAAGTGATCTATGATGGCACCTGATCTAAGCCTTGCACTTAGGTGCTAAGAAATTCACCTTGGCCGAATAAATCAATCACAGTCTGGACAGACACTAAGATATTCACTTAATTCATTTATTTTATTCTTAAAAATGTGTAAATATTAACTGTTGGAAATACTCCACTCCTACACCGGAAAGGGTTGGTGGTAACGGGGTCTTTCCAGGACATACAGTGGTAGCTTGGCTCGAGTGGTCAGGAATCAGGCACCGTGCTAAGCATACGTCATACCCAGACAATAACCATGCGTGCATCCGTTCCAAAAACGACTCTACACCGTAAAAATTATGAAAATATCTTTCTTTATCTGCTTTTTCTCTTAGTTGCTGATTAGATAAATAATAACACAATCACAATATACAAAGCTTTTTAAATAGTGCAGGTCAAATAAATACTGTCTTAATGATTCAATAAATAGGGGTGATCATAAATAATGAAGGCATAAATATAAGTGCAATACATACAGGCAATTAAATATTCTGAGGCAATAAATACTGCAAACCAATAAATATTGTGCGACAATAAATACTGTGGAACAATAAATACAGTGAAGCAATAAATAGGTTAAATACAATAAATACAGTGCCCTCAATAAATAATTAAAAGCTGACAGTGACACTCATAGATCAGATCACATTTAAATTTCTATGGGCTGATTTGGCCCAGGCACAGCTTGTGGTGATGTGGAAGGCTTGAGGGTGTCTACTCCCTGGCTTGGACAAGGCTGAGGCCTAAACTGAGGTAGATCAAGGGGGAAATACTAGAGACCTGGCTCTCTCACTCTACACAACCCCTCTGAATTAGTCTCAGCTCACCCCTGGCACAGTCAAGCTGGTTCCAGCACCTCTCTAACCCCTAGAGTAGTCTCTTAGGATTCCACAGGGCCTTAGGCGCCCTCTATTCCACTTACTGCCCTTTTTCTGAATCTCCGACGCCGCTGGAGCCGTGTCGACGCCGTGAGGCGGTTCCGGTTCGATGTCGGCGGCCTCGGCGCAATGTCAGTTCTTGACGACGCCGGTAGGCGGTTCCGGTTCGATGTCGGCGGCCTCGGCTCCGATCTCGACCTCCGATTCGATGGCGTCGGGCAGTCTTGGCTCGATGTCGACTTCGGGCGGCTCCGGTCCGATGGCGACCTCAGTTTCGATGACGTCGGCCGGCCTTGGCTCGATGTCGACTTCCGGCGGCTCCGGAGTGCGATCCTCACTCCCGACCTCCGGTGCTCCTCTCCTCGGGTTCCGGCGACTCCGGAGTGCGACCTCCACTCCCGACCTCTGGCACGATTCTCTCAGGTTCCGGCGACTCCGGAGTGCGACCTCCACTCCCGACCTCCGGCACGCTTCACCTCGGTCTCCGGTGACTCCGGAGGGCGGACTTCACTCCCCCGTCGACGCCGCTCACTCGACCTCGGGTGACTTCCTCCTCGACCTCTGGTACTTCTCCGACCTCCGTCGGCGCCCTCTCTCGACCTCTGGCGGCTCCGGGTATGACGTCTGCTTTTCCAGTCAGCGCCGCTTCTCCACCTCGGGCTCCAGGTCTCCAGGCTACTCGACGTCGGACTCCAGGGAAACCAGTATCCAGGTCAGGATCTTGCTGTTCTTGGATTCTAAGGCCTGTTCCTGCTGTCCAGGTCCTTAAGATGGTTTTTCTTGCTTCTTCCCACACAGGGCTCCAGGCTGGGCTCAGTCAGTAGGGACTAGTATCAAGGGTGGGTTTATGGACCCCACTCCAGGCACAAGTTTCCACCCCTGCTGCCTCACTCCTTCCTCCTTCAGGTTTCTGCTGCTCACTCTTCACCAGTCAGGTGCCAACTGCCAGCTCCAACTGCCAACTCTCTGTCTTAGCTTCCCAACATTCTAAACCGCCTGCAACTGTCACAGGGTTCTGGAATGTTCTGGAGGGTGCTAGTAGGTTCCAGTGGGTGCTGGTGATGTCACAGGTGGCCACCATTTTGTGCTCCAGGCCCTCAGACAGAAGTTCCAGGGGTAGATAAAATGGCTCCCTGAATCTGCAGCAACACTAAAAAGTCTGGTGGTTCCCAAAAAGGAAAAATTCTAACAGGGTTTGAGGCAAAAGTGGGACAAAATAAATAATGATGAGGAGGGACCACCCAAAGGGCTGACAGGTCTAGCACGCGTTCCCCCCCCAGCTGAAAGTGGGGAGAGCTACCCAACCCCTTGGGAGTTCTCATCACTAAGGCGGAAATACCTTGAGAGACCGTCTGCATTGGCGTGGTCCACTCCAGGCCAGTGTTCCACCTGAAAGTCCATTCCCTGTAGGGAAATAGACCACCTCAACAACTTGGGATTCTCCCCCTTCATCTGCATCAGCCAACGAAGGGGTCTGTGGTCGGTCTGAACCAGGAAGTGCGAGCCAAACAGGTATGGCCGCAACTTCTTCAGAGCCCATACCACTACAAAGGCTTCACGCTCTATTGCACTCCACTTCTGTTCCCTGGGAAGTAGTCTCCGGGATAGGAAGACCACGGGTTGATCCAGACCCTCTTCATTGAGTTGCGATAACACTGCCCCAATGCCATGTTCTGATGCATCTGTCTGGACAATGAACTCCTTGGAAAAGTCTGGGGCCCTTAAGACCGGGGCTTTCTTCAATCTCACAAAGGCCTGCTGACAAGCCTCCGTCCAGACTACCCGTCGAGGTTGTTTCTTGGACGTGAGCTCCGTGAGGGGGGCTACGATGGTACCGTACCCCTTCACGAAGCGGCGGTAGTATCCCGTGAGGCCCAGAAAAGCTCGGACCTCAGTCTGTGTCTTGGGGGGTTCCCAGGCCATGATGGCCTCGATCTTCGCCTGGAGGGGTTGCACCGCTCCCCTACCCACCAAGTGTCCAAGGTACACTACCGACCCCTGCCCGATCTGGCACTTGCTGGCCTTGATCGTCAATCCAGCTTGTCTCAGGGCCTGGAGAACAGCTTGCAGGTGACGCAAGTGATCCTCCCAGCTGTTACTGAAGACGGCTATGTCATCCAGATAAGCAGCAGAGAAACTCTCCATTCCGGTGAGGATCTGGTTTACCAGGCGCTGAAACGTGGCAGGTGCGTTCTTGAGCCCAAAGGGCATCACACAGAACTGGTAGTGGCCATTGGGCGTGGAGAAGGCTGACCTTTCCCTTGCTCCATCAGTCAAAGAGATCTGCCAGTACCCAGAAGTAAGGTCAAAGGTACTTAGATATTGGGCAGCTCCCAGCCGGTCAATCAATTCATCCGCCCTAGGGATCGGATGAGCATCAGTTTTGGTCACTGAATTCAGTCCCCGGTAGTCCACACAGAACCTCAGTTCCGGTTGGGCACCCGGTGGTGCAGCTTTTGGTACTAATACCACCGGACTGGACCAGGGGCTGCTGGAAGGTTCAATCACTCCTAGCTCCAGCATCTTGGTGACTTCACTGTGAATGCTGGCCTTCACCTTGTCTGACATCCGGTAGATCTTGGACTTCACAGGTGGGCTGTCTCCTGTGTCCACGTCATGGACGCACAGGTGAGTCCTACCTGGGACAAGGGAGAACAACGAAGAGTACTGCCCCAGGACCTGGCGACAGTCCTCCTGCTGTTCGGGAGTTAGGGACGGGGAGAGAATCACTCCCTCCACCGACCCATCCTTCTCTTGAGACGCAAACAAATCAGGGAGAGGCTCGCTTTCCACGTCCTCTCCTCCGTCAGTCACCATCATCAAGATGACTTCGGGCCTCTCGTGGTGGGGTTTGAGGCGGTTGGCGTGCAGCACCCGTAGGGGCTGACGAGGGGTCTTCAGGTCCACCAAGTAGGTAGCCTTACCCTTCTTCTCCAACACTTCAAAGGGTCCTGACCAGCGATCCTGGAGGGCGCTAAGCTCTCCCGGTTCGATCACCCACACCTTCTGGCCAGGCTCCAACTCCACCGGGTGAGCATTGTGGTCATACCACGCCTTCATCACTGCTTGGCTGGCCTCCAAGTTGTCAGAAGCTTGCTTCCACAACTTAGCCATTTGGCTCCGGAAGGCCAGCATGTAGCTCACCACGTCCTGGGGAAGCTTTCTGGGAGTTCTTTCCCATCCGTCTCTCACCAGGTTGAGAGGTCCACGTACAGGGTGCCCATACAGAAGCTCGAAGGGGCTGAAGCCCACTCCCTTCTGTGGCACTTCCCTGTAGGAAAAGAGTAGACAGGGTAGGAGGACGTCCCATTTCCTCCGCAGGCTTTCAGGCAGACTTCTGATCATGCCTTTCAAGGTTTTGTTAAACCTCTCCACCAGACCATTGGTCTGGGGGTGGTAAGGAGTTGTGAACCGGTAGGACTCCACACTCCTTCCACATCGCCCGCATGTACGCTGACATGAAGTTGGTCCCCCTGTCGGACACAACTTCCTTGGGAAAGCCCACTCGGGTAAAGATTCCCATTAGGGCCCTAGCCACAACAGGTGCTGTTATGGTCCTCAGAGGTATTGCCTCTGGGTACCGTGTGGCATGATCCACCAAAACCAGGATAAACCTGTGACCAGCTGTAGTAGGTGGATCTAACGGACCCACAATGTCGATGCCCACCCTTTCAAAGGGGGTGCTAACGACAGGAAGTGGTTCCAGGGGAGCTTTTAGCTTCACCCCTGTTTTCCCACTGGCTTGGCAAGACACACATGTCCGGCAGTAGGTATCGGACGACACTTTCATCTGAGGCCAATAAAAGTGTGGGACAAGACGGGTGAAGGTCTTGTCTTGCCCCAGGTGTCCTGCCAATGGTATCTCGTGAGCCAACTCCAGAAGGAAGGCTCGATAACGTTGAGGGACTACCAAGGCTCGTGACGATCCATGTAGGGGTGCCTTGGGTTCACTGTAGAGGAGGCCATCCTCCCAGTAAACACTGTAGTTCCCTTCAACGTTCCCTGCTGCCTGGGCTTCGGCCTGTCGCCTCAGCCCCTCAAGGGTAGGGCACTCCCTCTGGCCCTGGCAGAATTCCTCCCTGGACGGGCCTCCCTCCACGTGCCACTCGGCCGGGATGGGTAGGTCCTCCAGTTTGGTAACGTCCCCCACCGCAGACTCCTGGTCCACCACCTCCGGTGGCCTATCCGTCCTACGGGGTGTGGACGCCGAGGCAGGCTCCTCCTGTCCTCGGTTCTTCCCTTGACTGGCAGCTGGCTGGGCCTTTGTTCCAGGCTCCAGCCGAAACGAACTCCCTCTCCGGGTAGTCGCGGACCCTGTGCTCACACAGGCCCAGTCAGGTGTACCCAGCATCTCAGTATGAGTCCGGTATTCCACCTCCTTCCAAGCGTTGTGCTCCATGTCATTCCCCAGTAGACAATCGACTGGCACGGCAGGGCTTACGGCAACTCGAAGTGAACCTGCAACCCCCCCCCCCATTCAAAGGGAACCTCGGCCACTGGATAGTGGCCTGTTCTGCCGTCAGCCATCGCGGCTGGGTGGAGTACATCGGGAATTACCTGCTCTGGAGACACCAGTTGGCTACGCACCATAGTCATACTGGCTCCTGTGTCTCTCAGAGCCTCCCCTCTTTGGCCGTTGATGGTGACCCACTGCCCATACTTTACGGTATTTGCGGGCACCTGGATCTTAGGAACCATCTCCCGTTCTCCCAGGGACACTAAAGTGACACCCGCCCACTCCCTTCCCTTAGTTAAGGGCATCTCCTCCCCGAGCACTACACTAGCTACTCCGGGGGTCTTTCCTCCAATGGGAGGGGGTGGTCTTTTCAGGCACTTCGGATCTCCCTTATAGTGTCCAACGCCACCGCACTCGTAGCAATGGACAACCCTTGGCTGCTGACTCTGGCCAGGATTAGGGTTTCTGGATGGGTTAGCCCTAGGGGTGAATCCTGTTCCCTTTCCTTGGAAATTATTTTGGGGGCCTTTGGAGAACTCCTTTTTCTTTTCCCCTCCCTCTTTCTTCTGGGGGGCGCCCTGTCCGGCCTTTTGAGTATCCCCTCCAGTCCCCCTTGTGGACACCCGGGTACTAGCCCAAATGTCCGCCTCCTCAGCAAGCTTCCGAGGACTGGTCAGCTTGCTATCCACCAGGTGTTGACGCAGTTCAGGGAAACATTTCTCGAGCAGGTGTTCCTTCAGCACTAGATCAAACAACCCCTCGTAGTTCCTCACTTCACTGCCCTGAATCCAACCCTCTAGTGCCTTCTTTGCATAGTCCAGGAAGTCCACCCAATTCTGTGTGCCCAGTTTGTGACTACCCCTGAACTTCTGTCTGTACTTTTCGGGTGTTAGTCCAAACTTTCTTATGAGCGCCAGTTTCATGGTGGGGTAGTGGGTCTGCTCATCCTCCTCGAGGGCCAATAATGCATCCCTACCAGCTGGAGGCATGTACTTGTACAATCCCCCTCCCCAGTACTTCTCTGGAACCCCATGGGCCCTTAACGAGACCTCATAGGCCGCTAGCCACTTGGCAATATCGTCGCCCACTCCATAGCCAGCTACTATGTCCTTTGGCAGGTAGGGTTTGGGTTCCCTGGTGTACTCTCGTTCTTCACTGCCACCGTTAGGTACAGGGTGTGCCCCGATTCCCAGGATCTGAAGATCTATCTCTTTCAGCCTTATCTCATGAGCCATCCTCTGTTCCTCCTTCTCCTTCTCCAGCCTTGCTAAGTCCCATGTGAGCTGTCTTTTCTCCCTCCGGTCTGTTAACTCCACTTCAGACAAGCCACCGCTAGAGGCACTGCTGCCCTTCCTGGAAAGTGTCCTGGGCCCCGCTGACAGGTTCCCCACCTCAGGTTGGTACAAACCAGCTCCCTCACTGTCGGGCTCTCTATCCCTGTCCTCCTCCTCAGCCTTGCTTTCTCGGCGTGCCTCCCCCCAAGCCCTTAAGCTGGTTTGGAGTGCACCCTTCTTTGCTCCTGGGGGACAATACACCCCCTCCCGCTGACAAAACTCCCTGAGTTGGGCCACAGTGTACGTTTCTAAATTCTCCAGTACAAACTCCATCTTGCCCACTCAGGTAGGAGGACAGTTATTTGCAGTAACTATGCAGGGGGGTACCTTATATAATACCTCCTCCCACCACCAGAGTAAATTTGGAAAAAACAAAAACCCACAATTAGGAAGGCCGCTTTGAGAAAACTCCCGGTGTAGGCCTATGGACTACCCACAGTTATTGTTGAGTATACGTAGGCACAGCTCTATCCCACCACTGAACACCAATTAATGTTGGAAATACTCCACTCCCACACCGGAAAGGGTTGGTGGTAACGGGGTCTTTCCAGGACATACAGTGGTAGCTTGGCTCGAGTGGTCAGGAATCAGGCACCGTGCTAAGCATACGTCATACCCAGACAATAACCATGCGTGCATCCGTTCCAAAAACGACTCTACACCGTAAAAATTATGAAAATATCTTTCTTTATCTGCTTTTTCTCTTAGTTGCTGATTAGATAAATAATAACACAATCACAATATACAAAGCTTTTTAAATAGTGCAGGTCAAATAAATACTGTCTTAATGATTCAATAAATAGGGGTGATCATAAATAATGAAGGCATAAATATAAGTGCAATACATACAGGCAATTAAATATTCTGAGGCAATAAATACTGCAAACCAATAAATATTGTGCGACAATAAATACTGTGGAACAATAAATACCGTGAAGCAATAAATAGGTTAAATACAATAAATACAGTGCCCTCAATAAATAATTAAAAGCTGACAGTGACACTCATAGATCAGATCACATTTAAATTTCTATGGGCTGATTTGGCCCAGGCACAGCTTGTGGTGATGTGGAAGGCTTGAGGGTGTCTACTCCCTGGCTTGGACAAGGCTGAGGCCTAAACTGAGGTAGATCAAGGGGGAAATACTAGAGATCTGGCTCTCTCACTCTACACAACCCCTCTGAATTAGTCTCAGCTCACCCCTGGCACAGTCAAGCTGGTTCCAGCACCTCTCTAACCCCTAGAGTAGTCTCTTAGGATTCCACAGGGCCTTAGGCGCCCTCTATTCCACTTACTGCCCTTTTTCTGAATCTCCGACGCCGCTGGAGTCGTGTCGACGCCGTGAGGCGGTTCCGGTTCGATGTCGGCGGCCTCGGCACAATGTCAGTTCTTGACGACGACGGTAGGCGGTTCCGGTTCGATGTCGGCGGCCTCGGCTCCGATCTCGACCTCCGATTCGATGGCGTCGGGCAGTCTTGGCTCGATGTCGACTTCGGGCGGCTCCGGTCCGATGGCGACCTCAGTTTCGATGACGTCGTCCGGCCTTGGCTCGATGTCGACTTCCGGCGGCTCCGGAGTGCGATCCTCACTCCCGACCTCCGGTGCTCCTCTCCTCGGGTTCCGGCGACTCCGGAGTGCGACCTCCACTCCCGACCTCCGGCACGATTCTCTCAGGTTCCGGCGACTCCGGAGTGCGACCTCCACTCCCGACCTCCGGCACGCTTCACCTCGGTCTCCGGTGACTCCGGAGGGCGGACTTCACTCCCCCGTCGACGCCGCTCACTCGACCTCGGGTGACTTCCTCCTCGACCTCTGGTACTTCTCCGACCTCCGTCGGCGCCCTCTCTCGACCTCTGGCGGCTCCGGGTACGACGTCTGCTTTTCCAGTCAGCGCCGCTTCTCCACCTCGGGCTCCAGGTCTCCAGGCTACTCGACGTCGGACTCCAGGGAAACCAGTATCCAGGTCAGGATCTTGCTGTTCTTGGATTCTAAGGCCTGTTCCTGCTGTCCAGGTCCTTAAGATGGTTTTTCTTGCTTCTTCCCACACAGGGCTCCAGGCTGGGCTCAGTCAGTAGGGACTAGTATCAAGGGTGGGTTTATGGACCCCACTCCAGGCACAAGTTTCCACCCCTGCTGCCTCACTCCTTCCTCCTTCAGGTTTCTGCTGCTCACTCTTCACCAGTCAGGTGCCAACTGCCAGCTCCAACTGCCAACTCTCTGTCTTAGCTTCCCAACATTCTAAACCGCCTCCAACTGTCACAGGGTTCTGGAATGTTCTGGAGGGTGCTAGTAGGTTCCAGTGGGTGCTGGTGATGTCACAGGTGGCCACCATTTTGTGCTCCAGGCCCTCAGACAGAAGTTCCAGGGGTAGATAAAATGGCTCCCTGAATCTGCAGCAACACTAAAAAGTCTGGTGGTTCCCAAAAAGGAAAAATTCTAACAGGGTTTGAGGCAAAAGTGGGACAAAATAAATAATGATGAGGAGGGACCACCCAAAGGGCTGACAGGTCTAACATTAACTTACAAAAATAGCATTATCAATTACTTTTCCTTAAAATCCTGTATTACTGCAGCCAGTTCATTCAGACATAACACAGTCCAAACATCTCAAATAGACTACATTTTCAAAGGCACATATCTATTGTTTTTTTTTTTTTTTGTGTATTAGAAACCTTTATTACACGATAAAATACATAGAAGGGCCTACAACCACCAAGGCCTGCCGCTAGAAAGCCCGAGAGCCCGCAATGCAACGCCACACATTCAAATGAACCAGAGGCAAAGCTCCCGGCAGTTCGTGAGCACATGCAACAGGCCGTGGCCATAGGCCAGGAGCAATCGGAAAAAACAGTTTCATTTTCTATTAAATATAAAACACACTCAAGGCAATGAGAGTCCGAAATAGCAGCGTGCTCTTCCCAGGACGGGGCACAACGTACAGTGTCCAAAGCAATTCTTGACAGGAAGCGGTAGTGGGGGGCAATGGGAAGACAAAGCATGGAACACATCTCACACAATCCCGCAGAATGTGTGGCTAGGGGGACAAAGCAATATCGACCTCTAATGGCAGAGGCGGGGTGCAGATTCGTCCACGATATAAATTCCATGGACCCCATACCTTAGTCCATTTCCCCGGCTTGCCTCTCGCCACATACACCGTCTTTTCCCTAAACATACACCAGTCCATATTCTCCTTCCATACCGCGATCGTGGGCGGCCTCGGGGAGCTCCACAGCTGTGCAATGTTACGCTTAGCCACCATATACCCCAAAGTCACCCACTGCGTCTGTGCCGCATTATAGTCATTCGGTTCCCAGACATTCAACAAACACCTCCTAGCCTCTGGCAACAGAGCAACGTGCGTGACCTCCTCCATTACGGTGTGGATACCGTTCCAAAATCGCACAACCTCCGAACATTCCCATAAGATATGAAGAAAGGTACCCGGCAGGCCACATCCACGCTTACACATTCCATCTCTCGAGTAACCCATACGTAGCAAACCGGGCCCCGTGACATACACTCTATGAAGGATCTTCAGCTGTACGAATCGTAAGCGGGCCGGGATCGCCACCTCTTTCGGGGAGGCCACCGCCGATACCCAGTCCTCATCGTCCAGTTCCAAGCCATCGCCCGTCCATGCCTCCCGCAGACGGAGCAGCAAGTCCGCGCGATCATTAATACGTTTTTTGTAGATCAGAGAAATAGTGCTGTCGGGCACATAGCCATCCAACACTCTATCCTCCAGCGGGGAATACTCGGGGATAGCAGCAACGTCCGGAAAGACCGAACACAGCGCATGGTATACTTGTGCATACCGGAAGTACTCTCTGTCATTTAATTTGTATTCAGTTTTAAGCATTTCAAACGTTTTAAAAGACCCCTTCGCCCAGAGGTCACCCACCTTACATATCCCAATCATATCCCATTTCTCAAAGCCTTTCGATCTCCACAAACAACCCAGCCGCCTGGAGGCATACAACGGCGTCGCCCGAGTCAAGCGATCCCTCCACCCCATCGCAGCATTCGCCGCATGCCACACACGTACCGCAACCTGCGTGGGTCCTGTCAACCGTGCATCCGGGGTCACCGAGTACAGCGCCCTATTATAATCCCCACCCAGGAGCAGAAATGTATCCATCTCAAAGGCTGGATTCAAGGCAGGACCGTATATCCCGTGGTTCACCGCCGCCAATTGAGATGCCCAATAGTATCGTTTAATATCGGGGAGGGCGACCCCCCCATCGTACCAAGGGAGCGTCAACTTGGCGAGAGCGATCCGTGGCCGCCCGTCCCAAAACAGTTGGCGCTGAAGACCCTCCACCTCCCGGAAATAACGGGCTGGCATGACATCTAGGGTATTTTGCAAAGCATACAAGAAGCGAGGTAGCGACATCATTTTAAATAATGTCGCCCGTCCGAGCGGCGAGAGCGGAAGTCGTCGCGACGTCGGCCTTCAGTCGCTGGAGGGGAGGGAGAAGGTTTCGCTCATAGCGGACCGCGGGATCCAGAGAGATAAAGATTCCCAAATACTTGAACCCCAGTGTAGCAATCTGGATAGGGCAATCCCGTGGCAGGAGGGGGGCCTCGCCCGAGAGGACGTAAACACATGACTTGGCCCAGTTGATAACCAGGCCAGAGTTGCGACCAAAGGAATTCAATATGTCCACCAATACAATTAGCGACTGTCGGGGAGAGGTAAGATACAGAAGGATGTCATCCGCGTAAAGGGAGACACGGTCTTTAAACTCCGGCGTCCATCTAATGCCCCGCAACGATGGCTCCCAACGCAACCAGGCGGCGAGAGGCTCCAAAGAAAGTGCAAAGAGAAGGGGTGATAACGGACATCCCTGCCGCGTACCTCTCCCCAGTGCGAAGGGAGCCGACACCCTACCATTCACCACCACCTGAGCCAATGGGTCAGCATATAGTAATTTTACCCAACCAATAAACTCAGGGCCGAACCCGAATTTCGCCAACACGGCCCAAATATACGGCCACTCCAAAGTGTCGAACGCCATAGTAGCATCTAAAGATGCCAAGATGGCCGGCTCACGTATAAACTCCGCTCTAGCAAGCACGCCGTGCAACCGCCTCAAATTCAGGGCGGTATTCCGATGGGGTATGAAACCGGACTGATCCTGATGAATCAAGTCGCCCACGACCCGAACCAGCCGATTAGCCAATACCTTAGCCAGAATTTTGGGTTCTGCGTTTAACAGCGAAATGGGCCTATAGGAGGCGCAGCGATCTCGCGGCTTCCCCTCTTTGTGTATCACAACTATGTTGGCGAGACGTTGGTCAGGGGGGAGGAAGCCCGCCGCACGTGCCGCGAAAAACACACATATCTATTGTTAGCGCACATTTCGATGCTGGGCATATTACAAATACAGGTGAGTTTATAAAAACATATTTGTTAGTGGACCTACTTTCCCATCACCAGGTCACCGCCGTGTGGAACAAACTACCCATCTGGGCCTATTCCTCCGTCATGCTTTCCTCTCCTTTGCAACTTATCCCTTGGACAAGTCGAGAGGTTTGGTCTTAGCGCTGGGATACTTACGGGTTACTATGCGCTCTACAAAACCCTATTAATTAATTAATTAATTAATTTGTGTTTGTGGCAATCTTGTAATTTTTATAGGTACTAAGCCTTGCTCTTGCCCACTGGTGAACAGGCGTGTGGCCAGACGCCAGAGACTGGTGCCAGGTGACACTAATTTTCTGTTGCAGCATCCAAGGTTGGTCAACGAGGTTTCCCTGCTAGGCTGATAAACACACGCCCTCTGGGACATGGCCAGAAAGATCTTGGCAGTGATTCTGGAAGAACTTCGTGCCTCCCTAGCTCAAACCATTCAGGATGCAACCCAATGAATTATCCGTGCTGCCTGGAAACAACTGATTGCTTGGGGCGAATAGTTGACACCAGTGTGGTGCTCTGTCGACATGCTTGGATGGGGTCCACTGGGTTTTCAGGATATGTGCCGGCATCCATTATGGATCCCGCCTATTTGGCGAGAAAGATGCCTCCACCTTAGAACGGTTTAAGGTGAGCCAGGCTGCAGCACGTTCCTTTTACTTCTCCACCTCTGCTAGACCTTCTTCTCACCAGTTGTGGCCTTTCTGAGGCTAATGAAGATGTTTAGTATACAAGAAGCACCAGGACCCCTGACCCTCCACACCCTGCAGCAGTCGCCCCAGTCTTTTCGGGGACGTGGATCAAGCAGGCACCATACAGGTCCCCAAAGGCACTTTTTTTTGCCAGTCCCTGTCCCTTGTGGCATCATTTGCCAAGCGACATTAGTTTGACCTTAGTAGCGCACACCCACCTTCTGGGAGACAGAATCCAACACTTTCGCCCATGGTGGGAATCAATAAGATCCTACAGATGGATCCTTCAGATAGTTCAGCAGGGCTATGCCCTTCCAGTCTCTTGCCACCCACCGCAGCAGCTTCTTCTGACATCAGAGCCCCTCTTAGAACACCTTATCAGATTGCTACAAGAGGTGCAACTCTGCTTCACAAAGGAGTCAGGGCACTGGCCTCTGAGATACAGCCAGATTGTTACGTCCGCTATTTCCTTGTGCCAAAGAAGGATGGAGGCCTCCATCCAATTTTAGATCTTCACCCTCTGAATGCTTTCCTGAGGAAGGACAGATTTAGAATGCTCACACTGGGCCAGGCTCTGTCCCCTGCAGGGGACGTACTTTCAAATACCTCTCCTGAAGTCTCACAGATGTCATGTGTGGTTGAAGATAGGGCATGAGCATTTTCAATTTACAATGCTCCACTAAGCACTTACAAGCACCCCAGGACAGTGATGCCAGTGGTCGCTGCCCATCTTTGGAGTTTTGGGGTACCAGTTTTCTCCGACCTCTGTAACCTGCTCCAAACAGTGGGGGACCTCCTGATATCTTTGGGGTGCTCAGTCAACGTTCAGAAGTCTCCTATTCAGAGGCTGTCTGTCATAGGAGCTGTCTTGGATATGGTGCAGTTCTGGGCCTTACCTTCACCACGAGGAGTGCAGGATATTCTGGCTATGATCCTGATGCTTCCATGGTATTGGTGAACGGAGTTCTAATGCTTCTTGGCCTATTTGCCTCCTGCATCCTTCTTGTCGAGTATGCCAGGTGGCATTTTCAGGCTCTGCAGTGGAAACCATACTGAGTACATGGACTGGCCACTCATCATTACGAAGTCCCCAGCTCCATGATTTCTTCACAGTACCCCAAGATGTTTGGTACAAAACATATTGTCTTTATAAATACGCACTGAAGCCAGTGTCGGACTTATTAATAAATGCCCACATTATTGGTGCCCCCTGAAAACCTACCGAGTACTATTGAAATTGCCGACTGGTCTCAGCCAACCTGCCATCACTAGACATGATTCTGGCCTCCTGGGGTGAGAGCCTTCACTCTCTGAGACCCGGAAAAAAGCCTGCTCTGGACGGAGGTGTTCACACTTTGTCCAAGCAGGAACTGCCTTTCAGGGTGGGAAGCTTCAAAGGCCAGGCCTCTCGAGATAATGGAAGATGCCAACTCCCCCGTCCTGAGCCTACTATTCGGTGAAAAGACAGGCAGGAAAATTTGTTGGATTAGGAGCTGGGCCAACACCTACCTAGCACCACCTCTAAGGTGGGGCAGCTGATGTGCACTCCACTTTTCCAAATCCTCCATCTTGTGATGGAGGGATGTAGCCTATTAGGGGCAGGGTTATGCCCACTCCCCACAGGAAGTGGTCATGTAGAGAGCGTATTCACCCTGAAGTAGGTAGCCCATTGGGTACTACCTAGTATTCCCCTTAACGCCTGTAAATTGAGTATTTAGGTGGAAACCCTGAACCCAGAACTTCAGATGTGACGGACCTAAAGCTGAAGAAGATGAAGAGGAGCCGCTAACCCAAGAACTGACTATCTATCTACCAAAGGCAAGCCCATCGGCGCCCGTCCGCGCCCAGGCGGGCCCAGGGGCCTTAACCAATACCATTATCATCAAATATTCGTCCATAGAACTCAGATTACTAGCTGACATCTACGCCCCCCTCAACCCTATTGCTCACAAGAGGATAATGGAAAATAACATCTTTATAAAATCTAGCGACTCGACCTCCCTACCCCCCCATTTTTCCCACCCCCAGATCCCTTACAGCTAAACCTCTGGCCTGGCACATCTCCTACCTCAACACCCGCTCTCTGGTCAAGCACCAGCTCGATGTCTTCCTGCTACTGTCATCTGAAAAGCCAGACATCCTTCTGGTCACCGAAACTTGGCTTACCGAGGATTCTGCCCCAGACATCTTGGCAGCACTCCCCTCGGATTATTACATCTTGCACGCCAACCGGTCCTCAGGAAAGAGCGGTGGTGGGATTGCTGCTATCATTAATAAAAACCTCAAGTTTATTACCCTTACATCCCTTGTTCACCCGGATGTCGAGAACATTGTTCTCAAACTCTATCGCTCTATCGCCCTCCTCAGGCAATGCCTACTTTTCCCGCATTACTTAGCGAACAAATGGCTAACCTCGTTACCAACTACCCTAACGTTTTACTCATAGGAGATCTGAATTACTGGTTTCAGGATGCCCGGGGCGGCCCTCACGCCAAAGAACTCTCAGAGCTGCTCTCAAACCTAAACATGAACCAACATGTACTAGCTCCCACCCATGAAAAGGGACACATCCTGGACCAAATTTGGTCTTCTAATGTCATTCTATAGGTGCCATCAATTTCACCATGCAACTGGTCCGACCACCACCTACTGAAACTCACGGCTTCCATAAACGCCAGGCCCAAAGCCTCCCCAGTTATAGGAGGGGTGACTAGAAAATGGAGGACACTTAACGAATCAGATTTCGTTAACACGCTATCCAGCTCAGCCCCCACTCTCAATCCCGATGTCAACATCATGGAAAAAAACATTTCAAATTGGTTATTGCTGGCCTCCAATATTCATGCTCCCCTCACCAAATTCTCTCGCGCCCGTCATTCGGACGCTCACAAATGGTTTTCGGCGGAGTTAAAAAAAAATTAAAACTTATGCTCCGCCAAAAAGAGAGGAAATGGAGGTCCAGATACTCCACAGAAGATAAATTGCTGTTTATACAGACTCGCAAAGAGTATAAAAAAGCAATACTTGAGACAAAGGCGCCTTATTTCTCAGCTAGAATTCTCAACGCTCAGAATAAGTCAAAAGAAATCTTCACAATTGTAAATGACCTATGTAACTCTGAGAGAACACTCCCCAGTCAGTCTCCAACTCAAGAGCTATGTAATTCCCTGAATACTTATTTTCAGGACAAAGTCTCCATCATCAAAGCCAGCATCTCTACTAGTCTCCATACAGAACCCCTACCCAGCGGGCCTATTAACTCCGCAACTTTATCTAATTTCCCAGTCATTTGCCCTCGGTTATTCTCGGACTTAATAACCCGTGTCAAATCTGGGTCTCCAAACAGCTGTCCCCCCCAAATTATGAGGCTTGTTTTTTCTAACCTCTTCCAGCATGTGCTTCCCTTCCTTAATCAATCTCTAGCGCAAGGCTCGGTCCCTACAGCCTTTAAGAACGCTATAGTGGTGCCTCTGCTGAAAAAGCCAGGGGCTGACCCTTTACACCTATCTAATTATCGCCCTATCTCTCTCCTCCCTTTTTTGGCTAAAATATTGGAGACTCATGTCGCAGGCAGCCTCTCTTGTTTCATTGAACAAACAGAATACCTAGAGCCCCGCCAAGCTGGTTTCCGGCCTGCTCACTCCACGGAATCAGTGATCCTTGCAGCACTCGATACACTTAGAGCTAACTCAGACAAGAACATCCCTCAGGCCCTGGTGCTGTCAAGAATTCCTGTCATACAAGGGAAACACGCCCTTATGTAAACAGGAGAGCTGTTACATAACTCAAGGGAAACACGCCCTTATGTAAACAGGAGAGCTGTTACATAACTCAAGGGAAACACGCCCTTATGTAAACAGGAGAGCTGTTACATAACTCAAGGAAAACACGCCCTATAAAGGGAGGAACCGGGTGGAACAAGGCTGTCGGATATTGTGTTTACACCGACGTACCTGCTTCGTGAAGAGCAGTGTTCCGGAGTGGTGCTCCAGTAAGGCAAGAACGGAGGTAGGTCGAGTCGTTACTCCCTGGGCCGTGTCTTGCCCCATCGTCACCTGTGAAGGACCCGGAAGCTCTACCGGTCAACCATTGAGCTTCGCTTTTTGACTCGGCTGAGTCCAAGCGCAGTGGCGCTTTTGCTGGTTGGAGTCGTAACTCCCAGCCCGACCAGAGACACAGGGACTGCCAGCTGTAACGCACACCAGGAGGTGTTTGCCGCGTTACAGACTCGGAAGTCCACAGGATCGATCGAGCGGCTGCTCTCGGTTCAGTCTTCTTGCTTGTGATTGGGGTATCGGTGACGCATCACCAGGAGGTGACTCCGCGTCCCGGTGCAGTCTGAGGAAGAGGTTGAGCGGCTGCTCCCTTCAGGTAGAGACCCCGGCTGGGTGTTTCCCTGACTCCTCGATTCTCCCCAACACTCTTCGTGCCCCTCACAGCCTACCGATTGGCATTGTCGGCCATTACATTTCTGCCCTCTGTTGGCATACGCCGGGATCGGCGTATATGCAGAGGACGGTTAGGACCATCCGTGCTGTGGGCTGGTAACGTACTTAGCCTGGAGGATTCCAGTGACTATAACTTTTGTTTGTTCTTTGTATTTTATTTGCCTTCATTAAAAGAACTAACCCTTCACAAGTGGTTGCGTCCTCATTGTCGTGTCTGTTAAACGATCCTGAGACGTTCAGGGCGTTACAGGTGCTTCTAGATCTGTCGGCCGCTTTTGACACGGTCGACCATAAAATCTTGTTGGACCGTGTCACGCAGGCCAGCATACAGGGTCCCGCATTCAACTGGATAAAGTCCTTTCTTGAAAACAGGACTCAGGCGGTTCGCCTCAGTCCCTTTATGGCCCCTAAGCTAACCACCACCTGCGGGGTGCCACAGGGCTCGTCCCTGTCCCCACTCCTGTTCAACTTATATCTCAAACCATTGATTCACTCACTAAAAGACAGAAAGGTCACTACTTTCAACTATGCTAACGATCTTCAGCTAGTGTTCACCTTGGACTCCCGTTGATTCAGTTGCTGAATTTCAAGCCACCATGCTTCATATCCAGCGGTGGATGGACCTCAACCATCTCAAACTTAACGCAGGCAAGACTGAATTGGTTCTGCCTGGGAAGAGTGAGACTCTATGGGGCCACCACTACTGGCCTACCGATCTAGGACGCCCCCCAACCCCTAATCCGCCGTGAAGAGCTTGGGGGTCACCATTGATTCTGACCTGTCTCTTAAAGGACAGGTCAATACAGTTTTCTCCTCATGTTTCTTTCAATTGCGTAAAATTCGCAAGATCGCCCATTTGCTATCTCACTCAGCACTTATACAAGTTGTCATCGCCTTGGTCCTCTCACGTCTCGACTTTTCCAATTCCATTTACCTTGGCCTGCCCCTGTTCCTACTTAACCGTCTCCAACTGGTGCAGAACCAGGCTGCAAGACTAATCCTTAAACAGCCTAACTGGCACTCTGCCAGACCCTGGCTATTCAAACTTCACTGGCTCCCTATGGCACAACGTATAGCATTCAAGACTGGTTGTTTGATATCCAAGGCACTATATTGCAGAAGTCCTAAATTCATTAGCGGCATGATTTCTAAACATATCCCCCGGCGCAATCTTCGTTCTGCCCATCTCCATTTACTGACTCTCCCCCTCTTCAAGCTTAAAGGTCAAGGGGGCCGCATGTTCTCCCACCTCGCCCCTAAATTCTGGAACTCCGTACCCCTGGCAATCAGGAGCTGTGACAACCTGTTAGGTTTCAGAAAAGCTGGTTATTCACGCAAGCTTATGCATAGGTCCTCCCGCTGCCAACAGTATTCAAGTTTAGCGCCATGAAACCTTCTGGTGTACGTGCGCTTTTACAAGTTCTTTATAACATAACATACAGTGAAGTTTTGGCACAAAACCTTGCCTGCTTGCACCAAGTCTCAACCATCGTGGTGAATGGCCCCATCTGCTGCTGTGTGGCCTCTGAGAACCCCAGATGATCACCAGGCCTACACAAATCCCTGAAGAACTCCCTTGGTGTAGAGGAACTACTCCGCTGCAGTCTGCCGGCACTGAAAACCCCAGAGTCCGGTCCACCGACTTGCAGCTCACCTGCCCGACCGATGCAGCAACCAACCAGGAAAAAGTACTTGTGCTCTGGAAGGTCAGTTCTGTGTCCCCGCGAGTGTGGAGGCACCAGGACCAACTGGAGCCATGCAGTACCAATGCCTGGAGCACCGAACGCCCGTCACCAAGACCGACTTCAAAAAGTACAGTTGGGACCCCAACTGCCCAGAAAGGAAGCACCCATTAAGGGACATCAGCACCCCTGAGACCCACTCCAGGAGTGGCGCAGCTGTCCTGACACCATCCCTGCCAGTTGTTTGCTCCTGACCGCAAAGACTGACTTTGCACACAGAGTCTGGCTGACATACATGCTCTGAACTGAGCCCGCCCGGCCTGTGTAACAACGAACTGTCTGTGCTCCCATGCTGCTGAGGCACTTGCTACCTGAGCCCCCGCATGGGAGCTCTCGGACTAGCCTACAAGTCCACCTCTGCTGCCTGTTTCTAGATGGCCCCCCCTTCTTTGTAGCACACCCTCTACCAACTCCTGCAACACCCTGCTCCCGGCCGAATCCAGTAAGAACCGCCGGTAGAACTTTGGACCCTGGTTTGCTATCACTTCGAACCCAGAAGGTGAACCCCTAGAACCATCTGCCTGATTTTCTATGCATTTCTGCTTTTTCCTCCGATAGGAATTATTTTCCTCCCATAGGAGTTGTGTGCAATTACGCACAGTTGTGCATAATTGGGCACAACTGTGAACTAGAACTTCGATCATTCATAAGAAAAACAGTACTTACCTTTGAACGAAGTTCTTGGTTTGAAAATATATATATAAAAATAAGTGTTATTTTTCTTAATTGGTCTTGGAATTATTTTTCCAGTGTGTCTCATTTATTGCCTCTGTGAGTACAACAGGTGCTTAGCACTACTCTCTGATAAGCCTAACTGCTTGCCCACACTACCACAAATAGAGCGTTGGTATAATCTACTTCTGCCTCTGTAAACCAATTGACTCTCTGCACCGTGTGCTTGTTTTTAGTGCACTATACAAAGAGTCAGCTTCCTACAGTAACCATCTAAAGCATCATCATCTGCATTTTCAGGAACTGCAACAAGTGATCATGCAGCTTTTTCCCCAATTGACCTACAGACCATGTTCTCAAAACGCAGAGAAATCAATGTTTTTATTCCTGATTCTTCTTGGTAAAGAAGAAAACAAGTGGCTGGAGGCCAATGCTGGACCTCCAGGAGCTCATCAAGTTTCTGAAGATGCAGCCCTTTTAGATGCTTAACCTTCTGAAGGTATTCTGCTTGCTGCAGGAAGGAAAATTCCTCAACTCCCTAGACCTCCAGTATGCTTCTTTCCATGTCCCCATGCACTCCATACATCATAGACCATTTCTGAGATTCTCCCTGTTATCATCTCAAGGTACTTTTCTTCAGCTGGAAAACTGTTCACTGGATTTTTACAAAGTGCATAGCTCTGGTGTTGGCCTTCCTGTGACATAAGTGTCTGGTCACCAGGTGATTCCATGCTTGAGAATAGGCCTCTTCTGCTCAGAATGTAGGCACAATGAAGCAAAGTCAATCATCAAAAAAGGAGCAAATGCATCAGTGACTATTATTAACATTGCTATAGATATTTCCACTGCTGGTATTCATCTACTCTTGATTCACTGTCCACCGAAGACAGGAATGGCTGAAGTCCACCACAATCCACCAGGAGTCACATGCCAAGATTAATTTACTATTTGATGGCAGTACCCTATTTGGAATGCTTGTCACCAATGCCCTGCAGAACAACAACTCGAGCACTGACACTGCGTGTTCCTTACAAGCCCTACTGTACAGGTTTTCCTCAGTGTATTCTCTTTGAGGCTCCAAAAGATCTATGTCATATGGGTACATATCCTTCAAACATGTATATTAGGGCAGGCAATATTGCTGACATTAATGCCTGGTCTTTACATTGAGAACAACCAAGTCATCAACCACACAAGTGATTAGCCTCCAGATCCTGACTTCAATCCTGTAATTAATTCTAGGCAAAGCCTTTCCTTTGAAGTGGCAGACAGCGGCCGCAACTTTTAGATACACACTACAATCCCATTCAGAGTTTTCTAATCACTCTTGGACCAGATTGCATTTTGCATACCATTAATAATGTTTTGCTTTTTACAATGATACCCATTCATCAGGATCTGAAACTACAGAGGCAGCAGACAATGTGCCCATGGGGCAACAGCGTCAACCTCTTTCAATGTCTTCAGCATGCTCTGCTATTCTGAAGATTCCAAACAAACCTCTCAGTAGGGCTTCCATTTCACCCCAAACACACCAACCTGTTCACGAAGACCGATCTCTCAGAGACCTGAGGTGAGTACATGAGGTACCTCTCTACAAGAGGTCTGTGGTCGAAGGAAGAGAAATATCTCCATATCAATGTATTGGCTCTCCAATCCATTCATCTGTCCTTACAAGTATTCCCACCCTCACTGTCCATCTAGGAAGCTCTGATAAAAGCTGACAATGCCACTTTCAGGTAATACTTAGTCAAACAGGGCCATAAGATCTCAAATTCTATTGGAGATGGCCTGATTGTTGTGGGACTGGGCTATCACCACTGGAGTGGAGGTATGTGTGGAAGACTGCCAGGGACACAGAATGAACAAGCAGATGCCTTCAGTCGCTTCTTATCGAATTGCAACAAACAGGAACTTTTATAGGATCAAGTCCAGCAGATCTTCAAATAATGGGGCCAAGCTTGTTTGACATGCTATTAGAGTTGAACACAATGCTTAGCTAATATTATCAACTTTTGAACCTATACATAGATCAATACTAAAATTGTGTTCGAGGCATATGAGCTGTAGATTACACACTTTTACATAGATCGCCATCTGGTGTTGGGCCCGGATGTTTGCAGTTTGTTTTTCCTCTTGGAAAGTCTTTGGTAGTCACGAGGTCGGTGACTCCTCCTTTGGATCGTATTGCGCATGGGCTTCGGCTCGATCCTCAGATTGTTTTTTTCCGCCATCGGGCTCGGATGTGATCTTCGCGCTCCGGTTCCGAACAGCTTCAACGATCGACGCGCAATCCTCACCCCAATCGCTGTATTGTTTCGATCACGATCTCTTCAATCAACGCGCCTTCTCATCGACACAAACCTTCGGTTCCAGTCGTCGACGGCGGCCTTCGGGCCTACCCAGGCTCCAGTCCCGGCTCATGGAAAGAACTCCATTTAAAAAGTGCCCTCAATGTGGGTCCAAATTTCCCCACACTGATCTTCATGAGGTATGCAACCTTTGCCTCTCCCCGGAACACGAGGCTCGAGACTGTCCGGCCTGTAAGTCTTTCCGATCCAAAAAGATCTATTCGGGACCGAAGAGCCAGAAGGAACATGGCACACTCCTCGACGTCCATTCCAGTCGACATCTTCGGAGACGACATCGACGATCCGGAACATCATCGTACCGAAGAGGACCACGTCAGCGCTTCCGATGCCAACGAGTCAGATGTGGAGGACATCACCCCGGCGCAGAGGGTCGTGAGTACCAATCTACCCCCTCCCACACCCACGCCGACACCCAAAAAGGCTTCGGTCAAGCCTTCGCCTCCGGGCCTAGGCAAGACCAGAGACACTGCTTCACACACCCCACCTTCGGGCCCGGTGAAGAAGCCAAGTAAGCCTTCCTGCGACTCGGGCTCGAGCCAGCCTGCCAGCGGTGCCGAGAAACACACTTCGGTACCGAAAAAGAAGACGGCCTCCGCCTCGACACCGAGCTCCGCACCGAAACCCTCGGGGTCGAAACCCAGCCCTTCGGCACCGATACCATCTTTGGTGCTGACCAAACCACACAAGGCCACCGGCACCGACACTTCCAAGCCGAAACACATCTCGGCACCGACCAAGAGACCGGAGGGTCCCAAGCCGGGTTCTAAACATCAAACCGGCACGGAAAAACCTAAAAAATCATCGGCTTCGGCGCCGACGGACCAAATTACCTCACCAGAGTTATTTACACCGGATCCCTTGCAAAAAAACACTTACCAAGGATCCAAAAACTGGACATTTGACGCTCTCTACTAAGAAGAGACATTTGTAGAAGCCTGCTCCGCCTCCACCTCCAAAGAGGAAGGACTCTGCTACCTCTCCATTCAGAATACCTTCCCCTCCTCCTCCACCTCCTCCTCCTTCCCCACCTCCACCCCCTACACCCCCACCTCATCATTCTCCTACTCTGTCTCCAGACGATGATGATCATGGGGACCCATATTATGATAGAGGGGATGTGCCACAAGACCCCACCCCTACAGGATCTCCAGATCCATGGGACGATTACCATATACCAGATCTCCCCAACGTCCCACAAGACAATATTTACCCTTCCAGACCATCTCCACCTGAAGATTCACTAGGGTTTAACCATCTTCTGCAAAGAGCAGCACATTATCATGGGGTGGACATGCATAATGACCCTGTGGAGGAAGATTTCCTCCTAGACACATTCGATACTACACAGAGGTCCACCTCCATACTGCCCATACTCAAAGGGGTGATAAAGCATGCGGCAGAAGTTTTTAAAGACCCAGTTAGAGCCAGGGTCCTTAACCCACGTATCGAAAAGAAGTACAAATCTGCTCCCTCAGATCCCTCTTACATTAGAGGACCAGCGCCACTAGATTCCTTAGTGGTCTCTACGGCACGTAAAAGGGCAAACTCACAAGCGTCAGGCGATGCACCACCACCTGACAAGGAATCAAAACTGCTAGATGCTTCAGGGAAACACATAGCATCCCAGGCCGCCAACATATGGCGTATAGCAAACACTCGGGCACTACTGGCCAGATATGACAGGGCTCATTATGACGAATTAGAGAGCATAATGCAACATCTCCCTGAAAAATATAAAAGTAAAGCCAACGAGTTGATTCAAGAGGGTAAAACAATCACAAACACCTCTATACGTTGTGCCCTAGACGCAGCAGACACAGCCTCCAGGGCCATTAACACCAGCGTCCTTCTCCGTCGTCATGCTTGGTTAAGGGTATCTGGGTTTAAACCAGAAGTACAAGCCTCTATCCTTAACCATCCCTTTGACCAGGAACATCTATTCGGGCCAAAGGTGGATGAGGCCTTAGAAAAGATGAAAAAGGACACGGATACAGCAAAATCCATGGGGGCCTTACAGTCTCACCCGCCCAGACGCTCCTTTCGCCGCTCATCCTTTCCGAGGGCATCCAGAGGCTACTCCTCAGACACAGCGTCCACATCGTGCAAGTCCCCTACTCAGACCACCTTTACATAAGGTTACCAAAGAGGCGGCTACAGGGGTAACAACAACAAGGGCAGAGGCAAAACAAACAATGCCCGTTCTGCCACACCTACTACCCAATGACTTCCCCCCGCTCCCCCCAGACCATTCCACTCCAGTCGGGGGCAGACTCACAAATTTCCTTCATGTCTGGGAGACCATCACCTCAGACAAGTAGGTGACCCAAATAATTTGGTCAGGATACTGCCTGGAATTAACATCTACCCCCCCCCCCAAACATTCCACCCAGGCAATACCCAATGTCACAAGAACATTCCACATTGCTAAAGCAGGAGGTGATCTCCCTTCTACAAAAACAGGCAATAGAACACGTTCCTGTCAATCAACAACATTTGGGGATTTACTCCCTATATTTTCTAATACCAAAAAGGGACGAGACTCTACGACCTATTCTAGATCTCCGGCCCCTAAACATACATACACTCAGACCATTTTCACATGGTAACGCTTCAGCAGGTACTTCCGCTCCTCTCCCAGAACGACGTTCTCACCACACTGGACTTGAAAGACGCATACTTCCACATTCCAGTACACCATGCTCAAAGAAAGTACCTCAGATTTGTAGTGGACGGACAACACTACAAATTCAAAGTGCTCCCATTTGGAGTCACAACAGCACCACGGGTATTCACCAAGTGCCTAGCGGTGGTGGCGGCACACCTCAGAAGACAGCACATTCACGTCTTCCCATACTTGGACGATTGGCTGATAAAAGCCACTTCATACAACCAATGTGTACACCACACCGACACCACAATCCAACTACTTCACCAACTAGGCTTCACCGCGAACCACCAAAAGTCCCAGCTAACACCATCCAACATAAAACAATACCTCGGTGCCACCATAGACACCTCAAAAGCAATAGCCTACCCCAATCCGGCCAGGATTGCAAGCATTCAGACTTTGCGACAAAAATTCGTACTTCAACACTCCCTTCCAGCACGAGTGTTTATGCAACTGATAGGGATGATGGCCTCTTGCATTTTCATAGTGCCTCACGCAAGACTCCAGATGCGTCCACTCCAAGAGTGCTTAGCGCGCCAATGGAACCAGGCCCAGGGGCAACGGACAGATCTGGTGTTGATAGACGGTCGCACCCATCGCTCTCTGCAGTGGTGGAACACCACAAACCTTTCCAAAGGTTGACCGTTCCTGGACCCGGTTCCCCAAATAATACTAACAGCGGACGCATCGCTCTCCGGCTGGGAAACTCATCTATTACACCTTACAGTGCAGGGCACATGGACGCCGCAACAAAAGTTACTCCATATCAACCATCTGGAGTTACTAGCAATCTTTCTAGCCATGAAGTCCTTTCAACCCGTCTTTCAGGCAAGGCAGTCCTCATTCGCACAGACAACATGACGGCCATGTATTATATTCAATAACAAGGCGGCACACACTCTCCACAGCTCTCTCAATTAGCACAGAGCATATGGAGATGGGCAATTCCCCACAAAATCTTTCTCCTAGCTCAACATGTCCCAGGAGTCCAAAACACCGTGGCAGATCTGCTCAGCAGACAGACACAACAGATCCACGAGTGGGAACTTCACCCACAGGTTCTTCATCCGTTCTTTCAAATGTGGGGGCATCCACAGATAGACCTCTTCGCCACCCACGAAAACACAAAATGCCCAAGCTTCGCCGCCAGATACCCACACCCATTGTCCAAAGGAAATGCGATATGGATGAACTGGTCAGGCAAATTTGCGTACGCTTTTCCGCCTCTCCCACTCATTCCATTAGTGGTGCGAAAGCTACAACAGCATTCCCTCACACTGATCCTAGTAGCTCCAACGTGGGCCAGACAACCGTGGTACACCACGCTGCTGGAACTCTCGGTAGTACCGCACCAAAAGCTACACCTCTCACCATGCCTCCTAACCCAGAACCATGGAGAGATCAGGCACCCGGACCCAGCTCAGGTCAACCTTGCGATCTGGCTCCTGAAATCCTAGAATTCGGGTACCTAAACCTTCCCCCTGACTGTATGGACGTCATCAGAGAAGCTAGACGCCCTACCACTAGAGCCTGCTACGCTGCCAAGTGGAAAAGATTTGTTGTTTATTGCCATAACAACACAATCAATCCTCTAGACGTGTCTATACAACACATCATATGCTACTTACTCCACCTACAAAGGTGTAATCTAGCCTATACCTCCATTCGGCTACACCTCGCAGCAATTGCTGCTTACTTACAAAACAGGCAGCACCTATCAATTTTCAGAGTACCTGCCATTAAAGCCTTCATGGAAGGCCTCAAAAGAATAATTCCACCCAGAGTACCACCCTCACCTGTGTGGAACTTAAATATCGTGCTCACAAGGCTGATGGGGCCTCCCTTCGAATCTTTGCATAAATGCGAACTGCAATTCCTCTCATGGAAAACAGCTTCCCTTGTAGCCATCACTTCCCTTAGAATGGTCAGTGAGATACAAGCACTTACCATACAGAACCTTTTCTTCAAATGCACCAGAACAAGGTTGTTCTCCTTACCAACCCAAAATTCCTACCTAAAGTCATTTCCCCTTTTCACCTAAACCAATCTGTAGAGTTACCAGTATTTTTCTCGCAACCTCAGACCGTTGCAGAAAGGGCTCTGCACACGCTAGATGTCAAACTAGCCTTACTTTACTATATCCAAAGAACACAACCTTTCAGAAAGACCAAACAACTGTTTGTCTCTTTCTCTCCACCACACAAGGGCAACCCCATCTCAAAATCAGGGATACCTAGGTGGATTGTAAAATGCATCCAGATTTGCTACCACAAAGCAAAACGAACGCTTTCCGTTCCCCCTAAAGCCCATTCTACACGGAAGATAGGGGCTTCCATGGCTTTTCTAGGGAACATCCCACTAGATGATATCTGCAAAGCAGCTACATGGTCAACACCGCACACTTTCACTAAACACTATTGTGTAGATGTGCAAACCAAGCAACAAGCTAGTGTGGGCCAGGCTGTACTAAAAACACTATTTCAAACCACTGCAACAGATACCGGTGGTCGCCGCTAAGGTTGGGAACTGCTATATAGTCTATGCAAAAGTGTGTAATCTGCAGCTCATATGCCTCGAACGGAATATGCTATTTACCAGTATGCATCTGTTCTTGGCATGTAGAGCTGCAGATCTACACAAGCCCACCCGCCTCCCCGGCTACCTGTATCTGTTCCAGTCTATCTTCATTAGATACAACACACATGGGTTTCTTCACTGTTGTTACTACGCTCCATCTTTCCCTGCTGGTGGAAAACAATCTGAGGATGGAGCCGAAGCCCATGCGCAATACAATCCAAAGGAGGAGTCACCGACCCCGTGACTTCCAAAGACTTTCCAAGAGGAAAAACAAACTGCAAACATCCGGGCCCAACACCAGATGGCGATCTATGCAAAAGTGTGTAGATCTGCAGCTCTACATGCCAAGAACAGATGCATACTGGTAAGTAGCATATTCCTTCCTGTTAAACAGCACTCATTTTCAACTTTACATCGGCCATAAGAGAGTGAGAACTACAGGTGACAAATCAAGGAACTATACCTGCACTTTCCCATCTGCAGTCTGCCAAGGACAAAGTCACAGTGCAAACTAACCTCAAATTCATGGTGAAAGTGCTACTTGTTTTCCACATCAATGAGTATGTTGTGCTTTGCTCTTTCTTTTTTAATCCTCCTACATCAGCAAAGAAGTAGTGCATTCCCTGGATGTGGGCTTGGGTTGTCCTTTATTAAAACAATTATTTCTGCTGTTTCTAGCACTCCTTGCTTTTGCAATGTTTTTATCTTTGTTCCTTGTTGTTTTCTTTGTCTTGCTCAATTCATTTTGTGTGCATGCTGGGTGTGGCCCACTGATCACTGGGTCACTGTACTTAATTGTGTTTGCACGTCCCCTATGTCCCTGATTAATGGGATTTCTTTCATCACTGCGTTTAAGGCACTGTATGAGGCTGTTGTTCCGAGTGCTGGGACAATGCTGTTGTGAGACCAGTCTTCTCCCAGCGTTCTGCAGCTGTAGGTCAGGATCCTGCACTTGAGTCTGTGCAACCTGTTCCTCCTTGCATGAAGACTGAGAGGTAACCATTGATCCCCTTTGATCTTCCACCTGAGATGGTTGATGTCATTTTAGCAGCCAGTCATCCTTCAACAAAATCTGTGTTTAAGGAATTCTGGGAAACATTTGTGGCTTTGTGGGATACCAGTCAGTTGGACCAGTTCTAGGCAAAACTGGGACTTCACTGGTTCTCACGTTTCTTGTGTGTATCTCTTTTGAGGTAGCGTACAGTTGTCCATTGCGCCTAATCACCCTAAACACAGTCCTTTTGGTCCAGCCTCCCTATACAACCTTTTTTCTGGGAAAACTGGTGTTTAGGTCTTGAATTGCCTTTCTACCAAAGGTGGTGACACCGGTTCATGTTGGACAAGCCATCACACTTCTGACTTTTTTTTGCTCTGCTTCATCCCTCAAAAGAGGAAGAGAGACTCCATCATTTGGACCCAAAGGGCGCATTCCATTTTTTCATAGATCGTACCAACGAACGTTGCGTGGACGATCAAATCTTTGTGGGCTTCTTTGGGGTGCAGAAGGGGAACGTGGTGCAGAAACTGATCATCTCTAAATGGATAGTCCTCTGAATTAACATTTGCTGTACATTGGCTAGGAACCCACCTCCAGAAGGATGGAGAGAGTTAAGTATGTTTTTCTTAGGTTCCTATTTTGCAGTCAAACGTATGATCCAGGTCACAGCATCATTGGCTACTGTTCGTTTAGCTGGTAAATTTAGCATAGAAGAAAAAATGTTCCCAAGCTGCAGGTGGGCTTATCCATTGCTATGTGCCAGAACCCTGCCTAGGCGAGGGTAGACTGTGAATCAGTAATAACGTTTAATATAGAATTAACGAAGATGGTGAGCACGAACTTGCACCTTGCCGTATAGGGAAAAACTACTTTTGAGTTCGCATTTTGGAGCATAGATGAACTGTGTGCTACTTTGCGGTATGCTAATTTTACACGTTTATGTCCAAAATAGGTGTCAGAATCCTCTAAAACTTTTCCTTTAAGTCTATTCTGTAGCTTAGGAATTACACCTGTCTAGTTAGACACTCTGTTAATTAACTTGTCATAAAATTGTAAACTTGATGACTTTGGACAGCACTGGCAAAGTATAAAATTTGACATGCTTAATATATATATATTTTTAAATGTGTAGTCTTTTGTTACCATTTTGTTAAAGTAATATATGTAATTTGAATTCCAGGATATTCTTTCCAAATAGTAGGGAAGAGTACAGATCATCTCAGTGGATGATGAAAAGAAGAAAAATAGTATTTTGGTGTCTTTGTCAATGTGTCCGAATTTGAAAATGTGTATTCAGATTTTCTTTAAAAAAAAATGGATTAAACTGCATTTGATTTCTGGATTTGTGTAATACGTTAGTGAATAATTTTTTGGTATTAAAGAATTCTCTTAGCGCATATTTTTTTTTAATTTAACCATTTTGAAGTATAATTCATTTTTTGTGTCTATGGATCTTAATGTGATAGTGTCTTAAAGCAAAGTTCAAAAATCATCACTGGCATTTGTGGGAATAACTTGTGAACATGAGGTACTCCTGGACTTCTAACACTGTTCAAAGTATTAAAAAAAACTCATGCAAAGACACATTTATGAAAACTCATACAAAACTTTATATATTTTAAATTTACAAAATAATTAAAAAATAAAGTCCACTCCAAATTTAATCGTAGGTGTGCACTTAAAGTTGTGGAACTTAGATTTGCATACAAATATTTATTACTCCATAAATGGAGATCTGCTTGCTAAATTTAAAAAAGCCATACGTATTCAGATTGAGCATGACCTACAACAGAAGCTCAAAAAGCACACTTTTGTTAGATGTCATACATTAAGTGCCTAAACTACTTTTTTACTGTTATTGTTCTAATGCACTCTGACTGTAGGAAACTTAGAAGTAACAGTTTTTGATGACAGACTTTAATACTTAACTATATACAATTTTAATTTGAAAAATCCCAAAATAACGGTTTAATATTTTTTTTCTTAGGAACAAGGTGAAACTGCACTGCATCTTGCGGTCAGATCAGTTGATAGAACTTCTCTTCACATAGTTGACTTCTTAGTCCAGAACAGGTGAGTATTCTTTGTTTTTCTGGTTTAATTCAATTGCATTTGTGTTTTCTTGTTTTGCTTGTTTAACTGACCATATGCAATCTACACTCTCTAAAGAGAATGGTGTTAATATAGTTATGTAATTTTATTGACTAGTCAGTTACAACTTAAGATCATATCAACAAACGTCCCATATCTGAAACAAACAGTTAGTTATAGATTCCTTACCTTAGAATTACCCCCAGTCGTCGGACTGGATCCGGAAAGTTTTTCGTCAGCAGTACCTCTGCTCTTCGGAAGGTGGTGTCTGTTGGCTCCGCGTCCGTCGTTGGCGTCGTGGTCGCCGGGCTGACGTCGCGGTAGCTACTTAGACGTCGCCCTCACGCACTGACGTTAGTTCTTTCTTTTTCTGCGCCAGCCAGCGCAGATCCGGAGAGAGCTATACCTCCAGTCACTTTTTGACTGAACTTTTTGAACGACTATTTTCGACGTCTTTTCAAGGCCTTCCGACTCTTGGTGCACGTAGGGAGGCCGGCTTCAAGGCCTGCGGTTCCTGTTCCAGAATGATGTCAGTGACGGATCTGCACCGCGTGTGCCTCTTTTGCCTGGAGCACAACCACAACCCCAAGTCGTGTTCCGTCTGCCGGACCATGGCTCCGAAATCTTTGAGGGAGAGGTCCTGAAAGCTTCTTGAGAGCTGGCAGTGAGCTCCGCGCTGTTTGAGGTCATGGTCGCGAGGGAGGTCGAGAGACCGGTCGCAGAGCCATCTCCACTCGTCATCCAAGTCTTCGCACTCGGGGTCAGGTAAGTCGAAGCACAAGAAGAAGTTGAAGAAGCATTGTCGCTCTTCGACTTCTCCCCGTCGTTCAGCTGACGCGACGAAGGGTGCGGGCGGTGCCACTCCCGCGGCTCCGCATGCGGAGCCAGAAGGGCTGACTCCAAGTTTCCCTCCCTTTCCAGGACCCAGAGCGACCCCTGCCCAGCTTCGTCAGTTTACGGAGCCATGCGTGCCATCTTTGGGCAGCCCACAGACTCGGTTGGGGGCCCTAGGCCTTCCCTGCCGGTGGTGCCTGCCCCAGTGCCGCAGGGCCCCCATGGATCCAGGCCTGAATCCGGATCAGCGCCGGTTGACCTTGTGACACCTCCACCGGCGCCGACTCCACCAGCCGATGCCCGTGTGTTCCACGTTGGCCATTTTCAGCCAACCTGGCAGCCAGAGGGTAAGGAAGACTGGGAGGTGTCTGGGGACCCTTTGTCAGACCAGTTGGAGTACGAACCGGACTGGAGAGAGGACCTGGGGGATGCCAGTGGTCTGGATACCTCCCCAGACCTTGGCATGTTGTCTCCTCCTACCGTGGCTACGGAGGAGGGAGTGTCTTACGCAGTGGTGTTGCTTAGGCCAGCCGAGGCTCTCAACCTCGAGCGTCCTACGGTGGCAGTCAGGACTAACCTTCTGACAGAGGTGCTTCAGCTGACAGCGAGTTCTTCGGAGCCCCTGCTGCCATTCAATTAAGCCCTGACCGACATCCTTTTGGGCACTTGGTCAAGGTTCAACACGGGGGCTCACGTGGATAGGATGGTTGCCCGACGCCACCGCCCGAGCGACCCCACTTTCCTCTCACAACACCCCACCCCGGAAAGCTTGGTGGTCCAAGCTTCTACTTCCAAGAGCGCATCCCCTAACGCATCACCAGATAGGGAATCAAAGAAGCTGGATCATCTTGGGAAGAAGGTTTTCTCTTCCGCCAGCTTGGGACTGCGGTCGGTAAACACTGCATGTCTATTGGGCCGTTATTCCCACTTTATGTGGGACACGTTGCGCAAGTGCTGCCTCAGTGTCCGGAGGAGGCCCGGGCCGTACTCTCCCAGGCCATTGCCGCAGGGAGAGATGCAGCAAAGTTTACCATCCTCTGTGGGCTGGAAATCCCTTGGTAGGATGATTTCCACGTCGGTAGCCCTTCGTTGCTATGCCTGGATGAGATCGACTGGCTTTTCTGGGGATGTCCAGAGCGCTCTTCTAGACATGCCCTTTGATGTCCGTCGCCTTTTTGGCGACAAAGTAGACCACGCTCTAGAGCGTTTCAAGGACACACGGGCTACGGCCAAGTCCTTGGGCCTCTCCACTCGCCCTGTGCAGTCTGCTTTTCGTCCCTTTTGTGGCTACAGAAGGGGTGCCCCACTATGTTCCGCCCAGAGCCACAGGCTGGCGCAAGCTGCACAACCTTCGCGCGCCCGAGGGCGTGGGTTCTGGGGGCCAGCTAGCGGGCCAGTCCACCAACACCCCCTCTGCTTCCGCCTCCAAACCCTCCTAGTTCCAACTTTCAGGCCCTTCGATCGCCAGTGGGTGGCAGGATCCGCCATCACCTCCCCCACTGGCGCACCATCACGTCGGACAGGTGGGTATTGCAGATAGTCCGAAGGGGCTACTCCCTTCCCTTCAAGGCTACCCCTCCAGCCATGCCACCTCAGTACCAACGCATGTCAGAGAATCACTTGGGCTTATTCCAACAGGAAGTTTCGGCTCTCTTTGCTAAAGGAGCCATTGAGCGCGTTCCTGCCTCATAAAGTAGGTCGTGGTTGCTATTCCCCCTACTTTCTGGTACCCAAGAAGGACAAGGACCTGCGTCCTATATTGGACCTCAGGAGCGTCAATGGCTTCCTCCGGAAGGAGAAGTTCAAAATATTGACGTTGGCTCGGGTCTTGTCTAACCTCGACCCTGGAGACTGGATGGTAGAGTTAGACTTGCAGGACACCTATTTTCACATCCCCGTACTGCCAGCCCACCAGCGCTACTTGCGGTTCATGGTTGGCCACGAAGATTTTCAGTTTACCGTGCTCCCCTTCGGCCTTACCAGTGCCCCTTGGGTGTTCACGAAGGTGATGGCGGTGGTCGCAGCTCATCTGCGTAGATCAGGTGTCCCAGTCTTCCCCTATCTCGATGACTGGTTGTTGAAGGCGGGCTCACCCCAGACCGACCTCCTGCATTCGCTGGGGTTCTCCATCAACATGCCGAAGTCACACCTGATCCCCTCTCAGAAGCTCCTCTACATCGGAGTGGTTCTGGACACGACGCGGTTTCGGGTCTATCCTCCCGAGCAGCGAGTCTGGGATATTCGGGCTGTGATTCCGATCTTCCAGCCCTTCTCCCGGGTTTTGGTCAGGATGACTCTCCGGCTGCTGGGCATGTTGACCTCCTGCATCCTGCTGGTGGATCATGCCAGGTGGCATATGCGGGCTCTGCCATGGGACCTGAAGTTCCAGTGGGTGCAACCTCCGGGGTATCTGTCCGATTGCGTCCCGATCTCGGAGGGCACTGCACTCCAATTGCAGTGGTGGCTCACGAACCAGCATAGGTTCGAAGGCAGATCCCTCTACCTTCCTCAACCTAAGTTCACAGTGGTGACAGATGCATCAGTACTGGGATGGGGTGGCCACATGGGAGAGGCGGAGATTAGAGGCCTCTTGTCTCCGGCGGAGTCCGGGCTCCATATTAACCTGCTGGAGCTGCGGGCGATCCGGCTTGCACTGAAAGCATTCCTTCCCTCAGTCCGGGGAAGAGTAGTGCAGGTGTTCACGGACAACACCACCGTCATGTGGTACTGCAACAAACAGGGTGAAGTGGGGTCGTGGACCCTATGTCAAGAGGCCCTCCGCCTCTGGACATGGCTGGAACATCAGGGCATATGCCTGGTGGTTCAACACCTGGTAGGTTCCTTGAACGCCAGGGTGGACGAACTCAGATGCAGGTGCATGATAGATCACGAATGGCGTCTTCACTCGAGGTGGTGCAAGGCCTCTTTCAACAGTGGGGAGAGCCTTGGTTAGATCTATTCGCCAACGAAGAGAACGCACAATGTCAGCAGTTCTGCGCATTGGAATTTCCAAGGCGGCACTCGCTAGGCGATGCTTTTCGTGGCGAGTGGAGATGCGGTCTGTTGTACGCCTTTCTGCCAATACCACTTCTGCCCAGAGTGCTGAAGAAGATCAAGCACGACTGGGCACAAGTCATTCTGGTGGCTCCGTATTGGGCACGAAGAGTCTGGTATCCCGAGCTACTCAACATGGCCATCGATCCTCCGATTAGACTGCCTCTGTGGAAGGATCTTCTGTCGCAGCAGCAGGGGACGGTCCTCCACCCGAACCTGTCCAGCCTCAACCTCCTTGCGTGGAGATTGAGCGTTGGCAGTTGACGTCGTTTGAATTGCCTCCCGAAGTCTGTGATGTAATATTAGCAGCCAGGCGTCCCTCCACTAAGACGGCATACGCCTGCCGAAGGAACAAATTGGTGGCATTGTGCGCAGCAAAGGCTGTAGATCTCCTTTCTGCCCCTCTTTCAGAGGTTCTCTTGTTCCTTCTTTCTTTGGCCCAGCAGGGCTCTGTTCTGGGCACTATCAAGGGCTATCTCTCAGCCATTTCTGCCTTACTCAGGCTTCCTGATCAGCCTTCTGTCTTCAAGTCCCCTGTTGTAAATCGTTTCTTAAAATACATTATTCATCTCTTTCCTCCTATTCCCTTCGTAATGCCTCAGTGGGACTTGAATTTGGTCTTGACCTATTTGATGTGCACTCCCTTTGAACCGCTTTACAACTGTCCTTTATGACTCTTAACTCTTAATACTGCTATCCTGGTAGCCATCACATCTGCCTGAAGAGTGAGTGAGCTCCAGGCTCTTTCATCCAAGCCTCCATTTCTGGCTGTATATCCAGACAAGGTTGCCCTAAGAACTCGTCCATCCTTTCTTCCCAAGGTGGTCACCTCCTTTCACATCGTGCAAACCATCACTTTGCCCACCTTCTTTCCATCTCCGCATCTTTCTAAAGAGTAAAACAGGCTCCATCGTCTGGAGCCAAAACATGCGCTTTCCTTCTATCTGGATTGCACAAAACAGTTCTGGATGGATGACCAACTCTTAGTTGGTTACGTGGGCGCCAAGAAAGGTTGGGTCATTTTGTGTATTAAAGTCTGCTATTCTCTAGCAAAAAAGGAGCCTCCAAGGTGACGGCAGCCACTACTGCTTTGGGACGATGAGTCCCTCTACATGACATCTGTCAGGTAGCTACGTGGGCATTTCTGCACATGTGTAAGAAACACTACTGCCTGGACTGCCAAGTCCGGAGAGACGGCTTCTTTGGCCGTTCTGTTCTCCAGGACTTTTTTGTGTGATCTTGGTTCGCAGACCCACCTCCGGCATTGGTATTGCTGCGGTATCTATTCTAAGGTAAGGAATCTAAAACAAACTGTTTCTTTAAGATGAACAAGTTACTTCCCTTCGGTAACGATATATCTGTAAGAAACAAAGGTTATTTATAGATTCCTTACCACCCCACCCATCCTCCGTGTTCTGCAAACTGATTTCTAGGGTTAAGGACATCCTATCAGGGGCCTAGTTCTGTGCACCAGTGGTCAGTGTCTTGCATGGCTCTGCGTTTCTGGAGCGGAAAGTCGTGTACAGAACTGACATCAGCTCGTGAGGGCGGCGTCTAAGTAGCTGCCGCGACGTCATCTTGGCCACCACGACGCCAATGACGGACGCGGAGCCGCACGACGCCACCTTCCGACTCGCAGGGGTACTGCTAACAAAACTTTCTGGATCCAGTCTGACGCCTGGGGGTAATTCTAAGGTAAGGAATCTATCACTACTAATGTTTCTTACAGATATATCGTTACCGAAGGTAAGTAACTTGTTCTTTAGGGCTGGACTGTTCAAATTAGGATCAGGGTCAAGACTGATTTGCATATGACTGGGTCTAAACTGAGGTGGCACGGTGAGCAAAAGAACAATGGATTTAACTCAGATCTCTTGATCTGAGGTGAATGCATGATTTATTCAGCATTCCATCCATCATTTATTTGCGTAGCGCTTCAAAAGGATGAGCTATCTCAGCAGCAAGGCTACATACTGCACCAGTCCTGCACAATTTCATCTCCAGGCTTAGAGCCCTTCAACCTTCCTCCTGTTGTCATCTATGTCATCTTGGTAGCAAAGAGTCCTTCCACAAAATCCGTGTACTCCATTTGTCAGGAGAGGTTTGTGGATTGGTGCGGCACCCCGCAAATTGACCCTTTGCAGGTGAACCTGTCTGAAGTTTTCCTGTTTGTTCGGTCTGTAGCCCAGCAAGAACTTGCTTTGGGCACTATAAAGGGCTACTTATCAGCTCTGTCAGCCATTTTTTGGGTTGTCGGTTCCACCAAAACCCTTTGGGGTTCCTCATTGGGACTTGTACTTCTCACGTTGAAGACAGTCTTTCTCACCACTATAACATTGGCTATATGTATGAGTGATCTGAAGGCTCTTTTTGTAAACCTACTTTATACAGCATTTTTTCGAGATAAGTTGCTGTTGAGGACCCGTGCTTCCTCTCTACTGAAAGTGCTTTGTCCATTTCATGTCAGGCAGGCAATCACCCTTCTGGCTTTCTTTGCTCCACCTTATCCCTCTTAGAAGGAAGAGAGACTCAATCTTATGGATCTTAAGAGGACACTAAGATTTTATTTTGATTTCACAAAAGAGCTTTGGGTATACAATCAACTTTTCGTAGGATTTGCGAGAGCAAAGAACAGCAAGGTAGAGCAAAATGCGACCATTTCTCAGATGGCTACATAGACATCGATACACACATTCACAGAACGTATTTCCTTTATATGCAGTAGCTGCATTTTGCCTGAACGGTTCTGGTGATTTTTTGGTTTAGGTACTGCTGTTGTATCTATTTACAAGGTGAAGAATCTGTGCTTAAAAGTTACCATGAAAGAAAACGTTCATTATCTTCGGTAGCAATTTATCTTAATGTAACTGCAGATTCCTCACTGACCCACCCTCCGCCCCTTTCTGTCATTTGGGCTCTTTTTTAATCTAAGAAGGTCCAAATAAGCGATTCGCACACTGGTCTTATCAATCTGCTGATGGATTTTGGGGATAGATATAGTATCCACCAGAAAGCTTGTTACCAAATGGAAGTAACTTGTCCTTATTGTTTTCTGTTCATGAACAACATGAGAAAAACAAATCATAAGTCACAGGTGAAGATCCTTCTTTCAGTTTGAAACATACATAATATAATATCATTGAATTATGTAAACGCAATGCAGAGATCGGAGTCCCTACACCCCACTCAAATGTCATCTCCCAAGACAACAGGACTTTAACTCTGTAAGGATGGTTGCAAGCAGATGTCTATGACCAACCCTCATAAGGTTCCGATGTACCTGGGGTCGGGCAGTGACTGCATGCCGATGAACCCGAAGCCCAAACAAGACCGCGAGTCAAAACTATCAGGAAGCTTTAGACTGGTCAAGGGTCAGTCTTGGTCCTGTTCCCTGTCCAGAAGTCGTTCCTGAGGTTATCGCGGAACGCCAAGTCTTTGAGTTGAAAAAAAAAACATTAAAAAATCCAAGTGAGACTCTGCCCTTTCTCGACACTCATTCCTGAGGAGGCACAAAGGCTTCGCCATGCCTCTCGATCTCGCTCCCGAAGTCGGTTGACTTCAGAGGCCATCCCGCAACTTGTCCGTGATCAACCTGAGTTTCCAGGGCCATCTGCAACACCGAGGCAGATCAAAGAGTTCAGCAAGGCCATGCTCCAACTATTCGGATCCTTACCGACTTACTCTGGCATGCATAGGGGCCCCAAGGAGCCAAGAGGACCCCTCCATCTGGAATACTGCTTTTGGGTTTGCCCTCAGTGCCAGTTGATCCTCCAAGTCCACCACTAGGCGTCCTCCAGCTCCTGCACCGATTTCTTCTCAGGTGCCCCCCGCCACGCTAGTTCCCGGAGACTCAATGCCGATGTTGACTCCATTGACACCAGAGGACGAGGTGCCTATTGTCTCTCTTGACTCCGAATCGGCGCTGCTATGACTGAGGCCGCGGTCAACTTCCGTCGATGCGCCACCTCTCTCACTTGTCTTGCCACCTCCACAAGGAAAGATACATGTTACATTTCTTATTTGGTACAGATTCGAACAACAATTATGAAGCGACTGATAAAATAGGGCAACCATAGCACAAACAAAATTGGTACATTGACCTTCAAGAAGTTATTGGCCTTGTTACTTTCCTTGAGTCTGGACTCCTCTCACCCCCTGTCCCTGCCACTGAGGAACTGCTTCTTACGCAGTGGTCATGTAAGGTACCCTATACCATAAGCCAGTTCATCACTAACAAGATTTCCAGCACTTTTGCGGCCATGTCACCTACTGTCCCACGGGCCAGGGAGCCACTCAGTCCACTGACCCCTTCTCTTCCCCCGCTGCAGCCCCACCTGCCAAACCCCTTAGCGTGCACTTAGTGGACCACAGCCACCTGGATGGAGGCAGGATCTGATGATTCTTCACGGATTTTCAGACTATCACATCAGACAGGTGGATCCTGCAGATACTCCGGAAGGAGTACACCTTGCCCTTCATTGCCACTCCGCCATACCTTCCACTCTCACGAGAGCGATTAATGGAGGACCATCTGTTCATCTTACGGCAAGAAGTGCAAGCCCTTTTGGCTAAAGGGGCTATTTAGAGCATGTCTGGGCCAGAAGTAGGTCCTGGTTGTTTTTCCCAATACTTTGTGGTGCCAAAGAAGGATGAGATATTCATCCTATTTCAGACCTGAGCCCTCACAATGCCTTTCCTAAGGAAAAAAAATTAAGATGCTCGAACTAGCCCAGGTCTTGGCCTCGACCCAGGAGACTGAATAGTGGCGTTGGATCTGTTGGACACCAATTTCAATACACGATTCCTGCAGGCCCATTGGCGCTACCTGCGGTTTGTGGTGGGACAGGAGTATTTTCAGTTTGCTGTGCTCCTCTTTGGTTTCCCCAGTGCACTTCAGGTGTTTGGGAATGTTATGGTGGTGGAAGCAGTGCACCTTCGGAGGTCAGGGGTTCCAGTCTTCTTCTACCTCGACGACTGGCTATCGAAGGCAGCTATGCCCCAGGCAGTTGTCAACCACCTCCATTCTGCAGCAAACCTCCTGTCTTGTTTGAGTCCCAATATCAACGTGTTGAAGTCCCACCTGACTCAGACACTCTTTTATTTAGAGCCATTATATACACAGTTCGGTTTCATGCTTTTTACCAGGGAAAGGAGAGCCCAGCATATACAGGCCATGATCCCAATCTTTCAGCATCTTTCCTGGATTTAACTGAGGTCAATTCTGAGGCTACTCAAACTGATGGTGTCCTGTATCCTACTAATCAAGCACACCAGGTGACATATACATGCTCTGCAGTAGTATCTGAAGTCTCAGTGGACCCAACATTAAGGGGACCCCTCAAACCACATCCAGATCTTGGAGGTGACTGTGAAAGATATGCAGTGGTGGTTACAGGACCATGATTAGGTCAATGGAAGAATCCTCTCCCTACCCCACCCAGAACTGAAAACGGTGATCGATGGATCTCTGGGTAAGGGCAGCTATCTAGGACAGGTGGCCTCTGGTGTCTGTCTGTGGCCCAGCTCAATATCAACCTCCTGGGGCTGAGGGCCATTCCCTGGCGTTGAAAGTCTTCCTTGTGTCCATCATGGGGAGTCTGGTTCAGGTGCTCATGGACTGCACCACCGCCATGTGGCATTGCAACAAGCAGTGTAGTGTGGGGCCTCAGACCTTGTGCCAAGAGGCACTATGCCTCTGGAAATGGCTGGGCCATCAAGGGATTTTCCTGCTGTTGAACCATCTGGCCGGATATTTAAATGCCAGGGTGGACGATCTCAGTTATCGACCCCTAGTGTATCATTAGTGACAGTTACAACTGGAGGTGGTGCAAGGTCTCTTTAGTGTATGGGGAGAACCTTGGCTTGATCTGCTCGCTGTCGCAGAGCACTATCAATGTGAGCAGTTCTGCGATTTGGAGTTTCCAAGGTGTCTCTCTCTAGGAGACCATTTCTGCTTTGAGTGAAACTCAAGACTTTTGTATGCCTCCCCATCGAGATCTCTTCTGCCTCGTGTTTTGAATAAGATGAGGACTGGCTCAGCCTAAGTCATCCTAGTGGCTCCTGATTGGGTACAGAGATTATGGTGTCAAGTGCTTCTGGGCTTTAGCATCCCTTCTCTGATCAGGATGTCCCCATGGGAGAATATGCTGTCACAGCAACGGGGCAAACATCTGCACTTAGATCTTTGCAGTCTCCACCTTCGAGCATGGAGATTGAGCAGCGGCAGCTGATCACCTCCGACATTCCTCATGAGGTGGTTGATGTAATCTTGACAAACAGACATCCCTAAAAAAAAACTGTACATACCTGTTGTTGGGACAAATTTGTGGTTTGGTGCAGCACACACCAGATTTACCTCCTCTAGGCCATGTTATTCGATGTGCTGTTGTTTGTTTTGTCTTGCCCGAGAAGGCTTTGCTTTGAGCACAGCTAAGGAAATCTTAAGGCCTTTTGTGGTTGCTGGACCAGTTTGGATTGTTTAAATCAGCGGTTGTGATCCGTTTTTTGAAAGGTCTCCAACACTTGCTTCCTCCTCCTTTTTTCGTCATACCACCATGGGATGGTAACTTGGTAGTCACATATTTGATATGTACTCACTTTAAGCCACTTCACAACTGTCCTTTGTGGCTTCTTACTAACGAGAAGTTGTTACTACTTGCCATAGAATCGGCACAACAAGTAAGCGAGCTGCAGGATCTCTGTGTCAATTCGCTATATACCACCTTCTACCCAGAAAAACTGGTTCTGCGGGCCCAAGCATCCTTCTTGCCTAAAGTTGTGATGTTGTTCCACATTGGCCTAGTCATCACCCTGCTGAAGTTCTATGTTCCGCCTCTCCCCTTTAAAGAGGAAAAGAGAATATATTGCTTGGACCTCAAAAGATCACTAAGCTTTTACAGCGATCTTACCAAAGTACATTGGGTAAATGATCAACTCTTTATGGGGTTCATTGGAGCGAACAAAGGCAATGCCATACAAAAAAATAACATCTCCCACTGGATCGTAGTCTACATCAAGATCTGCTGCTCATTGGCCAAAAAGCAGCCTTCAGAAGAACTGCGGGCTCATTCCACCTGGGCCAAAGCCTGTGTTGGCATGCAGAATTTGTCTTGAACATCTGCCAGCTGGCTACGTGGGCGTCCCTCCATACCTTCACAAAGCACTATTGTCTGGACCGGGTGTCTCCAACCAGTGGATCGTGAGCTCCCAGACTCCTGCAGAGTAACTCACAGCCTTGAGTTCATTTTTAAATAAGTGCATGGTCACATATTCCTTTTAAAGTTAAGGGAAGGCTGTGTTTACTTTACTTTATTACAATCAGGCTGCAGAAAGCGGGACCTGATAATGAGCAGTGCTCAGTATGATTTATGATGCAGGGTGGCGCTGGGGCACAGAGAAGAAGAACTGAAGCACTGAGGTATTCAACTCTTAAACAAAAGTCCTTGTCAACTCAATATTAGAGTGTGATAACAAAATTATGTTTCTGAACGCTTTTAAATGGGAAAAAATAAAAATAAATAGTTACCTTAATGATTAAGTTAACTGTTCATTTTAATGTTCTCCCATTTCAAAATGTTGCATTTACAAACAGCAGGCTTCCTGCTCCCAGTGGCCAGTGGACACCATGCCATATGTATTATGGAAAAATGCAGTCGTTTTTTTAAGTGAGAGAAATTTTAAGTGCAGAAAAATGTTCCATACTTGGAACATTTTTGCAGAACATTTAGAGCATTTTTCTGCACTTTAAATTTCCCCCATTTAAAAACCATGGTTGTTTTTTTGTGTTATACATGTAACTGTGCCACCGATGCCGAAAGGTATGCCCTGACCCACAAATACATTGGACACGGGCTCTCAGTCACCCATACACATATATCCCATTCTTATGCAGTCAAGTTCATACATCCCAAAGGACCACACTCTCACTGACACACATTTCAGCCCTGTCATACTGCCCCAGTCAAAGTATTTTTTTCAAACCATAGTATCTGGCTCGATGGACATTAGCCTTAAAGTCAATTAACCTGGACTTGGGGATGTCTGGCAGCAATGTGCGAGTTGTTTAGCCTTCAGTAGCTCACAGTGATTTTCACTGATCGGAAGTAGCTCTCACTTTAGAAAAGGTTAGAGACCCCCGGTCTGGACAGCCAAGTTAGTCAAAAGGGGCATTTCCCTCGCTTGGTCCTACAGAACTTATTGGTGTGAGCCAAATCACAGTCCCACTTCTAATAGACACAGCTCTGGTTTCTGTTTAGAAGTTGAAGAATCCGTGGTTAGAAGTCTCTATCAAAAGAGCAGGTTACTTTCGTTCCGTATTACTGTTTGTGGTAGACACTCTACCTAACTGCAGATTACTCACTGACTTTCCCATCCTTCCTGTTCTGTGAATTGGCCTCTCCCCATTAATAAGATCCCAAGTCTAGGAATCTGCACACTGGTCAGAATTTGCGGTTTGAGCTCTGCGTCTGGGGGTGCGTACAGCTTCAAAAGCAACAGACGTTAGCACGGAGGAGTGGCTTTTATATGGTTCCAGCAGGTCATTTCTGGAACAGAACGCGGTCAGTGCGGAGCTGCACAGCACCATCTAGTGGGGCAAAGAGGGAATGCTAAAAAATAACCGGATCCAGTCTGGAACCTGGGGAATAATCAAAAGGTGAGTAATCCACGGTTAGATAGTCTCTACCAGAAAGAACATTGCCCAAGGTAAGTAATATGTTCTTTTAGGGCATTTTCACTGAAATGGCATGTTTAACATTAAACTTTTACATGTCCTACTTTTAAATCCCATGCATCATGCCTTTATGGGTAATAAAGCTAACTTAGGGGTGTAGGAAAGTGCCTCTTTTTGTCATGGTCACCCTCACCTTTTGCCACTGGTACTGATGTTTTTTGACTGATATGCACTGGGTCTCTGGTAACCAGGCGCAAGTGCTCTTTCGGTAATCTGGAAAGGGGCTAATGCTTAAAAAGTAACGTTGAAAATTGCACTTGTAATGGCACTGTTGTACATGTAGCACCAGGGCTATCCTGAGTGTGCATTCCATCATTTGCATGGGAGCGTGGCCATGCAAATGAGGGAATCGCTTTGCAGTATTACTGTTGCGTGCATAAAGGCAAGCAAAGAGGTGGCATACTGTTAGTGCTTTCCCCTGAGGGCAGACCTCTGGAGGGGGAAAACGGTCCCAATGGCCGCCCAGGCACCCCCCTCTCACTCACTGCACCCATCTCCAGGAGGATCTCTAAACACTCTTTAAAGTGCAGGTGGGTTGCCATCTGCTCAGACGAACATGGATCGGCTTTGAAGCAACCACTCCGTGTTTCACTGAATGCACTGCCACCAAATGGCAGCACAGCACAATCATTGTAATAGGGCACACTGTCCCTGCACCTCTAAAGGTGCTCCGTGGAGCAAATAAGGACACTGGGCCCCATATGTAATATGGACTCATATGGGTTTCTCCATTGTTTAAAGCAAATGTGGCATACTGAAGATAGAAGAATGTTACTAAGCCACCTGACAAGGTCAACACTATTACAGTATCCTGTTTATGGCTTTGTTAGCCCCTGCCTGGAAGACATGGAAAATGTTGTTTTTGTCAATATGGTTGAATATGTGCTGGAAACAGTGGACCATGTGCACTGAATTAATTTATTCAGATTGTTTGTAAATGAATTTCACTGAGATTAGTTTCGCGTATGGAACTGGGGAGCTTGTATTATTTTTTGTAACAGTGATTTTTTAAACTTTTGTATTCGTACAGCGTGTATTTTTTTTTTTTTTTTTTTTTTTAAAAACCTTTATTTCGGTAGATGCACAATACACAGCGTCTGCCTACAACCCCTCGGGGCCGGCCGCTATGACATTGGAGAACATAGAACAATAATGTCAGGATAAGAAAAGGTTTAATTTTATGGTTTTGTCGAGTACAACGTAGTGTACTTCGAAAAGAGTCGAAGCTAATCACTGATCAGGAGAGACATCACCGTTCACGGAGCACCCAGAAGGAGGCGTTATATAGGAAGGCATTGGTAAGGAGACAGGTGGCCACCATCCAGGAACTAAGAGCATACACTATACCACAGAATGATAGAACACAATAAACTCCTTACTAACACTGAACCCCGACCCCGAAGAAACGAAGAAACATAAAAGAAAAAGAGACCAAAGAGAAAGAGAGAAAAAAAGAGAGAGAGGGCCATAGAGACGAAGAAGACATAGAACACATCCCATCCCCCCACCCTGCATACCAGCGGAAGGCCACGGCCCACCCCCCCCAATAGGCATGCCTGTCGCCCCAAATGAACCCCAAGTAGGAAAGAGAGTCTGGAGAGTGGGAAATAACCTCCCAGTCTCCGACTCCCGGAGAAGGCAGGAGGAGGAAATGTTACATACTCCCGGTCACCACAGCCCCTTAAGCATCCCCCACCCTGAATATCATCAGCACAACTGAAGAAGCAAGCAAAGCGGCAGGTGGGGAGACTCCATTCCAAATGTGCGAGCAACGCAGATAATTAGCAGTCTCATCCTAGTCCCCGCCCGCCAATACGTACAGCAAACTAAAGGGAATCGCCCAGCCCCGGCCCGATCCTGAGCGGCCCCACAGATCCACCCCCGCGGTAAACAGTAGCAATTTACACACATGCGGCACAACCGATACATAAGCAAATATTCTAGTCCGGGTCATGCCAGGCGGTCAAGCAGGATCATCAAGGGAGGCAACATCAACCCTGGCCTGAACGCGGAGACCCCACCAAACATGGCCGCCGCTGGGAGTGTACCTCAGGCAGAACAAAGGAGCAAGATGGCCGCTCCCGGCAAAGAAGACGCAGAGGGAGAAGAAGCGAGAGTTCCCAGTCATAGACCATCACCACATCGATAGTGACAAACACAGTTTTCCCCACCGAACGGCACACACTCCGGCGATGTTGGGGCAGACACGGCAACACCCGCAGAGGCAGAGTCTCAGCTTGTAAAGTGGAAGGGAGCTTTGTATCTGCAACTTTATCATTAGAAAAACCCTCGACACTGTACCCAGGGAGAGGACGTTCCACAGTATCCCCCTGTCGCCAATTTGTATCCGCCTCGAAGGGAATGAGAAGCATTGGGGGGTCAGACAACCGCAGTAGTTCCCTGGATGGCATAGCAGCATCGATCCTCCGCTCCAGTTCTCGAGTGCGTTGGCACCATGTCGCCCGCAAGTCCCCCAGGGCTAGAAGGATATCACCATAGGTCAGGTCTGCTCCCTGCTGCAGCATGCCGACAGTATGTAAAGGCGCCACCGGGACACCCTCCAGCTCGACAGCAGGCAGTGAAGCCTGCGTCAGGGACATGGCGGCCTCCGCCTCTCCGGCGAAGCAGACCGGCACCGACACCATTGCCGCCGCCAGCCCACCTCGGAGAGGCGAGGGCGACTCCATAGGACGGAGGAACAGTAGTGAGGGCAAGAGGAGTTGCTGCTCGCTATACGGGGCTCACACGATGGGAGAGCCCTCGGCTGTATTGCAATGCGGGTGGTGGGCGCTCTCAAACGGATACCACTCTGACCGCTGGTAGGAGGACAAAGGAAGATTCGCCAGCCCGGACCCAATCGTACAGGAATTCTCTCCGTCGCGAAGAAGGCTCCGCCAGGCCGCCCACTCCACGTCCGGTCACATTTCCCCCGGCGCCGGTCCAGCCCCAGGTCGTCTCACCGTACGTGATAAGCGGTGTCCGGCGGTGGTGGTCGGGCCAGAATGCGTGGGCAAAGTCCAAAGTCGGCAAACTCTATGAATCCTCGACCAAAAAAGCCGGCGGGAACATCGGAGGAATGCGGAAAGTATCAGCGCATTCGTGGTTACATTTGCTCGCGCCGTAGGCAGGATTAAAGATCAGGATGTCATGTAAACAGCAGACGGGCTGCGGAGCCGGGAGCTCAGACGTCCTGTCCGTCCGCCATCTTGGCTCCTCACACAGCGTGTATTTTTAATGTTCAACTGTGAATGGATTTATATCTTTCATTACGAATTAATAGTGGATTCTATTGAATTTTATGTGAAACTTAAAAATGAATGCAACTGTCCAAGCCAAAATAGCAGCAGACTTGGAACAGCTTTAGGCACAACATACAGTTACGTTCTCTTAAGATCTGGAACAATCTTTTAACAAGTATTTTACCTTCATAGCTATAAAATCTAATGACCTTGCTAATCCACCCTGATCAGTCAGCTTTATTCAACACCAGCGAAGGAGCAACAATAACAAAAGGTTCCTTCATATTATGAATAATGGACATCAAATCGGTTGAAAGGTGCTTTTCAATAAACTAGATGGCAAAAAAGGCATTTCATTGGGTCTGTTGGTCTTTTGTGACTACATGCACACACAATAAGTTTGGTTGCTCTTTTGTTACTTTACATTTCCCACTAGGTGGGTTGCTGCTTTTGTTTGATATTTGTTCTTGTTAAGTTACCTTTTGCAGCTGTATTCATTCCTTTACCTCCTTGTTGCTTCTGCTCCTTTGTAAAACCTTTCACACAAATAAATAAATAACACCGGGTTTCCCGGCACTTTAGCAACAGATAAGGAGGCTGGGGGTCAGCTTAATCAGAACAGCCAAGTTTTTATCTGGCTGCGAAAAGAGATCAATGAAGTGCAGGATCTTAAGTGTTTCAGTAGTGTATTCCAGAGTTTAGGGCCTTATTTTATGTTTTTATAGCAAGGGCAAGTACTGCTCCCTTCCACATCACAAACTTGATAACCGCATATCAGTCCGTTCGCTGCCTGCACTCTAGTAGCCTATCTCTGTGCATTGTTCCCAGGTTTAAACTGTCTTGCATGGGAGGACGCTCCTTTGGGCATTTAGGCCCTAAACTTTACCAGCCACAGAATGTTGCTGTATTCCAGTCGGGATACAACAAGTGCCTCGACAACAGTTCTCTGGGCAGATTAAGGAAGATTCCATACGAATTTGCTTAACCATTTCACGGTCGCAAAACACATTGCTGATACCTTTGTCACATGGGGTTTCATAGAGATCAGCATCCTCTAGAAAACTAAGATTCTTTACTTACTATGGGGCAGGAACCGGGGTGTCACCCAGAGCAATCGACCAGTGTTGAGGTCCCTAGAGGGATGGATTCTTTCACAACAACAGCATCTGTGTTTTTCTTCTATTCAATATCTGTGAGTAGTTGTTCTTCCATGAGGCTAAAATGAGTCAAACAGGAGTTCAGTGGCTCCCGAATCAGGACCCTGTGCAGATGATAAAGAAAAGATGATCTAGGTATCATCTGCATAAGAGAACATAGTTAACCTCAACGTTCCACCAAGTCGGCCAATGGGCGGACATTGATGTTGAAAAGTGCTGGACTCTGACCCGATCCCTACGGGACCCCGGAGGTCAGAGCATGGCGTGTAGATGAGGCGTTGCCCGAGAAGACCTGAAAAGTTTGGTCCTCTAGATAAGAGGACAGCCAGGCAAGTGCCGTACCTTGAAGCCCCAGCTGTGCCAATCTTACAAGAAGCATATCATCGAACACCGTGTCGAAAGGAGCGCTTAGATCGATTAAAATCAGCTCTGCTGTCTCACCCTCATCTAGGAGCCAACTATGACCTGTGTCATCATTCTGTGTTCTGTGACCCCGAGGAGGGCGGACTCTGTACTATGCCCAGCTCTGAACCCCGACTGGGAGTCATGTAAAAGACTTTAGGACTCCATGTAGGTGGAGAGTTGTTTACAGACATGTGTTTCCAAACTTTTGGACAGAATGGGAAGCCGGGAGATAGGTCTATAATTGGACCAGCTGGAAGGGTCCACAGTAGGTTTCTTCAGAAGGGGGAGGACAATGGCGTGCTTCCAGGGCTGAGGGATGACTCCCTCCCTTCGGGCGCGGACAGGCGCAGAAGGGCTTGCCTTTGGCGCGCCAATGGCGCTCCGGATGCATGCCCGGTGCGCGCATGCACTGGCCATGCCTAAATAGGGGGAGATGACCCAAAAACTAAACCGCTAACAAAACGGCAAAATACGCTCCCCAAGATGGCTGCTGATTATACAAGAGCGGGCACTTAAAAACGTGCACCTGCTTCGTTAGAAATGCTCAATATATAACTTTCTCTCCAACAATCATCTATAGAGGAGGGGAAGTTGTTAAGCAGCATTTTGCTTCCACACTATGAACAATGTAGAGACATGTCCGAATGGCATGCAAATGTTGCTTGCTCCTTCTTTCCAAATCCGTTCTGGGCATGGGCATATGGCCTTGCAATTTTAATCACTTGCATATAGTTTGCTTGACCGAAGAGTGGAAGATTACTCTCTGCTGCATTTCTTTTATTTTTGTTAGAACGACTAATGCCAACCAGCTTGTAAAAAGAAAATACGGCGATCTCCCACACTCTGTTAGCCATCGCTACCATTCAATAAAATTACCTCCCTAGGCCGAATACATATGATTGTGCAGATATTATAAATAGCTGTCCAATATGACATAGTGCAGAACTCTCTGCAATAGCTGTCTCAGTACTCAAAAAATTAAAAACTACAAACGTTCACATACATTTACATATTTTGTCTGGAAATTGTGTTCTTATGGTCCTACCTGTGACATCTGTTTCCTGTCTATTATTTTCCTTTGTATTGTAATGAAATATGTATTGTATGTTTGCTTTTGTTATGACACTTCTTTGTTTCTTTTAAATAGTGGCAATCTTGATAAGCAGACTGCTAAAGGTAGTACAGCGTTGCACTATTGTTGCTTAACAGACAATACTGAGTGCCTCAAATTGCTTCTAAGAGGAAAAGCTTCTATCGAAATAGGTAAGATTACCCCGAGTTCTATACATATCAATGTACATTTCCTAACATTAATTGCCATGTGGTACAACTATGTTGCTTATTTGAATATTGAAGCATCTTCTGTATCTAAAGGGCACCAGCTATTGATACAGCAGTTCCATCATACTGGAAGTAACTCAGAAGGTCCATAATGGTATCATTGGCTCTGGCGACTTCTTTACTTTTTTGGGTTGGTCACAGATATCAGGATTTATGAGGAACCGTGGAACACCACGTGCACATGCATCATGTACGTTTTGAACCATATTTGCATATTCAGTCACATCAAGTCACTATATCAGTGACATTTCCTCTACGTAAGACAACCCAGTCACGCCACCTACATCATTCCCTCTCGTTACTCAATGTTCAGATGTGGGACACAACAATTATTCAGAAACAAAAAGAGAAACTGACACACACACAAGTGCAGCCCAGCACCCGCAAGGAGTTTAACACCTAGTCAAACTTATTGGCTAAACCAACGTGACAAAGTGCCAGACCGAAGAAAGCAGATATATCTGTACCCAGCACAATGCCTTCTGAAGGCCTTACAGCCACCTTATGCAACTTTTACTGTACGCAATGATGACAGCTCTCAGTGCACACAGGCTAAAACCTTCTGCAAAGTAAACCACTTTGTTTTGTTGTGCTGAACTCCCCATTCTAAAACCATTCTGTGTCCGCACACAAGGTCAACAATCTAAAATGACTGGGTAATGAAGCACACACATACCACACCTACACTTACACCCTCTGACGCCCAGAACATATTCCTGTCAAATCATCCCATTCATACATAATGATGACTGATCCCAGAACAAGCTAACTGAAATAAGCCCACCAGTACACTAACAAGACAATCAGCAATGTAATGTGCCTCCAGTACCATCACATTTGTACAAAGTGGGGCACATGTAGGTGAAACAACACCTCTTACTCTAATTTACTCATTCTCAGTACCATGAGCTTGGTGAATCCTAACATTCATTCACTTTTGCAACTGGTGCCAGAGGACATGACATTAAGATGGAGCATATGATCAACATTGACAACACCAAAGGGTATTAACCTTCCAAAAGCTTTGTTATGTGACAGGGTACTGTTCTTTCCCACATTCATAACGCTAAAATACACACCATGCAACAGTGTACTGCTCCTTCGCACATTAGCAAGAGCAGAAACCAGTGTACTGGTTGCAAAATGGTACTCACCTTTCCCACATTTACACAGCATAACATTCTTTTTCTGTATGTGGCTTCAAAACAGTACGTACAAGGGTAAAAAACTGTAGTTCTCCTAGCTGTTTATCAGACTCCCACATTTTAACATCCAACGAGGCACAGTCAACTAGGGTCACAAACACCATTTGCCCATCACCTACATGGGGTACTCTCAACTTTGTGATAGTGCATTCAGGCTTTATCTTCAAACCACATATAATTCATCAAGCAGAGAAATTCAGAAGACCATCAAAATGTAGAATTTAGCTTAAATTACACACACACCACAGTGAACAATTGGGTACTGTCTTTTGTTCTCCCGTACTGCTAGGCAACAGTGAATCATGTGAGCCCAAGTATATGAACTCCCAACATCTTATAAGCACATTGCAGAATATTACACATTAAGAATTTTGGAACATGGCAACCCATGCAGAAACCCCTTTTCAACCAAAAAGCATGCACATTACGCCACATACTGTGGGGTAATGTAAAACTGCAAACCAAAAAATATGCACCACCCAAAGAAATAAAACCTGGAGAAGCGACCCCCCTCTCTGACATAAATGTCTTTTAGATACACATTAAAATACTCAGCATTTCCCCGGGGGAAAAAAGAGTTCCCCAGAATTTAAGTGTTGTATCAAATCCAAGACCTTCTGCAGTATATTTCATCTCTTGATGTGTTACAGTGTTACATGCCATCTACCTTATTTGAGTTCCTTAATGACATCTAACAGTAAATACCCAACCCCATCCTATCTTTTATAGTTATACGTTGTGTTTTCATTCTTCTCCCCTACATGTCTAAGGAGGTGCTTTATGTAAGTGTATATATACGTTTTCATTGCTGGGCGGGCATGGGTCTACATAGTTTTACATATATCAGTATAGCATGCTGCATTTGTCCCTGTTACTCCACTTGCGAGGTGTGCACTATAAAGGTGCTAAATGCAATATGCATATCTGAAAGAGACACGTTCGTGATAGATTCCTTACCTTAGAATATCCCCAGGCGTCAGACTGGATCCGGAAAGTTTTTCGTCAGCAGCACCCCTGCGTGTCGGTAGGTGGTGTTGTGCGGCTCCGCGTCAGTCGCTGGCATCGTAAGTGCCGAGATGACGTCACTGAGACTACTTAGGCGCCACCCATGCGTGCTGCCATCAGTTCTTTCTTTTTCCGCGCCAGTAAGCGCAGATCCGGTTTGGGCACGTACCTTAGTCACTTTTTGACTATCATTTTGAGACTTTTGTATTGTATTGTATATAATCTTGTATAGCGCACTACCACCCTACGGGTATCCTGGCGCTTGACAAAAACAGTTGATGAAAATGAGCTGAGAGGAATAGGCAACGACGTAGGCAATCAGGCTACTGGAAAGTCTCCTGTAAGTTTGAGTCTACTCTGGTGCACGTCGGGATGCCTGGTTTTAAGTCATGTGGGGCCTCCCGTCGCAATATTCCGGTGGTGGACCCCCAACGACGTCTGTCTCTACTGCCTGGAGAGCGACCATGACTCCCGGTCCTGTATGGACTGTCTGGCCATGGCCCCGAAGGCCCTGAGGGAGCGACGCAGGAAGCTGCTTGAGGTCCGGCACTCGTCCCAGCGCCGTTCATGGTCCATGGGCCGCTCCAGAAAACGCTCACGGGTTCACCATCATCGCTCCTCGGGCTCCAAGTCTTCACCCTCAGATTCAGGTAAGAAACGACACAAAAAGAAGTCGAAGAAGCGTTGTCGCTCTTCGATGTCCCCACGTCGGTCCCCGGATGCGGACTAGGGGGACAGGGGTTCTGCCCCTGCGGCTCTTTCGGAGCCCGGGAGTCCCGCGGCCTACCCACTTTATCCGGGTCCGTCGGCGACTTCCGCACAGGTGCAAGAGTTTCTTGCTTCCTTGGACGGCCTGTTTAGGCCTCGGGCTCCCGCCGGCGCGCCCCGCGGTCCCGTGTCAGGACCCTGTTGGGCAGCTGGCTGCTCCGGCCCGGCGCTGCAGGATCCTGCGCCGCTGGCTCCGGCCACGGTGCCACAAGGTCCCACGCTGCCGGCTCCGGACCCAGCGCCGCCCCCGGCGCCGCAGTGGGTGCCATTTATTCCGACCCTGCCCAGGTTCCAAAACAACTTTGTCCCTACCTGGGATCCGCATTGGGACACTGCATTCCCAGCGCCGTTTGTTCCTTCCCCGGTCCCTGCCTTACCACCTCAGTCTGTATCACATACGGTGGAGGTGGCGGACGACTGGGAGGGGTCCGAGGACCCTCTTGCTCGTCAGTGTGACTCTGAGCAGGACTGGGCAGATGACTTAGAGGAGGCCGGCGGCCTTGATCTCTCCTCTGACTCGGGGTTTGCCTCTCCTCCGCCTACCATGGTGGAGGGCGCTTCTTAAACGGCGGTGCTCCGTCAGGCAGCTGAGGTTCTCCACCTTGATCTCCTACGGTGGCCTTAAAAACTAATCTCCTCACTGAGGTGCTCCAGACGGCGTCCACTTCGTCGGAGCCCCTGCTGCCATTTAATGATGTCCTCACTGACGTCTTACTGGGCACGTGGTCGCGACCAGCCACAGGGGCCCCTGTGGATAAGAACGTCGCCAGGCATCATCGCCCGGCGACCCTGCCTTCCTGACCACTCATCCTACGCCCGTGAGCCTGGTTATCCAAGCTTCGATGTCCCAGAGTGCCTTTCCCACGGCTCCGCCGGATAAGGACTCTAAGAAGCTGGAGTACTCCGGCAAGCAGTTGTTCTCTTCGGCCAGCTTAGGGCTGCGGTCGGTGAACACCGCCTGCCTATTAGGCCGCTATTCCCACGCGGTGTGGGATACAGTTGCACAGGTGTTGTCTCAGTGTCCTGAAGGGACCCAAGCTGTGTTGTCCCAAGCTGTTGTAGAGGGTAAAATTGCGGCTAAGTTCGCCATTCGGTGTGGTTTGGACACCGCGGACTCACTAGGAAGGGCAATTGCTACGACTGTAGCGCTTCGTCGCCACGCCTGGTTGAGATCTACCGGGTTCTCGCCAGATGTCCAAAGCTCACTCATGGACATGCCCTTTGATGGCACTCCCCTGTTTGGCGATAAAGCAGACAGTGCGCTGGAGTGTTTTAAGGACTCGCGGGCCACGGCCAAGTCCTTCGGTCTTTCCACGAAAAGCCCAGCCACTCCTGGTTTTCGTTCCTTTCGTGGCCACGGAAGGGGCGCCCAGGCACGTTCCTTCAGCAAGCCTGTGCAGACCCAGCCTCAGCGCGTCAGCGGTTTCCGTAGGGGAGGGTCTGGGAATCAACGTGGGAGTCAGTCCACCTCCGACCCGCTGCTCCTACCTCCAAACCTTCCTGATCCGAGCTTTGAGCGACACCCCACGCCAATGGGTGGCAGGATTCGCCATCACCTCCCCCACTGGCACTCTATAACATCGGACAAGTGGGTGTTGCAGATCCTCCGCAAAGGTTACTCTCTCCCCTTCGAGTCTACACCCCCAGCCATGCCACCTTAGTTCCACCACATGTCGAGGCATCACTTTGCGCTTCTCCAACAGGAAGTCATGGCCCTCTTGGCCAAGGGGGCCATCAAGTGCGTTCCCGGGCCAGAAGTAGGATGTGGTTGTTATTCCTACTACTTTCTGGTCACCAAGAAGGACAAGGGGGGTTTGCACACCATCCTGGACCTCAGGAACGTCAATCGCTTCCTCCGTAAGGAGAAGTTCAAGATGTTGACTCTGGCTGCCCTCTACCCTGGAGACTGGATGGTAGCGTTGGACTTGCAGGACGCCTATTTTCACATCCCCGTCCTGCCGGCCCACCGGCGTTACCTGCGGTTCATGGTAGGCCAGGCGCATTTTCAGTTTGCTGTGCTCCCCTTTGGCCTTACCAGCGCCCCTCGGGTGTTCACGAAGGTGATGGCGGTGGTCGCAGCTCACCGGCGCAGGTCAGGGGTGTCCGTCTTCCCTTACCTCGACGACTGGTTACTGAAGGCGGGCTCGCCCCAGGCAGTCGTCAACCACCTTCAGACTGCAGCCGACCTCCTGCATTTGCTGGGGTTTTCCATCAACGTGCCGAAGTCGCACCTGAGTCCCTCTCAGAATCTCACCTTCATCGAAGCGGTTCTGGATTCGACGCTGTTTCGGGTTTATCCTCCCGAGCAGCGAGTCTGGGATATTCAGGCTATGATTCTGATATTTCAGCCTCTATCCCGGGTTTCGGTCAGGATAACCCTCCGCCTCCTGGGCCTCATGGCCTCCTGCATCCTGCTAGTACGACATGCCAGGTGGCCTATGCGGGCTCTGCAATGGGACCTGAAGTTCCAGTGGGCACAGCATCAGGGCAACCTGTCCGATCATGTCCAGATCTCGGAGGGCACTGCACGACAATTGCAGGGGTGGCTCACGAATCGCGATTCGGTCAATGGCAGATCCCTTCCCCAACTGGAGCACACAGTGTTGACGGATGCGTCCCTCCTTGGATGGGCTGGCCACTTGGGAGAGGCGGAGATCAGAGGCCTCTGGTCTCCGGCGGAGTCCCGGCTCCATATCAATTTGTTGGACCTTTGGGCAATCCGACTTGCACTGAAGGCATTCCTTCCCTCTGACCGGGGAAGTGTAGTGCAGGTGTTCACGGACAACACCGCCACCATCTGGTATTGCAACAGGCAGGGCGGGGTGGGGTCGTGGACCCTATGTCAGGAGCCTCTGCACCTCTGGACGTGGCTGGAACATCAAGGCATTACCTTGGTGGTTCAACACCTGGCAGGTTCTCTGAACGCCAGGGCGGACGATCTCAGCCGCCCGTGCTTGATGGATCACGAATGGCGTCTGAAGTCGGATGTGGCGCAAGGTCTCTTTCTGCAGTGGGGAGAGCCTTGGTTAGATCTATTCGCCACCGAAGAGAACGCGCAATGTCATCAGTTCTGTGCGTTGGAATTTCCAAGGCAGCACTCGCTAGGCGACGCTTTTCGTCGCGAGTGGAGTTGTGGTCTGTTGTACACCTTTCCGCCTATACCACTTCTGCCCAGAGTGCTGAAGAAGATTTGGCGCGACCGGGCCCAAGTCATCCTTGTGGCTCCGGACTGGGCATAAAGATACTGGTATCCCGAGCTACTCAACATGGCCATCGATCCCCCAATCCGACTGCCTCTTCGGGAGAATCTTTTGTCGCAGCAGCAGGGGATGGTCCTCCACCCGAACCTGTCCAGCTTCCACCTCCATGCGTGGAGATTGAGCGGCAACAGTTGACAGCTTTCGATCTTCCTCCCGAAGCCTGTGATGTCATTCTGGCAGCCAGGCATCCCTCACTAAAACGGTATACGCCTGCAGGTGGAACAAGTTTGTTATTTTGAAAAACAGGGGGACCGCTACTAAACAAATATACTTGCCATGCGTAGGGAAAATATATCTTTTGTGTAAGAGAAACTATGGCAAGCTTCTAAATACAAAAAAGACTCGTATGTTCTAGGTGTGAATACAAATCAATTATACAAAATTGTGCAAATCAACCACTACAACTATAAAGAAATATTTTCATTTTATTAATTTTATACTTTTAAAAAAAAAAAATCATAAATTGATTGATCATTCATACAATACTTTTTTTCTCTTTCTTCATATGTTTTTTTGATATACAGAAAGGAATATATTCATATACATATAGATTTATAGCTAATAACAGAGACAGTTGTATGGCTTTTCAATCAGGATATGCAATGATGGTAACTAGTATGTATTAACATATCTGAAGGATGATGATTTGATGATGGCAAGCGGCAGAATAGAAAAGTACGCGCGTTTCGGCACTGCTGCCTTCATCAGGAACACCGTCTATGCGCATACACCAACTAAAAAAGATATAAACAAACATTATTTCTAACTTAAATCTTAGTTAACACACCTAGAATTACTATACTTTATACTTATTTAAAAAAGTTTTATATTTACAATTACTACAGACACGGCAAGAAAACATATATCATTTGAAGATGGACTGCTCAACCCATCATACTATCATTAGTACATAATTCAGATGTATAAATCGACTTTTTTTGAGTTCCAATTTCATTGATATTTTATAAACTTATCCATCTAAATTTAAGAAACATCATTATCTACACATTATATATACTTTTTTGGGGGGGTGATTTCATAGGTGGGAGTGTTATAAAACAAAAAAGTGAAAGAAATAATAAATAGTAAGCCAAAAAATAAATCTGGTATATACAACCACAGTTCAAAAAAAGATAAGTAAACAGAATAACTTTATATATCTAGCCCTTATGAATATGTATTCACCATTCATTCTCAAGCTGCTGAATAAAGATATAAATAGTGGTGCCAACTTAGGGCAGTGTACTCTTTTGGCATGGTGATAGTTCCATTTAAGAAGCTATCATTTTGTGTACCTTACATTATTGATTTTAATAGAGAGGCATGATGTAATAGTCCCTTCTTTTTTTTTACCTATAAACATGAAGCCCTTTTAAACGGGTATTCATAATGAAGATGCAACCCATAGCTGTCTAGATATGTTGTAGCGATTAGAATTCAGTTTATCAACACTTATCTCTGAGACGTGTAATGAATTTTGGCCCCATGGTCTACATCAACAATTGCTACTAGTTAAAATATTAATTGCCCATCTCATACTTGCCCCGGTATTGTATTGACATGAAAAAAGTTATGTCATGTGCTGATATGGACATATGCCGAGTACTTACTTGAAAATTTGAGGCTTGACAAAAGTGACTGAGCTTTATTTGATGTCAAGAATGTGACAGGACAAAGGATCACCTAGAGAAACATAATTGAACTGGGTTTATGAGTAATCTTTCTTTAAATGTGCCTTTTTTACCTTAAAACAACCAGAGAAATTCAGTACTCACTTGATAAAACACACCTTAGGCTGTCCTATTATTAGTCATATCTTCATAAATCGTGATTGGAGTCAATGTCGTTCTTATACACAAAGAAAGGAACTTTTTGTTCTCTCACGCTCTGTTTTTAACCCCTTCAGTGCCCGCCCCTTTCCCCGCCCAGTGCCGGCCGTTGCATTAGCGGGCGGGGTCTATGACGAGCTGGACTCGTCATGGGCACAGCGCCACCGCGGCCCATGACGAGTCCAGCTCGTCATGGGCACTGAAGGGGTTAAAGGACACAAAAAAGCATAGTCAAACAAATTGTGTCCACACGATGTCAGTAACACTTACATTATTGTTATAGATAGAAAACCTAATAAGGTTTCTATGTGTTAGACAGCCTACCATGATATCAGACCTACCAAAGAATCGCTTGGTTTCCTTAATCGCCAAAATACTTTTTATATGTTGAAAAAATTGTTTTACTCGCTCAGACATCACGATTAAAGCAACTTATGTTCTACCCTAATTGACTCTGGGCCTTGCTCTAGTACTTCATATATAATAGTACAGACAAGTTTGTGGCATGGTGCACAGCTAAGGCTGTGGATCCCCTTTCTGACCCTCTTTCTGAAGTCCTTCTGTTCCTTCTTTCTTTGGCCCAATAGGGTTCTGCTCTGGGCACTATCAAAGGTTATCTTTCGGCCATCTCCGCCTTTTTACGGCTTCCAGATCAGCCTTCTCTTTTTAAGTCCCAGGTTGTTGACGGTTTCCTTAACCCCTTCAGTGCCCATGACGAGCTGGACTCGTCATGGGCTGTGGTGGCGCTGTGCCCATGACGAGTCCAGCTCGTCATGAACTCCGCCCGCTAATGCAAGGCGCGGCACTGGGCGGGGAAAGGGGCGGGCATGCAAGGGGTTAAAGGCATTACGCACACGTTTCCTCCTGTGCCGTTCATAATGCCTCAATGGGACTTAAACCTTGTCTTGTCATATCTGATGTGCACTTCCTTCGAGCCCCTTCATACCTGTCCTTTGCGTATTCTCACTCTCAAGACGGCTTTCCTGGTAGCTATCACCTCTGACAGAAGAGTGAGTGAGCTCCAGGCTCTTTCTTCCAAACCTCCTTTCCTTTCTGTTCATCCGGACAAGGTGGTTTTAAGGACCCGTCCTTCTTTCTTGCCAAAGGTTGTCACGCCTTTCCACATCGGGCAGACCATCACTTTGCCCACCTTCTTTCCGGCTCCGCATCCTTCAAAAGTGGAAGAGAGGCTCCACCGTCTGGACCCAAAACGTGCGCTCTCATTCTACCTGAAGCGCACACAACAGTTCCGGGTGGATGACCAGCTCTTTGTTGGCTACGTGGGCGCCAAAAAAGGTCGGGTTGTGCACACACGGACCATCTCTCGGTGGGTCATTCTCTGCATCAAGGCCTGTTACTCGTTGGCTAAGAAGGAGCCTCCTGTGGGGCTGCGTGCCCATTCTACCAGGGCAACAGCAGCCACTACTGCCTTGGGACGCGGCGTCCCCTTGCAGGACATTTGTCGGGCAGCTACGTGGGCCTCGCTGCACACGTTTACCAAGCATTACTGTCTTGACATTCTGGTCCGGAGAGACGGCTTCTTTGGCAGTTCTGTTCTCAGTGACTTTCTGGTGTAATCTATTCGCAGACCCACCACCGGGGTTGGTATTGCTGGGGTATCTATTCTAAGGTAAGGAATCTATCACTAACGTGTCTCTTTCAGATGCACAAGTTACTACTTGTGTAACGATATATCTGTAAGAGACATTAGTTAAGATAGATTCCTTACCGCCCCACCCATCCTCCCCGTTCTGCGAACTGATTTCTGGGGTTAAGGTCATCCCTTTCAGGGCCCTAGTTTCATGGCACCAGTGGTCATTTTCTGGCATGGCTCTGCGTTCTTGGCGCGGAAAGTCGTGTACAGATCTGACTTCAGCGCGCATGGGTGGCGCCTAAGTAGTCTCCGTGACGTCATCTCGGCGCTTACGACACCAGCGGCGGACGCGGACCCGCACGACGCCACCTACCGACTTGCAGGGGTACTGCTGACGAAAGACTTTCTGGATCCAGTCTGACGCCTGGGGATATTCTAAGGTAAGGAATCTATCACTGACTAATGTCTCTTACAGATATATCGTTACACAAGTAGTAACTTGTGCTTTAATTAAAATGTTTCCCTCTATAGTTTTACATCCTCATAGTGTGTACTATCTCATAAAGCCTCTCCTCTTTCCTAAAAACGCTGCATGGAATATTGGCCCCGACTTAAAACTAGCAATTGGTGTCTCTTCTTCCATTCAACAGAATGACCTCCTACCCACCATCGTCTTGCCTTACTCTCTCTGATTGTATCCTAATTTAAGCATCATACCTATCTGCTTTACTCCCTATTATTGCATTTCTGAATATTACCCACTTCTCACCTCATAAATCACAACTTCTCCTTCAAAATCATATTTCTACACCTTAACAATAATCTCCTCAAGCCTACTAATTCATCTGACCAGCCATTTGCATGAACTCACTTATTGTTACATATAACTCCTGTTTAATTTAATCTACCAACAAAGAAGCTGGAGTAATTGCAGGCACAATTTTATTGAGAGCAAAAGACGAATACAAATAACCAAAAATAACAAATAGGTTCTGAAGTAGAGCGATTCCCACAGTAAAGTGATGAAACACCTTATGAGGGCAATGCAAAACGAAATGCAGCCTCAACCACGCAACCAAAAAACTACCAGCATTCCTCCTTTTCTTTCTGCCACCAAGAAAGCCGAAGTACTCTTTCCAGGCATTTTCATTTTGTCTCTTGGTATTAATCCTTCTTTCATTGCCATCTTTCATGAAGGAAACGCCTTCTGACCCTTCAGCCAGAACAGCGATCCTGGCACAAAATACTCTTACATTACAGTAGAAATCACCCAAAATGTGAGATGCCCCCAAGTCTTTTCTTCTGGTCAAAATCACAGTGAGTGGTATTACCTCAAACTGGAACTATAACGCCAAGCTCATTATTGTGTCTACTTACAACAGTCTCCTGTGCATCTCTTGAAAGATTTTGGCCACAACTGCTGCCTCTACCTCGTCAATAATCTCAGCTGAGGCTTTCAAATGTTCAGTGCACTGCTCTCACAGTGGCTAAGCTCATGTGCGGCACTTCTTGTGCCATAAGCGCTGTTGCAGGGATTCTGCTTATACACAGAACTATGCGTAGAACCCCAGGACCTCAGTGAGTTGTGGTGTACCAGAAACTCACCTCAGAACCCAGAACCCAGTATCCGGCTAGCATAAGTGTCCCATTCGTTATCCGAGATTTAGCTCGGCGGTCCCAATGAAAAGACAACCCAGAACAAGCGACTCAGTACATACTCAGGAATGGTGGGAATCGGAAATACCTGTTCGTATATTATTCTCACATCAGTCCACAACAAGAATCAACAGAGACACGGTGAAAATAAAAAGAGTTTATTTTTATAGACCACGTGTCCTAAGATGCAGTACTTTGGCTAATACAAGCAGACAAATGATTAAAATCAAAACCATCAACATAGTTACAATTCCATAGAATATAAAAGGGGTGATCATGTTATAATGACAGTGGATACTACCACCTTCCCTTTACTAAGAAGCTAATATTATTATTAGACTAACAGAAGGTCTCTTAGGCTCAGTGCTTAATTTGTGCCGGTGCTTTCCGGTGCTAAGCACCGGCACTTATTTCTCAGGGCCGGGTCTACACTCTCACGCTGAGCAGCACACAGCCAGTTATTACATTACCAATATTGCGTCTAGAGTACACTGTACTCTACACGCAATATTGGTAATGTAATAATTGGCTGTGTGCTGCTCACTATGTTGAGAGTAGGGTCCGAGTCTCCCCTGTGATGAGCTAATATCGCACTGTTCCCACGTGACTGCGTGCGCATAAATATTTCAAATTGGATGATGGAAGCCCGGCCGCCCGCCTTATTGTGTGCCACACATTTCCGCAGGAAAGTGAAACTGCCTGGGAGGTCCCTGCCTCGGCGCAGCGTAGTTCACGTCGCATCTCATTTTGCAATCATGCATTGGTAGTGCGCTAGCCTAGAGCACTACCAATGAACAATTGCAAAATATAACATTAGCCTGGCCCCTGCTTAGCGAATCGTCAAGTGTGTGGCAAGAGTCAGACCAATCAGCAGTGTCTTCGTTGACGGCCCGCCCAGCACACCACAGCTACCACATTAATCACCCGACGACGGAAGCAACCAGTAATCATGCAGCAGACATGCCTCGCAGATCATTTGAAACTAAAAATGCTGTCCCGCAGTCCCGGTAAGCAATGACTGTGAAAAATTATGCCAACAGTAGTTTGTTTGTACCAGTGTTCAGCGCTTTGTCTATCAAGTACTGAAATGGCTCATTATGCTAAATAACGTTTTATTGTGCGGGGCACACGGTTGCAGTTCTTCCTCCACTGCTGCTGGCTTTTAACGTTTGTGGAAAAATAAATCTTTCTTTAAAGTTAAAAGCCAGCAGCAGTGGAGGAAAAACTGCAGCCGTGGGCCCCACAATATAAAACGTTATTTAGCATAAAGAGCCATTTCACTGCTTTGTAGACAAATACACCACTGAACACTGGTACATAGCTAATGGCAGAAAAATAAGACTACCTGAACGTGAATTTTGCCAGGAGTGGCACGTTCAGGTAGTCTTATTTTTCTGCCATTAGCTATGTACCAGTGTTCAGTGGTGTATTTGTCTACAAAGCAGTGAAATTACTCTTTATGCTAAATAACGTTTTATAGTGTGGGGCCCACGGCTGCAGTTTTTCCTCCACTGCTGCTGGCTTTTAACTTTAAAGAAAGATTTATTTTGCCTCGACTGGCACCAGTAGCGGCTACTGCCAAAAACACTTGGTGGGGAAGGGATAGTTAAAAAAAATCCATAAAATAACTTACCTGCTGCCAGACGCCGCCTCAGTGCTCCTCTGCTCCCATCCCCACCTAATCATGACGCTGCTCTCACATGAAAGAAGAGCAGCGTTGTGCACTTTAGCAGTGCACTCTCAAATACATCACAATTGTATGGTTGACTGCCAGCTCATCAGTAGTGCCCGTCCTCATGTCCATTGCACTAGAAACAAATTAAAGGATCACAAATGTGTGCAATGCAAAGAACTACAACTACCATAATGTAATGGGAAACTAAGACCCTTTAACAAGCAGAGCTATCTTAAATATGTTTTACCTCTGCTGAGTCTGCACTAGTCTGGTGAAATAATCAGATTATGGTTTATTTAGAAAGGGAGCTGTATTATCCTATCACTTATGAATAGTGCTCCCTCCGGTATAAGGCGAGGCCTTTTTTCAGAGCGCAAGACTCCTGTCTTCTGCTACTGCATGGGAACAGGTGAGAGTAACTAAGCCTTCTCAACCCAGGTCCCTGGGGTCGCAGAGACTGCAGGTTTTCAGTCAGTCAGATGTTTAGGGACCAGCATTTTTAGAAAGCTGACAAAGAAAGGGAAGCTTTAATGAGCAGTGACCAGCCAGACTTAAGTGTCTGGAGGCTACAAGCCAGACTCGGGTATAAAGACAGGGAGGGGGCACATGACAGACTGGAGTGTAAGGGACCGCAAACTAGACTGGGGCCCAAGGAGGTACAAGCGAACTGGGACTGAAAGGGGTGGTACGAGCAAGACTAAGCAGAAGCCAGACAACTGTGCAAGGGGGTTGCAGGCTAAACAGAAGAGTAATGGAGACAAATGCACATCTGAGGGAAATTTGTGGCAAGGGCCTGATTGCAGTGTGAGGTGGCCAGGGAAGGGCATGTGGGAGAAGGACACAGGAGGAGCCGCCCCTAAGTGACACGTTCAGGTAGTCTTGTTTTTCTGACATCAGCACACATTCTTGAAATCTTATAAAGTGAAACTAGTAGTCCCACATGGTAATGTGCTTTACTCTTGAAAACCTTGTACTGGCTAAAGGTAACAGTGGCTAGTGGCACACATTATGGGGCCAATTGCCCGCTATTCAGGACAGCTCACCTACCTAGCTGTAAAATGTATTCTGCCTGTCACCTTCGTTATAACATCGTCTTTCAGGACAAAACATCACACTTTGATGTCAGAAAAACATCCCCAGTTGGTGTCTGAGTTGCAGTGAAAATTGGAAACCTGGGATCACTGCCGGCTTCCCTACTTAGCCAATTTGTGTGATCCTAGGCTGATATTTTCTTTCATTGACTCTGTTTTATTCATTGGTGTAAACAAGGAGAGGGCTAAAGCTGAGGACTTCTATTTCCCTGAGGTAGTCTCAGATGTGTGTTCTATTCAGACCTCTTCACACCTCTCCCAGGCAAAAACGAAGTTGTAACATGAACTTATTGTTGCTTAGCTGCAACAGGTCCATCTAGAGCAGCAGATTACAGCTGTTGCTATCTCTTTCTTCTGCTTTATTTTAATATTTTACCTGAACAAACAGAGAAAATGTTTTTTTGCACCCCCTACATAGAGAAACGCTTGAATCTCTTTCTGCATGTTTCCACTTTCTACACGTTCCAAACTACTCCAGCTTTTTTTTTTAAACTGTCTTGTATTGAAGTGTTTCTAATATCTGTATGCAGCACACATCCAGCAGGTTTTTTGTGTGTCTAATTTTGCAGCACTAGAGATTTTATTTGTATTCTTCATGATTGCAAGCATGCTCACTCTATAATATAAAAGTGCTACGCACTAAGGTTTTAAGTGGTTTGTACAAAAGGTGGTGGTGTGGCCATGTATTATATGGGATGAAGACATCCACCCTGGCGTACATGTTCGACCTTGTTCCCTTTTCAATGCATTAATAACTTTAGCCAATCTATTCTAAAATTGTGCTTTAAATGCACTTTTGATTTCATTTTTTAAAACTTTTCCTCAAGGGGCGGTGGGAACCTCCTATGAAAACCTTACTTGAGGAAACCTCCCTTGCTGAAATTCAGGTCGGGTATTTCATTGGGCTTTATGTGGTACCAGTTGAGGATGTGGGTGGAGCCCCTAGAGCAAGTGGGTGGAGCCAGTGTAGGAAGTGGGTGGAGCCGGAGGAAGTGGGTGTGGCATCATAAAAAAAATTGAGCACCTGGACTTCATATTTTACAAATTAAGCACTGCTTAGGCTTGAATAGGGGGCCCCATACCTCAAAGATCAGCTTAGTGAAATCACATCACAGGAGCATCAGGAGTCTTCTCGCAGGAAGGCTCGTCTTCGGTCTGAATAATAAACATGATGTCTGTGATATTAAAAGCACCAACTTTCAGGTATGTGCAGCTGCTCGTGTGTTATGACTAAATAGTGGGTCGATCAACCTAGAGTGGAAAACATGCATTGTCTAACAACTCAGACTGTTTGTCACATCGTGTGCAGACCAAGGTCGCTGCGCAGAGCTCGGGATGGTAACAACAGATTGCTCTCGTGTGAGGCAAAACTCGAGTCAGCAGTTTGTTTAAGCAATAACATGTGAACGCAGTGTCGTGTGCAAAAGCAGCAAGATGGCTTTCTTACTTGTAACGTGGTTATGCTAACTTAACAATGTATGTACGTATTAAGGGAGTCCTTACTACATGCCCCCTTGATCGAAGCACTACTTAGTATGCAAGAAAAGAGAGAACGCAGAGTTCAAGCGCGACAGAGCAGAACAAGGCGTAACCAATTCAAAAAACACTGGTCAGTGCAGGCAAAGTCCGAATAGGAAAAAACCAAAGGTGGAAAGAAAAAACAAAAAACCTCAAACGTGCCGTGGGGGGTGAAAAAATGAAAAAACGCCTCACCGGGCAGAAGTGCAGCCGCACAGGGACAGTTCAAGACACGTGAGGAAAACACAGTGGACGATAGCTCACTCAATCCATGAAAGTATATGCAGTATATGCAGCATATGTGGCCACTGCTTCCAGCAGAAAATCATTGGCACGGCCACTGAAGGTTTCAGCCATCCAGTTAATCAAAGAAAAGGAACATACATGTTCTTCTATTAGCGGAGCCCCTAGCACCATCAGAGGGCAACCAGCGTGTACTTCCAAATAACTCTTATCCAATAAGTCATATGCCGCTCTCGCGGTGTCCCAATACCCAGGATACCATGCGCCGCACCGCAGGCCATAATCCGAACACCAGAACAGGCAGACTCGTGAGACACTAAGGGCCTCATCAGTCGATCATAATCCGGCTCCGGAGACACCATGTTGGTTAAGCACAAATCCATAGGCCATTCAAAGGGACAATCTAGGCAGTGGAAGACAGGTTGCACGCAGGTGAAGTAGGAATACCGGAAGGATAATCCATATGCCAGGCTCAAAGTCGCCAACGGCAGGACACCATAGTAATCAAGCATCCTGTCACGAAGAAGCTGCAGACGGGACAGGCTGTCGTGTGGCACAGAAAGAGCAGCCATTCCGCAGGATGAAAAGTAAAAGTAGCACACCTGCCACTAGCGCCAGAATTAAAGGAACACCTCCAAAGACGCTGGAGAAAATAGAATGAAAAAATGCCGGAATCACACCAAAAATAGTTTGGAAAGAGGTCACGAGGCCCGAGCCCACAAGTTTAAAAAAATGAGCCAGGCCAGTCGTGGACGAGGCATTGAAAATTGTTTGGATCAAAGCTCCAAAATGCAGGGGGAGGTCAGTATTCAAAAGCGCCTGTACCTCAGTGCGCGAATTCGCTACGTGAAGGACAAATGTTTCCCGGGAGGAAGTCAATGGCACCTCCTTTTGGGACAATAGCGCTCTTATTCTGCTCATCTTGTTGAACTCTGCTTTCAAGGTTGGAATCGAAGGCCAGATGGAAGCATCTAGCCTCACATGCGGGGGAGGAAACATAACGTTATTGCAGCAGACAACCCTCTGTGATACAGTTACTATATACGGGATCCCTACTAACATCCCGCAGCAAGCTTCATTGTTTAAAATTAAATAACTACCGTTTGCAAGCAGCGTAAAAGATGGCGTAATCGCTGGTACCGGGATACCTTTGAGGACGCAGGCCAAATTCGGAGCGTGTACATTACAAGCTCCGTGAAACTGAATGTGCCTACATACAACAGAATGATCAGGTGACGTCGTACATTCTTCACCCTTCAGATAAACCTCAGTTCCGTCTCCTGTACATCTATACGTAAAGGGGAGGGACCAGACTTCATGTATGAAAGCGGTACCCAGCTGTTCATATCTACCTAGAGCATAGTGTTTCATACAAGAGGTAAACTTAAAAAGTGCGAACGGGAGAGTTATCAATCCGTGTAAGAGCCACACTGCGGAATCGACTTCCGCTACAGAGAAAGGTAACGGCTCCAATTTTTCAATATGTAGCAAGGAATATGTAGCATCCTTCATGGACATGAACTGCTGTTTGTCAGTAAGGTTAAAGGGAAGAAATAAGGATGTTGTATTCAGATAGTCCCAAGGGACCTTCCCTGCCTTCAATGTTTGTAATGTCCATGCAAACTGCATAACAGAACGCAACTGGTTTTGACCATGATACAACACTGACATATCATCCTGCACAATATCCACAATTGAAGAAACAATATTATCTAATGTATAAATGCGAGAAGAAAGAGTGTTAATGCTGTTATCAATAACTGCTAATACTTTTTCCATATTAGCCTGATCAATAGCTCTCAATCTTGAAGCTGCCTCAATTTGCGACAGTTTCCATACTTCGTTGTAAATAGCATACGCCCATCTCCTGGATCTGCCACCCACAGGACCTTTAACAAAATCATTCAAATCTATTTTGTCATGTAATTTTGATAAATGAACTTTGACAGATGCCAAGGTGGAATGTCGCAGCCAGGACTGACATAATTTCCCTACAGAGTATGTAGTTACTGTATGTGACGACTCAAACCGGGGGTCCACGCGATCTTGAGTATACCCCGGTTTCAGTCCTAGAAAACGACGTTGACAGGTATCAGAACTGCTTTGCCAAATTAACCATCCCTCACTATTAAATTTCGAAATATTGAAAGATGAATTAGAAACTAATAACTGCAAAGCAGGAAGGGACAGATCTGTGTGATAATTCCAATTCGGGTAAGCACCCAGATCCGGCACAGAAGGCGAATTTAGTTTTTTAGAAGTGGCCAATCCGAAACAGGTGGTTTGGAAGATGGTTGCATTTAAAAACAACATATGATTTGGTACTAGACAGGCACGGTGTAAAGCTTCAGTTCCCTGAACCTGCCACGGTTTGGAACCCCAAACCGACTTAAGATCAATAGTAGCCTTCCATAGATCATAACCTTTGATTGACAACTCATCCATAAAGGACTTAGAATATAGCAATTTGGTGTGTGTCAGTCTAACCTTAGAGGCAGACTCAGGCTTAACTTTAAAATAAAAGGATGCCGGGGCTGAAACACTGAAATCAGTAAAATAAGTAAACTTATCAACTAATGTATGTGAACTGCCAAACGAGGGGGTGGGACAATGTTCCCACTGGGTAAAATTGACAAAATTTCTAAACGTATTCGCTTTATGCAGGAAGTGATTGCCATAATGTTGAAAACAATACTGTTCTGCATAATTAGCCGCATTGTCATACAAATCCTCAGCATCAAAGGCGGCATAATATTTCAAATCTGAAAACAGTGCTTCAATGGCGTGTACATCCCAATCATCAGAACGTATGTTCTGTTTAACTACATCACCCATAGAAACACGAAATACATTAGGCACATTAATGACCTCTGTAGGCCCATGAATTTAAAATTTAACTGCATCCCATGCGATTCCATCCATGACGGGCCAGGCAGTAATATTCACAAAAGTCTGGTCCCTTTTCATGATGTGGGATGAGGAGTGGGGGGCCAAAGTTCCATTGATAAGTCTAATTGTCGATCTCTCTTTGAGATAATGGCCATCCACCAAACGGAAGAAAACTACAACAAATCCAATGGACATGAACAAAAAAATACTGAAAAGCAGCAACCAGATGTATGTCCAAGGGGCTATCAAAAAATGTCTCTTAAACCAACTTACAAAAACAGCAATGTTCGATGGGGGAGTTGAGGGCAAAGAGTTAGTGTCAAAGGAAAAACGGGACTGGCCAAGTGCTGTAGATTGTAAAACAGACGAGGGTCCTCGCGTAGGATAAGCATACTCAGTCTCTTCGGGCAAACCACCAGCCGGTGGTATCAGCAAGGGATCAGTAACTGAATGCATCTCGATGGCAACATCAGACAAGGTGGTAGAAGCAGGAACCAACATTGAATTTCTTTGCATTGTCTGGCATGAAACTGCCGGAGTCATACTAAGAAGTATCGGCCACTCGCTGAAGTTTGACATTGTCAATAGAGATGTACCTGTTTTCTTTGCGACCAGGAAGTGGAGGTAAAATGACTGTTCTTGTACCCTGCACTCCAAGCACTGGAACTGGTGCACGATAAGAGGGGCCGAACTCCTTCTTGTTCTCCACCTTCTCACGGACCAGATCTCCAACTCGGGGTAGCCAGCCGACTACCGTAATCTGAACCTCAGCTTCAGATGTGGAGGGCAAATGTTCTTTCGAAAGAGAGTCTCTGGCTTCTTTTAGAGTCTGCAAAACAGCACAGTGATCATCTACGTCAAAGAGTGCGGTCGACGCCGCAATGTCTAGACCATCAAGGTCTGGAACAAACATTCTGATTCCGAAGAGCATCATGTACGGGGTCCGCCCACCCAGAGACCTTCTAGGGAGATTATTAAGTGCACGTTGGACGTTATACAAATGGGCTAGCCAGTTCCGGCCTGTGCCTAAAACACGTGCTGTCAATGATTGCTTTAAGTCACGGTTCATTCGCTCCACCACACTATTACCCTCAGGTCGGTAGGGAGACGAAAATTTGACTAGGACCCCCAAATTTTTCATAGCCTCCTTGTAAGCCTTAGAGGCGAACGCAGGGCCCTGATCAGAATGGAAGGTACCACACACAAAAGTTCCCACAAAGACACGCAAATCCCTGATGACAGTCCGCGAGTCAGCACTCCTTCGTGGCCATACCCATAGAAAACGTGTGCACGAATCCACTGCAACCAAGATGTACTTGTACGCAGTATCTGAGGAAAAAGGACCGCAGTGATCTAAATAAACACAACCAAATGGCTTATCAGAGATGTACAGCTGTGTCTGTGGTGGGCGCGCAACAGTAGAAGGTTTAATCTGTTGGCAAATGTCACAATCAAGAACATATGCGCGCGCTTGTTTGTATAAACCAAACCACCAGTAACGTTGTTGTAGCAGAGATATTGTAGCTGACACACCGGCGTGGGCTGACGCCAACCCCTCGTGCGCAGCTAGGATCAGTGCTGGTCTGCAGTCCGCGTTGGGAATAATTCTGTCACCAACGTCGTTAATCCTCACTAATGGGACGTTATCAGGACTTAAATGATAAATATACCGAGGGGGAAAACCCTTCGGGTAATCACCTCCCTTCTCTGTAGCAGCAATAGCTGCCAAGATGTCATCATCAATCTTACTTTTGGATCTTGTAACTGCTGCCACTAAGTATGTAGCCACTGCTGTTTTCGCTGCCTCGTCAGCTAAGCTGTTGCCGACAGCATGGACACCAAGCCGCTGGTGACCAAGAGTGTGAATAACACTTACGAGAGGGAGACGTTCTTTAAAGTCTGCCACTCGAACCCAAAGCGTTTTATGCTTAATTGTGCTACCTTTAGTGTCTCGATAATCATTCTGAGACTAGAAGTGTAAATTGTCATTGTAGGACTGGACACAGTAGAAGGAGTCACTCACTATAAGAGTAGGGATCAGCAAACTCCAGTGCAAGCACCAGAGCCCGGAGCTCCGCTAATTGCGCGGTACAATCACCCAATGACTGCGTATGCACTGCATCAGATTGGAATTCACCATTTACGAATGTACCTACGACAATTGCGCAAGCCGCTGAATAAGCGTGCTTCGATCCAATTGCGGGTTGCGCAGACCCGTCAGTGTATATGACACAATGGTATTCTTCGAGCGGGCGCAAAGACAGAGGTGCCGGATGAACGAATTCATACTGCAAGTACTCTTGAGTCTGTAATGAGGCATCAAAGATGTAAGTGACATCTGGCGACGTCAGTGTTGTGGCCCATTGTATCCACCGTGGATGCAAAGCTTTAGAATTTGGTACACTTGCTTTAGTCACTGCCTCTAAAGCAGGATATGGTGTTACAACCAGAATCTGTTTCCCATGCGACAGTGCGCGTTCCTTGAGGATCGCCATCTGCACAGCAGTCAGAACTTTTTCGACCGTGGAAAAACGTAATTCAGCAGAGGTGTACAAGTGGGATTTGTACGCAATGGGGACTGTGTCGCCCTCATTAAACGTCAAATACGTGAACCCCACGGTGCCTGGTACTATTCTTATTACCTGGTTAGTGCGGTTTTCACGTGTCGGCAAGTATTGTGAAGCAAGAAGGTCAGCCTGTAAAGACTGTAAAATTGCAGAGTGTTCTAGCTGCCAGCTAGACTTCGAAAACGAAGGTTGTACCAAGGCGTAAAGCGGCTTGATACGCTGGGCATAATCAGGAATGTACGTACGGCCGAAATTCAGAAAACCCAGCAGAGATTGTAATTTCTTCAGTGTCGTAGGAGCACTTAAGCGTGCACACTTCTCCAGAAAGTGGGGGGCTAACCCCTTACCTTCATTGTTGAGCTCGTAGCCCAAAAACAACACCGTATATTCTGCGATGTGTGACTTCGCAAAATTGAATTTGTAGCCATAGTCAGCAAAACTCACGATAATATTGTCGACTCGAGACAGATGCGGCATCAGCTCATCATCCGTAAGATAGATATCGTCAACATAGGAGTATGCGTCGGGGTCTATTCTTTCTAAGAGAGAAACCACGCGAGCAGAAAAGACGCCAGGGCTATTTTCGTAACCCATGGCTAATCTTGTAAACTGTTTTTGTTTGCCGCCCGAAGTAAACGCTGTCCACTGGCTACTCAGTGTGGACAGGTTGTGGCTAAAAAAGCCATTGGAAATGTCATGTGTCGTTTTAAACCTTTTACGCACAAGACTGTCGACCAAAGCCGAGCTATGTGTATTTTGTACCGCGCAGGTCCGGCAATGGGAGTTTAGGTGCCGGTAATCCAAAACTAAACGGTACGAGCCGTCAGGCTTCGTTACAGTGAATAAAGGGTTATTCATAGGGGACACACATGTTTCAATAACACCCTGATATTCCAATTGTTCAAGGATTGCCGCGACGTGGGGGTCTCGCTTCACGACGCATAGGATATTGAGGTTGAGGCTGGGGCATAGACCGCAATGGAATTTCATGGCAGGGGGACAATCTGTCCCATCCCACCTGAGTACGATACACCGCCGGCGCAAGCGCAAGCGCCCACTCCCCAGCATACACTTCAGCTTGGTCCTTAGGCACTGTGTGCGCAAAGGACGGGAGGATTACTTCCTCCCCTCTAGGAGCCTCTAAAATGAAAGCTGGGGGCCAATCTGCCTCCGCTAGGAGGATATCATAGGTGGTGGTCAGATTATCCCAAAAAATCCCTTTTATTGTACGTTGTATGTCACCCTCAATTAATAAGACTATTTCATAAAGTCTGTCAGGGGGAGCCACTCTGGTGTCAGCTGTTTCAACAGTAACCGAAATATCAGTTGCTGTCACCGCCAGAAATGGACGCAGAGCTTGACGGACTATGGTAATTTCCGCTGCGCTGTCCAGGAGCGTCAGCGCCCATGTCCGGTTCCGAAGCTGTGTCCGCACTATCTGAGGCATACCTTGCCGTCAGAGCCGCCACTTTCTTCTTCTGAAACGGGGGTCTTTGTCGTGCAAATTCATCCTGCTTGCCTTTACCCTCAGTCTGTCGGGGCTGGTCACGCTGTTGTGGAGCACCCCGACCTTTGCCACCGCCTCCGCCACCGGACTGTGTAGCCGATGTTTCCTGTGAAGAACGAGGAGAGCGCTGTTCAGAAACCTGAAATCTATCAGGAGACTTTATAGCAGCACGATCGCGCAGATCATAAGTGCGTTCACTACTTGACTGTACGGGAGAGGCAGGCCGAGAGCCCTGTTTCTGTTGCTGCTGCTTTCCCTGTTGTTTAAACTGCCATTTTTGTTTTGGAAAAATGGGTGGTTCGTCCTTACCAGACGTTTCTGCCTTACCCTGCTGTTTTAGATCGGGATTCTTTATGACAGGCTTAACTCCTAAAGAGCTACGACCCAAATCCCGATATGCCTCTGCGATTATTTTCGCAAATTCCTGCGGTTTGTCCTCCTCAGCAACTCGCTTCAGTTCATTACGAACCTGGAAATGCAAAGCATCACCCTTAAGGTTTCCAATTATCATGGTAGCCACCAGGTCAAATTGACCGAGGAGCCGCATCCCTAACTCTGTCGCAGACTCCGCACCATGGTTCTCTTGAACTCTTTTGATAACGGAGGGCAGCTGCAACATAGACGGAGTGCCAAAGCACTGCGCGTACGTCGCTGCAAAGACCTTGCCCCAATTTACACAGTCATCTATGTGGGGGACCAAGTCTTTAGGCAAACTAATGGTGAGGATCCTGTGTTTCTCCACAGGAGAAGTATTCGGGTAAACCGCTTCTATTTGGTCAAATTTTTCAGCAAGCCAAAAGGGGAAATCATCCCTATTTTGGGGGCGCTTGCCCATAACAGAATTAACCATAACAGGACTAATGACCACCGCGTGATGATCAGTAGGCTGCCCCGCAACAGCAGGTGCCCCCGCCTGCACATTGCGCGACACGTACTGCACCAACGCCCTATATACCGTAATTAGGGCAGTGTGCAGTACAAGCAACTCAGCTACCGTCACCGTGAGGTAACGGGGATGAGGCGTAAATCCGGCTAGTACCGGCCAAGTGGCCCCTGCAATTGATAAAGGGACCATTCTTGGCGGTATAACCACATGGGGAAGGGCGCCATTAAACCAAATAAGATGCTGCCAAGCAGATATTGGTATTTCCTGTGTCCTATACGACGTATAGTTCGCTGGCACGGCAGCGGCAGTGTAAGAATGAAAGTTGTCATCATCCCCTACCGCCGGAATCGTCACCCAAGAGTAGAACAACTCATAGGGATGAGCCGCATCGGCTCCCACCACAAAGATGACGTTCATACCAGTGTCCAGCACCCCATACTGCGTCAAATGACGTTTCAGAGCTGCACGGCTATGCGCCGCAATATCCACCGACATTAGGACAACACACACTTGAAACTATCAGTAGCACAAGGGTTCAATAACCTTTTTAATGATCAAGCTTGAAGGAACCTATATCAATAGACCTAGGTAGGTTTAAATCCATCAGACTTGTTATCCGGAAACAAGAATGAGGGTGTTGTGGACAAACGCGAGCACTACTAAGGCGTTTCAACTCATAGACCAAACGTTAGGTGCGCCATGTTGCAGGGATTCTGCTTATACACAGAACTATGCGTAGAACCCCAGGACCTCAGTGAGTTGTGGTGTACCAGAAACTCACCTCAGAACCCAGAACCCAGTATCCGGCTAGCATAAGTGTCCCATTCGTTATCCGAGATTTAGCTCGGCGGTCCCAATGAAAAGACAACCTAGAACAAGCGACTCAGTACATACTCAGGAATGGTGGGAATCGGAAATACCTGTTCGTATATTATTCTCACATCAGTCCACAACAAGAATCAACAGAGACACGGTGAAAATAAAGAGTTTATTTTTATAGACCACGTGTCCTAAGATGCAGTACTTTGGCTAATACAAGCAGACAAATGATTAAAATCAAAACCATCAACACAGTTACAATTCCATAAAAGGGGTGATCATGTTATAATGACAGTGGATACTACCACCTTCCCTTTACTAAGAAGCTAATATTATTATTAGACTAACAGAAGGTCTCTTAGGCTTGAATAGGGGACCCCATACCTCAAAGATCAGCTTAGTGAAATCACATCACAGGAGCATCAGGAGTCTTCTCGCAGGAAGGCTCGTCTTCGGTCTGAATAATAAACATGATGTCTGTGATATTAAAAGCACCAACTTTCAGGTATGTGCAGCTGCTCGTGTGTTATGACTAAATAGTGGGTCGATCAACCTAGAGTGGAAAACATGCATTGTCTAACAACTCAGACTGTTTGTCACATCGTGTGCAGACCAAGGTCGCTGCGCAGAGCTCGGGATGGTAACAACAGATTGCTCTCGTGTGAGGCAAAACTCGAGTCAGCAGTTTGTTTAAGCAATAACATGTGAACGCAGTGTCGTGTGCAAAAGCAGCAAGATGGCTTTCTTACTTCTAACGTGGTTATGCTAACTTAACAATGTATGTACGTATTAAGGGAGTCCTTACTACAGCGCCCAGTGAAATCAATGGGCGCATGGTTTTCATATTTAACTTCCCTCACAGTTGATAGAACAGCAGTGATTTTAAACACACACACCATGCTCACAGCACCTGCTGTGGTCCTGAATGTGCAAATTACTCCATAAATAGGTCCCCCCTCACAGAAGAGATCTAATGAGTCATCCCAAACACTGTTAGACTCACCAAAACGTTTGTTACAGAGATATGAATGGCCACATCTTCACAGACTCTTGTTTCTGATGTCAGATTTCCCCTCCAGGCCTGATACCGTAGACCAGTTTCTTCTCTTTTCCTTTTGTCAGTTATTTAGCGTCCTGTAAAAGCATACTTCCACAACCTCTTGTAAAATGTTAGGCAAACCTCTGTCCACCTTCCTTGCTGATCTACTCCTGTTCAGCTCGCCCAGCAGCTAGTTGGGCAAGAGGAACCCAGTGAAAGAAAAAACAAGTGTAAACATTGCTTCTAACTTTTGCTTCTGACCGATACTTCTGAGTCTACTTTACTCACCTTGTGAATATTCCCTAGGCATTAGAAGAGATCTGGAAACTGTAATGCATTACTTGGGCGCACTGGTAGATAGCGTTGTGTGGCTCTGCACCTACGCTGTTCTGCTCCGGAAGCGACGAACTGAGCTGCAAATAAGTGCATGCTAATTTCAGTTCCTTTCTTTCCATGCCTTTACTCATGAATCCGGAACTTCTACTTGGTTTTTAAGAACTATTTTTCGTCAAAAGAAATTCTACTGTGCAAGGGAAGATGTCACCCCCCAAGCCAAGAGGGATCAAACCAGCTTCAAAGAGGATAAACTGAGCAGGGCTCAGGGGGTCTCCCTTCATATAATGTGTGTTAAGAAATCTGAGGTATGGTTGTCCTTGAGGGGTAGGGTGCTTCAGTAGCTTCGTCCTTGATTGCTGAAGTTTAGTTCTTTTTAAAATGATGTGAATTGGTTAACAATGTTACTCATTTAAGCTTTGTTGGAAAATGCTTTCCTTGGTACTGCTTATTACAATTAAAATTACTGTGGGATTCCCATCTCAAGGATAGTTTAGATTCAAGCGTGTGAATCTATGAAAGATTCAATACTGGAGAATTGTCATAATTCTCATTGCCCAAGTCAGTGCCAAAACGATTGTTTAAAATGTAGGCCCTACCACTTAATAAGGGAAAAGTGTCAGAATTAAATGGATCGCCTGCTGGTTGTGTCCCTGTCGGAGCCAGGTGTGGTATCGAATCAATTTGTGGTGGTTTCTGCTTGGAGTAAGATAGCACAATGCGCTGCAAATCCTTCTCCAGCATTGGTATTGATGCAAAAGGAACCCACTTGGGATGGCGCCAGTAACAAATCTGCACTGGAGTCGGTGCTGAACCAAGTGTGGATTAGAAGGGCACAGACTCCCTCAGCATGAAGTGGAAGTCTGACTGGAGGCCTTTTAGGATCCTTGACTCCAAAGATATCCCCTCCACTTGTTTAAACATCACCAACAGACCCGGTGCGGCGGGTCTAAAGTGAGACTTCCACATTTTTATTTGAAGTATCAAGAGATGATGAGTATGTTGAGGAACACATTTTTGTCTTTCCAAGACTAACCAATGCTACAAAAAACAGATCTATTGAGACCCTTGCTGAGCAAGATTATTACGATCCCTATGATGATCCAGACCAGTATCAAGAGAAAATGATACAAGTCCCCACACTTTTAATTACAGATTTTCTTTCAATGCTGTCAGACAACTACAAAGGATTCCCAGAGTTAGGTAGCAATCCGGTACCTCCACAACCAACTCCTGCCCCTCAGCACACTGAATCTCCTCCTACTCCTTGTTTAGTCCATTCTTTAAGGATAGCGGGTCTACAATCAAAACAGTTTGTGCCAACCAGTACATTACCACCTATAACTATTTAGAATGTTTATTCTGATTATGGCCTACCGGAACATGATGAGATAACCCTGGATCAACCAGCTCACACTGGAGCGGAATTGTATGAGTATGTGGCACCACTGTCAGCCCCTCCTACTCCACTGGCTGCTAGCTTTTTACCAAATTATATTGGAGAGTTCCACGCTCTTTTGGAGATAACTTTCAAGAGATTTTTTTTTTTTGTTTGTTTTTTTTTTTTTTTGAAACCGTTTATTACAAAACTCAAAAAATATACAAAGATGGGCCTACAACCTTCCGGCCGGCCGCTAGTAAACAAAAGGAGCATATGATACACATTGTAGAGCGCGCGTTGCGGCTGAGGAAGATGCACAGGAGTTAGCAGCGTTGATAGCCACACCTTCCGGACCCCACTGTACGGTTTCATTTTAAACTGAAATAACAACCAGAAAAAACAAAAACCACAAGGCAATCTACAATCAGAAATAGCAACATGTGCTCCCCTGAGAGGGGGACCCTACCAATCCATAGGAGTATCAAGAAGGGGAAGAGATCAGGATTAGGGCTGGGTAAAACTCAATGCCCGGAACAGGGAAGATGGGTCGGCTACGGGGATGGGGCAGGCGACGGATCGGGCAATAACGGTGGAGTACAGATTCCCCCGCGGTAGGCGTTCCAGGGGCCCCAGACTTTCACCCATGTCCCAGGCTTACCTCTCGCAACATACACCACCTTTTCCCGAAACATGCACCAATCCATATGCTCCTTCCAGGCCGAGACAGTCGGGGACCTCTGAGATCCCCACAGTTGAGCAATATCACGCTTGGCCACCATATATCCCAGAGTCACCCACCACGTCTGTGGCGCCGAGCAGTCGGTAGGTTCCCACACATTCAACAGGCATCTCCTCGCTTCGGGTAGCAGCACCACATGCGTAACCACACGCAGGACCTCATGCACACCACGCCAGAATCGCTCCACCTCCGGGCATTCCCACAATATATGCAGAAAGGTCCCCAAAGCGCCACACCCACGCTTACACAACCCGTCCACAGCATAGCCCATACGCAGAAGCCTCGGCCCCGTCATGTAGACTCTGTGGAGTATCTTGAGCTGGACGAAGCGAAGGTGGGCCGGTATGGCCACCTCTTTCGGGGAGGCCACCGCAAGGGTCCAGTCCTCGTCGTCCAGCTCCAGTCCATCGGCAACCCAAGCCTCACGAAGGGCAGTCAGCAATCCCGTGCGGTCATTGATCAGTTTTTTGTAGATCAGTGAGATCGTGCTGTCCGGAACGTGTCCATCCAGCACTCTATCCTCAAGGGGGGAACACTCCGGGATGGCTGCAACATCCGGGAAGACGGAGCCCAGTGCATGACGGATCTGCAAATACCGAAAGTACTCCCTGCCATGCAAGTGGAACTCCGTCTGCAACATCTCGAACGTTTTAAATCCTCCCCTCGTCCAGAGATCCCCCACCTTGCTAATGCCTATCATGTCCCACTTCTCGAAGCCCTTCGAGGTCCACAGGGAGCCCAACTGCTCGGACGCGTATAGTGGTGACGCCCGGGTCAGACGATCCTTCCACCCCATCGCCACATTAGCCGCGTGCCACACTCGCACCATGACACGCGTGGGGCTGGTCAGCCGAGCGTCGGGCGTGCTGGAGTAGAGCGCTCGATTATAGTCCCCACCCGGGAGTAGCATCTTATCCATTTCGAATGCCGGGTTTAAAGCGGGCCCATACAGGCCGTGATTAATCGCAGCCAGCTGGGAGGCCCAATAGTATCGTTTGATATCCGGGAGGGCAATCCCGCCATCATACCATGGGAGCGTCAGCTTCGCCAGGGCGATACGCGGCCTCCCGTCCCAGAACAGGCGGCGCTGTAAACTCTCCACCTCACGGAAGTAGCGCGCTGGGACGGGGTCCATAGTATTCTGCAAAGCGTAGAGGAAGCGCGGCAGAGACATCATCTTAAACAATGCCGCCCGGCCGAGCGGCGAGAGTGGCAAGCGCCGCCAGCGCGTGACATCTTCCTTCAGGCGCTGGAGGGGGGGAAGCAAGTTCCGATCATACCGGGCCTCCGGGTCCAGAGCAATGAAGACGCCCAGGTACCGAAATCCCTGCGGGGCGATCTGGATCGGACAGCCCCGCGGGAGAATGGGCGCCTCCCCAGAGAGAACATACACGCACGATTTAGCCCAGTTGATGACAAGGCCGGAGTTACGACCAAATGAATGCAAAACATCAACCAGTACTATAAGTGAGTTACGTGGGGAAGCTAGGTACAAGAGGATGTCATCAGCGTATAGGGATACGCGGTCCTCATTCTCGGGGGTCCAACGGAGACCACGGATGGAAGGCTCCCACCGCAGCCACTCTGCCAGGGGCTCCAAGGCAAGCGCAAACAGGAGCGGCGATAAGGGGCAGCCCTGCCGCGTGCCCCGGCCCAGCTCGAACGGAGCCGATACTCTGCCGTTCACCACCACCTGCGCCAATGGGCCCGAATACAGCAATTTGACCCAACTGATGAACCCTGCGCCAAAGCCAAACTCCGCAGGCATCGCCCAGATGTATGGCCATTCAAGCGTATCAAACGCCATGGTGGCATCCAGGGATGCCAAAATGGCCGGCTCCCGTATGTACTGAACACGTGCAAGCACCCCATGCAAACGCCGCAAGTTAAGAGCTGTGTTACGATGGGGAATAAAGCCGGACTGATCCTGGTGAACCAGTTCGCCCACCACGCCGACCAGCCGATTGGCCAGGACCTTGGCGAGAATTTTAGGCTCCGCGTTCAGTAGCGAAATGGGCCGATAGGAGGTAACCCGGTCCCGAGGTCTCCCCTCCTTGTGGATAACCACGATTGTAGCCAGACGCTGGTCCAGCGGGAGGGAGCCCACCGAATGGGCCTCCAGGAACATCGATCGGAGATGTGGTGCCAGCGTATCCGGTCTCAGTTTGTACAACTCGATGGGGAGACCATTAGGACCCATGGCCTTGCCGGAAGCGACCGAACGTATGGCGAGGGCAATTTCGTCGGAGGTTGGAGCGGCGTCCAACGACACTCTGTCCTCCTCCGAAAGGGAAGGCAGTGCGATATCCCTGAGCAGGGTACGGGAATCCTCTTCAGAGCAGGAAGACACCGGGGAATACACCCCACGGAAATAGTCCGCGAAGCAGGAGACAATTTCTTCCGGCTCAGTAACACACACACCGTCTGTTTTCTCAATCAGCGAGACTACACGACTCGCTCTCTCCTTTTTGTCCAGCCACGCAATCAATTTACCAGCCTTATCACCCACATCATACAATCTCCCCTGTTGCTCTCTACTGAGGCCCCTGGCTGCCTCCGTGACGAGGGCCCTATAGGCCGCTTGCTTGAGTTGGAGGAAATGCAATACGGCATCCGTCACCCCACTTTCTAGATTACCCTCCAACTCGGCTATCTCAGCTTCCACCCGGGTCACCTCCTCCCGCTCGCGCCTCCGGGTGTGGGAAATGAGGGACAGGGCCTCTCCTCGTAGTACTGTCTTGAATGCCTCCCACAGTGAGACAGCCGAAGGCACGGACCCCACATTCTCGTCAAAGTAGCGCTGGAGGGATTTAATCAATTCAGCGCGAATAGTGGGGTCGCGCAAGTACCAGGGATTGATCGGGACCACCCTACCCTCACCCCTCGGAAAAAGGTCCAGGTGTAACAGGAGCGGGGAATGGTCCGAGATACCCCGTGCCAAATGGCGCACCTCTCCCACCCTCCCAACATAGGCCGCCGGGACCAGGACATAATCTAGTCGTGAGAGACTACCATGGGCCCCCGAATGGAAGGTATACTGTAACTGCGTGGGATGTTTTAAACGCCAGCAATCCACCAATCCCAAAGTGTCCAATAGACCAGAGAGCCACGCTTGGGCCCGGGGGAGGTCCCTAGGGGGGTGACGATCCACAGTCCCGGAAACCACCGCATTGAAATCCCCCCCCCACCACCAGAATCCCCCCCGGAAGGCCAAGGAGGAGGCGCCCCAGGTCCGCAAAGGTAGTCGACTGCAGCCCCGGTGGGACGTATACTGACACAAAAACCACCACTTTGCCCTCCATCCTTCCCACAAAGACCGCATAACGTCCCCTGTCGTCATGGAGCACCTCATCAATCTCCAGCGGAAGCGAGTTCTTAACCATGATGCCCACACCCCTTGAGCCAGACGTAAAGCCCGAATGGGCCACTAGGCGATAGCCACGCCGATTCATGGCGCAGAAGGAGTTGCCAATGAGGTGTGTCTCCTGCAAAAAAACTACATCGGGCGAGATGCGCTTCAAGAACTGCAGGACCACCCCACGTTTAATCCTGTCCCCCAGTCCATTCACGTTCCAGGACAACAGAGTTAGTTCCCTACCCCCCATCATAGACAAGAGCCACCATTTGTCCCCCCGAGAGCACTATAGAGCTAGCACAATGATACTTTTGCCTTGTGGTGAAAACAAACAACACCCCCCCATCCCTACCCACCCACCCCAACAAAACTCCCCCCTCCCTGCACCCCTGCATGAGCCCGAACAGCCCCCCCAACGTGCAGTGTGCCTGTCGCCCCATATATATAATAAAAACTAGCTAAGCCCCCTAGAGGAGGAGGGAGAACCCCCAAGAGACCCCATACAACCTCCATAGGAGGGGAAATTATACAGACAGATGCTTAATCGAGAGTGGCAACATTTTTGTCCAGAGTGAAGCCCAACATCACCCCCTCAGTCCCGATCCAGTGTGCCGTCCCCCCCCCCGCCGCCCCCCCCCGCCCCCCAGATCACGATCCCCAGACAGAGTGTCCAGCCAGTCTCCGGCCGTTTCGGGGCGATCAAAAAAGTGCGTGCGACCCTCTACCTCCACTCGCAGCTTGGCTGGGAAGAGCATTGCGTATTTAAGGTTCAAGTCCCGAAGACGGCGCTTGACGCCCTGGAAGCTCAGTCTCTGCTTCTGGACCGCTGGGGTGAAATCCGGATAAAAGTTCACCTCCATGTTGTCAAGCTTAACCGGCCCCAAAAGTCTGGAGGCTTGCAGGATAGCGTCTCTGTCCCGAAAGTTGAAAATCCGGGCTATGAGGGGCCGCGGAGGGGCCCCGACCTTCGGCCTTCCCCCGGGAACCCTGTGGGCCCGCTCCACCGCGAAGAATTTACTCAGCCCCCGTGGCTGGAGATGGGTAGCGATCAGGTCCTCCACAAATAGGTCCGCTGCCGCTTCCTCCCGTCCCTCGGGTACTCCGATGATGCGGATGTTGTTTCTCCGGGCCCGACTCTCGGAGTCCTCCAGGCGCCGATCCATAAGCGCGCTCGCCTGACTAAGCCGGCGCACCTCTGTTTGTAGCGCCGCCACATCAGTAGTAAGGCCCGATGCGGTGTGGGCCAAAGAATCAACTCGGTCGTTGGTCTTGGAAAGATCGGCCCTCACCAGGCCAACATCCACGAGGACCGAGTCGATCTTCTGTGCCAGTGTGTCAAACCGCTGGCCTACCGAGGCCTTCATCTCGGCAATGGCGCCCATGACATCCCGCAGAGTCAGATCCGTGGGCAGGTCCGGGGCATCAGGAGGGTCCTCAGGGGATTTGTGCGGTCCGCCGGGAGATCCCTTCTGGAGGGTATTGCGGTCCATACTGTTGGCCTGATGGGTGGTGCCACGCCGGGTCGGCTTGGTCTTTGCCCGGTCTCCATCTTGTTTGGTGGCCATGGCCACTAGTCTCCCGGTCGCACCTGTCACGTCGTGAAGGGCAGGCAATCAGGGCCACAAGCTCCGGGGGGGCCACCCCCGATCGGCGGGGTGGGTCACAGCTGGCGGGCAGGCCAAGTCTCCCAGCGAGACCACACCAACGCAAAGAGCCCCGCGACCCAACCCTGCAGTGATTGCAAGGGGGTGCGAAAGCGAAAGCGCGGAGTGCGCGACTCGCCAGGCCCGGCCCGCCGCTGTTGTTCACTTTGTCACTGGGTCACCCCTCAGCGCAAATCCGGGGTCTGGCGAGGAGAAGGCCGCAGACTTCAATCGGTGCTCACTCCGGTGTCCGAGGTCCGATTTGACAACGGGAAACGAGTGCCACCTCAGCTCAGGCTCACCAACACATTCCCCTCATCCGAGACAGGATAAATTCAGGATAGTCGTGGGAGGTTGCGGAGGTCCTCGGGAGCCTCGCACCTACGCGGCCATCTTGGTTGCGCGCTAGGCTCCTCCCCCACTTTCAAGAGATTTGATCTTCCTTTTCCCATTAAGCTAACTGTCTCTATAATGTCCAGGAGCCGGCACATAAGTTTGTTAAAGCAATATCCATAATTGACCACTAATGTAAAGAGGGCTTAAAAGTGATGTAGAATACAGCCACGCTTTAATGAGAAGTACAAGGCCCCAAGTGATTCTTATTGGGCACCCATGTCTGAACTCTGTGGTCATGCAGGCTGATCAGAAGCGTTCAAGAAATCCTTCCACGCCTTGTTCCACTCCACCTGACAAGGAAGACAGATGCCTGGATAATGTAGGCAAAAGGTTTTCTGCTATGGCAGCTACCATTGTTATTCATCTGATGCTCTAGCCATATTAGGAAGATAAGATCGGTATGATGTGGTCCGATCTTGTAGCTTATTTGTAGTTTCTACCAGATGACAAGAAAAATGAAGGCAGGGCAATTATACAGCAGAGAAAAGAACATCTGGCGATATCATCGACTCAGCCATGGATGTTTCCTCCACTGGCTTTCGCCAGGTTGCTGCCACGACCATCGTGAGAAGGCAAGGATGGCTAAAGGCAACATCCTTTTAACCTGAGATTTCGGCTAAAAAATTGGATGTGCCAAACAATAGGGAGGTCTAATTTGTCAAACGTATTTGATGCTCTCTAGTCTATAAAGTGGGATACAGAGACAGCATGGTCTTCAGGGTTTTTGCAGCAGCGCAGATTCCAAGCCTTTTATGGTACTACAGGATGGGAGCAGTTCTCTTACAGAAGATACATCCAGTTTTACAGTTACCAGCCTTACCTCCAGCACCAGCATGTTTATTGCCAGCCATACTCCCGACAGCAGTACAGATCAAAACTGACTGCAGCCTATCCAAGTCAGCTACACGTAGGAGATCATCATCCCTCAACAGTGGACTAGACTCATCCATGCATCAGTGATGCCTTTTAGGCAGTGGTCACCTTTGCTTCCCTACGACAGGTGGGCAGAAGACTCTGCAATTACAGAAACAACTGGAAATCTTTTACAACAGATCAATGGGTGCTGGATCTAATTCATCATGGTCACACTATAGAATTTGCTCAGAAACCTCAAAATCCACCGTGGTCACCTCAAAATCTCAGTCTGTTACAATTTGAGATTCTCTCCTCCAGAAAGAAGCAATAGAAAAGTTGTTCACACTGATCGGAACACAAGGTTTCTATTCCAGTTTTCTTCCTTATAAAGAAAACGGTTGGGACAATAGCGGCGGATATTCAATTTATGGCAGCTAAACAAATTCCTGAGATTTCAAATGGTTATGCTGCAGGAAATTCTCCAATTATTAAACCAAAGAGACTTTATGGTTTCCCTAGATCGCTAGAATTCTTATTTTCATAACCCCATTTATCAAAAACATCGAAAATATTTAAGGTTTGAGGTGGCTGGATGCCATTGCCAATTCAAAGCTCTACTTTATCTCAAGCTCGCTCCGTGAGCATTTACCAGGTACATGGCCCCAGTTGTGCCTTACCTGTAAAGAAACGGGATTCAGATTTTTCCACACCTGGAAGACTGACTTATAAAAGGTCCTTTGTATCTTAGTGCAAAGGAATCCACAATGGCTTGCCTTCAAGTGTTTAAAAACCTAGGTTTGATGCTAAACAAGGAAAAATCTTGCCTTCAGACCAGCATAAAAATAACTTTTCTAGGGGCTATTTTGGATACAATCTCATGCAAAGCTTTCCCTACAAAAGAAACTATGCTGAGACTGAACGATGTTGTCACTTCCTGTTCGACAAGAAAGTCTGTGTTCAGTTCGGCTATTCAAATAATTTCTGGAGATGTCCTCTTTCATTCCTCCATTTCCACACTGTCGCTTACATGAGACCTTTTCAGGAAGAGATAGACAAAGAGTGGACTTAAAGCCAATGAACTTTTGAAACATCAATCGGTTCACTCCCAGAATAAGACTTACTATGCTTTGGTGATTGCAGGAAGACAATACATTGTTAGATCTAATTCCTAATGACTACAGATGCATCCCTAGAAGGATGGCAAACACATTTGCAGGTCTTAGAAGTCAACGGCTGATGGTAGTTGGAAGAATCCAAAATGCACATCAATCTGCTAGTGTCAAGTGCAGTTGCCCAAGAACTTCAGTGATTTTACCGAGAATAAAACACTCAACAATGCTAGTTCTTACAGATAAATGACCACAAAGTATACTATCTGAACAAGTAAGGAGGGACAAAGTTACACCTGTTGTCCATGGAAGTTTATAGAAATGGATTCTGCAACACGGCATTACTTAAAAAGTGGAACATGGGGGGCGTGGCTAGCTGCCAGCAACGATGGCCGCAGCCTGAGAGAGCTCCGAGGCCGGAGGAGTCTCTCCTACATTATCCTGGCACTGATCCGCTTCGGCGTCACCACTTAAAATTGCCCCAATGACTCCATATGCTGCGGTGCTGATTGCCGGTGGTCCCGACGCGAAGTGAGCTGCCGCGGGGCGGAAACATCGAGGAGACGACTGGCGGCCTCCGTGCGTCATCCGATCCGGGGACTCGAGTAGTGACGCCCGGCAGCTGCAGCGGAGCACGTCTGCGGCCCGGAGGTGGCTCGGGCGGCGGAGGCCCAGCTGCGCTGGTAAAACGGAGTCGGCGCGCGGCGGTGGTGATCGGCGGTGGTCAGCAGGGGCACACACACTGTGGCGACTGGTGGGGGCCGGCCCCCGCCTAATGGGCAGAGCACCCTGAAAGCAAGGAGGAGATATCAACGTCTGCTGTGCACTACTGTAAGGACCAGCTGCCACCGGCAGGAACCGGGGACGTGGAGCTGAGTCTGCGGGGGGCAGCGGGTGCACCTGGACGACACTGAAGCTCAGGAGGGACCTGGGGGTGATCACAGGGGGTGTATTGGAAGACACCCCTCTTTGTTACACGCGGTGGCGGTTTGCTGACTGCTGATGGGGTGCTAGAGTGCCCAATGCACCAACAACTTGGCAACTAAAGCCCTCTCTGTCCTGGTGCGGCTGTGGCGCGCCAGAAACCCGAGCATAATACCACAACTGGACTGTGCGCTCGAACTTTCTGGCCCTCTGCTGATTGAGGCCCCGGGAACAGCGATTCCTACTGGCCTAGAGTGGAAGACGTACACTTGGGCCCTGACACCCTGCATCTCCAGGCAGCAGGGAAAGCCGAAAGGCCGTGGGCGGCCCGGACCGCGCAGTCGGGCAGCGGCGATTACCGCCACCCTGGAGGTAACTCCCTAAGTCACACTAAGTTCTACTGTCATGGGGGGTAGGGGCCAACGCGCGCCTCAACAAAATAAACTGGAAAAATATGCCTACCGCACAGAGCAAACCTCTAGCGCAGGGGCGCAGAAGAGTGGCCGCCCAGCAAGTGGCTTCTAAAGAAATAACCCTACAAGATATAATGTTGGCACCCACCCAAATGCAGACCTCGATAGGCACTATATTAACGGACATCTCGTTGTTAAGGGCAGACGTGTCCAAAATGAACTCCCGACTGGCAGAGGTGGAATCAACGACGGCATCACTTTCGTCGGATACAACGACGCTTCAAAGCCAAGTACGCGACCTGGAACAGACACAAAAGCGTATGGAAGCCAAACTCGATGATCAAGAAGGGCGCTCCAGGCGTAATAACGTCCTCCTGGTGTGAGTTCCGGAAAGCGTAAAAGGGCCAGGTCTGGACCTATTCGTAGAAGACTTGATCAAGACCAAGCTGCAGCCCCGAGGCTTGTCCACCTTCTTCTCAGTGGAACGTGCACACCGGGTACCGGGCGGGAAACCGAGGCCGGGCGCACCGCCTTGGCCTATATTGGCCCGATTATTTAATTTCCGCGACCGAGATGCAATCCTGCAGGTGGCCCCTCCCCTCCGTGTAGACAACAGTACAGTGATGATGTACCCAGATTATACGGCGATGGTCACGAAACAACGCAGAGTTTTCATGGAAGTGAAAAAGGAACTACGCAGCCGTGACCTGAAGTACGCCATGCTCTTTCCGGCGAAGTTGCGTGTGGAAGCTGAAGGAAAACCCTGGTTCTTTACGTCCCCAAGAGAGTCCCAGGAGTGGCTAGAAGGCTGGAGGAGGGCCGCAGGGACCAGCCGACGAGGACATAGGGACAGAAGAGCTTCTGGAGGATCTGAGACACTCGTGATGTGAAATGCAGCAACCACAGTGGAGGAAATACCCTCAAGCATAGTGAGAGACTCCGACCAGGACAAACTTGGTTAAGCGATAGACTTCAGCTGGATGCCCGCCGGAGGAGGTATGGCATGAATGATCCGCTCGAGCTGCTCGGGAGATGGAGGGAAGCGAGATTGGACCGACTGGGGCACGGGCGCTGTTGGACGGCTTCGGGCGATTGCTGGGACTTGCAACTACTAACAGCTGTAATGGAAGACGCGATAAAGTAACTGTCTTTTTTGGAGAGACCCGTCATTACCGGTCGTAGCTCTCCCCCCTTCACGCAAGTACAAGGTTTGGGGAATGAAGCACTCTGCTGGGTTGGGGTGGCGGGTAGTTTTAACTCCGCTAGGCAGAGAAGCAGGGAGGTGGGTGGGGGGTAGGGGTCAGTTACGGGAGTTTGAGTTCAGATTGGTATTATTGTACACTACACACAGAGATTTTACTCGTTCCAAACACAAGACGCACAGGGTCCCCGGGCTTCTGCCAGGAGGTGCGAGATGGCTACGGAACTATGACAATATGTCCCCATGATGTCAGAAGGGAAAAAGAGTAGCTCCTCCGTCCCGGAGTCCCTGGCGCATCCTGCGTCGCAGGTGGCCCCTCTCGCGCTGCTGACCTGGAACGTACATGGTTTGGGGGATAAGATAAAACGAGGCCTGGTATTACAGTGTCTAAAAAGATGTGCCCCGACGGTGGCTTTCCTACAGGAGACGCACCTCACGGGTAATGCATGCAAAGCTCAGAATCGATGGGGGTTCACAATGATTGCACACTCGGAGTTTACCTCCGGCTCAAGAGGAGTGGGAATCCTAGTCAGAAAACAATCACAGCTCATAATACACCATACAAAGACAGACAAATACGGCCGATTCGCGGCACTATCCGGGCAATGGGAAGGGAGGCCTATTAATATAGTGCCAATCTACGTTCCACCGGCCCTCCATGCAATAACGCTACCAGGGCTTGGTGACTTCCTGCTTGCTCTACCGGAGGGAGACTTGGTGGTTGGCGGAGACTTTAATGATGTCATTGACGGGACCATAGACCGCTCGCCCGCCAGGCCACGGGCGAGCGGGGTCTCCCAGATCGGAAGCTTTATAGAGGCGCTGGGACTAACCGACGCCTGGAGATACCGGCACCCTGACACACAGCAATTCACCTTCCATTCCGGGGTCCATAATAGTTTATCCAGGATTGAATATTTTCTTATCTCGACTGCGTGTCTGAAAAATGTAGACTCTGTTGAGATTAGGCCGAGAGGCATATCAGATCATTCCCCAATACTCTTAACATACGCAAGTAGTCACAGGACACGACAACGGGCCTATCCTATCTACCCTGGCTATCTGCAAATCCCTACAATTAAGAAAGCTGTCACTGCTGCCACGCATAATTATTTTCAGGAAAATTTGTCCTCGGTCAGCTCCCCTACTGTGCTTTGGGAAGCTTACAAGACGGTGCTCAGAGGATGCGCCATCGCTGCTATCACCGGTTATAGGCGCAGTAAACAACAGGACCTAAATACACTAGAATTGGCGCTCGCTGAGGCAGACGCCCAGTGCTCCCGCGATCCTTCCCCAACTGCTTTACAACACCTATCCCGCAAACAACAAGAACATAGGAACCACCTTAAGGACATGGTACGGTCACGCTTGGCAGCAACGCAGCACAAGATCTACGAAACCGGCGACAAGGCCGGAAGACTTTTGGCGTGGCTGGACAGGCGAGATGGGGGGAACAAAACTATTGCACGGCTCCATACCTATAAAGGCCAACTAGTGACCGACCCACGCAAAATAGTACACACACTTGCGCAACACTTCCACCAAGTCTACATGTCGACGTCAGTTATGACTACGGAAGAGGCGCACTCATATATCAAAGATATTGCCATGCCAAAACTTGCACCAGATGAAGCCCTCGCGCTTGAGGCTGATCTTACGGTTGCAGAGCTGCAGAGGGCAATTGGCTTGCTACAATCGGGAAAGGCGCTGGGACCTAATGGTATACCGTTTGAAATATACAAAAAAACAACCGAAAAACTAGCCCCGCACCTGTTAAACATGTATCAAGACAGTCTACAAAATGGTGAGCTCCCATTAGATCAGCGGGCGGTCACTATAATACCGATCCCAAAGCCCGGGAAGCCCCCTGAGGACTGCACCTCATACCGACCTATATCCTTAATCAACGCAGAGGCAAAAATCCTAGCAACACTTCTTGCAGTGCGACTTACGCCATACCTTGAGAGACTGATTCATCCAGATCAGTCTGGCTTCATCCCGGGCAGAAGTGCGGCGTTAAATCTACGGAGACTGCATGGAGTGATGGCCCGCATACCGTATTTGCAAGAGCTGGCTGTTATCCTTTCCCTGGATGCCCGAATGGCGTTCGATATGGTGGAGTGGCCCTTCCTTTCCGCAGTACTAACTCATTTGTGCTTTGGCCTCAAATTCTGTACGTGGATCCGCTTGTTGTACACCAATCAGATGGCGCATGTGGCGGCCAATGGTCATATCTCCGGGGACTTCCCACTCTCACGGGGCACACGTCAAGGATGCCCGTTGTCACCATTGCTGTTTGCTCTGGTCCTGGAGCCGCTTGCGGCATGGATCAGATGGGAGCCAATGATTAGGGGACTCAGGTGGGCAGCGGAGTGGGAGGACCGCATCTCGCTATACGCGGATGATGTACTATTATATATGGCCTCTCCCAGACGCTCTATTGCGGCACTCCTTAATATATGTGAGATTTTTGGTCGAGCATCTGGAAATACCATCAACTGGTCCAAATCGGTTTTATTTCTACTAAACGGACCACCGCCGCAGCTCCCCCAGGACTGCTTACTAAAAGTCACAGAGGAAACCTTTAAATATCTGGGAATTTAGATCACTGCACACTCGGACGATTTCTATACCAAGAATCTTATGCCCCCTCTGGACCGTTTTAAACGAGATGTGCTGCACTGGGGAACACTACCATTAACGCTCCTAGGTAAGGCAGCACTTTTTAAAATGATGGCGCTTCCCTGATGCTTGTATGCTTTAGAAAACGCACCATTCATGGTACCCCCAGGCTATTTCAAGGTGATAGAAGCACAGGTCTCCAGCTTACTGTGGGGAAACAAACCGGCGCGAATAGCACAAAGTAAATTGGTAAAGGGGTGGTACGACGGGGGGATAGCGCTCCCAAACATACAGATGTACTACTGGGCAGCGCAGCTAAAGATTATCAACCAATGGATACACGCCCCGCAAACGGATCCTGCTTTTAAAGCCGACAGACACGAATTGAGGGCGGAAGGTATAATGTCAGCACTGTACAGCGAGAAACGACCCCCCTCATTAATTGGACCTACAAAACACAAATCACGTTATGGCACAAGGCACAAGCTAAATTAGGCTGGCGGGGTGTTATAACCCAACTCACTCCGCTATGGGATACCAAACGGTTGGGACGATTCAAGAAAAGTAAAGGTTTTGCGCAGTGGGACGCGATTGGCATCTAAATGGTGGGTGACATGTGGCGCAAAGGGGATATAATTACATTTAAATGTCTCCAGGAACAATATGACCTGGCATCCTTGGAAATATTCCGATACTTGCAGGTAAAACACGCGCTACGAACCGCCCTTGGGACAGGCACAAAGGTCCCAGAATCCACCCCCTTAGAAGATATCCTACTTACAGACCGTATGCAAAAACGGGCCACTTCTTTTACCTACCGTAAAATAATTAACAACTTGCCAGATCCCACCTCAGCACTTAGGGGAAAATGGACTCGAGACGTTGGGGAACTAGATGATACTGACTGGCAAGACGCAACGGCATATCCGCGGGAGGTGGGCATCTCCTCTAAACTTAGACTGGTACAACTGAAAATACTCCACCGCACATATTATACTAGAGTCACCCTCAGTAAAATAGGGAAAGCTCCCCATCCGTTTTGTTTGAGACGATGTGGAGACGAAGGGACCTTTTTCCACACAATATGGGAGTGCCCCAAGATAGCAGACGACTGGATTAGAGTTATGAGAACACTATCTCAGGTGGTGGGGGAATCAATTCTGCCAGAGCCCAGATATTGCCTGTTGAATGTTTGGAGTCCAAATGATCTCACGCGTCAGATGCAGGACTGGGTTACGCTAGGAATAATGTTGGCTAAGCGGAACATCGCGCAGAGATGGGGTGCGGAGGAGAGGCCGACGATCACATCCTGGTGTAAAGACTTAGATGTAGCTATGTTGGCTGAAAAAACAGTATACGTTAATCGTGGGTATGGGGGTCGTGGAATGCATTTAGGGGATACATCTGTGAACCTCCTGGAGGGCCGCCGGAGGGAGGGTCAAGGACTGATTCGGACGAGGAGGTATATAATCAAAGTATGTAATATCACTATATGTTGTAGTTTTTCAAGCTAAAATGTTACGAAGGAATGTAACGATAATCATTGATGGAATGCACTTCAACCGTGTATCTAAGAAACGAAATATGTTAAATTTTGATTGTATTAATAAGAAAAATAAAAATAAATGTAAAAAAAAAAAAAAAGTGGAACATGTTCCTGAAATAAAAAATCAATGGTCGAGGGGCGTGTCCAAGATGGCGACGGAGTAGGACGTGCTTTCTGTCCCTCCGCCGCCGTACCTGCATAGCGTTGTGTAGCGCCTTCCCTTGGCTCTCCCGGTTGCCTTCCAGAGCTGGCGCTTGTTCCCCGGAGGAGCTTTGCCGCTTTTTGCGACCTCAGGAGCGGCGGCGGACCCACTGGCGGCGTTGGGGCCTGTAGCACGGCTGGCAGCCACGACCGGGAGCCTTGCGTAGGGACGCGGCTGGGGGCGGGCCCTTTGCCGCGCTCCCTCTACAGAATTGCTTCAGGCTCCGGTGCTGTGAGCCTTCCGGAGCGTCGAACGGCTGCCCGGCCGGAGGGGGACTGCCCGGTGGCTCTCACGGCGGGATCGGCGCTGCGAGGCGGCCGCACCGAGCGGAGGACACGCCTGTGAGGAGCCGCGGTGCCGCAGTGGGATCCGGAGTGCGCCGGGGACCGCCGCTGGAGGAGTGAAGTTGGACCGTCGTGTTCGTGGTCCTCCCGCATCTGCGGAGAGCTGGTGGGGGCTTGGGGCCCCGAGGTGACTCCATTCCAGGCGGGGCATCGGCGGAGGACCTGTGGAGGTAGGGAGCGCCCCCCTTTGTAGCACTCGGGCCTGGGCGGACATTGTTGGTGTGAGGCCTGCGTCATCCCTCGAACCGCAGCTTCCATACGGCGGTGGGCTCCCTTCTTTCCCCCCCCCCGTTGAACTGTCGCTGGGCCCGAGGGCCCTGGGGGGGCTACATGAGGGGCATTGTTGCTGCTACTCCTGGCTGAGGAGTGAGGCCTGCATCCTACGTATCGTGCGGTTGCCGAGAGGTGCGTTCCCTGCCCTGGCTGTGCTGACCACTCTGGCGGCCCGGGACCGCGCCAACGGGACCTTCCGGGGAACATACGGTGGAGGTGCGGATGCTGGCCTGGCTGGGGGGTGTAGAGGAGCGGTGAAGGTCGTGTGCTCCAGCGACGGTGGGCTTGCTGTGCGGTGTGGCGAGGGGCCTCTGCCGCGGGGTCCCGATCCTGCGGGAGCACCGGTGGGGCAGTAGCGGAAGAAATACCCGCCGTGGAGAAGCCGGTCGACAGTAGAGGAGTCTGCCCCCGGTCTTGCATACCAGATCGCGCACGATGTCGTCTGGGCCCCTCAAGGGCAAAACGAACAAGGAAGGGCCCCCAAGAGGCGCGCAGCCGACGACGCCCCCAGGTGCCAGCGCTTCCTCTCAGCGATGAGACGAGGACTCCCCGGCCACTAAAGCCTTTATGTTAGAACTTTTCTCTGCCATCAAAGAAGATATCGCGAACCTCCGCACCCAGCTCGCCTCGGATCTGAGAGAGGTGAGAAGAGATGTGGACGGCATTGGCGAGCGGGTGGCAACATTGGAGGAGCATGACCTGGGCCTGGCTTCGACTAACGGAGCAGAACTTGGATCTTCAGGCCCATGCGGAAGATCTGGAGAACCGATCTCGTCGAAACAACATCCGTATCCGAGCGGTGCCCTGGGACGGTGAGGCGGGAGATCTGCGTGGATATGTTGAAGCTCTCTTCTTGCAAATCCTTGGCGATGATGATCTCCATGAGGTCAAGATGGACAGGGTTCACAGAGTGGGGCTGCCGAGAGGTTCGGGGTCCCCCCCCACCAGACATCTGGTTTGCGTCAATGATTTCCAACAATGCGTCAATGATTTCCAACTCAAGGAACGCATTCTTCGAAAGGCGAGGTGTATCGCTAATTTGCTCTTCAGGGATCACCATCCTCAACTCTTCCAAGATCTGGCGGCCTCTACGCTGCAGAAGCGGCGTGAATTTCGGCCCGTGACAATGTTTCTACGCGACCAGAATGTGGCGTACTCCTGGGGTCATCCCTTTCGCCTCATCTTTCGATGGCAGAACAGGCTGGTCCAACTTAGATCACTGCAGGCGGCCAGGGACCTTCTTGGATTGGAGGACACTGCACCCTCTCGGGGAGATGGGCGCTCGCCCTCGCTGCGCCGGCGGCGCTCTTCATCCTGGCATAGAGTGGGACGGCAGGCGGAGCAGAGCGGGCCGGACACGGCAGCCAGTCAGCAGGGACGGAATGGAGCGGTGGCCTCTGTGGTGACTGCAACGGGGGTTTCGCCACGGGACAGCTCGTCGGCTGCTTGAAGGCTGAGGGAAGGCTGTTTGGCGGTGGAGGGACGCCCCCCCTCTTCCGCTCCGGTACTGTGGGTAACTATGTACTTTTGGAGAAGACGCCCCGGGCCGATGAGCGACTGGGACACTGACTGTCTCCTGGGACATGGTTTCCTGAGGGTCTTAACGTCAGCCCTCTTGATTGAAATGTTTGTGTTGTTGCAATCTTTTCGTTGGGGCTGGTTTTTCTTCTTTGCCTTTGGGTTTTGTTTGAGTGTTGGGTGGGGGGGTTCTGGGGGAAGAGGGGGGGGCTGCGGGGCGGGGTGGGGGGAGGAGGGCTGGGGAACTGTCAGTGGTGGTGGCCCAAACTTGCTTGCACGATGGATCTGCGGGTCTCAATCCGTGGAAGTGTGGAGGGGGGGGCCGGGGGGGGGGGGTGGGGGGAAGCGGCTGTGGGGTGCGGGATGGGAATCATGCTAGGCTTCGGAGAGGCCTGTATCCGGGGCCAGGTGGGGGGCGGGGGGTCTGCCTTTCCGTGCGATGTCACTCAGGCTCTGGGTCGCCCAGGGGCACGAGCCAGGGAGGTGGCTGGGGGTGGTCTGGGGGTGGTGGCACGGGGGTGAGCTGCTGGCCTGCTTGGGAGGAGGCGTTTATGGACGGAGCTGGTGTATGGAGCGGGGAGTTCCCTTTGGCTAGAGGGATCCTAGGTGAGCTGGGCGTGGGGCTGTGTGAAGAATGCCTGTTACCTTAGGAACTTGGAATGTGAAGGGGTTGAACTCTCCCCAGAAACGCCAAAAGGTCTGAAAGTATATCTTAGATCACCACCTCGATGTGGTTGGTCTCCAGGAGACCCATCTGGCTCGGCGGGATGAAGCCCGGTTGAAGCATAAGCAATACCCCCTTATTTATAGGTCCTCGGCGAGGAGTCGCCCTGATGCTCCGCTCGACGCTTCACTTCCAACCTTTGGGAGTTCGGAGCGACAGGGAGGGTAGGTGGCTCCTTGTCAAGGGGGTGCTTCTTGGTAGGACTTGCTCGTTCCTCGTGCTGTACGCTCCCAACGTGGGGCAAAATAGGTTCCTCCTGGACCTGCTGCGATCTGTAGAGGACTTTGCGGAGGGGGCGCTCTTCGTGATGGGAGATTTTAACTTAGTGTGGGATCGGGAATTGGACTGCTCTCACCGCCGGAGAACGGAGACAGGGGTATTCTCCGACGAGACGTGCGGGCGCTTTGAGGAGCTGGGCTTGTTAGACGGCTGGCGCTCCCTCTACCCCCTCTCTCGAGACTATACTTTTTTCTCCCATGTCCATCACTCGTATTCACGCTTAGATCACATTTTCTTCAGTCAGTCCCTTCGGGGGTCCCTGAGAGAAGCCAAGATTTTTCCTCTTGCTGTTTCGGATCACAGCCTGGTTGCGCTGGGCTTCCAGTGGGCGCCGGAGTGGAATGCCCCGCGCCGGTGGTTTTTCCCGGCGTCAGTGGTGAGAGACGTTCCCTCCTGCAGGGCGCTCCGTAAGGCGATTCGGGAGTTCTTTGAGCTTAACCCGGTACAGGACACCTCGGTTTTTACTACCTGGGATGCCTTTAAGGCTTCCATACGGGGTAGTTGCTTGGCCCTTAACGCGGCTCTTAACAGATTGCGGAGGGCGGAGCGCGAGGCGTTGGAGACAGAGCTCGCGGTGCGGGAGCAGGCGCACAAGGCCCAACCTTCCAGGCAGACGTTGCGGCCCCTGACTGCTATCCGGGGCAAACTCCGAGCTCACTATAATAATCGGTCGGAGCTCACCCTCCTGCAGCTCCGTCAGCTCTCCTACGCCCAGGGAAACAAGGTGGGGAGGCATTTGGCCCGCCAGTTGCGCCGTAAGCGTGAAAGAGACTACATAGGAGGCATCCAGGATACAACCGGCTCGGTACAGCAGTGTGATGCGGCCAAGGCTGAGCGCTTCGGGGAGTTCTATGCGACGTTGTACGCGGGGGAGTCCCTGGACCCCGCTATCCAGGGGGAGTATTTGCGCGGGCTCCCGCTCCCACAGGTGTCTGGGGCCTGGAACGACTTGCTCTCCGCCCCCATCTCTAGTGAGGAGGTGCTGGGGGCCATTAAATCCCTGAAGCCCCACAAAGCGCCAGGTGCGGACGGTTTCACGGCCCTCTTCTGTCAGACCTTTGCCGCTGATATTAGTGGCTTCTTGGTTCAGTTGTTCAACGCTATGGCCGAATCGGGGACTTCCTCGGCGTCTATGGCAGAAGCGGTCATCTCGGTCATCCCCAAACCCGGTAAAGATCCCACAGTATGTTCATCGTACAGGCCGATCGCTTTGCTCAATATTGATGCCAAACTTTACTCTTCCATCCTTGCGGCCCGCTTGCTAGATCTGATGCCGACTCTTATCCACCCGGACCAATCGGGGTTTATCAAGGGGCGTCAAACTCATGATAACACCAGGAGGGTGATCCACCTCATTGAGAAGGCCAATCGCTTCAACATCCCGGCGGTCTTAATCGGCTTAGATGCCGAAAAGGCCTTTGACTGTGTGGACTGGCAGTTCCTCTTCCGTACACTGGCGGCGTTTGGATTCCCGGATCGCTTCCTGACCATGCTCAAGGCCAACTATAGCGGCCCCCGCTCGAGGGTAGCGGTTAATGGCTACTTATCACCCCTTTTTCCGCATACGCGGGGCACGTGGCAGGGTTGCCCTCTCTCCCCCTTGCTGTTTGCGCTGAGTATCGAACCCCTGGCACTAGCGATCCGGGGACACCCGGACATACGAGGTTTGCCCTTCACGGGCGAACAGCACAAGATCTCCCTGTTTGCGGACGACGTCCTGCTTACCCTTGCGGACCCGGTGCACTCCCTTCCCCACGTTCAGACGGCCCTGGCGAGCTTTGAGGCGGTGGTGGGCTTTAAGGTGAACTATGAAAAATCTTATATCCTTAACCTCACGCTTTCGTCCGTCGAGGTGGAGCGCCTCCAACCGCTTTCGCCCCTGTCTTGGGCTTCTTCCTCCTTATTGTACTTGGGAGTGCATTTGACTCCCACGGTGGGGAAACTGTACTCTGCTAATTTCCCCCCCTTGCTGGCCTCGATCCAATCTGATTTGAACCGCTGGAAACCGTTGTTTATCTCCTGGCTAGGAAGGATACATGCGATTAAAATGACGCTCCTCCCGAAGCTTTTATATTTATATCAGGCACTCCCTATTGTCCTGGACAGTGACTTCTTCCGCCACATAAAGACGCTTCTGCTCCGTTTCGTTTGGCAGGGGGGACGGGCTAGATTCTCCTTTGCCGCTCTCCGGCGCCCTCGGGGGGAGGGAGGGGTGGGCTTCCCGGACCCGCTCCTTTACTATAAAGCAGCGCAACTGCGGATATTGGTGGAATGGACCCAACCGCTCTCTGAGAAACACTGGCTTCACATGGACAGGACGGGGCGCACGATCTGGGACTTAGTATGGAAGCCTAAGGGAGCTAGACCCAAGAATGCGTACATCAGCACGCCTACTGGCACTACACTTAAGGTTTGGGACTCGGTTTCTGGAGACGAGCGTTGGACTACGTTCCCGTCGCCTTTTACTCCCATTCATTTCAATCCGGCTTTTCCGCCTGCAATGCAGGAGGGACCTTTTGATGCTTGGAGGGAGGGGGGCTGTCTCGCTCTCACGCACCTGTTTCATGGCACGGCCCCGCTCACGTTTGCTAACTGTGGCCGGGATTACGGGGTTCCCCAGGCGGAACAGTTCCGCCACACCCAGCTGCTGCACTGGGCCCTCTCCCCGTCGGTTCGAGAGGCGGCGATGCGGCCGCCCACCCCTTTCGAGGCCTTTCTCTCTCGCACATCGACGATGCGCGGGGCCATCTCCTTTATTTATGACCGCCTCTTGACTACCGCGCTCTCCCCGAGACCGCGCTACATGGGCCTCTGGGAGGACATCCTGGGATGTGCCGTCTCGGAGGCAGAGTGGTCCCACTTGTGGAGAGATTTGGCCAAACACAATCGCTCGGTGGAACTCCGCGAGGCACATCTCAAGACCATGATGGACCGGTACCTTTCACCCGCCAAGCTACACTGCCTCTTCCCTGCCACTTCCGACCGGTGTTGGAGGGGCTGTGGTCTCCTGGGGGACTTCCGCCACATTTGGTGGGACTGCCCGATCATCCGGCCCTACTGGGAGGAAATACTGTCCCATATTAAGGAGATCCTGGGATACCCGATTGCGGATTCCTTGGCCTACGTGCTGCTGGGCCTTCGGGATCCCTTTCTCGAGCACCAGACGCGTGCGGACAAAAGGATCCTTTGGCTTTGTGTAGGGGCGGCTAAGATAACTCTGGCGGCAGCCTGGAAGAAGAGGGAGGCCCCGGCGATCTCGGTGTGGCATGCGAGATTGTGGAAGTTGCTGAGCATGGAACGGATGGCTGATGTCTTCTTGGGGTCTTTTAAGAACTTCATTTTTTGCTGGGGACCACTGGTTCGCTTTCTCTCTAAGGGACTGCCGGCGGCGGTGTGTCCTCCCTCGACTAGTGCCCTCCACTTGTTTCAGGTTTAACTATGGCTGAGAGTTTGGCATAAGTCTGACTGGTAGCCGCCACCACTGGGGGGGTCATGGGGGGGCTAGTGGGGGGATGGGGGAATTTGATAATTTGATATTTTGAGTTTAGTTCCCTTCGACGCTACTGGGGGGGAGGGGGTGCCAGAACGAGCTAGATTTGCCACGACAGGCCCTAATAGCTTGAGCCCTGCAGGATTATGCTGTTAAGCGAGAGAGGAGGCCTTCTACTGGATTTTGCACCTCACGCCTGGGTTTGATCCCTCTATTATTATAAGCTGGCTGCCTGGATCGGTCGGGGACTTGGAGGCTCTTTGCGCTCTCTGCCCCCCCCCCCCCCACACTATTATGAGTACCCCCTGCGAGGGACATTGTGCGGGAATGTCGCCTTGTTCTTCTTTTGCTGCTTCAAATGTTAATAAAAAATATTGTTTTAAAAAAAAAAAAATCAATGGTCATATGCTCTTATCAGAACATTGAGAGAGTACTACAAGTGGGAATTAGATCAGAGTCCACTAACCAACTGTAGGAAACTGGAATTTTGTTGCATTTGTCCCCCCACTTTTTGCTCTCTTTTTGACTACTAGATGCTGATTTTCAACTCTGACAGTGCACTGAGGCCTGCTAACCAAGCTCTAGTGCCAGTGTTCTTTCCTTAAAACAATCCACATGTTCTAATGTTAACCAGTTGACAAGACTTTAGCACCGCTGTAAGTCCCTTGTAAATAGTACCCGGGTACCAAGGGCATGGGAACTAAAGAGGGTCCACAAGGGCTGCAGCATGCCGACTGCCATTGCAGGATTCGTGAAACGGTGCAAACCCTTGTGAAAACACGACATGGCTCACTCCCTATGTGCCATGCCTACAGACACTGCATGCAGTCTATGTAAATCACTCCTACAACATGCCTTAAAGCCCTAGGCAGGGTGCATTTTATTGCATATGAAGGCACATCTGCGTGAATAGATATGCCCCTTTGATGCCTAGTTCCGTTGCTAGATATTACAAGTGATCAGGTAGCTCTTTTGAGTATGTGTTCCTGGGCACTGTTCATTATGAGTTACCTAGCTACCTAATGGCTTTCCTGAAAATAATGGTGTTTGGTATCAAACACCTCATCTTGCCAAATCCATACTGATGCTAGAATTGGATTTGTCCTGACATGCACCCAGAGGGCACCTTAAAGGTATCCCCTGAATCCTACTAGTCTCTTAGTGTGCTGGCTGACCGGTATCATCCAGCCTGCCACCATAGACAAGTTTCTGACCCCCTGCAGATGTGAGCCTGCAGTCTATGAGGTCCGAAACAATGCCTGCTCCGGAGGAAGGTGTTCATGCCTCCTCCAGCAGGATGACTAGTGTTTTAGCACATTGAGGCCAGAGGCTTCAAAGCCTCTGCCACCCTTGATGTGCGAACCCGGCTTCTCCGCAGACATATGAATGCCGCCCCCCTACCCTGTGGCCCATTTGGCACCAGGTCAAGCGGGAAAATTAGCAAGTCAGAAGGCGTGTCACACTCACAGGCTGAGCACACCCCTAAGGTGGGGCCACCTGAAGTGGACACTCCAAGAAGGCTTTCACCCCAGGAGCAGGTAGCCCTTAACACCCCTACATTTAGTATTTAGGTGGCGCCCTGACACCAGGAAAACAGATTAGACTACTGGGAACTGAAGAAGTACGAAGAAGGACTGACAGAGCGAGAACAAAGGACGTGCACCAAAGGTTGGCACCAAACCCTACCTGGCTGCTTGCCCCTCAACAATCACAGAGACTTAGTAGTCCACAAGCTGCACATCCTCCCCAAACCTTTGGAGGACTGTCCAGCATCTCAACAACCACCAAAGCTCTCCCATGGGGTGGAGGAGCCACTCCTCTGCATGTGCAGGCACCGACTGCACTGGCCTAGTTCACAGTTTTTCTGACCCATGGGTCCACTGAGGGAGCAACTTGCCAGCAGGAGGTTACAGAGAGTCCAGGAGGCCAGTCTCATCTGTTCACCAAGTCTCGAGACTCTGAACCTGCCCTGAGCCTCCCTGCACCAATTCCCAGGACACTGGAGCCCTTGCAACTACCAAGATTTGCTCTGTGTCCAGTCCGGGCACCACCAACACCGACCTGCTGACGAACGACATCAGGATCTCTAAGGCCATCAATGTAAGTGGCCCTGCAGTCTTGTTTTCTTTGCCTCTCCAGGTCTCCAACACAAAGTGAAAGCCTCTTACAGCAGCTACCTGCTGGACAAAACACCTCTGCACACAAGCCCACTAGCCCGTGTCCACGTAAATCAACATTGTCCTGGTGCTCTAGAGACCGTCAGGACCCGAGCCCCCATCTGTTTTCTTCCGGGCTTGTCCCTGACAGGTGGTGTTCAAAGATATATCGCAACTAGCACCTCTGCACCTGGACACACCAGGGCAGGTAAATCCGCACTGCTGGTGGTTCTTTGGACCTTGGCCCTTAAACACCTTAAGTCCAGGAGAATAACCCTGAGAATCTTTTTTAAGTGTACCTATGCAGTGAATGTTTCTCTCGTAGGATAAGATTACTGCTTTTAAAGCTCATGCCTCAAATCTGACTGCTGTGATTTTCTACTGTGTTTCCTGTAAAAATATATAACGTCTAAAATACCGGATTCCGATGATTTCGGTGTTTAAATTAATATTGTAAAGAAACAAGGGGGAGATAGAGGAAAGATTCAGAGAAGGCTTGTCCTCCTTAGTACGTATGTGTTAATCAAAAAGAGCCCTTCTGTGGAAAAAAGGGAAGGATTTTTATTCTTTCTTTCCACTCACAGGTTTATTTAGGAAGATGGTGTGTTTTCCTTAAATAATCCTCACCCACCAGGGTTTCCCTTTGGTGGCACGCTTCATCATAAGGTTTCTTCCCGTTCCGCTGCGGAATGGGGCGTGCTACAACCTGGGATATACGAGTGGGCACTTACAGGTGGTAAAAGATCTAATCTGAAAGAGACTATTAGTTATGTATTCCTCACCTTAGAATTACCCCCAGGCACCAGACTGGATCTGGAGAATTTTTCTTCAGCAGTACCCCTGCGCGTCGGTAGGTGGCGTCGGTCGACTGCGTTCGTCGTCGTGATCGCTGGAATGACGTTGCAGTATCAACTTAGACGCCACTCCTACGCGCTGACGTCAGTTCTTTCTTTTTCTGCTTGAGCCAGCACAGATCCGGAGAAAGCGGTACCTCGAGTCACGTTTTGGCTATCTTTTTCCGATGTTTTTTTTTATTGTCGACATCTTTTCAAGTCGTCAGACTCCTGGTACTCAGGTATGTCACATCGGCGGACCGGCTTCAAGCCTTGTGGCTCCTGCCACAAGCTGATGTCAGTGACGGACCCTCATCTCGTGTGTCTCTGGTGTCTGGAGCGCGACCATGACCCAAAGTTGTGCTTTGACTGCCGGGCCATGGCCCTGAAGTCTTTGCGGGAGCAGTCCCAAAAGCTTCTGGAGACCCGGCAGTTGGCTCTGCCCCGCTCGAGGTCTCAGTCGAGAGGGAGGTCGCGTGACCGGTCACAGAGCCATCACCACCACTCCTCGTCGAAGTCTTCATCTTCGGGTAAGTCGAAGCACAAAAAGAAGGCGAAGAAGCACAGTCACTCTTTGCGTTCTCCCCTTTCATCGGCCGACACTGGATGCGGATGGTAGTCGTCCGGCTCCACCCGCGGAGCCTGTTGGGTCGACTTTGAGCCTCCCTCCCTCTCCAGGAGCCGGAGCAACTCCTGCCCAATTTCGTAGTTTTTACGAAGCCCTCCACTCCATCTTTGGGCAGCCCGCCTCCGCCGGCGTGCCTCCGGGCACAGTGGACTCGGCTGGGGGATCTAGGCCTTCGTTACCGGCGGCTTAGGTCCCATGCCGCAGGTCCCCCAGGGATCCAGGCCTGGATCCGCAACGGTGACGGTCGACCTTACGACACTTCCTCCAACGCCAAATCCATTGGCGACACTGACGACACCGACGCCCCCTCCGACGCTGGTTGTGTCCCTAACCGACGTCGACCCAGCCTCCCCTCGACGTGGAGCCGCACTGACGTCGACCAGTACTTTTGTACCCCTGATGTTCCCTATCGCCCTGAGTGGCTACTAGAGGAGGGTGAGGAGGACTTGGAGGGGTCTTTGGACTCTCTGGCAGACGAGTTAGAAGACCCGAACTGGAGAGAGGAGTTGGGTGAGGCCAGTGGTCTGGACACTTCTCCAGACCTTGGCATGCTATCTCCCCCTACCGTGGCTACGGAGGAGGGTGCCTCTTACACCGTGGTATTGCGTAGGGTGGCTGAGGCCTTGAACCTCAAGCTTCGTACGGTGGTGGTCAGGACTAACCTCCTCACCGAGGTGCTTCAACCGGCAGCGGCCTGTTCAGAGCCCCTGCTGCCTTCAATGAGGCCTTCACGGACATCCTTCTGGGCGCTTGGTCCAAGCCCCGCACAGGGGACCCTGTGGATAGGATGATTGCCCAATGCCACCGCCCGGCCCAGGCGATCCCATTTTCCTCTCCCAACACCCTACCCCTGAGAGCTTGGTGGGCCAAGCCTCGACTTCCAAGGGCGCATTCCCTACCACTCCACCTGATAGGGTATCCAAGAAGCTGGAATACCTTGGGAAGAAATGTTTTTTTCCACCAGCTTAGGACTGCGGTCGGTGAACACCGCATGTCTCTTGGGCTGTTACTTCCATTCTGTGTGGGACACGGTCGCGCAGGTGCTGCCACAGTGCCCGGAGGAGGCCTGGGCCATGCTCTCCCGTGCAGTTGCCTAGAGAAGAGACGCAGCGATGTTTGCCATACGATGTGGACTGGACACCGCCGACTCTCTGGGCAGGATGATTTCAACGTCAGTAGCCCTGAGACACTACGCCTGGCTGATGTCCACTGGCTTTTCGAGTGATGTCCAATCTACACTTTTGGACATGCCCTTTGATGACAGTCGCTTGTTTGGTGACAAAGCAGACAATGCGCTCAAGTGCTTTTATGGACTCCAGGGCTATGGCCAGGTCCTTTGGCCTCGCTTCTACCTCTCGCCCCGCGCAGGCTTCTTTTTGCCCCTTTCGTGGCTACGGAAGGGGTGCCCTGCCACGTTCCATCCAGAGCCACAGGCCCGCACAAGCTGTCCAGCCTCTGCGCGGCTGGGACGTGTGACCCACAGTCATGGGCCTGGGGGCCAGTGAGCAGGTCAGTCCACCAGCGCCCCCTCTGCAGCAGCCTCCAAGCCCTCCTAGTCCAACCTTCCAGGACCACCGATTGCCAGTGGGTGGCAGATTCACCATCACCTCCCACACTGTCTCAACATCATGTCGGACAGGTGGGTTTTGCTGATAGTTCGAAGGGGCTACTCCCTCCCTTTTGAGACTACCCCTCCATCCATGCCACCTCAATTCCATTGCATGTCGGAGGATCACTTGGCCCTTCTCCACCAGGAAGTTACGGCTCTCTTGACCAAGGGAGCCATCGAGCGAGTTCCTGCCCCAGAACTTGGTTGTGGTTGTTCTTCCCACTACTTTCAGGTGCTCAAGAAGGACACAGGCCTGCGTCCTATCTTGGATCTCAGGAACGTCAACTGCTTCCTCCGGAAGGAGAAGTTCAAATGTCGACATTAGCTTAGGTCCTGTCTGCCCTCGACCCTGGAGACTAGATGGTAGCATTGGACTTGCAGGGTGCTTATTTTCACATACCCGTCCTGCCGGCCCACAGGCATTACCTACGGTTCACTGTAGGCCATGAGCACTTTCAGTTTACTGTGCTTCCCTTTGGCCTTACCTGCACCCCTTGGGTGTTCACGAAAGTGATGGCGGTGGTCGCAGTTCATCTACACAGATCAGGGGTTCCAGTCTTCCCCTATTTTGATGACTGGCTGTTGACGGCGGGCTCGCCCCAGGCTGTCATCTACCACCTCCAGACTATGGCCGACCTCCTGCATTCGCTGGGGTTCACCATCAATGTGCCAAAGTCACACCCGATTCCCTCTCAGAAGCTCCTTTTCATCGGAGCAGTTCTGGACACAGCACAGTTTTGGGCTTATCCTCCTGAGCAACGAGTCCGGGATATTTGGGCTATGATTCCGATCTTTCAGCCTCTATCCCGGGTTTCGGTCAGATTGACCCTGAGGCTACTGGGCCTCTTGTATCCTGCTGGTAGACTATGCCAGGTGGCATATGCGGGCTCTGCAGTGGGACCTGAAGATCCACTGGGCACAGCATCAGGGGAATCTTTCCGATTGCATCCAGATCTCGGAGGGCACTGCACACCAATTGCAGTGGTGGCTAATGAACTAGGATTGGGTCAACGGCAGGTCCCTCTCCCTTCCCCAACCAGAGTTCACAGTGGTGACAGATGCATCACTTCTGGGGTGGGGCAGCTACATGGGGGAGGCGGAGATCAGAGGCCTCTGGACTCGGTCGGAGTCCAGGCTCCACATCAACCTCCTGGAGCTCCAGACGATTTGTCTTGCACTGAAGGCATTCCTTCCTTCTGTCAAAGGAATAGTAGTGCAGGTGTTCATGGACAACACCAACGCTATGTGGTACTGCAACAAACAGGGCGGGGTCGGGTCGTGGACCCTATGTCAAGAGGCTCTTCGCCTTTGGATGTGGCTGGAACATCAGAGCATGTCCCTGGTGGTTCAACACCTGGCAGGTTCTCTGAACGTCAGGGCATACAAACTCAGCTGCCGGTGCATGATGGATCACGAATGGCGTCTTCACTCGGAGGTGGTGCAAGGTCTCTTTCAGCAGTGGGGAGAGCCTTGGTTAGATCTATTCGCCACTGAAGAGAACGCGCAATGTCAGCAGTTCTGCACCTTGGAGTTTCCAAGGCGGCACTCGCTAGGCGACGCTTTTTGTCGCGACTGGAGTTGTGGTCTTCTATACGTCTTTCCGCCTATCCCACTTCTGCCCAGAGTGCTGAAGAAGATCAGGCGCGGCCGGGCCCAATTCATCCTTGTGGCTCCGGATTAGGCATGAAGAGTCTGGTATCCCAAGCTGTTGCACATGGCCATCAATCCTCCGATCAGACTGCCTCTTCGGGAGGATCTTCTGTCGCAGCAACAGGGGACGGTCCTCCACCCGAACCTGTCCAGCCTCCACCTCCTTGCGTGGAAATTGAGCGGCGACAGGTGACAGCTTTCGACCTTCCTCCCGAAGTCTGAAATGTTATCTTCGCAGCCAGACGTCCCTCCACCAAAACAGTATACGCCTGTAGATGAAACAAATTTGTGCCATGGTGCGCAGCAAATGCTGTGGATCCCCTTTCTGACCCTCTTTCAGAGGTTCTCCTCTTCATTCTTTCCTTGGCCCAGCAGGGCTCTGCTCTGGGCACTCTCAAAGGCTATCTTTCGGCCATTTTGGCCGTTATTCGCCTTCCACATCAACCTTCTCTTTTCACGTCCCCTATTGTATATCGTTTCCTTAAGGGCATTACTCACTTGTTTCCTCTTATTCCTTCCATAATGCCCCAGTGGGACTTGAACTTGGTTCTGACCTACCCTATGTGCGCTCCTTTCGAGCTGCTAGATAACTGTCCTCTCATACATTTGACACTCAAAACTGCCTTTTTGGTTGCCATCACCTCTGCTCACAGTGTGAGTGAGTTCAGGCTCTTTCTTCCAAACCTCCTTTCCTGGCTGTTCATCCGGACAAGGTTGTCCTTCGCACTAGGCCTTCCTTTCTTCCTAAAGTGGTTACCTCTTTCCATATCGGACAGACCATCACTTTGCCCACCTTCTTCCCGCCCACGCATCCTTCTAAAGAGGAGGAGAGGCTCCACCGTCTGGAATCAAAACGTGCACTTTCATTCTATCTGGATCACACAAAAACAATTCCTGGTGGATGACCAGCTCTTTGTTGGCTATGTGGGCGCCAAGAAAGGTCGGGCCCTGCAAAAGCGGACCATCTCTCGATGGATCGTTGTTTGCATCAAAATATGTTATTCCTTCGCGAACAAGGAACCTCTAGTAGGGCTGCGCGCCCATTCCACCAGGGTGACGGCTGCCACTTCTGCTTTGGGACGTGGAGTTCCCGTTCATGACATTTGCCAGGCAGTCACATGGGCTTCATTGCACACGTTCACCAGACATTACTGCCTGGATGGCCAAGTCCAGAGAGACGATTTCTTTGGCCATTCAGTTCTCTTGGACTTTCTGGTGTGAACTTAGTTCGCAGATCCACCTCCGGGGTTGCTATTGCTGGGGTATCTATTCTAAAGTGAGGAAAACATAACAAATAGTCTCTTTCAGATGAAAAAGTTACATACCTTCAGTAACTATGTAAGTCTGTAAGAGATATATATTAGTTATGAATTCCTCACCGCCCCACCCATCCTCCCCGTTCTGCGAACTGACCTCTAGGGTAAGGGACTCCCTTTCAGGGCCCTAGTTTAGTGCACCAGTGGTCAGTGTCTTGCATGGTCCTACGCCTCTGGCGTGGAATGTCGTGTAAAGAACTGACGTCAGCGCCCAGGGGCGGTGTCTAAGTAGAAACCCCAACGTCATTCCAGCGAGCACAACGCCTACGACGGACGCGGAGTCGACCGATGCCACCTACAGACACGCAGGGGTACTGGTGAAGAAAAATTCTCCGGATCAAGTCTGACGCCTGGGGATAATTGTAAGGTGAGGAATCCATAACTAATATATGTCTCTTACAGATATATCATTACCGGAGGTAGGTTCTTTAAGCATATAGTAAAGGGAATGGGAGGAAAATGTAAAATGCCAGGCTTAGTAGGTGAAATAATCTTTTAATTTTAACCTCTAGCCTGTATAGTTTAAAATATGGGAACCGTTGGGGAATCCGTGAACCCTAGTTCCCCTGGTCAACGTGTTTCTAGCCCTACCCCAAGGGTATCCTTCAGGACCAAAAAGGATACTCCCTGATACCACTCTTAAGTTCTCTCTTAATAAGGACAAATACACTGTAATAAAAAATATAGTAAAATACATACAGCACCGAATGGTGTTTGTATCAGTATATTCTGTTGAAACACTGTATGGGAAAGAAAACGAAAATAAGGTAGTCATGGTATTCAGATTAAACGTACAATTACATGCCATTATCACTCCGTGAGAAAAAGCACAATATATATCTCTTAATGGAGGTGCCAAACGTCTAGTGTACCCAAAGCAAATTTGTACTGGATGAATAAAAACGTGGGGAATACACATACAAACAGAAAACATTTTGTTTAGTTTCACTGAGCATACATATCTGTTGCTGCTAACGGGCATCATGAGACCATACTGGGGGAAAGGGACGCCTGTAGTCAAACTCTACGTGAAGGAAAAAAACAGAGGGAAATATGCCCTAAAGAAAGTCATTGAGCAGTAGTCCGCGCTGAACGCCACCGACCAGTTTGACATAAATCCTTGGTTTCAGTTGGGAGATGGCTATGCCGTGCTTTCTGTGTCAAGGCTATTCCCTTGCTGAGAGTGATGCCCGCCCGTGGCTACATAGGTGCATCTACTGTGCTACTGCAGGCATTTTTGATGGAGCCGCAGTGGTGGAACGTCAGCATCCTCATGTCAGGGAAACACTAAGACACGGATTACACAAGATGGCCGCTGTCAAAAATATCCACTGCCTGGTTTGAAAAAAGACTGGTGTTGCCAGATATCGGAAAAGTGGAGGGTGGTTATGAATATAGAAAATTATAAAATTTTGATTGGAATGTTGCTATTGAGAATTCATGAAGAGACTAAAGAATAGTGCAATTAGTTACATGAAAGATATGCAACTGTAAAAAAGGGATAAAAATGGGAAATAAAGAAAATTTCAAAAATTATAACATTTTGATTGGAGAGTTGCTTTTGAGAAATGGTGAAGAGACTAAAGAAGTTAAAATTAGAGGCACATGGGTTACAAGAATAATATGTATCTGTGAAGAGGGATAAAAAAGAGGAATTAAAAATAAGTGTATACAGGGGTTGGTTACTTGATAAACTGGTCCTATGAAATGTTTTCATTCACTCCGTGGAGGTGTGTTTTTAAACGGAACACCCACCGTTGCTCTTTCTCAAAGAGTTGCGATTCGTGATTTACTCTCTCTAAGATTACCCAACAGAAATCATTCACGGTGTGTTCCAATTCCATGTAATGTGACAACATTTTTGTAGTAGCTCATATACACCTCAAGTCACTTTGGTGTTCCCCTATTCTTATTTTCACTTTTCTGCTGGTCATACTAATGTAACGTGGGTTGCATGGGCAAGTGTGTGTGTGTATGTATATATATAGAGATAGAAATAGATATATATATATATATATGGAAATATATATGTTTTTCGCGGTTGTGTGTGAACCGACGTGTCTCAGAGGCTCTTTTGTGTGAGAACTTGGATCTAAGGAACTGAAGAGTACCACTGTTCATATTTTGCCAATGTTTGGAGATGATCTTACTTATTTGGTTTGATTCCAAGCTGTAGGTGGTGATACATATTGGTCGCCGTTCTTGTTCCTTTTGAGGCGATTCCAACTGTAGGGCTTCTCTGTGGTTGTTCTTTGCCCGTTTCATAGCTCTTGCAATTATTTTATGAGGATAATTTCTAGCTTCCAGTTTTAGTGATAGTATCTACTTTTTTTCTGTAGTTGTGAAGGGTAGAACAGTTCCGTCTTAGCCTGAGGAACTGACCAAAAGGTAAGTTCTCTTTTAAGTGTCTTGGATGGAAGCTATCAAACATGAGAAGGCGGTTCTTCGCTGTTAGTTTTATGTGGGTTGTGGTTCTCAGTGTTCCCTCGTCTGCAATAATGTTTAGGTCAAGGAAGACTAGTTCTGTTCTGGAGATGGTATGTCTGAATTTCAGGAAGGCGTTCTGGCCATTGAGCCATTTGATGAAATCATGAGCACTTGGCTCATCTCCATTCCAAATTATCAGGATGTCATCAATGTAACGTTTCCATATTTTGATACTGAGAAAAAAAGGATTGGGGGCTTAAGAATTTTGTGTTTCTCAAGGTGATGTACATAAAGTCCGGCTATACTAGGAGCAAAGGTGCTGCCCATGCTGGTCTCATGTTTCTGTAGATATAAGGTTTCTTCATACCTGGAAAATATTGGAGGTGAGGGCCTATTTACAGCATTCCATGATGACGTTTCTGTGGGTCAGGAAATCCCAGTCGACCTCAAATAATACATTCTCGATGATGTTGAGAGTTTCGTTGTGTGGGAGGCTTGTATAGAAGCTCTCGATGTCCAGGTCTATCAATAGTTAGTTGGTGGGAGCAAAAGTCCTGTTATTTAGAAGCCTCAGGGCATCCTTTGTGTCGTTCAGGTAAGTATCAGTCTTCTATACAATCGGCCGGAGGAAGGCATTCGCAAATTTTGAAAGGGGTTTTAGAATTGAGCCAAACCCTGATACAATGGGACGTCCTGGGGGTGAAGCCAGGATTTTATGTATTTTTGGGATAGTGAAAAATAAGGGATGACTGGAGATTTATTGATTAGGAAATATCCTTCCTGACGTGAGATCCAGCTGTGTGCTGTCGCTCCCTCTGTCATGGTGAGGATATGAATCCTCAGCAATTCTGTTGGGTCCTTGTGTAGTTATTCATAGTTCCTGGTGTCACTTAGTAGGTGGAGACATTCATTCTGGCACGCCTCTGTATTTTGTAATACTACCACTCCTCCTTTGTCAGCTGGTTTTATCACAATATTTTTATCTGTGGTTGATTCTTTGGTGGCTTGTTTTTGTTGCTTGGTGGTGGTAAGCAATATTTTTATTGTGCCCGGATTGATCTCACCAGTGTCTTTCAGAACTGCCTTTTAAAATGCCAATGTTTCTATTGGAATGGCTGACGTGGGGGCGGGGGGATGAAAGTTAATTTTGGTCGCAAACCTGAATCTCCTTGTCTGTCTGTATCAATTGGTTTCTCCATGAAAAAGGCTTGCAGTTTTCGTTTTCTGATGAACTCGTTTATTTCACAAATTAGTTTGAATTTATCCAAATTGGCCGTGGGGACAAAACCAAAACCTTTTTCCAGGACCTGTGATTGAGGTAAGGTGAGAGCTCGTGCAGTGAGATTCACTATTCGACAGGCCGGTTGCTTGGTCCCGGTTGGATGTTAATTGTATCGGTGAAGGGTTTAGATTAAGGACAGGAAGAAATGGCGATCTGGCATGTACGCTAGGAGTGTAGGATGAGGTTGAATTTGCACGGTGCTAACAGGTCAGGGGGAACAAACCCAAACAAAACAACCCCTGCAAATGTGTAGGTGAAGACCTACACAATAAATATAGAACAAAGTCCTGTGCACACGTATAAGGATAGTGGTTTTAGTGTTAAAACCAAAGTTAAATAATTCTTCTTGCTGAAATTATGTAGGTCGACATCAGGAGTATCTTAAATGGGGATTTTTATATCAATCCAGATCGCAGAAAGAACAAACCAGCCGACATGTGTTTCGTCACAACGTGGTACAATTGTGATTCTTCAGGGCTGGGAAGGACACAAAACAACAAAATAAAAGAAAACCACTCAGGTGAACACCTCAGATAACGTGGAAACCCTATGCTATGAAAAGTACCCAAAATAGGTGACTTCACACTACATAGAGACCCAAAAAATTGTGGAATGGTGGTAAGGACAGCAAACAATAACCATTGATGGCAGCGCACAAGTGTGTCAATCTAAAAGAAGACAAAAGATACCTTGCAAAAACTAAGTCTGATAAGCATATATATAACATTGGAAATGAGGTCATAAGTAACAACCAAGTATGTGTGAATGGTACTCCTCCCCACATGCCGTTGTTATACATCATTCCCGGCTAGATAATACTCACTTCCGGTTTCCATACCGGAAGATCGCTTCATGCTCTAGTTTCCCGCCCCCTTTTCTCTTTTTATACGCTTCCGGCTTCGTTTGTACGCTTCCATTACTCTGGATAGGACATCGTGAATCCTACACATTCTGGAGCGACTTGTTCCTGTTCTTCGGCCCACTGGACTCGGATCTTCTTCCTTGTCTTGCCTCTCTGACGTCCGTGGAGTGATCCTAAAAGGGTCTGATAATTGTTGAAAGGACTAGAGAAGCCATAGAGTGTGTTCCAACCTTGGAAGTAGCAATTGAGTGTAACTCCCTTTACTTCTTTAAGCTGAAGAAGGGTAGAGCCCTCGTCCTATTTTGGATCTTTGCCCTCTCAGTGCCTTCCTGTGAAAGGACAAATTTAAGATGATTACCAGTCCAGTTCCTGTCTGACCTAGAACCCTGGGACTGTATGGTGGCATTTCCATAGTCCCATCCTGCAGGCCCACATGCGCAACCAGCTGTTCACAGTGGGCCAGGAACATTTTCAGTTCGCTGTTCTACCTTCTGGCATCAACAGTGCCCCACAGGTGCTCACAAAAGTAATGGAGGTGGTTCCAACTCACCTTCAGTGGCCAAGGGTATCATTCCTCTACTACCTCGATGATTGGCTGCACAAGGTGGGGTCATCAACCACATCCAGATGATGGCGAACCTCCTAACATCATTTGGGTTCTCAACATTCAGAAATCACAGTTGACTCCTTCGCAGATTCTATTCTAGATACAATACAGTTGTGTGCCTTTCCCCCCAGAGCGGAGAGTGCTTAACATTCAGACTTTGATCCCAGTGTTTCAGCCTCGGTCCTGGATCTCAGTGTAGATAACTCTGAGGCTCATGGGATTGTTGGGTTCCTGAATCCTGCTGGCTGAACATTCCAAGTGGCACATGCTGAGTCTGCAGTGGGACCTCAAATTCCTGTGGGCACAGCATCAAGGGAAATTGTTGGATTGTTTCCAGATTTCAGAGGAGACTGCCAAATACCTGCAGTGGTAGCTACTGAAACGCGATTGGGTCAGTGGTAGACTCCTCTCCGTACTCCACCCACAGTGTGCGGTGGTCATGGATGCATCACTACTGGGCTAGGGAGGCAATTTGTAAGAAGTGGAGATCGGAGGACTCTGGTCTCCAGCAGAGGCTCAACACCTCATAAATGTGTTGGAGTTGAGGGTGATTTGCTTGGCATTGGAGGCCTTCCTGCTGACCATCCAAGGAAGGCTGCTGCAGGTGTTCACAGACAACACCATGCTGTGTGGTACTGCAACGAGTAGGGTGGGTTGTTGTTCTTGAACCCTGTATCAAGAGGCTCAGTGCCAGTGGAAGTGGCTGGGCAGCCAAGGAATTTTTCTAATTGTAAACCGCCTTGTGGAATCTCTAAATGCCAGAGCGGAATAACTGAACTGCAGATGCTTAGCTGCTCACAAATGACAGTTGCACCCAGAGTTGGCATAGGGCATCTTCCGTCAGTGGAGGGAACCCTGACTCTATCATTTCTTCACTTTTAAGACTGCCCAATGTTAGCTCTGACGCCCCCTATATGTTTTCTCGCCGCTGCCTGTGCTGCCCAAAGTTCTGAAGAAAGTCAGGAACGAACAAGCCCTAGTCATGGTTAGTGGCACCAGATTGGGAACTCCTGGGAATGAGCATCATTCCTGCTATCAAGCTGCTGTTTCAGGGGGATCTTCTGTTGCAGCAGCAGGGCTGGGTACTGCACCCAGACCTGCACAGTTTGTATTTTCATGCTTAGAGATTGTTTAGCTATAGTTGACCTCCTTCAGCCTTCCTCCTGAGGTTGTTGATGTCATCTTAGCAGTGAGGCATCCTTCCAAAACATACTTGCATGCCAGTCGTTGGGGTGAATGTGTGGCTTAGTATTACACCTGACAAACTGACCCACTAGAAGCAAAGCTGTGTGCTATTTTATTGTTTACTTTGTCCCTGGCCCTTCAAGGACATGCTTTAGACACTGTTAGGCTAGTTATCAGCTCTTTCCTCTTCTTTATTGTTGTCAGAGCAGCTTTTTTATTTAAATTACGTTTTGTGATCAGATTTTTGAAAGGTTTGCAGTGTTTCTTTTCACCAAACCCTTTGTGACTCCACAGAGGGACTTGAACTTAGTATTCACTTTTTTGTTGTGCATCCTTTTTGAACCGCTGCACAGTTGCCCATAGGGGCTCTTGACATTGCTACAGCCAGGTTATTGGGCCTTTCCATGGCCCCTCCCCACCCTCAATCCGCCTTTCTCTCTTTTTGTGGCACAGAAGGGGTTTCCAGTCACATCTATACCCTCCCAGCTACCACTGCGCTCAAGCTTCCCAGCCTCTGCGCGGCTGAGGTTCCCACAGTCCCCATCAGTCGGGTAGCCAGAGGTCTCTCCACCACCCCTCGGCATCCTCCAAGCCCTAATAGTCTGCCCTCTTACCATCATTGGCACCCCATTGGAGGTCTGTATTATCAGGCTGATAAGTTCTCCCTCCCCTTCGTCATTACCCCTCCACCCATTCAACCTGCTTGCGACAGTCTGAGGGAGGACCATCTTTCCTTGCTTCACTATAAAGTAGTGATTCTCTTGGCCATCGAGAGGGTGCCAATGCCAGAAATAGGTTATACTTACTTTTCCAGCTACTTCTTGGTGCCCAAGAAAGATGGAGGCCTTTGTCCTATCCGCGACTTGCTTCCTCTCAATTTCTTCCTCAAGAAGGAAAGGTTCAAAATGCTCACGCTAGCTCAAGTCCTGTCTGGTCTGTGGAAATTGTAATTCAATTATCAAAGGCAACAGAATCTCACATCCCCATAAAGGATACCCAATCAGATTGATGGTCACTGCTACCTGCAACACACAAAATGTGATTTACATGCTGAAATGTCCTTGTGGACTTGTCTACGTCGGGAAAACAGAGAGAAAACTACGTATCAGACTTAACGAACATAAAAGTAATATACGTACTTCACAGATAAGATCACCAATTGCAAATCATTTTCATCTCTTCCAACATAACATTTGTCAACTCCGTTTTCTTATTCTAGAACAAGTACCATTGATCAAAGGACGCAATAACACTCAATTTCTGCTACAACGTGAAGTATTCTGGATCAACAAATTGGATTGAATTCACCCGAAAGGGCTTAACGAACGTTATGATCTAGGCTGTTTTTTGTAAACATCCACTGATTACATTACAGTATTGTTAACATTCTCTTATGTTTTTTATGTTTAACCTGATGGGTTCATTCCCTATAGACCTGTGCTCCTATAACCTTATGTCCCCTGATGTGATAAGAAGAGCAGTTTCCACTGTGTATACCAGCCACACATATTTGATTTTTTACACTGGACTTATCACAAGTTATTACACACCTTTTCTCTCCTAACACTATGGCTATTGCTCTTTTTCGCTTCTTATACATGTGATTTCTGGCATTTCTTATACACTTTTGGATACAGCTTTATTTCATGGATCTATCCCCACGATTACATTACATGCGCTAAGCCCGTTGAACTACTATCTCTTCTTTTTTTCCGCCGCTCCTTTACACTCTCCATGTACACTATCATTCGTATTACGAGCCTGCTTTCTTCGCAGTCCGCATGGGCGTTCCCTTTCACTTCCGTATCCCTTTCACTTCCGTATACACACGTTTACTCAGCTACACGCGCTTTACATTCGGCTCGTTTCACTGCACGGTGATTGGATCGTAGTCTCTCTTGACGCTTCCCTTTCCTCTTAAGCTACCCGCACACTGATTGGTTTCAATTTTTTTACGTTAGTACTCACCATTGGTTGATGGGTTTCCAACCCCATTTGATTCGCTACGGCTAGTATCGAACACACTTAAAAGCTAGACGTTTTGAGCATTCCCTAACATGCCGCAAACCCTTCTCAATCTACAGAGCTCACCGACCTGTTCACCTTTCGTCACGTAAGTGTTTGACTCCGCATTTCGCATTCCTTATAGTCTTCCGACTCACCTCGTCTCACCGGTGGTGTTTTCCGTATCCTAGCTTGCTTAATTAACTTCTCAGATTCTTTTTTTTTTTTTTTTTTTTTTGAAACAGTTTATTACAAGACTCAAAAATATACAAATATGGGCCTACAACCTTCCGGCCGGCCGCTAGCAACAAAAGGAGCATACGATATACATTTATAAAACACATGGTGCTGCGGATGAGCATGAACAGGAGTTAACATCGTTGAGAGCCACACCATCCAGACCCCACTATACGGTTCCATTTTAAACTTAAAGAACAACAAATACACACAAACCCACAAGGCAATCCTCAATCGGAAATAGCAACACGTGCTCCCCTAGAGGGGGGATCCTAGCCATCCATAGGAATCTCAAGAGGGGGGAGAGATCAAAACTAGGGCTGGGTAAACCCAATGCCCGGTACCGGGGGGATGAGTTGGCTAAGGGGACGGGGCCGGCGACGGATCGGGCAATGACGGCGGATCACAGATTCCCCCGCGGTAGGCGTTCCAGGGGCCCCATACTTTCACCCATGTCCCAGGCTTACCTCTCGCCACATACACCACCTTTTCCCGAAACATGCACCAATCCATATGTTCCTTCCAGGCCGAGACAGTCGGGGGCCTCTGGGATCCCCACAGTTGAGCAATATCACGCTTGGCAACCATATACCCCAGAGTCACCCACCACGTCTGCGGCACCGAGTAATCGGTAGGTTCCCACACATTCAACAGGCATCTCCTCGCTTCGGGCAACAGCGCCACATGCGTAACCACTCGCAGCACCTCATGCACACCACGCCAGAACCCCTCCACCTCCGGGCATTCCCACAAGATATGCAGAAAAGTCCCCAACGCACCACACCCACGTTTACACAAACCGTCCTCAGCATAGCCCATACGCAGGAGCTTTGGCCCGGTCATGTAGACCCTGTGGAGTATCTTGAGCTGGACGAAACGAAGGCGAGCTGGTATGGCCACCTCTTTCGGGGAGGCCACCGCAGAGATCCAGTCCTCGTCGTCCAGCTCCAGCCCATCGGCTTCCCAAGCCTCACGAAGGGCCGTCAACAAGCCTGAGCGGTCGTTGATCAGTTTTTTGTAGATCAGTGAGATCGTGCTGTCCGGGATGTGTCCATCCAGCACTCTATCCTCCAGGGGGGAACACTCCGGGATGGAGGCAACGTCCGGAAAGACGGAGCCCAGTGCATGACGGACCTGCAAATACCGAAAGTACTCGCTGCCCTGTAACTGAAATTCCGTCTGCAGCATCTCAAACGTTTTAAATCCTCCCTTCGTCCAGAGATCCCCCACTTTGCTAATGCCTATCATGTCCCACTTCTCAAAGCCCTTCGAGGTCCACAAGGAGCCCAACCGCTCAGACGCGTATAGTGGTGACGCCCGGGTCAAACGGTCCTTCCACCCCATAGCTGCATTGGCCGCGTGCCACACTCGCACCATGACACGCGTGGGGCCCGTTAAGCGAGCGTCGGGCGCGCTGGAGTAGAGCGCTCGATTATGGTCACCACCTGGAAGTAGCATCCTATCAATTTCAAATGCCGGGTTTAAGGCGGGCCCATATAGGCCCTGATTAATCGCAGCTAGCTGGGAGGCCCAATAGTACCGTTTAATATCCGGGAGGGCAATCCCCCCGTCATACCATGGGAGCGTCAGCTTCGCCAGGGCAATACGTGGCCTCCCGTCCCAGAACAGGCGGCGTTGCAAACTCTCCACCTCGCGGAAGTAGCGCGCTGGGACGAGGTCCATAGTGTTCTGCAACGCGTACAGGAAACGCGGCAGCGACATCATTTTAAACAATGCCGCCCGGCCGAGCGGCGAAAGCGGCAAGCGCCGCCAGCGCGCGACATCCTCTTTCAGACGCTGGAGGGGGGGAAGCAAGTTCCGATCATACCGGGCCTCCGGGTCCAGAGTAATGAAGACACCCAGGTACATGAATCCCTGCGGGGCGACCTGGATCGGACAGCCCCGCGGGAGGATAGGAGCCTCCCCGGAGAGAACATACACACACGATTTAGCCCAGTTGATGACAAGACCGGAGTTACGACCGAATGAGTGCAAGACATCAACCAGTACTATGAGTGATTTACGTGGGGAAGCTAGGTACAAGAGGATGTCATCAGCGTATAGGGATACGCGGTCTTCATACTCGGGGGTCCAGCGGAGACCACGGATGGAAGGCTCCCACTGCAGCCACTCCGCCAGGGGCTCCAAGGCAAGTGCAAAGAGGAGCGGCGATAAGGGGCAGCCATGCCGTGTGCCCCGGCCCAGCTCGAACAGAGCCGATACCCTTCCGTTCACCACCACCTGCGCCAATGGGCCCGAATACAGCAATTTGACCCAACTGATGAACCCCGGGCCAAATCCAAACTTCGCAAGCATCGCCCAGATGTATGGCCATTCAAGCGTGTAAAACGCCATGGTGGCGTCTAAGGACGCCAAAATGGCCGGCTCCCGTATAAACGGGACACGTGCGAGCACACCGTGCAAACGCCGCAAATTAAGGGCTGTGTTGCGATGGGGAATAAAGCCGGACTGGTCCTGATGAACCAAATCACCCACCACGCCGACCAGCCGATTGGCCAGTACCTTGGCGAGAATCTTGGGCTCCGCATTCAGTAGCGAAATGGGCCGATAGGATGTAACCCGGTCCCGAGGTCTCCCCTCCTTGTGGATGACCACGATTGTAACCAGACGCTGGTCCAGCAGGAGGGAGCCCACCGAGTGTGCCGCCAGGAACATAGCCCGGAGGTGGGGCGCCAGCGTATCCGGTCGCAACTTGTACAACTCGATAGTTAGACCATTCGGACCCATGGCCTTGCCGGAAGCGACCGAGCGTATGGCGAGGGCGATTTCGTCGGAGGTGGGAGCTGCGTCCAGTGACACCCTGTCATCCCCGGAAAGGGACGGCAGCGCGATATCCCTGAGCAGGGCACAGGAATCCTCTTCCGAGCAGGGAGACACCGGGGAGTACACCCCACGGAAATAATCCGCGAAACAGGAGACGATTTCTTCTGGCTCAGTTACACACACACCATCCGTTTTCTCAATCAGCGGGACCACACGATTCGCTCTCTCTTTTTTGTCCAACCACGCTATCAGTTTACCAGCCTTATCACCCACATCATACAGTCGCCCCTGTTGCTCTCTACTGAGGCCCCTGGCTGCCTCCGTGACGAGGGCCCTATAGGCCGCTTGCTTGAGTTGGAGAACATGTAATGCGGCATCCGTCACCCCACCTTCTAGATTACCCTCCAACTCGGCTATTTCAGCCTCCATCCGGGTCACCTCCTCCCGCTCGCGCCTCCGGGCGTGGGAAATAAGGGATAGGGCCTCCCCTCGAAGTACTGTCTTGAAGGCCTCCCACAGTGGTACAGCCGAAGGCACGGACCCCACATTCTCATCAAAATATCGCTGAAGGGATTTAATCAATGCAGCGCGAATGGTGGGGTCGCGCAGGTACCAAGGATTGATGGGGACCACCCTACCCTCACCCTTCGGAAAGACATCAAAGTGTAGTAGGAGCGGGGAGTGGTCCGAAATACCCCGTGGCAAATGGCGCACCTCTCCCACCCTCCCAACATAGGCCGCCGGGACAAGGACATAGTCTAGTCGTGAGAGACTACCATGGGCTCCCGAGTGGAAAGTGTACTGCAGCTGCGTGGGGTGTTTTAAACGCCAGCAGTCCACTAATCCAAATGTATCCAAGAGGCCGGATAGCCACGCCTGTGCCCGGGGGAGGTCCCTAGGGGGGTGACGATCCACAGTCCCAGATACCACCGCATTGAAATCCCCCCCCACAACTAAAAGCCCCCCCGGAAGGCCAAGGAGAAGGCGCCCCAGGTCTGCAAAGGTGGTCGACTGCAGCCCCGGTGGGATGTATACTGACACAAAGACAACCACTTTGCCCTCCAGTCTTCCCACCAAGACCGTGTAACGTCCCCTGTCGTCGTGGAGCACCTCATCAATCTCCAACGGGAGCGAGTTCTTAACCATGATGCCCACACCCCTTGAGCCAGAAGTGAAGCCCGAGTGGGCCACTAGGCGATAGCCACGCCGATTCATGGCGCAGAAGGAGTTGCCAATGAGGTGTGTCTCCTGCAGAAAGACTACATCGGGCGAGATTCGCTTCAAAAACTGCACCCCTGCATGAGCCCAAACAGCCCCCCCAACGTGCAGTGTGCCTGTCGCCCCATATATAGTTAAACTAACTAGACCCCCTAGAGGAGGAGGGAGAACCCCCAATAGACCCAACACAACCTCCATAGGAGGGGAACTTACAAAGACTGACGCAGAATCGAAAGTGGCATCATTTTCGTCCAGAGTGAGGCCCAATATGAAACCCTCAGTCCCGATCCAGCGTGCCGTCTCGCCCCGCCGTCCCCCCCCCCCCCCCCCGCCCCCCCGGTCACGGTCCCCGGACAGAGTATCCAGCCAGTCCCCGGCCGCTTCGGGACGATCAAAGAAGTGCGTGCGACCATCCACCTCCACTCGCAGCTTGGCTGGGAAGAGCATGGCGTATTTGAGGTTTAGGTCCCGAAGGCGGCGTTTGACGCCTAGGAAGCTCAGTCTCTGCTTCTGGACCGCTGGGGTGAAATCAGGGTAAAAATTTACCTCCATATTGTCAAGCTTGACCGGTCCATGCAGTCTGGAGGATTGCAGGATAGCGTCTCTGTCCCGAAAATTGAAAATCCGGGCAATGAGCGGTCTCGGAGGGGCTCCGACCTTCGGCCTTCCCCCGGGAACCCTGTGGGCCCTCTCCACAGCGAAGAGTTTACTCAGCCCCCGTGGCTGGAGATGGGTAGCAATCAGGTCCTCCACAAAGAGATCCGCCGCCGCCTCCTCACGTCCCTCGGGCACCCGGATGATGCGGATGTTGTTCCTCCGTGCCCGACTCTCGGAGTCCTCCAGGCGTCGATCCATAAGCGCACTCGCCTGACTAAGCCGGCGCACCTCTGTTTGTAAGGCCGCCACATCTGTCGTAAGGCCCGATGCGGTGTGGGCCAAAGAATCTACTCGGTCGTTGGTTTTGGAAAGATCGGCCCTCACCAGGCCAACATCCACGAGGACCGATTCAATCTTCTGCGCCAGTGTATCGAACCGCTGGCCCACCGAGGCCTTCATCTCGGCAATGGCGCCCATGACATCTCGAAGTGTCAGATCTGCGGGCAGGTCCGGGGCATCAGGAGGGCTCTCAGGGGACTTGCGCGGTCCATCGGGAGATCCCTTCTGGAGGGTATAGTGGTCCATACTGTTGGCCTGATGAACGGCGCCACGCCGGGTCGATTTGATCTTTGCCCGGTCACCATCTTGTTTCGTGGCCATGGCCACCAGTCTCCCAGTCGCACCAGCCACGTCGTGTAGGGCAGGAAAGCAGGGCCACGAGCTCCGGGGGGGGGCCACCTCAGAGCAGCGGGGTGGATCACAGTCTGCAGGCAGGCAGGGTCTCCTAGCAAGGCCACACCAACACCAAGAGCTCCGCGACCCAACCTCGCAGAGACGGCAAGGGGGGTGCGAAAGCGAAAGTGCGGGGTACGCGAGTCGCCAGGCCCTGCCTGCCGCTGTTGTTCACTTTGTCACTGGATCACCCCACAGCGCAAATCCGGGGTCCGGCGAGGGGAAGGCCGCAAACCTCAAGCGGTGCTCACTCCGGTGTCCGAGGTCCGATTCGGAAGCGGGAAACGGGTGCCACCTCAGCTCAGGTTCACCAACATAGTCCCCTCATCCAGGGCAGGATAATTTAAGGATAATCGTAGGAGGTTGCGGAGGTCCTCGGGAGCCTCGCACCTACGCGGCCATCTTGGTTGCGCGCTAGGCTCCTCCTCCAACTTCTCAGATTCTTGGATCTATTTGGCATACTGTATTTTTTACGGCGCTTAGCACCTTGCATGATCTTTTTATATTTCTTGGATTCCACACGCCTTTCCTGAAGCACATTTCACCCTTCTTATATCAGCATTTTGGGACCATTTCGCTATGTATACTTTTGATAGCCGCACTAACAGTGGCAAACAAGATCGTTTTTTCTGATAATGCACTCACCTTTCATTTCCCAATTTCACTCGGGTTACTTACCCATTTTTTTTCAACATCACACACCTGGTATACACTAATTTTTGTTCCACTTTTGCATGTACAGTTTTGAAGTATTTGTAGAAATCATGAATGTTCTAAGTATGGCTGATTCCTTGTATCCTCTCATTTTAGAGCCGCCCCTGATGATGGGCCAAATTGGCCCGAAATGCATTGGGCTATATTGAGCTACGATGGTGATATATCGAGTTATGATGTGAAATACACTCGTTAGTAACTTTCTTATGTATTGACCCGAAGAAATGTTCACGTGAATGTTCTACAAGAATACATTTTCAACCTTTACCCTCGCAGAATCAATTTTCTTTATTGGAGTGCAATTCGAGTTACACGCTCTCAGCTAGAACGTGACTTTACTTGAGTTTATCCCTACTCAGGGGGATCTACTCGACTGCACCCACGAATCAGATTCACCGGATTACCCTTTTTGAACGCACGAGTGCGCTTTCCCCATCATTCGACCTATATAGGTGCACCACACGTCACTTCTGACGGGGAAGATGCCAATGTACTTCTTTTACAAGTAATTAGTTCATTAGTAACAACATGAGGCAACTAGAAAATGTGACCACAAGGTACCATTATAGATTGCTTCAGCAGACGAGATGCAGTTGCATCATCTCTGATGGACATTTCTACCTGCAGATTCCTCCCTTTTAAATATTCCAAGGTGCAGACAGTATCCAGCAACTTTTTAGTAGCTCTCCTTAGACAGTAGATGGAACCTACTCCGTTTTGAAATCAGACGCGGAGTTGAACTGATGTCACTGCATTCATATAGCATTAAGACCGGCGTTATAGCGGTAGTTTCTTTTTTTTGTGTGCAATCTATAAATATCGAGGATGTGCCTTGAAACATCAATCAATCAATCAGGGTATTGTAAGCGTGCTACTCACCCGTGAGGGTCTCAAGGCGCTGGGGGGGGGGGGGGGGGGGGGGGGGGGTCAGGGGCAGCAGATCTGTTCAGTCGAAGAGCCAGGTCTTGAGAGACCTTAAGATGTTCAGGGAAGGGGGCATGCCTGATGTCTGCCGGGAGCTAGTTCACTGTTTTGGCCGCGATGCGGGAGAAGGATCTTCCACCTGCTCTGGATCTGTGTATGCGTGGGGTTTCGGCCAGTGCGAGGTTGGAAGATCGGAGGTTCCTTTTGGGTACGTGGAAGTTGATTCTTTTGTTGAGGTATTTGGGTCCTATGTTGTGTAGGCATTTGTAGGCGTGGGTGAGGATTGTGAAGGTGACTTTTCTCCACGGGGAGCCAGTGGAGCCTTTGTAGGGGTCGGCTGATGTGTTTGTGCCGGGGGGGGGGGGGGGGTGCCGAGGACAAGTCTGGCGGCGGTGTTTTGTATCGTCTGAAGTTTGCGGAGTAGAGACTTGTTTATGCCGGCGTAGAGCACGTTTCCATAGTCAAGTCTGCTGGTGATTAGTGCGTAGGTGACTGTCTTCCTTGAGTCCGGAGGGATCCATCAAAAGATTGGAGCCCATGTCTTTCTGAGTATGCCAGCGACAAAGGTTAAGACTTATGCATTTCAATATATCCTTTTACTGTGACAATGACGTGTACTAACCTTTATAATCCGCTGTCTTTGGTGTAGCCTGGATGTTCTTCTTTGCTTCTATTTTCTATTATGTGTACCAAACATAAAAACAATAAACCAATGTATTAAAAAATGTTTTTCAAAAGTTGGGCTTGAAGCACTGTTAGTTTGGTGATGGACATATACTCATTATAATCCCCATGAAAGTTGTCTGTGGAATGTTGAATTTAGACATGACACGGCGTTGTGTGATCTCTGTTGCCAAATACACCCAAGAGCCATAACGGAGAGAATAGTCAAACTTTTTATGGCTTGTTCCAAGGAATGCCATTATAGACACCGTGAAAGAGGTTGAGTCTTCCTTTGTGTGCCCGTGTCTAGACAACTAGATCATCAAAGCCAGCTTTACTGCTGTTGGACCTGGAATTTTTTTATCCCAAATCTCAATGCCTATATTTCATTGGGGCGGTACTGAATACAACCAGACTTTAAGCCTTCCCTCCTCCGCAGATGATCCAAAGCATTCAGGATATACTTCCAATGGGAGCTCAATTTTCAGTCCTGTGGGTTGTTCATTAGTTCAATCTGTTTACTTCCTGTAGCATTCTGGTCCCTCTTGCATGCTGGCACATGAGTGCTCTACAGTGGTGCCTCCGCAGACATTGTCCAAACTTCAAGGAGACTTGATAGAAGACATAATGGTTTCCAGGGACAATCTGGTGGAGTTACTCCGGCTAGGTAAAGAGAAAAACCTCATAGGAGGAATACCCTTTCATCCCCCTTCAGAAGTGACCACAGTAGTAACGGATGCCTCCACTTCCCGTTTAGGTGCATATCTTGATGACCTGGAGATGAAAGGATTATGGTCTCCAGAAGAGGAGAGGTTACACATCAGTCTCCTAAAATTGAGGTCTATCGAGTTGGCCATCAATTCCAGGTCAGTCGATTTAGATCTTGACTGATAACACCACTGCCATTTAGTATCTAAACAAGCAAGATGGAGAAGGATCCTAGACTCTCTGTTGAGAAGCTGTGAGGCTGCTGAAATGGGTGCATCAATATGATCTGTGGCTGGTAGCCAACCATTTGGCAGGCTCCTTTAGTACCAGAGTACTATAGCTACACAGATTAGACCCTAGAAGTATGCTAAATGATTACATCAGCCACACTAAGGATCATACTAAGGACTTTAGATCAGATGACCAAATTTGTATTGGGTATGCAGGATCCAGAAAAGGTAACGCAATACAAGAACTCATAATTTCCAGACAGTTTATTATGTGCATCGCGATCTGATACGTCTTAGTTAAGAAAAGACCCACTTGAAGGTATAACAATTCATTCTGCCAGAGCTAAATCGTCTACAACTGTGTTAGTGAGAGAGGTAACAGTAGCAAGAATATGTAGATCTGCTACATATCCTTCCCTACATATTTTTGCCAAGCATTACTGTTCACACTTACAAAGAGATGGACTCTTTGCCCGCTCTGTTTCCTCACTCCCTCCTCTAACAACTTATTGTTTAGGAATCTATTCATAGGTGAGGAATTTGCAGTTAGCGGTATTCATCAGAAGAAAAAGTGTCTTTCCTTCTGTAATTATCTTTATGGTGAATACTTTGTCTGACCACAGCTTCCTCACTATGATAATATAAATGTAACCAAGACAATTCTACAATGCAGCAATATAAAAGTGTTGTTCTTTCTAATTGTCTAGAAAGTCGCAGCAAAAACAGAGTAGAAGTACTGTTATGATGCTGATCTCGAGGCTGTATGAATTCAGTGATGTCATCATGACTCCGTGTCTCACGTCATAATGGAGTCTTCTCAGTCTGCTGGCGACGAAGAGCTATTACAAAAGTGTCTAAATCCAGTCTTGGCTTGGTAGTATACAAAGAGAGGAATCTGCAGGTAGATAAAGTGTCCACCAGAAAGATAATTACTGAAGGTAAGTACCTATTTGTAGCATGTGTAGGCTGCAGATACACATGCTTTGCATACTCCTGCCATCTAGTATTGGGCCTGGACTTTGCAAGTTGTTTTCCTCAAGAAAGCTTTATGATCGGCATCAAGTGAAATTTCACCTCCCCCTCGAGGCATTGCGCAGTCTAAGTCTTTGTTCCTCAGAAAGTTTTTTTCCGCCATCGGGCTCGGACGGATTACGTCCAAGATTTGACACTGCACGCCTACGGGGACAAAGGTAATCACTTGCATTGATTTCTACACCGATGTAGGACTTCCCAAATTACAGTCAATCGTCAAGACGGATCGTGTCTGGGTTATGGAGACAAAGAAATAACTCTTCAGACAGTGTTTTCAGTGCGGAGCCAAGTATGCACGCTCTGACACACATGACGTCTGTAACTTGTGCCTCTCTCTGGAGCACAAACAAAAACAGTGCCCCACTTGTGCATTCTTTAAAAATAAAAAGAATCTTCGATCACGATGGGATCGAGGGTTCACACATAATATGATGCTCGCAGCTGAGGCCGAGTTCAGCCATGGCACACATAGCGAAGCCAGCGCTTGAAGCAAGAGGCGGGACAATAATAGCCAGCCAACACTACACCGCGTCAGAAGTATCTTCTGGGGAAGAACGAGCTTCGGTACAACCCACATCATCGGTGCTGATCACAGACTCTGGAACGAGAACCAAGACGATGCCACGTACTGTGAGTACTACTACCCCCCCATAAAAAGGTTATACATTCGCCACCACCAATAACTTGACAAGATGTGCCACAACCTTTGGGTTCAGGCCGACATCGTGACCAAGACTCGAAACCAAGAAAGGACGAGAGTATTCTCAATCCTGATCGGGTGGCCAGGCATCAAATTGGGGACGGTTCCAAAACTATTACGGCACTGAAGACCACATCAACTCCAACCAAACCTTCAACACCAAGGCATCAATCGGAACGATAAAAGGATTGGCACTGAAGAGCTCCAAGACACAGACATCGCTGCCAAAAAAGCATTCAGAATCAACCGGTACAAAGTCTTAAACTTTGGAACCGAGTTCTGAGAAACCCCGTGGACATTCTGCTAAACAGGAGGAAAACCTAGATTCCAGTAGTTCTACGACACAGAATGTTTCTAAAAGCACAACTGCACACAAGAAACAGAAGACACAAATTACTTAGCCCACTGAAGATCAAGAATTAGTATTTGAAGGACTACAACAGTTCATGCAACAAAAAAGAAAGGAGACTTCAAAAAGAAAGGCAGAAGAGAGACAACGTTCTGAACCTCCACAAAAATTAATAATCCCAAAAAAATAGAGGCACAGTTGCTATAGTTTTTAGTGTACCTGCTTCACCTAACACTCGTTCAACATCTCCACAAGGAGAAGAAAAGGGAGAAATACAGGACATTGATTCCCGGGGTACACACACAAAATGAGGACACACCTGACCCATGGGAAGACTATTATGACATAGACCAACCTGTGCCCACAAAGCATTCTCCCCTTGATGACCCCTACTCCTATCACAGTGTCATACAAAGAGTTACTGAATATCATAAGCTCCCCATGCATTCAACAGGGGAAGAAAGTGACTTTCTGGTTGAAACACTATCATGCACAGAAAGTACTGTTCAATATTTTCCCATGATTGGATCTATCCTGAATGTAGCTAAAGAGGTGTTCAAGGACCCAGTAAAATCAAGAGTCCTAACTCTATGCATTGAAAAGAAATTCAAAGCCTCACCAAACAACCCAATATATATTCGAGGTCATCCTCCTGCAGATTCACTTGTTGTCACCACTACCAGGAAGAGAGCTACTGCACAAGGCACTGGAGAAGCACCTCCTCCAGATAAAGAAAGCAAAAGAATAGAGGCAGCAGCAAAAAGAGTTGCTACAGGCCATGCAAACCATTGGAGGATTGCAAACTGTGGGACTCTTCTCACACTACCTGGGACGTGATACAGGAGCTCGTGCAACATCTTCCAGAGGAATACAGGAAGAAGGAGGAAGATCTAGTCAATGAAGGGAAGTAATTTCAAATGCTACATTCAAATGTGCCTTAGATGGAGCTGACACTGCAGCTAGGGACATGAGTACTTCAATTATGCTCAGAAAGCATGCATGGCTACGCATTTCTGGCTTCAAACCTGAGGTACAACAATATATTTCAAATGTGCCTTCTGATGGAGAACATCTATTTGGGCCTGCAGTAGATGATGAACTAAAAAAGATTAAAAAAGACACCAATACTGCAAAGTCAATGGGTGCTTTACAAACCAGTACACACAGAAACAACAGCCCTTTTGTAAGTACCAAGGTAGAGGAGCTGCAAAAACCTCTACCACAGAAAATACTGCCTATCAACGCCACCAGTAGCAATAGCATCAAGAAGGGCATGGTTATTATTGGGGAGGATACGAAAACAACAAAGGTAGAAGAAGAGGCACACCCAGCAAGGGCTCCTCCACCCCAGCAACAAAATTACTTGCTAATACTCCCTTTCCCCCACCCCCGACCGCAAATCACCTGTCTGGGGTAAGGCTACAAGATTCCCATCTATTGTGGCAAAACATTACATCGGACCATTGGGCCTTAGATATTATCAAACAATGATATTGCCTAGAGTTACTCCAACAACCACCAAATATTCCACCAAAAATGCAGGTATTTAATCCACACATCTACACCTGATCAAAGAAGAAGTAAAGACATTACTGCAACAAGGGGCCATCGAGAAAGTCCCATACAAATACCAAAACAAAGGGGCTTACTCTGGTCACTTCCTAATACCAGAAAAAGATGGAACCCTAAGACCCATTCTGGATCTACGGCCACTAAATCGCTACATACTGTTAGAACATGTTTACATGGTCACACTACGAGATGTAATTCAGTTACTTCAAAAAGGCGACTTCATGGCTGCATTAGAACTGAAGGACGCTTGCTTCCATATTTCAATACATTCAGCACACAGAAAGTTTCTGAGATTTGTGGTAAGTGGACATCATTATCAATTCAAAGTAAGGAGTAACAAGAGCCCCACGGGTATTTGCAAAATGTCTAGCAGTAGTAGCAGCAAAACTAAGAAGAGAAAACATTCATGTGTTTCCTTATCTTGATGATTGGCTGATCAAGACTCCAGACAAACACATATGTGTATCAGACACCCAAAATCAATAGATTTACTGTATCATTTGGGTTTCTCAATCAATGTGACGAAATCACATTTCCAACCATCCCAAATTCAACCTTATCTAGGGTCAATTCTCAATACCATTTCGGGGACTGCTTACCCCAGTCCCCAAAGGATTCTCAATCTTCAGAACCAACTGGATCTTTTGCGACCACATCATCAACAACCAGTGAAAACAATAATGAGAGTTTTAGGAATGATGGCTTCTTGTATAGCAATAGTACCTCATTCTCGGCTATACATGAGACCCCACCAGGAGTGTTTAGCATTTCAGTAGTCACAAACTGGAGGATCTAGTGTTGGTTTCATCAAAGGTTCATCAGGCTCTATCATGGTGAGACAATCGGAACATTTTAGCAAGGAGAGCCTTCAAGGATCTAATTCTGCAAATAACTATCACAACGGATGCATCACTTCTGGGATGTGGAGCTCATATGAAGGAAATTGTGGTTCAGGGACACTGGACAACACAACAACAGTTACTACACATCAACATGTTGGAACTATTAGCCATTTTCATGGCTTTCAAAGCTTTTCTCACAAACATACCAGGAAAGACAATCCTACTTCGCACGGACAATATGACTTCCATATATTACATACTAAAACAGGGCCAGTTGGCACATAAAATATGGAAATGGCCAAACAATCACAAGATCCATCTACTAGCACAATACATACCAGGGGCCAGATGTACGACTGGATTTTGCATGCGCAAACGGGTTTGCGACCTGTTTGCGCATGCAAAAATCCTGTGGGCCATGTACTAACACTATTTTGCAAGTCGCAAATAAATTGTGACTTGCAAAATAGTGTTTAGCGACTCGCTATTAGGAAGGGGCGTTCCGTTCCTAATAGTGCCCCCACAAGCCATGTACGAATGTTTTGCAACCACAATTGCGGTTGCAAAACACTCGCAATTTATTGCCGTCTTCAAGAGGGTGGTAATGCAATTGCAAAAGGGAAGGGATCCCTATGGGACCCCTTCCCCTTTGCAAATGCAGGGGAAAATATTTTTTAGGGGCAGGCAGGGGTGCCAGGGACTACTACCTGCCCTTAAAAAATGAAACGAAAATGTTTCTTATTTTTTTTTTTTTAAATACATCTCATTTTCCTCTAAGTGAAACAGGCTGCATTTAAAAGCAATCCCAGATATGGAGGTCGGCTAAGCCCAGCAGGCCACCATACCTGGGAGGGCCAGCCATTCTCAATGGGGTCGCAAATTGCAAGTGCGTCATGAATATTGATGAGGCATGCAATTTGCGACCCCATTGAGAATTGCAAAGAGTGTCTCTGACACTGTTCTACATGTCATTTTGCGAGTCACACATTGAGCGCAATTGAGCGCAATTTGCGACTGACAAAGTAACATGGTCGTACATCTGGCCCAGGAGAGGAGAACACCATGGCAGATGTCCTCAGCAGAACACAGCAGCTGGTGCATGAATGGGAGATACACAGTACATTACTACAAACATAATTCCAAATGAGGGGAATAACCACAAGAGACCTGTTTGCAACAAAGGAAAACGCAAAATGCCAAAGCTTTGCATCCAGGCATCCATTACACAATTGTCAAATACAGTTTTCAATGTGAAAATAGCTTTCCTAGTTGCAATAACATCATTAAGAAGGGTCAGTGAAATACATACTCTCAGCTTTATTTCCAAGTCTTGCATTTACGTACCAACCCCAAATCTTTACCCAAGGTTATTTTACCATTTCATTTCAATAAAACCTTGAAACTGCAGTTATGTTTCCAAAACCACAAACTGTTGCAGAACATTCCTTACACACCTTAAATATTAGAAGGGCACATATATACTCTGTGGAACATACTAAACCCTTCAGAAAAAAAGATACCGACTTTTTGTCTCCTTTACTAATCCAACGAAAGGAAATGCTATATCCGAAGCTGGTATTGCCAGATTGATTGTTAAGTACATTCAAATATGTTCTACAAAAGCAAAAAGAACATTACCACACGCGCCAAGATCTCATTCAACAAGGACAAAAGGAACAACCATGGCTTTTATTGGAAATATCCCGATCAATGATATTTGTAAAGCAGCAACATGGATAAATCCACACACTTTTACAAAACATATTGTGTGGATGTTCAACCAAGACATCAAACTCTTGTTGGACAAACTGTTCATCAAAAATTATTTTAAACAACTGCACCATCTCATCCCTAGAGCCACCACATGGAGAGGTACTGCTTTACAGTCTATGGATAGCATGTATTTCTGCAGCCAACACATGCTACAAATGGATTATGTTACTTACCCTGTAAGCATATATTCGTAGAGTGTAGTGCTGCAGATTAACATACACCCTCCCACCTCCCCAGCAGATATTAGATGGTGACAAAATACCTACAAAGCAGCATGTCTAACAAAAGAACACTTACAAAACAGACTATATCCTCACTCCTTTCATGGCAAAAACAAAATTTGCTGTGGAACAAAGACTTAGACATGCACAATGCTCTGAGGGGGAGGAGTATCGATGCATGACGCCGATCATAAATCTTCGTCGAGAAAAACAACTTGTTAAGTCTGAGTTCTACATTAGATGGCAGGAGTATGCATAGTATGTGAATCTGCAGCATTACACGCGACGAATAGATTCTTACAGGGTAAGCAACATAATCCTTTTTTTTTTGCCTGGTTTGCCAATGCAACAATTTTACAAGGCAGCTTGTGGGTTTGAGTGACATACATTTGTAAAACATTATTACCTATGATTTCATGATACAGCTAAGTCCTTGTTTGGAAGATCATTAGTCCACTATGCTGTTTGATAATCATTTTCTGACCTGCCATAGCAGACCTACATCTCCAGTTACAAAAAGTTAATTCACACTCGCCAGGCTTTCCAGGTACCAACATAAAATACTTACAGTACGCTGACTACACCATACTGCTTAGTCATACTCCAATAGACTTACAATGCCTAATAGATACATTTAATAACTACATTATAGCCATTAGCTTACAAATTAATATAAAGAAAACTAAAATAATATCGATAGGCCACTCTAAATTCGGTATGAGTGAATGGAAAGTAAATGGGTCTGCGATTGAATCCGTTAAAACTTACAAGTATTTATGAATTACATTTGACGATAGAGTATCTTTTAAAAATCATTTTAATATTTTAAGAGCAAAGGCTACATCTCTTACATTTGTTTGTAGAACATTGCGAAATAAGCTTTTATGTCCTAGTCATGAGTACTTGATAAAAACCATGAAGGTAAAGCTCATCCCCTCTTTGGCCTACGTGTCCGTAATCTTTCAAGGTAAAGATTCCAAACTCCTTGACAGCTTGCAAATTAAAGTGTTTAAATCTATTTTTAATATTCTGAAAAATATTGGCCATATCTGAAAGAAACACGTTAGTTAGATTCCTCACCTTAGAATATCCCCAGGCGTCAGGCTGGATCCGGAAAGATTTTTGTAGCAATACCCCTTGCGCGTCGCTAGGTGTCGTCTGCGGCTCCGCGTCCGTCGTTGGCGTCGTGCGCCGGAATGACGTCGTCGGAGTACTTAGAAGCCGCCCTCGCGCGCTGACGTCAGTTCTTCTTTTTTCCGCGCCAGACAGCGCCGATCCGGGAAGAGCTTACCCCTTAGTCAATTTTTGACTAAACTTTTTTGACTCTTTTTGGTCTTCTGTCGACTCGACTCTGGTGCCGGTAGGATGCCTGGGTTTAAAGCCTGTGACTCCTGTCATCGACTGATGTCGGTGACGGACCACCATCGCCGGTGCCTTTACTGCCTGGGGGCCGACCACGACGCGGAGTCGTGCCCCGATCGTCAGGCCTTGACCTCGAAGGCTAGGCGGGAGCGGTCCCGTAAGCTTCTCGAGCTTCGGCACTCGGCTCCGCGCCGCTCACGGTCCCGGTCCAGGAGGAGGTCCAAGGACCGGTCGCGGAGCCGCAGTCACCATCATCGCTCGTCGGGCTCGAAGTCTTCGGGTAAGCAGTGGCGGCTGGTGACATTTGAAAGTGGTGGGGCGTAAAATTATTGGCATACTGCACCGCAGCGAGCGAGCGGAGCGAGCGAGCCCGAACAACCTAAGTGGGGTTCGGGGGAATTTCCCCCCCGAGAAAATTTTGAAAAACGAGTGGACAAATGGTGCATTTTCAAGCAAATTTGAGAAAGCAGGAAGGTTAATAAAGCAATTGTGAAAGTGCAGTTATTACATTAATAAAGAGATGTTAAATAACATAGGTAGCTGCTTATTCAAGCTTTCTTTCACCCCATAGTCCAGCAGGGTCTTGATACAAGACAGATAAGAGAAAAATCAGTGTGGTCCTCGACCAGGAAGACACTCATATTTCGGTGGTAAGAAGTAAAAAGATTTGTCAAATTGAAAACCTGAACTGCAATCCAACAATTATTTTCAAGTACATCTCATCTATGTTCAACAAGCCATGTTTTACCCATGATTGGAATTGTGAATCACCAAATAAACTGAGCCACTGCAATCAAAATCAACCAAAACTGTGGCTCAATATGTAGGCAGAAACAGTATAAAACAGAAACACAGTCTAAATAACTATGAAATTGACACACAAATATTGACCATGCAACTCAAACTCCGAAATTCCAGATCCAATTCACTGCCAAAGCAGGCCTCCCATGTGTCATTTCATGTGTGTTAAGTGCAGTCTACAATGCATGACTTGCCAAAGCAAATTAACATTCTCTCATATTTAAAAATTCCTGTAGCAGACAAAATTTTAAGTTACCCCAAAGCGGGACAAGATTTTACATTCCCCTTCAATGGTCTGTTTCAGTGTCTGATTATAGTAGAGATAACTGTGTACGTATGCTCATACCTATATCTGTCTTACTTCCTATGTCCCTCTTTTTCTCTCTCTAGCTCAACATACCCGTTATGCCCCTCTCTCTTTCTGCCACACTCTCTCATTCTGCCTCTGCTTAGCTCCATCTCTCTCTGTTCCTCTCTTTGTAAAAAGTGCAAAATAAAGTGACAAAGGAAAAGCAAAGCCATTGTGATCAGGAAGTCAAGCTTTGGCCCCACACAGAAGGTAATAGAAAGTAGAGTAGCCAGCAACTCACTCCCCCTTGCACAACCGCCATATTAACAAATAAAGCGCGTGTGACACTAGCACTAAAGTAAAACATCGCGCACAGGACATTTTCCATATCTAGTACCCACAAAACAAGAATGAACGTTAAACATCAAGCGTTGCGAAAGGTGCGGCCGCCATAATTACAGTTAAAAAGCCACATGGCGCACAGGACATTTTTCATATCCAGTGCAGAAAAAAGGAACACTAACTTGGTGAAACCCCCACGATTATAAACTATGCCAAGCAGAAATGTGTGCTTTGAACGCAGCCTCTTTCCCCATCTCAATTTCAATAAAGTTTATTGTTGCGTGCAATATTGGGTAAAACACAAGTTATTTCCCTTAACAATCTCCTTACTACCTGAGCCGAGAAGCCTTCCTGTAAATGCCAGGGTGACGAGGTTCAGGATTCGGGGCTGGGAGGATAGCTGGGGCTTATCTTTATGGCTGCGCATGTAAATAAATGCCATTATGTACCCGACTTATAAACAATGGGCATTGCTGTCTAACTAGCGGAAGAGTGCGCGACTGCTCAGCTCCGCCAGGACGAGTCTAGGATTTAGATAGAACGTGCTCCTTCGTGCATATATATCCTCATCTGTGCAGCAGCTGCCTTAACTCGATGACATTTTATGCTAATCTGTAACTCAGAAGTTGCACACAGACGTGTGCGGCGAACGCGTAACCCAATAAACTGCATACTGACTAGGAAAGTGACCTTACACTATCACCAGCAACACAAAGGTCGAACCCTAAAGCATCTCTCTCGTTCACCGGTGCAAATCAGTGTACAAGGCAGCATTGCTCAACTTTCCGGATCAAAATATATTTGCGTTGGGGTGTTGAGGCAAGCACAGCACCTCCAATCTAATCGGGGCCACAAAAGGGCGGGTAGAGCTCAAACACATATAGGTATTCACATAAACCAAGGTCAACTAGAACATCATAGCCTGGCTTCGTGTAAAATGCTAGCACACAGTAAAACCAGACTCAAACAAAGGGCTCGTGCAATAATACCACAAGTGATAGTCATGCTCATATGATGTGTAATCGCATCGAAATTGCATATTTTGGGGCAAATTTACAAGCCCCTTGCCAGTCGCGGCTCGCGAGGGGAGAAGAGGGGGTGTCGGGAGGGGGCCGGGGGAGGGAGTTTTAAAATAAAATCAATCCGATTCCTACCTGACCAGGTCCGCGCCGCCGGCCTCGGGTCCGTTCTGGCGCCAACAGTGAAACAGCTGCATCACTGCTAGGAAGTACTAGCAAACCCCTCTCAGCCAATCCTGGCGCTGTAGCAGCACCAGGATTGGCTTAGAGCAGGCCAGGGCAGTGTTACGCTTTGCCCGCCTGCCCATTAGGAGACCGAGGTTCGCTCTCCTAATGGGCATGCGCCAGCCTGAGCAGGCACCAGTGCGCATGACTGGGCACGGTGCAAAAATTGCCTACCATCCCCACTCATGCGCACTTGTGCTTGTGCTGCTGCCTGCCCCTGACAATCATGACTGTCAGTCAACATGACGCCAGACCGCCCACCCCCTTCAGACTCTGAAGGGGGTGGGCGGTCCGACGTCATGCTGACTGACAGTCATGATTGTCAGTTCTCCCTCGGAGCCGCTGCAGCTGAACTCAATTTAAATAAACTAAGAGTTTACGGTGCGGGCGGGGGTGGGGGGGCAACGCCCCAACGCCCCCAATGGACGCACCGCCACTGCGGGTAAGTCGAAGCGATCTAAGAAGTCCAAGAGGCGACACCGCTCTTCGGACTTCCCTCGCCGGTCGCGTGACTTGGCCGATGGTCAGGGTGGTCCCACCCCCGCGGCTCCGTTGGAGCCGCAGGAGCCGCGTCCGTCTCCATACCCGCCGGTCCCTGGGACTGACGCGACTCCGGCAGAGGTCAGTGCCTTCCTCTCGGCCATGAGGGGCCTGGCTCCGCCGTCGACGCCTGCCGGCGCGCCTTCGGGCCGCAGGTCCCCGAGGGATCCAGGCCTGGATATCTGCCGGCACCGGTCAACATCCCGACGCCTCCTCCGCCGACACCGGTTCCGCCTCCGGTTCCGTCTCCGGACGACGCCGTTCCCCGGTTTAGCCCCTGTCCGGCGCGGCGCCGCTTGACGCCGCACCCGACGCCGATGGATGAGCGTTTCATCTACAGCCTGGCTCCGATCATTCCTCCTGTTTATCAGGAATCGGATGACGGGGCGACTGGGAGGGGTCTGAGGACCCTATGGCCATACAGGGCCAACTTTCACAGGACTGGGCAGACGAACTGGGGGATGCCAGTGGTCTGGACACTTCCCCGGATGCTGGTTTCATCTCTCCTCCGACTGTGGCCTCGAAGGAAGGTGCAGCTTTTTCAGTGGTGCTGCGCAAGGCGGCCGAAGCCCTAGGGCTTGAGTTGCCTGCTGTGGCCGTGAGGACTAACGTCCTCACAGAGGTGCTTCAACCGTCAGCAAGCTCCACAGAGCCTCTGCTGCAGTTCAATGAGGCCCTCATAGACGTTCTGCAGGGCACTTGGTCCAAGCCCTCCACTGTTCCTCCTGTGGATCGGAACGTGGCCCGGCGCCACCGCCCTGCTCCGGGCGACCCCAGTTTCCTGTCCCAACACCCCACCCCCGAGAGTCTGGTTATCCAGGCCTCCACTTCCCAATCCTCCTTCCCGTCCGCCCCTCCGGATCGGGAATCCAAGAGGCTGGAACAGTTCGGAAAGAAGCTGTTCTCTTCCCTGAGTTTGGGCCTGCGGTCTTTGAACACCGCTTGCCTCTTGGACCGTTTCTCCCACTCTCTGTGGGATACGGAGGAGGACGTGCTGCCCCTGTGTCCAGAGGAGGCCCGGACTTGTCTCTCCCAGGCGCTTGCTGATGGGCGAGATGCAGCACGACATGCCATACGGTGTGGACTAGACACCACGGACTCGCTGGGTAGGGCTTCGGCCAAGTCCTTGGGTCTCTCGGCCCCACGGCCGCAAACTTCTGCCTTTCGCCCCTTTCGTGGCCAAGGAAGGGGCGCCTCCTCACGTCCGCCTAGCCACCGGCTGCAGAACCAACCTGCACGCGGTCGCGGACGTGGATTCCGTCGTGGTGGTACTGGAGGACAACGTGCCGGTCAGTCCACATCCACCCCGACAGCATCCGCCTCAAAGCCCTCCTAGACCGAGCTTTCAGGCCCATTCCACGCCAGTGGGCGGCAGAGTTCGCCATCACCTGCTCCACTGGCGATCCATCACTTCGGACAGGTGGGTGCTGCAAATCGGGGTTACTCCCTCCCCTTCGAGACGACCCCTCCAGCCATGCCACCACAGTGCCACCGAATATCGGAGGATCACTTGAATCTTCTGCGGGAGGAAGTTACGGCCCTCTTGGCCAAAGAGGCCGTCGAGCGCGTTCCTGGTCCAGAAGTAGGCCGTGGTTGCTATTCCCACTACTTTCTGGTTCCCAAGAAGGGCAAAGGGGGCCTACACCCTATCTTGGACCTCAGGAGCGTCAACGCCTTCCTCCGGAAGAAACGGTTCAAGATGCTAACTTTAGCTCAGGTTCTGGCTGCCCTCGACCCTGGAGACTGGATGGTAGCGTTGGAATTGCAGGACGCCTATTTTCACATCCCCGTCCTGCTGGCCCACCGGCGTTACCTGCGGTTCACGGTGGGTCAGGAGCACTTTCAGTTCACCGTGCTCCCCTTCGGCCTCACCAGTGCCCCTCGGGTGTTCACGAAAGTGATGGCGGTGGTCGCAGCTCATCTGTGCAGATCGGGGGTTCCAGTCTTCCTCTATCTCGACGACTGGCTGTTGAAGGCGGGCTCGCCCCAGGAAGTCATCTCCCACCTCCAGACTACGGCCGACCTCCTGCATTTGCTGGGGTTCTCCATCAACGTGCCGAAGTCACACCTGAGAACCTCCCAGAAGCTCCTCTTCAGCGGAGCGGTTCTCGATTCGGTGCAGTTCCGGGCTTATCCTCCGGAACAGCGAGTCCGGGATATTCAGGCTCTGATTCCCATCTTTCGGCCTCTATCCTGGGTTTCGGTCAGGTTGGTGCTGCGGCTTCTGGGGCTGATGGCCTCCTGCATCCTGTTGGTGCATTACGCCAGGTGGCGAATGCGGGCTCTGCAGTGGGACCTGAAGTTTCAGTGGGCCCAGAATCGAGGCAACCTGTCCGACCATGTCTTGATCTCGGAGGGCACTGCGAATCAGTTGCAGTGGTGGCTCACGGACCGCAATTGGGTCAGGGGCCGATGCCTCTCCCTACCCCAACCGGAGCACGTAGTAGTGACGGACGCATCCCTCCTGGGATGGGGGGGCCATATGGGAGAGGCGGAGATCAGAGGCCTCTGGTCTCAACTCTATATCAACTTGTTGGAGCTGAGAGCGATCCGGCTTGCACTGAAAGTCTTCCTTCCCTCTGTCCGGGGAAGTGTTGTGCAGGTGTTCACGGACAACACCACCACCATGTGGTATTGCAACAAACAGGGCGGGGTGGGGTCGTGGACCCTTTGTCAGGAGGCTCTGCGCCTCTGGACATGGCTGGACCACCAGGGCATCATCCTGGTGGTTCAACATCTGGCGGGCTCTCTGAACGCCAGAGCAGACGAACTCAGCCGCCGGTGCATGATGGATCACGAATGGCATCTGAACTCGGACGTGGCGCAAGGTCTCTTTCTGCAGTGGGGAGAGCCTTGGTTAGATCTATTCGCCACCGAAGAGAACGCGCAATGTCAGCAGTTCTGCGCGTTGGAATTTCCAAGGCGGCACTCGCTCCTAGACGCTTTTCGTCGCGAGTGGAGTTGCGGTCTGTTGTACGCCTTTCCGCCTATACCACTTCTGCCCAGAGTGCTGAAGAAGATCAGGCGCGACCGGGCCCAAGTCATCTTAGTGGCTCCGGATTGGGCACGAAGGTACTGGTATCCCGAGCTACTCAGTATGTCAATCGATCCTCCGATACGACTACCTCTTCAGGAGGACCTTCTGTCGCAGCAGCAGGGGACGGTCCTCCACCCGAACCTGTCCAGTCTCCACCTCCATGCGTGGAGATTGAGCGGCGACAGTTGATGCCATTTGACTTGCCTCCTGAAGTCTGTGATGGGATTCTGGCAGCCAGGCGTCCCTCCACAAAATTGGTATACGCCTGCAGGTGGAACATATTTGTGCCATGGTGCACAGCAAAGGCTGTGGATCCCCTTTCTGCCCCTCTTTCTGAGGTTCTACTCTTTCTTCTTTCTTTGGCCCAGCAGGGCCCTGCTCTGGGCACCTTGAAAGGTTATCTTTCTGCAATCTCTGCTTTCTTACGGCTTCCTGATCAGCCTTCTCTTTTCAAGTCCCCTGTTGTTTCGCGTTTTCTTAAAGGCATTACTCACATGTTTCCTCCTGTCCCCTTCGTAATGCCTCAGTGGGATTTGAATCGTGCCTTGACCTTTCTGATGTGCGCTCCCTTTGAGCCCCTTCACAATTGTCCACTTCGTCTTCTGACTCTTAAGACTGCTTTCCTGGTAGTTATCACCTCGGCTAGACGGGTGAGTGAGCTCCAGACTCTGTCATCTAAGCCTCCCTTTCTTTCTGTTCATCCGGACAAGGTTGTCCTCCGGACTCGTCCTTCTTTTCTTCCGAAAGTGGTGACCCCCTTTCACATCGGGCAATCGGTCACTTTGCCCACCTTCTTCCCGCCTCTGCATCCTTCAAAAGAGGAAGAGAGGCTCCACCGTCTGGACCCCAAACGTGCGCTGTCCTTTTATTTGGACCGCACCAGACAGTTCCGGGTGGATGACCAACTTTTTGTTGGATACGTAGGTGTTAAGAAGGGGAGAGCCGTACACAAGCGGACCATCTCACGGTGGGTCGTCTTGTGTATAAAGGTTTGTTACTCCTTGGCGAAAAAGGACCCTCCTGTTGGGCTGAGAGCCCATTCCACCCGGGCCACGGCAGCGACTACTGCCCTGGGACGGGGAGTTCCCTTGCAGGACATCTGTCAGGCGGTGACGTGGGCCTCACTGCACACGTTTGCCAAGCACTATTGCCTGGACAGCCAAGTCCGGAGAGATGGCTTCTTTGGCTGTTCTGTTCTCCAGGACTTTCTGGTGTGATCTTGGTTCGCAGACCCTCCACCGGGGTTGGTATTGCTGGGGTATCTATTCTAAGGTGAGGAATCTAACTAACGTGTTTCTTTCAGATGAACAAGTTACTTACCTTCGGTAACGATGTATCTGTAAGAAACATTAGTTAGTTAGATTCCTCACTGACCCACCCATCCTCCCCGCTCTGCGAACCGACATCTAGGGTTAAGGTCATCCTGTTCAGGGCCCTAGACTTTTTGTCACCAGTGTCAGTCTCTTGCATGGCTCTGCGTTCCTGGCGCGGAAAGCTATGTACAAGAACTGACGTCAGCGCGCGAGGGCGGTGTCTAAGTACTCCGACGTCATTCCGGCGCACGACGCCAACGACGGACGCGGAGCCGCAGACGACGCCTAGCGACGCGCAAGGGGTATTGCTACAAAAATCTTTCCGGATCCAGCCTGACGCCTGGGGATATTCTAAGGTGAGGAATCTAACTAACTAATGTTTCTTACAGATACATAGTTACCGAAGGTAAGTAACTTGTTCGTTAATGTCAGTCTGGAATTTGGCTTGACCAGCCGAACCCTAGTGAGACAATCAGCATTTTAAAAACTTTATATCCCCTGTATTCTTCCAAACCCGGTACTCTAGCAAATAAGTGCTTGCAAGAAATAATGAAATGCGACTATGCAATTGTCTGGAGAAACTGTGTCACTGAGAGTCTTCAGACATTTATTCTTCAGCCTTTTGGCTATTCGGATATAAACAAAACTTCTCTCAAGGGGATACTAAATCGATCAACTAATGTTCTATCATTATTGTTGGACAAGGAGGCTCTTGCAGGGAAAAAGCATGCCTGGTCGGTCATCAATTCATTTAACAAGATAGAGCTTCAACCATATCTATTGACACACCTTCAACAATTTATCAGGGACCAATTCCTTAGGTTAAGATTTTGTAGATATCCAACAAAGGATGGAACCCCAGTTTAGATACAAAGATGGCCATCCAACAGCTGCTTTCTCTGTGGCGCCCCAAATGAAACTCTATTACTCATGGTGTGCATTTGCCCATGCATGCTATAACAGCAGCAAGCCCTGCTGAAACCTGTTTTTAATAATAAGGTAGTGAGAACCTGCCATCAAACTATAATATGTTGTTTTTCCAGGCAATCAGCTTGCTTAACTACCCAATTTGTTACGTTTATTCGCACAATAGATAACATGCTGAACCAGGACTTAAATCCCCCATAGCCTGCCACGCATGCAGGCACATTATTCACTATGTAATAAGCACGTATGACAAATATGTAGGCACTTTACAGATTAGGATACATTTTATACTTGATTGAGTTTGGGTGCAGTAAAGTCTTGTTCGTTCAGAAGCATTTTTAAGAAGATTACTAGGTTATCATAGTTTTAATAGTTTTATTGGATTCATAAATTGGGATTTTTAAAGATGTGAATATGTGGTATTGACTCTTTGAATGGCATGCTATTATATTCAATTTGATATAAAACTTTACTTGGTATAATGTGTATATGCGGTGTCCATGTTTCCAGTACAGCATGTTACTCTCAAAGCATCATAACAGTTGTACCAATACTGCTTTGGGTTTTATGGAATCTTTGCAGCATTTAATATAGCATCCCCTTTGTATATTATTTATATGAATTAATGTGCATATAGCTTCATATCTCTAATTGTAATGATTTTCATTAGTCAGTCAATAAAGCTCTTATTATTACACTGATAGCCATTTTCTCTTGTTATATGAGATCACTCCTTCCAAAACCTTTATTGTTTTTGAAATAATTAATAGAGAATCTGCATTGGAAATCACACACATAAGAATAAAAAGTTGATTCGCCTGCAGATTCCATATTGCTCGCCCATCTCCCCAAAGAGTTCTTCTAGTATTTTGCATGTCTCAGTTGCTGGAAAGGTCCACCAGCTGGATGACACGAGTCTATCACTGCCATTCTTACCCTAGGAAACATCATATTCGGTCATCTCTGCGCAGCGCATAAGTGGAAACTTGAGACTTAAATGATGTGATGTGGCACCAAAAAATGTTTCTGTGGTGCCAAGCTCGCAGATGGACTTTTATAAATTTATAGCTAAAATTCTATAATTTAAACAAGTATCCATCATAACAAACTTCACTGAACGTTTTTAACAGTTTCTTCTTCCCAATAAGAGTTACTCCACCTTCTACTTTATCTTCATCCTTGAGTGACCCAATCCTTTATTTAGTGAAGCCATGAAAGGAGGTGGGCCAGCACTGTGCAGCATGTTAAGGTGGTTGTGTTGCTAGAGGTGCTGGCAGGCATATGGTTTTTTCAGCTTTTCCACTGATGGTTAGTATGTATCTATGGTGAGCAAGATCATTGCACGGTATCGTCACATGATCGTGGGTACGTTTAATTATTGCATGACAGTAAAAACCTTGAAGTAATATGTACGTTACACATTTGTGCTCATGGGTCTGAAATGTGACTGGATCTCTAAAAAAAAAAAAAATTAAAAGTTCTTGACGTGTTTTTGTGTATAATCTGCATTCTTATAGGGCGTTTTCACTTGTGGAGCTAAAGGCAGTTTTGTGTTATTTAACAAAACAAAAGAAAGCGTCGGAGTTTGGTTTTTAAACTATTGGTATTAAATTTGTTCCTGAAATATTCTATATTTATCACGCAGCACTGGTGCTAAAAGTTTGTGTTCCTTTTGATAAACACACGAAAACCACACTGGCTAATTTATTTTCTGAGATTTAAAGAGGTAATCTCTGTTGTAGCTATTGCATTTTACATTTGTTAATGTACGTTATGTCTACTTTTTGTTGCATTCTTTCGCAGCTAATGAAGCAGGAGAGACGCCACTAGACATTGCCAGACGCCTTAAACATACACAGTGTGAAGACTTGGTATGTTTTTTGCTAGTGTTATTTAGATTCTTCTTTAAAATCATCAATAAGGAATTTGAAAGAGTCATTAGTCCATACTTGAAAACTGTTTGTGACTTGCAAACAGATACAGAGGACCCCCATACATACACAGCTAATGCGTGCAGTGCACATTTCCCTTATGTGTCGAACTACATTCGCCTTTGGTGTAAGTTTCCCAAATTCACGTGAGATTTTCCAGCACTTGGAAGTGTTGCCCCTATTCACAAAGTCATTTGCACTGGTCACTCCAGCTAACAGGCTCATTGATTTTTACTAGAGTATTAATCCTTGTAAATCGCAGCAAATGGTTTTAAACTTGTTAAAGGATTTACTTTGCAATGGTTTTCCCGGGGATGGGAGTTCTGAGGAGGGAGTCCCCTGGAAGGTTTTGTAGCACTCACAAACGCACTTGTTTTCAGTATTCATAATCGGTTCCACAACAATTTCACGTCCTGGAAGTGTTTGGAGATTTACTTCTGTTATGGATAGAACTAAATCTGTTTCCTGGGTGGGAATGGGAATGAAACTTAACCAACATTTGCGGGGATGGGGTCGTGGCTTCCTCCACAAGGAAACATACCTTTTCTGAGGAGGAAGAAAAATGTGCAGTTGCCCTAAAGCAGTGTATTCGTTAAGGCACACTTTGTACCTTTATGTGGGTGGAATAGTATTTTCATAGTCGTAAATGTGAATTCACAAAATAATTCCAGTACACCAAACAGACTCCTGGAAAATGAGTGTCCGCTTTTTTTGTGAATCGAGCCATATATTACATATTTAGTCCCTTTTACATACCGTTTCAGTAGTCTGTCTTGATCAATGCTAGTTAATGTACCAGCAGCATAAGAGTGACAACAGCTGTTATTCGGTGACATGTTTTGAATGTTGATCATGATGACTGGATCCAGCCCACCGTTCATTCATCACCAGTCAATTCGTATGAAGAATTACAAACTTGAGAAGCCAATCTGCATGTTACCCTAAGCCCAGGGATATCATATTACCAATATTAAATTATATCAGGAGTCATTGTTTATGGGACCACTCTGTAGCTGCAGGACTCTTCTTCCTCCTAAAAGAAGGGGCACAAAAGTGAAAAATAACTAAGTCTGATGGCTCTGCTATATGGAAAACAAGCTATTTTTCCTGGCTACTTCATGTGAACACATTCGTATCAGTTGCTGATTTCTCTCAACTACACGTTTGGTACATGATCAGCAGTTAAAGCAGTTCACAAGCTAATGCTTTTACCTGTTTAGTCCCCAAATCTTACAATTTCTAGTAACTTTGCCCCTCTGCTATATCATCTTCACTCATGTACTAGTTACCCAGATATACCCCTGGTATTACTGAATCCGATCAGATACAGCTACTGCTTGAGTGTGACTGATAGTCGCTGTTCCATTAACTAATCTGTAGAATAATCATTACCAAAGTCAACAAGATTTTCAAAAGTTGACTGACTACCTTTTCCCGGGCATTGTGCAGCAATTTATTGAGACCTGAAACCTTTTGCAAGGAATAAGCTAGAGTCAGTGCTTAATTTGAGCCAGTGGCTGCCAGTGGGGCCCACCAGCACTTATTTATGGAGCCGGTACTTAAATACCTAGGGCTAAAGCTTAGTTTACTATGAGTGCTCCATTGTATGATGCTCTGAATCACATCACAAGATTGTGATTCACACTGCCCCATTCAACATTATGGACATTTCAGATGCCCTGAAACTAAATTGCTTACAGGTACATGAGCTGGTTATTTGACAGAAGTGTTATTCTGTTACGTTCACTAGGGTAAGATTCAAATATTGGTTTCAAATTCATCCCACAGAAGAGCTACTTTTCATCTTTCCACACTAGCTGCCTCTCAACATAGAAAGAATATTTCCATACTGGCCTAATGGTTGTGTTTCCTTCGATGAGCCATATATGCATGGCTTCTGTTTGCTGGCCCTTTGGTAAAATGTCCAAGATAAACAATCCTTACCTTGCAGAAGACAGTCCTTCTCACAGCTTTAATTATAAAGAGTTAAAAAGTATTAGGGTAAAAAGTCACAAAAGTTAAAAACCCACAATTTACTCCTACCTGGACACAGCAGAATTAATTGCCAGATCAGACTTTTAATATTTGCACATTAATTCTAAGCAAAACCCTAAAGGCATCATTTGATTGGGAGCATATCTTTTGGTCCAAAGCTAGTATACGTTTAGAATGAGATAACATATCTGCATCCTAAGAGCTTTCTTTGTGGGCAAACGATAAGATAACTTCGTCAATCTTACCAGCTGAAAGCCTGGAGGCCTGTTGTCCTGCCTTATTATCTTTAATACCCACTCAACACAGAATTGCAATTTAGTAAGTGCCTATTTGCTGACAGAGTTTCTATGATAAAACTACTGTGTTGAAAAGCTGCAGCTGTTCTACTGTGTTATATCTGAAAAGTTAGGAGCTGTGGCTGACCGAGCAAAAGAAAACAGTACATTATGTTATGTATTCCAGGCAACCTTGTACTAAATTTGCAGACTGACTCCCAAGAAAAATCACTAAATAATAAGCAACATGTACAGCGTATTCCTAAAATAATGGAACGAAAACAAATGGGTTATGTGTGGCTGTGCAAAGCCAAGGCAGCCTAAAACATCTAATACGCTAAACTAAAGGACAATCAAAGTGGGACCAGAAGGGAAATCATTACACCCTCTCCTTGGTCAGGAAAGTAACTTAGCGACTAACAAAATAATAAATGTTTCAAACTAAGAAAATTCAATGCACTGCGAATAAGCATAATATGCAAATTTATAGGTGTAATAAAAATGAACCATAAACATGTAGAAAAGGATGGCTAAATTATGGAGTGCTAGGGGGCACCCAAGATTCCTTCCACAAGATCAATGTTTTGAGAATCCAGAACAGATTCGGTCTCCGCAGCTATTTCTTCAAGAGCTTCATTCAAAAGCTCCAAAGAACAGACATGATCCTCGCTATCAGCCAATGCTGAGGACGTAGTCTGTTGTTCTGCATCCATTTTAGAGCCGAAGTCTGGAAATTCTGGTGCTAAAGCACCCATCTCCCTAGTAGGAAGCTGCTCATACCATGTATCTTGAGGCAGCTGCAAATTCATGGGACAACTCCGAAAACGGGTAGTTATCAGTCTCATTAAAGGGAACATGTCCATAGGAACAGGCAATTGCAGTGCAAGGCAAACATCAAGAGCCTACTCGAAGGGACACCATTGGCAATGAAACACGGGTTGCAGGTTGGAATGACAATGACCAGTCAATATTTAGTTCCTGGAGCAGAGGAACTCCAAAGAATTGCATCATGCGCTCACAGCACAGGTCGAACCAGTGATAGTTCAATCACCAGTGGTCTTCGATACGGAACATCCATTGCGGAGTTTCAAAAATAGAACCAAAATGACGCAAATGAGGAATAATGCCAAGGTACGCCCCCTTTAAAAACACTTGGAAACAGAAAATGTATAAAGGCCGGTATAGCGCCGAAGATTTTCTGGAAGGTACTAACTTAGCAAGTCCCAATTGATTTTAAGAAGTGTCCTATACCAGCAGTATTGGATGCATTAAACATTTGATGGACAAGCTCTGAGAAATGTAGTGGGAGATTCATGCTTAAAATTTACTGTATTTCCCTGGATATCCTTGAAATCCGGTATTCAAACGTTTCTCGTGCAGATGCTAATGCCACATCTTTTGGAAACAATACGGCTTTGAGTCTACTTAGCATGTTAAAATCTAACTTCAAAGTTGAAATGGAAGGCCATAACGAACTATCAAAAATCACATGCATTGTAGGCAATAGCACGTTATTGAAGCATATCTAGGAAACAGAAAGGACATACAAGATTCCGGCCTTCATTCCACAACAGTCTTGGCCCTCAACATTAAATAACCTCCATTGAAAGGACATTGATGAGGCTGAGAATTGAAGGGGTTGGTGTTGCTTTTAGTAAACAGGCCAAATTCCTTTTTTTTTTAAATTTCTTTATTATTTTATTCCTTCAAACAGGCAGACAATGTACAGAAACAATCATACAGCTCATCCACCTCAGCCGAGGTGGTAAACGTTTTAACAGTGATACGCCCCAGCAATTAAGCCTAAGGTCGCCTCTGTGAACAGGCCAGATTCCTTATTTAAGTATTCCAGGCTCCATGAATGGTAACATGTTTACAAACAAGTGAGTGGCCGCCAGTAAGGAATACATCTTTGTTCCCCCTTTCAAATTGGTAATCAAAAAGAAGTGACAACAACTCACCAATATACCTCCATCCCAGGACTTTATATCTACCTACCAGGAAATGTTTCATGCAAGATGTGAACTGGAATGTTAAAATTGGATATTATGTCATATATTAACCATACCGCGGAGGGTGTTTTAGCTACAGGAAAGGGCAATTGTTCTAACTTCTTGATATGTACCATTGTGTAAGTGCCATCTTTTTTTGCCATGAGTCGCTGTTCACTTGTCAGGTTGAAAGGCAAGCATTGTTGCGTAGAATATAGGTAATGCCATGGCATACAGCCATTTTTCAGAACCATAGGTGTCCACCTAAACTGCATGAAGTATCCACCTAAACTGCATGTTAGATCTAAGCTAACTTTGCCCATTATGAGAGGCTGGCCTGGTATATGCTGTCCACTAATGTAAGTGGGCACCTTGCACCAGTCCAGACAACCCTTATGGTGATTTAAGAGGTCTCAGACAACCTTAGAAAGCTATTCAATTGGTAGCCGTGGAGAGCAGCCTTAAGGCTTAATCTCGAAGGAGTGTAAAGCAGCTGGTTTCATCAGAAAGCAATCTTATAGTATAGATTAAATTAACCACACAAGGTATTTATAAAAATATGTATTTATTATATAATGCTCTCCAGTACGTTCCACACAAAGCACACAATATTATAGCAAAGAAATCACAGCAAATAGCACTAATACACAGTGGGACCCGGGGGGGGGGGGGGGGGGGGGGGGGGACCAAACAATATACTAAGAAAGTGGTATAAGACCCATGACTCGAGTCAGGACAATGTCGAGAGGATGTAGAATTGCTAGGACCCCAAAGACACAATCCAAGGAGAGTAGATAGTGACCCCTCGGAGAGCATATGCAGTGCGAGTACACGACTGCGTTGTCCGTACAAGTCTATGTGCAAGTCGCGGTTGGAGTTTTTAAAGGTTGGAGACCCTTCCCGGTGGACTTCGAAGAAACCCTGTGGAAGACAGAAGGTTGGAGAGCCACCCCACCCGTGGATCCTGAAGTAGCCACGTTTCTTAACCCAGGGAATCTAGGTGCATAGGTGTGAAGTGGCGTCAGGAACCGCAGTCGAACCCAATGGAGGATTTCGGAGAAGAGCCGCTGCTGGAAGAGGAGAAAGTGTCAGTTGGAATCCAAACGGGTATTCTTGTCGAGGAGTACCTGAAAGCAAGGGGGGACAGAGTCTGGGTCACTTGAGAGTGACCAGGGGCTCGGTAGATGAATGCCCACGGATGTCAGGTGCTTCAGGAAAGTTGACGGTGACCTTGACTCTGCAGCTGCAGGGACCAGGTGACGTTGAAGACGACCAGGAGCCACATGCGAACTGTCCCACGAAGGATGTCGACTGCTGAGGGGTCAGTGTCCAGAGGGAGCACCAACAAACCTCAGCAACAGCAACCCAAGCAAGTAGTCAGGGAAGCGTACCGTTTGGACAAGCAAGGTCCAGGAGACTCACCACAAGCTGGGGAGTCAGGGAAAGCCCAGAGCAATCAGCGGAGCCCAAGGAAATTAAAGCTGACCCTCAAATGGACCCACAGGATGGAGGCACAGGAGTCGCAAGAGGACCTCGGGCAGTTTCACAAAACAACAGGCCACGGAGCACTTGTGCGAGGTGAGTGAAGATCTTTGTAGGAAACGGTGCCAAAGGTTGGGGCTACTCGGAGCCCAATGCACTTGTCACGGAATTGTCAACATGCACTTGCATAAGTACGCGGTGCACAGGGGTTCAGGTATTGCAGCCCTCACGAGGGATTGTGACCACAAACTCGGTGAGAGGGCAGCTCGGACCTCGAATGACATAGGAACCCACCTCCTGTGTTGCTCAGCCTTTCGGAGTCCGGATGAGCTCTGGATCAGCAGACTGGTCAGTAGTGTTGCGGTGCCTGCAAATTTCAGGGGATTGACTCCTCACTCCAAGAGAGTTATCTTCAGGTGGCTTGGATGCTCCACAGGTCCTAACTGGATCCTGTTCAGTGCACAGGCACAGCCATTGCAGCAGACTGAGATGGAGACGAAGTCGGGCCCAAATGAAGTCTAGCGAAGTCCAGAGTCCCCAGATGGTCGAAGTGCAGTGGTTTCAGTTCTGAATCCTGTCCACAACGAATCTAAGGTCCTACTACCAGGTAAGCCCTTAAGTACCCACGGGAGAAGGTTGGAAAGTTTCAGGGGACCCTTCCAGGGGATGGTTTGGACAAGAGGGGAGGTTACTCCCATGTTATTTGTCAATTTTCTCGCCAGAGCGGGAGCCAACGGCTCCCAGGACTGGTTTGAACTGAACTATGCACAGGGACACCAAATGTGCCCCTCCTGCAGGTTTTCAGGCACTGGCAAGCGCACCCACCCAGCCCTAATACACTAAATCCTGTCCGGGAGTTGGTCACACCTTCCTGTGACAGGATGCCTATTGTTCTGCCTTCCCCTGCTCGAGCTTGGCTCAGCAGCAGGAGGGCAGAAATGTGTCTCTGGTCTGAAGCAACCATTTTGTGCTGTCCGAAGCTAGAAGGCTGGTACCGGGAACACCGAGGGCCCCATGAAAGGCCTTCCTGATGGGTGGAATCATCCCTCCCACACCAGTTACAGGTGTGGGGGTATGATCCCAACATATTTGACACGAAACGCGATAGGGTTGGCAGCCGTTTTCTATTCGAGATGGTCATCACGCGGTCCCGTAATGCCCCTCTATATATAGTATATGACTGCTTCACAGACAACCCGGGAGAATGGACTCCGTAGGCTGCATGGGTGTCCTGCTCATGCTCTCACTCAGAACCAAGCACCCTGCCTTCAGGAGTGTAAAGACCTGCTCTAGGGGTGACTTATAGGTTTTAAGTGCAGTGAGCCTTAGATTTAGTTAACCTATATCTTACGTAAGTGGCGCATGCACCAACTTACACATGCTGCAATGGCAGGCCTTCAGTTCCATTTTGAATGGTCTCTCATGGGTGGCATAATACATGCTGCAGCCCATGGGAGACCTCTGGGGTACCTATGCCCTGGGTACACGGTTACCATATACTATGGACTAACAAGGGTACCCCAGTATCCAATCTTGGGTGTACCTAAGTACATAACATTACAGTTTAAGGAGAAAGCATATAGACAGGCGTCCTGAATAGCAGGATCCCAGTCAGACAAGTCAAAAACAGCATTACATCAAGCAAAAAGTGGGGGTAACCATAAGAAGCAGATCCTACTTTCCTACACCCATGGTATAATAAAAAATGTCATTTTGCATAATACCAATAACAGACAACACAATGTTATTCAAACTCTTCATGCGAGAAGACAATGTATTAATGCTATTAACAACAACAGCAAGTACTTTATCCAAATTATCTTGATCATTAAGCCTTAAACTTACAACTGGTTCCATTTGTGGCAATTTGCAAATTTCATTGTAAGTTGCATGAATAGATCTTTTCGAACGCGGAGACTTAGGACCCAACAAGAAAACAGATAAGGTCCATGTCTTACAACAGGAGGGAAACATCTTGTTATCTGAAAGAGACACATTAGTGATAGATTCCTTACCTTAGAATATCCCCAGGCGTCAGACTGGATCCGTAAAGTTTTGCTAGTAGTACCCCTGCGCGTCAGCAGGTAGTGTCCTGCGGCTCCGTGTCCGTCGCTGGCGTAGTAAGCGCCGAGATGACGTCACGGAGACTACTTAGACGCCACCCATGCGCGCTGATGTCACTTTTTTCTTTTTCCGCGCCAGCAAGCGCAGATCTGGTTAGAGCACGTACCATTAGTTACTTTTTGACTACACTTTTGAGACTTTTTGTCTCTCCTTTTTTTCCTTGGTGCACGTAGGGATGCCTGGATTTAAGTCTTGTGGCGCCTGCTGTCGCAATATGTCAGTGGCGGACCCCACGATGTTTGCCTCTACTGCCTGGAGACCGACCACGACTCCCGGTACTGCCGGAACTTACGTGCCATGGCCCTGAAGGCCTTGAGGGAGCGGCACCGGAAGCTGCTGGAGGTCCGGCACTCGTTCCAGCGCCGTTCCCGGTCCAGGGACTGTTCCCGGGACCACTCGCGGGGCCGCAGTCATCGCTCCAAGTCTTCGCCCTCGGATTCTGGTAAGCGACGACACAAAAAGAAGTCGAAGAAGCGTGTTCGCTCTCCGATGCCCGCCTGTTGGTCCTCGGATGTGGACAAGGGGGACAGCGAATCTGCCCCTGCGGCTCCTTTGGAGCCGGGTAGTCCCGCGGCCTACCCGCCTTACCCGGGTCCGTCGGCAACTCCCGAACAGATGCAAGAATTTCTTGCCACCATGGACTGCCTTTTTAGGCCTCGGGCTCCCGCCGGCGCGCCTTCGGGCCCCGCGGTCCCGTGTCCAGATTCTGTTGGGCCGTCGGCGTCGCCGGCAGATCCAGCTTCGGCGCCACAGGATCCTGCGCCGTTGGCTCCGGCCCCAGCGCCACAAGGTCCAGCACTGCCGACTCCGGCCCCAGCGCCACCCTCGGCTCCGCCTCCGGTGCCGCAGTGGGTGCCGTTTGTCCCACCCTTGCCCCGGTTCCAGGACCATTTTGTTCCTACCTGGGATCCGCATTGGGACGCGGCCCCGGCTGGTGCCATTCACGGCACCATTTCCGACGTCGTATGTTCCTTCTCCGGCTCCAGCTCTGCCGACGCGGTCTGTTCCCCATGCAACAGAGGTCGAGGACGACTGGGAGGGGTCCGAGGATCCTCTTGCCCGTCAGTGTGACTCCGAGCAGGACTGGGTGGACGACTTGGAGGATGCCAGTGACCTCGATGTCTCTTCTGACCCGAGGGGTTGCTTCTCCTCCGCCTACCATGGAGTAGGGCGCCTCGTACACGATGGTGCTCCGTCGGGCAGCTGAGGTCCTCAACCTCGATTTTCCTACGGTGGTCCTCAAGACTAATCTCCTCACTGAGGTGCTCCAGACGGCGTCCACTTCGTCGTAGCCCCTTCTTCCCTTTAACGACGCCCTCACTGACGTCTTGTTGGGCACTTGGTCGAGGCCGGCCACAGGGGCCCCTGTTGATAAGAATGTCACTAGGCGTCACCGCCTGGCGCCTGGTGACCCCGCGTTTCTGACCACTCATCCTACGCCTGAGAGCCTGGTCATCCAAGCCTCGACGTTGCAGAGTGCCTTTCCCACGGCTCCGCCGGATAAGAACTCTAAGAAGCTGGAACAGTTCAGTAAGCGGTTGTTCTCTTCGGCCACCATGGGGCTGCGGTCAGGGAACACCACCTGCTTATTGGGCTGCTATTCCCATGCGGTGTGGGATACGGTTGCTCAGGTGTTGCCTCAGTGTCCTGAGGAGGTCCACGCTGTGCTGTCCCAAGCAGTTGCTGAGGGTTAGGATGCGGCTAAGTTCGCCATTCGGTGTGGTTTGGACACCGCTGACTCACTGGGCAGGGTGATTTCTACGACTGTGTCGCTTTGTCGCCACGCCCGGTTGAGATTCACCGGGTTCTCGCCTGATGTCCAGAGCTCGCTCATGGACATACCCTTTGATGGCACTCGCCTGTTTGGCAATAAGGCTGACAGTGCACTGGAGCGTTTTAACGTCTCGCGGGCCAAGTTTTTGGGCCTTTCCACAAAGAGCCCATCCACTCCTGGTTTTCGTTCCATTCGTGGCCACGGCAGAGGCGCCCATGCATGTTCCTTCAGCAAGCCTGTGCAGAACCAGCCTCAGCGCAGATGTGGCTTCCGCAGGGGCGGATCTGGGAATCAGCGTGGGGGTTAGTCCACCTCCGCCCCCGCTGCTTCTACTTCCAAACCTTCCTAATCCGAGCTTTGTGGAACACCCCACGCCGGTGGGTGGCCGGATCCGCCACCACCTCCCCCACTGGCGCGATATCACATCGGACAAGTGGGTGTTGCAGAACATCCGCAGGGGTTACTCCCTTCCCCTTCAGTCCTCCCCTCCAGCCATGCCACCTCGGTGCCACCGCATGTCGGGGATCTCTTGGTACTTCTCCAGCAGGAAGTCATGGCCCTCTTGGCCAAGGGGGCCATCGAGTGCGTTCCTGGGCCGGAAGTAGGGAATGGTTGTTATTCCCACTACTTTCTGGTCCCCAAGAAGGACAAAGGGGGTCTGCGTCCCATCTTGGACCTCCGGAACGTCAACCGCTTCCTCCGGAAGGAGAGGCTCAAGATGCTGTCTCTGGCTCAGGTCTTGGCTGCCCTTGACCCTGGTAGCGTTGGACTTGCATGGCGCATATTTTCACATCCCTGTCATGCCGGCCCACCGGCGTTACCTGTGGTTCACGGTAAGCCAGGAGCATTTTCAGTTATCCGTGCTCACCTTCTGCTTTACCAGCGCCCCTCGGGAGTTCACGAAGGTGATGGCAGTGGTCGCAGCTCACCTGCGCAGGTCGGGGTGTCAGTCTTCCCTTACATCGATGACTGGTTGTTGAAGGCGGGCTCGCCCCAGGCAGTCGTCAACAACCTTCAGACTACGGCCGACCTCCTACATTTGCTGGGGTTCTCCATCAACGTGCCGAAGTCGCACCTGAGTCCCTCTCATAAGCTCCCCTTCATCGGAGCGGTTCTGGATTCGATGCTGTTTCAGGTTTATCCTGCCAAGCAGCGAGTCCGGGATATTCAGGCTATGATTGCGATCTTTCAGCCTCTGTCCCAGGTTTCAGTCAGGATAACCCTCCGGCTCCTGGGCCTGATGGCCTCCTGCATCCTGCTAGTGCCACATGCCAGATGGCATATGTGGGCTCTGCAGTGGGACCTGAAGTTCCAGTGGACACAGCATCAGGGCAACCTGTCGGATCATGTCCAGATCTCGGAGGGCACTGCACGACAATTGCAGTGGTGGCTCACGAATCGCGATTGGGTCAATGGCAGATCCCTCTCCCTTCCCCAACTGGAGCACACAGTGGTGACGGATGCGTCCCTCCTGGGATGGGAGGCCACTTGGGAGAGGCAGAGATCAGAGGACTGGTCTCCAGCGGAGTCCCGGCTCCATATCAATCTGTTGGAGCATCGGGCGTTGCGGCTTGGACTGAAGGCATTCCTTCCCTCTGTCCGGGGAAGTGTGGTGCAGGTGTTTACGGACAACACCACCACCATGTGGTATTGCAACAAACAGGGCGGGGTGGGGTCCTGGACCCTCTGCGCCTCTGAACATGGCTGGAACATCAAGGCATTACCTTTGTGGTTCAACACCTGGCAGGGTGGGCAAACTCAGCCGCCGGTGTTTGATGGATCACGAGTGGCGTCTGCACTCGGACGTGGTGCAAGGTCTCTTTCAGCAGTTCGGAGAGCCTTGGTTAGATCTATTCGCCACCGAAGAGAACGCACAATGTCATCAGCTCTGCGCTTTGGAATTTCCAAGGCGGCACTCGCTCGGCGACGCTTTTCGTCGCAAGTGGAGTTACGGTCTATTGTACGCTTTTGCGCCTATACCACTTCTGCCCAGAGTGCTGAAGAAGATTCGGCGCAACCGGGCTCGAGTCATCCTTGTGGCTCCGGATTGGGTACGAAGCTACTGGTATCCCGAGCTACTCAGCATGGCTATCGATCCCCCGATCCGTCTGCCTCTTCGGGAGGATCTTCTGTCGCAGTAGCAGGGGACGGTCCTCCATCCGAACCTGTCCAGCCTCCACCTCCATGCATGGAGATTGAGCGGAGACAGTTGACCGCTTTCGATCTTCCTCCCGAAGTCTGTGATGTCATTCTGGCAGCCAGGCGTCCCTCCACCAAAACGGTATACGCCTGTAGATGGAACAAATTTGTGGCATGGTGCGCAGCGAAGTCTGTGAATCCCCTTTCTGCCCCTCTTTCTGAGGTCCTTCTGTTCCTTCTCTCCTTGGCCCGGCAGGGCTCTGCTCTGGGCACTATTAAAGGTTATCTTTCGGCCATCTCCGCCTTTCTGAGACTTCCAGATCAGCCTTCTCTCTTTAAGTCCCCGGTTGTTAACCGTTTCCTGAAAGGCATTACGCACATGTTTCCTCCTGTGCCGTTCATCATGCCTCAATGGGACTTGAATCTTGTTTTGACCTATCTGATATGTGCTCTTTCGAGCCCCTTCATACCTGTCCTTTGCGTCTTCTTACTCTTAAGACTGCTTTCCTGGTAGCTATCACCTCTGCCAGAAGAGTGAGTGAGCTCCAGGCTCTTTCTTCCAAACCTCCTTTCCTTTCTGTTCATCCGGAGAAGGTGGTGTTAAGGACCCGTCCTTCTTTTTCGCCAAAGTTTGTCACGCCCTTCCACATTGGACAGACTATCACTTTGCCTACCTTCTTTCCGCCTCCGCATCCTTCGAGGAAGGAAGAGAGGCTCCACCGTCTGGACCCAAAGCGTGCGCTCGCATTCTATCTGAAGCGTACACAGTAGTTCCGGGTGGATGTCCAGCTCTTTGTTGGCTACGTGGGTGCCAAAAAAGGTCGGGCTGTGCACAAATGGACCATCTCTCGGTGGGTCGTTCTGTGCATCAAAGCATGTTACTCGTTGTCTAAAAAGGAGCCTCCTGTGGGCCTATGTGCCCATTCTACCAGGGCAACTGCAGCCACTACTGCCTTGGGACGCGGCGTTCCCTTGCAGGATATTTGTCAAGCAGCTACATGGGCCTCGATGCACACGTTTACCAAGCATTACTGCCTTGACAGTCCGGTCCCGAGAGACGGCTTCTTTAGCCGTTCTGTTCTCCGTGACTTTCTGGTGTAATCTGTTTGCAGGCCCACCACCGGGGCTGGTATTGCTGGGGTATTTATTCTAAGGTAAGGAATCTATCACTAAAGTGTTTCTTTCAGATGCACAAGTTACTACTTTTGTAACGATATATCTGTAAGAGACATTAGTTAGTGATAGATTCCTTACCGCCCCACCCATCCTCCCCGTTCTGCGAACTGATTTCTAGGCCCTAGTTTCATGGCACCAGTGGTCAGTTTCTTGCATGGCTCTGCGTTCCTGGCGCGGAAAGTCGTGTACAGAACTGACGTCAGCGTGCATTTGTGGCGCCTAAGTAGTCTCCGTGATGTCATCTCGACACTTACGACGCCAGCGACGGACGCGGAGCCGCAGGATGCCACCTACTGACGCGCAGGGGTACTGCTAGCAAAACTTTCCGGATCCAGTCTGCTGCCTGGGGATATTCTAAGGTAAGGAATCTATCACTAACTAGTAGTAACTTGTGCTTACTGCAGACAGTGTGGGAAGTTCCAAACATGTTTGGCACAATTTCCCTACCGAATAGCTGGTGACTATACCTGAGTTTTGAATATGGGAATAACGAGGGTCAAGTCTGCTTGCTTTAAACCCCGGTGTGGAATTAAAAAAAACAAGCACAACAACCATTTGTGTCCACTGCCCACAATTACCACCTGTTTGGAGCTGAATGTGTGGAGTTAAATATAGCATTCTACATCATATCATGGAGCTACGTTTCAGTCTAATTTTTTTAATGTTGCCAATTATCAAACTGGGTAATGGAAGGAATGTTGGATGAATTCATGTCTTTAATTTTAGCGAGTCCTAGACAAGTAGTCTGTTGAACTGTGTATTTTAGAAAAATCATTTGTGTTGGAATTAAGCAGGCTCTAAACAAGGTGTCTGTTTCCTGAACCTCCAATGTTTGGTGCCACAAATAGATTTCATGTCAATGGTGTCCTTCCAATACTGACAGCCTTTTAAGAATAACTGTTTGACATACAAATCTGTAGATATATTAGCTTGGTTTGTGTTAGCATTTATTTCTTTGCTGTTAAAGGGACAAATTTAAAATAAAACATTTCGGGTCTAAGGAGTCATATCCAGAAAAAAAAATATGAATTTATCCCTATATGTTTTTGAGCTACCTTGTGGGTTTGTTGGACAATGTTTCCATTGTATGTAATTAAAAAGTGTATGTTGGACACTAGCTTGATCTAAATAATGATGTCCATAATGATGATAACAGTACATTCCACCACAATTAACAGAATGTAGGTGCAGGTCTTAACTTTCAAAAACAGTATAGTATTCCAGCTCTAAGAACATGGAGTTTACTGTGTCAACATCCCAATTGTCGGAATGTAACCCAGGTACAATAACATCACCCAAAGACACCTTAAAAACATAGGAAATCTGCAGTATTTCTGTAGGGCTAACAATCTCCTATGGAACCTTATCCCAAACAATTCCACCAGTTTCTAGGACTGCTGAAATGACGGGTCTCTTTTCAGTTTGTGAAGATGAGTGAGGTGTTGGCACCTCGTCAACCACTTCTGTTGCAGAGCGTTCCGGAAGGTAATGGCCATTTATTAGCAAGAAGAAAAAAGTCACAAATCCAAAGAATAGAAAAACCAAGGAAAGTGTTATCCAAACGTATATCCAAAGGGAGACCAGATAAGTGCATTTCAACCATGTAAAGAAAACACAGGCACTGTAAGTTGAGTGTCTAGAACAGTGGAACTGTCAAGAGTCACATGAACAATCATCTGTTCCCATAAAATAGCCATAAGCAGTTTGTTGAAAAACAGGAGCCACAGGTGCAGTCACAGAACTGGTAGATTCCACGAGGTATGGATCAGTATTAACAACGTAATCTGCAGGAGATGCCCTAGTAAGTACAGTACTCACTTACCTTGTATGGCTGGCATTTGTAGCAGTAGTAGTAATTTACTGAAGTTTCATACCCCCCTCCACCTCCCTGAAACAGCTAGCGAGAAACTGCTTAGATGTTGCTTCCAAGCTGTCGAGGAATTTCCTGTATGGTAGGGAGAGACGTTAGGCAACTACCAAGGATTCCTCGTAGCCTACTTTTCAGAATGGCCATTTGATGTAGCTTGTTTTGATCAATGGAGAAAAAATGATTGTCTTTAGAACAAGCACGCGTCTGCAGTATCACAGTTCTAGTACCTTGAATGCCAAGGACCGGCACCAGTGTGCAGTATGATGGGCCAGATTTCTTCTACACATCAACCTTTTGACAAACGAAGTTCCCAATTTGTGGAATCCAGCGGGAAGGTACTGCCTGCTCCTTGATTCCAGTAGAGGCAGGCGTCTTCAACGACTTGTTGGATTGGGCGTCGCAGAAGTTTTGTGAATCCTGTAAGACAGCACAACGATCATTTACGTCAAAGGGCATGGCAGTCACCACAATGTCTGCACCATCAAGGTCTGGAACATACATGTTGATGCCAAAGCGGACCTCGTATGGGGCCCGGCCACCCAGAGATCGTTTAGGGAGATTATTAAGTGCTCTTTAGGGGTAATGGATCCAACTACGCCCTGTACCCAAGACTCTAGCGGTTGAGGATTGCTTTATGTCACAGTTCATCCTCTCCACCACCGAATTTCCCTCAGAACTGTAGGGGGAAGAGTAATGCCCCTCTACTGCCACTGAGCCCATAGTATCCCTGTTAGCCTTAGAGGTGAAAGCAGGGACCTGGTGCGATTGGAATATAGTGCACGCATGTTTTCTGATAAAGACTTGCAAATCTTTAATACCAGTGCGAACATTAGCCGAACATTGTGGCCACACCCAGTGGAGCCTGGAGCAAGAATCACTTGGAAGTTGGATATATTTAAACACTCCATCCGAATTAAGAGGACCACAAAGGTGCAAGTACATGCAGCTGAACGGTTTGTTGGAAATCAACAGGTGTGTATAGGATGGGCGTGCCACGGTAGAGCTTTTCATTTGTTGAAAAATGTCACAACACAGGCCATATTTCTTGCCCTGTTTATATAAGCCATGCCACCGATAATGTTGCTATATTAACAAAATTGTGGCCACCACACCTATGTGTGAAGAAGCAACACCTTCCATCGCAGCTATCACTAAAGCTAGTTTGCAGTCTAGGTTGTGAATCAAACTATCACCAACCCCTGCATTTGTAACAAAGGGAACTTTTTGTTTGCTTAAATGGTAAGTATATTTGGCTGGATAGCCCCTAGGCAAAGGGGTGCCATCGCATGTCGCATTAATGGCAGCCAGTATATTGTCATCTACCTTCGTATAAGAATGAGTAATCGCAGCAACAGTCGCAGTTGCAACTGCGGATTTGGCTCTGTCATCTGCCAAAGAATTTCCTGCAGTGTGTGGTTCCACATGCAGATGACTCAATGTATGAATGACATGAGTCCATGGCAGCCCATCTTTTAGGTCTGCCACTTTCGCCTAAAGCCATTTTTGGTTTATTGTGTTGCCTTTAGAATCTTTGAATCCATTCTGATGCCAATAATGAGAATTGTTATTAATACACTGGACACAATAATACGAATCACACACTAAAAGTGTTGGAGATTCAGGATCCACATGTTCTAGTGCAAGAAGTAAGGCTTTATGTTCAGCCAACTGGGCAGTAGAGTTGCCTGAGGACTGTCTGTAAGTTTTCTGCAGTTGGAATTTCCTGTCCAACATCACACCAAGACCGGTTGCGCATGCCGCTAAATATTGGTGCTTGGACCTTATATTTGAACCATCAGTACAAACAATATATTTATACTGCTCAGGAGGCAAAGGATTGCTGGGCATGGGATAAACATGCTCATATTGAAGAAATTCTTGCGTCTGTAATATCTGAAAGAAACACGTAGTGATAGATTCCTTACCTTAGAATGACCCCCAAGCGTCAGACTGGATCTTGTAAGTTTTAGTCAGCAGTACCACTGCGTGTCGGAAGGTGGCGTTGTGCGGCTCCGCATCCGTCGTGGGCGTCGTGGTCGCCCAGATGACATTGCGGCAGCTACTTAGACGCCGCCCTCGTACCCTGACATCAGATCTTTCTTTTTCCGCACCAGCAAGCGCAGATCCAGAGAGAGCGGTACCCCCAGTCACTTTTTTTGTTTTTCGAGGCCTTTTTGTCTCTATTTTTTTAGTCGATCGACTTCAAGTCCTGCGGGGACTGTCATTGCATGATGTCGTGATGGACCCGCACCGCTTATGTCTCTACTGCCTAGGGCGCGACCAGGACCCAAAGTCGAGCCCCGACTGCTGTAAGACTTTGCGGGAGCAGTCCCGAAAGTTGCTTGAAGTGCGGTAGTCGGCGCCGCTCAAGGTCCTGGTCCCGTGGAAGGTCGAGGGACCAGTCGCGGAACCACCCCCATCGTTCGTCGGGATCAAAGTCTCCGCACTCGGGGTCAGGTAAGACAAAGCATCACAAGAAGTCGAAGAAGCACCATCATTCTCTCACTTCCCCTCGCATGAAGCGGCTGAGTGTGTGGGTGGTGCCTCCCCCGCGGCTCCGGCGAAACCTACGGTTTCACCGTCTGCCTACCCGCCCTTCCCGGTTCAGTCGGCGACTCCGGCCCAGCTGCAGGAATTTCTGTCAGCCATGGCCCTCCTCTTTGGGCCGTCGGGCCCCGCAGGACCGACTGGGGGTCCTTGCCCTTCACTGTCACCGGCTTTGGTTCCGGCATCGCTGTCGGCTGCGGCCCTGGCGTCGCAGGGCCCCCAGCGATCCAGGCCTGGATCCCGGTCGACACTGGTTGACCTAGTGACACCTCCACCGACGTCGACCCCAGCGCCATCACTCCTGCCTTCGCCCGTGCCCCCAGACAACGCCGTCCCCAGTTTCAGCCCTGATGTGGACACGGCGCTGGAACAGCGTCGCTCGATGCCGATTCCGACGCCAATGGGGCTTTTATTCCCCTATGTCCAGCCTCCGTATTTTCGGCTTGTCCCACAGGCTTCGGAGGAAGGGGAGGACTGATAGGGGTCTGAGGACCCTCTCACAGCACAGTGTGAGTTCGACCCGGACTGGGTTGAGAACTTGGGGGATGCCAGCGGTCTTGACACCTCTCCTGACCTTGGCATGCTAACTTCTCCTACCGTGGCTACAGAGGAGGGTGCGAGTTATGCGGTGTTGCGTAGGGCGGCCAAGGCTCTCCACCTCAAACTCCCTACCTCGAACTCCCTACAGTGGCCGTCAGGGCTAACCTCCTGACAGAAGTGCTTCAGCCTGCGGCTACCTATGCTGCGCCACTGCTGCCTTTTTATGATGCACTTTCGGACGTTCTTTTGGGCACCTGGTCCAGGCCGAACACAGGGGCTCCTGTGGATAGGAACGTGGCCCTACGCCATCGCCCGGCCCCGGGCGACCCCCTCTTCCTCTCCCAACACCCCACCCCTGAGAGCTTGTTGTCCAAGCCTCTACGTCCCAAAGCGTCTCCCTACCGCTGGAAGTTTGGTAAGAAGATTTTTTCTTCCGCCAGTTCAGGGCTGCGGACTGTGAACACCACATGCCTCTTGGGCCGTTATTCGCACTCTGTGTGGGATACGGTGGCGCAGGTGCTACCTCAGTGTCCGGAGGAGGCCCGGCCATTGCTCGCTAAGGCTATTGCTGAAGTGAGAGATGCGGCGAAGTTCACAATACGATGTGGCCTTGACACCGCCGACTCACTGGGTAGGGCGATTTCCATGACAGTGGCGATCCGCCGCCACTCCTGGCTGAGGACTACTGGCTTCTCGGGGGATGTCCAGAACACCCTGATGGACATGCCCTTTGATGGCATTCGCCTTTTTGGCAACAAGGCAGATAGTGCATTGGAGCGTTTTAAGGACTCGCGGGCTACGGCCAAGTCCTTGGGCCTTTTGGCCACTCGCCCTCCTCCGCCTTCTGCTTTTCGCTCCTTTCGTGGCAACGGAAGTGGCGCCCCAACACGGTCACTCTAGAGCCACAGGCCGCAGCAGCAGCAGTCTCAGCGCGGACGAGGGACCCGCAGAGGCCGCTCAGGGGGCCAGCGGGCGGGTCAGTCCACCTCCACCCCGGCCATCATTACCTCCAAACCTTGCTAGTCCAGTTTTTCAGGCCCATCACACGCCAGTGGGCGGCAGGATTCGCCATCACCTCCCCCACTGGCGCACCGTCACTACGGACAGGTGAGTTGTACTAATAGTCCGAAGGGGCTACTCCCTCCCCTTCAAGACTACCCCTCCAGCCATGCCACCCCAGTACCACCTCATGTCGGGGGATCACTTCGCACTTCTTCAACAGGAAGTTGTGGCCCTCTTGGCCAAGGGGGCAATCGAGCGCGTTACTGCGCCAGAAGTAGGTTGTGGTTGTTATTCCCACTACTTTCTGGTGCCCAAGAAGGACAAGGGCCTGCGTCCTATCTTGTGCACCTATGTGACCTCCGGAACATCAATCGCTTCCTCTGGAAGGAGTACTTCAAGATGTTAACTCTGGCTCAGGTCTTGTCTGCCCTCGACCCTGGAGACTGGATGGTAGCGTTGGATCTGCAGGACGCATATTTCCATATTCCCGTCCTGCCGGCCCATCGGCGTTACCATCGGCGTTACCTGCGGTTTATGGTAGGCCACGGGCACTTTCAGTTTACCGTTCTCCCCTTTGGCCTTACCAGCACCCCTCGGGTGTTCACGAAAGTGATGGCGGTGGTCGTAGCTCATCTGCGAAGTTCAGGGGTCCAGTCTTCCACTAGCTCGTCGACTTGTTGTTGAAGGCGGGATCGCCCTGGCAGTCGACTCCCACCTCTAGACTACGGCCGACCTCCTGCATTTGCGGAGGGTTCTCCATCAATGTGCCGAAGTCGCACCTGATTCCCTCTCAGAAGCTCCTTTTCATCGGAGCGTATCTGGATACGACGCTCTTTCGGGTCTATCCTCCCGAACGGCGAGTCCAGGATATTCAGGCTCTGATTCCGATCCTGCTATTCTCTGGCTAAAAAGAAGCCTCCGTTGGGACTGCGCGCCCATTCCACCAGGGTGACAACAGCCACTACGGCATTGGGACGTGGTGTCCCCTTACAAGACATCTGTCGGGCAGCTAAGTGGGTTTCGCTGCGCACTTTTGCTAAGCACTACTGCCTAGACAGGCAAGTCCGGAGAGACGGCTTCTTTGGCCGTTCTGTTCTCCGGGACTTTCTGGTGTGATCTTGGTTCGCAGACCCACCACCGGGGTTGGTATTGCTGGGGTATCTATTCTAAGGTAAGGAATCTATCACTACTTGTTTCTTTCAGATGAACAAGTTACTTACCTTCGGTAACAATATTTCTGTAAGAAACATTAGTAGCGATAGATTCCTTACTGCCCCACCCATCCTCTCCGTTCTGCGAACTGATTTCTAGGGTTAAGGTCATCCCTTTCAGGGCCCTAGTTTCAAGGCACCAGTGGTCAGTATCTTGCATGGCTCTGCGTTCCTGGCACGGAAAGTCGTGTACAGAAGTGACATCAGCATGCGAGGGCGGTGTCTAAGTAGCTACCGCGACGTCATCTCGGTGACCACGACGGACGCGGAGCCGCACAACGCCTCCTTCCGATGCGCAGTGGTACTGTTGATGAAAACTTTCCGGATCCAGTCTGATGCCTGGGGGTAATTCTCAGGTAAGGAATCTATCACTAACTAATGTTTCTTACAGATATATCGTTACAGAAGTTAAGTAACTTGTTTGGGTCAAAGATGAAGTCTACATCCGTAGCTGTTAAGGATGTTGCCCATTGTATACATCTGGGATAGAGGGGTTTAGCATTTGGAACACTTGCTTTTGTGACAACCCTTTAAGGCTGGAATGGGAGTAATGACAATAATGCGTTTCCCTTGTGCAATTGGCTGCTTTTTAGGTCGAGCCTAGGCAGCGTGCATGTGCTTTCTGGCAGACCTTCTGTATTCTACTTTTCTCATGCCTACTGCCCTCCCATTGGTTCAGTGCAGTGTTGCTATTATTTGCCGGTTCCTAACTGGTTCCAGCAGTGAAATGTCACTTTTGATTTTCGCCAAGGAGCACCACCTAAGTTCAGTGTATTTCCACTCTTTATCTCTTCTTTCAGAGAACTCTTTTTTAGTTAATGTTGCATCGTGGCATGCCGAGATTTATGTTAAAGTATGGCACCCACCGGCAGAGTGCCAAGCACAATAACCAGGAGCTGCTTGGCTTTCTACTTCTACACCTCTGTGTCTCAAAGACTTTAAACGTTGCAATGTTTAAATGTAAAAAAATCTGCTCTGTAAAAGAGGGCTTTGTAGAGTGTAAACTGGGATAAAGGGGAGGGCGTCTATGTCATCATGAGATGATGCCGCCAGCAGTATGGCCTGTTTATTGAGGTTTGTGCCACCCACGTTATTAGGGGTGCTGCAGCTGGAGAGATCTGTGGGGCTGGGTGAAGCCCATAACACTCATCATCCTCCACTTGTTCATTAGGATTCTGTGCCCCACTGCTTCAATTGGCCAGCACACACTTGACAACGTGTGTGCTGGCCAATTGAAGCAGTGGGGCACAGAATCCTAATGAACAAGTGGAGGATGATGAGCTTTATGGGCTTCACCCAGCCCCACAGATCTCTCCAGCTGCAGCACCCCTAATAACGTGGGTGGCACAAACCTCAATAAACAGGCCATACTGCTGGCGGCATCATCTCATGATGACATAGACGCCCTCCCCTTTATCCCAGTTTACACTCTACAAAGCCCTCTTTTACAGAGCAGATTTTTTTACATTTAAACATTGCAACGTTTAAAGTCTTTGAGACACAGAGGTGTAGAAGAAAAGAAAACCAACAAAGGCGAGAAAGTTTACTTTTTTTTTGCACTCAACACATTAGTCAGCATATGTTCTATTCTGATAAACTCCAACTACATTGAGCCCAAGTTCCCTCTGTCCGAGGAGTACTCGCAGGGGGGATATCTGCAGCCGCCCTCTTACTACTATCAACTGGAGTATTCACTACCAGCCTAAGCCCGGCTGTGGCACTGTAACCGCGGCAGCAGGCCTACCCTGAGGAGTGCTACGGGCATGGGCCAAACCACCATCAGGTGCCACGGCCACCTCCACCCTTACTGCAGCAGCCACCTCCTGCCAGCCGGGAAGCAGCAGCAACCCCTGCCACAGCCCCGGCAGCAGCAATGTGAGTCCTTGCTGCCCCAGGACCCTCCTGTACCCTGCTCAACCAGAGCCTGGTCTTCGACTGCAAGGGCAAGGAGCAGGCTGTGGTGTACCCGTGGATGAATAAAGTATATGTCAACACGTGTAAGTGCGCCCCTGTGCTGGGCTGACAAGACCACTGCCGGGAAGCTAAGCCCACGCCCACCCTGTGCCCGAACCCACCACAGCTTAATTTCCTGGGTCTGTTCTAGCAATACTTTGCATTGTATACCTACTACTGGTAAGATGCACCTCCAAAAGCATGCCAGTGGTTTGACGACTCACCTTGGTGTCCTCCCCACCATCCTTTTAATCACCCCGTGTGCCCTCTAATTACACTTTCCTGAACGGCAAAAACAACACCTCATCCACACTATACCCAAGCTCTCCACTGCTGAACTGTAAGCCTGTTAAAGGGTCACCTTAGCGTCCTCCACCTTCCCTGTTTTCACTTCCTGTGTGAACCCACATACAGAATGTTGTCACTTTTTTTGCTCAGGCAGCATATTACTCTGGTTTCCCCTCCCTCATAACCTATTTCCACTTTTCTGGTTCTCCAATGCCGCCAGGTCATAAAATTGGCAATAGCACTAAGCAAATATAATCACTCCGCTGCAAATAAAATACCCTAAGTAAAAAATCATTGCCATCTTCAATGCCTAGAGCTCTAATTTTCACAAATGCAAGACCAATTGCATTGCAAATGCTTGTTTAATATAGCCATCTGCACCGCAGTCAGTATTTTTTCAGTGGATGCCAAATGCATCTCCACACTTTTTTTTTTTTAAAACCTATTTTATTCGTCAATTTGCATATATAGCGCAGAGCTCTGCACCGAATCAGACCATACTTAACCATGAAAACAATCGATTTTTGTTTTGCCAAATCAACAATGCATAACAAGGGCACATTTAATGATGTAGAACACACCCCCCCAACTCCCTCCCTCACCCCCCTGAAGATCCACACAATCTTGTCCACAGCCTTGATGTAAAATCGAATAGTCCTAACATGAGAACACACACCCCCCCCCCCCCCCCCCCCCCCGGCCCCCTTCCTTCTGGAAATCCTGAAATGGCTTTAATATCGTGCCCCTCAGGACATCTCCCAGGGTGGAGATACCAATGTTGTCCCATCCCCGAAAACCCGGAAGGGCCGCCAATTGGGGCAGGCGCCCATTATTCCACAAAGGGGTCTCCCGAGTCAGGATATTCCACCAACCAATACGCCGCAGCGCCTATCTCCAAATCGAAAACACCACCTGTGTGGTCGATGGCAACGTACCCTGTAGCTGAGCCGAGTACAAAAGTGTATGTAGTGTGTGGCGTCCCATGAGTTGTCGTTCTAGTGCATTCGCCGGGTCTCCCCTATCACCGTACCACCACTCATTAAGGACCAGCAAGTGCGAGGCCTGATAGTATGAGAGAATATCCGAGGACGCGAGGCCTCCACAGTAGGTGGACAAGAAGCATGTACGCAGAGCCACACATGCCTTTCCCCCCTCCCACAGAAATTGCCCAAGCACAGAATTCACCAGCCGGAGCCCTCTAGGTGGTATCGGCCACCGGTGATTCTGTAGCTGGTAGAGAAGCCAGGGCAGGGCTACCATCTTTAATATTGCCGATCTACCGAACAATGTCAGGGGCATACGGGACCAAGACTTAAGGTCTGCACGGACCCGCTCCCACACTGGTGCCAGGTTTCGCTTCCAGGCAATTGCCGGTACGTCCGAGAGAAACACCCCCAGATATTTCAAGCCTCCTGCTGGCGACTGGATCGAGGACGCACATGCGCCCATTCTCGTCCGATCCCCCAGAGCCCACAATGTAGATTTGCGGGGATTCATGTACAGACCCGACATCTCCCCAAAGATCTGCAGGATACGCAGAAGCCGTGGCCCCGTCCTGTCAATTGCAGTAAGAAAGAAGAGGACATCGTCCACTTATAGCGCGATCCTATCGGGCAGACCCGGGGCCCATTCAAAGCCCCGCATCTGTGCATCCATGCGCGACCCACGCTGCCAGGGACTTCATGGCTAGGGCGAATAAATATGGAGACAAGGGACATCCCTGTCGTGTGCCCCTTTTAATTAAAAAGGTGGAGGAGGTCGCGCCCGCAACCCGTACCGACGCCGTCCGATCCGTATACAGGAGTTTTATATAGGAGAGGAAGCGTGGGCCCAGATTGAGTCTGCTTAGCAATGCAAAGAGGTAGACCCAGCTCAGGGAGTCGAAAGCTCTATCCATATCCGCTAAGAGAAGTGCCGCCGATTCCCCGGTCTACCGAATAGCTGCGACTGCCACATGTGCCCTCCTAATGTTGTGTCTGGTTGCCCTCTGGGGCATAAACCCCGCCTGATCAGGGTGTACAAGTGTAGTAATATGGGGCAAGAGGCAATTGGCCAGCGCCTTTGCCAGAATTTTGGCCTCGAAGTTTAAGAGAGATATGGGGCGGTATGAGGCATGCTGCTCTGGGGGACGACCGGGCTTATGGAACACCACCACCTCCGCATGTCTCCTAGCTGGGGGGAGCAGGCCTTTTTCCCGGGCCTCTTCCACCACCGCCCGATAATGCTGGGCCAACTGTACATTATAGCGACGGAAAACCTCACTCGGAAACCCATTGGGTCCAGGTGCTTTCCTGGGGTTGAGCTCTCCCAGGGCCGCTCCCAGCTCCTCATCCGTCAAGGGGGCCTCCAGCTGATCCCGCACCTCATCTGACACCGCTTTGGGTGGTAAATCTGTTATGAACTTATCAATGGTGGACGCCGGCTGACATTGCTGGGAGGTATAGAGATCCGCGCAGTATGTAGCAAAGCTCTCCACTATGGCAGGAGGGTCTGTAATCGGTGTTCCCGCCGAGTCCAGAATTCCCGGGAGAACCTGGGAGTGGAACGTGCCCCCTGACCAAGTCGATGCAACATCTTGCTGGACTTGTCTCCCATTGGTATATCCTGCTGCGCGTCGCCAGCCAGGCCTGGCGTGCTTCGTCCATCAGTAGGACGGCACAGGCCTGTTGGGCAAAAAGCAATTGTCGCACACACTGGTCAATCCCTGCCTCTCGATTCTGACGTTCGAGTGCCTCCATGTCCGCCTCTGCGCGAGTCAGTTCCTCCCTACGAGCCGCCGCGCACCAGGATATGTCTGCCTCACGGAGAGTGGGCTTCAGCGCCTCCTGCAGAGTGGCGGCGCTGGAAACGGACCCCTCATTTGTCGTCAAGTACTGAGCGATTGCTTCGCTCATGTGAGTCCCATATTCTTCGCTCTGCAGGTGCCACACTGAGAGGCTCCACCGGAATGGTTGCCTCCCCCTGCCCATATAGAGCTCATTGGATACTGGGGAGTGATCCAAGAGGCCCGAGGCAAAATGTCTGCCGCCGCCACCCTACCAACCACCGCCCGGGGAACGAAGATATAGTCAAGTCTGGAGAAAGATTTGTGGACCGCCGAGAGGTAGGTGTATCCCCGGGAATCACCATGGGTGCGCCGCCATGTATCGACCCAGTCCAGCCCCGTTACCAATGAATGTAGTTTTGTGGGCAGACTGCTCCTGGGGCTACCCCCAACCTCAGTCCTATCTTTAACCAAGTCCATAACGTCATTCCAGTCCCCGCCCACTGCGGACAGTACGTCTGGCATATCGGCCCACAGGGATTGCAGCTTCTTGATCAGAGACCTCTGTTGGGGGGGGAGGGGGAGCATATACACTGCCCAGCACCAGGGGGTTCTCTCCAATCTAACCCCGAATAGACAAATAGCGCCCCTGTGTGTCGGTCCACTGCTGTCCATGTGTGTAAGGGACCCTACAATGCACCAGGATCGCTACTCCCCTCGTAAATCCGGAGTGGAAGACCTGTTGGAACCCATAGCGTTGCAAGCAAAGGGCCTTCGTGCCCATAATGTGCGTATCTGAAAGAAACACGTTAGTTAGATTCCTCACCTTAGAATATCCCCAGGCGTCAGACTGGATCCGGAAGATTTTTCGTCAGCAATACCCCTTGCGCGTCGCTAGGCGTCGTCTGCGGCTCCGCGTCCGTCGTCGGCGTCGTGCGCCGGGATGACGTCGTCGGAGTACTTAGACGCCGCCCTCGCGCGCTGACGTCAGTTCTTCTTTTTTCCGCGCCAGTAAGCGCAGATCCGGGAGAGCTACCCCTTTTAGTCTTTTTTGACTAAATCTTTTTTGATCATTTTTGATCCTTGTCTGTCGACATCTGGTGCCGGTAGGATGCCTGGGTTCAAGGCTTGTGAGGATTGTCATCGTCTGATGTCGGTGACCGATCACCACCGCCGGTGCCTCTACTGCTTAGGCCCCGACCACGACGCGGAGTCGTGCAACGACTGTCGGGCCCTGACTTCGAAGGCTAGGCGGGAGCGGTCCCGCAAGCTTCTCGAGCTTCGCCACTCGGCTCCGCGTCATGCGCGATCCCGGTCCAGGAGGAGGTCCAAGGATCGCTCGCGGAGCCCTAGCCGACGCCATCGCTCGTCCGGCTCCAAGTCGTCGGGTAAGTCCAAACGCTCAAAGAAGTCCAAGAGGCGACATCGCTCTTCGGACTCCCCTCGCCGGTCGCGCGACTCGGCCGAGGGTCAGGGTGGTTCCACCCCCGCGGCTCCGGCGGAGCCGCAGGTGCCGCGTCCGCCCCCATACCTTCCGGTCCCTGGGGCTGACGCGGCGCCGGCGGAGATCAGTGCCTTCCTCTCGGCCATGAGGAGCCTGGCCCCGCCGTCGACGCCCGCTGGCGCGCCTTCGGGCCCCGCGGACTCGACTGGGCGACCTCGCGTGCCGGCGGCTCCGGCCCCGGCGCCGTCGACGACTCCGGTCTCGACGCCGCAGGTCCCCGCGGGGCCCTTGCCTGGGCCCCAGTCGACGCCGGTTGACCTGGTCACTCCTCCACCGGCGCCGACGCCTGAACCACCACCGACGCCGTCACCGGCGCCGCCGACGCCGACGCCTGTGATGCCGACTCCCCGGTTTAGCCCTCATCCGGACCCGACGCCGGCACGGCGTCCGCCGACGCCGCATCCGGCGCCGCTTGAGTCCTACCATCTCTACAGTCCGGTTCCGATCATTCCTCCTGTTTATCAGGAATCGGAAGAAGGGGGCGACTGGGAGGGGTTCGAGGACCCTCTGGCTGTTCAGTCACAGCTTTCTCAGGACTGGGCAGATGAACTGGGGGAGGCCAGTGGGCTGGACACCTCGCCAGACACTGGATTCACTTCTCCTCCGACCGTGGCTTCGGAGGAGGGTGCAGCATTTTCTGTGGTGCTGCGCAAGGCGGCCGAGGCCCTTGGGCTCGAGTTGCCTGCCGTGGCTGTGAGGACTAACATCCTCACTGAGGTGCTTCAAACCTCAGCAAGCTCCACTGAGCCTCTGCTGCCGTTCAACGAGGCCCTCGCTGACGTTCTGCAGGGCACCTGGTCCAAGCCCTCCACAGTTCCTCCTGTGGATAGGAACGTTGCCAGGCGCCACCGCCCTGCTCCGGGCGACCCCAGTTTCCTGTCCCAACACCCCACCCCCGAGAGTCTGGTTATCCAGGCCTCTACTTCCCAATCCTCCTTCCCGACCGCTCCGCCGGATCGGGATTCCAAGAGACTCGAGCAGTTCGGCAAGAAACTGTTTTCGTCCCTTAGTTTGGGCCTGCGGTCCTTAAATACCGCCTGTCTCTTGGACCGTTATTCCCATTCCCTGTGGGATACGGTGGAGGGCGTGCTGCCCCTGTGTCCGGAGGAGGTCCGGACGCGTCTTACCCAGGCTTTGGCCGATGGGAGGGATGCAGCACGGCACGCCATACGATGTGGGCTTGACACCACGGACTCGCTGGGTCGGGCGATTTCCACCACGGTGGCGCTCCGCCGCCACGCCTGGATGCGGTCCACGTCATTTTCCGGGGATGTCCAGACAACCCTCATGGACATGCCCTTTGATGGCACTCGCCTGTTTGGTGAGAAGGCGGACAGTGCGCTGAACCGCTTTAAGGACTCCCGGGCTACGGCCAAGTCCTTGGGCCTCGCGGCTCCGCGGGCGCACACCTCCGCTTTTCGCCCCTTTCGTGGCCAAGGAAGGGGCGCCTCCTCACGTCCGCAAAGCCACCAGCCGCAGAACCAACCTGCGCGCGGTCGCGGACGTGGCTTCCGCCGTGGCGGAAATGGAGGCCGACGTGGTCAGCCCACATCCACCCCGGCAGCATCCGCCTCTAAGCCTTCCTAGTCCGAGCTTTCAGGCCCATACCACGCCAGTGGGCGGCAGAGTTCGCCATCACCTGCTCCACTGGCGGTCCATAACATCGGACAGGTGGGTGCTGCAAATCGTCTGAAGGGGCTACTCCCTCCCCTTCGAGACGACCCCTCCAGCCATGCCACCGCAGCACCACCGTATCTCGGGGGATCATTTGAATCTTCTCCGCGAGGAAGTTTCGGCTCTCTTGGCCAAGGGGGCCGTCGAGCGCGTTCCGAGTCCAGAAGTAGGTCGGGGTTGTTATTCCCACTACTTTCTGGTTCCCAAGAAGGGCAAGGGGGGCCTACGCCCTATCTTGGACCTCCGGAACGTCAATGCCTTCCTCCGAAAGGAAAGGTTCAAGATGCTAACGTTGGCTCAGGTTTTAGCTGCCCTAGACCCTGGAGACTGGATGGTAGCGTTGGACTTGCAGGACGCATATTTCCATATCCCCGTCCTGCCGGCCCACCGGCGTTACCTGCGGTTCACGGTGGGCCAAGAGCACTTTCAGTTTACCGTGCTCCCCTTCGGCCTCACCAGTGCCCCTCGGGTGTTCACGAAAGTGATGGCGGTGGTCGCAGCTCATCTGCGCAGATCAGGGGTTCCAGTCTTCCCCTATCTCGACGACTGGTTGTTGAAGGCGGGCTCGCCCCAGGCAGTCGTCTCCCACCTCCAGACTACGGCGGATCTCCTGCATTTGCTGGGGTTTTCCATCAACGTGCCGAAGTCACACTTGAGTCCCTCTCAGCAGCTCCTCTTCATCGGAGCGGTTCTCAATTCGGCGCAGTTCCGGGTCCATCCACCGGAACAGCGGGTCCGGGATATACGGGCCCTGATACCCATCTTTCGGCCGCTATCCCGGGTTTCGGTCAGGCTAGTGTTGCGGCTTCTGGGGCTGATGGCCTCCTGCATCCTACTAGTGCATCACGCCAGGCGGCGCATGCGGGCTCTGCAGTGGGACCTGAAGTTTCAGTGGGCCCAGCATCACGGCAACCTGTCCGACCATGTCTTGATCTCGGAGGGCACTGCACAACAGTTGCAGTGGTTGCTCACGGACCACGAATGGGTCAAGGGCAAGAGCCTCTCCCTTCCCCAACCGGAGCATGTCGTAGTGACGGATGCGTCCCTCCTGGGATGGGGTGGCCATATGGGAGAGGCGGAGATCAGAGGCCTCTGGTCTCCGGCGGAGTCTCGTCTCCACATCAACCTGTTGGAGTTGAGAGCGATCCGGCTTGCACTGAAAGCCTTCCTTCCCTCTGTCAGGGGAAGTGTCGTGCAGGTGTTCACGGACAACACCACCGCCATGTGGTATTGCAACAAACAGGGCGGGGTGGGGTCGTGGACCCTTTGTCAGGAGGCTCTGCGCCTCTGGACATGGCTGGAACACCAGGGCGTCACCCTGGTGGTTCAACATCTGGCGGGCTCTCTGAACGCCAGAGCAGACGAACTCAGCCGCCGGTGCATGATGGATCACGAATGGCGTCTGAACTCCGAAGTGGCGCAAGGCCTCTTTCAGCAGTGGGGAGAGCCTTGGTTAGATCTATTCGCCACCGAAGAGAACGCGCAATGTCAGCAGTTCTGCGCGTTGGAATTTCCAAGGCGGCACTCGCTCGGCGACGCTTTTCGTCTCGAGTGGAGTTGCGGTCTGTTGTACGCCTTTCCGCCTATACCACTTCTGCCCAGAGTGCTGAAGAAGATCAGGCACGACCGGGCCCAAGTCATCTTGGTGGCTCCGGATTGGGCACGAAGATACTGGTATCCCGAGCTACTCAGTCTGTTAATCGATCCCCCGATACGTCTGCCCCTTCGGGAGGATCTTCTGTCGCAGCAGCAGGGGACGGTCCTCCACCCGAACCTGTCCAGCCTCCACCTCCATGCGTGGAGATTGAGCGGCGGCAGTTGATGCCATTTGACTTGCCTCCTGAAGTCTGTGATATCATTCTGGCAGCCAGGCGTCCCTCCACAAAGTCGGTATACGCCTGCCGGTGGAACAAATTTGTGGCATGGTGCACAGCAAAGGCTGTGGATCCCCTTTCCGCCCCTCTTTCTGAGGTTCTCCTCTTCCTTCTTTCTCTGGCCCGGCAGGGCTCTGCCCTGGGCACCCTGAAAGGTTATCTTGCTGCCATCTCCGCCTTCTTGCGGCTTCCTGATCAGCCTTCTCTTTTCAAGTCCCCTGTGGTTACACGCTTTCTCAAAGGCATTACACACACGTTCCCTCCTGTCCCTTTTGTAATGCCTCAGTGGGACTTGAATCTGGTATTGACATTCCTGATGTGCGCTCCCTTCGAGCCTCTTCACAATTGCCCTCTTCGTCTTCTAACTCTAAAGACTGCTTTTCTGGTAGCCATCACCTCGGCTAGACGGGTGAGTGAGCTCCAGGCTTTATCTTCAAAGCCTCCTTTTCTATCTGTTCATCCGGACAAGGTTGTCCTTCGGCCTCGTCCCTCCTTTCTTCCTAAAGTGGTGACTCCATTTCACCTTGGGCAGTCTGTCACCTTGCCCACCTTCTTTCCGCCTCCGCATCCTTCCAAAGAGGAAGAGAGGCTCCACCGTCTGGACCCAAAACGTGCGCTCTCCTTTTATCTGGACCGCACAAAACAGTTCCGGGTGGACGACCAGCTTTTTGTTGGGTACGTGGGCGCTAAGAAGGGGAAAGCTGTGCACAAACGGACCATCTCTCGGTGGGTCGTTTTGTGTATAAAAATTTGCTATTCCTTGGCTAAAAAGGACCCTCCTGTTGGGCTGCGCGCCCATTCTACTCGGGCCACGGCGGCTACTACTGCCTTGGGACGGGGAGTCCCTTTGCAGGACATCTGTCAGGCGGCGACGTGGGCTTCGCTACACACGTTTGCCAGGCATTATTGCCTTGACAGCCAAGTCCGGAGGGATGGCTTCTTTGGCCGTTCTGTCCTCCAGGACTTTCTGGTGTGATCTTGGTTTGCAGACCCACCACCGGGGATGGTATTGCTTGGGTATCTATTCTAAGGTGAGGAATCTAACTAACGTGTTTCTTTCAGATGAACAAGTTACTTACCTTCGGTAACGATGTATCTGTAAGAAACATTAGTTAGTTAGATTCCTCACCGACCCTCCCATCCTCCCCGTTCTGCGAACTGACATCTAGGGTTAAGGTTGTCCTTTCAGGCCCCTAGATTTTATTTTTGGCACCAGTGTCGGTCTTTGCATGGCTCTGCGTTCCTGGCGCGGAAGGCTATGTACAAGAACTGACGTCAGCGCGCGAGGGCGGCGTCTAAGTACTCCGACGACGTCATCCCGGCGCACGACGCCGACGACGGACGCGGAGCCGCAGACGACGCCTAGCGACGCGCAAGGGGTATTGCTGACGAAAAATCTTCCGGATCCAGTCTGACGCCTGGGGATATTCTAAGGTGAGGAATCTAACTAACTAATGTTTCTTACAGATACATCGTTACCGAAGGTAAGTAACTTGTTCTTCTTGTAGCATGAGAACATCGGACTTCGCCCTCTTCGCCTGGTGGAGTATGGCCCCACGTTTAATTTTATCCAGGGCCCCGCGTACATTCCAGCTAATAATGCGGAGGCTGTGCTGGGTCATCTGACTTCTATTGGGTACCCTAGCCATGAGGGGGTGCATCCTCTTTCAACACTGATGGCAAGCTGTGGCGATGTATGTGTGGATTGTAACGGGCCTGTACTGGAAGTGCGATCTGTGAACATAAACAACCCTCACCCAAACAAACTCATCTCCACACTTTAATATAAATGCTATTTATATACAATCGGCACTGTTTCACCTTCATTAAAGTTGATGTATACAAAAGCCAATGGCACCCGCGAATATACTGATGACCAGGTTTGTCGTTTTTATTCTTGTATGCAAGTGTTGTGTCGCAAGCAAGTCAGATTGTAGTGATCAGAGTATGTCTGTGGGTTCTGTAGTCCAATGTAAACTGGAAAATCAGGATGAATGATTTCATATAATGATTTAATGCGTTGTGGATAATCATGTATGTATGTGCTGCTCAAATTAAGGAATCTTAATAAGGATTGCAGTTTCTTAAGAGTGTTTGGTTGTTGTCGCAGAGCACACTTCTCTAGGAAGTGTGGTGCAAGGCTTTTCCCCTCATGGGTAAGTTTGTATCCTTGACATAGGACACTTAGAAAGGCTATATTAGAATTCTTAAAGTTGAACTTGTATCCATACGTGGTAAATCCCGATATTATGCAATCAACTCTGGCTAGATGTGTGTTTAAATAATCATCTGTCAGGTAGCTATCATCTACACAGGGCAATGTGTCTGGATCGATGATATGTAGAATTGCACAATGTGAGCAGCATACAGTCTTGGACTGTTCCTATGCCCATGGGGAGTCGAGAAAAGCGGCACTGAAAGCCCAGTGCAGAGAAGGCTGCACAATCTCTGCTTTAATGTGTAATATTTTGGCAGAAACAATCATTGGAAATATCCAAAGTTGTTTTTTATTTTTTATGGACTGTATCATTTATAAGTGCCATATAGCATGTATTTTGTATTGCAAATGTGCGTGTATGACTAATTAAATATCTGTAGTCTAAGACGATACAATATGAATGATCTGATTTTAAGACAGGAAAAAGGGGATTATACATTTGGGAGACACAGGGTTCAATTTCTCCCTGGTCCCTAATTGTGAGAGTATTTCTCTAACGGGTGCAATTAGCATCCTGTTTTATTTGGTATTGTTGTTGCCCTTGTGGGCAGGACCTTATAGGAGAGTCCTTATCCCAGCCAACATGATGGCATTATAAAGCTGGGACTACTGTAGGAGCCTATTTTGCTGCATAGGCTTGTGTGACCTCAACCGGGACAAGCGCAGAAAATTATGGTAGTATTACATCTTCACTTTGTGGGGAAGTTGCTACAAACTCCGGGGCCTATTGACCTCGGCTAAGAGAATGTCATATGGTAATCTTACATTTTCCCAGAATACTACCCAAATGGTGCACTGTATATCACCCTCAATTTGTATATCTAACTGATATAATCTGTCTGGAGGGGCTACACATCTGTCTGGCACTATAGTGACCTCTGCCATGCTGTCGAAGAGTGTCACTGGCCGCCTCCTGTTCAGGAGAGTTTTCATTGTTCATGGCATATTTTGCGCTTAATGCAGCAACTTTTTTTCTGAAATAGGTTCTTAAATTGTGGTGGTTTCTCTTCCTTCTTTATCTTCACATCAGATGAGTGTTGTGAGTCCTTTATTGGTTTCACATACTCTTCTTGTCTGCTCTCAGAACGCCCTCGTCTTTTATATTGTTTTTCCGATAAGTCCTGAAAGGAACGAGAAGGACAAGTATCATAAAGCTGATACCTATCAGGTGCCTTCAACTGAGTGTGGTCACACAAATTATAGTGCCTGTCACAGGGCTCTGGTGGCGGAGAACCTCCTCTAGATCTAGCCATATCTTTAGTTTTGGGTTTAGCCCATAGTTATTTAACAAACTCTGGGTTGTCCTTCGCAGTCTCCTTTTCGGAATCAGGTTTGCCATGTTGTGGTTTATTTGGTCTGCTTCCCGATTTATTGCGACCTATAGAAGTATATACTTCTAGGTAGATCAAGTTCCTGGTTGCCTGGTGTATAGCCAACGATGCTGCTTTGTCTTTAATTTTTGACAGATTCATCGAGGAGACCATGGGAACAATCCCCATCAATTTCAACCTCAAATGCAGGGCTGCAGCTAACCTGTGTTTGTTCTGTATTTGTTTTAACATCTCCGGCAAGACTGACATAGACGGAGTACCATTTGTGATGGTATAGACTTCAGCAAAGACAGTGATACCAGTGTTAGTCACCTATTTGGGGAACCATCCCAAGAGGTAAGCACATAGTCAGTATTCTGTGCTTATCTTGTGGTTCCATAAGGGGAGACACAGCTCAATTTGATCAATTTTATGGGCTATCCAAGAAGGAATTTCCTAATAGTTTGAGGACTTTTACTGATAATTCAATTAATAATTATAGGACTTATTATAGGTACTGCAGGCAACTGTGGTTGCCTTGCCAGTGCTGCCCTTTTTGGGATAGCCATCAATATGCGTGAAACAAACTGAGTTAAGAGTCGATATAGTGTAACTTTACAATTGTACAACTGTACTAGCTCATTAGCGTGCAGATTTTGTAAATTAGGCAATGGTGTATATCCAGCTATCGCTGGCCGGGTGGCCCCTTCATTACTAAGGGGACCCATGCGTACAGGACTAAGTACGTGTATTCGGACACCTCTGAACCAATTTTGATGTTCCCAGTGTGAAAGTGGAATTTTTAAGAGCTGATACACTCGCTGTAATTGTGCGGTGGTGCAACGTTTGTGTATTCATGACATGTTCCTGTATTAGCATCCACAGCTAGAAAATTGACCCAAGAATAAAAGACTTCTAAACAATAGCCATTGTGGGCTTCAAACACGAAGATTATGTCACCGCCTACAATGCCAATGCCATATAAAGTTAAATGTGCATGGACTGCAGGTCTGCAATTGTCAGCTATTGTTATAGGCTGTGGCTGTGCCCTTAATAAAATAGTAATGGAAACAAAGTACATACACTAATATGGGACATTCTTTTAAAGATTCAAGCTTGAACTACCAACAGAAAAAATTAGGTACTTCGTAAAATACTGTAGAAGTGTTAACCCCAACACCAGGAACGTGTCTGTAGGAGGTGTAATGGTAATATGGACATGCACAAGTACTAGTCAGGAGACCTGTTGAATAATTACCTGACCAATTGTTGGTAGCGACATGTCGCAGGGATTCTGTAGGTAAAGCAGAACTGTGCCTTGGTATGACAAGACATCAGAATGTAGGGACTGAGTCTCTCTTCAACATCCGGGTTTGTCGGCCCAGATCCTGGCTAGTTCAGTGCTTCAACTGAACTTCTAACCTTCCCAGAGTAGCAGGTGATTTTGGATACATAGAACATGACCCTCTGGTCCCCAAGGGTACAGTGGAAACAGATAATCACCTTTCGTCTCTCACTCATGCATTCCCTTAGTAAGCAAAGGAAAGACATGAAGAAAGTTTACAATACATTTATTGAAACTATCGTATTCTATTATGGAGCAAATATGCTGCAATTACTATGCAGATGAAACTAAACTAAGTAATTAGCATTCCTATCAGGCTTCATAAAATAAACATCCCCACCATGGCAAATCACCTACCTGTCTATCTAGACCTATCCTTACTGTATGAGCAAAGTGTTCCCTGGCATTAGCAACAGACCTCATTCCTGGTGTATCTAGTTAGGTGGTCTGCATCATGAGTGTAAAATCAGTTTACGCAAGGCTGCATGTCAGGCTCTGCGTGTTTTCGTTCCAGGACAGGTCTCTCTGCTGCAATTCTCCTCACTGCCCCCAAGGGAACCAGGCAGTTTATATGATAAAAAAGCTGCAGCTGTGCTACTGTGTCATGTCTAAAACATTCGAAGCTGTTGCTGACTAGGCAAATGAAAACAGTACAATATGTTATGTATTCCAGGCAACCTTGTACAAAATTTGCAGACTGACTCCTGAGAAGAATCACTGAATAACAAACAACATGTACAGAGTATACCTACAAATATTGGCACAAAAGCAAATGTGTTATATGTGGCTGTGCGGAGCAAAGTCAGCCTAAAACATCTAGCACGCTAAACTAAGGGAGAACCAAAGTGGGCCCAGAAGGGAAATCACTACACTTTGTCTGAGGTAGCTTTCTGATCCCACTGGAGCACAGCCAAAAGACACCCCTACCTACTCTGACACTCTACATTTACTATGTGGCAGAGCTCATACATTACCCGACACAGGTAATAACAACAACTATGATGAAGTGGACACATTTGTCCCACAGTATGGTGAGGACAGTTCGTGTGAAGAACTATAAGATGCCAGTGGTCTAGACACCTCCTGAGACAGTGAACTTGTCCCTCCCCCGGTCCTATTGCTTGATTCTTACGCAGTTATCATACAAAGGTCTCATGAGGTCCATAACCTGCTGCTCTCTATCATTGAAGTAAAGAACCACATCCTCACTATGGTTCTCCAGCCTCAACAGGCATCTTCTGAATCTTTCCTGCCAGTTAACAAAACCCTTACAGATAGCCTCTTGGACACTTGGGCAAAGTTATATTCTAGGCCCCCAGTCATTATGCAGGTAGCTCACAGACCAGCATTGGGTGTCCTGACTCCGCATCCAACGCTGGAGAGTTTGGTGGTGGAGGCACCCCACCAGCAAGTAATCTCTAAGACCTTTCCTACTACTCCTAAGAGGAGGGGGTGATATCCAGCATCCTTGATGGACATGCCATTCGATGGATCTTGCCTTTTCAATCAGAATGCTAGCTTGGCCCTGGAATGAATAAAAGAATGCCATGCTGCAGATCATTTATTGGGGTTGTTTGCTCCTACCACACACTTTTATCAAGGGTTCCTCTCCTTCACTTCTACACCAGGGGTTTTCAATATCACCTACTCCAGATTCTGCTGCCACAACTCATTTCTCAGCCCTTGTGTGGCTAAGGCCACGGCTGCTAGAGACAAAGCTCATGACATTAGGGACAGTTCGGAGAGCTCAGTCCTTCCCCTCCAGCCACCAAAACCACAAAATTACTTAAGGGTGTCCTTTGTGACACAGACCCTCCTTGTAGGAGTCAGAAGCCATTTCTTCTAAGTGTGGCGAGAGATCACTTAGGACACATGGGTCTTCCAAATTGCCCAGCGGTGCTATGCTCGCTCATTTCATTTAACCCAGCTGCACCTTCCACCCTTCACTGCGGCTAATGGAGGACCACATGCCCTTTTTGCAGCAGGTAGTGCAGGCCCTTTTGGCCAAAGGAGCCATACAGAAGATTACGGCCTAAGAAGCAGGAAGTGGGTGCTACTCTTGCTACTGCCTTGTGCATACGTCTCATCCTATTTTATCTCTGCACCCTTAATGCATTCCTACGGAGGACAAATTCTAGATGCTCACGCTGGCCCAGGTTTTGTCTGCCCTGGAAACTGTATGTTGGCTTTGGACCACCTTTGGGTTCTTATTTCCATATTTCTGTGCTGAAGGCCCACAGGCGTTATCTGCAGTTCACTGTGGACATGGAGCATTTTCAGTTTGCCTTGCTCACTTTTGGCCTTACCAGTGTCCCTTGGATTTTCACAAAGAGATGGTGGTGGTCACAGCACACCTTAGGAGGTTGGGTGTGCTAGTCTTCCCCTACCTTGATGATTGGCTGTTAAAAGCAGGCATGTCCCAGGCAGTCATGGGGCACTTCAATACGATGGTGAACCTCCTAACGTTGTTGGTGGCCATTATCTGTGTGCCGAAGTCACACCTCACTCCTTTGCAAACTCTCCCAGTCATCGAAGCCATCCTGGATAGAGTGCAGTTTCATTCCTTCCCCGGTAGCCAAGTGTCCAGGACATTCAGACTATTATCCTGATGTTTCGACTTCTGTCCTGGATCCCAGTGAGAATATTGTTGAGGCAACTGTTGCTTTTGTCTTTCTGCATCCTCGATGTCAGCCACACGAGAGAGCACATGCGGGCTTTGCATTGGGATCTAAAGTTCCAGTGGGCACAGCACCAGAGATACCTATCTAAATTCTTGCACTTTTGGAGGAGATTGCCAAATATCTGCATCAGTGGCTGCTACACCACGATTGGGTCAGTGGCAGATTTCTCTTTTTACCCTTAGTGAGGTTAGAACTGCAGTCATCCCCGGCAGTAGCAAACTGGTAAGCATCAGTACTGGGAAAGCTGCTCTTAGTTTCCGGTCCATAGTCTCTCAGGGGTGTCTGTTCCACTAAAACACACGCTGAACACATGCTCAGCTACTCCCCTGAGCAGTAAAATAACAGTAAAGTCCCTACAACAGCTGGGGGGTAATGAAAGAAAGAAAGATAGTCAGCAAGAGCACCCCTCAAGAACAAACCAGACAACTCTTCCGCTCATCTTGTCACTCAACCCTCATGGCTCATAAAAAACTCAGATCCCGAACAGTGCATATGAAAAGACTGGGTACGGCCTGTATTAGGTGACTCCTACAGACACTTCGCGCAGCGGACGCGCGCAGACAGCAAGGCAAGTGTGTTGTGTGTGGAACTGTTCGAAAGGTTTTTAAGTGTTTTTACCTGCTTTTAAAAAAGGAAGAAAAACAGATCTTTTTAACTTGTACTTACTCACCTGTCCCCCTGATCACGCCACAAGCCACACTGCTCACCGGTCCACCACAGGTTTTCCGGATTGAGTGGAGGGAGCAACCGGCCACAGAATCCCTTCCCTCACTTCCGGGTAAGAGACCGGATGGGGCAGAGCCTCACTTCTCTATTTAACACACATGCCAGACTCTTCGCGCAGCCCGTCTGCGGCCGACCGGGGCCAGGGGCCACAACCCCTTCCCGTTTCCAGACGCATCTTAGGTCCTATAGCCCACACTCCCGCCATAATCTAAGAGGAACGACACATGACCGTTGCCGACACTGAAATGTTGCAGTTGAGCACACTAACTGTTCACACTGTGGGTTTCTCTTTCAACCAACCATTAGGACACGCAGCCCCCCTACTAATCATGTCATCTTAAACATGTTTCTGCTGAATTGCAGATCACTCCCTAAGCATGCCACTGAAATTGCCCTGTTGCTGGAAGAATTTAAAGCCGATGCTCTCTTCCTGACAGAAACCTGGCTCAATGTAGAGTCAGAGCCAGTCCTCATTCAAACTCTCTCTCACAGCTACCTCATACAACGAGAAGACCGCAAAAAGGGTAGAGGAGGTGGCTTAGCGATCATTTTTAAAGACCGCTATAACTGCCGCATTTTCGCAGACCTGGTATCAGACTGCGAGAGTCTTTCCTCTGCCATCGATTTTTCCTCCACGAGTACTTTCTCTGGGCTACTTATCTATCGCCCACCCGGGGCCTTGGGCCAATTCCTCAACACCCTCCCTCCAACCATAGCAAATCTAGCCTGCTCTCCATCTAATTTCACAGTATTAGGGGATCTCAATATCCACCTAAATGACTCCTCTGACCACACCACTAGGGAGCTGATCATGAGCCTCTCCGCACTTCAGCTAAAGCGGAAACTATTTGATCCCACCCTCCCAACTAACACGGTCTCCTGCAGGGAATGCAACTGGTCCAAGCTTCCCAGAGAACAATGGATCTCAGCCCTCGAAGCCACTAGACCTTCTAGCGACCCCAACTCTATCTCAGCCAACGAGAAATTTAATTATTGGATCCAGAGCTCCCTAGATAATGTGCTCCCCATGAAGCACTCTCAAAAAAGATGCAGAGCTAATACGTCCCCATGGTATTCCCCTAAGTTACGGGAACTCAAACAACTCTGCAAAAGGTTAGAGAGGAAATGGAGACTTGACTATTCTGCCCCCAGTAAATCCGTTTATAGGAAGGCAATAAAAACCTATAAAAGCTAAATCAAAGCCGCGCAAGTGGCCTTCTATGAAGAAAAAATCAATGCAGCCTCTAACTCCCCTAAGGAAATCTATCGGATTGCCAAAACCCTCTTGAAACTGCCTCAGAAACAACCTAACCCGATCGATGCCCAAGCCCGCTGCAACAACCTAGCGGAATTCTTCCTCCAGAAAATACAATAAATATACTCCACCTTTTCTCCTACTCAGTCTGAACTAGCTTCGGCCCCCACCTCTAGCCCAGTATACGGATCACGAGCCACCCTGGAGGCCCTCCCCCCCTAGACCGCACAACTTTAGACCCCATCATGCACCAGGTGAAATCGGGCTCCCCCATAGACCCTGCACCCCCACGAGCTCTGGCACCAGTCATAGGAAACATCCTACCTACCACCCTCGACCTGCTTAACACCTCTGTCTCCTCTGGTGTGGTTCCCCATGCCTGGAAATGTGCTATGGTCAGGCTCTCCTGAAAAAACCCAACCTCGACCAAGACAACCTTAGCAACTACCGTCCTATTTCCCTCCTCCCATGGATGAGTAAGATCTTAGAAAAACATGTAAATTCAGTGCTGGTAGAGTTTCTAGAAACTAAGAATCTACTCAATCTCTCACAAACTGGATTCCATCCTCAACATGGGACCGAAACCGCCCTCCTCGCTGTAACGGAGGAGGCTAGGAGAATCCTGGATCAAGGTGGCTCCGCGGCAATTATCCTTCTCGACCTAAGTGCCGCATTGGACACTGTAAACCACGACACACTGATTCACAGACTTATGAACCTAGAAGTATCAGGCAGTGCCATCGCCTGGTTAAAATCATTCTTAGATGACTGCTCTTTCCAGGTCTTTGAAGGTGAAGTTGTCTCCACTTGCATGCCCCTCAGCTGTGGTATGCCTCAGGACTCCTCCCTGAGCCCCACACTGTTAAATATTTATATGAGCTCCCTAGCAGAGATTGTCTGCCCATTTGGTATAAAAATCATCACCTTTGCTGATGATACCCAGCTTGTGGTGACCTTAAACCACCCAGAGAAGACCCCAAGCAACCCAAGAAGTTGCCTATCGGAGGTTGCCAACTGGATGGAACTGTCCTGCTTAAAGCTCAACGGGAACAAAACCGAGCTCATGCTTCTTGGAAACTCCCCCTCTTGAACTCGGAACTTCTGTGGCCGAAATGCCTTGGCCCCGCCCCAGCACCAAAAACCAGATCAAAAGCCTTGGCTTCTGGTGGGACCACGCCCTTAGTTTTAACCATCAAGCGGCAAAACTTTCGGCCACTTGCTACGGAATGCTGAGGATGCTATGTAAAATACTTCCCCCTCTCCCATTTCAGGCAAGAAAAATCATGGTCCAAGGCCTTATTCTATCATGCCTAGATTATGGGAACGCCCTATATCTAGGGGCCCCTCAATCCACCATCCGCAAGCTCCAGATAATTCAAAACTGTGCAGCCTGCACGCTCCTCCAGACCCCTCATCGACAATCAGCAAATCTGGCACTAAGGAGCCTTCACTGGCTGCCAGTTAGGGAGAGAATCCACTTCAAAGCCTTGTGCATTGCCCACAAGGCCTTCTGGAAGAATGGTCCGGCAGTCAGCCTATCGATGATAACCCTCTATTAACCTAATAGACTGCTCCGATCAGCATCCTCCTTCCTCGCCCTACTCCCTAAAATAAAGAGAGCGAGATGCGGCGGACGCTCCTTTTCCTATAATTCCGCCAAGCTATGGAATGCCCTTCCACCACGCATGCGGTCGGAGCCCAATCTCCTACTCTTCCGCAAACTTTTTAAAACCCTGCTTTTTTAATCCCTGCTTCTAAACCACTGAATTGTTCTCCTCTGTCCGCGTTCGTCTGCAGCGCTGGGATGCCTCAGGATAGCTATTGCGCTATATAAATGTTTTTTTCATTTAATTTCTACAGTACCAAAGGAAACACTACAACCTCTCATTAGTACTCCAACTAACGCCACAGTCTGCATGGAAAACTACTCTCGATCACCAGAATTCCCATTTTTCAATACATTGCAATCCCCAAACAGGCGAGAACCTATATCTAACGCCTTATTTACATTACAAAGAATCTTGGAATATATATTGGCTCTTTTGAGAAGAATGTGGAAAATTCTGACATGATCCTTGAAACGCTGACTGGAATACTACAATATCTAGTGGACAAAAAGAGGAAAAAACAACTCAACCAAAATTCCCAAACTATAGTAAGTTGTCCAGAAAATATTGTGACTCGAGAAGAATGATGTTCAAATTTACCACCAGTATTCGTTAACCATCTCACAGGAAAATCGCAAAAGGGAACTCAAACAAAGGGATTCACTTTAAAAAATAAAATGAAAAACAAGCACATAAACGATGAAGAAGTTTACTCTCCGCATAAATTATTTGAAGAAACTAGGACAGAAAGCATCCCTCAACCCGCGATTCCCTTGTTTCCCATCTTTAAACAGAAGAGTCAGCAAGGATTGTTAAATCAAATAGCAAAAAAGAGGACAAGAACTCTATAGGACCTTCAATTAAGTAGAATCTAAGCTTATGTCAAAGCCAAAGAAAAAGAGAAACTTCATTAAGGGGAAAAGTAACACAAAAAGAGCAAAGCATAATATCTCGAGATGATCGACCAGGAAAGTAAAATTCCCACAAACACCCGAACAAATAGTTCAGAGAAATGGACAAATTACGAAAACTTTAGAGACAACTCAAAATATATATCAATATTCCCTCCCATATGAAATCAAAGGGGCACAGAAAAATGTAAACCCATTGGCTTCAAATTTTTCAATAAAACAGTCAAAGAATTACCAGGACAGAATGAACCCAGGGAAAAAAGAAACGCAAATCTTCTACTAGAAACATACACTGAAAGGGAGACCAAATCATCACTTGCACTTTGGAATTAACTTACCTATTTCCCTGTGACATAACTCCGTTAAATCGTGGGAGAATAAACCTACTGCATAAGATCCGTCAATTTCATACACTCACAGCCCTAGAAATAAAACTAGTAGCCTTTCTGAACAAACTCCATCTAACGGTGGCAACTGTGGAGTTTTGGTCCAACGATATTCCATCTTTCATTTTAAAAGAGAGAGACATCCTCCATAAAAATGGCTTCGACATGGCTGAAGTTAAAGCAATGGCTACACAGTACAACAGTCCAAAGGATAGCAACGAGATTAAGTTCCCCCTCAGCATAACCACGTGAATTGGACTCCGGAAACCCAAACATGTCCTAAGGAACCTTAATAATATCGATCAATGATGGTGAGCAACGGACCTGGAACTGGGTTCCTAAAAAAATAGAGCCACAACCAAAAGAAAATGCCTGGTCCTGGATTTCCGGCAACTTGAACAGCAACAAACAGGGAAATTCACAAACACTTCCTTTTTAGCAGAAGTTTAACAATTGTCTCTTGGAATAGCGCCGGGAAAAGGTGAGAAAAGCTAGCTCTTATCCTAGAAAACTCCCCATCAATACTCCTGTTACAAGAAACATGGTCTGTAGATACTTTTTCTCGAAGAAATTACTTTGTGTTCGATATCGCAGCTGAGGCCACAAAAAGGAGTCACTCAAAAGGAGGCCTTGCAATTCAACTAAAGGAAGAAATTTATTGGGATTTAGAAGTAATCGATTTGTGCTTCCTGAATGCTCATTGCACCAAGAATAAACATTGAAACAAAAGCTTGAATACCATCCAGGATTTGCTAATCTTCAACGTCTACATTACGCCGGGACCCTACTATGACTCAATAATGGGAAAAATATTTGAGAAGATAGAAACTACAATGGCCTCTAAAGGGTACCCACCAGTACTAATTGCCGGAGACTTCAATGGGAAAATCTCTAACGCTTTACTGGATAATGGGGGAAAATGTGAAAAAGAGGAAGCCTGTTTTATTCCAAGTCCACTATTCCCAACAAAGATAAAAGCGGATAAACAAGGGAAACTACTACTGTCTCAAGTGACCGCAATGAACAGAGTAATTTTAAACGGAAGAGTAGAAGGTGACATCCCGGCTGCCTACACTAGATTAGGTGCCTACAGTTTAACTATCTTAGAATATATAATCTGTAGGATGGACTTTTTTGAGAAAGTGCAAACATTGAATGTACAGGGTACACATGAAAGGGATCATGCACTTTTGTTTCTGGAAATAGAAGTCTTATTGCAATCTACACCCCCATGGTCATTAGGTTCTCTGAACGGTCTTGGCAATATAGATCAGAAAAACACGAGGATCAATTGGATCTCCAAAGCAATGGAGAGAACGAACATCGTAATCTCTGCCATGCTTTTAGATCCTCTGGTGTTGTATCCCTTCAGGAATTTTCAAACAGGCAAGACAAGGGAAGGAGTCAGCCTTAAGGAAAGAACACAGATTACCAATCATCAAAAGTCTGATTCGATCACAATTTCGAAACTTCTCTGGGACAGGGACAGGACAGAAGGAAATAAAAAGGTTGAGAAAAATACGGCAACGGAAAAAAGTCAAAAACAGCAAGAGCAAAAAGGCAAAAATTGGGCTGAAATTCAAATGGCAGTAAAAGGTAAAAATAGTAAAGCATTCTGGAGCATAGTCGCCAAACAAATGGGTATAAGGAAACTATACAAGCACTCCCAGTGTCAGCATTGGACTGGGAAAAACATATCCATAACTTGTACAAAATTAACTCAGAGAAGGTAGAAAAATTGTGTCAGCAGATTCATGGGAAGGGTCAGACTAATGTTAGCCCTAACAACTAAACAAATAGCTCATTTTATAAAGGCCTCAATATCTTCAGCAGCAATGGGACCAAATAACAACCTGATTAAGGTTCTCCAATCAAACTTGGAAGAGTGGTGAAAATTTGTATTCCCCCTTTTTCTTCATTGCTTTGCAACAGGAGATATTCCAAAATCATGGCGGGGGAGGATTGTGGTTCCCATTTTTAAAAAAAAGGCTCTAGAACAGACCCAACTAACTATCGTCAAATAACTCTACTAGAGTGCAACGGAAAAGATATTGGCAGCCTGTGTCCTGGACCACCTTAAGGACTGGGCCTCTTCCAGTGGAGCGATTCCTATGACTCACGCAGGATTCCGCTCAAAACACTCAGTAACAGACAACATTGCAATTTTGCAAACGATCCTTGACAAATATGTTGTGTCAAAAATAAAAATTGTATACTGTGCTTTTATTTTTTTTACTACTGCATTTGACAGTGTAGACAGGTCAACACCCTGGAAGAAACTGGTGAGGCTAGGAACTCCACATGACTTACTCACAATAATTATATCCCTCCACACAGCAACATGGTGTAGATTCCAAATGGGGGAGAAAAGGGCTTAACTAGACCAATACCCACGTCGAACGGACTAAAACAAGGTTGTCTTCTCGCCCCCATGTTATTCTCTCTTTATTTAAATAATTTCCCACCGAAATTAGCACTTAGTGATATACATATTTTAATGTATGCTGACGACATCGTGATATTAGATATTACACCGATAGGACTACAAAGAAACTTAAATGCATTAAATTGCTATGCAAAAGAAAACGTTCTAGTCCCAAACATCTCGAAAAGCAACATTTTACCTTTTAGGGGAAAAAAGCGACTTTGTCCTATTGGACATTGGGAGGAAAACCATTAGAGTCCATCAAAGAATATACCTATCTGGGTCAAATTTTCTCCCAAACTCTACAAAATTCATCCCATTTACATCACATAGGGTGAAAGGCAGAGGCTCATATAGGGGCACTGCTGAGGCTATATTCTTCTTCCGTCAACAGGCATTTTCAACCTTTGCTAGAGATTTATTGTATGAAAATCCCTCCCATTTTTACGTATGCCCTAGAGTACATACATATTAAAACATGGCAACTTGTAAAAACGAGAAAAGGGAATCTTTAACGCAAATTGCTAAAAGTTAATCAAGCTGTCCTGGTCCAAGCGCTTCGCCTCGAGGTTTCCTTAGATAGCAGATATGCTAGGGCCATTTCCAACATAATAAGATGGGCATATCACCTTTTGCATGCCGATCCTGGATCTCCAAGGCACATTTTAAAATTCAAGACTTTCAGAGATGAGACGTCGCGATATACTTTTAACAAGAATCTTAATATAGCTCTTAGCCTGTCTCACTGCACAGTAGCACTTTTACAAACTTGGACACCAGCACATTTGAAGCTCTTTTTAAAGAACCTTACACCAAGAATAAGCTTAGACCTGGATGTAGAACTTTGTTCTCAACTAAAACACTATATACAATATGTAAACGACATAGAATATAAATCCCCTGAGCAATTCACTTATTTTTCACTACAACACAGGGTACGGCGTTATACTCTTCTACTGAGGTTGGAAATCCTCCCTTCAAAAGTATACATAGCAAAATGGAATGACTCAGAAAACACAACAGGATTTTGCGACTTTTGTAAGGGAGGAACACAAGATCTACCTCACGTTTTGACATTTTGCCCTAATCCAATCCTGGTAGAAGCCCACGAAGTCTAATTAAGCTCTGTAAATCACCACCTGATGAATTTGCCTGTTATCAATTGTATACATTCTCAAAGAGTTTTTAAAAGTTGTTTTATAGTTTATTATGATAAATGTCTTAAAATTATGAATGCTTAAAGAGCTTTTTAAAAAAGAAAAAAAGCTGTTTTAAAGTGTATTACGATCAATGTCTTAAAACTATGTCTGTGTATTTGTTGACCTCAGTAGAGGTCTAAATCAAACTTAATAAACCTTTAACCTCTTCTTACCCTACCCAGAGCTGACTGCAGTGATCGATGTATCACTGAAAGGGGTGGGCTCATCAACTTGTTGGAGTTACGGGTGACCCGCTTGGCATTAGAGGTCTTCCTATCAACCATCTAAAGGAAGATAGTACAGGTCCTCACAGACAACACCACCGCCAAGGCTGTGGTATTGCAATAAGCATGATGGAGTGGGGTCTTTGGTTCTGTGCCATAAGGCTCACTGCCTCTGGAAATTACAGACTTGGCCAGGGAATAGGCAGTGAACAACATGGCATGATCACTAAAAGCCAGGCTGGATGAACTCACCGATGCCTAGTGGATCACAAATGGCAGTTAACCCTGAGTTGGTAGAGGACGTCTTCTATCAATGAACCCTGGGTTCATTGATAGAACCCTGGGTTTATCAATGAACCCTGGGTTTATCTTTTCGCCACTGCTGAGGGAGTGCAATGTCAGCTGTTTTGCTCTTTGAAGTTTTCAAGGCAGCTCTCTCTCTGAAACACCTTCTGTCCAGAGCTGAGCTTGGGACTTCAGTATGCCTTCTCATCACTGCCTGTCCTGTCCACAGTTCTGAAGATTAGAAATGACTGGACCCAAGTCTCCTAGTGGCACTGGATTGGTCCAGGGGAGTGTGGTACCAGTAACTCCTGGGCATGATCATCTATCTTGCGATCAAGCTGCAGCTTCAAGGGGATCTTCTCTCGCAGCAGTAGGGCTGGGTACTGCACGCAGGCCTGCACAGTTTGCATCTTCAGAGGCGGTGCAGTGTAGTACAGCAATGGGAGAACCCTGGCTTGGTCTTTTTACCATCATTGAGAATGCGCAAAGGTAAATATTTTACACAGTAGAGTTCCTAAGACCGCTCTCTCTTAGAGACGCATTCCTCCTAGAGCGGAGTTTGGGATCCTCTATGCCTTTCAGCCTCTACCTCTCCTGAGGAAGCTGGCCCAAGTCATCCTAATAGCTCTGGATTACACCAGGAAGGTGTGGCCCAGAACCTCTGGGCATGAGAATCTGTCCTCTGATTAAGCTGCTGCTTCTGGAGCATCTGCTGTCTGATCAACAGGGCAGATTTTTGAACCTAGGCTTCCCATTTCGACACATCCATTTGTGGCGATTTAGCTATGGCAGCTAATTTCCTTCGCTGTTCTGGATAGTATTCTGGCAGGAAGATGCCCATCTAGAAAATCTGTGTATGCCAGGTGTTGGAACAAGTGTGTGGCTTGTTGAGGCACCTTCTGTATTGACATGTTACAAGCAAAGCTGTCTGAATTATTATTAGGTCGAGCCTGGACAGCGCATGCGCTGCTTTGCGAGGCATGCTGTATTGAGGTATGAAATAGAATAGAAGCTTCGCCCATTTCCCACCCATCGTTTAAATTGGCTCCTGTTACTGTCCTTTCTAAATCGTTAGTTCTAATTTGTTACTAGGCCTAGTAGTCCCTCCTTAATACCATTTTGTCTGCATTTGTAACCTCCCATATGGACTGGACTTTTTACTTGTGTTGTTACATTGTCTGCATTATGTTGTCAGTGAGTACCATTTTCTTTAATGCGCTTCCCTTATTCCGCCCAAGACGTCACAGCACACCACCCGCTTTTATATGGTTTTCACTAATGTATTTATTTAATTTACAAAAGCAACAGTTGATGGACAGAATGCAGAACAATGTCATACATTCATCCCAGTACAGAGATCTGGGCGTAAATCCATCGTTTTTTTGCTCACCATGCCATTCCAGTTTGAACCCAGCCATATGCAAATTAGTCTTGACCCTGTGCCTCAAGGGAACAGTCCAAAAGGCACACAATTGATGGACGGAATGCAGAACAAATCAAAACATTCTCCCCCAGTCAAGAGATCTGGGTTAAATCCATCATTCTTTTGCTCACCATGCCACCCCAGTTTAGACCTGGCCATATGCAAATCAGTCTTGACCCTGTGCCTCACGGGAACAGTCCAGCCCGAACTGCCAAGCCAGGTCCTCCCTGGACCGGACACAAGCATCGTAGGGCCGGTTTCGGGATTTCACCCCTCTTTAGCAAGGATTTCTTGGATCCAGTGGCACTGTGAGCCCCGGACCTACGTCTAGGCATACCCGGCGCACTGAGTGCGAGAAAACAAAAGGCACACAATTGATGGATGGAATGCAGAACAAATCAAAACATTCTCCCCCAGTCAAGAGATCTGGGTTAAATCCATCATTCTTTGGCTCACCATGCCACCCCAGTTTAGACCTGGCCATATGCAAATCAGTCTTGACCCTGTGCCTCACGGGAACAGCCCAGCCCGAACTGCCAAGCCAGGTCCTCCCTGGACCGGACACAAGCATCCTAGGACTGGTTTCGGGGTTTCACCCCTCTTCAGCCAGGATAGCTTGAATCCAGTGGCACAGTGAGCCCGGGATCTACGTCTAGGCATACCCGGCGCACTGAGATCTTGGTATGCCTTGTAAAAGGCCACCATTAGTCCCTCTGCTCCTGGTGCCTTACCAGGCTGCTTACTCGCAATGGGCGCTCTTACCTCAGATGATTGCAATGGAGCCATTAGGTGCTCCCTGTGTTCTGTGGTTAGCCACGTCATTTTTAGGTCTCGCGCCTAGCGTTGCAGTGCACAGAACTGCTCGTGCAGCGCAAGACCTCTTGTAAGGGGGTTCTGAAAGCTGCTCACCCTCTTGTGCGTGTGAACAGGCTTTCGTCGCCCGCCATTAGCTTTCGCGTGTTTTTTTATTTTTAAAAAAGGCACGCGATTGAGCAAAGGCAGGCGCATGTCCCGCCTTTGCAACGCCCATGCCCGTCGGTGGCCAGCACGCGCGCAGCACGCGTTTCCTCGCTGCCGCGCTCCCTCCCCCGCTCCTCTGTGGTGCGCACGCACCACTACTTTTTTTTTTTAGCTATAACTGAATCGCTTGTTTAACATCCGTCTGCATTTATATTTATTTTATGCTCCTGTCTGCATTTGTCTATATTTATTTTTGTACTGTTAGGAAATAAAGTTGCAGCCGGTATAGCTCCACATTTATTTAACCGACATGTGGTCATTGACATGTGCGCTTCATTCTGAGTGGGGGGAAGGGTTCTGCCTGGTATTTCCCACTCCATCACTGGAGTTATGGCACCAGGGGCATAATTAGACTCTGGGGAAGGAAATATTCCAGTTATCGGATTTTGTAGAGCAGCATTCGAGAGTCAGTGTTTCTGGCCTCACTCTCTCAGTTTCTTGCCCAGTATTTCATCCAGACACCTCATTTGCTTCGAGCATGCGAAGTCTCTAAGAGAAATACACCGATGGGGCCTGGGACTCCTGGGGTCACTTTGAATGGGGCCGTAGATGGCAGTCAGGTTTTAGCTTTATAAACAGCCATATTAATTACCATACACTCTAAGAAACCAATTAGATTGGTGATACAAGCACATCTGCAGCTAATTCAACAAGCATTGACATAGCCAATAGGTCTCGTTTTTTAAAGTTTACTTTATCACTGCAGAGAAGATACGAGATGCTTCCACAGCGCAGCCGGCGCATGGAAGTGCGCGCGCCTGCACTCCCCGTTGCTAGGCGATGGACCACTAAGCATAGAGTTAGCAAGGACACGCTGACGTCAATGAGAGTAACAAGCGACCAGGGGGAAACAATGAATTGGCAGCAGTCATGGCAAGGGGTTTATATTTTAGAAAAAATATGAAATTCGTGGTTATCATCGACAAGTGACCTTTAGGCAAGGTCGGCTGGCGTGATGAACATTCTGTTCAGGGAACGTGGATGCTGGGCGCTAAGTAGGTGCCTGAGTTGTGTGCTTTTGTTAAAGGTCATTAGAAAACCACCACTCGCACAATTTCAGGCTAGAAGTTGGAATGCTGTACCTGCGATCTTTAGTGAACGAGTCAGAAATGTATATTCCATTACGTGCTGCGCAGAGGATCAGAGCTGCGTTGAGTAAGGGGTGTGTGTTTGCAGGAGGGTTGACAACACACAGCATCAATTTCTGCATCACTTGTTTGTCTGTTGTGCTCATGTAATGTAGATACATGCAAGTGGTTCAGACAAGAGAGGGGTTTCTAAGTACGGATGATCCGATGGATGATTTCCTGTTGTTGTCGGAGCCAACGGTAGGAATTCCCAAAACATGCTGCTGCAGGGAGTGACAAAGCTCGGCTGCCGACCCTACCTTCGTGAAAGCGCGGTATTCGCAGACCTTTGCAGGAGGTAGGCGAGCGATCGATAGGGGTGTGGCACTCAGGCCTAGCGCACAGAAACGAAGGCACAGTGTGCTACGCTGCCTATAGAGCCATCGGAAGTGTGTTAAACCAGAGTCTTCTAATGACATAAAGACACTTAAGGTGTGACCCGGACCCTATAAAACAGTGGGCGACTTTTGGCGGGCTGCCACGTTCTGCGGGCTCTAGAAATGCGAGGAGTGGGCGTGTGCAAGGATTGGCTGCTAAAACAGACCATCGTGACATGACACCCGCATTCGTCACAGCTTTAAAGGAGACAAGCAGCAGGCGTAATACTTAGTGCAAATATTCTACTTTGTGAGTGGCGCTGGTTCCTTTCGTTTGCCACACACTACCTCACAGTGCAGTTGTTAAGCACTACATGGACTCACGATGCACGTGCCTCGCTCTCTTTGAGTTGTGATGTTCCAGCCAAGATGACAAATTCACCCTAGGAAAAAGTTACACCACAGACTATCAACACTGGTTAATCTGTGTGTAATGTAAATGTTAGTCTCCCTACGACTAGAGTGTTTTTCATGACAAGACATTATAATCGGCTTGTCAGCGACCAAAGGACTCAATGCACTGTAAATATTCAGGTAGATGGCATAGGACAGTCCAGTGGCAGGCAGCACGAAAAGGTCAAGAACAAAGTTTATCTGATATAACCTTGTTGGTAAGATGTTGGAAATGTAAACATTCATGTTTAAATCCATATCCAAAATATAGCGAGCTGCTTACATGTTTGCATCATGATGTGCTTCACATGTTGTGACAGTGCCCGTGAGTAAACAGAAGAGATCCATCCATCCGTATTTGTAAAACGCAAACTACTCACCCTTACGGGTCTCAAGGCGCTGGGGGCCGTCGTGGAAATAAAGTGAGCTATTGCCCAGAGCCACATGGTGCTGAGCTGAGCTGCCTCCGGAGCCAGGGATCGAACGGTGAACCCTGTGCTCCGAAGTCAGCTGCCCTGGCCGCTGCACCACACCTCTCCACAAAAGATCTAAGCATGGCGGCAGGTCCCTCCCCACCATGGCAGTTTGGCTTGTTTTTTAGTTCGAGCCAAACTGGCATGGTGGTGTTGGTTCCAAATACGTCTTGTCAGCTTTCAACACACTTACAATGGACTTAAAGCCTGCCCATTGCTTTCCATTGGTTGCCTTTATTGTAACTCTCATTTGCTTGCCTCTTATTCGACCATCTTGTTTTGTCCTTCTGGCGTTTGCCCCTCTCCTTAAGCTCAGCCTTTACGCGTGAGTCCTTCCGCTTCTCACTTTTAGGAAACTACTTTTTTTCTTATTGCTTAAGCGCTCCAAGAGAGTGCATGTGTTTTCCAGCTGTCCCCCTCGTGTGCTTCACTGACCCCGTGCTCCATGTGAATCTCTCTCATCCTTGTGCTTCTCTCCTACCCCAGCTCCGTGCTGCTCTTTCTTGCCCATGTGCTTCTTTACCCCATGCTCCACATTGTTAATCTCTTTCATCCTTGCGCTTCTGTCTCTCGCCACGCTCCGTGTTGTTCTCTCTCACCCATGTGCTCTCTGTTGCTTTCACCCTCTTGATTCTCCCTCTGTCCAGTATTGTTCTCTCCGTCGTGTCCTTCCCCAACCATCATTCTCGCTCCCTCTCCAGTGCTCTTTTACCTTACTCCCCCCACCCACTACCCTGCCCACTCCTTCATTGACCTCAATCCTAAATCCACAAGACGGGGTTTATTTATTATTCTAACTCCTGTCCTGGGATATTTTGGGAGCAAGCGCTTGAAAGTAGGTAAAGATGAGAGTCAATATTTTTAAAGCAGTATAGTTATGAATGATACCTATTTAAGACTGATGTTTCTGAGTCTGTGTTTTACAATCTACTTTTCTCATCCTATTTTCACCTGCCGCTATTCTTCTGCGCTAAAGCAGTAAGACATGAGTAGTGAATCACGTTAAATGATGCGCCAGTCTGTCTAAGTTTTAAATCAGATCCCGTATTCCAGACGCTGAAAAATAAAGGGATGAAGTCAAAGAAGGTCATAAATACTTAGCCAATAGGGATGCTAAAAGCAGGTGGAAAATGTGAGCGTAAGAAGGCCCTAGAATACAGAATGGAAATTAAAAGGACAGTGTGCTATTAAACAGTAATAGTTTCAGAGAGCATGGAGCCAGAAACATAAATGCGAGTCACAGACTGATACTAGGAAAGTAAAAGTACTCAGTACTGGTTTAAAATTGATATCAAGCGGGCTTGTGCCATTCTGCTCCATGGGAGATTTCTGTCCCCCATGAGGTCACCTTAGGACACCCACGCTATCGTTTGACAGCTGTGCCTACCCAATCAAACTCCCCACCTACCACTGTTGCCAGAGCGGGCCAGTAACAACGGCGCTCAAAGACAATTCCTTGGTCACACTCCTGTAACTCCATCTAACAAGATGACAGCGGTAGGGGGCACTCTTATCAACAACTCTTTGAGCTTGGGGACAAAGCCCCCCCATTCCTAACCACCTGAAAAGAGATCTTCCCACTAGTTCGCTGATTGTTTCCCCAGAGTACACGCCCGGAGGAAACAAAGACATTGTCAACCGTGGGAATGTCTTCTGCCTTCTCTACCATATCCCATCCCTGGAATTTCTCACCTCTCATGATATTCTAAGTATACGGTTTACCAAATGCCCTCTTAATCCATAAAAGGAGGTCATATTGGTCACCTGGAAATCCTCTGGCATGTCACAAGAGGTGTTCGACCTTAGAGAACAGTTCTCTGACTGGGGCGATCACCTTATACAACAAGCATTTGTAATGCAATAGGTCTCGCATTTACGCAAGCTTAAGCTATTGCCATTGTAAGTTACAATGTCTTTTATTTATGTTTTAAAAACCAATACCAAAATAAAAGGCATAGCCATTTACAATGCCAATAGCTCAAACTTGCGTAGCTGCGAGACCTACTACATTGCAAATGCTTGTTATATGTTCTAAGCAGTCATTTACACTTCCCGCGTCTATTTATATACGCGAACGCTACAGGTCTTCGTAGTATCTACGGAACGTGTCTGCTATACTGTCCTCATCGTGCTGTGTTTCCCCTTCTTTGTCTAGGATTTCCTTAATTCCCCTGTTCCTCTCTTTGGTCAACAGGGCGGCTAGTGCTGCCCAGGGTGCTCACCCTCTCAATATATTCTGGTCATAACGTATTTGCCCATATGTTTTACTTTACTGTTTGCTATTTCATGATACTCTGTCAGTCTCATTTTTAGGTCTCCTAGTAGTGAGTTTTCCTTCATTTGCTGATGCTGCTTTTCCAGTTCCGCTAGCTCCTTCTCTAATAGGGATAGTCTTCTACTCAGTGATTTCAGTACCTCTGCATGTTTAAAGATAGTAATCCCTCATATATATACCCTGAATGTTTCCCATACTATGGCGAATTTGTCTACACACCCCACATTGTCGGTAAAGAAATCTTCTATTGATTTGGCTAAGTCTGCTCTAAATACAGGGTCCAGTAAAGGGTAGGGGGGAAGCTCCATGTGAAAGCTGCTGCTGCCTGGCCTTGCATGTCCATATCTAGCATCACTGGTGAGTGATTGGATTATGTGCGAGGTAGTGGTTCACATCGGAGGGTTTGTGTCACTAGGTTCTTAGATACCAGCCAGTAGTTTATCACCTGTTTTGGTGAGAATTATTAAAGAGTTGGTACACGTGTTCCCTTCCAAGCTGCAGTGGGACCTTCACTGGGTATTGGCTTTTCCCATGTATACACCCTTAGAGCCAATGCATAGTTGTTGGCTGCACCGCCTTACTTTGAAGACTGTCTTCCTCATTACAAGCCTGTCACTTGAGTGGAATCCAGGCACTTTCAGTGCAAATACCATACACCACCTCAGAGAAGTTGATGTTAAAGACTCGTATGTCATTCTTGCCTAAAGTTGTGACTCCTTTTCATGTAGGGAATCTATCTCCCTGCTTGAATTCTTTGGTCCTCCTCACCCCATCCAAAGAGCAGGAGAGGATCCATTGGCTAGACTACCATAAGGACTTTAGGCTTTTACATTGATCGTAACAAGGAACTCCCTTTGGATAGTCCGTATTTGTGGGCATTCTGGGGCAAAGAAACGGAAGCCTGTCCACAAGAGGACCCTGTCAAGGCATCGACATCTGCTCTGCACTGGCTGAGAAGCAGCCACTGCAATTTCCTATTACACCAGAGCTAAGGATGCTCACCCAGTGCCTGTCCTTGGCATCTGCCAGGCTGTGATGTGGATGTCAGAGCATACATTTACGGGGCTCTACTACCTTCATGACCCGGTCCGGTGGGAAGAATACTTCACCCACTCAGTGCTGCAGAACTGTTTCATCTGAGTCCACTCCACAGACCCTCCAGACAGAGAGGTACTGCTTTGGTATCTGTTATTAGGTGATGAATCTGTGTTATCCATTACAAAAGGGTTCTCCAAAGTGTCTCCTGGAGGGCTGGATCCATGCCAGAGTTTTAGAAAATCCCCATTTTTGAGAAATGTAGTTATCTAAAAAATCCGTCAAGTATCCTGCCCTCCAGGACCGACTTTGGAGAACCCCTCATTAGAAGAGCAAGTCACTTACCTTTGGTTATGCTCTTTGATGTGGGTACTCTACCAAACTGCCGATTTCTCCCCACTTTTGTATTTTGTGGTCTTCTTTTAACATTCGTAAATGTCTCAAAGTAGAAATCCAAAAGGAACAGATGATGGACGGAATGCTGAACAAATCAAACATTCACCCCCAATCACAGATCTGGAATAAATCCATTGTTTTCTTGCCATTCCAGTTTGGTCCCAGCAATATGCAAATCAGTCTTTACCCTACTCCCCATGGGATCATTCCAGGCCGAACTGCCAGGCCAGGTCTTCCCTGGACCAGAAACAAGCATACTGGGACTGGTTTTGGGGTATTATCCCTCATCAGCCAAGCTAGCTCGAATACGACGGCATTGCGAGCATGGGACCTAAGTCTGGGCATACCCTTCCCACTTAGGGCTACAAAGCCAAAAAGAACAGATGATGTTCTTTTTGCCAAGGTTATTTCTGGGAAGTCAACGTGAAGCCACACACCACCACCTAGCCACGTGTGGGAGCACTGCTGTGAAAAGGATTTCTGGATCTAGTCAGGTGCCTGGGGAATATTCTCAGGTGAGGAATCTGCGATTAAATAGAATATCCACCAGAAAGAGCCTTGCTGAATGCAAATAATCTGTTCATCTAGTAAGCACATTTTTTTGTTAATAATTTCAATTCTACGTTTAACAGAATTATCAGGTGGTATGAGGAACACAAGGTGCTGTCTTTGCCTGGCTTCAGCAAAGCTGTTATTATCCCCATTGTTGGGGTGACATCCCAGTAATTCGGAAGACCTGTAAGAACTCCACTAATAGTGTTAGTAGCTGGGGGGCAAAAGTCCTTTAGAAGGTAGCTGTTAAACCATCTGGACTTGGAAACTTTGCTAGCTTCAAGGCTCTAGCCACCCAAAGACCCTTCTCCTTGGTGAATCGTTGCCTCGTGTAGCTTAGGTAGAATCAAGGAAGATGAATATTGTTTTCACACCTGAGGTTCTGTTGGGGAGGCCTTATGGAGCTCTTGATAGATTGAATGAAAAGCTTTTAGCTTCCCCTCTTCAGTCTTCTGTGTCGCTCTGGTTTAATTCTCCACGTCTGCTATGAAAGCTCGCATCTGCATAGCTGTTCATTTCCTAACAATCTACTTGCTTTGCCCCTGCCTTTGTGGTATTTTATCCCTAAACATAATGTGTCTTATTATTTTCTAATGCTCGTATCTGTCCCAGCAGTTTGTTCAAGGTGGCCTTGACTCGATTTGCTTTATGTTTTACCTGTACAAGTCTTAATATATCATACAGTTTAATCAGTGGAGCTTTCCTCATTGCTTTCAGGCGGTCAGTCTCTTTGATAAATGTTATTAATATAAATGATTATTTTAAATATGCATTCTTATTGTGTTGTCAGTATGTGTAACATTGGTATATCAACTGCATCATGTGTTTGAGGGTATACAATAAAGGCCATTTAATTGATTTTTTTTTAGCTCAAAAAGAGAAAAGGTGCACAAAGGGGAGTATCAGTAGAGAAATGATCTTTTAGAATAGTGATGAAATCTAGAATATTTTTAAGATACACAGAAATCAAAGATAATCTCTAGTGCAAAAGGATAAAGCAAGTATGTCCCTGATAAAGAGATCATGTGCATACAAACATTTGGTATTGCTAAGCAGCTTTTTATTCCAATGTATATGTCCCAACAGCCACTCAAGTAGATTAATGAATCATAATATATCCAATGACTGGTATTGTGACTGCAATTATGTTCTCAGCTTATGCAGGCATTATCTGGACGGTTCAATTCCCATGTTCATGTAGAATATGAATGGAGACTACATCATCAACAAGATCTGGACGAAAGTGATGATGATACGGATGAAAAGCTCCAGGTTTGTGTCCTTAATGATCATGTTTACAGTGGTTCATCTTTGTGTTTTTTTTTTTTTTTTTTAATAAGACCTTCAATATTTCCAGTATTGTTTCATGCTTATAATACAGTTTGCCAAGCTGTTATAACATCAGATAAAGCTTGCATTTTTTTTTAAATTGTATAGTCCGGGAAATAATATGATAGAGACCTCTAGCCACAGGTTCCTTACCATAGAATATTCCCAGGCATCAGGCTGGAGCAGGACTTTTTATTTTTTTAGCAGTCCCCCTTGCACGCCAGTAGGTGACATCGTTCGGCTATACATGGTCTCGGCATTTCTGCGCACTGAAAATAACTTTTGAGATGCCTATATAGGCACCACCCCAGCGTGCTGACCTTGATTTCTTCTTTTCCACGCCATCAGCGTGGATGCCAATTGTGCTCCCTTCAGTCGTTTTTTGACTGACTTTTGTCAACCTTTGTTTTTTTTATAGTCTAGTGTGCCTTCTATTTTTCCAACTGTTTTTAGCCGATTTCCCTGAAGAAACCCACCAGGTTCAAACCTTGTGCTGCTTGTCATTGACAGATGTCAGTGACAGACCCACACTTGGTATGTCTGTAGTGCTTGGAGAGAGATCACAATTCTGCGTCATGTGAGGGGTGTAAGACCATGAACCCCAAGACCACCCTCGAGCAGGCCATGAAGCTCTTGGTCACTCTTCATTCGACTCCACGCTGCTCTAAGTCCCGTCCGCATGGGAGGTCTTAGGAAACTCCTTGCATTGCTTGTGCCAGTCCTTGTCCCACTCCAGGACTTCTTCTGATGAATTCCACTAGAAGTCGAAGCGATCTTCAATTTCTCTGCGTTACTCTCATTCTTCAGACAACATGAGGGAATGATGCCACAAGTCATGACCTTGCTGTCGGGTTGTCCCTGTGCAGCCAGCATTGAAAACTAGGTCTTCTCCACACTCCCCTGAGTTCCCTGGAGCCGTAGCAACCACTGCCCAATGCCGAGAGTGTCTCTTGACTGGGGGTGAATGTTTTGATTTGTTCTGCATTCCGTCCATCAATTGTGTGTCTTTTGCTTCCTTGCCCTAAGTGCACCGGGTATGCCCAGACGTGGGTCCCAGGCTCACTGTGCTACTGGAATCAAGCTATCCTGGCTGAAGAGGGGTGAAACACCGAAACTAGTCCTAGGATGCTTGGTTCCGGTCCAGGAAGGACCTGGCTTCGCCGTTCGGGCTGGACTGTTCCTATGAGGCACAGGGTCAAGACTTATTTGCATATGGCCAGGACTAAACTGGGGTGGCATGGTGAGCAAAAGAATGATGGATTTAACCCAGATTTCTTGACTGGGGGTGAATGTTTTGATTTGTTCTGCATTCCGTCCATCAATTGTGTGTCTTTTGCTTTCTCGCCCTGAGAGTTTTATGAGGCAATGAGCCTCGTGTTTCGTTCGGTCGAATCCATCTGGTGCATCTATGGGTCCCACTGGTTAGGAAGGCTCCTCGACTGGGGTGCCGCCGGCGGGTTTGCATTCGCCACCAGTCGGCCCCTTGGGATCTGTTGCCGGATCTGGATCAGCCCCGGCCATGACTTTGCGATCTCCTCTGGGGATTCATTCCACTGCCACTGTTCCCAACGATGTCAAACCCATTGTGATTCCTGACGCCGATACGGGGCAATACTGACATCCCGCTGCGTTGGTTCCGTCGCTGAGCAGGGTCACACAGGCTGAATTGGAGACAGCCGTATTTTGCTGAATGGCTTACTTACAAACATGAATAGGGGAGGAATCTGATGAATCCCTGTTTCTACACTGACCTCCCAGCCGAATGTATGGCCTATGACTACTGGTATGAGGAACTGGCCTCTTCTCTCCTCCCACAGTGGCTGTGGTGAATGGGGGGTTTCCTTTGTAATGGTGGTCCAAAGTGCGGTCATTGTCCTGGCTTGTAGCTGTCCAGGGTTCAAGTCAAAACAAGTGTTTTGATAGTTGCTCTTCTAGCAAGAACCTGTTGACCCCCAACTCCTTCAAACGCAAGAATCATAGGGGCCTTAGATTCACGACTCTGGCTCCTCAATTCTGGAATCTCCTCCCTCTCAAACTACGTACGACCTCTTCTTACGCCGAGTTCAGAAAACTACTCAAAACTTGGTTATTCTTCCAGGCATATAATTGAGCACACTGTCTTGTGAATGCGACCGCCTGTATCTAGCACCAAGAAACCGCCCGGTGTATGCGCGCTCAATAAATCATTTTTAACATAACAGAAGTGCTTCAGCTGGGGTTTTCACCATCAGAACCCTTACACAAAACTCTCACTGATGTCCCTCTTAGGGTCTGGGCCAAGCCTTGCGCTGGCATCCCTGAGCACAGAACCATTGATCACCGCCAATGGCCCGTTCCCGGGGATCCAGCCTTCCTACCCTACTCCTGAGAGTCTGGCAACCCAAGCCTCAACTTCCTAAGTCAATCCCAGCACATTCCCCTACCACACCACTGGATAGTGAATCCAAGTTGCTGGACAGCTTTGGAAAAAGGATGTTTTCTTCCCCCAGCCTGGCACTGCGGTCAGTGAACACCACATGCTTATTGTGCTGTTATTCCCTTACCGTGTGGGATACAGTTGTGCATATGGTGCTAATGGTCTCAGATGTGGCCCAGGTCATACTTTCCCATGCCATGCTATTGTTGACAGGCGAGATGCAGCAAAGTTCACAGTCAGATGCGGTTTGGATACGATGACTCATTGGCCAGAGCCATTGCTTCTTCGGTAGCTCTTCGACATCATGTGTGGTTGCGGAATGCTGCCAATTCAGGGGACGTTCAAGCCTCGCTTGTGGACATGCCATTCGATGGATCCGGTCTCGTTGGAGGGAAGGTGGTTTTGGCCTTGGAGAGATTCAAGGACAGTAGGGCCACTGCTAGGAATGAATGAATGAATGAAGGAGAACTTATAACGCGCAACTAAGCCCAAAGGCATCAAGGCACCTAACAAAAAAGAATCAAAATGGACCCTGAACCAAAATCACGGATAGGCCCCTGCAAAAAGCCATGTCTTTAATACCTTCCTAAACATCAAGACAGATTGTTGAGATTTAATTTCAATAGGAAGGGTGTTCCACAATTTAGGGGCTAAAGACGAGAAGGCTCTACCTCCCCATTTAACACTCCGAAAACGGGGTACTGATAACAAGCTCTTTCTAGAAGAGCGAAGGTTTCTACAAGGGGCATAAGGCCTCAGCAGATCCCTGACCCCCCCCCGGCGGCCCCAGAGCCAGAAAGCGCTCCATAAGTCAGGCAGAGGGTCTTAAAATTGATCCTGGCCTGTATCGGAAGCCAATGCAGACTCTTCCTGGCAGCTGTAGCAGAAGAGAGCCTGGAGGCATCAAGCACGAATTTAGCTGCAGCACTCTGGGCAGTTTGCAAACGTTGCATGGAACCCTTATCAATACCAGCGTAAAAGGCATTACAATAATCAAGCCGAGAGGCGACCAATGCAACCACGATCTGTTTGCGAGCCTGTGGGGCTAAATAGTGTTTTATTTTTCTAAGGATCTTGATAATGCCCCAGCAGGTAGCAACCGTCCTGTTTACCTGCTGCACCATGGAAAGAGAGGGATCAATCAAAACTCCCAGGTTACGAGCTAAGTCCGTGGGAGTGGGACACACACCCAGAACAGGGGGCCACCACTCAGAGGACCAGATGTCCCTCTTCCCACCAAAAACAAGAACCTCGGTTTTTTCCCCATTCAGCTTCAGTGAATTATAAATCATCCACTGAGCAACTGCCTCCATGCAGTTCCTGAAGCTGAGAGCAGAGGTATTGCCCGCGTGGGAGAGGGACACCATAATCTGGGTGTCATCAGCGTAAGAGACCACCTCCATCCCGTAAGATCTTATTAACCTGGCAAGTGGGGCCACATAGATATTGAAGAGGGTCGGACTAAGAGGCGACCCCTGTGGGACCCCACATTGCACAGGCAGGGATGGAGATATAAACTCGCCCATTTTGACCCTCTGTTCCCTCTGATCAAGAAAAGAGGCCAAAAGGCTCAAGGCCGCCCCTTCCACCCCTATATCCCTGAGACGAGATGTTAAAGTCGAGGGGGAAAGGGTGTCGAAGGCGGCTGTAAGATCTAACAGGACCAGAAGAGTGGTATGGCCCTGGTCGACCTCAGTACGGATATTATTTAACACAACCGTAAGAGCCGACTCCGTACTGTGGAACCTCCGAAAGCCGTGCTGAGACTGGTCTAGAAAACCTGAAATATCCAGGAAAGCCGCCAGATGCTCATTCAAATGAGTCTCCAGCATCTTTGCTGGTGCCGGGAGCAAAGAGATGGGACGAAAGTTCTTAAGGCTTTCGGGATCCAAAGTTGGCTTCTTTAAAAGAGGCTTAACTACAGCACTCTTCTACGAAGTAGGAAAAATCCCCTCCTGCATCGCCCGGTTCATAATATCCAGAAGCGGGGCCAGTAGGGTTTCCCTACAATCCTTAAGAACTTTAAGAGGACATGGGTCCAAAGGAGACCCCAACCTAGTTTTACTCAAAAGCAGGTCCAGTTGGTGTAAGGACAGCGGAGGAAAGCAAGACCAGCTCGCCGAGGAAGCCGCATTTCCATTTCCTGAGGGGGGAATAACAAAGGTGGGAAAGGGAGGCATAGATGCCCTTTGCAGTTCAAGAGCCAGATAAATATCGGCTATTTTAGAATGGAAAAACTGGGCAATCTTATCACAAAAATCTTGAGAACTAACAATAGGGTCGGGCATTTGTAAGGTACGCAAGGAGTCAACAATTCTAAAAAGATCTTTAGGGGAAGAAAGGGTGGTAGTTAGCTTAGAAAAGTATTCCTGTTTTTCTTTAATTACCTCAGCTTTATACCCTTTAAGAAGAAGTTTGTGCTTTTCCCTCTCTTGAGTGTCCCAGCTCATCCTCCACAACCTCTCCTGCTTCCTACAGCCCTGCCTTAAGAGTCTCAGAGAATCTGAGAACCAAGGGGCCGAGGGTCTCTTCCTAGCAGAGTATCGCAGGGAGACTGGGGCCAACAGATCCACAGCATTGGAGATAGAAGAGGTAAATTCAAGTGCTGCCGTACTGACATCCCTCAATGTGGCAGTAGCGTTGGTAGAAATTAAAAGGGCCACGGTGTCGTTGGAGATCAGCCTATAGTTTCGCTTGGGTTCTTTTCTACTAGGCACACTCGACCTAGTATCTGCAAATGATGCCTGAAGCTCCAGTGGGACCGCTAAATGGTCAGACCAAACCAACGGAATAGGCAGGTCTGTTGATAGTCGAGAGTCATTTGAAAATACCCCATCCAGGATATGACCTGCCTGATGAGTAGAGTTTTTAACCAGTTGCTGAAGGCCACAAGCGGACAGCGAATCCAGTAGGGAAAGAGTTTCCCTAGAATCTAAATTTTCAAGATGGAAGTTTAGATCACCCAGGACCGTCAGCCGAGCACAGCCAAAATAGGGTTCTAAAAGGTTAAGGAGAGATTGGCTGAAATCTGCTCTGGGTCCAGGCGTTCTATAAATCAATATGCCAACAAAAGGAGCGGCGAGGGGAGAAGTAATTACAAAATGTAGGGCCTGAAAATTGTCTGAGGAGGCGGATAGAGTAATAATACGGCAAGTATGAGATAGTTTATAAAGAATCCCCAGCCCTCCTCCTCTGCGTCCCACACGATCCATCCTGACTAACGCATATCCGTCAGGGATGGCGTCCACCAAATCAGGGCCAGAAGCATCAGAGGCCCAGGTTTCGGTTACAAAAACCCAAGAAGGTTTTCTTACAGACACGAACTCACTAAAGGCAATATTATTTCTCACCAAAGATCTAGCATTAATGAGAAAACCACTTTCGGTCGTAAAATTGGAGATGGAACCTAATTTAGTGGGCGGGCAAATGTTAGGGAAAGAATCTGTTAACAGCATACGTTTTCGTGAGAAACAACCACAACCCAAGGAGTCAGGAAAAGCCTCCGGTGTAAAGAGTAATGACATGGTAGTTGTAGAGGTCTATGGGTAACTAAATCGTGATGTGTATACAGTACGCTTCCATGACTATCCTCTCTATGGCCAGCTACCATCTCGCCTCGCCCGTCCTCCAGCCCGTCCTTAGCGCGGATGGGCGCAGACGGGCTGGACTCTGGCGCGACTCCGGCGCGAATACAGCGCGACCGCTGCGCGCACACGCTGCGCGCTTGCGTAGGCGCTTTAAATAGAGGTTTAGCGTGTCAGCCTGAATGCTAGACCGCTACACAAAATGGCGCCCGCTAGACGTCCCTTCCTACCCCCAAAATGGCGCTGAGTGTGCGAACCACCGCGCTGGGAACACGCTGAAGCCGCGGTGTGTCAAGTAGTTTTATAGTGCAGGTAAGCGAAAAGGGTTAAAAACAGGGGCTAATCAAACCAATAAAATAACGAAAATACAGCAAAACGGGAGCTTTAAAAAGCCTAATGTGGCTGAAGTTAACGAGGAAATAGAGCTCAAGATGCCTAGGCGCTAGCGTGAAATTAGTTACCTTGTCCAGGATTCACCCGCCTGCAATCCCCGCCTTAAATACTATTCTAGCGTGTCAGCCTGAATGCTAGACCGCTACACAAAATGGCGCCCGCTAGACGTCCCTTCCTACCCCCAAAATGGCACTGAGTGTGCGAACCACCGCGCTGGGAACCCGCTGAAGCCGCGGTGTGTCAAGTAGTTTTATAGTGCAGGTAAGCGAAAAGGGTTAAAAACAGGGGCTAATAAAACCAATAAAATAACGAAAATACAGCAAAACGGGAGCTTTAAAAAGCCTAATGTGGCTGAAGTTAACGAGGAATTAGAGCGCAAGATGCCTAGGCGCAAGCGTGAAATTAGTTACCTTGGCTGTGGGGGGACACTGTGGCCCCACGTCAGCTGCATTTCTGCCTTACACCCATTCCGTGGCTACAGTAGGGGCTAGCAGCTCTATCCTTTTTCCCCCGTAGTCACCACAGCCAGCAGGCTTAGTCCATTTGCGGCCGCGGACACAGCTCCCACTAGCCTTATGGGGCCCAAAGCCATAGGTCCACCCAATCCGCTCTTCCCCCGGCAGCCGCACAGTAAAAGCCTCTTTAGTTTGCCCTAAATGCAGCATGGGCATTGATTTGCGGCAGAATCGGATACCATCTGCACAAGTGGAGTGTGATTACATACAAATCTCTGCTCCAGAAGGTCCAATGGGGTTACGCCCTCCCATTCCAACAAACCCTACCGCCACTCCCTCCATCCCCAGATCGGCTGACACAGGGCGATCTTGCACGCAGGGGACAGAAAGTATTGCCCATCAAAAGGGTACCAGCATCAGAAGCAGGTTGAGGTTGCTATTTCCGCTACTTTCTGGTGCCAAAGATGGATGGAGACCTCTTGTTATGTTCCATATAGGTACCCCAGTGTAGGCTCAGATAGTCACCTAACCTTCCACCTATATTCTCCCCTATCATTACACTACCTAACGTTTCTTGGGACTGGCCTTTTACCCAGTTATGGTACTGCTTACAGGACTTAGGGTTTTCCCTGAAAACTAGCCTCATCCATTATGCATGAGGATTCTTGGAAACTCAGCAGGACTACCATCTCCTGCATAATAACTAAATACAAGGGTCATTCCTTCCGTCATCCTAGGTCCAACATGACACAGCAAGGTAGAACCCATGAGGGTACCACTTTGGGTATATAAACACAATATCTTGCTGAGGTATTCAGAGGAGAAAAAGACTTCCATGCTGACACACTGATGTGAGACGCTGAGGTTCCTGCACGCAGACACTCCAGCTCACAGTGGTCTGACATTCCTTGCGGGGTGTCCATCTCGAGACCAAGACGGGGTCCCACAGTCTCTCACTTCAGGTAATAGTATTGACTTTATCCGAGAGGGATTCTTGGTTTTACACCCACATACATGCCAGGTACACTTGGGTACACCTGGTTAGGGTCGCATCGTAGAAGTACGCATTTACTACTGTCCTGTATTTTATATACTTGCCATTATACATTGTTTTAGCACAATGGTAAAAATCTACCATCCTTTTACTCTGTTAGTGCTTCTAATCATTTTTATCTGTTTCTGTCTAATGGTTGTTTTAGCACAACTATTTAACTCTAGAATGGCGCTGGTTCAATAAATGCTTATTGAAAAACGTCCCCACCGTTTATTCTGTGTATCTCTCTGAGACGAAGTGAGCACGAGTGAAAGTATTGCAGTTTCCACGTTCCTGAGGGATCAGGGTTGTCATGTTCGATAGTTGCCAAGAACAGTTCTATCCTTGGCAAGAGGGGTTTCTAGTGGCACTGTGAGCTTGCTGGTATACAGGCTAACATACCCGGTGGGGGTGTCTAGAATCAGTCCGGACACCAATCCTACAGTGTATATTGTCTAAACGCACAGATCCTATATAGGTTTGTAGGAACTACACGACATGGCTCCGCCAACGTTGGTTTGATAATTATTTAACAGTCAAATCTGAATAGTTCAGTCGCGCTTTTCTCAGAGACCCCTACTCATATTTCTCCAGAGACGTATGGATTGGGAAGGGAACTATCCGCCACAGCTGAGTAGTCATATCCTATGTATTAGCTGTAGGTTTATCAAGCTTGTAGGACAAATAGTTCCTATTGTGCATAAAATCTTATCTAAGTTTCCTTGAAACTCTTCCTTGAAAACCTTTGTCAGCAATAACTGACGAAGACGCCGCTATGCGAGCACAACGTGCTGTAGTTGAGGAAGAACTAGAATGGAAAATCTTCATTTCAGAAAATGTCAGAACTGCGCTTACTCTAAAACAAGCAGACTACTGAGTCACTGCTAGGGGTGGGACCGTAACATTTGTGATTGAGGCTCACGAGTCATATAGAACAGAGGTATTCTATTCATGGGTTAAATTCCCACAAGCAGATGCACAATCAAATACATTTCATTCTTATACTGAAGATGAAACATCAGACGAATACTGTCCGTATGAGGACATTAAAGTTCCGCTCTCCTACCAGTAGCACATAAACTGGTTTAAAGGTGTCCTCCCCCACACAAAAGACAAAGTAAGTCTAGGCACGCTCGGTAGAGATGGAACCTGCTCTGAACTTAGGGATGAAATTATTAGGTTATTTTGCCCAGGTATCAGCAATAATATTAGCGAATATAAAAGGGGAGGCAGCAGCAGTTGCAATACGCCAATGCCAGAGGGATTTCACTCCCACACTTTACAACAGGAATGTGAATTACCTACAGTTATTCAAGACACCTGTGCAGAATTAGTTAGCGATAGTTTGGGAGCTAGAGCAACTAAACCTCAACTCATGAGTGGTCTTGAAAAGGATAACTCCAAGCAAGCACCTAATTCTTCCAAGAAGAAATGGGATAACAAATAAAAGAATAGATCTCAATCCAGGGGTAGGTCTCCTCAACAGGAGCCCTCTGAAAGGAGGTGCAACCTTAGGAATAGAGATAACATTAAAAAACCTGACCGGTATCAGGATACTGATACACGTTCCTCTCAATCCTTTCAGGGTTCACCAAGAAACTCGGAGAGGGAAGGACGGTCAGAACACAGACAAGAAGAGCGTACAAAGTCCAGAGACTCGCCACGCACAGCAGATTATACTTCTAAGAAAGAAGAGAAGCCAAAATCAAAACCCCAATTTAAAAAGAAGAAAGTAGCAGGTCTTAAAGTTAGACATGCCCAGAATTCTGAGGACACAACTTCTGAACGGGGAATGGGCTCTGACAATGCTAGACAGCGCAGCAGAAGTAACAATAGCTTGCCAGAACCTGTTGGAATTTCTGGTGACAGCAGAGTTGAATGAGCACATCATGATGGAAACAACTGATACACCGGTGAGTGTTCCACATAGGTTACATGTGATAACACTCCAAATGGAGGGGGACAAACCCAGAAAAATTAAAGGTCTCTTTTGGGAGAACATGACTTTTGGCTATGACATCCTTTTAGCTGAGAAAGATTGGCCGCCTGAGATTGTTATGGATTGCCCAAATGGAGAAACGGTAATCTTACCGTCCTTTTCTGAACTCATTCCAATTTACTTAAAACATACATATGCGCAGGAGTGGGCGGTAGCCCTTGCTCCGGCCTCATATCGCAACCATGTTGGGTGGGATGCTGAGTCACCATGCCATGTAATCTCAGTAAAAACTACTCCAACTCCACAGAGACAGTACCCAATAAAACAAGAAGCATAAAGCAGGTCAGGGAGATCTTAGATCAACTTGAATACCAGGGTGTAATTGAAACTTGCTCCTCTCCAATGAATAATCCTTTGTTTCCCGTAATGAAACATGATAATTCATACCGTCTAGTTTTAGACTGCAGACATCTGAACACATACACAAAGACATTTGCAGTACAGAATGCACATAGTGCCGCATTAAAGAATAACAGTGTGCGAACAAAATACAAAACAACACTAGGTATCTCAAGTGGATTCTTCTGCCAAAATATAGCGCCTGAAAGCAGGTATTTAACCACATTTTCCGCGCTAGGTTCTCAGCGTCAATTTTGTCAACTCTCCCAAGGGTATAGGAATAGCCCCGGGTTGTTCAGCGTAACAGAGTTGCTTCAGAATTTGGAAGAAGAGGCATTGTCCTATGTAGATTATATTTATCTGACGGATGATGATTTAAAGGTTTACTTGTCCAGGGTGAGCAACATAATTTTGAGGTTCGGCTCTGAGGGCTACAAATTCAATTTAAAAAAAATCAAAAATAGCCCACCTCAATGTCCTATTTTTGGGATATGAGTTATCAAGTGAAGGAAAAAGCCTGCCAGCTAACTTTTTAGAAAAGTGTGCGCTGCTCCAACCTCCTAAATCGCTGAAAAACATACAATCCATATTGGGATTTTAAAATTTTGGCAGAACATTCATTTTAGATTACACAGGAAAAGTCAGACCAGATTTTTCGGTTAGGCATTGTACACAGGAACACACAGATATCCTTTGTTCCCTACAAGCTGACATGATAGCTGCAAAACACTTGCAGACACGCGTAAATGTCCGCAACCTGGGGATCAGTGTTATAGCGGGTTGATCTGGGTACAGTCACCTAACCTTCAATGAAGGAGAAACGTTACCCATAGCATACAAATCACACTTGTACACAAACGCTGAAATGTGCTTTGCTTCTACGGAGAAAATCTTGACAGCAGTACAGACCGCTGTTGTAAGAGAAAGAGCACTGGCTCAGGGGAAATGAATAATTGTCGTAACTCTGGTACCAGCTTCGGAGGCTTCTACAAAGGCAAGCGTTAGTAATGCCAAAGCCTTACATCCGAGGATGCGATGGGCTAATCCTCTCACTGCAACGGATGTAGAATACAGATATGACCCTAATCTAAAGACCCAAACATTCCTGCAATGTGAACAAGAATATCCTCTACCAAATGAAATAATGCCTGTAGATCAGTAGGAATATATTATTTACACTGACGGATCTGCTCAGCCGGCCATAGAAAGTAAACAGCAATACAGCGCTGCGTTTACGATTGTAAAGGGTTGTATGCAGGATGGCAAGTTCCATCCCAGCGGTACGAAGACACAGTCTCAAGGAGACTGCACAGCTCAGCTGGCAGAATTAAAGCCTTATTACTGGCACTAATAAATACGGAGCGAGAATTCCCCACACTGATTGTGTGCGATTCTTTTTATTGTGTCCAGTCATACAACGAATTTCTTCACTACTGGGGTCAAAATGGGTTTAAAGACTCAAAAGGTGGCACAATTTAGCATAAAATGCTATGGGAACAAGTAGCTGAGTTGAAAAACAAACTACGGAGAGCTCATGTGAAACACACGTCGAGTCATCAACGTGATGTCATTAAGGTTGATGGAAATTATTGGTTAATGAAGCCGCAAAAGGGGCAGTACGAACTGCTGCCGTAGCTGCAATAACTCGTTCGAAAACGAGAATAGACGTGCACATAATAGTAGCTGTCATTTCTTCACGCAAAAACAGCACAGCCTTACCGAAAGATTTTCCACTCAAGTAGTCCTACAAGTTAGATGCAAACAACATTCCCTATGCTGAGATTCCAGGAGCGGGGGTTAGGGTAATACCAAACATGGATCGCAGATTGAGTTTAATACTAACTGCACACGAGGGGCTAGGTTCTGCGCACGCATGAGTTACAGCGTGTGTCTTTAAAGAAAAAATGCTATTGGTGGCCTGGTTTAACAAAACAGACAAAGAGTTTTGTCTTATAATGCGACATCTGCCAGCAGATGAAGGGTTCCACCGTGGCACGTCCAGCACAGACACCACTACTAATAACAGACAGACCACTCGCATGTGTCTATTTGGACTACCTCGGCCCCCTACAATCGGATGGGGCTGACAAGTACATCTTGGTGGCAGTGGATTCATGCTCTAGATTTCTAAGGGTATGGCCTCAGCGCTCGGCTGACGCTTGAATTGTTATAAAAGATTTGCGAGTATTTATAGGGACATACACTGTTGGCACATTACATTCGGACTGTGGCCCCGCGTTTAGCTCTATGGCTTACAAGGAAGCCATGGAAGGTTTGGGTGTAGCATTGCGGTACTCCACTCCGTACCATCCCGAGGGAAATTTGGTCGTGGAGAGGAAAAACTGTGACTTAAAGCAATCTTTAATAGCGAGAGTATTAGGCTTGGGTGGTAGTTGGATCAATTACTTAAACGGGGTCCAACGTGCCCTCAATAACATGTCAAGAAGTTCTCTAGAGGTTGTCACTCCTTAAAGGGTCCTATTTAGGACGAGAATGTGGGTATCTAATCTTGATTATGAAAGTACAGTGGCGAATGAAAAACCATTTGATATCAATAAACGTTTGACTGTTTTACAGGATCTGAATTAATCCCGGGCACTACTAAGCAATGAGCAAGTAAATGTACCGCCACTGGGGAAGTCAAATCAGTCATGGCAAGAGTTGTCTGGATCCCTAAAGTCAGGGATCTGGTCAGAGAAATGATTGAGGACAAGAAAGAATTTGGGCCGTCATACAGAAAGCCTGTACCTGTACCTGTCCTAGCTGTCGAAGGAACAAGACCAGTACTTCTTCCACCTCTTGCTGGCAAAAAAGAAAAGAGATTTGTCTCCATCGATCTGATCAAACCACACTATGTGGCCAATGCTGAATAGTAGGCCTTGTGGGCTCCTGGGTAGCCGACGCTCTCCTCTCGCTACCATACAGGTAGATCAGACAGAAAGACTCATAACATTTGAAGAGTCGCCAGTACAAAATGATAGTATTTCCAACAATTAAATGGAACTCGTTCCTCTTGAAAGAGAACTTCAAAGCACAAATGAAAGACAAATATCAATTTGAGCTAACAGCGATGTCTACATCAATACGCCTCAACATGAAACACCTGCCAGTTTAACAAAACCTCTTCTCTGTGAACATTACAGCTGTTCCAATTCCTGATGGTATAATTTGGGACAATGTTGATTAGGATGTATTTGGCCCCACTGAACTTTGGAAAATACCACATTTATTTAAAATTTCTCTAAATGATCTCATTAACTCCAGTACATTTTCTGACGATTGGGATTTTGAAACTGTAAATAGTATGCTGTCTGATTTAAAACAATCAGCTGCATTTTCAAGCATTGAAATGTTAGAAGACACATCAGACTATAACACTATGTACTGTTACCATCATTATGGTCATCACTTTTTACACAAATCCAGTACCCCACAAAATATTTTCACATACCTCTAATGGGAACATTGCCCGACACCACCTAAAGGTAGTTTGAAAACATTGGCACAGAAATGTTCTTATTTTTCTGGGTTTAGCACTTCTGACCTGACCTCATATTACTATAAGGTTGCACCTACACCTGCACAGAAAAACACCAAACAGATTTATTCTGCATCCTTTATTTCCCAACTGTCTGAACAGGGTTTCAACTTATGGAAGGACACTGTAGACACAAAATCAGTCTGGGGGTCTAAGGAATGGCAAGTTCAGAGAACAGAAACACTATTTAGAAGGTGCCTCATTCCACAGCAGATATTTCTGAATGAAACTGTGCTACAGACTTCCTGTCTTGGACTAGCCAAGAACAAGGACTTGAACACGCCTCGGATTCCCACACCTTCACACATCAATTTTACATCACGTGGAGGGGATATGATAGATGACATCATTCAGTACAATACTTCAGACCCCAATTGGAAGGTATGGTTAGTTTGGCCCACAGACACAAACAGATGTCAATCAAGATTCAAGGGTACAACTGAAGGGTTTAGTATCCATAGGCCAGACCAACGCTATGTACAGAGAGAACATCCGGGGGTGGTGACATCATACAGTGTTGGGAAGTTGTGCCTCGATTGGCTAAAAACCTCGACACTGTCCCAGGTGAAACAGCACTTATCTTTACTCTCAGATGAGGTCGATCTAAGGGATTTTTTATTAGGTCCCCGAAAGCCACGTCAGAAACGTTTCTATTATGCTGTCTATAATGACATCAGGAAGATCTCTCAACAAGAAGCTGCGGAGAGACTTCTTGAAATTGAAAGAATTAACCTAGAAAAGGCACTGGCTGTAGTTGATAATGGTATGACTAAATTAACATCCAGGATTTATTCACTGGGCAACATTGTATCTTCTGCTATAGATATACTAGAGCAAGACTTGTCCATACTACAACACCACTGACAATCTCAACTACGTTCTATTATGTTATTAAGCTGGACGCCGCAATCATTGCGCGCTGGTTATGTGCCTTGGCGATTTATCAACAGCATGTCCCTATTTTCTGCATTCAATCTAACTGAAAAGCAGATAACTATGGCACAAAGGGGAGCAAAATATACAATGCTGCATATTGAAAAACTCGACAAGTTACCTTTTACTGTGGCAGAGTCACCGTCCACAGAATGGTTAATCCATGGCCATATAACACTACCAGTCACAACTTTCCAGTTTCAGTATTGCCTCGAACAACAACAGACGGGCAGATTTGAAGCGATGGGTAGGAAATTCATCAAGGAATCTTGGGAATTAGCATACAGATTTCAATGTAGGATTGGGGACATGGAAGTGTTCCTTAGCGTACCAACTGAGAAAATTCTTTAAGTGGATCCCTCATATGCCAGGATATCATGCTTCACTTGGGTAATGCCTTTTCTGGTAGGGTTTTTATCCAGCTGTTGATTACTTACCGCCCTCCCAGTTGTGCAAACTGATGTTTCTACCTAAAAACAGTCCTTGTAGGATCTTAGTTTCTGCACACTGCTCAATCAACCTTCTGACTTGGCTTTGTGCTTAAGGAGTCACGTAAAGAAACTGATGTCAGCGCGCTGGATTGGAGCCTATAGAGGCACTGCACACATCACATCTGCTGCGGCTAACAATGCCAACGTGAAGCTGATTGGCACCACCTACCAACACTAGAGTTGCTGTTCATTATTTTCTGGATCCAGTCTGACACCTATGGAATATTCTATGGTAAGTAATCTGTAGCTAGATAGAATCTCTACCAATCTGATAGAGACTTCTAGCTGCAGATTCCTAGCCCATGAATTGCCCAGGCATTAGGCTGGATCTGGAAACTGTTGCTGAGCAATACCCCTTGCGCGCGATGTCGGGTGGCTCTATTCGGCTCAGCGTGACGTCGTCGGCGTCGGTTATGACATCGCGGTGCCTATATAGGAACTACCCAGGTGCACTGACGTCACTTCTTTTCTTTCCGCGCAAGTAAGTGGCAATCCGGGAAGAGCTAACCCTCTGCCGCTTTTTGTCAGGCCTTTTCTCTACTTTTGTTGAATTCTAGAATTTTTTTCTGACTTTGTGTGGGAGGGATAACTTCGAGGAAGACTGGTTTCAAGCCATGCAGGGCCTATTCCTGCATGATGTCGCATCTGTCTGTGGTGTCTCGAGCGTGACCGCGATTCAAAGTCGTGCTCTGACTGCCTGGCCATGGCTCCAAAGACCTTGTGGGTGCGGGCAATGAAGCTTCTCGCAACCCGGCAGTCAACACCGACCAGCAAGACTCCGGGTAGGTCCCGGTCCCGATCGAAGAAGAAGAGGAGGTCACTGGATTGCTCCCGGAGTCCTAAGTCCTCTTCCTCCCACCCGAAGTCCTCAGGACACTCGGGAAGAGGAACAAGAAGAAGAAGTCCAAGTGGACTCCATCTTCGCCTCCCTCCCTTTCCTGGAGCCGAAGCGAATCCGACTCAAATTAAAGAGTTTTACGAGGCCATGCGTCGCTTATTTCAGTGGAATGACCCAGCTGGTGAGCCCTCGGGCCCCGCAGAGTTGGAAGGGGCCCCATCTGGTTTGACGCCATCCGCTCTGGCCACGGCACCAGTGGGGCCCCAGGCATCCAATCCCGGATCCAGTTCGACACCGGTCATGTAGGGCCTCAGAAAGAGTCCCAGTTTCAGAAGTAGGCAGTGGCTGTTATTCCCCTCTACTTCCTGATTCCGAAAAAGAACAAATGGTTACGGCCCATTTTGGATCTTCGGACTGTCAATCTCCGAGCGATTCAGTTGGCTTCGAAAGCGTTTCTTCCCTCAGTCAAAGGGAAGCAAGTGGAAGTGTTTACGGACAACACCACCGCCATGTGGTACTGCAACAAATAGGGCAGAGTGGGGTCGTGGACCCTTTGTCAAGAGGCTCTTTGTCTCTGGACATGGCTGGATCAGCAGGGCATAACCCTAGTCGTTCAACACATGGCAGGTTCTTTGAACGCCAGTGCGGACAAACTCAGCCATCGATGCCTAACGGATCACAAATGGCGTCTCCAGTCGGAGGTGGCGCAATGTCTCTTTCAGCAGTGGGGAGAACCTAGGTTAGATTTGTTCGCCTCCGAAGAGAACGTGCAGTGTAGGCAGTGTTGCGCGCTGGAGTTTCCAAGGCGGCTATCGTTCAGCGACGCTTTTCTTCGTGAGTGGAGCTCAGGCCTGTTGTACGCCTTTCCGCCCATACCACTTCTGCCCAGGGTTCCGAAGAAGATCAGGAGCAACCGGACCCAAGTCATTCTTGTGGCTTCGGACTGGGCGAGGAGAGTATCCAGAGCTACTGAGAATGAGTATCGATTCTCCAATCAGGCTGCCTCTTCGGGAGGATCTTCTGCCGCAGCAGCAGGGGTGGGTCCTCCACCCTAACCTGTCAACTACGGCTCCATGCGTGGAGATTGAGCAGCGACAGTTGATAGAATTTGACTTTCCTCCCGAAGTCTGTAATGTTATTCTGGCGGCCAGGTGGCCCTCCACTAAGACGGTATACAGCTGCAGTTGGAAGAAATTTGTATTATACTGTACAGAAAGGTCTATTGACCCTCTTTCTGCTTCTCTTTCCACTGTCCTTTTATTCATTCTTGCAGGGATCTGCTTCAGGAACTCTCAAGGGTTACCTTTCTGCTCTATCTGCTTTTTTGCAGCTGCCAGACCAGCCCTCTCTCCTCAAGTCTCCTATTGTGAATAGATTTCTTAAAGGGCTGGCTCACCTGTTTCCACCCACTCCCTTTGTCATGCCACATTGAGACCTTCATTTGGTCCTTACCCATCTGATGTATGCTCCTTTTGAACCTCTACCAATTGTCCCCTCCAGCTTTTGACCATCAAAACAGCCTTTTTCAGTAGTAATTACATCGGCCCGGAAGGTAAGTGAGTTGCAGGCGTTAACTTGCTCGCCTCCTTACCTTATGTGCTTCCGGACAAGGTGGTGCTTTGCACCAGAGCATCCTTTTTTGCCAAAGGTTGTGACCCAATTCCATCTGGGTCCCCCGCATCCCTGTAAGAAAGAGGAGCGTCTCCACCGGCTGGACCCAAAAAGAGCGTTGTCGTTCTACTTTGACTGCACTAAAGAGTTCCGGGTGGATGACCAACTCTTTGTGGGGTACTTGGGAGCAAAGATGCGAAGGGCATTGCAGAAAAGGACCATCTATCGCTGGTTCGTTCTCTGCATAAAGATCATGCCACCAGGGGAAAATCTGCGACTACGGCCTCGGCTCGGGGTGTCCCATTCCAAGACATCTGTCAAGCAGCAACATGGGCTTCTTTGCACACGTTCGCAAAACATTACTGCCTTGATGGCCGGGTGCACAGGGATTGGCATTTTACCCGTTCAGTCCTGCAAGACTTTTCAGTTTGGGATATGAGTCTGCAACCCACTGCCGCGATGGTATGGCTTGGGTATCTGATTTAAAGTTAAGGAATCTGCAGCTAGAAGTCTCTATCAGATGAATAAGTTACTTATCTTCGGTAACACATTTTCTGGTAGAGACTCTATCTAGCTGCAGATTACTTGCAGCCCCTACCCATGACTCCCCGCTTGTGGATTGATATTGTAGGACTAGGGTTGTTTCTCCCTTTCACACGACTACGCCAGGTACTTTGTGGCTCTGCGCTTCTGGTGTGGAAAAAAATAAAAGTACTGACGACGCGCGCCAGGGTTGCGCCTATATAGGCACCGCGACTTCATAACCGGCACTAACAACGCTGACGACGTCACGCAGAGCCAAATGGAGCTACTGGACATCGTGGGCAAGGGATATTGCTCAGCAATAGTTTCCTGATCCAGCCTGATGTCTGGGAAATTCAAAAGTAAGGACTAGGCAGCTAGAGTCTCTACCAGATAATGCTTTACCAAAGGTAAGCAACTTATTCGTTAAAGTGTTCCTGAAGGTAAGTAACTCGTTCTCTGATGCAATTACACACATCTGAACTTAGAAATAGAATGTTTGTACTTAAAAGTTGCAGGAAAAGGTTTACCGTGATACTCAAAGTGATGTAAGAAACTCAAAGCATAAGCCACCTAAAAGAAAGCAAAAGTAGAGAAATACATTAAAGCAAGAGTAAATGGAAATAGACTTGTTTGCATGGTGAACATGAAGCAGGATATGCTAAATTTAAGCTAATAGTTTAAACAGTATAAATGCAAGTACAGGTTAAACATAATTTCAGGTGCTATAGATAATTCTAAATTCAACTGCAATTGTAAATGCAAAAGATGTGATGAACTGGACCATACTTATGGAGGCAATCTGGCTTGGTCTAACTATTCCGGGGAAACTTAGCTCTTTAAAAAAATGTATATTGATTATTTAACCCCTTAACATAAGATTACCGTACTGTGTTCTTTGGGAGAAATCCTTTCCGGTAGCAGCATCTCAGATCTTTCATCAGTCTATTTAAACAAATGAGTGTTTTAATGATGTGACTTTCTCTGAACCAAGTTTTCAGGTCCTAAATCTTTTTTTTTCTGCTTTCAGCAGCCAAGTCCAAATCGACCCCTTAGTTTCTATCAAATATCATCAAACCAGATTCACACTAATGTGGCATCACTTGCAAGAGATGCTGCTAACATTGCAAAGGATAAACAGCGAAGCTTTGTGCCTAGTATATTACAAAATGAAACCTATGGCGCACTCCTTAGTGGCAATAATCCACCTGCACAAGCAGTAATACCCGTTTCTACAAGTGGACCTCCTCTTCCTCCAAGAAATTTAGGAAAAGGTAACAATATGGTAAACAGCAGTGATGTATTTATAATGCATTCAAAGAGTATGATCCTATTTTCAGTGTTAGAACAAACTGTAGAAACTGATAGAGACTTCTAGCTGCAGATTCCTTACCTTCGAATTATCCCCAGGCTTCTGACTGGACCTGGACATTTTTCACGAGCAGTGCCCCTGGACGCTGGTAGCGGGCATTGGTCAGCTCCACTGGTGTCATTCACTCTGAAAGTGACGTGCACGGTACCTATATAGGAGCCACCTTACTGCATTGATGTTCGTTCTTTTCTTTCCGCGCCAGTCAGCGCAGATCCAGAGAGTTAGACTTTTTTTCGTGATGCGTCAGGGATGTCCAAGAGGAAGGCTGGATTCAAGCCCTGCTGTGCCTGTCACCGGCAAATGTCAGTGATGGACTTAGTCTGTCTCTGGTGACTTGAGCATGACTACGATGTTAGTACCTGCATCGATTGTTGAGCCATGCACCCCAGGACCTGGAGGGAGCAATCCCTCAAGCTCCTGTCCGCTCGACGTGCGATCCCACGACGGTCTTGATGCCGGTCAAGAGGAAGGTTCCGGGATCATTTGCAGAGCCGTAGATCTTTGTCACAGTCAAAGTCATCCCACTCCGGTAAGTCCCACAAAAATGATGAAGAGCAAGAAGTCAAAGAGGTCTTCAACTTCACCCTTTCCGTTGAAGTCATCTGATGAGTTGGGGGAGTGTCGTCACTCGAGTCCTCGCTCCACTGTTGAGCCCGGGCCATCGCAGTTTTGAGATTGTCAACTATCTGTTCACCGGCAGTGGGTCCAGCCTCCACGCCCGTCGGGCCCCTCGGATACACAGATGGATCCGGACCGGGGGAAGATTGGGAGAGGCCTCTGGACCCAGAAGAATACCAGCCCTTGGACCTGAATATGGACAGCTGTGAGGAATTGGGAGATGCCAGTGGACCTGACAATGGCTTAATCGCTACTCCTAAGGTGGCTATGGAGGAGGGTTCCACATTTGCTATGGTGGTGAGGAGGGCAACCAAGGTCCTGGAGCTGCAGCCTCCAAGTCTCTCTAATTTGCCCTCCGACCATCATCGACAACCATGGGTGGCAGGATAGACCATCACCTGCACCACTGTAGGCAACATCAGACTGCTGAGATATCCAGATTATCTGAAAGGGCTACTCCCTCAACTCATGCCACCCACTTACAACAGACTGACAGTCGACCATCTCTCCCTAGTCCACCAGGAAGTGTTGGCTTTCTTGTCCAAGGGAGCTACAAAGAGGGTGCCGACATCAGAAGTTAGTCTTGATTGCTAATCCTTCTACTTTCAGGTGTCCAAGAAGAATGGAGGTCTTCGTCTTGTACTAGACCTGTGCTCTGTCAATGTCTTCCTGAAAAAGGAGAAATTCAAAATGCTCACGCTCGCACAAGTCCTATCTGCCTTTGGACTTGCAAGATGCTTATTTTCGCATACTCGTCCTGCCTGCCCACAGACGTTACCTGCGGTTCATGGTAGGTCACAAACGCTTTCAGTTTGTCTTGCTACCCTTTGGCCGTACCTGCGCTGCTCGGGTGTTCACCAAGGTGATTGTGTGGTTGCAGCTCAGCTGCGGAGATATGATGTGCCAGTCTTCCTCTATCTCGATGACTGGCTGTTAAAGATGAGCTCATCCCAGGCAGTTCTTTCCCACCTCCAGAATTTGGTGGGCCTTCTGCACTCACTGAGATTCACTATCAACTTACCAAAGACACTCCTGACCCCTTCTCAGAGGCTGCCTTTCATCTGAGCTGATCTTGACACAGTGCAGTTTTGGGCTTATGCTCCAGAACGGAGAGTCCAAGATATTTTGGGTATGACACCGATGTTTCAGTCTCTATTCTGGGTTTCTGTGAGACTGACTGACTATGAGGCTGATGGGCCTCATGGTCTCCTGCATCCTGCTTGTGACACATTCCTGCTGGCATATGCGAGCTGTGCAGTGGGAACTGAAGTTTCAGTGGGCACAGAATTAGCTGTATCTCTCCTACATGGTCCAGATGTCGGAGGGCACTGCAAAAGATCTGCGCTGGTAGTTAACAAACCTCAGTTGGGTGAGTGGCAGATCCCTCTCCCTTCCTCAACCAGATCTGACCGAGGTGACAGATGCGTCCCTTTGGGGATGAGGCAGCCATCTGGGAGCGGGAGAGATCAGAGATTTCTGGTCTCCCAAGGAATCCAGACTCTACATCAACCTGTTGATGCTACGAGTGATGTGGCTGGCATTGAAAGCCTTTATACACTCCTTCAAGGGGAGACTTGTGCAGGTGTTCATGGACAACACCATCCCCATGTGGTACTGCAACAAATAGGGCGGGTGGGGTAATGGACCCTTTGTCAAAAGACCTGCGCCTCTGAACATGGCTGGAACATCATGGCATTTCCCTGGTGGTTTAACACATGAGGGGCTCTCTGAACACCAGAACAGACACACTCAGCCAAAGTTACCAAGAGGATCACAAATGGCATCTCCATCCGGAAGTGGTGCAAGGACTCTTTCAGCAGGGGGGGAAGAGTCTTGGTTAGATCTGTTCACCACCGCCAAGAACACGCAATGCCAGCACTTTTGTGCAGTGGAGTTTCCAAGGTGGCTCTCGCTCAGAGATGCTTTTTGTATTGAGTGGAGATCATGCATCGTGTACACCTTTCTGCCCATACCACTTCTGCCGAGAGTTCTCAAGAAGATCAGGAATAATCGGGCCCAAGTCATTCTTGTGGCTCTGGGCTGAGCTTTTAGAATTTGGTATCCCAAGCTGTTGAGCATGGCAATTGGTCCTCCGAACGAGGTGCCCCTTCGAGGGCATCTTCTGTTACTGCAGCAGAGGAGGCTTCTCCCCTGGAACCTGCCAACGCTCTGCCTTCATGCGTGGCGATTGAGCGGTGACAGTTTACAGTTTTTGATCTCCCACTCCAAGTCTTAGCAGCTCGGCATCCCTCCACCAAGACGGTATGTGTCGGTTGTTAGAATACATTTGTGACATTGTGTGCTGAGAAATAGATTGATCCCTTATCTGCTCCCCTTTCCTAAGTTCTTTTATTTATCCTTACCCTAGTCCAGCAGGGCTGTGCAATGGGCACTTTGAAGTGTTATTTTTCTACTATCTGGGAGCCACAGAAACGTGGAGATCAGACTTCTGTCTTCAAGACCCCTACTGTAAATAGGTTTCCTAAAGATCCACAACACGTTTCCCCCATCACCCTTCATTATGCCTCAATGGGACCTTAACATGGTTCTTACTTTCTTAATATGGACTCCCTTTGAGCTGCTTCATTCCTGTCCTCTTAGGCCCCTCACCATCAAGACAGCCTTTCTGGTGGCAATTACATCTGCCTGGATGGTTAGTGAGCTATAGGCACTGTCCTCTCAGCCTCCCTACATCTCCTTTTTCCTCGATAAACTTGTCCTTCAGACTCGAGCATTCTTCTTGCGAAAAGTAGTCACCCTGTTCCACGCAGGCCAGTCCATCACTTGGCCTACATTTGAAGCTCCGCATCATCTCTCTAGTTAAGAGGAAAAACTTCTATGTTTGGCCCCCAAAAAGAGCGTTGTCGTTCTACCTTACCCACACAAAATCGTTCAGAATGGACGATCACTTCTTCATGGGATATTCCTGGGTAAAGAAAAGGAAGGCTTTGCAGAAACAGAACATATTTTGTGCTCCACATTAAAATCGACTGCACATTGGACAAAAGCAAGCCCCTAAGGGTTTGCGTGCTCATTCCACCAAAGCCAAGGCTGCGACCACTACATTACAACACGAAATTCTGGTCCTGGATGTCTGCCAGTCTGCAACATGGGCATCTCTGCACACGTTTACCAAGCACTACTGCTGGGACAGTCCGGTCCATAGGGATGGGAACTATGGCTGTTTGGCCCTGCAGGACTTTTTAGTGTGAAATTGTTTCGCAGACCCACCTCTGGGGAGGTATTGCTTGGGTATGTATTCTACGGTAAGGAGTGTGTGGTTAGAATTCTCTATCAGATAGACAAAGTACATTTGGTAACAAGTTGTCTGGTAGAGACTATCGAGTTGCAGATCCCTTACCGACCCGCCCATCCTCTCTGCTATGCATCCAGATTTCTAGGGACAGGGCTGTTCCCCTTTCAGAACCCTAGATTACCACTCCAGTGGTCAGTGTTCTTCATGGCTCTGCGCTCCTGGCAGGGAAAGTCGTGAGAAGAAACTGTTGTCAGCAAGCCAAACAACACCACCTACTGGTGCTCAAGGTTATTGCTCAGAAAACATTTCCTTTTTCAGTCTAACACCTGTGGATAACTCTTAGGTAAGCTCTTTGCGGCTAGTTAGAGTCTCTACCAGATAAGGTGTCACCAAAGGTAAGTTAATTGTTCATTGTGTCACTGATGGATGCTTATAGCATTGTAGTTACTTTCTTCGAAATGATGCAGATGTCAGGCTGGAAGACCCGCAATCTTAGCTTGCAACCACAGAGAGAGGCACTTATCTGCAACAATGTTGTACTGGTATAGAGTGGCATCAACTAATCCTGGTTACACCCCTGGCTTATGACATGTGCCATCACACCCCTTAGTCCTATTTGTATTGCACTGCTGTTGGAGGCTTCAGCTGACCAACCGTCAGACCACTTTACAATCTAAGTGGCTTGTTTTATGTACTGAAAATGAGTAAAAAGATTTAAGATTCAAATATTGTGAGAGGCGCAGAAACATTATGTTGACAATAGTCTCCTGTGACTGCTGCGTCTGGTTCACTGAAGATTGTCATAACAGTTGAATAGCGACAGTGGGACTGAACCTCCTGTAAAAGGCTATATGCAGGACAACTGCAAAATCTTACAAAAATATAAGTTTAGATCTCTCACTTAATTGAGGTCATATAGGTATCTGCAGTGTAGTGATGAGGAAACGTGAATTTTTCTAGACACGATTACTGCACGAGGACCAATGTTTAAAGTGTTTGGAAGCAAGTGCCGAAACATGTTTTTTCTGAGGTGGTGTTTGGTACAAGGGAGGGAATTTAAAAGGCTAACTATAGCCCTACTTTCGAAGTCTATTAAGGATGTTGGAATTTGAAGATTTCATTTCAGACATCATTCACATCATGATGCAGATGCATTTGGATTTGGATTCATCAACCTCCTCTGTGTCCACTACCAGGCACAATGGTGGTTACAGCAGTATGATGATTATAATGGTGTCTGTGACTACATCAGTGCCAAGCAGACTTATCATCAGAGCCTGTACCTGATCTCTGTATGTTACAGGAGCATCAAAGCGTATGAAGATAACAGTTTCCCTGCACCTCCTATAGTTCCCCAGATTCCCCAAAAACCTGAAATTGGCCCTTTCAAACAGTACGTGTTCAGAAAGAACAAGGAATCTGAAAGAAACACGTTAGTTAGATTCCTCACCTTAGAATATCCCCAGGCGTCAGACTGGATCCGGAAGATTTTTCGTCAGCAATACCCCTTGCGCGTCGCTAGGCGTCGTCTGCGGCTCCGCGTCCGTCGTCGGCGTCGTGCGCCGGGATGACGTCGTCGGAGTACTTAGACGCCGCCCTCGCGCGCTGACGTCAGTTCTTCTTTTTTCCGCGCCAGTAAGCGCAGATCCGGGAGAGCTACCCCTTTAGTCAATTTTTGACTAACTTTTTTGATCCTTTTTGATCGTGTCTCGACACCGGTGCCGGTAGGATGCCTGGGTTTAAAGCCTGTACGGACTGTAACCGATTGATGTCGGTTACGGACCATCACCGCCGGTGCCTTTACTGCTTGGGCCTCGATCACGACGCGGAGTCGTGTTCGGACTGCAAGGCCCTGACCTCGAAGGCTAGACGGGAGCGGTCCCGTAAGCTTCTCGAGATACGCCACTCGGCTCCGCGCGCCTCTCGATCCCGGTCCAGGAGGAGGTCCAAGGATCGGTCGCCGAGCCGCACCCGACGTCACCATCGGTCGTCGGGATCCAAGTCTTCGGGTAAGTCGGAGCATTCCAAGAAGTCCAAGAGGCGACATCGCTCTTCGGACTCCCCTCGCCGGTCGCGCGACTCGGCCGAGGGTCAGGGTGGTTCCACCCCCGCGGCTCCGGCGGAGCCGCAGGCGCCGCGCCCGTCCCCATACCCTTCGGTCCCTGGGACTAACGCGACGCCGGCGGAAGTCAGTGCCTTCCTCTCGGCCATGAGGAACCTGGCTCCGCCGTCGGCGCCCGCTGGTGCGCCTTCGGGCCCCGCGGACCCGACTGGGCTGCCTTGCCTGCCGGTGGCTCCGGCCCCGGCGCCGTTGACGGCTCCGGCCTCGACGCCGCAAGCGCCCGAGGGACCCGTTCTCGAGTCCCCGTCGACGCCGGTCGACCTCGTCACGCCTCCTCCGCCGGCGTCGACACCGGTACCACCCCCGACGCCGACGTCGACTCCGCTCGACATCGTACCCCAGTTCAGTCCCACTCCGGGCCCGGCGCCGGTCCGGCGTCGATGGAAGCTGAGATCGGCGCCGCTAGAGACACATTATGTCTACCGCCCGGCTCCGTTACTTTCTCCTCTATACCAGGAGTCGGATGATGGGGACAACTGGGAGGGATCCGAGGATCCTATGGCCGCTCAGGCTCAACTGTCCCAGGACTGGGCAGATGAACTGGGGGAGGCCAGTGGCCTGGATACCTCTCCAGACACTGGATTTGTCTCTCCTCCGACTGTGGCTTCGGAGGAGGGCGCTGCTTTCTCTGTGGTGCTGCGCAAGGCGGCCGCAGCCCTTGGGCTCGAGCTGCCTGCCGTGGCTGTGAGGACTAACGTCCTTACTGAGGTGCTTCAGTCTGCAGCAAGCTCCACTGAGCCTCTGCTGCAATTCAATGAGGCCCTCATTGACGTTCTGCAGGGCACCTGGTCCAAGCCCTCCACAGTTCCCCCTGTGGACAGGAACGTCGCCAGGCGCCACCGCCCTGCTCCGGGCGACCCCAGTTTTCTGTCCCAACACCCTCCCCCTGAGAGCCTGGTTATCCAGGCCTCCACCTCCCAATCCTCTTTCCCGACCGCCCCGCCGGACCGGGATTCCAAGAGACTAGAACAGTTTGGCAAGAAGCTGTTCTCATCCAGGGGATACTCATCAATAGTCATAATCTATGAATAATCCCCGCCCATGTGCGGGATCCCGGAGCATATAGAAAATACATATATATAAATATATATATATATATACATATGTGAAAACATATAAATGCAGCCTAATAATGTTCAAAACATGGCAATGCTGTAAATTACATATTTTTGCATAGTAGTGCCCCCGTAACCCGTAAGGAAAAAAGGAAGCATCAGGCAAATTATAACACAGCACTGCTTTATTGCCATAAAGCAACATGTAATTGTAGGCATTCGCCAGTAGGCTGCAGTAGAGTATCAAGAATCCAAGAAAAACTGACACCTTGCCTTTAAGGCATTAGAGTAGGGGGACCGTGCCTTTAAGGCCTGCCCGTGACCCCCTGCTCCCATGATGCACTACAGGTGACAGTTGGGCCAGTTCTTTTTTCCGGCTCCTTCTGTGAGGATCCTGGAGCTTGAGCTCTTCAGTTTTTTGACTGAAATTTTGAATTACAGCTTTTTCTAGCTTTTTTCGACGTTTTCTGGCTTATAAGGGCTAATTCTGCTGGTTCCAGTGAATTTTCCAATTTTTTTCCAGTCAGAATGTCTCCTTTATTTAGGAAATGCCCTTCTTGTGGTAATAAAATGGCACTGGTGGATCCACACTCGGTGTGTATTGTGTGTCTACCATCAAAACACGATCCTGACCAGTGTCCCCACTGCCAGAAGTTCTCAAAGCGCACTCTGAGGGACAGAGAGCGCATTAAACTGCATGCAAGACTGGAGAAGGAACGAAGCCGTCGTGAAGGCGAGCATTCCTCATCAAGACCACCTTCTTCAGCTACGCAAGTAAAGAAACGGCGACATACCAGCTCCCCGGGCTCCAAGAAGACCAGGAGTCCAAGAGGTTCGCCGTCGACGTCGAGGATGCCGGCGAAGAGGCAGAGAACTTCGGCGTCAAGGGATTCATCCCACCATCAAGAGTCTCCGCCGCGCAAAAGTAAGTCGGCGTCGAGAGGCGGCCCTTCGGGCTCGAACGTCGATGGTTACCCCCACTCGGCGACATAGAAGGTCGACGTCGAGAGGAAGATCGACGTCAAGAAGTCGACGTCGAGAGAGGTCGCCGTCAAGATCACCACGTCGACGTCGAGAGAGGTCGACGTCGAAGTCGCCCAGTCGACGTCGAGAGAGGTCGACGTCGAAGTCGCCCAGTCGACGTCGAGAGAGGTCGACGTCGAAGCCGCCCAGTCGACGTCGAGAGAGGTCGACGTCGAAGTCGCCCAGTCGACGGCGAGAGAAGTCGACGTCGAAGACACGGCCGACGTCGAGGTCATCTAGCCGACGTCAGGTGCCAGAGAAGAGGAGATCGACATCGAGGTCTCCACGACCGGCGTCGAGACCAGAACGGCATACCTCACACTTGCCGATGGTGACGCAGACGTCGTCGACGTCAAGGGATTCGACGTCGAGGGCGAAGACTGGACCGCCCGCGGAGAGGTCCCCAGGAGAACAGTCATCATCTCCGGGACTGCACATCGTGCAAATATCTCCAGAAAGATCACCCGAGGCTCCAGAGCGGTTTGGACTGTCACCGCGCTGGTTACGAGATGTGGGCGCTGCCGCATGTCGGAGTCCGGGATCGGACTACTCCCGCATGTATTCCCCACCGCGCAGGAGTAAATCGCCTCCGAGGGATCCACGGCCAATTTCACCACGCCGGTCTCGTTCCAGGGACCGTCGCACCGCGCCAAAACGTCCAAGATCTCCGTCCAAGCGCAGATCAGGATCAAGGGCTCACCAAAGCGAACGCTCCCACAAGAGGCGACGCACCAGGTCGTCCACTGGGACTGCATCCACAAGATCCTCAGTCCGGGACTACTCACCTACTTTTTCATCCACGCCTCCATCGCGAGTGTCCCCGGTGGATGACATTATAACTTTCTCGGACGTCCTGGGTAGAGGGGCGCAAAAGTTGAACATCGCACTGCACGCCCCTCAGGCACCCACTTCTGTGATCTTTGACACTTTACACCATCGGTCAGCTCCCAGACCTCTGCTCCCGTTGGTGCCAGGATTGTTAGAACCAGCGATGGCCACGTTCCTTACACCGGCTACAGCGGGCTCGGTCCCCTCGAGAATAGCAAAGAAGTACAAGGCTCCGGCCGAGGACCCTTTATTCTTGAGGGCGGACCCGCCAGCGGATTCGGTGATAGTGGCGGCGGCCATGAAGTCTCACTCAGCCTCAATATCTGCTTCTGTCCCCCCTGAGAAGGACAGCAAGCTGATGGACTCCTACGGCAGGAGAATGTGCAACACATCTGCCGCGCACATGAAGGTCGCTAGCGCTTCAGCCCTGCTAGGGAGGTATGATCGTTCCCTATGGGATTCCCTGGCCAGATTCGTGGAGAAATTGCCTAGGGAGGACAGGCAGGACTTCACGGAGATCCTACATGAAGGCGGACTGGTGGCCAACCAAGTAATAAGCGCAGCGGCGGATGCATCAGACCTAGCCGCGCATGGCTACTCCCATGGCATCTGCTCCCGCCGTTCGGCCTGGCTCAGATTAACAGCCCTCAAACCAGATGCGCAGAAAAGGATTCTTAACCTGCCGTTTAATGGATCATCGCTATTTGGAGCTCATGCGGACGACCAAATGAGCAAGATGAAAACGGAATTGGACACTGTAAAGGCTGTGGGACTGGAAAAACGCAAAGAGTTCCGCAAGCGCTTTCGCCAGGGCGACAAACGTGCCTTTCACCAGCGCGTTCAAACGCCCCAATGGTCCTCTCAAAACCAACAGAGGTCCCAGTTTCAGCAAAGGGGCCGGGGCAGAGGAAGAGGAAATGCTAAACAGCAGCAGTCCTCTAACAAGCAACCTCCCAAGCAGTGAAAACTTACTTCCTCCGCACTCGTTCGCCACTCCGGTGGGAGGAAGTGTCACCGCTCACCTGGCAGAGTGGAATACAATTACAAACGACAAATGGGTGCTGAGTATTGTAGAGCGTGGCTACTTGCTGAGGTTCAAATCTCCCCCTCCGCAGGTACCCCCACGGAAACAGCCACTCCCTCTCAGCCAAAACAAGCTTTTAAAGGACGAAGTTGCCACTCTCCTCTCCAAAAACGCCATAGAGGAAGTTCCAAACAGGCAGAGAAATCGGGGAGTGTACTCCCGGTATTTTCTTGTTCAGAAAAGAGGAGCGATCGGAGACTACAGACCCATCCTCGATCTCCGCCTACTCAACAGATTTCTCAGAAGGGAAAAATTCAGGATGCTAGCACTGCACCAGATCTTCCCACATCTACACCAAGGGGACTGGATGTGTGCCATCGATTTACAGGATGCATACTTCCACATTCCTGTCTCAGCGAAACATCGGAAGTTTCTCAGATTTCGCATCTTTCACCAACATTATCAATACAAGGTCCTGCCATTCGGCCTCAAGTCCGCGCCACGAACGTTCTCAAAGTGCATGGCGGTGGTGGCTGCATTTCTCCGCAAACGGAAGATATTCGTCTACCCATATCTAGACGACTGGCTCTTAAAAAGTTCCACCCCGGTTCAACTCCAGAGTCATCTCTCGTTCTGCCTAAACCTTCTACACTCGTTGGGCCTTCAGGTCAACTACCGGAAGTCGATCCTCAATCCAACTCAGCGGATCCACTACCTGGGCGCCTCTCTAGACTCCTCAAGCGCAAGCGTGTGTCCTTCGGAGGAGAGGTTATCCTCCATGCTGCAAAAAAGCTGCACGCTTCTCAGCACGGAATATCCCACAGCCAGACAAGTGTCATCTCTCCTGGGATCCATGGCCTCGTGCATCTACATCGTGCCCAACGCACGTCTGCACATGCGTCCTCTGCAACAAGACCTAGAGGATCAGTGGTCGCAGAGGACCGGCCGCTGGGAAGATCACATTACCCTTCATCAAGCCGCCAAAGATTCCATCCGGTGGTGGATGAAGCGCTCCCATCTGCTTCACGGCGTCCCATTCCATCAGGCGCCTCCGACACAGACGGTGGTCACAGACGCCTCCATGCAGGGCTGGGGGGCTCATATGGGCCGGCTTCAAGTACAAGGTCTCTGGTCCGCTACCGAGCAGAGCTATCACATCAACTTCTTGGAGCTACGAGCAGTCCATCTCGCTCTCAAGTCCCTGTACCCATCCCTGCAGACCGACTATGTTCAGGTTCAGACGGACAACACCACAACTATGTTCTATCTGAACAAGCAAGGAGGGACCAGATCACGGGTCCTGTCTCTGGAGGCCCAGTCAATCTGGAAATGGCTTCTGGCGAGAAACCTGACGATCGTCGCTGTTCACCTGCCAGGGACCCTGAACGTGCAGGCGGACGGCCTCAGCAGAGACTTCGTCGAAGCGCACGACTGGGTGCTCAACGAAGGCGTCGCTCAAGACATCTTCCGCTTGTGGGGCATACCAGACATCGATCTGTTCGCAGACGCGGACAACAAAAAATGCCCCGTCTTCGCCTCCAGGTTCCCTCAACGGGGGTCGCAGGGGAACGCGCTTTTGATCAGCTGGTCGAGGACATTGCTTTACGCTTTTCCTCCTCTCCCTCTCATCCCGGCTGTGATTCAGAAGTTCTACAGGGCCAGAACTCGGATGATCCTAATAGCACCGGAGTGGCCCCGGCAGTGGTGGTACCCGGATCTACTCCAGCTGTCGGAGGTACCACAGAGGAGGTTGCCATGCCTGCCGAACTTGCTGACCAAGGACAAGGGGAGAGTGTTCCACCCCAATCTCCCCTCCCTCCGCTTGACGGCATGGCTCCTGAATTCATCCAGTACGGACATCTAGATCTTCCACCGGACTGTATGAGCATTCTTCGGGAGGCAAAGAGGCCCTCCACGAGGAAGTCGTATGGCTTTAAATGGAAAAGATTCTGCTTCTGGTGTAGAGATAACGCCCTTGATCCGATCCGGGGTCAAGAACAGGTTATTCTCCCCTACTTACTGTACTTGGCGAAGTCTGGGTTAAAGTACTCGTCCATCAGAGTACACTTAGCGGCTATTACAGCCTATAGAAAGTCTCCTACCCAGACCTCATTCTTTCAGATGCCAGTGGTAAAGGATTTCTTAGAAGGGCTTAAGAAAGTTTACCCACCTGTAAGGTCTCCTTCCCCTTCCTGGGAGCTTAATATCGTTCTCTCTAAGCTGATGGGAGCTCCTTTTGAGCCGATTCATAAGGCCTCCTTGCAACATTTGACCTGGAAGGCTGCCTTCTTAGTAGCCATCACTTCGGCCCGTAGGGTTAGTGAAATTCAGGCCCTCTGCTGCAAGGAACCTTACACTGTGTTTCATACTAATAGGGTGGTGCTCCGTACTCATCCGAGCTTCCTGCCCAAGGTGGTTTCGGATTTCCATATTAATCAGGTGATCACGTTGCCCACCTTCTTTCCTCAGCCGACCACTCCCCCGGAGAGAGCTCTACACTCTCTTGACCTCCGGAGGGTTTTGAAATTCTATCTAGCTAAGACCCTTACTCTTAGAAAGTCAGACAGGCTCTTTGTTAACTATGGACCCACTAATACCGGGCTGGCTGCGGCCAAGAGATCTATCTCTAGATGGATTGTCTCTTGTATAGCTTTGGCTTACCAACTGTCCCACAAAGTTCTGCAGGGTAAACCTAGAGCACACTCTACTCGGGGGAAGGCTTCTACGGTAGCACTCCTTCGCAACGTTCCCATGTCTGAGATCTGTAAAGCGGCTACATGGCGCTCAGTCCATACTTTCACGCGCCATTATTGCCTAGATTCAGACGCACAGGCCGACGCCCAGGTGGGGCAGGCCTCTTTGAGGAACCTATTTGCATAACTGTAATACAAGATGTGTCTTTTAATGTATGTTTTAACTGCTTTGTTGCTCGTCCGCGAGACTTTGGGTATGGGCTTGCTACTCTATTCATAGATTATGACTATTGATGAGTATCCCCTGGATGAGAAGGATTAGTTACTTACCTGTAATCCTAGTTCTCATCCAGGGGTATACTCATCAAAGTCATAAGCGACCCACCCACCTCCCCGGACGAGCAATGTTTTCTCTTTAAATAAGTGATGTATGGAAGGCAGATCTACTCAGGTGCGGAGGCACCGCCAAAAAGAACTGGCCCAACTGTCACCTGTAGTGCATCATGGGAGCAGGGGGTCACGGGCAGGCCTTAAAGGCACGGTCCCCCTACTCTAATGCCTTAAAGGCAAGGTGTCAGTTTTTCTTGGATTCTTGATACTCTACTGCAGCCTACTGGCGAATGCCTACAATTACATGTTGCTTTATGGCAATAAAGCAGTGCTGTGTTATAATTTGCCTGATGCTTCCTTTTTTCCTTACGGGTTACGGGGGCACTACTATGCAAAAATATGTAATTTACAGCATTGCCATGTTTTGAACATTATTAGGCTGCATTTATATGTTTTCACATATGTATATATATATATATATTTATATATATGTATTTTCTATATGCTCCGGGATCCCGCACATGGGCGGGGATTATTCATAGATTATGACTTTGATGAGTATACCCCTGGATGAGAACTAGGATTACAGGTAAGTAACTAATCCTTCTCTTCCCTTAGTTTTGGACTGCGGTCTTTGAACACCGCTTGTCTCTTGGACCGTTATTCCCACTCTCTGTGGGATGCGGTGGAGGACGCGCTGCCCCTGTGTCCGGAGGAGATCCGGACACGACTTACCCAGGCTCTGGCCGATGGGAGGGATGCCGCGCGACATGCTATACGTTGTGGGCTTGACACCACGGACTCGCTGGGTAGGGCCATTTCTACCACAGTGGCGCTTAGATGTCACGCCTGGCTGCGGTCCACGTCATTTTCGGGCGATGTCCAGAGCACTCTCATGGACATGCCGTTTGATGGCACTCGTCTGTTTGGCGAGAAAGCGGACAGTGCGCTGAACCGCTTTAAGGACTCCCGGGCTACGGCCAAGTCCTTGGGCCTCTCGGCCCCGCGGTCGCAATCTTCCGCCTTTCGCCCCTTTCGTGGCCAAGGAAGGGGTGCCTCCTCACGTGCGCCTAGCCACCAGCCGCAGAACCAACCTGCGCGCGGACGTGGTTTCCGCCGAGGCGGTTCTGGAGGACGACGAGGTCAGCCCACATCCACCCCGGCAGCATCCGCCTCAAAATCTTCCTAGTCCGAGCTTTCAGGCCCATTCCACGCAAGTGGGCGGCAGAGTTCGCCATCACCTGCTCCACTGGCGGTCCATCACATCGGACAGGTGGGTGCTGCAAATCGTCCGAAGGGGCTACTCCCTCCCCTTCGAGACGACCCCTCCAGCCATGCCACCGCAGCACCACCGTATCTCGGGGGATCATTTGAATCTTCTCCACGAGGAAGTTTCGGCCCTCTTGGCCAAGGGGGCCGTCGAGCGCGTTCCGAGTCCAGAAGTAGGTCGTGGTTGTTATTCCCACTACTTTCTGGTTCCCAAGAAGGGCAAAGGGGGCCTACGCCCTATCTTGGACCTCCGGAACGTCAATGCCTTCCTCCGGAAGGAAAGGTTCAAGATGTTGACTTTGGCTCAGGTTCTAGCTGCCCTAGACCCCGGAGACTGGATGGTAGCGTTGGACTTGCAGGACGCATATTTCCACATTCCCGTCCTGCCGGCCCACCGGCGTTACCTGCGGTTCACGGTGGGCCAAGAGCACTTTCAGTTTACCGTGCTCCCCTTCGGCCTCACCAGTGCCCCTCGGGTGTTCACGAAAGTGATGGCGGTGGTCGCAGCTCATCTGCGCAGATCAGGGGTTCCAGTCTTCCCCTATCTCGACGACTGGTTGTTGAAGGCGGGCTCGCCCCAGGCAGTCGTCTCCCACCTCCAGACTACGGCGGATCTCCTGCATTTGCTGGGATTTTCCATCAACGTGCCGAAGTCACACCTGAGTCCCTCTCAGAAGCTCCTTTTCATCGGAGCGGTTCTCGATTCGGCGCAGTTCCGGGTCTATCCACCGGAACAGCGGGTCCGGGATATACAGGCCCTGATTCCCATCTTTCGGCCTCTATCCTGGGTTTCGGTCAGGCTAGTGTTGCGGCTTCTGGGGCTGATGGCCTCCTGCATCCTACTAGTGCATCACGCCAGGCGGCGCATGCGGGCTCTGCAGTGGGACCTGAAGAGTCAGTGGGCCCAGCATCACGGCAACCTGTCCGACCATGTCTTGATCTCGGAGGGCACTGCACAGCAGTTGCAGTGGTGGCTCACGGACCGCGATTGGGTCATGGGCAGAAGCCTCTCCCTTCCCCAACCGGAGCATGTCGTAGTGACGGATGCGTCCCTCCTGGGATGGGGTGGCCATATGGGAGAGGCGGAGATCAGAGGCCTCTGGTCTCCGGCGGAGTCTCGTCTCCACATCAACCTGTTGGAGTTGAGAGCGATCCGACTTGCACTGAAAGCCTTCCTTCCCTCTGTCAGGGGAAGTGTCGTGCAGGTGTTCACGGACAACACCACCGCCATGTGGTATTGCAACAAACAGGGTGGGGTGGGGTCGTGGACCCTTTGTCAGGAGGCCCTGCGCCTCTGGACGTGGCTGGAACACCAGGGCGTCACCCTAGTGGTTCAACCTCTGGCGGGCTCTCTGAACGCCAGAGCAGACGAACTCAGCCGCCGGTGCATGATGGATCACGAATGGCGTCTGAACTCCGAAGTGGCGCAAGGTCTCTTTCAGCAGTGGGGAGAGCCTTGGTTAGATCTATTCGCCACCGAAGAGAACGCGTGTGAGAAGTTGGCCTGATGTATGATGTCACTAGTTCTAGTGTACACCTTATATCAGTCCAAATACCCTTATGGTGATTGGTTGTAAAGTCAACCTTATAGACCAGCTATCCTAGTGGTAGCATGGACAAGAGCAGTCTTAGGCTAAACTCTGAATGGCATGTGAAGCCAGCTGTGATACCATATATAATCCCTTGAATACCAAATGAAAGGACACCACAACAGATATATATATATATAAAATAAAGTGTATTTATTCTAGTCAAACCCTCAGCACTCTTTATGAGATTAGAGGTAAGTACAACACAGTCTTATTTAAGCATACATTAAGTCACACAGGTAAGTAATACAGTTAGGCCCTAGGGGCCACGCAAACCATATACTAAGTAAGTGGTATAAGAACCACTGTCACGGAAATAGAATAGGCCTAGGCCTAGGGAATCGCTGGGGCTACACTACACTAGCGTTAGTTAGGAAGTGGGAGGCCCACGGGATTCGTGTGCAGAGTGGAAACACTCACGCGTAATGCGTAAAAGTCAATAGCAATAGTACAGTTTAGAAAACGATAGATTTAGGACACTTCCGGAGTAGCTAGGAAGTTGAGACTTGAAAACTAGACACTAGGATAGTCACTATCCTGATGAGCACCGGAGTACCCAAGTTACCTAGCCCACAGGCTGCGGGTGCATAGGGGTGAAGATGCGTCGTTTTCGTCGTCGACTCCTATGGATGCCTGAAGAAAGATGCTGACAGGCAGTCAGTGAAGAGTGTCCGGTGGATCCCAAGGCTGGGATCAAGAAGAGAAGAAACCTGCAAGCAGAAGGGACAGAGTCAAGGTCATTAGCCAGTGACCACGTGGAACCAGGAAGGAACCAGGCGATGTCGTGAAGATTGCAGGTGAAGGTGAAGCTTGTCGCTGCAGCCAGGAGGACCAGGAAGCGTCGAGGACGACCAGGACCAGGAGGCGAGCTGTCCCACGAAGGCTCTTGCTGTCGGCGGCGTCGAAGTTGGACTAGGACTCACCAAGCCTTGGCAAGCGGAACCCACGAAGAACGAAGGACTTGCTTCTGGTGCAGACCAGGAAGGTCTGGGGTGCTTCTTCTTTGCAGAGAAGCGGGAGCCAGTCTGGAGGAGCCAAACCAGCGCAGAAGATTTCAGGGTGCGTCGTCACAAAGGCCACTAGCCAGCGGGCAAGCAACCGGACAGACGCGGCAAGCAGGAAAATGCTGAAGGGCCCCACGCAGGACTCGTGGAGTGTGGGGGGCTGATCTTCGGTGCAGATGGTGCTTGGGGTTGGGGCTTCTCAATCCCCGGTGCACAACTTCGAGGGTACCTCAGAAGCTGGGCTTTAAGAGTTACTAGCCACTTTTTCCAGGTAGCCGGTCCCACGTCGCTCGTCGCCTCCACGGATCTCAGCTTTGCTGTGGATGTGGATCAGGGTCGGAGAAGTCTGGAAGTCAAGGCTCTGGTCAGGCTCTGCAGTCGGTTCCTCGTAGAACGTGGGCAAAGCAAAGGGTAGTCTCTTGATGGTGCCTGTTTGCACAGGGTAGCCACTCCTTGGCTACAAGGGAGATTCTTCAGTCTTCTTCTTTCGTCGAATGTCGAAGGTCCAGAGTTTCTGTTCAGTTTTGCAGGTTCAGGATAATCTAAAGTCTTGAGGCCCAACTCCCACTCTTATACTAATCTGGGGGGCTGGCATACCTGCTAGGTCACGCCTTATGGGTGGGACCTGGGAGGGGGTGGTTACACCCACTTCCCTTTGTCCAGTTTCGCGCCAGAGCTGGGGCTGGAGTGCCCCAGCGCCGGTTTGAACTGGACTATGCAAGGAACACCTTGTGTGCCCCAGGCATGTCTCATTCCTTTCAGCCCACCCTGCCCCAATACACTAAAGGCTGTCTGGGGAGGTGCTAGCACCTCCCCAAGCAGGAAACCTATTGTCCAGGCCTCCCTGGCTGGGATCACTCCCAGCAGCAGGAGGTCAGACTTGTGTCTGTGGCAGCAGCATCCATTTTGTGATGCTGAAGCTTTGGTTAGAGTTAAACAGCAAAGTAGGATTTTAACATGTCTCTCCCTCTAGAAGGGAGGAATAATATCCTCATCACCAGAAATGGTATGGGGGTATTATTCCAAAGTGTTAGACACCTTACACGACATGTTTTGATAAAGCCAAACCATAGTTACCATAACCGTTTAAGATTATAAGGCACTTTAAGAGTATATGGTAGGCTATATCATAGAACAGCTATAAGGACATGGTTCCGAAAGCTGCAGACAGGCTCAGCTCATGCTAGAGCACCATCTCACATGTTACCAAGCACTCTGCCTCCAGGATTGTTAAGGCCTGCCATAGGAGTGACTGATAGGTACACATGTGTCTATATATAAGGGTAGATATAGGCATACTATATCTAAGCAAGGGGTGATTACACGACCTTGCCCCAGCTGAGTGATCAGCCAGTTGTGTCTGATTGGAAGGCCAGACCAGGGGTGGCATAATACATGCTGCAGCCCCTGGGAGGCCTAGGGTACACCTATGCCCTGGGTACCTAGGGTACACTGTACAGGGTCCAATAAGGTGATCCTTACCAATTGGGTATGTACTTAGGGTACATGGAGTCCATTTTAAAGAGAGAGCAGACAGCCTGAGACCCTGAATGGCAGGATCTCAGGCCAACTAAGTCGAAAAACCAGCTAGACACTAGGCAAAAAGTTGGGGGTAACCATAGTCAGATATCCACCTTCCTACAACGCGCAATGTCAGCAGTTCTGCGCGTTGGAATTTCCAAGGCGGCACTCGCTCGGCGACGCTTTTCGACACGAGTGGAGTTGCGGTCTGTTGTACGCCTTTCCGCCTATACCACTTCTGCCCAGAGTGCTGAAGAAGATCAGGCACGACCGGGCCCAAGTCATCTTGGTGGCTCCGGATTGGACACGAAGGTACTGGTATCCCGAGCTACTCAGTATGTTGACCGATCCTCCGATACGTCTGCCCCTTCGGGAGGATCTTCTGTCGCAGCAGCAGGGGACGGTCCTACACCCGAACCTGTCCAGCCTCCACCTCCATGCGTGGAGATTGAGCGGCGGCAGTTGATGCCATTTGACTTGCCTCCTGAAGTCTGTGATATCATTCTGGCAGCCAGGCGTCCCTCCACAAAGACGGTATACGCCTGCCGGTGGACCAAATTTGTGGCATGGTGCACAGCAAAGGCTGTGGATCCCCTTTCCGCCCCTCTTTCTGAGGTCCTCCTCTTTCTTCTTTCTTTGGCCCGGCAGGGCTCTGCCCTGGGCACCCTGAAAGGTTATCTTGCTGCCATCTCTGCCTTCTTGCGGCTTCCTGATCAGCCTTCTCTTTTCAAGTCCCCTGTAGTTACACGCTTTCTAAAGGGCATTACTCACATGTTCCCTCCTGTCCCTTTTGTAATGCCTCAGTGGGACTTGAATCTTGTTCTCACATTTCTCATGTGTGCTCCCTTTGAGCCTCTTCATACTTGTCCTCTTCGTCTGCTGACGCTTAAGACTGCTTTTCTGGTAGCCATCACCTCGGCTAGACGGGTGAGTGAGCTCCAGGCTTTATCTTCAAAACCTCCTTTTCTCTCTGTTCATCCGGACAAGGTTGTCCTTCGGCCTCGTCCCTCCTTTCTTCCGAAAGTGGTGACTCCATTTCATCTTGGGCAGTCTGTCACCTTGCCCACCTTCTTTCCGCCTCCGCATCCTTCCAAAGAGGAAGAGAGGCTCCACCGTCTGGACCCAAAACGTGCGCTCTCCTTTTATTTGGGCCGCACAAAGCAGTTCCGGGTGGACGACCAACTTTTCGTTGGATACGTGGGTGCTAAGAAGGGGAAAGCTGTGCACAAACGGACCATCTCTCGGTGAGTCGTTTTGTGCATCAAAATGTGTTACTCCTTGGCTAAAAAGGACCCTCCTGTTGGGCTGCGCGCCCATTCTACTCGGGCCACAGCGGCTACTACTGCTTTGGGACGGGGTGTCCCTTTGCAGGACATCTGTCAGGCGGCAACGTGGGCTTCGCTACACACGTTTGCCAGGCATTATTGCCTTGACAGCCAAGTCCGGAGGGATGGCTTCTTTGGCCGTTCTGTCCTCCAGGACTTTCTGGTGTGATCTTGGTTCGCAGACCCACCACCGGGGATGGTATTGCTTGGGTATCTATTCTAAGGTGAGGAATCTAACTAACGTGTTTCTTTCAGATGAACAAGTTACTTACCTTCGGTAACGATGTATCTGTAAGAAACATTAGTTAGTTAGATTCCTCACCGACCCACCCATCCTCCCCGTTCTGCGAACTGACATCTAGGGTTAAGGTTATCCTTTTCAGGCCCCTAGATTTTATTTTTGGCACCAGTGTCGGTCTTTGCATCGCTCTGCGTTCCTGGCGCGGAAGGCTATGTACAAGAACTGACGTCAGCGCGCGAGGGCGGCGTCTAAGTACTCCGACGACGTCATCCCGGCGCACGATGCCGACGACGGACGCGGAGCCGCAGACGACGCCTAGCGACGCGCAAGGGGTATTGCTGACGAAAAATCTTCCGGATCCAGTCTGACGCCTGGGGATATTCTAAGGTGAGGAATCTAACTAACTAATGTTTCTTACAGATACATCGTTACCGAAGGTAAGTAACTTGTTCTTTGTGCTTGCTTCTGAACTATCACTGTTTTAGCAGTGGGCTCTTGGATGTCTTTGGCTATTCTGTTAAATTGTCAAATTTTCTTTTGCTTTCAAATACTTACTAGCATTGGTGAGGCATTTCTTTATGAGGGGTTCCATTATGAAGAGAATGAAGAACATCTGGTGGTGGCCATTGATGTAGGTGGAGGAAGTGTTGGTTGTGCCCATTCATTTGTTTTGGAAAGAGGCCATGGAATGTAAGGGTTAGGAAAAACCTGTAACTGTAAGAGTGATATGTGAGTTTCTATATACTCCACCAAGCTTTTCTCACCCCAGAACGTATTAACTGCTACTTTGATAGCGTGGACGCTCGATGCCCGAGGTGTCATGCGCAGGGGTCGGCCTTCACTCATATGGTGTGGAGCTGTGCCTCCTTAACACAACTGGCAGGAGGTTACACAGGTGACAGCGAGGGTGACGGAGCAGGTGGTCCCCTGCACACCTGCCCACGTACTGCTCCACTTGTTCCCACACTCAGCCAAAACCAAGACCATAGCTAGGTTTCAGGACCTGGAATTTATCCTGGCGAAATGAGAAATAACTAGTAGCTGGAAGAAACTGGAGGGCCCCGACGTGCACAGATGGAAACAAGAGATAGTGAAATGGGTGGGATGTGAGGGCAGGGTCCTGCTTAGGAATGCACAGCACGGAGTGGGCAAGCCGGAACGAGCTCAGGCATGGGAAGGGCTGATGGCGGACTTAACAAGAGATGGCGGGTCATCGGAGGCTTCCATGTCAGAGAGACCCCCACACGTAGGGAACCCCCAGGGTCCAGATTAGGATGGAACAACACAGTAGAGCCAGAGGGATGGGAGCATTCCATGGCATCGACACACAGGAGAGGATGGAGTTGCGATGGAAGGCCCCGGCGCAGCACCATTACACACACTTCGAGGGCAAGAGAGTCTACTAACTGAGCCCAACAGTGGTAGAGGGGAGACAGCAGTGCGGGGAGGGAGGGGGAGACCTAGGTACGTGTTGGGGAGGAGGGGAGGGGAGAATTTTCTCGTATGTATGCCGAACCGATATTAGATAGCGGTGTGACCATTACAGCCAAACGTTTGCAGATGGGAGCAAGTAGGGGCAACAACTGATGCATTCGCCTGGTAGTGCTCTATTTGTTTTTGTACATTGACACCCCGAAAGTGGACATGTAAAAGGCAATAAAATTTGTTTACAACAAAAAACTGTAAGAGTGATATGGATGTCTTTCCCTCCCTTTCTCAAGAAGCTCTTAACTGAGAGACCAGTATTCCCGAATTGAACTTAATGAGGGATGGGTTAATGGGATGTAGAGAAAAGCACCAAGTCCAGGGTACTATCTTCCTGCGTGATTTTTTTTTTGTTTAGAATATTTAATATTTGTACCTCTTCTGATTTTCTGTCTCCTTTATTATATAATTGGCTCACCATTTATTTACGCCTAATATTCTTGACTGCCTGTCCTATGAAAATGGAAAATCTCTGTTGCGATATCCTTTCCCTGTACTGGTCAGAAAAACAAAAAAAAAAACAGTTTTACACATTGTCCCATACAATATAATGTAAGATGGAATGAAATCTGTTTGTTGCTAAAAGTCTATATAAGTGCAAGGAGTGTTAGATCCACGGTACTTAACTTCCATTCAGTAACCACCCTCAGTGATCCCAGAAATGTACATCATGCGGTTGAGAAAGCAACCAAAATATAATTAAGTTCTCACAAACATGAGGATCGCTGACAAAACTGGAAATCTAGCACAAATCAGCTGAAGGAAACTTCACTCTGGTCACCTTTGACAACCTTATATGCACCTGAACACAGCTGTAGGTTGCTGACTCCCCACGAACACCACAACCCCTTCAAACAATTGGGAAGTGACACTTCCTTTTCTGCCGTCCTAAATCTATAAGCCTTAAAAACACTAAAGTGTATCTCTTACTTATCACATAACTCAACCAAGATGGCGTTATCTCACGAGATCTGACTGATGCATTATCCTCTCTTTTCCGTCTTCTCTTGCAATAACATAATACAATCTTTATTAAAACTGCACAGAATGCCACCATTGTGGTAATTCCGAAGCCGGGTAAGCCGATGGACCGGTGTACCTCCTACCGTCCCATTTCGCTGATCAACGCGGAGGCCAAGATCCTCGCGAAGGTGTTGGCCGCCCGGCTCACACCTCACTTATCTGACATTGTACACCCGGATCAATCCGGTTTTATGCCTGGCAGAAGTACGTCTCACAATCTGAGGCGACTGCATGGTGTGCTGGCCCGAGTGGAGCGGTTGCAGGAGCCGGCTGTTATTCTCTCCCTGGACGCACGAATGGCGTTCGACATGGTGGAGTGGCCCTTTCTTTTCGCGGTACTCCAGCATCTGGGGTTCGGACCGAGATTTTGTGCCTGGGTCCAGCTCCTCTATACTAAACCTCTAGCCCATGTCACGGCCAACGGACACATGTCGGAGGACTTCCCATTGACACGTGGCACGAGACAGGGCTGCCCTCTGTCGCCTCTGCTTTTCGCCCTAGTGCTTGAGCCGCTGGCGGCTTGGATCCGCTGGGAGCCCATGATGCGGGGCCTCCGGTGGTCTGCCGACTGGGAGGACCGCGTCTCACTCTACGCGGATGACATACTACTCTATTTGTCCTCCCCGAGGCGTTCCATCTTGACGCTACTGAACATCTGCGAGATTTTCGGCCGGGCGTCTGGCTACACGATCAACTGGTCGAAGTCGGTCCTCCTGGTACTAAGGGGCCCACTCCCGCGGCTACCGCCGAGTTGCCCTCTCCGGGTGGCGGAGGGGTCGTTCAAATACCTGGGGATACACATCGCGCTGGATCAGACGGAATTCTTCAAGCGCAATCTAAGCCCTCAGATGGACCGCCTTAAGCGGGACGTGCAGTATTGGGGAGCGCTGCCCCTGACCCTGGTTGGGAGAGCGGCGCTCTTCAAGATGATGGCTCTCCCGCGATTTCTATACGTACTAGAGAATACCCCATACCAGGTGCCTCCGGCCTACTTCTGTGCGATAGCGGCACAGGTGTCCAGCCTGCTCTGGGGCAACAGGCCGGCGCGCATAGCGCAGTCTAAGCTGGTTTGCGGGTGGTATGATGGGGGAATTGCACTCCCGGATATCCAGCTTTATTACTGGGCGGCGCAGCTGAAGGTGATTAACCAGTGGCTCCACGCGCCTCAATCTGACCCGGCATTCAAGGCGGATAGGGACGTGCTGGGTGAGAGGGGTATGCTGTCCCCACTGTATGATACCCGACTGGCCTCGAGGATGATCGGCCCTTTGCGGCAGACTATATCCATCTGGCATGCTGCTCAGGCCAGGTTGGGATGGCGAGGGGTCTTGACTCAGCTAACACCTCTGTGGGATACCAAGAAGCTGGGACGTCTGAGGGGCAGCAAGGGCTTCGACGCTTGGGATAACATTGGAATATCGACGATAGGCGATGTGTGGCAAAAGGGGGAGGTTATCCGGTTCGCGCGCCTGCAGCAGCAGTACGAGCTGGCCCCCTCGGAATGGTTCAGATACCTCCAGATGAGGCATGCCTTAATGACACAGCTGGCTCCTGGAGCGAAGGTTCCGGAGGCGTCCCCGCTGGAGGACAGGTTGCTGACGGAATATATGCCAAAGAAGGCTACTTCCTTCACGTACCGCAAGCTGGTCAACAATCTACCGGACCCTATGGGGGATCCTGCGGGAGCGGTGGGCTGACGAGCTCGGCGATTTTGATGACCCAGAGTGGCGTGAGGCACTGGCCTCGCCGCGCGAGGCGGGTATACCCTCGAGGCTGCGACTGGTGCAGCTTCGTATCTTGCATCGCTCCTACTACACCAGATGCTTACTACACAAGATGGGCAGGGCGCCACATCCCTTCTGCTTGCGGGGTTGTGGGGAGGAGGGAACTTTTTACCACACTATCTGGGACTGCCCAATCATTCAAGACTTTTGGAAACGAGTGCTGCGTACAATGTCACAGGCGTGTGGAATATCGTTGCTGCCGGAACCCAGACGCTGCTTGGTAAATGTGTGGGAGCCCAATGACCTCAATCGTCAGACGCAGGGCTGGGTGACGCTGGGCATCATGACGGCCAAAAGGAATATAGCCCAAAAATGGGGTGCAGAGGAGGTGCCACTGCTGTCCACGTGGCGCAGGGAAATGGACGCAGCCATGTTTGCAGAGCGTTCTGTATTCATTAGACGGGGATGCCCTCGCAAGTGGGCCAAGGTCTGGGGGGCATGGAACAAGTACAGGGGAGGAATATGCGATCCGCCGCCTCTTTCAGATGAGGACTCCTCTGACTCGGATGGTTAAGGGGACCAGCGGGATGGTGGGACGGTGGGGAGCCAGAGTCTTTCGAACTGCAATAGAAATAGGGTTGGTTGAGGGATTGTGCAATGGGGTGGTGCTCTATCTAGGGATATGTATGCAAGGTTCGTTTCAATGTCCTACTGTTTTCACTGTTTTACAAAACAATAAAATTCTTTAAAAAAAAAAAAAAAAAAACTGCACAGAATAAGTGTATTTGTCCCGTATTCCTGACAGTAATGAGACACTAAGGAAGATGCAAGATGCAATTGTTTATATTCAGACTAAGAAACAGACAGAGCATGGGTTGTAGCCTCATTGCGATATTAGCCTACAATTGTCTTTCCAAAAAGGATAAGTGATAAGTTTGTATGAATGATTTACGTGTTATGATTGTTGGTGGCCTGCAATGGATGGGGAAATACCTCAGTAAGCAAAGTGGTCTTTGAAAAACTGAAGTGGTATAAAAATCTCAAGACACTATCTCCACCCATGTTTCCTGTGATAGTGCCATATTGGACTAAGAGCATGTTAGCTGCACATTATAAATTTTCATCATGTACTTCCTGCTCAGTTTAGCCCTTCATCATATTTAGGGATTATTATTCCAGAGGACTTCCAACTAAAGTGTGCTGCTGAGCCAAATGCTATGTGTATTAGAAAGTGAACAGCTTTTGGCGTTAGTGTGATATATAGTACAGAAAGTTGACTTTGGAGCGCCAGTAGGCAAATGGGCTGGTTGAATGCATGAATAGAATGAGTGTTGTGTATATTGATTTGCTATGGTGGTGTGTAGGGTGGCTGAGGTCCTTGACCTCTCGCTACCCTTGTGGAAGTCAAGACCAATGTCTTGATGCAGGTGCTTCAGCCTTGGATGTCCCACACGGAACTCCTCCTCCCCTTCAGTTTAGCCATCTCTGATGTCCTGCTTGGGACTTGGGCCCCTGTGCATAGGATGATTTCATGCTGCCACCATTCTACTCCTGGGTACCCATCTTATATCACCCAGCACCCCACCCCTGAGAGCCTGGTGGTGCAGTCCTCAACCTCATAGGTTAATCCCAGTGCATTCCCTACTGCTGCACCAGATAAGGTATACCTTCAGGAAGAGGATTTTTTCATTCATTAGTTTAATGTGGCCTTATAAAATATTTCCTTAGAAGAATTATTTTCACAAAAATCCTTTTGCGAAAGGAGAGTTTCTTTCAAAAAAGTTTTTTGATTAGAAATTTTGTGATGAAATCCTTTATCTCGCACCATAGAATTTTTTATTTCATGAGCAACTGAACACTGTAAATGTTTCCTGTTCGGCTGCAAGATTATCATCGCCCAACATGGCCGATATCAGTACGTCCCTATGTGTTTTAGACGCACATGGGAGCAGCAACGTTGTAGTGATGTTTTTTACAATTCGGGTCTGCACATCCTCATCACCGGCAGCGCCCAAAACAGACACTCCAACAACAACTATTTTCAGGATTCCGGCGAGCATGTAGGTTCTCCACCTCTCTGTCCGATGACCCCGAGTAATAAGGACTCCAGCGCTTGACACCAGATTTAGCAATACTTAGAAAAGTTGGTTTCGATGTTGTGAATTCTATTCTTAATACATTCTCTGAATCAGTTTGGAGCTCCGGATGCGACTCAGTGGCATTCCAAGGGGCCTGTTCACTTTTGTTAATGGGCAAGAAGAAGAAGAAGAATGATTACCAGGCTAAGTGGCCACATTTTTGTTTGCAGCGTGCAATGTTCACTTAGTTGCATGACTAGGGCATGATCGTCATCGTTCATCCACAAATCTGCCTGCCACGACTATATGTTCATATAAGAAATGTTCTTTGTTTGTTTTGTGTTTATTTCTTCTGATTCTGTAGGTCATACAGAGAAGATCCCCTCTAGGAGTCCTCTCTTCTAAATCTTATTTCACCCAAAACAGGATTTACAATCCACATGATTAACACTGCCAATTAGGTAGATTAGTGTATCAATAGTTTTTCCTGATGAATTGCCATTGACACTTTGTGAGCAGATTTAGGCAGGAAACATGTTAACCTTTTTTTAACCGAAGATTCATTAGCATCCTTCTAGGTTCTGCACCTGTGTTTAATTTTGATATGAGCTCTCAGCATAAATAAAGAATATTGAAAACCCATAGTTAATTTTAATCTCACTTATTCCCAATCTACCACCTTAACTCTCATCCCTCCTTCAAGCTAGGTGCAGAGCATTACTCAACTTCCTTATCCAGGCAGCTTTTGGTTAAAGAAAAGAACTCTAGCAAAGACACCCCTTGTTTGGGCCCACACAGCATTGCAGCACCTACCCAGTGAGGAGCACGGCCCGATTATGAAGCAAGCCACTTTGGTGTGAGGGCTTGTGTAGCTGGAAAGGGATGATTCCTCTGTCTGACCTAACTATTTCAAGTACTAAATAAGTACCAGTCAATCAACGGAACAGCATACCTTTTTGTGGGTTTATTTGCAGTTGCATCCACCCCCAGACAACTGCGGACCTCCTGCATTCTCTGGGGTTCAATATCAACATGTTGTAGTCACACCTGACTCCTTTTCGGGTGCTCCCTTTCATCAGAGCCATGCTTGACTATGTGCAGATCCATGCTTTTTTGCCTGAACAGAGAGTTCAGGATATTCAGGCTATCATTCAGATGTTTTAGCCTTGGTCCTGGATCTCAGTGAGACTGACTCTTAGGCTGCTGGGTCTGATAGCCTCTTGCATCCTGCTGGTGAAACATGCCAGGTGCCACATGCAGGCTTTGCAGTGGGATCTGAAGTCAAAGTGGACTCTGCACGAAGGAAATCTGTCAGATCAGATCCAGATATCAAAGTATACTGCACAAGATCAGCAGTGGTGGCACCACCTGAACCAAGAATGGGTCAGTGGCAGACCCCTATTCCTTCCCCACTCAGAGGAGGCTGTGGTGACCGATGGGCTGGGGCGGCCACCTGAAAGAGATGGAGATCAGAGGACTCTGGTCCATGGCGGAGACTCTGCTCCATATAAATCTTATGGAGCTGAAAGCGATTCACTTGGCATTGAAAGCTTTCCTTCCCTCCATCAAAGGTATGCTGGTCATGGACAATACCACCGCAATGTGGTACTGCAATGAGCACGGCGGAGTGGGGACGTGGACTCTCTGCCAGGAGGCTCTGCACCTCTGGATATTGATGGAATTGCAGGACATTTTCAGGGTCTTGCAACACCTGGCAGGATCTGTAAACTGCCAGGGCGGACAAACTCAGGCACAATGCCTCGTGTTTGCATCGAATGGTGTTTGCATTTAGAGGTATCTCAAGGTCTCCTTCAGGACTGGGGAGACTCTTGGTTGGATCTATTCGCCACTGCCAGAACGTGCAGTGTCAGCACTTCTGTGTGTTGGAGTTTCCAAAGTGGCTCATTCTTGGAGATGTTTTCAGAATAGACGCCTAAATAAATTTTTGCTGATAGCTCTCCTCCCTCAAGTTGTGAAAAAGATCAGAACCGACTGGGCCCAAATTATCCTGATGGCTCTGGACTGGTGTAGCGTGGTGGAGAAGGAAACCGAGAGACTGAATAGTGTTTTCAGACTCTACATCTGAAAGAGACACGTTAGTGATAGATTTCTTACCTTAGAATATCCCCAGGCATCAGACTTGATCCGGAAAGTTTTTTCGTTAGCAGTACCCCTGCGCGTCAGTAGGTGGCGTCGTGCGGCTTAGCGTCCGTCGCTGGCGTCGTATGCGCCGAGATGACATCATGGAGACTACTTAGGCACCACCCATGCTCGCTGACGTCAGTTCTTCCTTTTTCCGCGCCAGTAAGCGCAGATCCGGTTAGAGCACGTACCTTAGTCACTTTTTGACTATCTTTTTGAGACTTTTGTGTCCTGCAAGTTTGAGTTGGTGCCATAGGGATGTATGGTTTTAAGTTGTGCGGGGCCTGCCGGCGCAATATGTCGGTGGCGGACCCTCACAACGTCTGTCTCTACTGCCTGGAGAGCGACCACAACTCCCGGGCCTGCATGGACTGTTTGGCCATGGCCCCGAAGGTCTTGAGGGAGCGGCGCCGGAAGCTCTTTGAGGTCCGGCACTCGTCCCCGCGCCGTTCGTGGTCCAGGGGCCGCTCCAGTGAACGCTCGCGGAGCCACCATCACCTCTCTTTGGGACAAAAAGAAGTCGAAGAAACGTTGTCGCGCGTCGACGTCCCCCCGTCCATCCCCGGATGCGGACGAGGGGGACTGGGGTTACTCCCTTCCCTTTCAATCCACCCCTCCAGCGATGCCACCTCAGTACCACCGCATGTCGGGGGAACACTTGGCAGCTCTCCAGCAGGAAGTCACGACCCTCTTGGCCAAGGGGGCCATCTAGTGCGTTCCTGGGCCAGAAGTAGGGAGTGGTTGTTATTCCCACTACTTTCTGGTCCCCAAGAAGGATAAAGGGGGTCTGCGTCCCATCTTGGACCTCCGGAACGTCAACCGTTTCCTCCGGGAGAAGTTCAAAATGCTGACTCTGCCTCAGGTCTTGGCTGCCCTCGACCCTGGAGACTGGATGGTAGCGTTGGACTTGCAGGACGCATATTTTCACATCCCCGTCCTGCCGGCCCACCGGTGTTACCTGCGGTTCACAGTAGGCCAGGAGCATTTTCAGTTTGCCGTGCTCCCCTTCGGCCTTACCCGCGCCCCTCGGGTGTTCACGAAGGTGATGGCGGTGGTCGCAGCTCGTCTGCGCAGGTCAGGGGTGTCGGTCTTCCCTTACCTCAACAACTGGTTGCTGAAGGCGGGCTTGCCCCAGATAGTCGTCAATCACCTTCAGACTACGGCTGACCTCCTGCATTTGCTGGGGTTCTCCATCAACGTGCCTAAGTCGCACCTGAGTCCCTCTCAGAAGCTCCTCTTCATCGGAGCGGTTTTGGATTCGACGCTGTTTCGGGTGTATCCTCCTTAGCAGCGAGTCCGGGATATTCAGGCTATGATTCCGATCTTTCAACCTTTATCCCGGGTTTCAGTCAGGATGACCCTCCGGCTCCTGGGCCTGATAGCCTCCTGCATCCTGATAGTGCCACATGCCAGATGGCATATGCGGGCTCTGCAGTGGGACCTGAAGTTCCAGTTGGCGCAGCATCAGGGCAACCTGTCCAATCATGTCCAGATCTCGGAGGACACTGCACGACAATTGCAGTGGTGGCTCACGAATCGCGATTGGGTCAATGGCAGATCCCTCTCTCTTCCCCAACTGGAGCACACAGTGGTGATGGATGCATCCCTCCTGGGATGGGGAGGCCACTTGGGAGAGGCGAAGATCAGAGGACCGTGTTTCCGGTGGAGTCCCGGCTCCATATCAACCTTTTGAAGCGTCTGGCGATCCGACTTGCACTGAAGGCATTCCTTCCCTCTGTCCGGGGAGTATGGTGCAGGTGTTCACGCAAAACACCACTGCCATGTGGTATTGCAACAAACAGGGTGGGGTCCTGAACCCTATGTCAGGAGGCTCTGCGCCTCTGGACATGGCTGGAACATCAAGGCATTACCTTGGTGGTTCAACACCTGGCAGGATCTCTGAACGCCAGGGCGAACGAACTCAGCTGTCGGTGCTTGATGGATCACGAATGGCATCTGAACTCGGACGTAGTGCAAGGTCTCTTTCAGCAGTGGGGAGAGCCTTGATTAGATCTATTCGCCACCGAAGAGAACGCGCAATGTCATCAGTTCTGCGCTTTGGAATTTCCAAGGCGGCACTCGCTAGGAGAAGCTTTTCGTCGCGAGTGGAGTTACGGTCTAATGTACGCCTTTCCACCTATACCACTTCTGCCCAGAGTGCTGAAGTAGACTCGGCGCGACCAGGCCCAAGTCATCCTTGTGGCTCAGGATTGGGCACGAAGATACTGGTATCCTGAGCTACTCAGGATGGCGATCGATCCCCGGATCCGACTGCCTCTTCGGGAGGATCTTCTGTCGCAGCAGCAGGGAACGTTCCTCCACCCAATCCTGTCCAGCCTCCACCTCCATGCGTGTATATTGAGCGGCGACAGTTGACAGCCTTCGATCTTCCTCCCGAAGTCTGTGATGTCACTGTGGCAGCCAGGCGTCCCTCCACTAAAACGGTACACGCCTTCAGGTGGAACAAGTTTGTGGCATGGTGCACAGCTAAGGCTGTGGATCCCCTTTCTGCCCCTCTTTCTTGCATGGCTCTGCGTTCCTGGCGCGGAAAGTCGTGTACAGAACTGACGTCAGCGTGCATGGGTGGCGCCTAAGTAGTCTCCGTGAGGTCATCTCGGCGCATACGACGCCAGCGACGGACGCGGAGCCGCACGACGCCACCTACTGACGCACAGGGGTACTGCTAACGAAAAAACTTTACGGATCCAGTCTGATGCCTGGGGATATTCTAAAGTAAGGAATCTATCACTAACTAATGTCTCTTACAGATATATCGTTATACAATTAGTAACTTGTGCTTTTATTTTCGTGTCCACTGGGGAGGGGGGGAGGGGAGAGATTACAAGTGAAGCAAGTCAATGTCCTAGATAGGCACGCTCTTCTTCACTCTCTTACTTCAGAGAGCAAGGAACCTCTTCAGGCGCTTGACCTTCTCAGGATGGGTGGTCTTGGTCTCTCCGTACCACCGTAAGGAAAACAAAAAAAAACAAGGAGAAAGAAAAGGCTTGGTAAGGGGACTGTTCTGCTACGCTCAATATTGACCAGGGAAAAGGGAGTGAAGGAGGAAGCACCCGACCGCCACCAGTGATTCGCACTCTCCGTCTTGCAACAGTGCTTTAACACGTTTCCTGCTTAATGCTTTGAGTCAGCGTGAGCAGATGGGGTTTCTGTGCCGCTTACTCCGCCCTTCACCTCCTCGCTTCCCCTTCCCCATACAGCCCCAAACCGGCCCCATACCTTGTGGAGCGACGACCCTCCTGGGCCGTGCCCGCCTTCTGCGCGTTGCTGGAGAGGGTCCGGCGCCCTTCCTTCGTTCTTGCGTTCGGCGTCCCTCTTCGTCCGACCTCCGGGATTCCTTGGTCCACCTCGGCGAAGAGTCTCAGCTCCCCGAGTCGAGCGCTGATGAAGAAGGTCTCGACGTCCCATTCCTCTCCCGCTGGCTCCGACTTCCGTACGGGTGATTCCCCCTGAAAACACCGCGGATGTTTCTCTTCTTCCGCTTTGTAGGAGGGCAAGTCAGCTGACCAGCCCACGTGACCGGCCGAGGTACCTGGAGCCTTAAAGGGACAGTACTGATCTGATAGAGACTACTAGCCGCAGATTCCTTAATGTAGAATTATCCCCAGGCGTGAGACTGGACCCGGAAAACTTTCTTGCCCAGCATCTCTGCGCGCCGGGGGTTGGTACCTCGCCCCGACGTCCTCCGCGGAGGCCCCACCTCGGCGCGCTGACGTCAGTTTTCTTCTTTTCCACGTGCAACGCGGATCCGGATCATGTTTCAGGCCTTCTTTTTACGCTTTGCGTTTTCTCGAGAACAGTGTGCGAATGCCTTCGGCTTCAAGACGTGCTCGTCTTGCGCCCGCCAGATGTCAGCGACGGACCCTCACCCCATCTGTATGTGGTGTTTGAGGGAGCACCACAACTCCACGGACTGCGAAGCTTGTCAGCAGATGAAACCAAAGTCCCGGTGGGAGCGCCGGATAAAACTCCTCTCGACCGACATGTCCAGGTCGGGGTCGTCGCCGGGCCCCCGTCCCCCGCGGAAGGCTTCAAGAATCGCTGCTTCCGTCTCCGACATCGTCCCTCTCCAAGGCCGCAAGGGCGTCGCTCACCTGTTGGTAAGTGTCGCAGTTTGTCCCCTAGGCCCGGTCCCCAGCCTGTTGGGGGCGCGGATTCTCCCTACCCGCTGTTCCCCAGCGCAGGGGCGACCAGAGCCCAGATGGAGGCCTATGCGGCGGCCTTGCAGGCCTCTTTGGCTAGGGGCCGGGGTGTGTCTCCGGGCCCCCCTCGTCCCTCCATGCTGGCAGCTTCCTCGTCGGAGGTCGAGTCAACGCCCTTTCGCCGCTGTTACTTGGCCGCCCTAGCTCCGACCCCGCCCCGTTCTCCCACGGCACGCGTCATGGCAGAGGTCGTTTCGGCGTTCCCTTCGGCGCCGGTCAAGGTCGAACTGATGCCGGTGGTGGACTCTACGGCACCCTGCCGGCATCGGGTCATTGATTAGTCTTCGGACGCCCCCTCTTCTCCAGGGGTTCGGCAGCTGTTTGTTTCATCTTCTCCGGAGACAGGACGCCGCATCGTGGCTTTTTCCCCGGCGTCTTCCAAAGACGGCTCTTTGCCGTCACCGCGCCCGAAGTCTTCCCCGGAGGCGCCTCAGGTTCCCCACTCGTCGGTTCACCCTCCCCCATTCCGAGCTTGGTCCTTCCTTCCTCCGGTTGGGCTGGGAGATGGCCGTCTTAGCTTACAGCCGTTGCCCACAGAGGAATTGTTTTCCCCACCGCGTTGCCCTACGGGGGCGAGTGCTGCCTTCGCCCGGGCTGTCTCCACGGCTGCAGGCATCTTGCGCATGGGCGATCCGGCTGCTCATTTCCCCATGGATCATTTGCCGGAGGTACTCCATCAGGGCTCTGGTGGACGGGAGCTGCTTCTTCCCTTTGAGGCTTCGCTCCATATGTCTCTCTTGGGGGCCTGGGGACGTCCTGCTACGGGGGGCCCGGTGCCCCAGCCACTTCTGCACCACCACTGTCCTGCTCCGCATGACCCTGTCTGTCTTTCCTTCCACCCTTCTACGAGGGGCCCTCTTTTGCAGACTGGCTTTCCCGCCTTGCCATCGGTGTGGACTCCAGAGCCACTTCTTGCTTATGGGATTCGGCGGAGTCCCTTCTGTCTTCCGCTTCTCAGGAAGGTGCCTGCGTTGATCTGTGGCACCATGTGTTGGATGGCCGGGAGCTGGCGGCGTTTATTCTTCGCTCGGCTCTGGATGTTTTGGAGGTGCTTGGTCGCACCATGGCTGCTTCAGTGGCCCTTCGTCGCCATGCTTGGCAGAGGGATAGTGTTTTCCCTGAGAACATTAGAGAACGGCTGGTTGACCTTCCCTTTGATGGCACTCTTTTGATCCACGCCCCTGCGGATTCTGCCATTCAGAGGTTTCTTGCGGGGTTTCGTCCTCCTCCTCCTCCCCCTCCCCCTCAGTGACCTGTATGTCGGTCTGTGTTCTGGGAGGTGTTCTCCCGTTGTTTCCTGGGGCCTAGTAACGAGTAGCCCCGGTTGTGTGTTCTGTGTGGTTGGTGTGTTTTTAGGGTCCTTTCAATGACCCATTGGTGCTGTTGGCTGCTGGTCCGGTCCTTTTTGACTTGTGGTTTTGGCAGTTGGTAAGCCCAGTAGGCCCTGAGATTAGGCCTTCTGTGTCTTCTTTATTGGCTGCTCGGTAAGCCGTCTGCGGGTTTTTTCTGCAGGTCTTTCTGTTTTGTCCTCTGCTGCGGAATTGTTTCCTAAGAGGTGTTGCCATGGTTCTTTGGGACGTAATCTACCCTATGTGGGGTACTTGTAGCTATTACATAGCTCTGTCATGTGCTGGGGAGGTGTGGTCACCCTTTTTGGGCTCCTTGCTCTCCGTGGCATCATGGTATGTCGCAGGTGCAATCTTCTTGCCAATTGTCTTGGAACAGCTTGCGCTCGGTCCAATATCAACATGTTGTAGTCACACCTGACTCCTTTTCGGGTGCTCCCTTTCATCAGAGCCATGCTTGACTATGTGCAGATCCATGCTTTTTTGCCTGAACAGAGAGTTCAGGATATTCAGGCTATCATTCAGATGTTTTAGCCTTGGTCCTGGATCTCAGTGAGACTGACTCTTAGGCTGCTGGGTCTGATAGCCTCTTGCATCCTGCTGGTGAAACATGCCAGGTGCCACATGCAGGCTTTGCAGTGGGATCTGAAGTCAAAGTGGACTCTGCACGAAGGAAATCTGTCAGATCAGATCCAGATATCAAAGTATACTGCACAAGATCAGCAGTGGTGGCACCACCTGAACCAAGAATGGGTCAGTGGCAGACCCCTATTCCTTCCCCACTCAGAGGAGGCTGTGGTGACCGATGGGCTGGGGCGGCCACCTGAAAGAGATGGAGATCAGAGGACTCTGGTCCATGGCGGAGACTCTGCTCCATATAAATCTTATGGAGCTGAAAGCGATTCACTTGGCATTGAAAGCTTTCCTTCCCTCCATCAAAGGTATGCTGGTCATGGACAATACCACCGCAATGTGGTACTGCAATGAGCACGGCGGAGTGGGGACGTGGACTCTCTGCCAGGAGGCTCTGCACCTCTGGATATTGATGGAATTGCAGGACATTTTCAGGGTCTTGCAACACCTGGCAGGATCTGTAAACTGCCAGGGCGGACAAACTCAGGCACAATGCCTCGTGTTTGCATCGAATGGTGTTTGCATTTAGAGGTATCTCAAGGTCTCCTTCAGGACTGGGGAGACTCTTGGTTGGATCTATTCGCCACTGCCAAGAACGTGCAGTGTCAGCACTTCTGTGTGTTGGAGTTTCCAAAGTGGCTCATTCTTGGAGATGTTTTCAGAATAGACGCCTAAATAAATTTTTGCTGATAGCTCTCCTCCCTCAAGTTGTGAAAAAGATCAGAACCGACTGGGCCCAAATTATCCTGATGGCTCTGGACTGGTGTAGCGTGGTGGAGAAGGAAACCGAGAGACTGAATAGTGTTTTCAGACTCTACATCTGAAAGAGACACGTTAGTGATAGATTTCTTACCTTAGAATATCCCCAGGCATCAGACTTGATCCGGAAAGTTTTTTCGTTAGCAGTACCCCTGCGCGTCAGTAGGTGGCGTCGTGCGGCTTAGCGTCCGTCGCTGGCGTCGTATGCGCCGAGATGACATCATGGAGACTACTTAGGCACCACCCATGCTCGCTGACGTCAGTTCTTCCTTTTTCCGCGCCAGTAAGCGCAGATCCGGTTAGAGCACGTACCTTAGTCACTTTTTGACTATCTTTTTGAGACTTTTGTGTCCTGCAAGTTTGAGTTGGTGCCATAGGGATGTATGGTTTTAAGTTGTGCGGGGCCTGCCGGCGCAATATGTCGGTGGCGGACCCTCACAACGTCTGTCTCTACTGCCTGGAGAGCGACCACAACTCCCGGGCCTGCATGGACTGTTTGGCCATGGCCCCGAAGGTCTTGAGGGAGCGGCGCCGGAAGCTCTTTGAGGTCCGGCACTCGTCCCCGCGCCGTTCGTGGTCCAGGGGCCGCTCCAGTGAACGCTCGCGGAGCCACCATCACCTCTCTTTGGGACAAAAAGAAGTCGAAGAAACGTTGTCGCGCGTCGACGTCCCCCCGTCCATCCCCGGATGCGGACGAGGGGGACTGGGGTTAATCCCTTCCCTTTCAATCCACCCCTCCAGCGATGCCACCTCAGTACCACCGCATGTCGGGGGAACACTTGGCAGCTCTCCAGCAGGAAGTCACGACCCTCTTGGCCAAGGGGGCCATCTAGTGCGTTCCTGGGCCAGAAGTAGGGAGTGGTTGTTATTCCCACTACTTTCTGGTCCCCAAGAAGGATAAAGGGGGTCTGCGTCCCATCTTGGACCTCCGGAACGTCAACCGTTTCCTCCGGGAGAAGTTCAAAATGCTGACTCTGCCTCAGGTCTTGGCTGCCCTCGACCCTGGAGACTGGATGGTAGCGTTGGACTTGCAGGACGCATATTTTCACATCCCCGTCCTGCCGGCCCACCGGTGTTACCTGCGGTTCACAGTAGGCCAGGAGCATTTTCAGTTTGCCGTGCTCCCCTTCGGCCTTACCCGCGCCCCTCGGGTGTTCACGAAGGTGATGGCGGTGGTCGCAGCTCGTCTGCGCAGGTCAGGGGTGTCGGTCTTCCCTTACCTCAACAACTGGTTGCTGAAGGCGGGCTTGCCCCAGATAGTCGTCAATCACCTTCAGACTACGGCTGACCTCCTGCATTTGCTGGGGTTCTCCATCAACGTGCCTAAGTCGCACCTGAGTCCCTCTCAGAAGCTCCTCTTCATCGGAGCGGTTTTGGATTCGACGCTGTTTCGGGTGTATCCTCCTTAGCAGCGAGTCCGGGATATTCAGGCTATGATTCCGATCTTTCAACCTTTATCCCGGGTTTCAGTCAGGATGACCCTCCGGCTCCTGGGCCTGATAGCCTCCTGCATCCTGATAGTGCCACATGCCAGATGGCATATGCGGGCTCTGCAGTGGGACCTGAAGTTCCAGTTGGCGCAGCATCAGGGCAACCTGTCCAATCATGTCCAGATCTCGGAGGACACTGCACGACAATTGCAGTGGTGGCTCACGAATCGCGATTGGGTCAATGGCAGATCCCTCTCTCTTCCCCAACTGGAGCACACAGTGGTGATGGATGCATCCCTCCTGGGATGGGGAGGCCACTTGGGAGAGGCGAAGATCAGAGGACCGTGTTTCCGGTGGAGTCCCGGCTCCATATCAACCTTTTGAAGCGTCTGGCGATCCGACTTGCACTGAAGGCATTCCTTCCCTCTGTCCGGGGAGTATGGTGCAGGTGTTCACGCAAAACACCACTGCCATGTGGTATTGCAACAAACAGGGTGGGGTCCTGAACCCTATGTCAGGAGGCTCTGCGCCTCTGGACATGGCTGGAACATCAAGGCATTACCTTGGTGGTTCAACACCTGGCAGGATCTCTGAACGCCAGGGCGAACGAACTCAGCTGTCGGTGCTTGATGGATCACGAATGGCATCTGAACTCGGACGTAGTGCAAGGTCTCTTTCAGCAGTGGGGAGAGCCTTGATTAGATCTATTCGCCACCGAAGAGAACGCGCAATGTCATCAGTTCTGCGCTTTGGAATTTCCAAGGCGGCACTCGCTAGGAGAAGCTTTTCGTCGCGAGTGGAGTTACGGTCTAATGTACGCCTTTCCACCTATACCACTTCTGCCCAGAGTGCTGAAGTAGACTCGGCGCGACCAGGCCCAAGTCATCCTTGTGGCTCAGGATTGGGCACGAAGATACTGGTATCCTGAGCTACTCAGGATGGCGATCGATCCCCGGATCCGACTGCCTCTTCGGGAGGATCTTCTGTCGCAGCAGCAGGGAACGTTCCTCCACCCAATCCTGTCCAGCCTCCACCTCCATGCGTGTATATTGAGCGGCGACAGTTGACAGCCTTCGATCTTCCTCCCGAAGTCTGTGATGTCACTGTGGCAGCCAGGCGTCCCTCCACTAAAACGGTACACGCCTTCAGGTGGAACAAGTTTGTGGCATGGTGCACAGCTAAGGCTGTGGATCCCCTTTCTGCCCCTCTTTCTTGCATGGCTCTGCGTTCCTGGCGCGGAAAGTCGTGTACAGAACTGACGTCAGCGTGCATGGGTGGCGCCTAAGTAGTCTCCGTGAGGTCATCTCGGCGCATACGACGCCAGCGACGGACGCGGAGCCGCACGACGCCACCTACTGACGCACAGGGGTACTGCTAACGAAAAAACTTTACGGATCCAGTCTGATGCCTGGGGATATTCTAAAGTAAGGAATCTATCACTAACTAATGTCTCTTACAGATATATCGTTATACAATTAGTAACTTGTGCTTTTATTTTCGTGTCCACTGGGGAGGGGGGGAGGGGAGAGATTACAAGTGAAGCAAGTCAATGTCCTAGATAGGCACGCTCTTCTTCACTCTCTTACTTCAGAGAGCAAGGAACCTCTTCAGGCGCTTGACCTTCTCAGGATGGGTGGTCTTGGTCTCTCCGTACCACCGTAAGGAAAACAAAAAAAAACAAGGAGAAAGAAAAGGCTTGGTAAGGGGACTGTTCTGCTACGCTCAATATTGACCAGGGAAAAGGGAGTGAAGGAGGAAGCACCCGACCGCCACCAGTGATTCGCACTCTCCGTCTTGCAACAGTGCTTTAACACGTTTCCTGCTTAATGCTTTGAGTCAGCGTGAGCAGATGGGGTTTCTGTGCCGCTTACTCCGCCCTTCACCTCCTCGCTTCCCCTTCCCCATACAGCCCCAAACCGGCCCCATACCTTGTGGAGCGACGACCCTCCTGGGCCGTGCCCGCCTTCTGCGCGTTGCTGGAGAGGGTCCGGCGCCCTTCCTTCGTTCTTGCGTTCGGCGTCCCTCTTCGTCCGACCTCCGGGATTCCTTGGTCCACCTCGGCGAAGAGTCTCAGCTCCCCGAGTCGAGCGCTGATGAAGAAGGTCTCGACGTCCCATTCCTCTCCCGCTGGCTCCGACTTCCGTACGGGTGATTCCCCCTGAAAACACCGCGGATGTTTCTCTTCTTCCGCTTTGTAGGAGGGCAAGTCAGCTGACCAGCCCACGTGACCGGCCGAGGTACCTGGAGCCTTAAAGGGACAGTACTGATCTGATAGAGACTACTAGCCGCAGATTCCTTAATGTAGAATTATCCCCAGGCGTGAGACTGGACCCGGAAAACTTTCTTGCCCAGCATCTCTGCGCGCCGGGGGTTGGTACCTCGCCCCGACGTCCTCCGCGGAGGCCCCACCTCGGCGCGCTGACGTCAGTTTTCTTCTTTTCCACGTGCAACGCGGATCCGGATCATGTTTCAGGCCTTCTTTTTACGCTTTGCGTTTTCTCGAGAACAGTGTGCGAATGCCTTCGGCTTCAAGACGTGCTCGTCTTGCGCCCGCCAGATGTCAGCGACGGACCCTCACCCCATCTGTATGTGGTGTTTGAGGGAGCACCACAACTCCACGGACTGCGAAGCTTGTCAGCAGATGAAACCAAAGTCCCGGTGGGAGCGCCGGATAAAACTCCTCTCGACCGACATGTCCAGGTCGGGGTCGTCGCCGGGCCCCCGTCCCCCGCGGAAGGCTTCAAGAATCGCTGCTTCCGTCTCCGACATCGTCCCTCTCCAAGGCCGCAAGGGCGTCGCTCACCTGTTGGTAAGTGTCGCAGTTTGTCCCCTAGGCCCGGTCCCCAGCCTGTTGGGGGCGCGGATTCTCCCTACCCGCTGTTCCCCAGCGCAGGGGCGACCAGAGCCCAGATGGAGGCCTATGCGGCGGCCTTGCAGGCCTCTTTGGCTAGGGGCCGGGGTGTGTCTCCGGGCCCCCCTCGTCCCTCCATGCTGGCAGCTTCCTCGTCGGAGGTCGAGTCAACGCCCTTTCGCCGCTGTTACTTGGCCGCCCTAGCTCCGACCCCGCCCCGTTCTCCCACGGCACGCGTCATGGCAGAGGTCGTTTCGGCGTTCCCTTCGGCGCCGGTCAAGGTCGAACTGATGCCGGTGGTGGACTCTACGGCACCCTGCCGGCATCGGGTCATTGATTAGTCTTCGGACGCCCCCTCTTCTCCAGGGGTTCGGCAGCTGTTTGTTTCATCTTCTCCGGAGACAGGACGCCGCATCGTGGCTTTTTCCCCGGCGTCTTCCAAAGACGGCTCTTTGCCGTCACCGCGCCCGAAGTCTTCCCCGGAGGCGCCTCAGGTTCCCCACTCGTCGGTTCACCCTCCCCCATTCCGAGCTTGGTCCTTCCTTCCTCCGGTTGGGCTGGGAGATGGCCGTCTTAGCTTACAGCCGTTGCCCACAGAGGAATTGTTTTCCCCACCGCGTTGCCCTACGGGGGCGAGTGCTGCCTTCGCCCGGGCTGTCTCCACGGCTGCAGGCATCTTGCGCATGGGCGATCCGGCTGCTCATTTCCCCATGGATCATTTGCCGGAGGTACTCCATCAGGGCTCTGGTGGACGGGAGCTGCTTCTTCCCTTTGAGGCTTCGCTCCATATGTCTCTCTTGGGGGCCTGGGGACGTCCTGCTACGGGGGGCCCGGTGCCCCAGCCACTTCTGCACCACCACTGTCCTGCTCCGCATGACCCTGTCTGTCTTTCCTTCCACCCTTCTACGAGGGGCCCTCTTTTGCAGACTGGCTTTCCCGCCTTGCCATCGGTGTGGACTCCAGAGCCACTTCTTGCTTATGGGATTCGGCGGAGTCCCTTCTGTCTTCCGCTTCTCAGGAAGGTGCCTGCGTTGATCTGTGGCACCATGTGTTGGATGGCCGGGAGCTGGCGGCGTTTATTCTTCGCTCGGCTCTGGATGTTTTGGAGGTGCTTGGTCGCACCATGGCTGCTTCAGTGGCCCTTCGTCGCCATGCTTGGCAGAGGGATAGTGTTTTCCCTGAGAACATTAGAGAACGGCTGGTTGACCTTCCCTTTGATGGCACTCTTTTGATCCACGCCCCTGCGGATTCTGCCATTCAGAGGTTTCTTGCGGGGTTTCGTCCTCCTCCTCCTCCCCCTCCCCCTCAGTGACCTGTATGTCGGTCTGTGTTCTGGGAGGTGTTCTCCCGTTGTTTCCTGGGGCCTAGTAACGAGTAGCCCCGGTTGTGTGTTCTGTGTGGTTGGTGTGTTTTTAGGGTCCTTTCAATGACCCATTGGTGCTGTTGGCTGCTGGTCCGGTCCTTTTTGACTTGTGGTTTTGGCAGTTGGTAAGCCCAGTAGGCCCTGAGATTAGGCCTTCTGTGTCTTCTTTATTGGCTGCTCGGTAAGCCGTCTGCGGGTTTTTTCTGCAGGTCTTTCTGTTTTGTCCTCTGCTGCGGAATTGTTTCCTAAGAGGTGTTGCCATGGTTCTTTGGGACGTAATCTACCCTATGTGGGGTACTTGTAGCTATTACATAGCTCTGTCATGTGCTGGGGAGGTGTGGTCACCCTTTTTGGGCTCCTTGCTCTCCGTGGCATCATGGTATGTCGCAGGTGCAATCTTCTTGCCAATTGTCTTGGAACAGCTTGCGCTCGGTCCAATATCAACATGTTGTAGTCACACCTGACTCCTTTTCGGGTGCTCCCTTTCATCAGAGCCATGCTTGACTATGTGCAGATCCATGCTTTTTTGCCTGAACAGAGAGTTCAGGATATTCAGGCTATCATTCAGATGTTTTAGCCTTGGTCCTGGATCTCAGTGAGACTGACTCTTAGGCTGCTGGGTCTGATAGCCTCTTGCATCCTGCTGGTGAAACATGCCAGGTGCCACATGCAGGCTTTGCAGTGGGATCTGAAGTCAAAGTGGACTCTGCACGAAGGAAATCTGTCAGATCAGATCCAGATATCAAAGTATACTGCACAAGATCAGCAGTGGTGGCACCACCTGAACCAAGAATGGGTCAGTGGCAGACCCCTATTCCTTCCCCACTCAGAGGAGGCTGTGGTGACCGATGGGCTGGGGCGGCCACCTGAAAGAGATGGAGATCAGAGGACTCTGGTCCATGGCGGAGACTCTGCTCCATATAAATCTTATGGAGCTGAAAGCGATTCACTTGGCATTGAAAGCTTTCCTTCCCTCCATCAAAGGTATGCTGGTCATGGACAATACCACCGCAATGTGGTACTGCAATGAGCACGGCGGAGTGGGGACGTGGACTCTCTGCCAGGAGGCTCTGCACCTCTGGATATTGATGGAATTGCAGGACATTTTCAGGGTCTTGCAACACCTGGCAGGATCTGTAAACTGCCAGGGCGGACAAACTCAGGCACAATGCCTCGTGTTTGCATCGAATGGTGTTTGCATTTAGAGGTATCTCAAGGTCTCCTTCAGGACTGGGGAGACTCTTGGTTGGATCTATTCGCCACTGCCAAGAACGTGCAGTGTCAGCACTTCTGTGTGTTGGAGTTTCCAAAGTGGCTCATTCTTGGAGATGTTTTCAGAATAGACGCCTAAATAAATTTTTGCTGATAGCTCTCCTCCCTCAAGTTGTGAAAAAGATCAGAACCGACTGGGCCCAAATTATCCTGATGGCTCTGGACTGGTGTAGCGTGGTGGAGAAGGAAACCGAGAGACTGAATAGTGTTTTCAGACTCTACATCTGAAAGAGACACGTTAGTGATAGATTTCTTACCTTAGAATATCCCCAGGCATCAGACTTGATCCGGAAAGTTTTTTCGTTAGCAGTACCCCTGCGCGTCAGTAGGTGGCGTCGTGCGGCTTAGCGTCCGTCGCTGGCGTCGTATGCGCCGAGATGACATCATGGAGACTACTTAGGCACCACCCATGCTCGCTGACGTCAGTTCTTCCTTTTTCCGCGCCAGTAAGCGCAGATCCGGTTAGAGCACGTACCTTAGTCACTTTTTGACTATCTTTTTGAGACTTTTGTGTCCTGCAAGTTTGAGTTGGTGCCATAGGGATGTATGGTTTTAAGTTGTGCGGGGCCTGCCGGCGCAATATGTCGGTGGCGGACCCTCACAACGTCTGTCTCTACTGCCTGGAGAGCGACCACAACTCCCGGGCCTGCATGGACTGTTTGGCCATGGCCCCGAAGGTCTTGAGGGAGCGGCGCCGGAAGCTCTTTGAGGTCCGGCACTCGTCCCCGCGCCGTTCGTGGTCCAGGGGCCGCTCCAGTGAACGCTCGCGGAGCCACCATCACCTCTCTTTGGGACAAAAAGAAGTCGAAGAAACGTTGTCGCGCGTCGACGTCCCCCCGTCCATCCCCGGATGCGGACGAGGGGGACTGGGGTTAATCCCTTCCCTTTCAATCCACCCCTCCAGCGATGCCACCTCAGTACCACCGCATGTCGGGGGAACACTTGGCAGCTCTCCAGCAGGAAGTCACGACCCTCTTGGCCAAGGGGGCCATCTAGTGCGTTCCTGGGCCAGAAGTAGGGAGTGGTTGTTATTCCCACTACTTTCTGGTCCCCAAGAAGGATAAAGGGGGTCTGCGTCCCATCTTGGACCTCCGGAACGTCAACCGTTTCCTCCGGGAGAAGTTCAAAATGCTGACTCTGCCTCAGGTCTTGGCTGCCCTCGACCCTGGAGACTGGATGGTAGCGTTGGACTTGCAGGACGCATATTTTCACATCCCCGTCCTGCCGGCCCACCGGTGTTACCTGCGGTTCACAGTAGGCCAGGAGCATTTTCAGTTTGCCGTGCTCCCCTTCGGCCTTACCCGCGCCCCTCGGGTGTTCACGAAGGTGATGGCGGTGGTCGCAGCTCGTCTGCGCAGGTCAGGGGTGTCGGTCTTCCCTTACCTCAACAACTGGTTGCTGAAGGCGGGCTTGCCCCAGATAGTCGTCAATCACCTTCAGACTACGGCTGACCTCCTGCATTTGCTGGGGTTCTCCATCAACGTGCCTAAGTCGCACCTGAGTCCCTCTCAGAAGCTCCTCTTCATCGGAGCGGTTTTGGATTCGACGCTGTTTCGGGTGTATCCTCCTTAGCAGCGAGTCCGGGATATTCAGGCTATGATTCCGATCTTTCAACCTTTATCCCGGGTTTCAGTCAGGATGACCCTCCGGCTCCTGGGCCTGATAGCCTCCTGCATCCTGATAGTGCCACATGCCAGATGGCATATGCGGGCTCTGCAGTGGGACCTGAAGTTCCAGTTGGCGCAGCATCAGGGCAACCTGTCCAATCATGTCCAGATCTCGGAGGACACTGCACGACAATTGCAGTGGTGGCTCACGAATCGCGATTGGGTCAATGGCAGATCCCTCTCTCTTCCCCAACTGGAGCACACAGTGGTGATGGATGCATCCCTCCTGGGATGGGGAGGCCACTTGGGAGAGGCGAAGATCAGAGGACCGTGTTTCCGGTGGAGTCCCGGCTCCATATCAACCTTTTGAAGCGTCTGGCGATCCGACTTGCACTGAAGGCATTCCTTCCCTCTGTCCGGGGAGTATGGTGCAGGTGTTCACGCAAAACACCACTGCCATGTGGTATTGCAACAAACAGGGTGGGGTCCTGAACCCTATGTCAGGAGGCTCTGCGCCTCTGGACATGGCTGGAACATCAAGGCATTACCTTGGTGGTTCAACACCTGGCAGGATCTCTGAACGCCAGGGCGAACGAACTCAGCTGTCGGTGCTTGATGGATCACGAATGGCATCTGAACTCGGACGTAGTGCAAGGTCTCTTTCAGCAGTGGGGAGAGCCTTGATTAGATCTATTCGCCACCGAAGAGAACGCGCAATGTCATCAGTTCTGCGCTTTGGAATTTCCAAGGCGGCACTCGCTAGGAGAAGCTTTTCGTCGCGAGTGGAGTTACGGTCTAATGTACGCCTTTCCACCTATACCACTTCTGCCCAGAGTGCTGAAGTAGACTCGGCGCGACCAGGCCCAAGTCATCCTTGTGGCTCAGGATTGGGCACGAAGATACTGGTATCCTGAGCTACTCAGGATGGCGATCGATCCCCGGATCCGACTGCCTCTTCGGGAGGATCTTCTGTCGCAGCAGCAGGGAACGTTCCTCCACCCAATCCTGTCCAGCCTCCACCTCCATGCGTGTATATTGAGCGGCGACAGTTGACAGCCTTCGATCTTCCTCCCGAAGTCTGTGATGTCACTGTGGCAGCCAGGCGTCCCTCCACTAAAACGGTACACGCCTTCAGGTGGAACAAGTTTGTGGCATGGTGCACAGCTAAGGCTGTGGATCCCCTTTCTGCCCCTCTTTCTTGCATGGCTCTGCGTTCCTGGCGCGGAAAGTCGTGTACAGAACTGACGTCAGCGTGCATGGGTGGCGCCTAAGTAGTCTCCGTGAGGTCATCTCGGCGCATACGACGCCAGCGACGGACGCGGAGCCGCACGACGCCACCTACTGACGCACAGGGGTACTGCTAACGAAAAAACTTTACGGATCCAGTCTGATGCCTGGGGATATTCTAAAGTAAGGAATCTATCACTAACTAATGTCTCTTACAGATATATCGTTATACAATTAGTAACTTGTGCTTTTATTTTCGTGTCCACTGGGGAGGGGGGGAGGGGAGAGATTACAAGTGAAGCAAGTCAATGTCCTAGATAGGCACGCTCTTCTTCACTCTCTTACTTCAGAGAGCAAGGAACCTCTTCAGGCGCTTGACCTTCTCAGGATGGGTGGTCTTGGTCTCTCCGTACCACCGTAAGGAAAACAAAAAAAAACAAGGAGAAAGAAAAGGCTTGGTAAGGGGACTGTTCTGCTACGCTCAATATTGACCAGGGAAAAGGGAGTGAAGGAGGAAGCACCCGACCGCCACCAGTGATTCGCACTCTCCGTCTTGCAACAGTGCTTTAACACGTTTCCTGCTTAATGCTTTGAGTCAGCGTGAGCAGATGGGGTTTCTGTGCCGCTTACTCCGCCCTTCACCTCCTCGCTTCCCCTTCCCCATACAGCCCCAAACCGGCCCCATACCTTGTGGAGCGACGACCCTCCTGGGCCGTGCCCGCCTTCTGCGCGTTGCTGGAGAGGGTCCGGCGCCCTTCCTTCGTTCTTGCGTTCGGCGTCCCTCTTCGTCCGACCTCCGGGATTCCTTGGTCCACCTCGGCGAAGAGTCTCAGCTCCCCGAGTCGAGCGCTGATGAAGAAGGTCTCGACGTCCCATTCCTCTCCCGCTGGCTCCGACTTCCGTACGGGTGATTCCCCCTGAAAACACCGCGGATGTTTCTCTTCTTCCGCTTTGTAGGAGGGCAAGTCAGCTGACCAGCCCACGTGACCGGCCGAGGTACCTGGAGCCTTAAAGGGACAGTACTGATCTGATAGAGACTACTAGCCGCAGATTCCTTAATGTAGAATTATCCCCAGGCGTGAGACTGGACCCGGAAAACTTTCTTGCCCAGCATCTCTGCGCGCCGGGGGTTGGTACCTCGCCCCGACGTCCTCCGCGGAGGCCCCACCTCGGCGCGCTGACGTCAGTTTTCTTCTTTTCCACGTGCAACGCGGATCCGGATCATGTTTCAGGCCTTCTTTTTACGCTTTGCGTTTTCTCGAGAACAGTGTGCGAATGCCTTCGGCTTCAAGACGTGCTCGTCTTGCGCCCGCCAGATGTCAGCGACGGACCCTCACCCCATCTGTATGTGGTGTTTGAGGGAGCACCACAACTCCACGGACTGCGAAGCTTGTCAGCAGATGAAACCAAAGTCCCGGTGGGAGCGCCGGATAAAACTCCTCTCGACCGACATGTCCAGGTCGGGGTCGTCGCCGGGCCCCCGTCCCCCGCGGAAGGCTTCAAGAATCGCTGCTTCCGTCTCCGACATCGTCCCTCTCCAAGGCCGCAAGGGCGTCGCTCACCTGTTGGTAAGTGTCGCAGTTTGTCCCCTAGGCCCGGTCCCCAGCCTGTTGGGGGCGCGGATTCTCCCTACCCGCTGTTCCCCAGCGCAGGGGCGACCAGAGCCCAGATGGAGGCCTATGCGGCGGCCTTGCAGGCCTCTTTGGCTAGGGGCCGGGGTGTGTCTCCGGGCCCCCCTCGTCCCTCCATGCTGGCAGCTTCCTCGTCGGAGGTCGAGTCAACGCCCTTTCGCCGCTGTTACTTGGCCGCCCTAGCTCCGACCCCGCCCCGTTCTCCCACGGCACGCGTCATGGCAGAGGTCGTTTCGGCGTTCCCTTCGGCGCCGGTCAAGGTCGAACTGATGCCGGTGGTGGACTCTACGGCACCCTGCCGGCATCGGGTCATTGATTAGTCTTCGGACGCCCCCTCTTCTCCAGGGGTTCGGCAGCTGTTTGTTTCATCTTCTCCGGAGACAGGACGCCGCATCGTGGCTTTTTCCCCGGCGTCTTCCAAAGACGGCTCTTTGCCGTCACCGCGCCCGAAGTCTTCCCCGGAGGCGCCTCAGGTTCCCCACTCGTCGGTTCACCCTCCCCCATTCCGAGCTTGGTCCTTCCTTCCTCCGGTTGGGCTGGGAGATGGCCGTCTTAGCTTACAGCCGTTGCCCACAGAGGAATTGTTTTCCCCACCGCGTTGCCCTACGGGGGCGAGTGCTGCCTTCGCCCGGGCTGTCTCCACGGCTGCAGGCATCTTGCGCATGGGCGATCCGGCTGCTCATTTCCCCATGGATCATTTGCCGGAGGTACTCCATCAGGGCTCTGGTGGACGGGAGCTGCTTCTTCCCTTTGAGGCTTCGCTCCATATGTCTCTCTTGGGGGCCTGGGGACGTCCTGCTACGGGGGGCCCGGTGCCCCAGCCACTTCTGCACCACCACTGTCCTGCTCCGCATGACCCTGTCTGTCTTTCCTTCCACCCTTCTACGAGGGGCCCTCTTTTGCAGACTGGCTTTCCCGCCTTGCCATCGGTGTGGACTCCAGAGCCACTTCTTGCTTATGGGATTCGGCGGAGTCCCTTCTGTCTTCCGCTTCTCAGGAAGGTGCCTGCGTTGATCTGTGGCACCATGTGTTGGATGGCCGGGAGCTGGCGGCGTTTATTCTTCGCTCGGCTCTGGATGTTTTGGAGGTGCTTGGTCGCACCATGGCTGCTTCAGTGGCCCTTCGTCGCCATGCTTGGCAGAGGGATAGTGTTTTCCCTGAGAACATTAGAGAACGGCTGGTTGACCTTCCCTTTGATGGCACTCTTTTGATCCACGCCCCTGCGGATTCTGCCATTCAGAGGTTTCTTGCGGGGTTTCGTCCTCCTCCTCCTCCCCCTCCCCCTCAGTGACCTGTATGTCGGTCTGTGTTCTGGGAGGTGTTCTCCCGTTGTTTCCTGGGGCCTAGTAACGAGTAGCCCCGGTTGTGTGTTCTGTGTGGTTGGTGTGTTTTTAGGGTCCTTTCAATGACCCATTGGTGCTGTTGGCTGCTGGTCCGGTCCTTTTTGACTTGTGGTTTTGGCAGTTGGTAAGCCCAGTAGGCCCTGAGATTAGGCCTTCTGTGTCTTCTTTATTGGCTGCTCGGTAAGCCGTCTGCGGGTTTTTTCTGCAGGTCTTTCTGTTTTGTCCTCTGCTGCGGAATTGTTTCCTAAGAGGTGTTGCCATGGTTCTTTGGGACGTAATCTACCCTATGTGGGGTACTTGTAGCTATTACATAGCTCTGTCATGTGCTGGGGAGGTGTGGTCACCCTTTTTGGGCTCCTTGCTCTCCGTGGCATCATGGTATGTCGCAGGTGCAATCTTCTTGCCAATTGTCTTGGAACAGCTTGCGCTCGGTCCGTCCTTCTTGTCGCTACGTCGCTAGGCCGGTCTGGCCTGATGTCTGCGGCATTGTGTTGTGGCGGTTCTGCACTTCTGCCCTGTGTTTCGGATTGGTCCTCTGTCTGGTGCTCCAGAGGGTTTGGGTTTCCTTGGCTTCTGTGTTCTGGTGGGCTGCTTGGGCCCTTCCTCCGTCTCTCACTTTCATTCTTTCTTCTTTGTGGGTCAGTGTGTTTCTGGCCCTCCTCCTCCCTTGGGGTGTGTCCTGGCCCTCCCTGGCCTCTGCCTTCGGCTGGCGTCTGATTTGTTCTGGGTGCACTGTTCCATGGTGTTGCTGCTGCTGGCGGCGCATGCCCCTGCAGACCTGCTTGTTCCACTCCTCTGTTGTGCTCTTGAATTGTTTCCTTGCGCCCCTGCCTCTGGTTCCGCTTGGGCTTTGCGCAACGGTGCTTTTCTTTTTCCGCCTGTGCTGTTGGCAGTGGAGCCATTCCGGCCTTGCCCGCTGCTTGTGGCCAAGGTATATTCAGCTCTTTTCTATGTCTGTGCATGTGTTTCTTACGGTGGGCCCTGCCTCTGGTTCTGCCTCTTCTCACTCGGTTCGAGGTAGCCCTTGTGTTCCTTGAGGCTTTTAGGGCACTGTCTGCCCCTGCGGGGTGTTGTGCGCTCTCCCTTGGTTGGGCTTAGGATATCCTGGCCTTTTCCTTCTTGTCCTTGTGACATGTCCCCTACTGGGGCCCTGGGTCTCTCCTGGTGGGGAGGCTCTCTCGCAGGCCCTCCTCCCTTCTGGGTATGGCTAGGGTATCTATTCTACGTTAAGGAATCTGCGGCTAGTAGTCTCTATCAGATGTACAAGTTACTTATCTTCGGTAACGATGTATCTGGTAGAGACGATTCTAGCCGTAGATTCCTTCACGACCCGCCCTTCCTCCCCGTGCTGCGAGGACCCTCAGCTTGGTTTTCTGCGCTTGCCTCCCTCTGGGTGGCTTGTGTTCTATGGGGGTCCTTTTCGTTTTCTGTCCGTCAGGATCCCTCCAGCTGGTTTCTCTCCAGTGTAGGGTCCTGCTTTTGCTCTTTTTTCCCTTTGTTGTTACAGTTTCTGATCCTATTGCGGTCTGCTACGTTGGGGGTTCTTTGGCCCGTCCTTGGCGTCCTGCTCCTTTTAGGGGCTATGGCCCTCCTTGACTGTGTATTCTGGGGGTGGATTGCTATTGCTTCTCTGTTCCGGTCTTGTGGCCCTTTGCTGTGTGGTCTGGTCTCTTTCTCTTACGGTGCTTTCCAATGCTTGTGCCTCCAGACTGGCTATCGCTTTGGCTTGCGCAGTGGTTCCACGGAGTGGTGCTTTACGCTTTCCATGCTGTGGCTTTACTGCTGTGGGCTTCCGGTAATTTGGTGCTGCCTGGTGCTATCACCTTGGCTTGCACAGTTGTTCCTCAGAGGTGCTCTGCTCTTTCCCTGCTTTGGCTTTACTGTTGTAGCCTCCTGGCGTCTCGGTGTCAGCTGATGCTGTTCCTCACCTTTTGTCTCTCTCTTCTTGTTTCTCTGGTTTTTTCGCACACTGTTCACATGCTCTCCTCAGTTTTGTTGTGATGGCTCCACGTTGTGGCACCGAAAAGTTCTCCGAAGCAAACTGACGTCAGCGAGCTGGGGTGGGGCTTCTGTGACCTGGCTGACGTCAAGCCCGCGGAGGACGTCTGGGCGGAGTCGCGAGGTACCACCCCCGGCGCGCAGAGATGCTGGGCAAGAAAGTTTTCCGGGTCCAGTCTCATGCCTGGGGATAATTCTACGTTAAGGAATCTGCGGCTAGAATCGTCTCTACCAGATACATCGTTACCGAACGTAAGTAACTTGTACATCTGGTCCAAAAGACGGAGTCTGGAAATAGAGGAGCTGACAGGGTGAAAGGTGAGGAGGCAGTTGATCCTGTAGCCAGTCCGATGAGGCGGGTCCACAACCCAGCTCCCCGCCACACACCTTCACCCCAGCCTGTTCCGGATCGGGTAACAGTGAGACATGCGATAGGAAGTCCGCGTTACCGTTATCGGAACCCTTCCTATGGCGAACCTCAAAGGAGAAGGGCTGGAGGGCGAGGAACCAACGTAACACACGCGGGTTTTTCCCTTTTTTCCTACTCATCTATAGAAGTGGGGCATGGTCCGTATTCAGGAGGAAATTGGAATTCTCAAGATAGTACCTCAACCTGTCTATCGCCCACTTGATGGCGAGGCACTCCTTTTCTATGATGGGGTAATTAAGCTCCCGGGGAAACAACTTGCAGCTCAAAAAAAGGATAGGGTGTTCAACCCCCTCAGAAGACACCTGTGATAGCACAGACCCTAGCCCATGTTCAGAAGTATCAGTCTGTAAAAGGAAAGGTTTGGAAAAGTCTGGGAATCGCAATATGGGACCTGAGGTGATGGCCCTTTTGAGTTCAAGAAAGTCTTGTTTAGCATCGGGAGGAGGGTGAAGGAGGTCTTTTGGCTTTACATCCTTCCTTAGGAGGTTGGTGAGAGGGGTGGGTATCTCAGAGTATCGTGGTATGAAATGGCGATAGTATTCGAGTAGCCCCAGAAAAGCCCTTACTTCCTTTTTTGTGGTAGAGAAGGGGGCCTGGGATATCGCCTTAACCTTCTCCTGTTGTGGTTCTATGTGCCCGTTTCCTAGGAGGAAACCTAAGTATTTGACCCGTTGGAAGCCAGCTCTCGATTTCTTGGCATTAATATGTAATCCAGCGGTCCGGAAGGCCTGGAGAACAAAGCCGCAATGTTGGAGATGTGACTCCTATGTGGGACTATAGATGACAATATCATCTAAATAAGCTGAGGAATATGCCTGATGTTCGGACAACACCTTATTCATGAGGCGCTAGAATGTGGCAGGTGCCCCATGCAAACCGAAAGGCAATACGGTGAATTCGTATAAGCCAGAAGGTGTTGAGAAGGCCGTTTGTTCTTGATCTTGCGGTTTCAGAGGCACCTGCCAGTACCTTTTTGTGAGGTAAGGGTTGTGATATACTGTGCCTCGCCCAGTTTCTCAATCAATTCGTCCACTCTTGGGAGGGGATACAAATAACACTTGGAGACAGCGTTCACCTCTCTAAAGTCTATACAAAACCGGACGGACCCGTCCGGTTTAGGCACTAACACAATCGGTGAAGACCATTCTGTGTGGGAAGGCTGTATTACTCCCAGCTCGAGCATGCTTTTGACTTCCTGTTCTATTGCTTCTCTCTGGGCAGCAGGGATACGGTATGGTTTTTGTTTGATGACCCTTCCTAGTTGAGTGGGGATAGAGTGTTCAGCTAATGAGGTGCGGCCGGGAAGGTCAGAAAACGAAGGGGCAAATGGACGTAAAGTCTCTTGTAGGGATTCCTTCTGTTCAGGAGTTAGCTCTGGATTAACCACCTACTGATCCGGAGTGGTGGCTGGTTTGGCTGTAAGGTCTACCACATGTACATCCCTGGGGAGTGGTCCTAGCCACTTCTTTGGGAGGTTGATGTGGTATAATTGGGTGTGTCTTGGGGTGACCTGGATGTGATAGGACGTTAACCCAACCTTTTGTACCACCTTGCCATCCTGAGGGTACAAGGACCAACACCCAGTCGCCCACCTTTAGGTGTCTCCACTTCTTCCCCTTATCGTACAACATCTGTTGCTTAGTCTGTAACTTCTCTAAATTGGCACCAGCAAATTCCCTCAACTTTTGTAAGCGGGTACGTAGGCCCTGCGTATACTCAAGTACTGACTTGGCTTCTTCTTTTTCTTGCTCCCATACTTCCTTGGTGATTTCCAACAGACTCCGAGGTTCTCGGCCATAGACCAATTGGAACGGGGAACAGCCTAGACTAGTCTGGGTTTGGCTCCTGATCACATATAGTGCCAAAGGGAGTAGTCAGTCCCATTCCTTCCCTTCCACAGTCAGGAGCTTCTTTAGTGTTAACTTTAAAGTAGCGTTGTAGCGCTCACACAAACCATCAGTTTGGGAGTGGTACACTGATGTTTAAATGTGAGAGATATCAAGGGACTTGCATACCTGGGCCATTATTTTGGACACAAAAGGGGTCCCTTGATCCATGAGGATCTCACGGGGAAAGCCTACCCTGAAGAACAATTCAAGTAGCTTGTCACTAATGCCCTGACTGGTGGGTGTCCGTAAAGGAAAAGCCTCGGGATATCGCGTGGCATAGTCTACGACTATCAATGCGTACAGATTGCCCTTCTTGGTTCGTGGAAATGGACCGATGAGATCCATACCTAGTCTTTCGAAGGGGGTACCAATGATGGGAAGAGGTTGCAAGGGGACAGCGGGTGGTCGGTATGGGTTTTTCTTCTGGCAGAGTTCACACTCTTGACAGTATTTTGGGACATGGGAAAAGATACCTGGCCAGTAAAAGTGTCGCAAAAGCATCTCTATGGTTTTCTGCGCCCCCCCTATGTCCTGCTAGTAAGTGTGAATGTGCGAAAAGAAGGACCTGCTCCCGAAAGGGCTGGGGTACTACCAGTTGGGGTGCATCAACTGCTTTTGCCACCCTGAAAAGGAGCTCATTTCGTAATTGGAAAAGGGGGTATACTGGTTTCTGCGTCAGCAGGGGTTGTGCATAATTTCAAGCACTTCGAAGGGTTGGATCGTTCAACTGCCAGTACCTAAAGCTCTTATCTGATGGCCATGGAGCCTGAGTGAGTATGGAAGAGTGTGGTGGGGGTTGGGCTTGTCTATGCTGCAGGTTGTTTCTCAAGAGTGCTAAGAAGGATGGGTTGTCTCGCCCTAGGATTACTTGCTCAGGAAGGAAGGGTAGAACCCCAAGTTTAGCTTCTAGGGTCACTCCGTGTGGGAGGGAGGTGGGTAAGGAAACCAAGGGATAGCTTCTAACGTCCCCATGCACACACCTTATTGGCACTGACTCCCCGCTAGCGAGTAGGCAGAGATCAACCAATGACTGAAGGATTACCGACTGCCGACTGGCGGAATCTAAAAGGGCCTGTACCCGCACCCCGCCCACAAGAACACTCACGTAGAAACTGGGTCCCATTTCCTCGGTATACAAAACACGAGGGATGCAGCTTATGTCCATTGGTTCTTCTGGGGCTTTTTTCCGGGGACAATTCCTCACTATATGCCCCCATTCCCCACAGTCGGAGCACTGGGGTCCTCTAACCGGTTCAGGCCGATATTGATGACACTTCATGGGTTCGGTGTTTGGTTTGAATGGCTTTCTGTCCTGTTTTCCACTTTGGGGAGGGGGACGTACGGTTTTCTCAGCGTCCCATGATAAGGTACGGGGTTGAGCCCTGTAAAAAGAAGTTGCCATTTCTACTGCCTGTTCTGCTGTTAAGCGTGTATGCTGCTTAAGCCAGCGTTGGATAGGATAAGGCAGGGCCTCTATATACTGCTCTAAGTATATACGGGACATCATTTCTTCCTTCGTACTAGTTTGGGGTTTTAACCATTTATCCGCTGCGCTTTTAGTTTAAAGTATAAAGTCTTTGGGTTTTCTGTAGGGATTCCCCTTTCCTTTCGGAACCGGACCCTGTACGCTTCGGCATCCATGTCGAGGTGGTCCAGGATGATCCCCTTAATCTCTTGATATGGGGTGTGGCCATCTGCATTTGTCATTTGATATGCGGCTTGCGCCTCCCCCGTAAGAAGAGGGGCCAAAAAGAACGGCTATTTGGCCACCAGCCAACCTGACGCCCTGGCAGCTCTCAAAATTTAGCAAAAAAGCGTCAGGATCTTCACCTGCTACATATTTCTGAAGGGATACATTAGGGCCGGCCCCCGCACGGGTCTGCAGCTGGGCCGTCAATTGTACGCGGTCGTCAGCAACTATCTGTAACCACTCTGCTTGTCCCAGTCATGGTGTCCCGAAACAGTTCTCGGTCTGCCTGGACTGCTGACATTTGTATTTCCACCACCCATTCCAGCTTTTCCTGTACCCGTATGAGTTGCTTGATTAGGTGTTCCATGTCTTTTAGAGTCCGTAGGCGTTACGATCCCACTTCTGACACCACGTGTGGCGCGGTGGATAAGGAAACCGAGAGACTGGATAGTGTTTTCAGACTCTACTTTTATTTTCGTGTCCACTGGGCGGGGGTGGGGGGTGAGGTTACAAGTGGAGCAAGTCAATGTCTTAGATAGGCACGCTCTTCACTCTCTTACTTCAGAGAGCAAGGAACCTCTTCAGGCGCTTGACCTTCTCAGGATGGGTGGTCTTGGTCTCTCCGTACCGGAAAACCAAAAAAAAACAAGGAGAAAGAAAAGGCTTGTTAAGGGGACTGTTCTGCTACGCTCAATATTGACCAGGGAAAAGGGAGTGAAGGAGGAAGCACCCGACTGCCACCAGTGATTCGCGCACTCCGTCTTGCAACAGGGCTTTTACACGTTTCCTACTTAATGCTATGAGTCTCAGTGTGAGCAGATGGAGTTTCTGTGCCACGTACTCCGCCCTTCACCTCCCTGCTTCCCCTTCCCCACACAGCGCCAAACCGGCCCCATACCTTGTGGAGTCGCAACCCTCCTGGGCCGTGGCCGCCTTCTGCGCGTTGCCGGAGAGGGTCCGGCTTCCTTCTTTCGTTCTTCGCGTTCGGTGTCCTTCTTTGTCCGACCTCTGGGATTCCCTGGTCCGCGTCGGCGAAGAGTCTCAGCTCCCCGAGTCCAGGGCCGTTGAAGAAGGTCTCGACGTCCCGTTCCTCTCCCGCTGGCTCCGAATTCCGTACGGGTGATTCCCCCTGATAACACTGCGGATGTTTCTCTTCTTCCGTTTTGTAGGAGGGGAAGTCAGCTGACCAGCCCACGTGACCGGCCGAGGTACCTGGAGCCTTAAAGGGACAGTACTGATCTGGTCCAAAAGACGGAGTCTGGAAATAGAGGAACGGACAGGGTGAAAGGTGAGGAGGCAGTTGAACCTGTAGCCAGTCCGATGAGGCAGGTCCACAACCCAGCTCCCCGCCACAACTGGGTGAGGAGAATATGGTATCCAGCACTTCTGAGCATTCGCATCTGTCCTTCAAGACTGAGCGGCGACAGTTGAAAGTTTTCATCCTTCCTCCCGAAGTATGTCATGTCATTCTGACAGCCAGGCATCCATAGACAAAAACCTTATACTCCTGTCGTTGGGACAAGTTTGTGGCTTGTTGCACTGAAAAACATATTAACCAACTATCTGCATCCTTGTCCGAAGTGGTGTTTTGTTTGTAATTAGCCCAGCAAGGCATCTCTCTGGGCACAGTTAAAGGGTATCTGGCAGCCATATATGTTTTTTTGCAGCTGTTACATCAACCCTCCCTGTTCAAGTCATTGTTGTGACATATTTTCTGAAAGGCCTTCAATCATATTCCATTTCAAATGTTTTGTTATGACCCAGTCGGACCTAGATTTGTTTTTGACCTATCTGGTGTGTTCTCCCTTCTAACCCATTCACAGTTGTCAGTTGTTCACTTCAATTCCCGACACTCAAGACTATTTTCTTGGTGGCCATAGAGCGGCCAAGAGAGTCAGTGAGTTACAAGTTCTATCTGCCCAACCTCCATACATCATCTTCTTCTCTGATAAACTGGTTCCCTGTACCTGTGCCTCTTCTTTTTTTTTTTTTTTTACCTTCCAGGCTGGGCAAAGTATAATTGCTGACATCCTTTGCTTCGCCACATTCCTCAGAGGAGAAAAAGGGACTTCGTTGGCTGGACCTGAAAAGAACTCAATCATTCTATTTCAACTGCACCAAAGAGTATCGAGTGGATGGTCAGCTCTTTGTCGGCTTCACAGGCACAAAGAAGGGAAAAGAAGTGCAAAAGCGGTCCATCTCCCAATGGATTGTACTCTGCGTCAAGATCTGCTATGGACTGTCCAAGAAACAACCCCTTGAGGGCTTACTGGCTCATTCCACCATAGTCAAAGCTGTGACCAATGTGTTCGCTCACAGAGTCCCGGTCCTATGTGTGTCAGTTTGCAACATGGGCATCTCCAGGACCTTTTAGTCTGAACCAGTTTGCAGACTCACCTACGGGGAGAGGTTGCTATGGCATCTTTTCTATGGGCAAGAATCTGCGGATCAAAGTTTCTGTCAAGATGTACTTTAGCCACCTTGTAGCTGTTAAAACCCAATAAAAGTTTTTTATGAAAAACAAAGATGTAGAAGTTACTTATCTGGTGGTGACTCTACCTAGCCGCAGTTTCCTTCCCGACCCTCCCATCCTCCATGTTCTGCGTACTGGAATTCTCCTACAAAGCTCCAAGTATGCCCGTCGTTTCAGTACACTTGTCAGAATACCTTGGCATGGCATGGCTCAATGCTTCCTGCCGTGGAAACAGTCACATAGATACTGGTGTCAGCTCGTTGGGGTCGCATCTATATAGACACCGCGCCCGTCACATCCAGCGCAGATACACCTATGATGCTGGCACGCAAATGTACTGCTCAGGAATTTCCAGATCCAGTCTGATGCCTGGGGAATATTCGTAAAGTAAATAATCTGCAGCTAGACAGATATTCTACCAGATAAAGCATTACTGAAGGGTAAGTAACTTGATCAACAAAACTATGATTGAACAAGTTCTGGCTTTGTGATGGTCCTATTGTTACACTCCAGTCAAAACAATGTAACTTTCTGCAGTGGTGGCTGGTGGATTTTAAAAGTGGTGAGTGGAAACTTTAAAGACAACTGTAATGTGTGAACGAGCGCAGAGACCGATCCCGAAACTGAAAAGAAGAATAAGGGACTGGGACAGATAATAGGCCAGGCACCAAAATATTGCCCCCCCCCCTCCCCCCCTCCCATTAGCGAATTAGATATCTTAAAAAGTGGCCCATGTTGAAAAAATCGGGCTATTTTGAACTTGTGAAGGCCCGATGTGTAATTGCTTTGCATTTGTTCTTTGATTCAGGTGGTGTTTGTTTTATTATCAGGGAAACCAACAGTACAAATCTGCCCAGCAGACCATAAAACAGGTTCACAAAGAGACAAGAAACCGACCCACACACTTACTAGTCAGACCAGCTCATCAGGCACTGTCTTATTACCCTGTAGGCCAGTCTGACCCTGAATGGTGTATTTTAATGCATACATTTACAACTAATTGTTGTAAACAAAAGGAGATCCAAACGGGGCATTTCACAGCACAAGTGGCAAGAACACATTAGAAGCAACTAGTGTTGCTGCTTCTGCCCGTCCCTCCGTTACTGGAAAGTCATACTGCATGATGTCATAATAGATACAGTTTACTCTGTGCCAAACCTGTTTAGTTAGAATGTCTGATTTTGTAACATCCTAAAATGTTGCTCCCGTTCGTGTGTATTTGGAAGGTTGCACTGTGTGACGCAAGGAAGCTTCGGTGTCAGTGCGCTTTATAAATCACATTTAACATAACAATGCACGTGAGGTTCTTCTGTTCACTTTGGGCTGCTATTGGACGGTTGGCTTACACCTTCCCTCAAACCCCCCTCATGGAAACAAGCGACCACTACTGAAGTTACAAGCAGCACAGCAGTGGTCTAGCGTATGTTCCATGGACACTATTGCAAGCAAAGAATAAGGGCCCCCACTCTCTATTCTGGTAATAAAATATTCTGGAAGCAATGGGGCCCGGTACTAGTTTACCAACTGTACTATTGATAACTATGCCCCTGCAATAAACCAAACGTACAATTTCTATCTCATGAAAGGATATACATCGATTTCTGCAAGTGCCTAAGATCAATTCACAAGAACAAATGTATTGTCACTAGAGTTCTGGCCTCTGTTTGAGTATGTTTGAGTGTGAACTCTTGCTGATGGATACATCTGCCTGTGGATTCCTCACCTTATGACTATCCCCTGTGCCAGCATTGTTCGGAATTTTTTCGTAGCTCTCCACGCTGACGAGGTCGTCACAATGCCATGGCTCCACACGCGGCTCTGCGTGACGTCACTGGAACCATAAGAGGACCACGTCAGCATGATGACGTCAGTTCCCTTTTTTCCGCGCTGTCGACGCTAACGTTTTTTTCTGGGACACTCCATACTTTCGACTGGATACTTTGTTTGTCGATTGTTTCTTTTTCTCTTTTAGCATGTCTGCGCCGAAGAAGTCTGGTTTTAAGCCCTGTAAAGAATGCGGAGGTCACATGTCTATCACGGACCCGCATGAAGACTGTCTTTGGTGCTTGTCGTCTGACCACGACGTCGAGGGCTGTTATTCCTGCAGGAAGATGAACCCAAAGGCTCTAAAGGAGCGGGAGGCCAAACTGTATATGGCCATGGCAAGGAAAGAAAAAAGGGGTCGGAAAAGGTCGAAGTCCAGGTCATCGACTTCGTATGACTCCAAGAGGAAGCATAAAAAGAAGAAGACATGCTTCACGGCACCGGTCGTCGAAGGCTGTGGAGTCGAAGTCGCCTTCTCCAACTCCTCAACATCGAGTAAAGGACTTTGTCTCTCCTTCTCCTTCAGTGTCTCCTCAGGTGACTCCGGTCCATTCTCCATCATACAAGGGGACTCCGGATAGGTCGTCGATACCGAGATTCTCACCAGCTTTAGAGGGTGTGTCGAATCCGGTTGAGACTGAGGTTCCTTCTGCTCATGCGGCTCCGTCTGTGGCTCCAGTGGCGCCAATTCCAGAGGTACCTCGTTTGGATCTCAAACCGGCTCAACTTCCACAGTTTCCGGCGCCGTATTCGGATCCATCGCATTTTCTTAATGCCATGTATGGCGTGTTCGCCAGAGCCTCGTACCCCTCTGGTGCACCTTCGGGTCCCATGGGTCCTTTGGCATATAATTTGGGTGTGCCTCAGCAGTATCCCCAGGCCCCCTTTGTGCCCTTCATGCCAGCGACGCCGGCAGTCCCCGGCTCCATCCCGTGAAGCTTCTCTGATTCGATCGGCGTCGGCGCCGGTTATCACAATGGGTCCTTCTTCGACGCCGCTCCCGGAGCCGTCGACGCCGCATGTGGCGCCGTCGATGCCGCAGCCGAAGATGCGCTCGAGGAGAGATGCGCAGAGGTTGTTGGAGGAGGAGCAGTACCAGGAAGAGAGGGAGGAAGGAGAAGTGTATGACACAGAGGATGTGTTTGAGGACTTGTGTGAGGCAAGTGGACTTGATGCTTCTCCGGAGGGGGACTTTGTTTCTCAAAAGGCTTCCCCCTCGAAGGAGGTGGCTCCCTACCATTCTGTAATTATGATGGCGGCTGAACTTTTAGATTTGCAGCTTCCTATGGCTGAGTATAAGCCTAATTTTCTTACGGAGGTGCTCCATTCACCGTCCTCAGTGGTCGAACCACTCTTGCCCTTTAATGATGCTCTTACCGAGCGCATACTGGATGTTTGGCGCACCCCTCTTTCTGCTCCTGCGTTTTCGAGGTCTGTGTCCAGAAGATATAGGCCTGCTCCTGGAGATCCAGTGTTCCTTTCATCCCACCCCTCTCCTGAGAGCTTGGTGGTTCAGGCTTCTTGTTCCAAGCAGTCCACAGGTGCTTTTCCGCAAGCTCCTGCCGACAGAGATTCCAAAAAGCTGCAGCAGTCTGCGAAAAAGGTATTTTCTTCAGCCAGCATGGTACTGAAATCTACCAACGCCACCTGTCTCCTGGGTAGATATATTCATGCCTTAATGGACTCTGCCAAACAGCTTCTTCCTAAGCTATCTGTGGAGGACAGGTGTAATCTCAGTGAGGTGTTGGCAGCTCGCCAGGTCATCCAGTTGGGCCTGGACACGGCGGATTCTGTTGCCAGAGTGATGGGTTCGTCTATTGCAACAAGAAGACTTGCATGGTTGAGGTCTTCTGGGTTCTCTCCCGATGCCCAAGCTGCTCTTCTTGATCTACCTTTTGATGGATCTAGACTTTTCGAAGAGAAGGCAGATTCGGCTTTGCAAAGATTTAAGGACAGTAAGGCCACAGCAAAATCCGAGAGGTTATGGTTGTAAAAGGTACAGAGGCTTCGGGAAGTCTTTTTTTCGGAGTTTCAGACAGCCTCAACAGCAGCAACAGCAACAACAGAACCCCTTGTATAAGTCCTATAGGGGTAAAGGCAGAGGTCGCCAACGTGGAGCCCAGCATCATACTTCCTCCTCCTCCTCTACCTCCCCAGCCCCTCTTGGTAATGCGGTAAAGCAGCCCTAGATCCGCCATCCTGGATCATGTAGGTCCTGTGGGAGGTCGGCTTGCCCATTTTCTACAAGATTGGAAATCAATCACTTCGGACCTTTGGGTTCTAGATCTTGTAGAAAATGGGTACGCCCTTCCCTTCAGGGAATTCCCTCCTCCTTACCCTCCTTGCCAAGGGTTTTGCACGGAGGATCATTTACTCCTCCTCCAAAAGGAGGTTATTACCCTGTTACAAAAAGGTGTGATAGAGATGGTTCCGGAGCAGGAAAGGGGTGAGGGATGCTACTCCCGGTATTTTCTGATTCCCAAAAAGGATGGCAGGTTACGTCCGATCCTGGATCTCTGAATTTTGAATCTATATCTCAAGCAGGAGAGCTTCAAGATGCTCACCCTAGCACAGTTTCTTCAGGCGCTGCAGCAAGAGGACTGGATGGTGTCCATCGACTTACAGGATGCGTATTTTCATATCTCAATCCTGAAGTCGCATAGGAAGTATCTCCATTTTACGGTTGGGTCGCAACACTACCAGTTTGCGGTTCTTCTGTTTGGTCTTACTACTGCACCTCAAGTCTTCACCAAGGTGATGGCAGTGTTGGCTGCCCATCTCAGGAGGTCGGGGATTCCGGTTTTTCCCTACCTGGACGACTGGCTTCTGAAGGCAGAGTCTCCAGAGATGGTGCTTCATCGTCTGCAGGTAACAGCTCAGCTGTTGTTCAATTTGGGTTTTTCGATAAATGTACCCAAGTCTCACCTAGTGCCCTCTCAGCTCAACCTGTTCATAGGGGCGGTACTGGATACCACTGTGTGTCGAGCTTTTCCTCCTCCACAAAGGATTCTCGACATTCAGGAAATTATCCCTTTGTTTCACAATGGAGTGGTTGTTCCAGTTCTGAAGGTCCTTCGCCTGCTCGGTCTGTTCACCTCCTGCATTGTGTTGGTCAACCATGCACGCTGGCACATGAGGGCGCTCCAGTGGTGCCTCCGCAGGCAGTTGTATCAGCACAACAGAGATCTCAGGGAGCCTGTCCGGATCTCCAGAGAAGCTGCAGCGAATCTGTCTTGGTTGGAGCGTGGAGGGCAATCTGTCTCAAGGAAAGCCTTTTCATCTTCCTCCATCGGTGGCCACAGTGATAACGATGCCTCTACCCTAGGGTGGGGTGCTCATATGGGGGATCTGGAGATCAAGAGTCTTTGGTCTCCATAGGAAAGATTGTCTCATATCAATCTTCTAGAATTGTGGGCGATACGTTTAGCGCTCAAGGCCTTTCTCCCTTCCCTTCGCGGTCAGTCGGTTCAAGTCCTGACGGACAACACTACAGCGATGTGGTATGTCAACAAGCAGGGAGGAGTAGGGTCATACCGTCTCTGCAGGAAAGCGTTGCGGATTTGGTCCTGGACTCAGGACCATCGGATTTGCTTGATGGGAAATCATCTGGCCGGGGTGCTGAATGTGCGTGCGGACAGTCTCAGTCGGCAGTTCTCCGCCAACCACGAGTGGAGGCTTCATCCGGAGGTAGTTCGACACATCTTTCGGACGTGGGGAACTCCGCGGGTGGACCTTTTTGCCACTCTCGAGAACGCGCACTGCCCATTGTTCTGCAGTCTCCAGTGTCCGATGCAGAGGGCTTTGGGGGGATGCGTTTCAGTTGAGTTGGAGTTCATAACTCCTTTACGCGTTTCCTCCCATACCCTTGATTTCTTGGGTTCTGAGGAAGATTCGCCAAGACCGGGCCCAAGTCATATTGATCGCCCTGGATTGGCCAAGAAGGGTGTGGTACACAGATCTACTTCACCTCTCATCGCACCCTCCGCTTAGTCTCCCTCTCAGGGTAGATCTCCTCTCGCAGTCGGAGGGGCAGGTTCTACACCCCCACCTCTCGAGCTTGTACCTTCATGCCTGGAGATTGAACGGGGCAGCCTGAATTCTTTTTCTCTCCCGCCTGACGTGGTGGATGTTATATTATCGGCCAGGCGGCACTCCACCAAGTCTATCTACTCCTATAGTTGGTCTAAATTTGTTAAATGGTGTGGAGAGAAGTCTATTGATCCCTTAGAAGCTCATCTTTCTGATGTTCTTTGTTTTTCGCTTCATTTGGCCAGAGCAAGGTTTTGCTGTGGCCACTGTTAAATGATATTTGTCACCTTTATCGGCATTTCTGTGTTTGCCTGATCAGCCGTCTCTTTTTAAGTCTCCAATAGTTTTAAGGCTCATTAAGGGGCTTACTAACATGTTCCCGCCCGCTCCTTTTATTATGCCCTGGTGGGATTTGAATATAGTGTTAACTTTTTTAATGGGTCCACGTTTGAACCTATGCATAGCTGTCCTTTGCGACTGCTGACTTTCAAAACGGTCTTTCTGGTGGCTATCACTTCGGCTAGGAGGGTGAGTGAGCTTCAAGCTTTGAGTTCAAAGCCTCCGTTTGAGACCATACATGCTGAAAAGATGGTACTCGGGACCAGGGCTGCTTTTCTGCCTAAGGTGGTAACTCCTTTCCATCTAGGGCAGTCCATTACCCTTCCTACTTTTATCCTCACCTCACCCTTCCAAGGAGGGGGAAAGGCTACACCGTTTGGACCCTAAGAGGGCGATTAGTTTCTATCTTGATAGAACAAAGGACTTTCATCAGGATGATCAGCTCTTTGTGGGCTATGCTAAATGGATGAAGGGCAAGGCGGTGCACAAGCGCACTTTATCCAGGTGGAGCGTCTTGTGCATCAAGATCTGCTATGCTCTAGCTGGTAAGGAGCCTCCTGTAGGCATTAGAGCTCATTCTACCAGGGTTAAATCATCTACTTCTGCTTTGGCAAGGGGTGTTCCTGTGTTGGACACTGTAAGGCGGCAACTTGGACCTCCCTCCACACTTACGCCAAGTATTACTGCTTAGATTCCGAAGTGAGGAGGGACGGACATTTTCCGCGCTCTGTTTTGCAGAACTTTTTGGTATAGAAGGGTGGACACCCTCCTCCGGAGTGGGACTGCTGTGGGATTCTATTCATAAGGTGAGGAATCCACAGGCAGATGTATCCATCAGAAGAACAAGTTACTTACCTTCGGTAATGCTCTTTCTGATGTATACAGTACCTGCCTGTGGATTCCTCACTGACCCACCCGCCTCCCCGTTGTCCACCCTTTTATACTTTAAAAGAGGTATTCGTTAATATATTGTTTCATATTGTCATTCTGCGTTGCCTCTGTTTTGCCTTTTTGTAGGCTTTAAAGAAATGTTTGCTTTATTTTGCTTTCCTTATTCACTTTAAACTGTGTGTATTCGTGTGAATACTGTGTACTATGTATGCATTTTCTATATGGTCGGTCCGCCCGTTTCGCCTGGTGGCACGGAAAAAATGGGTGGAACTGACATCATGCTGACGTGGTCCTCTTATGGCTCCAGTGACGTCATACGGAGCCGTGTGCGGAGCCATGGCATTGTGACGATCTCGTCGGCGTGGAGAGCTACAAAACATTTCCGAAGAATGCTGGCGCAGGGGATATTCATAAGGTGAGGAATCCACAGGCAGATACTCTATCCACCAGAAAAAGTGTTACCGAAAGTAAGTAACTTGTTCGACTCACCCCAACTGCTAATCTAGCGCTGACCCCGGCACACACTTCTGCCATTCTACGTGTAATTGGAGAACAGGTTTAGGTCAAACACTGCACCCCTAAGCAGCATGCACTTCACTTATTGCATCAAAGGTAGAAGATCAACGCTTTCCTGTTGCTCCTGGTCTGTGGTGCTTCTTTGCTGTACCTCAAAAAGGCTCACCAACATCATTCCCTGAACTGGCCTTTTGTCTGTGGGGCTTTTTTTCTTACCTGATTTGGTGCTTTTTTTTTATAAAGAACCACAGATGAAGGAAAGTCTGAATCTTCCCTACAGAACACATTCTCTTCACCACTGTAGGCCATATGTTTGGCAGGGAAGACTCCTACATTTATCGTTCCAATTGCCCGCCTCTAGTGCATCCTGCTCAGTGTGCAATGAGCCCTGGTCCCTTCCTCCGAAAGGCCTCCCAACCCTCTGCAGCTCTCACAACCCCAGCCCAGTATGAGACTGTCCCGAGTGAGCACCTAAGGCCCACATCCCCTCTTTCGCAGCCTGAGCCCTAACCTCTGTGGTGCTAGAGGTGCAAGGACTCTGGTCATTGAAGGCAGCAGGAGGCAGACTCTGCCCTGATTAGGTACGAGGACTCTCGATCTACAGCCAGATTCTTGGGCCTCTCCTCTACTCCTCATGGCCAGTCTTCCTTTTGTGGCAACGGAAGGAGTTTCCAGCCGCGTCAGCTCTATCCCGGCCACCGTCCTGCACAGACTGCCCTAGCCATGCGAGGACGTGGATGCGGTGTATTCCAATCCAGGAATGGAGGCCAGAAGTCGTCAGCTGCACTGCCCTCAGCAGCTTCAGCCTCCCAGCACTCCTAGGCTGACTCTGCAGGACCACAATGCTCCAGTTGGTGGGAGAATTCGTCATCATCTCTGCCACTGGAGATCCATAACATTGGAAACGTGGGTCTTGTAGATCGTCCTGGAGGGCTGTTCTCGGAAGGAAAAGCGAGAGATCTGCAGTGGTGGTTGATGAGCCACGATTGGGTCTCAATGGTACACCCCTCTTCCCTTCCACCAACCAGATCTCAGTTGTGACAGATGGGTCACTTCTGGGATGGGGCGACCAACTAGGAGTGGTGGAGATCAGGGGACACTGGTCCCTGGCAGAGACGGGGCTCCACATAAATGTGTTGTAGCTCCGGGCGATTCGATTGGCATTGAAGGTATTTCTTCCCTCTAACAAGGTGAAGCTGGTGCAAGTGTTCACGGACAACACCACCGCCATGTGGTAGTGCAACAAGCATGGTGTGGTGGGGTCGTGACCCTTTATCAAGAGGCCGTGCGTCTCTGGACTGTCCTTTTGTTCATTCTGACTCTTGTCCAGCAGGGCTCTGCTTTGGGAGCTCTCAAGGGTTACCTTTCTGCTCTGTCTGCTTTTTTGCGGCTGCCAGACCAGCCCTCTCTCTTCAAATCTCCCATTGTACATAGGTTTGTGAAAGGGCTGGCTCACCTGTTTCCACCTACACCCTTTGTTATGCCACAGTGGGACCTTAATTTGGTCCTCACCTATATGATGTGCTCTCCCTTTGAGCCTTTACACAATTGTCCCCTCCGGCTGTTGACCATCAAAACAGCTTTCTTGGTGGCGATTACATCCGCCCAGAGGTTGAGTGAGCTGCAGGCGTTACCTTGCTCACTCCTTATCTTATGTCCTTTCCGGACAAGGTGATGCTTCACACCTGGGCATCCTTTTTACCAAAGGTTGTGACCCCTTTCCATCTGTGTCAGTCCATCACGTTGTCTACCTTCTTTGCTCCTCCACATCCTTCTAAGAAAGAGGAGCTTATCCACTGGCTTTACCCAAAAATAGTGTTGTTATTCTACCTTGACCCCACAAAAGAGTTACGGGTGGATGACCAACTCTTTGTGGGGTACGTTGGAGCAAAGAAGGGGAGGACAGTGCAGAAAAGGACCATCTCTCGCTGGGTCGTTCTCTGCATCAAAATCTGTTATGCCCTGGCAAAGAAGCAGCCCCCTGAGGGATTAAGGGCCCATTCCACCAGGGGTAAGACTGCGACTACGGCCTTGGCTTGGGAGGCCCCATTCCAAGATCTGTCAGTCACACATTTATGAAGCATTTTTGCCTGGACGGTCAGGTCTGCAGGGACAGGCACTTTTCCAGCTTGGTCCTGCAGGACTTCCTAGTATAGGATATCGGTCCGCAGGCCACTGCCGGGATGCTATAGCTTGGGTATCTAATTCAGAGGTAAGGAATCTGCAACTAGAAGCCTCTATCAGATGAACAAGTTACTTACCTTTGGTAACACATTATCTGGTAGAGACTCTTATCTACCTGCATATTCCTTACAGCCCCACCCATGCCTCCCCGCTTTGCAGACTAATATTGTAGGGCTAGGGTTTCTCCCCTTTTCAGGGCCCTAGCTTTACACACAACTACTTCAGTTACTTCGTGGCTCTGCGCTTCTGGCGCGGAAAAAGCAAAAAGTACTGACGCCCGCACACCTTGGTGGTGCCTATATAGGCACCACAATGTCAAAACCGATGTTACCGACGCCGCAGACATCGCGCGGAGCCGAATGGAGCCACCCGAAGCTGCACGCAAGGGGTATTGCTCAGCAAACGTTTCCAGATCCAGCCTGATGCCTGGGAAATTCAAAGGTAAGGATAGTCTCTACCAGATAATGCGTTACCGAAGGTAATTAACTTGTTTTTCATGCACATGTTTCCTCCCAAGCTGTTTGTGATGCCTCAGTGGGATCTGAACTCGGTGTTGATGTTTCTAATTTTGCAGAATTTTCAAGCTGAATCTTAGTTGTTTACTATATCGTTTCACTTTTTTACATATCATACTTTAGAAAGTGGTGTTAGTGAAAAACAATATCATAATCAGGTAAGTCATTTCACTAATTGTGCAGCAAGGTGCTGAAACATCTCTGTGAAAGGGCTACAATTACATGTATTATTCTGTGAACATAAATTATTGAAATCCAATAAGACTTTTCTGATCTTTTTGTTTTTAAGTGATGGCAACAATTTTCTTTATTTCCAGTACACAATGTGTGCTGCCATAGAGCTTTAAAATCGCTTATAGACAATGGCAGCTCCTCCTCTAAGGCAGAGTAGCGTCGCCCCACTGCTAATTCAGCAGTGCACAAATACAAACTAAAATGATAATAGCATAACGTTATGATTTTATTTTTCTATGCGGAGCTTGGAGCCAGGTGGGGGTGGGGCTGGGCTCCGTCACGCCAAGCAGAGTGAGGAGTGGTTTGCACTCCTCTAAGTGAGCATGACGGTTTGGCCGGCCCTCTTGGGCTGGCCAAACCGTCATGCGCACTTGGCATGTTCTCCATTAGGCTGTGTTGCACACCCCCATGGTGAACCTGTCTAGCCTCCCTAGGCACTGCCTAAGCATCCAAGTAGGATGCTCAGACCAATCACAACACTGCTCCTGCAGTGTCTTGACTGGCTGGGAAAGTCCGGAAGCCTGAGAGCTTCCGGTGCTTCTTGCAGATCGTAAGGAAAAGGACGAGGCAGGACGTGCGGCACCAAAGGAAAAGGTAAGTTAATTTTTATATTATTATTTTTGTAATCCAGTTCCGAGGTAGCTGCCACTGCTTATAGAGTTAAGCACTTGCAGATCGCAGGTACAGTTTGAGGCTTGTTTAAAACAGCATTATATCCTTCCAATGGTATTAAATTGAGTATGAGTTAGCTGTGTAATATTAACAATGATTTTTTTTTACATTCACTGAAGTTTCGAAGCACTGTAGTTTACAGGTGTTACTATCACGACCTTTAATGGTGCTCAAGTTACCAAACTCCACAAGGATGGAGGACTGAGTCGGCATTACTGGGATTCAGACTCGTGACTTGACACACACTGCATATTTCCATGACAAACATTCAACTCGTTGAGCCATCCTGCCCGCTTATTTAACACCTGTTATGTAAAGTACTTTAAAAATACATAACTGAAGTAGTAAGCATTATATATAAAATAAGCTACGTATTGTTACCTTGCATTACGTTGACAGAGGGGAAACAGTATGTGTTTCTGTTTCAGTTCAGCCCTCTGTTATTGGAAGTGGTGTTCAGACGACAGCTTCCACAAATTCGACATGGAAATCGAGCACTATAGGAATGGAAAATATAGGTAGACAAAGGTCTTCTTCGGATCCTCCAGCAATTAAACCCCCTGTGCCTCCGCTACGTGTGACATCTACTGCTACAAGTAGGTTTATACCTATATTTAACAAACTAATATGCACTTTCAACTATTATAACAACATAATACGCTGCATTTTTTTTACTCTACACTTCACAGTTCATACTAAATGTTGTAACATTACAATGTAGCAACGGAAGGGACTGCTCACACAATGTTTTGCCATTTAGATGACACAATTAGTGCTAGTTGTAAGGGGTTTAAATCCAAAATAAATAATTAAATTCATGAATTAAATCACCTGACTATACAGAAAGTGTTGGAGAGACCAGCTCTGATTTCTGATGAATACTACTAACTTCATATTCCTCACCCTGTGAATGTTCCCTGGATGTCAGACTGGATCCATAAACCTTAAAGCAGTACTCCTATGTGTCAGTAGGTTGCTTCGTCCTGGTTCGCACTGAGGACATTCCACTATAGAAGTGACTAGCAGGGCCGCATATAAGCGCATCCCATCTTTCTTTTTGTGTCTCTAGACACACATATGGAGTTTTTCCTTGATCTTGGGTCCTTGGACCAAAAATACCATTAAAGATTTAGTGGCGTGCAAGGGAAAATGTTGCCTCCTGAGACAATCGGTTTATACCTGATAGTGGCTGTTGCAAACAGATGTCTGTAGGTGTGTTTTTGCTGCCTGGGTTCGTAACACAACTTCAGGTGCTGTGATGACAGGCGCCCAGATGAACCACAAGGCCATACAGGACCGCAAGCTCAAACTTTGAGGTTGCCAAACACAGGAAGACTCCACGACGTGACTGGTTGAAGCTGAAAGGAAGGTCCCGTTCCCACTGCAGATCATTGTCGTGGTCAAAGTCATTTGGTAAGTCCAAGATACAGCATAAGAAGTAGAATTGGTGATCAACCCCTTCCCGCCACTCTTGGACCTCATAGTTTGCCTCCCGGTCTTGCTCTCTGCCACATCCGGCTCCCACTACCACACCCCCAATAGTCAATCCTTCAGATTCTGACACTTTACCCTAACCACATGATAGGATGCAAACTTTCCACCACCTTTTTAGCACTGAATCAGCCAGTGACAGTCATAAGGAAGGGGGTAATTATATCTCACAATACGGTGAGAAAATGGGACTGAAGATGCCAGTTGCCTGGATAGTTCTCCAGATACCAGTCTTGTATTTTCACCTGATCCAGCTATAGAGGAAAGCACCTCCTACAAACTCATTAAGCGGAGGGTGGCAGAGATCAGCTCATCACTATAGAGGTAAAAATGTTTTAACTGGGTACTTCAGCCAGGTCAGCCATACGGAGCCTCTTCTGCCATTTAATGAGGCCGTCATTAAATCCCCTTTTGGGTACTTGTGTGAAACCATGTTCAAGGCCACCTAATAGGCAGATTGCTTTCACAACATCTGACGCCAGAGAGTTTGGTGATACAGGCATCCACCAGCAAAGTATATTCCATTTCCTTCCCTATTTTAGATCTTGACACTCTCAGCGCCTTCCTGCAGAAGAACAAATTCAAGATGCTCACACGATTCCAGGTCCTAGCTACCCTGGAGACTGAATGGTGACGTTGGACCTGCAGGACACTTATTTTCACATACTCTTCCTGCTGGCCCACGTGCTACCTATGATTCACGATGGCCTAGGAGCATTTCAGTTCTCAGTGCTCCCCTTCATCCTCAACAGAGCCCCCTAGGTGTTCGTGAAACTGATGGTGCTGGTCGCAGCACTTCTTTGGAGGTCTGGGGTATCCCCTACCTTGATGACCAGCTGTTGAGAGCAGGTTCGCCTCAGACAGTTGCCTACCACCACCAGACAATGGCCAACTGCCTGATAAATTGAGGTTCACTATTAATGTGCTGAAGTCACACCCTACTTCTTCGCAGTTGCTGCCTTTCATTAGATCAGTTCTGGATACGGTATGGTTTCATGCCTTTCCCCTGGAATGGAGAGTCCAGGATATTCATCCTGTGATCCTGATGTTTCAGCTTCGGCCCTGGATCTTACTGCAGATGACTCTGAGGCTACTGGGATTGTTGGCCTTCTGCATACGTCTGGTATCTTAGTCCAGATGGCATATTCAAGCTCTGCAGTGGGAACCGAAATACCAGTAGGCACATTATCATGGAAATGTGATGGACTGTTTTCAGATTTTGGAGGAATCTTTCGGAGATCTGCAGTAGTGGCTACTGGACCGTGATAGGGTCAGTGGCAGGCCCTGCTCCTTACCACACCAGGATCGGGCAGTTATGGAAGAATCACTACTGGGTTGGGGAAGCCATCTGGGAAGGCGGAGATCGGAGGCTTCTGATCTGCAGCAGAGACTAACTCCACTTGTTGGCATTGATGGTGTTTCACTTGATGTTGAAGGTCCTCTGCCCATTATCAAAGAAAGACTGGTGCAGGTGCTCATGGAAAACAACACTGCCATGTGGTACTGTAACATGCAGGGTGCAGTGGCATTCTGGGTCCTGTGCCAGCAGACCTTGCGTCTCTGGAAGGGGCTGGACCACCCTGGGATTTTTCTGGTGGTGAACCACCTGGCGAGATCTTTAAACATCAGGGTGGGCAAACTCAGCTGAAGTCCCCTAGTGGCTCACGTATGGCAGTTGCACCTGGAGGTAGCACAGGCATTCTTCCATCAATGGCGAGAGTCCTGTCTCGCTCTTTTTACTACCACTGAGCTATTTTTATAAATACACTATGTGATTCTTTTTGATTTAACCTACACTACTTGATTATATCTGGTGAAACAAGCTGCTTAACACTCCTTCAAGATGAGCCTGAAGGCTGCTCTCCACAGCTACCACATAGAGAGCTCATTAAGGTTGTCTGAGACAACTAAAATCACCATAAGGGTTGCCTGGATTAGTGCAAGGTGCTTCACCTAAATATGTGTGTACCATATACTAAGCCAGCCTCCTTCACACGTGTCTAGATATAACAGCACTGCCTGCACCAACTTTGCTAAAAATAAACTACAGCAACTTTGAAGTAAGCATACTGCATTTATCTGATAGAGACTACTAGCCGCAGATTCCTTAACGTAGAATTATCCCCAGGCGTGAGACTGGACCCGGAAAACTTTATTGCCCAGTTTCACTGCACGCCAGGTGGGGGCGGTACCTCGCAACTCCGCCCCGACGTCCTCCGCGGGCGTGACGTCAGCGAGGTCACATAAACCTCACCCCGGGGCGCTGACGTACGTTTTCTTCTATTCCGCGTGCAACGCGGATCCGGATCGTGTACCTGGCCTGTTCAGGCCTTCTTTTTCAGCTTTGAGTTTTTTCTTGAGAACAGTGTGCGAATGCCTTCGGGCTTCAAGACGTGCTCATCTTGCAGGCGCCAGATGTCGGCGACGGATCCTCACCCCATCTGCATGTGGTGTTTTGGGGAGCACCACGACTCCACGGACAGTGAGGCGTGTCAGCAACTGAAGCCGAAGTCCCGGCGGGAGCGCCGGATGAAACTCCTTTCAGCACGCATGTCAAGGTTGGCGTCAGCGCCGCGCCTGTCCCCCGCGGAAGGCTTCAAGACCTGCCACTTCCGTCTCTGCCATCGTCCCTCTCCCAGGCCGCAAGGGCGTCACTCACCTGTTGGTAAGTGTTGCAGTTTGTCCCCGAGGCCCGGTCCTCGGCTTGTTGGGGGTGCGGGTTCTCCACGGGTGGTGTGGCCCCGCGTGTCACCACCCTATCCGCCGTTCCCCGGAGCTGGGGCGACCAGAGCCCAGATGGAGGCCTATGCAGGTCCCTGCCGGCCTCTTTGGCTCTTCCCTCTCCTCCTTCTCTTCCTGGGAAGTCTGTGGATCCCTTGCCGCGTGCGGGGACTTGTGCGGCGTCGCCGGCGGCTCCGGCCCCGGTGCCGACAGGTTAGGAGGATGTGGTGCCGTCGGGGTGCGGCCCTTCGCGGTTCTCTCCTTCGGACTTGCGCCTCTGCCTCGCCGCAATCCCCCGCGGGGGGCCCCCTGTTGTGTCGCTGGCGGTTGCCGGGGCTTGGGGCGTGTCCTCGAGTCCCCCTCGGCCCTCTGGGCAGGCAGCGGCCTTGTCTGAGTCCGAGGTGATGCCGCTGCGGCGGCTGCTGGCCCTGGCGGTGCCGCAAGGGCTGACTAGGGGTCGGGGCGTGTCCCGGGCCCCCCTCGTCCCTCCACGCAGGCGGCTGCCTCTTCGGAGGTCGGGTCGATGCCTTTTCAGCGCCGTTCCTTAGCCGTCCTGGCTCTGCCCCAGCCTCCTGCGCCGCGCGTTGTGGCAGAGGTCGTTGCGGCGTCTCCTTCGGCGCCGGTTGACGTTGACCTGACGCCGGTGGCGGACTCTATGGCGTCGGGCCGACGTCGGGCTGTTGATTCGTCTTCGGATGCCCCCTCTTCCCCAGAGGTTCGTCAGCTGTTTGTTTCATCTTCTCCGGAGACGCGTCCCCGCGGCATGGCTTTTTCCCCGGCGTCTTCTAAGGACGGCTCCTCGCCGTCACCGCGCCCGCAGTCTTTAACGGAGGCTCCTCAGGTTCCCCATTCATCGGCCCCACTTCCCCTTTTTCGAGCTTGGCCTTTCCTTCCGCCGGTTGGGCTGGAGGACGGTCACCTTAGCTTGCAGCCGTCGCCCACGGAGGAACTGCTTTCCCTGCCACGGGGCCCTACGGAGGCAAGTGCTGCCTTCGCTTGGGCAGTTTCCACGGCTGCGGGCATCTTGCGCATGGGTGATCCAGCTGCCCATTTCCCCACGGATCATCTGCTGGAGGTTCTCCATCAGGGCTCTGGTGGACGGGAGCTGCTTCCTCCCTTCGAGGCTTCGCTCCACAATTCTCTTTTGGGGTCCTGGGGGCATCCTGCCACGTGGGACCCGGTGCCCCAGCCGCTTCTGCACCGCCACCGTCCTGCTCCGCATGATCCTGTCTCTTTCCCTCTAGCCTTATACCAGGGGCCCTCTTTTACAGACTGCCTTTCCCTCCTTGCCATCGGTGTTGTCTCCCCATCACGGGAGGCCCGCTGGTTAGATTCCTGGGGGCGCAACATCTTCGCCTCCTCCAATGCTGCTTTGCGGGCCCTTAACGCACTTTGTGTGCTGTCTAGAGCCACTTCTTGCTTATGGGACTCGGTGGAGTCCCTTATGTCTTCCGCTTCTCAGGAGGTTGCCTGCGTTGATCTGCGACACCATGTGTTTGATGGCCGAGAGCTGGCGGCGTTTATTCTTCGCTCGGCTCTGGACGTTTCGGAGGTGCTTGGTCGTACCATGGCTACGTTGGTGGCCCTTCGTCGCCATGCCTGGCTACGGGATAGTGTTTTCCCTGAGAACGTTAGAGAATGTCTGGTTGACCTCCCCGTTGATGGCGCTCTGTTGTTCCATGCCCCTGCGGATTCTGCCATTCAGAGGTTTCTTGCGGGGCTTCGCCCTCCTCCTCATCCTCCTGCTCCTCCTCCTCCTCCTCCCCCTCCCCCTCAGTGACCTGACTGTCGGTCTGTGTTTTGGGAGGTGTTCTCCCGTTGTTTTCCTGGGGCCTTGTAACGGGTAGCCCAGCTTGGGTGTTCTGTATGGTTGCTGTGCCCTTGGGGTCCTTTTGTTGGGCCCTTGGTGCTGTTGGCTGCTGGTCCGGCCCTTTGTTGACTTGTGATTTTTTTTTTTTTTTTTTTTTTAAACCTTTATTTGTGCATATGAAAAGGACAAATACGGGCCTCCAACCATCAGGCCGGCCACAAAACGGTTAAGCACTGAGACACACATTACAACCCCTGTGCGTCAATGGTCAAGATTAGCAACGATTCAGGAGTTATACACTGGAGAGATCCTTGACACCAGGGGAAGGAGAAGTAAAGGTTAATTTTAAGGTTTTCAAAATAATTTTATCGAGGAAAAAGTCAGTAGAGGATAGAACCAAGGAGATTCGAGTCCGCAAGATGGCTTCATCACACAGGAGAGCAGCAGCATCATTAAAACGGCCATAGAAAACCTCAGACAGTGAGGCGATGCAGTTATATAACAGGATAGTCACATGAGTAAATACGCACCCCTCCAAAGCCGCCCCCACTCAATCCACCCCACACCCGGACCCCGAATCGGAAACAAGTATAGCGCAGAGACATAGAAGAAAGAGGCCCATAGAACTAAAAGAAAAGGTAAATTACCCCCCCACCCTACACCAATGCGGAGGCTACGGCCTGCCCCCCCCCCCCGGCATAGTGCCTGTCGCCCAATGAACCCGAAATATAGACAAGAGAGAAAGTAGGAATAGAGTAAAGAAAATAAGAAAACAAAGAAGAAAGCGGGGAGGAGCCCACGTAACCTCGGAGTGACTTGTGATTTTGACTGTTGGTGAGCCCGGTAGGCCCTGAGATTAGGCCTTCTGTCTCTTCTTTATTGGCTGCTTGGTAAGCCGTCTGTGGGTTTTTTCTGCAGGTCTTTGTTTTTTCCTCTGCTGCGGACATTTTTTCCTAAGAGGTGTTCCCATGGTTCTTGGGACGTAACCTACCCTATGTGGGGTACTTGTAGCTATTACATAGCTCTGTCATGTGCTGGGGATGTGTGGTCACCCTTTCGGGTTCCTTGCTCTCCGTGGCGTCCCGGTATGTCGCAGGTGCAATTTTCTTGCCAATTGTCTTGGAGCAGCTTGTGCTAGGTCCGTCCTTCTCCTTGTCGCCATGTCGCTCGGCCGGTCTGGCCTGCGGTCTGCGACACCGTGTTGTGGCGGTTCCGCATTTTTGTCCTGTTTGTTGGCTTGGTCCTCTGCCTGATACTCCAGAGGGTTTGGCTTTCCTTGGCCTATGTGTTCTCGTGGCCGGCTTGGGCCCGTCCTTCGTCTCTCTTCTTTTCTGCCGGTTCCTCCACTTCTTCGTGGGTCAGTGTGTTTGTGTTTCTGGCCCGGCCCCTCCCTTGGGGTGTGTCCTGGTCCTCCCTGGCCTCTACCTTCGGCTGGCGTCTGCCTTTTATGGGTGCGCTGTTCCGTGGTGTTGCCTGTTGCTGGCGGCGCGTGCCCCTGCAGACCTGCTTGTTCCACTCCTCCGTTGTGCTCTTGATGTGTTTCCTTGCGCCCCTGCCTCTGGTTACGCTGGGACTTCGCGCAACGGTGCTTTTCTTCTTCCACCTGTGCTGTTGGCGGTGGCGCCGTTCCGGCCTTGTCCGCTGCTTGCAGCCAAGGTGTTTCTCAACTCTTTTCTATCTCTGTGCATGTGTTTCTTCCGGTGGGCCCTGTCTCTGGCTCTACCTCTTCTCCCTGGGTTCGAGGTGGCTCTTGTGTTCCTTGAGGCTTTTAGGGTGCTGTCTGCCCCTGCTGGGTGTTGGGCGCTCTCCCTTGGTTGGGCTTAGGATATCCTGGCCTTTTCCTTCTTGTTCTTGTGCCATGTCCCCTACTGGGGCCCTGGTCTCTCCAGGTGGGGAGGCTCTCTCACAGGCCCTCCTTCTGGGTATGGCTAGGGTATCTATTCTACGTTAAGGAATCTGCGGCTAGTAGTCTCTATCGGATGTACAAGTTACTTACCTTCGGTAACAATGTATCTGGTAGAGAAGATTCTAACCGCAGATTCCTTCACAAGTCGCCCTTCCACCCCGTTCTGCGAGGACCCTCAGCTTGGTTTTCTGCGCTCGCCTCCCTCTGGGTTGCTTGTCTTCTGTGGGGGTTCTTTTTCGTTTTCTGGCCGTCTCCAGTGTGGGGGCCTGCTTTTGCTCCTTTTCCCTTTGTTATTACAATTTCTAATCCCCTTGCGGTCTTCTACGCTGGGGGTTCTTTTGCCTGTCCTTGACCTCCTGCTCCTTTCAGAGGCTCTGGCCTTCCTTGACTGTGTAGTCTGGGGGTGGATTGCTGTTGCTCCTCTGTTCCGGGCTTGTGGCCCTTTGCTGTGTGGTCTATGGTTGCATTCTCTCTCTCTCTCTCTCTCTCTCTCTCTCTCTCTCTCTCTCTCTCTCTCTCTCTCTCTCTCTCTCTCTCTCTCTCTCTCTCTCTCTCTCTTTCTCTTTCTCTTTCTCTTTCTCTTTCTCTTTCTCTTTCTCTTTCTCTTTCTCTCTCTCTTTCTCTCTCTCTTTCTCTTTCTCTCTCTCTTTCTCTTTCTCTCTCTCTCTCTCTTTCTCTCTCTTTCTCTCTCTTGCAGCGCTTTCCACTGCTTGGGCCTCCGGCCTGGCTCTCGCCTTGGCTTGCACGATGGTTCCACGGAGGGGTGCTTACGCTTCCCTGCTGTGGCTTTACTGATGTGGCCTTCTGATACTTTTGTGCTGCCTGGTGCTACCACCTGGCTTGCACGGTTGTTCCTCAGAGGTGGTCTTTTCTTGCTTTGGCTTTCCTGTTGAAGCCTCCTGGAGACTTGGTGCCACCTGGTGCAGTTCCTCGCCTTTTTGTCTCTCTCTTTTTGTTACTCTGTTTTTTTCGCACACTGTTCCCATGTTCTCCTCAGTTTTGTTGTGATGGCTCCACGTTGTGGCGTGGAAAGGTTCTCCGAAGCAAACTGACGTCAGCGCGCCGGGGTGGCATTTATGTGACCTCGCTGACATCACGCCCGCGGAGGACGTTGGAGCGGAGTCGCGAGGTACACCCCCCGGCGCGCAGAGATGCTGGGCAAGAAAGTTTTCGAGGTCCAGTCTCACGCCTGGGGATAATTCTACGTTAAGGAATCTGCGGCTAGAATCGTCTCTACCAGATACATCATTACCAAAGGTAAGTAACTTGTACAACGAGAATGCAATGGGGTAAACTGTGCTGGAATGAGTGGCAGTGTGTTCCCTCCCCACATAAGATGAAAAGCAGTTTAGGAAATGTCAGGTCTTTGTATACGGCTGTCATTTCTAGCAAAGCTAGTAAACTCAGCCCCTGCAGCAGACAAACAATCCACTACTTATGCAGTACACGCAGTGGAAAAGGCTGAGCCAAAAGCATTCATCTAACCGTTTTTTCTCCTCTTTCCCCTTCCACCGGTGAAGGAGCTCTAGTTCGCCCCTGTTGGAGCTTGTCAAACCGCTAGGAGGTCGGTGTACTCACATCTACAGGCTTGGAAAACCACAACTTCAGACCAGTAGGTAATTCAAATTGTAGAAAGGATGCATGCCTTACCCTTCCAACAGATTCCTCCTCGGTTTTCTCCCTTCAACCAGACCAACTGTGTGTACTGCAGCAGGATGTGGCAGTTCCGCTGCAAAAAAGAGCAGTTAAATTGGTGTCAAAGAAGGAATTTGAGCCGGGGTGCTAATCTCTGTACTACCTGGTTTCCAAGAATGATGGCAGTCTTCGTCCGATCCAGGATCTCAGGGTTTTTATCCTTCCTCCATAAGGAAAAGTTAAAGAGGCTGTCCCTTGCTCTTTTGACGCTGAAATTAATAGATCAGATGGTGGCCCTCGACTTGCAGCACGTGTACTTCCACATATCAATATTGCAGTCTCTCAGGAGGTCCCTGAAACGTACTTTGGTCCATTCACTAGCAGTTCGCAGTCCTCCCATTTGGATTGATATCAGCACCTTGACTCTTCGCAACAGTCAATATGGTGGTGGTGGCTCATCTTAGGATGTTGAGAATCCTAATATTCCCTTAAGTGGGAGACTGGTTGCTCAAGGCCGAGTCACAACAGATGGTGTCACACAACTTGCAAGCAACAGCATCCTTGCTATTCTATCTGGCCTTTTGCTCAGTGTGTCCAAGTCTCACCTGCAGATCTCTCAGCGCCTTCTGTTTACTGGGGCAGTTCTGGGCACGACATTGCTTGAAGCCTTCCTCCCTACCCAGAGAATCTGGGACATTCAGGCTATCCAGTGTTTCAGGAACGAGCTTGGAGTCCTGTCCTGATGGTCTTGCGTCTGCTACGTCTGCTGGCTTCCTGCAGTCTCCTGATCGTGTACACATGCTGTCGCATGCATGCTTTTCCAGTGGTACCTCTGCATACTTTGGTTCCAACTCAGGTGAAACCTGTAAACTACATTCTGATCTCCCGTGACTCTGAAGAAGACTTGACTTGGAGGCCAGTGCAGGAGAATCTTTCAATACTGATGCCTTTCCGTTCCCTGCCAGCTGTGGCCATGAATGTGACAGATGTCGCCACTCAAGGGTGCAGTACGCATCTGAAGAAACTAGACATCAGATGCCTTGGGTCTCAGGTGATTCAGGTTCTGTACATCAACGTGCTCAAACTGAGGGTTATTTGGCTGGTGCTCAAGCCTTCCTCCCTTCCTTTAATGGGCAGTCTTTCCAGATCTTGATGGATAACATAACCAAGATGTGGTATGTCAGCAAGCATGGAGGAGTGGGAGTTTCTCACCATCTCTGTCAGGAAGCACTGAGACTTTGGCCTTGAACACACCAGCATAGACTTTGACTTGTAGCTAACCATCTGGCCAGCTTTGTGATCACCAGGGCAGACAGCCACAGTCGGTGTCACCTTGCAGACTACAAATGGCCTTTCCACTCACAGGTGTTCTAACACATCTTTACCCTGTGGGCAATAATCTGGTGGATCTGTTTGCCACTCGCAGCAACTCCCATTGTCCACCGTGCTGTGCCTTCCTATATATGTCGCATAAAACCTTGAAGGGATGTCTTTTCCTTGAAGTGGGGTTTTCCACTTCACAATATGTTTCCTCCCACACCCATGATCTGGCAGGTTTTGAGGACCCATGCCATTCTCATTGCCCCGGATTGGCCGAGAAGGCTGTGGTTCATCGACCTCCTACACCTCTCCCTCTGCCAGCCCACTCCGTCTTCCTTTAAAGGTAGACTTCCTCTGCCAGTTGGAGAAGCAGATATTACTTCCCAACCTACATGTCTGAAAATTGAGCAGGTGCACCTGTTAGTTCCAATTGGTGGCAGAAGTAGTAGATGTCATTTTGTCTGATTACAGAGATTCCTCCTAAAACAGTATACTCTACTTTATCACGTGCTGTGCCAATAACAATGTGAGGTGTTTGTTGGCTCACCTGTCAGATATCCTTAGGTTTGCTTTCTTTTTAAACCAGCAAGGGTGTCCTGAAGGTACAGTCTAGGGATACCTACAGCCTTGTTGGCTTGTCTGTGCTTTCCAGATCAGCCATCTTTATTTAAATCAGCCATTGGTAATAGGGTTTAAAAGGACATAACCAATATTTTCGCTCTTGCCCTTATGTTATGCTACAATGAGACCTTAATCTAGTTAAGACATTTTTGATGGGTTCTCTATTCAGTCACTACACAGTTGCAAGTAGTTTTCTTTATGACATTGGTTATAACTTCAGTGGCTGTCATTCATTTACTTGTATTTCTCCCCAACAAGTTAGTTCTTCAAGCTAGAGCTGCTTTTTGCCAAATGTGGTGACTCCTTTCAGTCTCTGTCAATAGTCTGACCGTACCGTCCTTTTTCCCCCCACAATAATCTCCCCCCAAGGTTGAAGAGAGGCTACATAGGCTAGACCCCAAGACTGCAATCAGCTTTTAAAGCAATCGTACCAAGGAATTTTGAAATGATGAGCAGCTCTCTATAAGAGACAGCTGGAAGTGTCAAACATCACAAAAAAGGTGCTTTATGTATGAATCATCTTGTGTTTGAAGATGTACTCTGGCCCTTGCTCATAAGGAACCACTGAAGGGCTTAAGAGCCCATTGCTTAAGGGCAAAAACATTAACTTCAGTCTTGGGAAGGGGAGTCCCTTTGGCTAAAAACTGTAATGCAGCAACATGGGCATACCTTTGTACTTTTACTGAGTGTTATTGCTTGGATTCGGAAGTAAAAAGGGATTGACAATTCTGTGTGCTCTGTCTTCCAGCATTATTTTGTCTCACCATTTCTTCAAGACGCTTCCCCAGATTGTGTACTACTTGGGAATCTATTCAGAAGGTGAAAAATCTGCAGGTAGAAACTATCTATGAGAAAACAAATTACTTACTTCCAATAACAATCCTTTTAATCAATACTCTGTCTACCTGCAGATTCCTCACGGATCTCACCCACCTCCTTGTCTTCAAGTTGGTCATTTACTAATAATTATTAATAAGGCTCCATATTAGTTGTTGCACTGCAGCTTATCAGAATTGATTTCATTCTCATCCTGTTCCCTTTGTTGACATGGAAAAATGGATGGGAAACTGACACCTGCACACCAGGGTGGACACTTCATAGCTCCAGTGACATCACTGTGCCATTGTTTCCGGGTCCGACATGGAGCCAGGACTCCCTACTGCATTCAGGGGGCTATTGTGAAAATTTCCATATCCAGTCTAGTGCCTGGGATATTTAGTCGAGTAACCAGCAGGTAGATGGATTATCCACAACAAAGATATTTACTGAAGGAAAAGTAACATTTTATTTCTGAGGTAATGGGTGACACGACGGATTTTGCATATTAACTATATTGCAATTTGTTGTGGTGGTGATGTGTTGGGGGGCAGGGGGTGTTTTATGTGCAATTATGTGCCATGCTGCATTGTGTTATTGTTTTGTAATTTGATTGTTGTGTTGCATTCTGTTTCTACTGAATTGTTGTTTTTTGGTGGTGCAGTGCTGTTGAAGTCTCCGCTTACATAACCAGTGCCGTCTCTCCTTACGTAATCAGGGCAGCCTTAAGAAAATACCATGCAGCAATTAAGTCCACTAAAATGTCTTTCTTCACTATGATATTTAAGCCACAGATAATAGCCCTCATAAAAAAACTTAAATGCCAAAGATTTTTTAGCACCGAGAGCCTGTGAGAGAAGTATTCCTCCTCAAGAATTCCGTGAGAAGCTTCTGACTTTTTTCAGGATAAAATCTTGAAAATTCTATCTAAGTAGCCCTCAGTCCTGGCATTAACTGATATAGTGGCCTTCGATGATGCGACCATAGCCAGTGGAAAATGCTCTATGCTTCAGTTTAATCAGATCTCCTTGGATCATTCCAAGTCTTCCATCTGTAATTTGAAGTCTGGCTCACATGCTGACCCCTGACCCATTGACTTGCTACTTTCTGCTATGTTCAACTCTGTGTTTCAAACTCTTTTCCTTCAACGCTTTCAGTCTATTGGGATAGGGGGCCTTTTCAGAGAACAGAGTTCAAGTGATTTGGTTTGCACCATTCTCTTTGGGTTCAAAGACACTCTCTGTAGATGTGCCTCAGGGGTCTGCATTGAGCCCCCGCTCATTAATGTCTATCTGTCGCCTTTGGCGAAATTGGTTGAGACCTTTGGAGCTAAGGTCATTTCAGATGTAGGTGACACACATCTTTTATTCTCCTTTCATAAGGGGGAAGATGTTGACTCTGGTCTCCTCAAGTCTTGCTGTATTTGAATAAATGCATCATAATCACCTGATGAGTAATATGGACAAGAGAGAAATATTTGTATTTGGGCAATTTTCTTCTGACAAGGGGGCTTCTTGCTGGCCCGACACAGCCCCTTTTCCGCTTCTTACGTTGGAAGTGATTGACAATTTGGAGTCAAATTTGACAACCAGCTTTCTTTTCAGCCACAAGTGAGTCAGCTGTGGTGGGGACTTGTTTTGGCACTCACTCAATCAATTCTTGCACTTCATTCCACTCTCTGCAAGGAAGACAGGTGCCCATGCCTTGATCACCTCCAGACTGGATTATTCTTAAGCTGCCTTTTAGAACTTCGGTCTCGCCCTATCTGAGGTCTCTCCATTGGCTTCCTGTCAAGAAACATATTCTTTTCACAGCTATGGTATTGACTCAGATTATTTTGGCGCTCTGGGCCACAGTTTCTGATTGCCAGAATACTTCCTTACACTCCTGGCAGGGAATTGCGCTTGTCTCATGAGGCTTTGGCCATGGCTCCAAGGGTAAGGATGGCCAGAAGGGTGGCCACTCAGTTTCTGTTTTGGCACCCTTAGCCTGGAACAAGTTCCGTTATGATTTCTCTCTGTAGCCCCAGAACCTTTGTTTAGGAAGAAGCTCAAGAATTGGCTTTTCGCTCAGCTTTAACTATTGTTTACTCCTCATTTGTCTCTAGCGCTGGGAACTCTTTGGAGCAGCCATTGCGCTTTACAAGAATTACTTCATTCATTCATCAGTGGTTGTGGTTCTCTGCCCCAAGACTACCCGTAGGAAACCTATTGAGCTTGCAGTTGGTATACCTTGAGTGCAATTATTCCTTGGTATCCCAGACATGGCATCCCAGTTTCAAAGGTGGTGGGAAGGCAGACCTCGAATTCAACTCCAAAGCTTGCTCAAATAAACCTTTACGTGAATAGGAGGTGTAGAAATGGAGAACAAAAGACAGACCGCTGTTTTTAGTATAATAAGAATAGTATTTTTTAATCTTGTCTAGCTATCAAATGAAGTATACATTAAACACTTTGCAATACAGTTTTTGTCAGAGATGTAGAGTACACCAAACATCGCAGTAGAGTCACTACAAAAATGTAATTCCACTCATGCTCCAATTTGCCTTTTCAGATCCTCCGCTTTCAGTTCCACCACCTCCTGTACCAAAGACAACTCCTGCTACTGAGGTAAATCAGCCAACAAAGCCAACACCACCCGCTCTTCCGCTGAACAAACCTGTTCCTCCCCCACTGCCACCACAACCGCCAAGTCGTATCTCACAAAGGAAGCCTATTCCAGGGTAATACTTGCATGTGTTTTGTTTTATACAGTAATTCATTTCTCAGTGTTTTTTAACTGTTTCGATCACTATGGTATATCCTATTTAAGTGCTGCTGTTTAATTACAGTGGTGGCCTTTTCATGTGGAAAATAACTGTAAAATCCTACTTGACTACAATTGGAAATATTACAGGGGAGATGTCATTCCTCTTATGTTAAGGCAGAAACCTCAGTTGGTTGGAAATCCCGTTTTTGCACTTTGTATTACTTTGCCCTCTTCACCCTCTTGACCAGTTTGCTCTAAACCTGGTGATAATGAAGTTCAATTTGGCATCTAAGAGTGTGCCAGATTTGGTACAGATTGGTCAAAAGATAAAATTGTCCTTAAAGTGGGGATGCTTCACAATCCAAGTGGTGCAAATAAACTGTGATTTCCCATGGATTTTTCAATGTGTCTAACTCACAAATTGCTGAATAAGTGCTCAGCAAATTTGGATCATATGGCAGCCTTTCCTTCATTAGGTACCTTTTTTGATTTAGTGAAAATCTGTTTAGCTGAGTGTCTGGTGCACATATCAGAAGCTCCCCTTATTTAAAATTGTTTGCAGTCTAGAAGATTGCGGACAATAGTACACAGTGCCCATGTGTACTATAGACTCGTGCTTATTTTTGAACTATTCACAGATACCAAGAGGAGAAAATAAAACGAATGCAGCATTGCTTGAGAATTTTTAATGCATTACTACTAATACTTAATTCATACTTAAGAATATATCTCCCTTTAGCAACCTGTCCAGCTGGCCTGGAAAATACTAGGGGAGGTAAACAAATATATAGCCACCACCCATCATGCCAAGGGTTGGAGAGCTAGTTAATTTGCTTCCCTGGTATTGCCTGGGAGGCTGGCAGGGGTAAACTATGCCAATAATGCCTTCCTTGCCTGGGGGTGAGGGGGCAGAGGGGTTGTGGGGTTCGGAGACAATTATAAGTGGTGTGGGCCCCCCCCCCCCTGCGTTGGTACAGTTCGGGGTGAGGGGCATTTTCTTATCATTTACCTCAGCCTTGTCTAAGAATGGGGTAAACATTGGCATACATGCCTTTAAACACATCCTCTAGCCTTGTCCCTGGCAGCTAGTAGCTTCTCTCTATTGTGACCTGCCTAGTACTTCAGGTCAAGAATGAGCTGTTCATCAGCTATCTGCGCCTATGCCAAGTTTGCAAAAAAGGTGTGGGGATGGGTGCCACATCACCTTCTCCTCCATGGCCCATAGCATTGTGCATGTGAATATTATGAGGAGCTGTGTGCTGCTTCTGTGTTTTTCATGCTCCCATGCAGTAGGGACAATCTGCATTGGTACACACCCTCCTGACACCTTTCGCATGAAAATTCTCTGTTGGCCCACTTACTTGATATATCTTTTTTTGCTAGCATTGAGCCCAGAAAGAAGCTCCCTAGTTTCTTCCTTGTCATATTCACATTTTCTGGATTCCTTTATCACTAATTGTGGCACCCCCCCCGCCAACTTCTCTGGCATTGTATCTTGCCTGTTTACCTAGGATTCTTGTCTGACTCTGCATTCCTACTCTGTGTGAAATAAAGTGCCTTCTCTTTCAGTACACCTCAAGCACATGTTACTGGACACATAAACATTTGCCTTCTTTTGTAGTACACTTGATGTAATATTTTCAAATGGGTGAGTTATAGGTCTGCTCAGACCGCCTTACTGTCGATCTCTTCCAGTATCCCTTGTTAGTGTTTCCAGGACTCATAAGATTAATGACCTGTATAAGCTGAAATGGCTCCTTTAGTCAACCCTCGTATCTGGATCCCTACTTTGCAGACTACTGTCCCCAGGCAAGTCTTTTCAGTCAGTAGAGCAGATCGCTACAGTATTACATAATTGCCTGTAGCATTATTTCTGTGATCGGAACAACTCGTATTCTTTGTACAATTGAGCATTTGTTTCTGATGGATACATCTACCTGTGGATTCCTCACCTTTTGAATATCCCCTGTGCCAGCATTCCGCGGAAACTTTTACCTAGCTCTCCACGCCGACGAGGTTGTCCCAATGCCACGGCTCCGCTCGCGACTCCGCATGACGTCACCGGAGCCATAAGAGAGCCTCGTTCCCTTTTTTCCGTGCTGTCGACACGTAACGGTTTTAAGTTACTTTGTTATCTCTCCAGGTTTTAACTGTACATTTACGATGGCGACTTCAAGAAAGTCAGCATTCAAGCCTTGTAGAGAGTGTGGGGGTCATATGTCCAGCGCTGGGATGCCTACGGGTAGCCATGCGCTATATAAGTGATTTTACAATTACAATTACAATTACAATCACTGACCCCCATGAGGACTGTTTGTGGTGTTTATCATCGGACCACGACATGGAGGGCTGTTCATGCTGTCGCAAGATGAACCCGAAGGACTTGAAAGAATTTGAGGCCAAGCTCTTCATGGCAAAAGTAAGAAAGGAGAAGAGGGGTCGGAAAAGAGACAAGTCGAAGTCGTCGACCTTGGAGGCTTCGAAGTCGAAGAAGCACATAAAGAAGAGGAGGCATGGCTCTCGGTGTCGTTCGTCGAAGGAAAAAGCTTCGAGATCACCTTCTCTGGTGCCTCGACGTCGACAAAAGGGCTTTGTGTCTCCATCGCCTTCGCCATCTCCTCAGGTGACTCCGGTACATTCTCCTTCACCCAAAGGTACCCCCGCGCGGTCGTCGACGCCAAGGGGCTCTCTGGATTCGGAGGGCTTATCAGTTCAGGGCGAACCCTCTCCTGTGCACAAGACTGTGCTTGTGGCTCCGCCTGTGGATCCGGCTGTTCCGACGTCAGAGGTTCCTCGTGTGGATACTTACTCTGTTCCGTATCCTCCATTTCCTGGACCGGGTTCAGATCCCACGCATTTTTTAAATGCTATGTGTGGTGTGTTTGCCAAGGCAGCCTTCCCCTCCGGAGCACCTTCGGGTCCCGTGGGTCCGCTGGCCTTCAATTTGGGCGTGCCTCAACAATATGCCCAGGCACCCTTCATGCCTTTTATGCCGTCATGGCAGTTTCCAGCACCCAGGTTTTCGACGCCGTATACACACTCCCCGGCACCATCTGGTGGCCCTTCCTCTCGACTTTGTACAACGCTGATTCCTGCATCGGACCCTTCATCGACGCCGGCTCCGGAGCTGTGGCGCCGCCAAAGCCGCAACCGAAGTTGCATTCGAGGAGAGAGGCACAGAGTCTGTTGGAAGAAGAACAGTTTCAAAGGGAAGAGGTTGAAGAAGGCAAAATTGAGGAGTCTGTTGACGTTTTCGAAGGGCTTCAGGAGGCTAGTGGCCTGGACACCTCTCCAGAGTGGGAGCTTTCTTCTTCAAGGGCCTCACCACCTCAACAGGTGGCTCCCTAGCATACGGTTATTAGAAAGGCTGCGGAGCTTTTGGACATGCAATTGCCTACAGCTGAGTACAAACCAAATTTGCTCACAGAGGTTTTGCATTCTCCATCTTCGATAATTGAGCCACTGTTGCCGTTTAATGAGGCTTTAACTGAACCTATCCTGGAAGTGTGGCGTAAACCTCTCTCTGCTCCTGCTGTTTCGAAATCTGTGGCAAGGAGATACAGGTCTGCTCCAGGAGACCCTGCCTTTCTCTCTTCTCATCCATCCCCTGAAAGTTTAGTGGTACAGGCGTCCTGTTCTAAACAGTCTACAGGCGCATTTACTCGAGCTCCTGCCGACAGGGACTTTAAAAAATTGGAGCAATCGGTCAAGAAAGTCTTTTCTTCTTCTAGCATGGCGTTAAAGTCAACCAATGCTACCTGTTTGCTGGGAAGATACATACACGCCGTGATAGATTCTGCTTAACAATTAGCAACCAAGCTGCCTGACGAGGAGCGTGGTAATTTTATGAAGGTTCTAACGGATGCACAGGCTGCAGCTTGTCAGGTTATACAGTCTGGTCTTGACACAGCTGATTTAGTGGCCAGGGTTATGAGATCCTCCATCGTTACCAGGAGACAGGCTTGGCTCAGATCCTCTGTTTTTTCTCCAGATGTGCAGGCTACCCTTCTCGATCTGCCGTTTGATAGATCAAAACTTTTCGCGAGAAAGCTGATTCTGCGCTTCAGAGATTCAAGGATAGCAAGGCCACGGCAAAGTCCTTACGGTTGCAAACTCAGTCAAGGGGGTTTGGATATAGGAATTATCGAGGATTTGGAAGGTCTTCCTTTCGTAGCCTACGGAAGCCTCAGCAGCAACAGCTGCAAAACCCTCTTTACAAATCCTACAGAGGGAGAAACAGAGGTCGTCAATGTGGATTGGCCCAAAAACTCTCCTCCTCTACCTCCCCTACTCCCCCTGGTAACGCAGGAAAGCAGCCCTAGATCCCTCATCCTGGAACATGTGGGTCCTGTCGGGGGTCGGCTGTCCCACTTTCTACAGGATTGGAAATCGGTCACTTCTGACTTTTGGGTTTTAAATCCTGTAGAGAATGGGTACGCCCTTACCTTTCCTTACCCTCCTTGCCAAGGTTTCTGTTCAGAAGATCATTTGCTTCTTCTCCAAAAGGAGGTTCTTGCCTTATTTCAAAAAGGTGCGATAGAGGTGGTCCCGGAGCAGGAAAAGGGTCAGGGATGCTACTCCCGGTATTTCCTGATTCCCAAAAAGGATGGCAGGTTACGTCCGATTCTGGACCTCAAGGTCTTGAATTTTTACCTCAAACAGGAGAAAGTCAAGATGCTGACCCTTGCTCAGGTTCTTCTGGTGCTGCAGCAAGAGGACTGGATGGTGTCGATCGATTTGCCGGATGCGTATTTTCACATCCCCATCCTGAAGTTGCACAGGAAGTATATCCGTTTCACGGTGGGATTGCAGCACTACCAGTTTGCAGTCCTCCCGTTTGGTCTTACTACTGCACCTCGAGACTTCTCAAATGTGATGGCAGTGGTGGCAGCTCATCTCAGGAGGTCGGGGATTCCAGTTTTCCCTTATCTGGACGACAGGCTGCTCAAAGCTGAGTAGCCGGAGATGGTGCTTCATCATCTGCGAGTAACAGCTCAGCTGTTGTTCAACTTGGGTTTTTCAATAAATGTGCCCAAATCTCACCTGACGCCCTCTCAGCGCAACCTGTTCATAGGGGCGGTACTGGATACTACTGTGTGTCAAGCTTTTCCACCTCCACAAAGAATTCTCGACATTCAGGAGATGATTCCTTTGTTTCACGATGGAGCTGTTGTTCCGGTCCTGAAGGCCCTACACCTGCTCGGTCTGTTCGCTTCCTGCATACTGTTGGTCAGTCATGCGCGCTGGCACATGAGGGCACTCCAGTGGTGCCTCAGCAGGCAGTGGTATCAACACAACGGAGATCTCAGGGAGTCAGTCAGAATCTTGGAGTGTGCAGGGCAACCTGTCTCAAGGAAAGCCCTTTCAGCCTCCTCCGCCGGTGGCCACAGTGATCACGGATGCTTCCACTCTAGGGTGGGGTGCTCATCTGGGGATCAGGAGGTCAAAGGTCTTTGCTCTCCAGAGGAAAGGTTGCTTAACATCAACCTTCTGGAATTGCTGGCGATACGTTTGGCACTAAAGGCTTTCCTATCTTCCCTTCGCGGTCAGTCGGTTCAGGTCCTGACAGACAACGCTACCGCGATGTGGTACATCAAAAACAGGGACGTGTAGGGTCGTATCGTCTCTTGTCAAGTGGCTCTGCGACTCTGGTCCTGGGCTCAGAACCATCAGATTTGTGTGTTTGCAAATCATCTAGCCGGTGTGCTGAATGTTCGTGCGGACAGTCTCAGTCGGCATTACTCGGCCGAACACGAGTGGCGGCTTCATCCGGAGGTGGTCAATCCCATCTTTGAGATGTCGGGATCCCCTCGGTTGGACCTGTTTGCCACTCACGAGAACGCACACTGCCCGTTGTTCTGCAGTCTCCAGTTTCCAATGCAGGGGGTCGCTGGGGAACTCGTTTCTGTTGGATTGGAGTTCACAGCTCCTTTACACGTTTCCCCCCATACCATTGATTCCCCAGGTTCTGAAGAAGATTCGCCAAGACCGGGCCCAAGTTATATTGATCGCTCCAGATTGGCCAAGAAGGGTGTGGTACACAGATCTACTTCACCTCTCATCGCACCCTCCGCTCTGTCTCCCCCTCAGGGCAGACCTCCTCTCGCAGCCGCAGGGGTAGGTTCTGCACCCCCACCTCCAGAGCCTGCACCTTCATGCCTGGAATTGAACGGGGCAACCTGAGTTCCTTCTCTCACCTGCCGGATGTGGTGGATGTTATTTTATCGTCCAGGCGACACTCCACTAAGTCTATTCACTCCTCCAGATGGTCTAGATTTGTTACATGGTGTGGAGAGAGGTCCATTGATCCTTTAAAGGCCCAGATGTTGTTCAGTTTTCACTTTTCTTGGCCCAGCAGGGTTGTGCTGTGGCCACTGTTAAGGGCTATTTGTCGGCTTTATCGGCGTTTTTGTTTGCCGGATCAGCCGTCTTTGTTTAAATCTCCCATTGTTTTGAGATTTATTAAGGGCCTTACCAATAGGTTTCCGCCTTCCCCCTTTGTTATGCCTCAAAGGGATTTAGATCTTGTTTTGACTTTCTTGATGAATTCCCCGTTTGAACCCTTACATAGTTGTCCTTTGAGACTTCTGTCTTTTAAAACGGTCTTTCTTGTGGCTATTACCTCAGCCAGGAGGGTAAGTGAGCGTCAGGCTCTCAGTTCAAAACCCCTGTTTTTGACCACATATGCTGAAAGGATGGTCCTCAGGACCAAGGCTGCTTTTCTGCCTAAGTTGGTTACTCCCTTCCATCTAGGGCAGTCCATTACTCTTCCTGTGTCCTATCCTCCCCCCCCCCCCACCCTTCCAAGGAGGAAGTGAGACTTCATCGTGTGGATCCTAAAAGAGCAGGTAGCTTTTATTTGATTAGGATTAAAGACTTGTGATTGGATGATCAGCTCTTTGTGGGCTACGTTGGACGCATGAGGGGCAAGGCTGTGCACAAGCGCACTTTTAATTTTACACTGTGTGTATTTGTATGAATATTGTGCACTGTGTATACTTTGAAAATGTTGTCAGTCCACCTGTTCGCCTCGGAGGCACAAAAAAATGGGTGGAACTGACGTCATCACGCCGACGAGGCTCTCTTATGGCTCCTGTGACATCATGCGGAGTCGCGAGCGGAGAGGTGGCATTGTGACGACCTCGTCAGCGTGGAGAGCTAGGAAAAAGATTCCATGGAATGCTGGCGCGGGGGATATTCAAAAGGTGAGGAATCCACAGGCAGATACTGTATCCACCAGAAAAAGCGTTACCGAAGGTAAGTAACTTGTTCATTTGTTCCCAACACCCCTTCACATATCCACACTGGCTATTCCAGTTTTTCCCCACTGACGGAATCCTTTCACTGTTGCTACTTCCCTGAGCAAGAACTGACTATAAAGAGGTTTCTATTTTTTACTTTACGCTTCCACTCCAGTGATGTGTTGGCAACTTCCCATGACCTGATCCATTCTAGATGTGATGGCCAGAAGTGTGGATTCTCTTGCTCTCACCACCTTCATAAATGTAATAAAGATAGGGCTTTATCTTATGGCCATTTTGCCTTGAGTAGTGAAGACATCATCAATCAGTGAATATATCCATTTGTTTTACATCAGGAGCTAGGTGGCACTGTGGTAGTATCTGATGTTCAGGAGTCTTATAGAAGGAGACAAGTGCAATCCCATCCCACAGCGGGCATCCTATTTCCCCCTCAAGTTGTTAAAAAAAAGGGCTCTGGAACCATATATGGAGTGTATTCCAGCATATATATGGCCCTTGACAAAGAAATAATTTAATTGATTGCTGCACTTCCCATCAACGAGAGTGACAGTTTCAGCTAACTTTGGACATCCTCTTCAAACTCACTGATTTCTCTCTGTAAGTTGCTTTAAAAAAGAGGTTTTGCTTATCTCTGATGCCGGATATCGGGTACTTGGTACGTAGCTTAAGGCAAGCATTAATGCCAACTATTTCCTGTATGTCTACTAGCCTGCACTCCGATCATGCTACAGCACAAAGACCGTTACCTTGCACATCATAGCTAAAGTCCTTCTAACCACGGATGAAGCTGACCCCTGCCTCCTGATATTGCTGGACCACTCTTCTGCCTTCAGGACATTCAACCATCCCACCGTTGTTCGCACCCTGGAGTCTCGAGTGGGATTCACCAGCGATGTCCTATCTTTCCACCAACACCAGTTTATCATATGTACTCTGGACCACGTCCAAAAAGATCCCCATCATCTTCTGGAGCTTCCCAAGGTTCCATACAATCCCCTCTCATCTTTAACTTACATGGAGCTGCTTGGTGCTCTTCTCACAGATAATTGCAAAAACAACAATTGATGGACAGAATGCAGAACAATGTCATACATTCTCCCCAGTACAGAGATCTGCGCCTAAATCCATAGTTTCTTTGCTCACCATGCCATTCCAGTTTGAACCCAGCCATATGCAAATCAGTCTTGACCCTGTGCCTTATGGGAACAGTCCAGCCCGAACTGCCAAGCCAGGTCCTCCCTGGACTGGAAACAAGCATCCTAGGACCGGTTTCGGGGTTTCACCCCTCTTCAGCCAGGATAGCTTGATTCCAGTGGCATGGAGAGCACGGGACTCACGTCTGAGCATACCCGTCCCACTCGGGGGGACAAATGCAAAAACAACAATTGATGGACAGAATGCAGAACAATGTCATACATTCACCCCAGTACAGAGATCTGGGCCTAAATCCATCGTTTTTTTGCTCACCATGCCATTCCAGTTGGAACCCAGCCATATGCAAATCAGTCTTGACCCTGTGCCTTATGGGAACAGTCCAGCCCGAATTGGCACTTCGAGCTGGACTGTTCCCATGAGGCACAGGGTCAGACTGATTTGCATATGGCCATGTCTGAACTGGGGTGTCAGAGTGGGCTAAAGAACGGTGATGGATCAAACCCAGATCTGTTGACTGGGTGTGAGTGTTTGATTGGTTCTGATGCTCTGTCCATCACCACCCCCTTTTGTACCGCTTTGTTCGCCATAAGTTGGCAGGGTATGCTCAGACGTGAGTCCCTTGCTCACTTTGCCACTGGATTCAAGCAAGCCTGGCTGAAGACGGCTGAAATGCCAGAAACCGGCCCTAGGAAGCTTGTTTCCGGTCCAGGGAGGGCATGGCTTGGCAGTTCGGGCTGGGCTGTTCCCATGAGGTACAGGGTCAGACTGATTTGCATATGGCCATGTCTGAACTGGGGTGGCAGAGTTGGCTAAAGAACGGTGATGGATCAAACCCAGATCTGTTGACTGGGTGTGAGTGTTTGATTGGTTCTGATGCTCCGTCCATCACCACCCCCTTTTGTACCGCTTTGTTCGCCATAAGTTGGCAGGGTATGCTCCGACGTGAGTCCCTTGCTCACTTTGCCACTGGATTCAAGCAAGCCTGGCTGAAGACGGCTGAAATGCCTGAAACCGGTCCTAGGAAGCTTGTTTCCGGTCCAGGGAAGGCATGGCTTGGCAGTTCGGGCTGGGCTGTTCCCATGAGGCACAGGGTCAGACTGATTTGCATATGGCCATGTCTGAACTGGGGTGGCAGAGTGGGCTAAAGAACGGTGATGGATCAAACCCAGATCTGTTGACTGGGTGCGAGTGTTTGATTGGTTCTGATGCTCCGTCCATCACCACCCCCTTTTGTACCCCTTCTCACAGATAATAGCATCAATATTTACCAGTATGCTGATAATGCATGTTAAAAATGGGATCTCTAGTTGGCAGTGGTTTGCACCCTGTCCAAGTAGGGATCCTCACTGTGGTCAGGGTAAGGTGATTACACACCTAAGATAACCCCTGCTCACCCCTCTTCGTAACTTGGTACGAGCAGTCAGGCTTATCTTGGAGGCAATGTGTAAAGTATTTGTACACACACGCACACGCACACACACACACACACACACACACAGAGAGTAATACAATGAAAACACTACAAAAGAAGTCCCCACCAGTTCAGTAAATTATCCAATATTTATCTGAATGAAACCAGAGAAAAATACAACATTCATAAGTAAAAATATCACTTTTTAAAGGTTTAAGCAAGTTTAGTCCATAGAAATCAATGGTTGCATTAATCTGAAAGAGACACGTTAGTGATAGATTCCTTACCTTAGAATATCCCCAGGCGTCAGACTGGACCCGGAAAGTTTTCGTCAGCAGTATCCCTGCGCGACGGTAGGCGTCGTCGTACGCCTCCGCATAAGTCGCTGGCATCGTAGCCGCCGAGATGACGTCGTCGGAGCTACTTAGACGCGGCGACCATGCACGCTAACGTCAGTTCTTTCTTTTTCCGCACCAGCAGCGCAGATCCGAGAGAGAGCGGTACCCCTAATTAAAAGTTTTAACTTTGTTTCTGAGAACTTGTTTCTCTTGTTTTGTCGAGTACCCGACTCCTGGTGCAGTAGGGATGCCCGGGTTTAAGTCCTTTAGGGCCTGCCGTCCCAGTAGCGGACCCGCACGGCGTGTCTCTTCTGCTTGGGGCACGCCGATGACCCCGAGGCGTGCCCCGATTGTCGGGCCATGGTGCCGAAAGCTTTGTGGGAGCGTTCTCGAAAGTCGTTGGAGGTCCGGCAATCGGTTCCGCGCCGATCGAGGTCCCGCTCCTGTGGGAGGTCGACGGACCGGTCGCGGAGCTGTCACCATCGCTCGTCGGAATAGGGGACAGGTAAGTCACGGCGCCATAAAAAGTCAAAGAAGCGACGTCGCTCTTCCTCTACTCCTGACCAGTCGCGGGACGCGGTGGAAGGGGCGGGCAGCCACTCCCCACAGCTCCGATGGAGCCTCCGTTGTTGCCTGTGGCCTACCCGCCCTTTCCAGGCCAGCACGTGACTCCGGACGAGGTACAGACCTTTGTGTTGGCCATGAGCCTGTTTTTTTAGCCCATCGGGTCCCTCCGGAGCACCTTCGGGCCCCGTGGACCCGTTGGGTGGGTCTGCCCCCGTGCCGCCACATTTGGCCTCGGCTACGCCGGTACCATACCCTGCGGCGCCTCGGCGCCGGATCTGGACGGCGCTGCCACTGACGCCGGATGGCGCCGAACCAGAATTGGTCTCTTACCCCCCGATTCCATTTCTTGGTGGGGAGTTTGTCCCATTTCCCTGGGCACCTCGTCCTTACCGGCCTCTTCAACAACTAGTTAATTGAAGGGGAGTTCTGGGAGGGGTCTGAAGACCCTCTTGCAGCTCAATGCGAGGATGAGCCTGAATGGGAAGGCGACATGGGGGGTCCAGTGGATCTGGATTTCTCTCCACACCCTGGTACGCTGTCCCCCTCGTCCGTGGCTACAGAGGAGGTTGGGACTTTTCTGTGGTGTTGCGTAGGGCGGCTGAGGTTCTTAACCTCGAGCTCCCTTCTGTGTCTATCAAGACCAATCTCCTGACTGAGGTACTGCAACCAGTGTCCTCCTCCGCGGAGCCGCTACTGCTCTTCAATGACGCACTTACTGACGTCCTGTTCAGCACCTGGAACAAACCCAACACAGGGGCGCCTCTGGCTAAGGGTGTGGCACACAGCCATCAGCCGGCGCCAGGTGACCCCAGCTTCCTCACGCAACACCGGACGCCTCATAGTCTGGTTGTCCAGGCCTCTGCCTCGCCGAGCGCATTCCCTTCTGCCCCTCCGGACAAGGAATCTTAGAAACTAGAGCAGTTTGGAAAAACGATTTTTACTTCTGCCAGTTCTGGGTTGCGGGCGGTGAACACTGCGTGCCTGTTGTGCTGCTATTCACATTCTGTTTGGGACAGGGTGGCACAGGTTTTGCCAAAGTGCCCTGTGGAAGCTCGGGCGGTGCTCTCCCAGGCCATTACTGAGGGGAGAGATGCCGCTAAATTCACTATCCGTTGTGGACTTGACACGGCCGATCCACTCGGCAGGGCTTTTTCCACAACAGTGGCGCTCCGCCGTTACGCTTGGCTCAGACAACTGGCTTCTCTGGGGATGTCCAGAACACTTTGTTGGACGTGCCCTTTGATGGCACACGCCTTTTTGGTGACCAGGCGGATAGCACCCAGGACTCTCGGGCTACGGCCCAGTCCTTGGGTCTCACCACCAGGCGTACTCCCTCGTGGTCCGCTTTTCGCTCCTTTCGAGGTCAGGGTTGAGGCGCCCAAGCGCGTTGCTTTCAGACCCGCAGGCCTGCGCAGTATCAGTGCGACGTGGGACCCGCCGTGGTGTGTCCCGAGGACAGCGAGCAGGTCAATCCACCACCGCCCCTGCCGCCACTACCTCAAAACCTTCCTAGTCCGGTGTTTCAGGCCCACCAGACGCCAGTGGGTGGCAGGATTCGCCATCACCTTTCCCACTGGCGCACCATCACCTCAGACAGGTGGGTTCTACAAATAGTCCGAAGCGGCTACTCCCTCCCCTCGAGTCTACCCCTCCAGCCATGCCAGCTCAGTACCACCCCTTGGCGGGGGATCATTTGGCACTTCTCCAGCAGGAAGTTGCAGCCCTCTTGGCCCCAGGGGCTATCGAGCGCGTTACGACGCCAGAAGTAGGTCGTGGTTGTTATTCCCACTACTTCTTGTTTGCGAAGAAGGACAAAGGTCTGCGTCCTATCTTAGACCTCCGGAACGTCAATCTCTTCCTCCGGAAGGAGAAGTTCAAGATGCTCACGCTTGCTCAGGTCTTGTCTGCCCTAGACTCGCAAGGCTGTCTGGTAGCGTTGGACTTGCAGGATGCTAACTTTCATATCCCCATCCTGCCAGCCCACCGACGCTACCTACGGTTCACGGTGGGCCACGAACACTTTCAGTTCACCGTGCTCCCTTTCGGCCTTACCAGCGCTCGTCGGGTGTTCACAAAAGTGATGGCGGTGGTCGCAGCTCATCTGCGCAGATCAGGGGTCTCAGTCTTCCCCCATCTCGACAACTGGCTGTTGAAGGCGGGCTCGCTCCAGGCAGACATCTCCCACCTCCAGACTATGGCCAACCTGCATTTGATGGGGTTTTCCATCAACGTGCCGAAGTCGCACCTGATTCCCTCTCAGAAGCTCCTCTTCATCGGAGCAGTTCTGGATACGGCGCAGTTTCGGGTTTATCCTCCCGAACAGCGAGTCCGGGACATTCGGGCTATGATTCCGATCTTTCGGCCCTGGTCCTGGGTTTCGGTCAGAACCCATGTTTCTGAGCTAATGGTACCGTGACGATCCTGATATTAGCGAATTGCAAATAATGAGTCTAATATAACGCGAGCGTTTTCGCCACGCTGCACTGAAGGATTCGTCATGTATTGCTGAATCTGAAAGAAACACGCTAGTTACATTCCTCACCTTAGAATATCCCCAGGCGTCAGACTGGATCCGGAAGATTTTTCGTCAGCAATACCCCTTGCGCGTCGCTAGGCGTCGTCTGCGGCTCCGCGTCCGTCGTCGGCGTCGTGCGCCGGAATGACGTCGTCGGAGTACTTAGACGCCGCCCTCGCGCGCTGACGTCAGTTCTTCTTTTTTCCGCGCCAGTAAGCGCAGATCCGGGAGAGCTACCCCTTTAGTCAATTTTTGACTAACTTTTTTGATCCTTTTTGATCTTGTCTCGACTCCGGTGCCGGTAGGATGCCTGGTTTTAAAGCCTATGCTGACTGTAGCCGCTTGATGTCGGTTACGGACCATCACCGCCGGTGCCTTTACTGCTTGGGCCTCGACCACGACGCGGAGTCGTGCTCGGACTGCAAGGCCCTGACCTCGAAGGCTAGACGGGAGCGGTCCCGTAAGCTTCTCGAGATTCGCCACTCGGCTCCGCGCGCCTCTCGATCCCGGTCCAGGAGGAGGTCCAAGGATCGGTCGCGGAGCCGCAGCCGACGTCACCATCGGTCGTCGGGATCCAAGTCTTCGGGTAAGTCGAAGCATTCCAAGAAGTCCAAGAGGCGACACCGCTCTTCGGACTCCCCTCGCCGGTCGCGCGACTCGGCCGAGGGTCAGGGTGGTTCCACCCCCGCGGCTCCGGCGGAACCGCAGGCGCCGCGCACGTCCCCATACCCTCCGGTCCCTGGGACTGACGCGACGCCGGCGGAAGTCAGTGCCTTCCTCTCGGCCATGAGGAACCTGGCTCCGCCGTCGACGCCCGCTGGCGCGCCTTCGGGCCCCGCGGACCCGACTGGGCTACCTTGCCTGCCGGTGGCTCCGGCCCCGGCGCCGTTGACGGCTCCGGCCTCGACGCCGCAAGCGCCCGAGGGACCCGTTCCCGAGTCCCCGCCGACGCCTGTCGACCTCGTCACGCCTCCTCCGCCGGCGTCGACACCGGTACCACCCCCGACGCCGACTCCGCTCGACGTCGAGCCCCAGTTCAGCCCCACTCCGGGCCCGGCGCCGGTACGGCGTCGATGGACGCCGCGTTCGGCGCCGCTAGAGACACATTATGTCTATCGCCCGGCTCCGTTCCTTCCTCCTGTATACCAGGAATCGGATGATGGGGACAACTGGGAGGGATCCGAGGATCCTATGGCCGTTCAGGCTCGAATGTCACAGGACTGGGCAGATGAACTGGGGGAGGCCAGTGGCCTGGATACCTCTCCAGACACTGGATTTGTCTCTCCTCCGACTGTGGCTTCGGAGGAGGGCGCTGCTTTCTCTGTGGTGCTGCGCAAGGCGGCCGCAGCCCTTGGGCTCGAGCTGCCTGCCGTGGCTGTGAGGACTAACGTCCTTCCTGAGGTGCTTCAGTCTGCGGCAAGCTCCACTGAGCCTCTGCTGCAATTCAATGAGGCCCTCATTGACGTTCTGCAGGGCACCTGGTCCAAGCCCTCCACGGTTCCTTCTGTGGACAGGAACGTCGCCAGGCGCCACCGCCCTGCTCCGGGCGACCCCAGTTTTCTGTCCCAACACCCTACCCCTGAGAGCCTGGTTATCCAGGCCTCTACCTCCCAATCCTCCTTCCCGACCGCCCCGCCGGACCGGGATTCCAAGAGACTAGAACAGTGTGGCAAGAAGCTGTTCTCCTCCCTTAGTTTGGGCCTGTGGTCTTTGAACACCGCCTGTCTCTTGGACCGTTATTCCCACTCTCTGTGGGATGCGGTGGAGGACGTGCTGCCCCTGTGTCCGGAGGAGGTCCGGACACGACTTACCCAGGCTCTGGCCGATGGGAGGGATGCAGCACGACATGCTATCCGATGTGGGCTTGACACTACGGACTCGCTGGGTAGGGCCATTTCTACCACAGTGGCGCTTCGACGTCACGCCTGGCTGCGGTCCACGTCATTTTCGGGCGATGTCCAGAGCACTCTCATGGACATGCCCTTTGATGGCACTCGCCTCTTTGGCGAGAAAGCGGACAGTGCGCTGAATCCCTTTAAGGACTCCTGGGCTACGGCCAAGTCCTTGGGCCTCTCGGCCCCGCGGTCGCAAACTTCCGCCTTTCGCCCCTTTCGTGGCCAAGGAAGGGGTGCCTCCTCACGTGCGCCTAGCCACCAGCCGCAGAACCAACCTGCGCGCGGTCGCGGACGTGGTTTCCGCCGAGGCGGTTCTGGAGGACGACGAGGTCAGCCCACGTCCACCCCGGCAGCATCCGCCTCAAAGCCTTCCTAGTCCGAGCTTTCAGGCCCATTCCACGCCAGTGGGCGGCAGAGTTCGCCATCACCTGCTCCACTGGCGGTCCATCACATCGGACAGGTGGGTGCTGCAAATCGTCCGAAGGGGCTACTCCCTCCCCTTCGAGACGACCCCTCCAGCCATGCCACCGCAGCACCACCGTATCTCGGGGGATCATTTGAATCTTCTCCACGAGGAAGTTTCGGCCCTCTTGGCCAAGGGGGCCGTCGAGCGCGTTCCGAGCCCAGACGTTGGTCGTGGTTGTTATTCCCACTACTTTCTGGTTCCCAAGAAGGGCAAAGGGGGCCTACGCCCTATCTTGGACCTCCGGAACGTCAATGCCTTCCTCCGGAAGGAAAGGTTCAAGATGTTAACTTTGGCTCAGGTTCTAGCTGCCCTAGACCCCGGAGACTGGATGGTAGCGTTGGACTTGCAGGACGCATATTTCCACATCCCCGTCCTGCCGGCCCACCGGCGTTACCTGCGGTTCACGGTGGGCCAAGAGCACTTTCAGTTTACCGTGCTCCCCTTCGGCCTCACCAGTGCCCCTCAGGTGTTCACGAAAGTGATGGCGGTGGTCGCAGCTCATCTGCGCAGATCAGGGGTTCCAGTCTTCCCCTATCTCGACGACTGGTTGTTGAAGGCGGGCTCGCCCCAGACAGTCGTCTCCCACCTCCAGACTACGGCGGATCTCCTGCATTTGCTGGGATTTTCCATCAACGTGCCGAAGTCACACTTGAGTCCCTCTCAGAAGCTCCTCTTCATCGGAGCGGTTCTCGATTCGGCGCAGTTCCGGGTCTATCCGCCGGAACAGCGGGTCCGGGATATACAGGCCCTGATTCCCATCTTTCGGCCTCTATCCTGGGTTTCGGTCAGGCTAGTGTTGCGGCTTCTGGGGCTGATGGCCTCCTGCATCCTACTAGTGCATCACGCCAGGCGGCGCATGCGGGCTCTGCAGTGGGACCTGAAGTTTCAGTGGGCCCAGCATCACGGCAACCTGTCCGACCATGTCTTGATCTCGGAGGGCACTGCACAGCAGTTGCAGTGGTGGCTCACGGACCACGATTGGGTCAAGGGCAAGAGCCTCTCCCTTCCCCAACCGGAGCATGTCGTAGTGACGGATGCGTCCCTCCTGGGATGGGGTGGCCATATGGGAGAGGCGGAGATCAGAGGCCTCTGGTCTCCGGCGGAGTCTCGTCTCCACATCAACCTGTTGGAGTTGAGAGCGATCCGACTTGCACTGAAAGCCTTCCTTCCCTCTGTCAGGGGAAGTGTCGTGCAGGTGTTCACGGACAACACCACCGCCATGTGGTATTGCAACAAACAAGGCGGGGTGGGGTCGTGGACCCTTTGTCAGGAGGCTCTGCGCCTCTGGACGTGGCTGGAACACCAGGGCGTCACCCTAGTGGTTCAACATCTGGCGGGCTCTCTGAACGCCAGAGCAGACGAACTCAGCCGCCGGTGCATGATGGATCACGAATGGCGTCTGAACTCCGAAGTGGCGCAAGGTCTCTTTCAGCAGTGGGGAGAGCCTTGGTTAGATCTATTCGCCACCGAAGAGAACGCGCAATGTCAGCAGTTCTGCACGTTGGAATTTCCAAGGCGGCACTCGCTCGGCGACGCTTTTCGTCACGAGTGGAGTTGCGGTCTGTTGTACGCCTTTCCGCCTATACCACTTCTGCCCAGAGTGCTGAAGAAGATCAGGCACGACCGGGCCCAAGTTATCTTGGTGGCTCCGGATTGGGCACGAAGGTACTGGTATCCCGAGCTACTCAGTATGTTGACCGATCCTCCGATACGTCTGCCCCTTCGGGAGGATCTTCTGTCGCAGCAGCAGGGGACGGTCCTCCACCCGAACCTGTCCAGCCTCCACCTCCATGCGTGGAGATTGAGCGGCGGCAGTTGATGCCATTTGACTTGCCTCCTGAAGTCTGTGATATCATTCTGGCAGCCAGGCGTCCCTCCACAAAGACGGTATACGCCTGCCGGTGGAACAAATTTGTGGCATGGTGCACAGCAAAGGCTGTGGATCCCCTTTCCGCCCCTCTTTCTGAGGTTCTTTTGTTTCTTCTTTCTTTGGCCCGGCAGGGCTCTGCCCTGGGTACCCTGAAAGGTTATCTTGCTGCCATCTCTGCCTTCTTGCGGCTTCCTGATCAGCCTTCTCTTTTCAAGTCCCCTGTAGTTACACGCTTTCTGAAAGGCATCACTCACACGTTCCCTCCTGTCCCTTTTGTAATGCCTCAGTGGGACTTGAATCTTGTTCTCACATTTCTAATGTGCGCTCCCTTTGAGCCTCTTCATAATTGTCCTCTTCGTCTGCTGACGCTTAAGACTGCTTTTCTGGTAGCCATCACCTCGGCTAGACGGGTGAGTGAGCTCCAGGCTTTATCTTCAAAGCCTCCTTTTCTCTCTGTTCATCCGGACAAGGTTGTCCTTCGGCCTCGTCCCTCCTTTCTTCCGAAAGTGGTGACCCCCTTTCATCTTGGGCAATCTGTCACCTTGCCCACCTTCTTTCCGCCTCCGCATCCTTCCAAAGAGGAAGAGAGGCTCCACCGTCTGGACCCAAAACGTGCGCTCTCCTTTTATTTGGACCGCACAAAGCAGTTCCGGGTGGACGACCAACTTTTCGTTGGATACGTGGGTGCTAAGAAGGGGAAAGCTGTGCAGGGGAAAGCTGTGCACAAACGGACCATCTCTCGGTGGGTCGTTTTGTGCATCAAAATTTGTTACTCCTTGGCAAAAAAGGACCCTCCTGTTGGGCTGCGCGCCCATTCTACTCGGGCCACAGCGGCTACTACTGCTTTGGGACGGGGTGTCCCTTTGCAGGACATCTGTCAGGCGGCGACGTGGGCTTCGCTACACACGTTTGCCAGACATTATTGCCTTGACAGCCAAGTCCGGAGGGATGGCTTCTTTGGCCGTTCTGTCCTCCAGGACTTTCTGGTGTGATCTTGGTTCGCAGACCCACCACCGGGGATGGTATTGCTTGGGTATCTATTCTAAGGTGGGGAATCTAACTAACGTGTTTCTTTCAGATGAACAAGTTACTTACCTTCGGTAACGATGTATCTGTAAGAAACATTAGTTAGTTAGATTCCTCACCGACCCACCCATCCTCCCCGTTCTGCGAACTGACATCTAGGGTTAAGGTTATCCTTTTCAGGCCCCTAGATTTTCTTTTTGGCACCAGTGTCGGTCTTTGCATGGCTCTGCGTTCCTGACGCGGAAAGCTATGTACAAGAACTGACGTCCGCGCGCGAGGGCGGCGTCTAAGTACTCCGACGACGTCATTCCGGCGCACGACGCCGACGACGGACGCGGAGCCGCAGACGGCGCCTAGCGACGCGCAAGGGGTATTGCTGACGAAAAATCTTCCGGATCCAGTCTGACGCCTGGGGATATTCTAAGGTGAGGAATCTAACTAACTAATGTTTCTTACAGATACATCGTTACCGAAGGTAAGTAACTTGTTCTTCTTGAGCTCGAACCTACGGGTTCCATTTTGTGCACGACGTCCATTTTGTATCATTGCCCTCACATAGTCAGTGAATGGGCGATGTCCGAACAATGACCCTGATTAGGTAACCTCGAGGGCACGTAGTCCCTAGTGCGCGTTCTGCCAAATTCTGCATGACTTGGCGAAAGCTGACCCTGCCGCCTGAGGCGGACCCTGCCGTACTGGTTTTCTGTCCTATCCTGCCTGAGCAAGACTACTGACCCTGACACAATAGACCACGCTTCTTTTATTAGCCTACGAATATGTCTTATCTGACTCTTCTATTTTCTGCATCTGTTCCTGCATTTCCCTTTAGCCTTTTATGATGAGGAGGTGACCAATTTTATTATGGGGCGGTCCGGCCTTTCAATAGAGGGATGTCAGAAACATGTGATTGAAGGCCGGACACCTGGAGATGGGAATGTGATATTGTGAGATCTTATTGTCTGGAATACAGAAACGGGAATTATTGTAAGTCTGCAAGAATGTTTGCCCGAAGCAGAATATTCAGTATTTAAGGAGCGACCTGCTTTGTACAAATCGAGCAGTCTCCTTAGAATCTATCTCATATGATAATTCTTGGACTTCTGTTCCTGACTGCAGTCATTAAAGACGATCTTTTGACGCCAGAGGAAGAGTCCCGTGTCTCTGTTTGTTAAGTACGCCAAAACAGGTGAACTCCGAAGGTTTCGGGTGTTGTCCCCTGGCACCGCTGGGTCTTAGAAATTCTGTCCTTCAGTTGGCGCCCTAACGCGGGGAGACATCGAGCGGTTCCGGTCCTAGCCTGAAGATTGTGAGGAGCTTCGTGTGAAATTTCCGAGGGAGGTGCACCCCACTTCATCGATCCATGTATGTCGCATAAGTGGTCCGAAGGTCTTTCCCCGCGAAGGTTCCCGCTTCCAGACGGCTACAAAGGACTGGCGCCCTGACTGTCGACCTGTTTTGGAGCCTGGCGTAGTCCTTAGTACGGCGAGACGATAGACGGGTCTTCCTGGTGACGTCATTGATCTTTCAGTTAAGTATAAGTGGGTCGCTCCCAGTCCTTAGGTTTAACTCAAGTTCTTTGGTCCTTAGTTTTGGTTTGCATGGTTCCATTGCATTTGGTTTAGTTTGGTCCTTAGGATTATTTGGTAGCTGCAGTTCCCAAAAACCGAGGGTCTCGTACATTTACGAGTGTATCGGTAGAGATAGCCCCTTGAAGTTTGAAACTCTGTTAGTGAGCGAAAAATGCCTAACCGTAGTCTTGGTTTCTTGTCTTGTCTTGGATGTTGCAACAAGGATTCCCGATTGGAGGACTCTTGTCCGATACCTCCGGTTGGAACTCCGACTTATGAGCTCTATTCGAAGCATGGTGTTTGCCCTATCACGTATAACGAGGTATGGGTCCGCTATACGAGGAAAGATGGTGTTCTCAGATGGCCACTACATGGTAGTTTTGAAACTGCAATTTTGGATAATTTGGAGGCGAAGTTATTTAAGAATAAAGCCCGGACGGCGATGTTTGACTCCTTTCGTCTATGGCGCAAAGAAGCCAAGCAGAAAGAAATCAAACAGGCTAAAAAGGATAAACGAGACAAAGGTGTCTCGATTATGCAAGCTGCTAGGCAGTTTAAGGAAGATGAAGAAGAGAAAGCGACCGAGATTTTCACTAGACAACATAGCATGGCAATTGATAAGTGCTACCCTGTTTTGCCATCATGTCCCGATAAGCCGAAAGAGGACCCCGAAAAGTATCCTCTGATGTCTTATTTATTGAAGTCGCCACCTCCTTATGTACAAAGCGCTACAACCCTTTTGGTTCCCCCTGCTGTACAACCGGCTGCTTGTCAGCCCGTGGTAGTTCCTCCCCCACCACCTGTTCCTCAGCAGGGTTATGTTCCTCCGGCACCCCCTCTTCCTGGGTTGCCTTTTTCGTCTTTAACTGCTACACCTCACCTTACTACGTCTGTCACTCCTGTTTCTGTTACCCCTTTTGCTCCTTTTCTTTCACTAAATGCTGTCTCTCCTGCTCTTATGTCTACTTCACCTTCCGCTCGTCGGCGAGTAACCGACACCGTCCCTAGTTTTCTGACTCCTCTTTTTGGGTCGCTAATTGCGCCCGTCGTTTCTGATTCTATGCAGAGACGTAGCCAGCTCCCCGAGTCTGGGGAAGGAGCATTATTAGATTCGATGGCTCATAGGTGGATTTTGAAACCCGATAGGTATAGTTGTCGTATAGTTTACAATACATTTTCTCAGTGGAATGAACCAACTCAGAGATATGTGTTTGAGGAGATGTGTAAGTTGTTGCGAGACGAATGGGACAACGACGAATTAGACTCAGCCCCTGCTGAAATGCTTGAACTCCAGAGTCAATTTGCGAAAGGTATGATTGTGGGCTCCGATGCTAGACATGCGTTAGAACGGCTTCTTGCCTGTAGGTCTGTATTACCGTCTAGAGTTTTGCTTGCAAATGATTCCTCGGCAACGAAGACGTTAGGACAGTATCCTATGAGAGAGGTTCCGCCAGTATGGCGTGATGCAGTACAGGCTGATGCAGGGAGAGGGATTGTGGCCGCTCCGGCACATTTTCAGAGAGTTTGGATACATGTCCCATGGAAAAGGTCTGAAGTATTAGCATTAAAACAGACTTTGCCAGACCCACGTAAGAATCCCGCTGGTTACTATAAGGAATTGTCCCAGACAGTGGACGCCTGTATTATGAACATTGCAGATATTGAGATGTTGTTTGGCAATGTAGTGCCACAACCGATATGGGCAAAAATCCGCCATGAGGATCATCCGAACGAGTTAGGTGGTACCTGGACTGCTATTTTAGCTGCGGATGCTCTCCAAGTAGGAGGTGCAAAGCCTGAACCCCTAGTAGCCGAGTTACCAAATAGGATAGTCAATCTAATGAAGACGCTGATGCCAGCGTTGAGAGTAAACTGGGATAAATTGTCGGCTTGTAAGCAGAAGAAGGATGAAAGTGTGTCCGACTTTTCCACGCGATTTGAGGAGACTTTTGTGGACCACAGCGGTCAAGATATAAGTTCAGAGGGAGGCCAGAGACTATTTGTTGATAAGTTTGTGTCTAATTTGCTGCCTGACTTGTGCAACAAATTGAAAGACTCAAAAAGTGCTTGGGCTGTCTCTTCGACGGCTCAGATTCTAGCCACAGCCCAATATTACAAGAACAGAGATAAGGAAGAAAAAGAACGTGTAGAGAGGAAAACAAAGGACCTGAAGACTAAGGTGTTGTTGCAGCAGGCGTATCCTCCTCGCTCGAATCAGAACGATTCGCAGCAACGTACGCAATTTCAGCAACAGACACCGTTTCCGAGAGTACAACTGAGACCGGAGTATCTCGCTTCCAGGACCTTGTTAGGATTGAATCAATGTGCATACTGCAAGGAAGAGGGTCATTATAAGAACGAGTGCCCTGCTTTGCGACAGCGTATGACTGGTGTGCCAGTTCAGAGAGGTCGTGGTTTTCAACAAATCTCTAGAGGTAGAGGACGTGGTGTCGCGTCTTCTCAGAATGAGCGCTCTCTTCCGTCACAAAGTTCTCTTAATTGTTTTGACCAATCGAAGGTGCAATCTGATAGATCTCCGCAGTACCATGTAGATGATTACTATGTCGAGGGCGAGAGTACTGCGTATAATGATTGCTAGGATAGCCATGGACAAAGAGAGGGAGTAGTGTCAGTTCCAGTTGATCAGAGTGGGCCTTACGTTTCAGTAGCTTTATCAAGTGTGGTTGAGCCTTTTCTGTTGGATACTGGTGCGGCAAAAAGTTCAATCATACATTCTAAACTCCCTGGCGCACCCTTGTCTGGCTTAACTAATGTCTCAGTAGGATTCTCTGGCGCCCCTGTTCGTAATCCAGTCTCTAGTCCTTTGTCCCTTTCAATTGGACCATGTAAGTTAGAAGCACCGTTGATTTTGACTACTGGTTGTGGTGAGAACTTTCTGGGTTTGGACCTGTTGAAACGATTGTATGCGACATTGCATTGTTCCCCATCGGGAGTACAACTTACATTGGGCAGGAAAGTGATCTCTCCTATGTATGTGGTGACAGATAGGCTTCCACAAGAATTGCGTTCGCTCCCCGAATCTCTTTGGGCTACGGGTCCTAATGATGTGGGTCTTCTGGAAATTCCCCCATATGTTGTTCAGCTCAGACCGAATGTTAGGTTACCGCGAATTCCGCAGTATCGAATTTCGAGCGATGGTGAACGAGCACTCTTAGCGATCATCCATGATTTGATCCAGAAGGGTGTGATCAAAGAAACACGAGGTAACGTGTGTAATAGTCCTGTTTTGCCGATTTTGAAACGTACCGATCCTTCCCAAACCTCCTGTGTATCGTTTCGTAATTGATCTTAGAGAAGTGAACAAGATTGTGGTTCCGCAGATTCCTGTGGTTCCCAATATCACAGCTTTATTGACATTGATTCCTGCTTCAGCTACCTGGTTTTCGGTGATTGACTTGAAGAATGCCTTCTTTAGCATCCCGATAGCAGAAGAGAGTAGGGACATTTTTGGTTTCTCCTTGGGTGGTCGTAGCTTCAGATTCAAGCGCGCATCTCAAGGTTATTGTGAAAGTCCTTCGATATATAGTCAGGCTCTGAAAAGCCAGCTTGATACCTTTGTATTGCCTGTCGGGGCTGCTTTGATCCAGTACGTAGATGATCTTTTAGTGGCTGCTGATGACAAAACAACTTGCAAAGCAGCTACGATTTCTTTGCTACAGTATTTGTCTGATTTACATCACAAGGTGTCACCTTCTAAGCTGCAATATTGTTGCCAAGAGGTAACCTACTTAGGTCATCTCTTGTCAAAGGAGGGAAGAAGGTTGACCCCAGAACGAATTAGAGCAATTGCTCAAATGACTGTGCCAAACACTCAAAGAGAAGTACGTGCCTTTTTGGGTATCACATCATACTGCAGACAATGGATCCCAAATTTTTCATTGTTAGCAAAGCCTTTGTTAGCTCTCGCGTGCAAAGATGTTTCGAATCCTCTGCCATGGTCTGATGACTGCCAGAAGAGTTTTTCTGAGCTACGCGATGCGTTGTGTTCAGCTCCTGTGTTGGGTACCCCCGACTACAATAAACCATTTACACTATACGTTCATGAACGAGAGGGTTGCGCGTTGAGCAACAATTTGGTGATAAACAGCGTCCGTGTGCGTATTTTTCTTCAACCTTAGATCCAGTAGCAAGAGCATTGCCGAGTTGTCTTAGAGCGACAGCGGCAGCTGCTGTGTCTATTCGACAGTCTGCTGGTCTGGTCATGAATAATATGTTAGTGGTAATGGTTCCACATGCAGTAGATACTTTATTGAACAGAACGAAAACTCAACATCTCACGAGTGCTAGGTTGTCAGGCTATGAGCTGACACTCTTGGCAAGTCATATTCAGATTAAGAGATGTAGTGTGTTGAATCCAGCCACATTGTTGCCGACTACTGTAGAGTCGAGTGATTCAGAACCACATGATTGTTGTTTGCGAACTGAAGAAGAAACGAAGGGTCGGATCGATTTGAAAGATACCCCGTTGTTAGATCCGGATGGTACTTTATATGTGGATGGTTCGTGCTTTAAGTTGTCGAATGGTGATGTGACTGCCGCGTATGCTGTGACGACATTGAGTACGATTGTTGAGACTGCGAGAGTAAGTCAGAATTCTGCACAATCTGCAGAGTTAATTGCGCTGACGAGAGTGTGCGTTTTGGCCGAGGGAAAGAGAGTGAACGTGTTTACCGATGGTCAGTATGCGTTTGGTGTTGCACATAGTTTTGGACGATTATGGAGAGAGAGAGGATTTTTGACGTCCCACGGGACAAAAATACAGCATGGACAATTGGTGAATGAGCTTCTGGAATCACTTACTTTGCCAAAGCAAGTTGCGATTGTGAAGTGTAGTGCTCATCGGAAGGTCACGGATGATGTTGGTCGTGGTAACGCATTTGCAGATGAGATTGCGAAAAAGACGGCAAAGAACATGACGAGTCGAATGTATGTTGCAAGTTCTGCAAGATGGGATACGGATGCTGGAATGTGTGAAGACACGATTTAGAGTGTGAAGTCAATTCAGAATGAGGCTACTGAGAGTGAGAAGAATGTGTGGAAAGACAGTACGGGTAAATTGGATTCGACTGGTTGTTGGATCGATCTGTCTGAACATCAAAGATGGATGTTACCTGATGCGTATGTGCTTGCAGTAGTTACAATGGCACATGGAATGGCACACATTAGTGCGAAAAGAATTTGCAAGTTGTTGGCCCCGGTATGGAAGAATGATGGAATTTCTAAGTGTGCGGAGAGGGTGGTTAAAAATTGCATGGTGTGCCTGATGCATAATCCTGGCAAGGGAACTCCAACTGGTCATTTTGCTCCCCCGACTTGTCCCTTTGAGATTATCCAATTAGACTTCATTCATATGGAAAGGTGTAACAACCTTAATTATGTCCTTGTTGTAGTTTGTGCATTTTGCCGATGGATTGAAGCCTACCCCTTGAAGGATAATACAGCCCTGTCCACAGCCAAAGTCCTTCTCAAAGAGTTTTTTCCTAGGTTTGGCATGCCACGGATTGTATGGTCGGATAATGGAAGTGAGTTTGTGGGAAAGGTTATGAAGAGCGTGTGTGTGGGTTTGGGGATTAGACAGAAGTTCCATAGTGCAAATCACCCACAGTCCGCAGGTCTTGTTGAGGGTTATAACGGGACTCTGAAATTGAAGTTAGCCAAGCTCCAAATGACTACTGGATTGTCATGGCCAGATGCATTGCCTTTGGCTCTTCTATCCACTAGGGCGAGTGTGCACTCTCGAATAGGGCTTAGCCCGTATGAAATTGTGTTTGGTCGTCCTGCGAACATTTGGGGAGTCCCTAGACCTAAGGAATTCACCCAGCTCGAATATCCCATGTTGATCGATTACCTTTATGACTTGACTGCTAAACTAAGTGCCATTCTTCAACAGGTTTTTGAGGCTCTGCCAAAGCCAACAGAAGGACCAGGACACAAGTTACAGCCTGGCGATTTCGTGGTCGTAAAGAACTTTGGGAAATCAAGAAACTTGGAGCCAAGATATTTCGGACCGTTCCAGGTCCTGTTGTCAACACGAACTGCTGTTCGATTGGCTGGAAGAAAGCATTGGGTACACGCTGCCCATACGAAACGTGTACCGCTTCCTTTACCGTATGACAAATGGATTAGACAGGGAATTGGCAATTCTGAGACAGAGTGTGTTCCTAGGCTTGTCCCGTTCAGCGATGCACAATTTAAAGATCTTGAGTCTGCTAAAGTGAAGAACACTGCTGCTTCACCTGGAACTGTGCCTTCGCCCCTGGATTCGAACATTGCTCCGTTCAAACATTCACCTGAACAATTGAACACTGTTTCGCCATCTGGTCCCTTGTTCGAAGAGCAGACACAACCTGGAAGGCATCGTTACTCTTTACGCTCCCATTCCAAGGACTAATAAAGTGTATATCCTTTCTTGTTTTCCTTTGCCCCCTCTGCCCTGACAGCTCGTCTTTGGACAATTGTATTCTCCTCAGCCAGGAAGTTTGCTGTGTGCGTGTTTTTGAACCGGCCATCCGGGTTCGCCGTAGGGCCGTGACGTGTGCCTAGTTTTGATTTGCAGGTTACCAGACGCTAGGTCGGTTCCCCCGGTTGGTCTTTGGGAACTCCCAAGGCTAACGGACGCATTTCCGAACAGGTACAAACCAACCGCCATGGACGGCTCGAGTAGAGGATGGAGCTTCCTGCGCTGCGAGGTGTTAATACTGTGATTGAGCGTAAAGTGAAATTGCATGAAATATTGCACAACAAATGTTTCCTGATCCAGTGTGCCCTAATGTTTTTGATTGTCTTGGTAACTCTGATGGGTGGAATTGTCTTTGGTGCCCAGTTAATTTTTGTATCTGCTATGTCTACGGTGCCTCCTCACGTTTCCCTTCCTGTTACCACTGCTTCTTCGCACTCTTTCCACCCTTTACCTGAACACGAACAAGCTAGACGTTCTGAGTTCGTGAACAATTCATTTATTCAACTCCTGCACCAACACCAACTAGTGATGAATATGACTAATTGCTGGGTGTGTGGTTTAATGCCGCATACCGTCGATAAAGGTATCCCGTATCTAGTTCTGCCTTTTAGCTATAATGGGTCATCGTGGGCATTCCAGACTATGTTCCTCTTTGCGCTTGAGACCTATCCCCCGCGACCACCGCGCTCCACAAGATATAGCTCTAGCAATAAAGCCTTGGTTAGAGGAGTTGCCGATATGAGTAGAGATATTGATGCATATTCATCCATTCCTAAGGACGAGTTGAGAGCTTATGTGTGTTGGAATGCGACTGGGTATAGCATTAGTCTGGGTGAGAAACAGCGCAAGAGCTCGTCTCCGATTTGGGTCGTACCACACTTAGGTCGTTTTTGTTTGCAAGGCAATGGTCAGAATACGAGAGCTCAGCTAGGGAAGAGTGACTGTACTGAAACGTACGTTTCTCCATCACAGTCTTCTCCTGCGTTTTTGGCTGCCAAGGGTACATACTTTGTCTGTTATGACCGAGCATACACATGGTTGCCCCCAGATTTTTCGGTAACATGTTATGTTGCTAACTTACTGCCGCCGACATTTACGGCTGTCTCTGATTATCACAAGGCCAGAATTGTGAGGGGCGTTGTTAGTCAGGAAGACACTGCTGGTCAGGAAGTGGGAGACTTCCTCAAGGGTTTCCTACCGTTTTGGGGACCTATGGTTAATAGTAGAAACCTGAGACAACTGACTCGTGTAGTTGAATCCACTGTTAATGTAACGGCTGGTGCCCTTGGTAACTTGACGGCTGAGCTTCAAGCGGATCGCCTTATGACATTGCAGAACCGTATGGTTCTAGATGTGGTACTTGCAGATCGAGGTGGAGTGTGTAAAGTGATCCGATCGAGCTGCTGTGTTTTCATTCCGGATAATGCTCCGACAGTTTATGAGGCCATTTCCAAGTTGCATAAGATCTCTGATTCTATACATATGGATGAAGGGGAGTGGTCGCTAACTGGATGGTTTTGGAACCTATTATCTGCGTGGGGATGGAAGATTATGATGGTCATTGGGGCTGCTTTAGCTCTCCTGTTTTCGTGCTGTCTCTGTGTCCAGTGTGGTCCTGCTTATGTGGCCTATGTGCCACAACGTGTATAAGAAGGCCACCTGTTACTAGAGAGGTATTGATGGAAAGGATGATGCTTCAGCAACATCTCAGTGATTTGATGAAAATAGGTATCGACTCAGATTAGTGCTTGCCTATGTAAGGGCAAAAGGAGGGTCTGAGGTTCCGTGAAAACTGAACCCATGTTTCTGAGCTAATGGTACCGTGACGATCCTGATATTAGCAAATTGCAAATAATGAGTCTAATATAACGCGAGCGTTTTCGCCACGCTGCACTGAAGGATTCGTCATGTATTGCTGATTCTTGAGCTCGAACCTACGGGTTCCATTTCGTGCACGACGTCCATTTTGTATCATTGCCCTCACATAGTCAGTGAATGGGCGATGTCCGAACAATGGCCCTGATTAGGTAACCTTGAGGGCACGTAGTCCCTAGTGCGCGCTCTGCCAAATTCTGCATGACTTGGCGAAAGCTGACCCTGTCGCCTGAGGCGGACCCTGCCGTACTGGTTTTCTGTCCTATCCTGCCTGAGCAAGACTACTGACCCTGTCACAATAGACCACGCTTCTTTTATTAGCCTACGAATATGTCTTATCTGACTCTTCTATTTTCTGCATCTGTTCCTGCATTTCCCTTTAGCCTTTTATGATGAGGAGGTGACCAATTTTATTATGGGGCGGTCCGGCCTTTCAATAGAGGGATGTCAGAAACATGTGATTGAAGGCCAGACACCTGGAGATGGGAATGTGACATTGTGAGATCTTATTGTCTGGAATACACAAACGGGAATTATTGTAAGTCTGCAGGAATGTTTGCCCGAAGCAGAATATTCAGTATTTAAGGAGCGACCTGCTTTGTACAAATCGAGCAGTCTCCTTAGAATCGATCTCATATGATACTTCTGTGACTTCTGTTCCTGACTGCAGTCATTAAAGACGATCTTTTGACGCCAGAGGAAGAGTCCCGTGTCTCTGTTTGTTAAGTACGCCAAAACAGGTGAACTCCGAAGGTTTCGGGTGTTGTCCCCTGGCACCGCTGGGTCTTAGAAATTGCCCAGTCCTTCAGACCCTCAGGCTGCTGGGCCTCATGGCCTCCTGCATCCTGCTGATCTATCATGCCAGATGGCATATGCGCGCTCTGCAGTAGGACCTGAAGTTCCAGTGGACGCAGCATCAGGGAAACCTGTCCGACTACGTCCAGATCTCAGAGGACACTGCACAGGTGGCTCACGGACCAGCGTTGGGTCAGCGGCAGATCCCTCTCCCTTCCCCAACCGGAGCGCACAATAGTGACGGACGTGTCCCTCCTGAGATAGGTCGGCCACATGGGAGAGGCGGAGATCAGAGGCCTCTGGTCACCGGCGAAGTCCAAGCTCCATATCAACCTTTTGGAGCTCAGGGCGATCCTCCTTGCACTGAAAGCATTCCTTCCCTCTGTCAAAGGGAGAGTAGAGCAGGTGTTCACAGACAACACCACTGCCATGTGGTACTGCAACAAGCAGGGCGGGGTGGGGTTGTGGACCCTATGTCACTCACCTTTTCCCTCCTATTGCGTTTGTAATGCCTCAGTGGGACTTGAACCTGGTTCTCACATACTTGATGTGCGTTCTCTTTGAGCCTCTTCATAACTGTCCTTTGCGGTTATTAACTTTGAAAACTGTCTTCCTGGTGCCACTCTACCTGGGCAACAGCAGCTACTACAGCATTGGGATGCGGTGTTCCCCTGCAAGACATCTGTCAGGCAGCCACTTGGGCCTCGTTGCATACTTTCACTAAGCACTATTGCCTTGACAGTCCGGTCCGGAGAGACGGCTTCTTGGCCGTTTGGTTCTCCGTGACTTTCTGGTGTAATCTCACTTCGCAGAGCCACCACTGGGGTTGGTATTGCTTGGGTATGTATTCTAAGGTAAGCAATCTATCACTAACGAGTCTCTTTCAGATGCACAAGTTACTTACTTGTGTAACGATATATCTGTAAGAGACATTAGTTAGTGATAGATTCCTTACCGCCCGCCCATCCTCCCCGTTCTGCGAACTGTTCTCTAGGGTTCAGGTCATCCTTTCAGGGCCCTAGTTCTATTGCACCCGTAGTTGGTTTCTGGCATGGCTCTGCACTCCTGGCGCGGAAAGTTGTGTACAGAGCTGACGTCAGCGCACGTGGGCGCGTCTAAGTAGCTCCAAAGACGTCATCTCGGCGGCTACGTCTCCAGCGACGTACGTAGAGCCGTACGACGATGCCAACCGACGCGCAGGGGTACTGCTGACGAAAACTTTCCAGATCCAGTCTGATGCCTGGGGATATTCTAAGGTAAGGAATCTATCACTAACTAATGTCTCTTACAGATAAATCGTTACACAAGTAAGTAACTTGTTCTTTAAGACTAAGTATCAGAGATGTGTCAAAAGTCAAAGCCGAGGCAAGACGCAGGGGAGGTGAAGTGTCGAAAAGGCAGGTGATACATCAGTTCCGTACTGCTACAGTGGAGGTGAGGCGTCGGTTCCTTACTGCTAGGCAGGGAAGGTGATGTGTCGGTTGCTTATTGCTAGGCAGGAGAGGTGAGGCTTTGTTTGCAGACACGAGATGTTGGTTCCTTACTGCAGTGCAGTGTTGATGAAAAACTCAGCACCCAGGGTTGATGTGTCACAAATCCAGTCGAGCTGTGTCGATTCCACAGCGGCGAAGCAGGCACTGCGTCAGCTATGTGTCACAGACTTTGGTGATGCGGTGCTCGAAATTCACGCCGCAGCAGTTCTTCGGATGGGTTGGGATGGAAAGCTGGGGCCTGCGTTGTAAGCCGCGGTAGTTACGTCAAGCGAGGACCACTCTCAGGCGCTAGTAGCAGCGATGCGTTGTGTAACACAGCGTCGTTTCAGGCTGATACTGGGAGTCGATGCGTAGTTTTTCTCCTTGAAATTGCCAGAATTCTCTTCCAAGGGCTCAGAAACTGGATTAGGAACTACTTGGCAAGTCAGGGCTCTCAGTAGAAGAGCCCAGGTACTGGCAGGTGAAGTCTTTGATGGCCCTGAGACTTCTAAACAGGAGGCAAGATCAACTCGAGTCTTTGGAGAATCTTGGAAGCAGAATACAGAAAGCAAAGTCCAGTCCTTTTACTCCCAGGACAGAAGCAGCAAGCAGCAGACCAACACAACAAAGCAATCAGCAAAGTGGCAGGACATCCTGATAGCTTATCCAGCTCTTCTTCCTGGCAGAATGTCCTCAACCCAGACGTGTTCTGAGTATATGGTGTCTCAAGTTGAGTACTTATACAAAGTTCATTCTTTGAAGTAGGCAAACTTCAAAGGAAAGTCTTTGTAGTGCACAAGGCTCTGTCTTTCCCTGCTTTGGCTCAAGACATACTCCAAGGGGGTGGAGACTGCTTTGTGTGAGGACAATCACAGCCCTCTGCAGGTGTCAGTGACAACTCCTCCCATCACTCTAGCTCAGGAAGGCCCATCAGCCTGGCAATGGGCTGTCGGGGCATGCAGGGCACACTTCAGCTCCCTTTATGTGACTGTCTGGAGTGAATGCACAAACCGCTCAACTGCCATTCTAACCCAGATGTGTGTTCAGCAGACAGGCAGAGGCGCAAAATGGTTAAAGTAAAAACAATGCCAACTTTCTGAAAATGGCATTTTTCAGACCTGCAATTTAAAAACAACTTTACTAAAAGATGTATTTTTAAATTGTAGGTTTAGAGACCTCAAACTCCAATTCTCTATCGGCTCCCAACTGGAAGATATACTTGTAATAGGTTACAAGGCAGCTCCAATGCTAACCTATGGTAGAGATAGGCCTTGCAGTAGTGAAAAACTAATTTAGCGGTGTTTCACTACCAAGGCATGTAAAATACAGCAGCAATTGTCCTACCTTTTAAGTACGCTGCATCCTGACCTTAGGGCTACCGTGGCCCTACATTAGGGGTGCCTTACATGTACAAAACTGGAAGGTTTGAGCATGGCAAGTGGGTGCACTTGCCTGGTCGAAATGGCAGTTTACAACTGCGTGCGCACACTGCAGTGGCAGGCCTGAGACATGTTTGCAAGGCTACTCTTGTGGATGGCACAATCAGTGCCACAGGCCCACTAGTAACATCTGAGTTACAGGCCATGGGCACACTCAGTGCACCGTACTAGGGACTTACTACTAAATCAAATATGCCAATCATGGGTAAAGCAATTACCATTACATTTTACACAAGAAGCACTTGCACTTTAGCACTGGCCAGCAGTGGTAAAGTACCCAGGGTCTAAAACCAGCAAAAACGCAATGCAACCCACTGTCAAAAACAGGAAGTTAGTAGCAAAAAGACAGGGGAAATCATTCCATAAGAGACAGATCTAACAATGCACAACTCTACCTTGATGTTTCCTCTGCTTCCAACATTCCACAGCTCGAACCCTTCATCTAGAGCTGGATGTTCAGCATCTACCTTAGGCTCAACCCAACCAAGACAGAATTTCTGTTATTTGCCAAGAACAACAAACAAGGATCTGTACACAGCTTTGAACCCTATCTTTCACTGAATGCTACACAACTTGGATTTTCTCTGGTCACCAGCCTCTCCCTCAAAGAACATATTGCCATAAAAAAAGACAGTGGTACCAGCTTTCTCTTTTGAACAAGGGACTTCAGAACTGCTGTTCAAGCCCTTGTGCTCTCACACATGGATGGTGGTAATGCTCTATTAAATGGCCTCACAGGCACCTGTAATGGTATCTTACATGCTGCAGTACTTCTCATCCAGGGCCTTACGTAATATGATCACATCGCTCTCCTGTTGCCGCCCCGCACCATCTTCAATACCTGCTGCTCCTGATCGATTCTTCTACATGCAGATTCCTGACCTTTGAATATCCCAGTCTCCAGGCTGGATCTGGAAACTTATGAAATAGCTTTCCAGCACTAACTTCAAATCAACCTAAGGATTAGAGCCTCAATTATGTCATAAGAGGTACTATGAGCCCTACTTGATGCCCTGACATCAGTCTTTTTACTACATCTTTCAATGCAGGTCTGGACTTTATGCAAAGATCTTTTTTTTCTCCAAAAATCTGGTTTTTGGTGCAGTGTAGGGAAAACGCTCCCCTGGAAAGGTCCGGTTCAAGCCCTGTTGTTGGAGTGATGGTCAATCAATCATCTCTTTATTCAATCCATTTAAAATACAGATCATAAAAGAGCAAAAATGCATTTAAAAAATAAACATTTTGGCTCAAAATTCATTCTTTTATACAGAGAGCCACTCATATGAGACTCACCCTATATACAGTACAGTACTGACAAACTTCGTGACCATCGCAAGAGTAAAATAGGATGAAAAGCAAAACCAGCAATAAATCGAAGAACCTTTAAAACAATGATGCTTGACCCCTTTATAAAACCATCGGTTAAAAAGGAGAATAATAGAAACATAGGGCCCCCATAATATAACTTCAATGCAAAATGGGTCCATATTATTCAGCGTAGTCACTTCCTAATCACCTTGAGATAAACTAAGGCTACAAGATTTTCTCTTCCTTAGGCAGGCCCATAAAAAGAAAGCATTGAAAAGCACATTAAAGGATCTCTCAAAGTTTTTTTAGGAAATAGAATGCTGGACAACAGTGCTTAAATTTAAATCGTCTTAAAATTGGGAGGGTACATTTTTGCGTTCTTCCTTGTATAAACCACAAAATAAAAATATGTGAAGATCAGACTGCTTTGAGACCTTATCGCATGAGCAAAGTGTCAGATCAGTGCGGCTAAACTTCTTTGCAGGAAAGCCCAACATCAGGAGTATAGGGTTCATACAGAACCTTAGATGTATCTATGCTGAGGTAATCCGATACTTTCTAAATATGAATACTCCCCCTCTAATATTGGCGGTGTCAGTTGATATAACATCAAAAATTGCTTTGCGCGGTTGATTTCCTGGCAATCATAGGCAGCCTTAGATAGATAGATAGATTTATTTTGAAGGTTTTATAGAGCGCGAACAAGATCCTTGCGGATATCAGAGCGCTTTACATTAAATCAGGCTAATTATACAAACAGATAAATGCAGGTAAGTCACGTATACATAGCAACTCGTGCAAAGGGAAGCAGTAGGGTACAAAACAAAACCTATCCGTTGAATCACGTCAAGGTCAGATAAAGTGACTAGGGTGTCTAGTTGGACCCTTGTCATAGTAAGGATTACTAGTAAGGGTACGATTGATCACCGAATATGATCAGGTGATTTTTTTGCCATGAGAATCGCTTTTACTTCCTTTTTGAAAGATGCAGTAGAAGCATTCAGTCTGGTTTCTGGGGGAAGTGTATTCCATATCCTGGGCGCCATCCCAGAGAAGGATCGATTATACGTTTTTTTCTTGTTGAATCTTTGAGGTTTCTTTAGCAGGTTCTCCGCACTTCTTGAAGTTCTTGTCCCACCAGAGATCGTTAACTTCTGTGCGAGGTAGCTGGGTGCATTGTGATGTATAGACTTATGCGTCATGCAGGCTATTTTTAGGTGAATTCTGGCTTCAAGCGGTAACCAATTCAAGGCTTTTAAGTCTGGGGAAATATGGGAACTTCTTTTCGAACCAGTGATGAGTCTCGCTGCAGCATTTATCGAGGCTCTTAGGGGTGCTGTTGTAGTCTTTGGAAGACCACACAGAGAGACACTTCCGTACTCTACACAAGGGATAACTAGAGCTTGTACTGCCAGCTTGAAATCATTGACTGGCAGGAATGGTTTCAACTTCCTCAATGTGTTTATCTGGAAGTTTGCTCCCTTTGTTGCGTTGCTAATGTGTTTCTGCATAGTGAGGTTGCTGTCCAGAGTTATTCCCAAGGATTTTGCTGAGTCCACAATGTTTGGTTGAACGTTGAATGCAGTAAGATGTTTGATCAAGTCTTGCGTAATGGGGACTTTGGCAGGTGGAGCCATAAGGAGGAATTCGGTTTTTATAGTGGCAATTTGAGGTGGCTTTCTGCCAGCCAAATCTGGGTGTTCCTGAGCGTTGTGTTAAGCAATTTAATGTCTTCTAGGGTGTGAATCTTAAGATAAAGTTGTGTGTCGTCGGCGTACATATGATATGGCACGTTAGACGCATGTAGCAGGTCGGTGAGAGGTTCCAGGAACAGGTTAAACAGTGTTGGAGATAGTGAGGACCCTTGCGGGACCCCCAACGTAACTGGTACGGGTTTGGAAAGAGAGTTGTTGACCATGAATTTTTGCGTTCGGTTATGGATGAAAGTGGTAAACCAGTTTAGCACTGATCTAGATAGACCCATTCTATGTTTCAGAAGATATATCAGATTCTCGTGTTTGACCGTGTCAAAGGCTGAGGATAGGTCTAGCAGGATAAGTAGGCATGATTCGTTCTGATCAAGGATTTATAGCGCATCGTCAATAATGTGTGTCATGGCTGATTCAGTGCTGTGACCTGCTCTGAATGCTGATTGGTGTTTGTTAAGAAGGTCAAAGTGATCAATATGTTTAGTCAATTGGTGGTGTACACACTTTCCAAGTAATTTGGCCAAGGTAGGAATATTTGAGATGGGACGATAGTTGTTTAGGTCCGTAGGGTCAGCTGTGGGTTTCTTTAGGATGAGTGATACCTGTCCGACTTTGAGGGAGTCCGGGATGCAGCCTTGTTGGAGTGAACTGTTAATGATTTTGGTCCAGAGAGGCAGAAGTCATGGGGTTAAGTCTTTAACAGCGTTTGCTGGGAGAGGATCAGTGAGGTGATTGGCAGGCTTCAGGGCATTAAGAATCTTGCCTAAAGCTTCTTCAGTGTAAGTAGCAAAGGATGACTAGGCTGCGCCGTTTTTTAAGTCAAACTTTGAGGGGATTTGGTGTGGCGCGGTTGGTAGTGGAGGGGAGGTGTTAGTAGGAGGACCGGAGAGTAGCAATAGGTCATTTAGGAGATCCTTATTGATGTCAGTCTTCTGATTAAAGAAGACAGAAAATTCTTCTCAGTTGGGTTGCGGGCGGGCTGTGTCTTGTAGCCGTTGAGGAGCGTCTTTAGATTGGGTTTTGATTAGCTCAAAAAGTTTTTGTGACTATTTCTTGCTTGGTCTAGTTGGTGGCTGAAAAAGTCAGCTTTAGTGCGCTTGATCTTTATATAATAAGCATTTCTCTTTTTCCTTAGTAACTTGAGGTGAATAGAAGATGGAAATGATCTCCAGATGCGTTCATGAGTTCTGAGAGACCGTCTATGCTCGTTAAGTAGACCGTTGTACCAGGGCTTAGAGTCTTTAGTAGAAAATCTCTTTAGTTGAAGAGGTACTACCTCATTAATTATCGAAGTCATAGAATTGAGGTAGTGGTTGGTGAGATCATTGACGTTGGAAGATCCTGCAGGGGGCAGAAGCAGGTTGTAGCTGGAGGAGGGTAGTATGTTGGGGTTGAGTTTTTCAAGTCTCTTTTCCAAATCTTTGCTTTTGTGGATTGAACCGAGTTAAGTTTCTATGTTTCGTTGATAAAGAAGGTGATAATATAATGGTCTGACCAGTCACAGGGTTGGATTGACTCCAACTGAATTACGTCACTTTTGGAGATTATTAGATCCAGGATTGAGCCTTTTTTATGTGTAGGGCTGTTGCAAATTTGGGTAAGGGCTACATCATTGAGGAAGTGTTTGAGACTATTGACCACTGCGCCGTTGTGGTCGTTCCAATGGAGATTGAAGTCGCCCAGGAATATTTAGGTATTTTGTTCTTTGAAACCATATCCATGAGGTGTTCGGTGAAGATGAGGTTGTCCCTAGGTGGATGATAGATGATGTGTAGCGAGCATACTGGTTTGCCGTTGCTGCTAATGTCGAGACATAATTATTCACAAGAGGGGAATACAGGGGATATGGCTCTGTTTACAATGATGTTGCTACGATGTATACAGGCGATACCTCCCCCTATCTTATCGATTCTATCCAATCTAATGATGTCGTAGTTAGGGGGCACTAGAATGTCGATGAGTGGAGTGGAGGATTCCGTTAGCCAGGTTTCGGTTAATATTATCAGGTCCAGCTCCTGTGGGATGATGAGTTCCGCTATATCAGCTGCGTGTCTAGAGGCAGATCTACAATTTAGGAGAGTGCATTTAAGACGGGGTGTGAAGAGGGAAAAAGTGGGGTCCTGAATGAGAGGGACTCTTCTTAGGTTGTTATCGATGATTCCTCTATTGTTGTGTGTAGAGGACCTGTATGGGTTGAGGGGGATAGTAGGAGTTAAGGGGTTCATAGGGGTGGGTTTGTAAGAGTGTAGTAGAGAGAGAAGATGGCTCTCTGAAAACGGATTGATGCTTCGCCTTGGGCGGTTTAAGAAATTACGGGAGGGAACTGTTTTCCAACTGGGTGGAGTAAGTTTCGAGGTGAAAGTTGGGTGATTCGGGCGCTCGCTAGATGTAGATGTTCTTGAGGGAGTAGTGGGCCATGATTGTCTCGACATCCCCTTCTTAAAAGATTGGAGTTCCTTTTTGATTTGGTGAAGTGCGGTCATAATCTCATCCAGTCTTGGGTCTGGTGTGATAATGAGTGAGGTTGGTGGCTGTGTTATGCATGTGAATGGCTGCGAAATGGTCCGGTTGGGTTTGTGATCAGATGCAGGTATGAGTAGTGTTGGCAGCACTGTTGCGAATGTGGATGGATGAGTTGTGGATGTAGATGGTTGTGTTATGCATGTGGATGGTTGCGAAGTGGCCCGGATGGGTGTGTGATCAGGTGCAGGTATGAGTAGTGCTGGAGGCAATGATGCGAGTGTGGATGGATGGGTTGTGGATGTAGATGGCTGAGTTGTGGGGGTGGCTGACTGGAGTGTGGGTGTGGTAGGGGTAATTGGGAGCGGGGGGTGTTCTGAGGGCAGCGAGTTTTCAGAGTGGTAATGGGGTGTCCTATTATGTGCAAACAACTGAGTTGGGGGGGTGGCCGTGATGGGGGAGTGCGTGTAATACGTAAGATTATGAGGTAAGGATGAGGTAATGGGGGAGATGGATATGGGGGGATGATGTTAGGGGGGAGGGGAGCTATGATCTTACACTGAGGGGGTTCAATATCTATTGGGGGAGCGTATGCTGTCACAGACATGCTGGGAGATAGAATGTGTGGGTTAGGTGAAGTAATGTGAGGTGTGTTGGTGGGAGGGGTAGTCTGTGTGGAGGTATCGTATGAATCAGATGCCAGTAGTGGATGGGGTGGTAGAGGGGAGAGGTTGTCCGACGGGGTGGGAGATGTTAAATCTTGTGTACTGGAGATGGGAATAGATTGGGTGACAGCTTGGGGTTTAGACACAAATGTTTTAATGATGGGGAAGATGTTGTCCAAGAGATTTAAACTACGATCAGTGGCTTAAATGAGGATAGTTCCTTTATTGTAGATGGTGATGGTTGCAGTCGCTTGGAAGAGCTGGGAGGTTTTCCTCGTGGAAGAGATTGATAGTGCATCTAGGAATGCTTTCCTCCATTGGGCTCTTCGTTTCGTGTGGAAAATGATATCTGTGGTTGTAATCCCGTTGTGTGGTGAGAGATAGGGGTCAGCGAAGAGAGTTTCAGGGTGGTGTCTTATAAAATTGTGCTTGAATCGTTTGGCTGATTTGTTTTAGAGGTTGGGGTGATAGATGATGTTGTAGGTGTGTGTGCCTGTGAGCTCCATGCTAAGACCAGCACAGTAGGTGAAATGGGATGGTGCGCAAGGTGGGTATGAGCCTTGTAGGGGTACGTGGAGTGTGGCGAGGAGTGCTTGGGGGTGGGAGGGTAAGGAAGGGTGAGGACAGCAGGTGAGGAGGTGGCTAAATAATCATGGACTGAAGGAGAAACGGCAGTTTGGATCTCAAGTATCCTGGTGGTTGCACGAAGGGTGCCGGGAGTAGAGTAGGATGTGGGGGAAAAGAAAAGAAGGAAAATACACGGGGCTTAGAAGTAGAATAGAGTGGAATATATAGAGGGAAGAATGTAAAGAAGTTCTGACATGAGGTGATATGTCGGAGAGGTCTGTATACGCGGAGGTTGTGGGTTATACCTCTATGGAAGAGACAGTCTAAGATGGCCGACTAATTGGGAGAGGTCTTGCTAACTAGCTATGTAGTCCGTTGTGTGTGTCCATTAAGTGTGGGAGAGCCCATGTAGTCCTATTTCACTGTCCATTAAGCTGATGGGGAACTGTGATGGCTTTTAGTTCTTGCTTCGAGATCTTCAGGCACGCACTGGGGTCAATGAATAATTCCACAAACCCCAGTGCGGTTAAGGTTAACCTTACATGTGGGAGCCAAGTAATGTTATGTTTATTATCAAATTTTAATAATAGACTGTGTTAAATTTACTGTTGTCCCTGCATAACGTAATCGGAGCTAACTTATTACAGTCTAACACGTATGTTAATCCCAACTCTGTAAGGCAGGTGTAATTTGAAGACTAGCTGGGGAGAGAGACTAGTCTCTTAAAAAATCTGCCCTCAAGGTTTTGGAGATGAGCTACATGAGCCATAACCCACACTCCTGCCCCATAAGATGCAGAAGATATTGTCTTTGCTTGAAATATCTTTTTTATTGGCTCAAGAGGTTTCGAAGCCAGGTTCTCGGTGAAGAAAGAAATGACTGCCATGCTCCTCTCCATCACTAGGGTCCTGTTGTCCACCATGTTTGACCAGGACAGTTTTTTATCAAACAGGACTTTAAGGTGCGGAAAGGAATCTAACATCTGTAATGTCTGTGTGTGTATATGGAAGTATGGTGTTCTTTTAGATGGAGGAGGCCCTGTTATGAGGACAAAAGATTAGGATTCATTGACCCTCAGGTCCAATGAGGACATAGAGGCTACATATGCCATTATTAAGCGTTGGAGGGCCACTCCCGTTCTAGCAATTAAAACTGCATCATCAGCATAACCCAATATCGGTACATTAAGAGGATCAAAAACAGGAACACCCAGTGTTGGCCGAGTAAGGGCTGCCTCAACCCCATTTGTGTAAATTGAGAATAAAAAAGGGGCAAGGACACACCCTTGTCTAACTTACCTGGTGATCTTAAATGGTCGCGTACAATCTCTGTTTTCACCATAACAAACGTGTGCGGTTGAGTGGGAATATAATTGGCGAATTAAATTAACTATTGCAGATCCAATACCCATGATCTCCATTATGTTCCATAGTTTGGAACGGCTCATGCAGTTAGATGCTGTTGTTAAGTTCATAAACGCCATAAAGGTCTGGCCACCCTTAGCTCTGGTGTATTTATCTATGGGCAGACTTAAATTGAGACACTGGTCTTGGTGCCCCTGCCTCTTTGGAAGCCGTTCTGCACCATCTTCACTACCTGCTGATCCTGATCAATTCTTCTACATGCAGATTCCTGACCTTTGAATATCCCAGGCACCAGGCTTGTTCTGGAAACTTATGAAATAGTTTTCCAGCACTAACTTCAAATCAACATAAGGATTAGATCCTCAATTATGTCATAGGAGGTACTATGAGCCCTGCCTGATGCCCTGACATCAGTCTTTTTTCTGCATCTTGCAATGCAGGTCTGGACCTTATGCGAAGATCATTTTTTGCTCCAAAAATGTTGTTTTTGGTGCAGTGTAGGGAAGAAGCTCCCCTGGAAAGGTCAGGTTTCAAGTCCTGTTGTTGGAGTGATGGTCATATGTAGATCACAGATCTGTACAACTGTAGCCTTTGGTACCTCTGATCGAGGCATGTTTCAGAAGGTGAGTAACCTTTTTCTTTGAGCTTATGAATAAGAGCCCATTTTGTGGTTTTGTAGTAACTAGAAAAAAAAATCGTCTCTGCTATAATTATGAGAATCATGTTATTTTGCTTTAGGATTAGATGCTTATTTTCCCAAGTTTTCCTTGCAGGACAGAGAAGCCAACAACTGCAATTAATAAAGAACAACCTCGTGGATTGGGATCCTCTCAAGAACCTGGTATGTTTCAAATAAATAATATTTTTATTTTTTTGAAAAATATATTGGCAATATAATATCTGATAGAGACCTATAGCCACAGAATTCTTACCTTAGACCATTCCCCAGTCGTTAGACTGGATCTGAAATTGTTTCATCAGTACCTCCGCGTGCCGGTAGGTGGCATCGTTCTGCTCTGCGTCATTTGCACCAGAAGTGACTTACTGGGTGCCTAAATAGACGCCACGCCAGTGTGATGACTTCACTTCTTTTCTTTCCTCATTGCTGATCCGGAGAGAGCTGCCTCTGTCTACTTTTTGGACAATTCTTTCACATTTTGTTGGTTATTTTTGAGACATCATCTCCCAGTGTGTCAGGGTTGCCTCTTAAAAAAAACGGTGGTGTATAAACCCTCTGGTTCCTGTCACAGATATCAGTGACAGACTCCCTCCTGATTTGCCTTAGGTGCCTCCAGCTGAGCTCCAAGGCCTGTCAAGATTGTTGCGCTATGAATCCCAAGGCACTTCAGGAGATGTCCCTAAAACTCTTAGTTGCCTGGAGCCAGTCAACTCCACGACATTCCAGGTCCCAGTCACGTGGAAGGTCTCAGGCTAAGCTGTTCCTGGTGCTCATCATCGCGCTGGAAGTTGTTGGAGAAGTCTCACAAGAAATCAGAAAAATTTAAGAAGTCGAAGTGCTCTTCAACTTCGCCACGCCTGTCCAAGTCATCGGTCTGAGCGCGGAAATGATGTCATCATTCTTAAATGAGTTAGCTACAGAGCCTTTGTCTGGGTCCGCTCTATGCCTCCCCAAAGCTAAGGGTGTTTTATGAATCTGATAGAGACAACTTGCCGCAGATTCCTTCACGTAGAATTATCCCCAGGCGTGAGACTGGATCCGTAAACTTTTTGCCACAGCATCCCTGTGTGCCGGGCGACATGACGCGACTCCGCCCAGGCGTCGTCCGCGTACGTGACATCAGCGAGGTCACATAAGACCCGCCCCGGCGCGCCCACGTCAGTTTTTGCCTTTTCCGCGTGCAACGCGGATCCGTTCCTTGCTGCGGGCCTGTTTAAGGCCCCCTTTCTTCCATTCCTTTTTGGTGGAACAGTGTGCGAATGCCTTCGGGCTTTAAAACTTGCACGTTTTGTGGGCGTCTTATGTCGGCGACGGACCCTCACCTCATTTGCATGTGGTGTTTGGGGGAGGATCACGGCACCTCAGATTGTGCGGCGTGCCAAAAGTTGAAGCCGAAGTCGCGGCGGGAGCGCCGAATGAAACTTCTCTCGGCGCGTCAACGTGCTCCCCTCGATCTGCTTTGGCAGACAGCTTCAGGTCCGGCCGTGGTCGTCTTTCTCCGATGTCAAGTGAGCGTCGCTCCCCGGTGGGTAAATGTCGCAGTTCGTCCCCGGGGGCTGGTTTCCGGCCTACCGGGGGCGTGTACTCTCCGTGGGTGATGCAGCCCCACATGTCGTCCTATCCACCGTTTCCCGGTGTTGGGGCATCGAGAGTCCAGATGGAGACTTACACGGCGTCTTTGCAGGCCTCGCTGGCGTCTCCTCCTTCCCCTCCTGGGGCGTCGGTAGATCCCTCGCCTTGCGCAGGGCCATCCGCGGCGCCACCGGTGGCTCCGGCGCCGACTGGGTCGGATCCAAGCTTGGAGGATGTGGTGCTGTTGGGGTCCGGCTCCTCTGGGGCACCTCCTTCAGGCCACGGTGTCTCTGCCTCGCCGCATACCCCTGCGGTGTCGCGGTATGTCACCGGGGCTCGGGTCGCATCCCCAAGCCCCTCTCGGTCCCTTGGCATGGTGGTCCTGTCTAAGGCCGAGGTGACACCGCTACGGCAGCAGCTGGACCGTGCGGAGCCACAGGGGTCAGTGGCCCCTCCTCGTGCTGCTCCGGGTCGAGGGCAGACCCCTCGTCCCTCTCCGGGCCCCTCTCGTACCTCCTCACAGGTGGCTGCCTCGTTGGAGGGCGAGTCGGAGGTTGTATCGTCCCTGGCGCCGCCACAGGGGTTGCAGGGCGACCTTCGCCTCCTTCTGGGCCCCGGCTGGCGGAAGGCTTCGGGCTCCTCCCTGGGCCCATCCCGTTCCCCATGCAGGTGGTTGCCTCGCCAGGGGTCGGGCTGGCGCCGCTCTGGGGCCGGTGCCGCTCCAGCTCTACTCCGGTCCCCGCTCCGGTCTCCGGTGCGGGGTGACTTGGAGGTCTCTTGCCCGGCGACGCCGGATGGCGCCGGTGTCCTGCCTCAAGCAGCTGACTCTACGGATCCACGCAGGGGTCGTATCGCGGATTCGTCTTCGGACGCTCTTTCTCCCCGGAGACGGGTTGCCGTGTGGTGTCGTTTTCACCGGCGTCAAAGGGTGGCTCCCCGCCCTTCCTGAGGCAGGGGTGTTCGTCGGAAGAGCGGCAGGTCTTCCGACTTCCAGGTCTGGCCCTTGCCCGCCCCGCTTGGCCTCGGGGACAGCCGCCTTCGTTTGCAGCCGTCGCCCACAGAGGAGCTGCTTTCTCCATCGTGGGGCCCTACGGATGCGGGGGTGGCTTTCGCTCACGCGGTGTCCACGTCTGTGGCATCCTACGCATGGGTGACCCTGTGGCTCACTTTCCGGCAGACCATCTGTGACCATCAGTGACTTCTGATTTTGGGTTGGTTTTGGGCCTTCTTAGGCCGGCGGTTATGGTTGTGGAGCATGTTTTTCTGCCCGTTTATGTCCTTCTTTGGCAATTTGGCATCGCTGGCTGCTGGACGGCCCTTTTGTTGTGTGTGAGTTCTACAAGAGTTGTTGCGCAGATTTGGCCCTGAGATTGGGCCTTCTGCTTGCTTGGGCTGCTGTCAAGCCTGTAGCGGGTGTGCTTTTTTTCCCCGTGGTTCTTTTGTTTCGTCCTCTGCTGCGGAAGTTCTTCCAAAGAGGGTTCCCATATCTTGGGACTTCACATGCCCTATGTGGGGTTATGGTAGCTGTCGTATAGCTTGCGCTCTGCTGGAGGGTTCTGGTCGCCTTCGGGTACCTGTTCTCCTTACGTAGGTTGCTTTTGCTTCCTGAGGTCGTGTGCGCGGCCACTCGTGGTGGTGGCCCGTTCTCTCCCTGCTCCCGTTCGGCGGTCTGGGATGTCCCTGTGTTCTCTCTTGCCAGGTGTTGCCTACTTGGCCTTCCTGGGGCCTCGGGCTGTTCTTCTTGCTTCTGGCCTTGACTGCCGGCATTGTTCTGGCTGGTAAGCTGCTCTCCATCTGGAGTGGGCGCGCCTTCTTTTCCCTAGTTTCCTTGGGCTCTCTAGGCTTCATCTTCTTCCGTCTTCCTGTCTTGGCATTCAACGGAAGCTATGTTGCCTTGTGGGGGGATGGGGTGCTTCGGCCTCTCAGCCCTTGCCTTTGATTCCTCTGCTGTGAGTGTACGAGCCGCTTCAGCCTTCTTTCCCTCCTACATCCCCTTGTGGTCGGTGGGGTTCTGCTTGTGGGGGTTCCCTTCACCTGGCAGGGGCGAGGCTCTACCTGGTCCACAGATCTGGTCCCCTGCGGGCCCTCTTTTCTGCATTGGCTGGTGGGGTCCTTTCGCAGACCCTCCTTCCCAGGGTGTATTGCTGGGGTATCTATTCTACGTGAAGGAATCTGCGGCTAGTAGTCTCTATCAGATGTACGAGTTACTTACCTTAGGTAAGGATGCATCTGGTAGAGACGATTCTAGTTGCAGATTTCTTCACGGCCCGCCCTTCCTCCCTTGTTTCTGCGAGGACCCTTGGGTTGGTCTTCGGTACTCGCCTCCCGGTGGGGGGCTGTGTTTCCTGTGTGTGCCTGCCTTGTTCTTGACGGGTGGCTCAGTCTGGGGGCGGTTCTTTCCTCCCTTGGTTCTTTGGAGGATAGGGTTTCAGTGCTCTGGTGCCCTGCTGCTCTCGCTACTCCAGGTTTGGGGGGTTAGGGGGGGGGACTGCTTCTGTCCTTGTCCTTCCTCCCCTCCCTTCCTTCCATTGCTATCCTCTGGTTGAGGGTCCTCTGGCCATGTCTTGTCCTTGTGGGTGGTTGCCCTCTAGGTTGGGGTGGCTTGGTGGTTTGTTGTCCCTGTCTGTCTTGGGACTGGCCCCCATCCTTGCTCAGGATGAGGGGGGTGGGCTTCCTACGTGTGCCATGACTTTTATGCCTGTTCTTCCCTTCGGGGCACAGGGATGGGAGGTTGTCTATGTGCGGGCAGGGTGGCAGCGCAGGTTTCTGCTTGTTCTTCTTCTTTCTTCTTCCCTGCCCTTGGGGTCTGCGGTGTTGGCACTAACCTGGTGGTGTTGTTAGTCACCGTTTATTTCCAAATTTTCTGCTTTTCGCATACTTTCCCCATGCTCCCACAGTTTTTTATCTGGTGATTCCGCGTTGTGGTGCGGAAAAGTTCTGCGAAGCCAACTGACGTGGGCGTGCCGGGGCGGGTCTTATGTGACCTTGCTGACGTCACGTGCGCGGACGACGCCTGGGGGGAGTCGCGTGATGTCGCCCCGCCCCCGGCGCACAGGGATGCTGTGGCAAAAAGTTTCCGGATCCTGTCTCACGCCTGGGGATAATTCTACGTGAAGGAGTCTGCGGCTAGAATCGTCTCTACCAGATACATCGTTACCGAAGGTAAGTAACTCGTACTTCCATGCACCTCATATTTAGACAGGACAACCCCTCTGTAGCACCTTCGGGTCTCTTGGTTTCGGCAGGTGCTCAATGCTCTCCGGAACTCAGCCCTCGGAGCCAGGGCTTGTTTTTTTTTTACATAAGGCCCTGTGAGGAGCATGATTGGGCAGGATTTGAGGATCCTTAGGGCTACCAGAACCCCTTGGAAAAGCACAATGATAACTGGTATGAAGAACAGAGTTTGCTAGTAGTCTGGACACCTCCCCAAATGCTGGGTTGGTCTTCTCCCCGTGTGGCTACTGAAGAAGGGGCTTCCCTTGGTGTTGAGAAGGGCAGCTTAGGTCCTGGGCCCTACCCTGCCCTCAGTGGCAGTCAAGACAAACATCTTGACATAGGTGCTTCAGCCAGGAGTCGACCCCACAAAACCTCTCCTCCCTTTTAATTAAGCCCTCACTAATTTCCTGCTTCTGATAGATACATCTGCCAGTGGATTCCTCACCTTGTGAATATCCCCTGCGTCAGCATTCCACGGAACTTTTTTCCCCAGCTCTCTACGCCGACGTGGACGATGTCATAATGCATCGGCTCCGCTCGCGACTCCGTATGACTTCACCGGAGCCATAACAGAGCCACGTCGGCGTGATGACGTCAGTTCCCTTTTTTCCGCGCCGTCGACGCGCAATGGTTTTTCCAGTACTCTCCTGCTACTTTGTAGTTGTTCGGTGTTACTGTTAGAGAAAATCTGTTATGTCTTCGACGAGGAAGTCGGGTTTTAAGCCCTGTAGGGAATGTGGGGGCCACATGTCTATGACAGACCCCCATGATGATTGTTTGTGGTGCCTTTCATCTGACCACGACGTCGAAGATTGTTCAAGCTGCAGGAGGATGAATCCGAAGGCGTTGAAGGAAAGGAAGGCAAAGCTTTTTATGGCCAAGGCCAAAAAGGAGAAGAGAGGTAGAAAGAAGGAGAGGTCGAGACCGGAGTCGTTGACTTCACGTTCATCGAAGTCGAAAAAACATCATAAGAAAAGGAAGCATTCCTCTCGGCGCCGGTCTTCGAAGAACAAGGCGTCGAGATTGACTTCACCTCGACGCCGAAGTAAGGATTTGTCTCCTTCTCCTTCTAAGTCTCCAGAAGGATCTCCTTCACCGAAGCGGACTCCAGCGTGGTCCCCGGCGCAGTCCCCGGCGCCATCTCCGGTTCCAGTGGAGTCGTCTGTTTCTGATGATGAGCAGGAACAAAGGAAGGAGCCTTCTCCAGGGCCTGAGGATCCTACGGCTCCGGTAGAGGACACTGCGGTGCCGTTGCCAGGCAGTCCACAGATGGATCCAGGATCGGTTCCTTATCCGCAGTTCCCGGCTCCGGGTACGGATTCTTTGCATTTTTTAAATGCTATGTATGGAATCTTCAATCGGGCTGCCTTCCCAACCGGTGCACCGACTGGTCCCGTGGGTCCTATGGCGTATGCTCTAGGGGTACCGCAGCAGTATGCTCAGGCCCCGTTTATGCCTTTTCTGCCGATGGCGCCTTCGTTGCAGTTTCCGGCGCACTCTGGGGATCCATCGCGACTCCGGCTGGATCGTCATGCTTCGGAGCCTTCCTCGACGCCGTTGCCGACTCCCTCGGCGCCGCGACCGGCGCCGCCGACTCCTACACCTCTGGCTCCACCAACGGCGCCGACGACGCCGGCTCCACAGATTCGGTCGAGAAGGGAGGCCCAAAGAGTCTTGGATGAGGAAAGGTATAGAGTGGAGGTAGAGGAAGGTGAAGTGGACACGTCCTCTGATGAGTTTGGAGGGATACAAGAGGCTAGTGGCCTGGATACGACTCCTGAGTGGGAGCATACTTCATCTAGATCATCTCCACCTCAGGAATTGATTCCTTACCATATGGTTTTAAAGAAGGCTGCAGAGTTGTCGGATTTGCAGTTGCCCTCTGCGGATAAATCTAACCTGCTGACAGAGGTGTTGCATTCACCTACTTCGACTTCTGAGCCTTTACTGCCTTTTAATGAGGCTATTTTGGAGCCTGTTTTGGAGGTATGGCGTAAACCACTTTCTTCTCCAGCTGTTTCCAGGCAGGTGGCGAGAAGATACAGGGTGGCACCTGGGGATCCAGATTTTCTTTCTACGCACCCGTCTCCAGAGAGCCTAGTTGTGCAGACGTCCTGCTCGAAGCATGCTTCGGGAGCGTTCCCTCAGTCTCCTGCAGACAGGGAGTCCAAAAAGGTGGACCAGGTAGCTAAGAAAACTTTTTCATCAGGAAGTATGGCACTTAAATCTACCAATGCCACGTGCTTGCTGGGTCGTTATGTGCATGCCTTAATGGACTCAATGAAGTCTTTAGCCCCTAAGCTGCCTGAGGGTGATAAGGCGTCCTTCATGGAGGTGGTCGCAGATACTCAGGCTGCTGCAAGACAAGTGATTCAATCGGGGCTTGATACAGCAGATTCAGTGGCAAGAATAATGGGCTTGTCTATAGCCACGAGAAGGCAGGCATGGCTCCGTTCATCTGGCTTTTCTTCGGATGTTCAGGCCACATTGGTGGATTTGCCGTTTGATGGACGAAAATTATTTGGAGAAAAAGCTGACTCTGCCCTACAGAGATTTAAGGACAGCAGGGTAACAGCTAAATCTTTGGGTCTGCAAGCTCCTGCTAAAGGTTTTGGTTTTAAAAAGTTTAGGGGTTTCGGAAGGTCTTCATTTCGCTCCTTCCGGCAGCCTCAGCATCAGCAGCAGCAGCAACAACAGCAGAATCCCCTCTATAGGTCCTATAGAGGGAGACAAAAGGGTCGGAGAGGTTCTGGACGCAACCCCTCTTCTTCTTCCTCCTCCTCTGCTCCCAATGAGGCTTCAGGGAAGCAGCCCTAGATCCTCAACCCTGGATCATGTAAGACCTGTGGGGGGTCGGGTGTCCCACTTTCTGCGGGGTTGGAAATCTGTTACTACAGACCTTTGGGGTTTGAACCTCGTGGAGACTGGGTACGCCCTTCCCTTTCGGGAGTTTCCTCCCCCTTACCCTCCTTGCCAAGGTTACTGCTCGGAAGACCATCTGCTTCTTCTGCAGAAGGAGGTGCTAGATTTGCTTCAAAAAGGTGCGATAGAGGTGGTTCCGGAGCAGGAAAGGGGTCAGGGATGCTACTCCCGGTATTTACTGATTCCCAAGAAGGACGGCAGATTGCGTCCCATACTGGACCCCAGAGTCTTGAACTTTTACCTGAAACAGGAGAAGTTCAAGATGCTGACCCTTGCGCAGGTTCTTCAAGCGTTGCAGCAAGGAGACTGGATGGTGTCGCTCGACTTGCAGGACGCGTACTTCCATGTCCCAATCCTGAAGTCGCACAGGAAGTATCTCCGTTTTACGGTTGGGTCACAACATTACCAGTTTGCGGTCCTCCCGTTTGGTCTTACTACCGCACCTCGAGTCTTCACGAAGGTGATGGCAGTGGTAGCGGTCCATCTCAGGAGGTCGGGGATTCCGGTTTTCCCCTACCTGGATGACTGGCTTCTGAAGGCAGAGTCCCCAGAGATAGTGCAGCATCATCTGCAGGTAACATCTCAGCTGTTGTTCGAATAGGGTTTTTCGATAAACGTGCCCAAATCTCACCTGGTGCCCTCTCAACGCAACCTGTTCATAGGGGCGGTACTGGACACGACTGTGTGTCGAGCATTTCCTCCTCCTCAAAGAATTCTCGACATTCAGGAGATGGTCCCTTTATTCCACAATGGAGCGGTTGTTCCAGTTCTGAAGGTCCTTCGTCTGCTCGGTCTGTTCGCCTCCTGCATTCTGTTGGTCAACCATGCACGCTGGCACATGAGAGCGCTCCAGTGGTGCCTCCGCAGGCAGTGGTATCAGCACAACGGAAATCTCAGAGAGTCGATCAGGATCTCCAGACAAGCTGCAGTGAATCTATTCTGGTGAAGCATGGAGGGCAATCTGTCTCAAGGAAAGCCCTACCATCTACCTCCATCGGTGGCCACGGTGATAACGGATGCCTCCACCTTAGGGTGGGGTGCTCATCTGGGGGATCTGGAGATCAAGGGTCTTTGGTCTCCGGAGGAGAGGTTGCTTCACATCAACCTTTTGGAATTGCGGGCGATTCGTTTGGCACTCAAGGCCTTCCTCCCTTCCCTTCGTGGTCAGTCTGTTCAAGTCCTGACAGACAACACTACCGCGATGTGGTATGTCAACAAGCAGGGAGGAGTGGGGTCGCATTGTCTCTGCAGAGAGGCCCTGCGTCTTTGGTCCTGGGCTCAGGACCATCGGATTTGTCTGATGGCAAATCTGGCTGGTGTGCTGAACATGCGTGCGGACAGTCTCAGTCGGCAGTTCTCTGCCGACCACGAGTGGAGGCTCCATCCGGAGGTGGTTCGTCACGTCTTTCGGACGTGGGGAACCCCTCGGGTGGACCTGTTTGCCACCCGCGAGAACGCGCACTGCGTGTCATTCTGCAGTCTCCAGTTTCCGATGCAGGGGGCATTGGGGGACGCGTTTCAGTTGAGTTGGGGCTCTCGAGTCCTTTACGCGTTTCCTCCCATACCCTTGATTCCTCGGGTTCTGAGGAAGATTCGACAAGACCGGGCCCAAGTCATTTTGATCGCCCCGGATTGGCCAAGAAGGGTGTGGTACGCAGATCTTCTCCACCTTTCCTCGTGCCCTCCGCTCCGTCTCCCTCTGAGGGCTGACCTCCTCTTGCAGTCGGAGGGGCAGGTTCTACACCCCCACCTCCAGAGCTTACACCTTCATGCCGGGAGATTGAACGGGGCAACCTGAGTTCTTTCTCTCTCCCACCTGATGTGGTGGATGTTATTTTATCGGCCAGGCGACACTCCACCAAGTCCATTTACTCCTACAGGTGGTCCAAGTTTGTAAAATGGTGTGGAGAGAGATCCATTGACCCTTTAAAAGCACGCCTTTCTGAGGTGCTCCAGTTTGCCCTTTCCTTGGCTCAGCAGGGCTGTGCTGTGGCCACGGTCAGGGGCTATCTTTCGGCCTTATCGGCCTTTCTATGTCTACCTGATCAACCGTCATTATTTAAATCTCCGGTTGTACTAAGGTTTATCAAAGGCCTTACAAACAAGTTTCCTCCTACTCCTTTTGTAATGCCACAGTGGGACCTTAATCTTGTCTTAACTTTTCTGATGGGGTCCCCGTTTGAGCCTCTTCATAGATGTCCTCTGAGGCTGTTGTCCTTTAAGACGGTCCTTCTGGTAGCCATAACCTCGGCAAGGAGGGTGAGTGAGCTTCAAGCTCTTAGTTCTAAACCCCCTTTTCTAACATTACATGCTGAAAGGATGGTACTTAGGACCAGGGCTGCTTTCCTGCCTAAAGTTGTTACTCCGTTTCATTTGGGGCAGTCTATTACTCTTCCTGTTTTTTATCCACCTCCTCATCCCTCCAAGGAGGAGGAAAGGCTTCATCGCCTAGACCCAAAAAGAGCTGTCAGCTTTTACTTGGACAGAACGAAAGACTTTCGTCTGGAAGATCAGCTCTTCGTGGGTTATGTTGGACATTCCAAAGGAAGAGCGGTGCACAAGCGCACTCTATCAAGGTGGATCATCCTTGCCATCAAGATCTGCTATGCCCTGGCTGGTAAGGTTCCTCCTGAGGGTATTAGGGCTCATTCAACTAGAGCTAAATCATCTACATCTGCTTTGGCCCGGGGTGTTCCTGTGGCAGCTATACGTTCTCAAAGCATTATTGCTTGGACTCTGAGATGAGGAGGGAGGGCCACTTCGCGCGCTCTGTCTTGCAAGACTTTCTGGTATAGGAAGGTGGACACCCTCCTCCGGGAGTGGGGACTGCTGTGGGAATCTATTCACAAGGTGAGGAATCCACTGGCTGATGTATCCATCAGAAGAACAAGTTACTTACCTTCGGTAACGTTTTTTCTGGTGGATACCGTATCTGCCTGTGGATTCCTCACTGGCCCACCCGCCTCCCCGTTGTCCACCTTTGTATACCTTAAAAGTTGTCTTGTTTGAGATGTTGTTTTGCTTTCTGGTACATTTGTAGGAAATGCTTATTTTGCTTAGCTTTCCTTTGGTTTATGTACTGTGTATATTTGATTGTATACTGTGTATACTTTGAGTCTGTCGTTGGTCCACCTGTGCGCCTCGGGGGCATGGAAAAAATGGGTGGAACTGACATCATCACGCCGACGTGGCTCTCTTATGGCTCCGGTGACGTCATACGGAGTCGTGAGCGGAGCCGATGCATTATGACATCGTCCACGTCGGCGTAGAGAGCTGGGGAAAAAAGTTCCGTGGAATGCTGGCGCAGGGGATATTCACAAGGTGAGGAATCCACAGGCAGATACTGTATCCACCAGAAAAAGCGTTACCGAAGGTAAGTAACTTGTTCTTCAGGATGATAGAGGTATGGGCCAAGACCTGCACATGGGCCCCTTTGCACATGATAATTGCCCACAGCTACCGCATCGCTACTAGGGACCTAACTGGGGACCAAGCTTTCCTCCCCCATCACCTCACTCCAGAGAGCCTGGTCCTCCAGTGCACTGCTGCAGTCTATTCTGAATCCATGAGACTGGATACCTTTGGTAAAAGGATGTTCTCTTTCGCTTGCCTTGAACTGCGGTCGGTAAACTCCTTGTGTTTCTTGGGCTGATATACCCGACTCTGTTTGAGATTTGGTTGTGTAAGTGCTGCCCATGGTTTCGCAGGTGACCGGAGCCATCCTGACCAAGCCTATTGTCGTTGGCAGAGACGAGCCAAAGTTCATAATTTGCTGCGGATTGGATACAACCGGTTCGCTAGGTAGAGGGATTGCATCATCAGTGGCCCTTAGACGCCACACCTGGCTGGGCTCTCCTGGCTTTTTTTAAGGGATGTCGAGGCATCCCTTACGGATATGGTGTCCAATTGCACTTCCCTCTTTGGTGATGAGGCAGATTCCGACATTAGAAAAGGGGGTACTTCAAATTGTTCACTGGTGTTATTCCATCCCTTTCGTAGAATCCCTACTGCACATGCCACCATCCTCAGGCCAGCTGATGGAGGACCACTTCTCCCTGCTGTGTCAGGAAGTGCAGTCTTTTTAAACCTAAAGAGCCATTGAGAGGGTGCTGACTTCAGAAGTAGGCCATAGTTACAATTCCTGCTACTTTCTGGTGCCCAAAAAGGACAGAGTTCTCCATACTATTTTAGATCTGCACCCTCTCAACTCCTTCCTGAAGAAGTCGAAATTCAAGATGCTCACATTGGCTCAGGGTCCTGTCTACCATGGAGACTAGATTGTAGCATTGGACTTGTGGGGCATCATTTTCACATAACCTTTCCTGTCTGCCTACTGGTGTCACTTGCTGTTCACGGTGGTTCACAAGCACTTTCAGTTTGCTGGCCTCACCAGTACCCCACAGGTGTTCACCAACGTGATGTAGGGGTTGAAGCCCATCTACTGACTGTTAAAAGCGTGAAACAACCTTTACAACGCAGTCATTACATCGCACTACCTTTACATAGCAGTCATTACATCACAACATCCTTTACATCACATGTCATTACAATGCAGCCATTACATCGCATGTCACTTCAACACGTCAATACAATGCATGTCACTACAATGCAGGCATTAAATCGCAAGTCATTACAATGCATACAATTACAACGCATAGTACCCTTACACTATCCTACACTTATCCTACTGTTGCACTCACTGGAGTTAGAATAGTAATTTTTACCCCTACACTATCCAACACTTACCTTAAATGCGATGTAATGGTATGCATTGTAAAGGTATAATGCGATGTAATGGAATGTGTTGTAAAGGAAGTTTCTGAAAATGCGATGTAATGGCATGCGATGTAAAAGAATGCAATGTAAAGGATGTTGCGATGTAAAAACTGCGTTGTAAAGGCATGCATTTATTGAAAGCGGGCTCTCCCCAGTCATCTCCCTCCTCCAGACTATTGTGGACCTCCTGCTGTCGCAGAGGTTCAATATCAATGCAACAAAGTCACACCTTACTCCCTCTCAGACTGTCACCTATATCTAAGCCATTCTGGACAGGGTGCGGTTTCGGACCTATCCTCTAGAGAGGCAAGTACAGGATAGTGAGGCTATAATTCTGATGTTTCAGCCTGTGACCCGGATTTCAGTGAGGCGTTCTCGGAAGCTGCTGGGCTTTATGGCATCCTGCTAGTGACGCTTGCCTTTTTGCATATGTGGACTCTGGAATAGGGTCTGAATTTCCAGTGGACGCAGCATCAGGGGAATATCTCCTAACTAGTCCAAATCTCGGAGGGAACTGCAAAAGACCTGCAGTGGTGGCTAACAAAACGCAATTGGGTTAGCAGCAGGCCCGTCTTCCTTCCCCAACCAGAACTGACTGTAGTGACAGATTCTTTACTCCTGGGTTGGGGCGGCAATCTGGGAGAGATGGAGATCAGAGAAGTGTGGTCTCCGGCAGAGTCCAGGCTCCACATCAACTTGCTGGAGCTAAGGGCGATCCTGCTGGCATTGTAAGTCTTTCTTCCTTCGATCAAAGAAAGGCTGGTGCAGGTCTTCATAGACAACACTACCTCCATGTGGTACTATAACAATCAGGTTATGGACCCTGTGCCAAGAGATCCTGCGTCTCTGGACATGGTTGAAACGTCAGGGCAATTCTCTGGTGGTTCAACACCTGGCGAGCTCTCTGAACGTCTAAGCGGACAATCTCAGTCAGTGCCCTGTGGTTCACAAATGGTGGCTCCATCCAGAGGTGGTGCAAGGTCTCTTCCTAGGTTGAGGAAAGCCTTGGTTAGATCTGTTCGCCACCACCAAGAACAGGCAATGTCAGCAGTTCTGCACGCTGGAGTTTCCAAGGCAGTTCTCACTCTGAGATGCTTTTCGTCTCGAGTGGAGCTCTACGCCTTTCCTCCGAAACCACTCCTATCTAGAGTTCTCTAAACGATCAGGCACAACCTGGGCACTGGCAGTTTAGTATCTGAACATGTCCTTCGATCAGGCTATCCCTTCGGGAGGATCTTCTGACACAGCAGCAAGGCAGGATGCTGCACCCGAACCTGCGCACACTCCGCCTTCAAGCTTGGAGCTTGAGCGGTAATAGTTGACAGCTTTTGACCTTCCCTCTGAAGACTGTAATGTTATTGTGACACCCAGGCTACCCTCACTTGTTTGATCTGCCCAATCCAACTGGGGCCTGCTTAATTGCTAGTTCCCTTAAATTCTAACATTGTTTATCCTTTTTCCAAAGTACTTCCCTAATATCAACCATGGCTTTAATCGTCAAAACCTCAGCAATCTTGACTTTAACCAATGGTTGTTAAACTTAATTTACTAACATATTTGGGAGCCTGATATGAAATAATTTAATTGTAGTTGAGCAAAGGTTTTGACTTCTGTGGTTTCCTTAGACCTTGAGTAATGTGGAGATTTCTACTTTGTTCCAGCCTTTGAATTTCCTGAGTTTACTTCACTCTGGTATTCTTGTAATGGCCCATAGTAGAGTTCTGTGGGTGTGATGTCCTTTGAAATCCTGTGTCCCTATAAGTCTTCTGACGTGTTTGTCACTAGCCTTGTAGCTGTTGGTATGTCATATCCCAGTTTACATCCATGTAGTATGTGCATTTAGCATGCAACCTTCCTTACCTTTTGCATGTCTATGTGTCCAGTCATGATTTGTTTTAAATATAATTTATTTTATAATATTTTTTATAATCTTTTTCTTTGGTTTTGTCAAGAAGTAATGACAACAGTTACATAACCAATAGCCACCCACAACTATGTCACAGAGAGGTACAATCAAACAATATCACAAGAACATTATGCCCAAATCCAAACAGTCTCCTTCATAACCTTAACACAGTTCAGCCATCATGTGAATCAGTAGTCTCCATCCACCCTTGAGGTATGTAACAGAGTGTCCCCTGAGTCTACGAACCTGGCCAGGAGTTAAGCCATCATCTCTAAATCTTCTTCCATCTTATCATCATGTCTACATTGCTTCAGTTGCACCTCCTCAGCCATTGAATTGCCCAGGCACTACCCGGAAACGTTCCTGTGCTGCTTCGAGCGTAAGAAACACCTTGTTGGGATATAGGTCCCCCAGCGTCTCACAACCACCCTCCCCACCAGGCAAAAACGTCTACCTACTCAGTTAGGATCCTGAATGCTGGTAGATCCCAAAAAACAAAGTCCCTGGCAAACGTACCCTTCCCCAATGCTACCTTGACCTTCCATTCCCACGAAGAGGCAGTGTGTCTAATAATGTATGACACCAGTGCTGCTCCCCAGCTCCTGCCATCAGAAGCTGTAGGCTTTGTCCTGTAAGAGCGATTTCTCCCAGTGCAGCATGCTGAATCTGAGAGGCCAAGTAATATTTTGGGGATCGCTAACCCCCCCTTCTCCTGTGGTCGTTACAGGAAATCCCTCACCACGCTACTCCTATCCCCAGCCCATATTAGCGTAGGAATGAGGGAGTGTAATCTCCTAAACACCATCCGGGGAAGAGTATCTAACGAGTGTTGCGTAGAATACAGACAACATGGGGGAAACACCATCTTGGAAACTGCCACTCGGTTCATAAGAAAGAGTGGAAGGGAGTTCCGGAATCTGACAGAGGACTGCATGCCCTCAGGGACCTTCCCAATATTATACTGCACGCGTTGCTGCAGTATTTGTGCCACCATAACCCCTAAGTATCAAAACTGATCTGTCTCTCAATGTAGTGGTAATTCCGGCAATGTGTTCAGGTCACAGTCAACCAGAACTCCCAAAGGAAACACCAACAATTTCTTGTGATTAATCCTAAGATCTGAAAACTCCTCAGAGGCATTCAGTTAGTGTAATAGGAGAGGAAGGGACCTCTGAGGAGCCTAAATATAGAAAAGGGTGTAGTCCGCATATAGAGACACCAGGTGGTTTACTGCCCCCACTCTTATCCCCCCTCCAGCCATGATATGTTGGATATGGATAGCCTGAGGCTTCAACGCTATAGCAAAGAGGAGAGGCGATATCGGATATCCCCGATGAGTGCCCCTACCCACCATCCATGGCTCTGAGCATAACCTACCTACTCGTACCCTAGATGTGGGACCGGTATATAAAAGAAGCTCCCACGCACGGAAATGTACACTAAACTCTATCTCCTCCAGTACTCTCATAAGGTAATACCAGTCAAACGTGTCAAATGCTTTGGCAGTATCAATAGAGACAACTGCCAGCTCCACATTTCTACCTTCCACCTCATGGAGCACATGCATTAGCCGGCGTTAGTTCATAGTGGTGCTGTTTCCAGGTATACAACCGCATTGGTCATCATAAATTATTTGTGAAATCACCAGGTGTAACCTTAAGGCTATTGCTTTGCAAAGCACCTTCGTATTCATGTTGATCATTGTAAGTGGTCAATAGGGGGACGGATCCGAGGCAACAAAACCTGGTTGTAAGATCAAGAGATGCAGCCGTCCCGCATGAATGGAGGGAGCACCCCAGACTTCCTGGCCTCCAAGTGTACGTCCATCAATCGTTGCATGGGTTTGGCAGCAAAAGCCTGATAAAATCAGGACGGGAAACCATCACTGACCGGGGCCTTCCATCTGGGCAGGTGGGCAAGAGCTGTCTGCATTATTTCCAAGGTGTGATCTGTATCTAGATCATGAGCAGCAGCTTCTCCCAGCCTTGAAAGCAGCAGGATGGTCAAAAAGCACCAATGCGCTCCAGGTCGGGGGAGCTTCTGATTATGGTACACCTGTTCCATCCACTATGCCCCTTTGCGTGTAATCTTCCCGCCCATTTGAGGACCTAAGGTGAAGAATGGGAAGCCGAGCAGCCCCCCTCAGAAGGATCCAGGCCAATAACCAACCAGAGCTGCCCCCATCTCTGTGGAGAAGCTGATGATAAGATTTAAGGGTGTACGTCTCCAGCCTATCCCTCACTGCCGCAACCTGCTGCTTATCCAATACTTCCCCTCGCTGCCCCTCCACATCATCCTGAAGTAGTCGCTGAATACATGCCAGCTCATCCTCCCTCTGAATGAGTTCAGCCCACAAAGATTGCCGAACCCCGCAAGAGAGGCCTATACTCTACCCCCAAATCACAGTCTTCATTGCCTCTCAATCAGTGGATCAACTGTACGTAGAGGACCAGTTAATGTCAAAGAAATGGGTCAGGGCACCTGCCAATTTCTCTCTGCCAACAGGGTCCTGAAACATCTCAGGAGGGAATCTCCAAGTTAATGGCGACCAAGCACCACCACCCCACTCAATCTCGCAGCAGACAGGAGCATGATCAGATAAATAGCGAGACATATGCGTCACCGCGAGGACTTTGTAACCCAATGGGATATAAAGCAATATGCGAGCAAGTCTACTGGAAATTCTGTGAGTCAGGGAATAACATGTATAGTTCCTTGAGGTGAGATGGGAAGCCCTCCAAATATCACAAAGACCCAATTAAGCCTTAACCTCCCGAAGTGAAGAGATCATCCTTGGCTTAGGGTTAGGATGTAAGGGGTGGCGATCGAGGACACCATCCAGCACACAGTCATATTTCCCCAGCCCACAGCACCTGAGAGTCCAGCGCGCAGGACATCCCGCTCCTCAGATTAAAGGACTCATCATCAGTGTTGGGCCCATATGTGTTGACAAATGCTACGTCCACCTCATCAAGTTTGCCCTGTAGCACCAAATAACGCCCCTCCACATCCGCCTCTATGTAGGACAGTGCAAAGGGAATTCCAGGTGCGAACCATATACCGGCACCATGTGAGAAAGTCGAATAATTGGCTGAATAAACTAGACCCTTCCATTACCTGGCTAGCCTTGCAACCTCTACCCCCGAGAGATGGGTCTCTTGCAAGCATGCAACATGCACACTGTTTCGTTTAAGAAGGGAGAGCACCCTATAGCATTGTTATAGGTTCCCAACACCCTCACATTCTAAGAGAAGAGTTTACAAGATCAGGGCTTAATGATTATGAATAAATGAATGAGGGGCTTTGTATAGCGCAAACAGCTACTCGGAAACGAGTGTCCCGGCGCTGCCAACGAGCAGATGTAGAGAAGAGAGAGTGGAATAAAGAATTAGCAGCTTAACAGATCGATTTTTAAAGCTTTGCAAAAAGAGGATTCAGATTCTCTGCTTCTGGGCTGCTAGGGGAGGTGGTTCCAGATTTTGTTAATGCATGTTAATAAGGAGGTCCCACCACGTCTAGTGTTTGTTGAAGCAAGGGATTGCTGTGAGGTGGGCCTTACTGGAATGTAGATTTCTACTGGGCTGGTACTCAGTAATTCTATGGTTCAGATAGCTGGTGCCAGTGTTATACAAGGCCCTTTGTACTAGAGGAATTGCTTTAAAGGTGATCCTTTTATTAACAGGGAGCCAGTGCAATTTGATGAGGAAGGGTGAAGTGGGGGTGCATTTTTGCAGATTAAAGAGCAGGCACGCTGCCTTGTTTTGGACCACCATTAGTCTCTGGAATAAATATGCGGGTAGACCAAGATACAAGGTGTTTGCTTTGTCCAGCCATGAGAGGATCATAGCTCAGACTACGGTTTTGTGGGCTTCCCACGGGAGGAGGGGAAGGAATTTCCTGAGTTCCTTGAGGATCCACATACAGTATACACATACATGGTGACATAAAAACAACAGTGAGACAAAGCAGCAGTGGATCATAATCTTTCAGTTCAAGTGCCTGCCTCTACAATATTGCAATTTCACACAAAGTAAAGTGCCCCAGTGCTTTTGAGTAATCACTGTCTCTCCTCATCACCTCGTCCACGCTACGGCTGTAATTTTATGTGCAGAGCCCTTCCAGTTGAGCTACTGCACATGGTGACGGTTTCAACCACTAGAGCACAAACTCCCCCAAGATGACATCTTAGTGGCTACCAGGAAGTGAATGGGTAGCTATGGAGGCACACGCTTAAAGGTGCAAGTAGCAAAATATAAAAACTCAGTATTTAAGAACACCTAAAACAGATTTAAAATATACATTTTTCTTCTAAAGCATTAATACAATATTCAGATTCAAGGTTTTAAGATGGTGACATAAACAACAGTGCAATAAAGCAACAGTGCAATGTAGTCTTTCCGTATAAGTGCCTGCCTCTGCAATATTGGAATTTTCTCCCAACTAATTTGACGAACTTGGGTAAATATCAATGCTGTTACTTTAGGTGACCAACTCCAGCAGAGAACCAGTCAGAGGGACCAGCAAGGTCCTCAGAAACCGTTACCTCAAAGAAAGAAGCAGTCTTCAGTTAGTTCCTGGCATTTTTATCTCCTTACCTTAGACACGTTTGGAAGTGGTCCTGATGCAAGGGATACAGGATGCTAAAGATGCTCGAGGATGCTGCCGATGCAATGCGGTTGACTGGGTTCTTCCTGCAGGCTGCTCGGTCCACATGCTTGGTGAGACGATCCTGACCACATATATGTTGCAGTTCTCTCAGTTCGGGAAGAGGTCCATTCTCTACTGGGTTTCTTGCTTTCCACTCCAAAATAAAAGAAATTCAGCACTCCCAAGATGAGGCACTCGGCAAAGAGACCCAGCACTCACAAAATGAGGCAAATGAACCTTCAAAAGGCAGTTTCAAAATGAAGCGTGGGATTGTATTAGTTCCACACTCTCTAATAGAAAGACTTTCTCAGATTTCAAATGAAACTGGCAAAACAACATGTATATAGATATCTTTGTGTGCACATCCAATAATAATAAAACACTCACAAATAATCCAACCGTCAAATGCAAGGGATAAAAATAAGTTAATATTAATAAAACACATGAAAATAATAGTGGAACACTCACAAGTCAAATGCAAGGAAATAAAACACATGCAAATAATAATAGACATCCTATGTAAGAAACAAGCACTGTCAAATGCCAGGAAGAAGCACTGTCAATGCAAGAAATAATCTCATGAAATAGATATACAAATGAATAATCAAGGATAAAAATACATCACCTATTGAGATAAACACCATGTTTTACCTTTGTGATACCCAAGGCGGCACAATCCGTGTTGTAGTCTCTGGGGTAACCCCCTTAACGTAAAGAACATGGGTACCATATATTAGGGACTTATAAGTAAGTTAGTGTATGCCAATTGGATATAAGCCAATTAAATCTACTCAGCTTTAGGATCAGCGCACAGGCACTGAGGTCTGGTTAGCAGGTCTCAGTGCACTCTCAGCATTGAAAAACCAGAAACATCAGTCCAAACACTTGGGGGTAACCATACAAAAAGAGGCATTTCCATACATACATACAAATATATATATAGCTCCTGCTTGTCCCAAACTTGTGAGATGCACTCGAGCTCGATCACGGGCCTCAAGCTGCAGCCCTGCTCAGTGGTAGAAACGCTGGCTTGCCAACTCCTTTCACAGCCGCTACACCCCTGCCTGACGCGTTTCGAATTTCTTCATCAGAGGCTGGTGGTGAAAGGGAAATGACGCACAGTCCGGTGCTAAGAGCTTCTGAGATACACGATCGCGCGCCCCCATTGGGCTTCTCTGAATGAGCCTGCGCGTTGCTTTCTGGAGGCTGTAGTCATGGAGAGATGTAGATATCCCCTTATACTGTGTGCATGAATGTACTGCTGGTGATTTAAAAGCCCACCGATTGGCTTCAGCAAGCAAGCGTTGCTTAATATCAGCGGTCGTGCTCCACTCTAGTGGCCCCCATTTTAGCGGGTGGTGCATCTCGGTGGCCAGGGCGCCGCCTGAATATATAGCTCCTGCTTGTCCCTAACTTGCGAGATGCACTTGAGCTCGAGCACGGGCCTCAAGCTGCAGCCCTGCTCAGTGGTAGAAACGCTGGCTTGCCGACTCCTTTCGCAGCCGCTACACCCCTGCCTGACACGTTTCGAATTTCTTCATCAGAGGCTGGTGGTGAAAGAGCAATGAGTCACAGTCTGGTGCTAACAGCTTCTGAAATACACGATCGCGCGCCCCCATTGGGCTGCTCTGAATGAGCCTGAGCGTTGCTTTCTGGAGGCTGTAGTCATGGAGGGATGTAGATATCCCCTTATACTGTGTGCATGAATGTACTGCTGGTGATTTAAAAGCCCACCGGTCGTAGCGGCTGCGAAAGGAGTCGGCAAGCCAGCGTTTCTACCACTGAGCAGGGCTGCAGCTTGAGGCCCGTGATCGATCTCGAGTGCTTCTCGCAAGTTTGGGACAAGCAGGAGCTATATACAAATTGTATATAGGGATACTATGGACTTTCTCTCTAAAACACAGGAAATTCCTTGGCAGGACACATACATTCTGGCAACAATTGATGTTGTCGCGCTATATACCTGCATTGAACATGACCTTGGTATTGCAGCTTGTAAATATTTTTTGAGGGACAGACCGTTAACACTGTTTGATCATACCACTGTCTTATTACAAATGTTACATTTTTGTTTGCACAATAACTGTTTTTTATTTGAAGATCAGTGGTACGAACAGTATACAGGAACTGCGATGGGCAGTTGTTTTGCACCGAGTTACGCCTGCCTCATGATGGGGTGGTGGGAGGCGGAACATCTGTGGCATGACGGTAATGCAAAATATCAGGAAAATGTCATTCTGTGGACCCGGTACATAGATGATATCTTCATGATTTGGGACGGTCCACAGGATGACCTTGACTGTTTTATCCAGGGTCTTTCACTGAATGAACTGAATTTGGAATTCACGAGCAAAACCGATCCTCAGACTATTGAATTTTTGGATGTTCAGGTTGAGGTAGGCGGGGGTACCTTACAAACTAAATTGTATAGGAAACCCACTTCAGGCAATAGTATCTTACATTTTGGAAGTCACCACCCAGTGGGTTTAAAACGTAGTATTCCCTATGGTGAATTTTTAAGAGCAAAGAGAAATTGCAGTACCCAAGCACTGTTTGAGAAAGAGGTCACTGATATGCAGACAAGATTTAGGAGTAGAGGCTACACTGCCAAGAATCTGAAAACAGCCATTCGAAAAGTGGATACTAGAGAAAGAAGCAGTTTACTTACTCCTAAACCACAGGTTAGTGATAAACAAGAAGTAAGATTGATCACCACATATAATTCCGCTTCACGAGATTTACATCAGATAATACGCAAACATTGGCATATTATCAGGAGTGATGTTATTATTGGTAAATTGGTCAGCCCTACTCCCCACATTACTTACCGCAAGTGTCGATCCTTAAGAGACCTCTTGGTTCACAGTCACTTGACTATACCCAGTTCTACACCCAAATCCTGGTTGAGGGAACTCCCAGGGTTTTTCAAATGTGGCAGATGTAAGGCGTGTAGCTGTAGTTCCAATGTCAAGACTTTCTCTCTCCCAAATGGTAAGCAAGGAAAAATACGGAATTTCATCAACTGTAATACTGAGTATGTGGTATATGTCATTAGCTGTATTTGTGGCCTACGCTATGTGGGGAGTACTATCTTCCCTGTTAAGAAACGCATTTTGGAACACCTGCGCGCAGTGAAAAATGGCGACATGTCTTATGCTATTGCGAAACATTGTCATGTAATGCATGGTGACATCAAGGATATCAACACTAAGATTGCATTTTTTGGTATCGACAGGGTTCCTGCTAATACTAGAGGTGGTGACCGGCAACGGCGATTGAGGCGCCTAGAATCAGAATATATTATTAAATTATGCAGCAAGTTCCCTGGTGGGCTCAATCAGGAGGAGGATCTCCACATTCATCTTGGATAATTGGACCAGATTCTATTTTTGTTTATGATTAGCTCGATATTATTCCTTGTGTTTACAATGGAATTGTAGCTTTTCTGGGCATTTTTGTTCTGTATCAAAACACCTGGTCCTTCCCTACCCTTCTCTGTTGTTCTTGATGTCCTTGCCTATGAATGTATACATTACAGTTTCCAATGCGTGTACAAGAATATATACGTACACATACTCTTCCTCGACACTATTGTCGCTTATTCTATTGCCATCTCAACCTTCATTCTTACCTCTTTCTTTATCTCTTTCTATCTTTTTCTGTCTTTCTTTTTCCCTTCTTCCTTTGTCTTTAGCTCCTTGCCCTTTTATTCCCCCTTTTATTCCTTCTTTATTCCCTCTATATCCCCTTGTTTCACACATCTGCCCTAGTAACTTTGGGTTATGACTTGCCTATATCCATTTCGGATATATGCATTGATGCCTGGGCCTTTTGCCAGTCCTCTAGAGCGGCTGCTCGAGGTGCATCCTGGTTGGCCTGGGTGTTTTTGATTGATTTTTGTGATTTTTGTTTTCACAATATGATGATGCTAACTTGCTGGTACTTTCTGTCCTTGTACTCTTTTTTGTGTTGAACTAGCAACCCGTAGGGGGCCGGACTAGGTGACTTTGATTTTTCCTCCGTAGTAGACAATTACGAGAAAGGTTATTTATCCTTTACGTTTTTTGGACTGGCATTTGCCCTTATATATGTCAATTTTGGGTGAGACATTTGTTATTCATGCACTTGCATAATACCTTTCACAAAATTTAGAAAGTTGATAGAAACTGATCCTATGCTGTTGGTCTTCTTAGCCACTTGGCATTTATTATTTATATATATAAATCTTTATTTTTATTATATTTTTTTATTATATTTTATTCATACATATATGTTGACTCTCTGTACTTCAGGTTGATGAATTATGTATATGTATTTGAATTTGCGTGATTCTATGTATGGATTTCACATGTATTTACTGTGGTAGTCTGTTTTCATTGAATCGATTGCAGTTTCATTTTGCAACTCACCCTGTTTTCTATGTCTACTGAATTGTGAGGAAGTGTTTTTAAGCCCTTGACCACTTCCGGGTTACTGAATGACTCTTTGACAAAGACGGGTGTCGTTGAAACGCGTCAGAGTCAATAAAATTTGTTTTTCGCCCATTTGAATCCTGAGTGCGACTCTTTTCTTATGCTTGAGCAGCGTAAGGCTTCTTTACAAATTATAGCGGGTCCAGCGCCCGCCTGTTCGCACCGTCCCCGCATGGTGGAAGTGATCGGATGAAAAGCTGGACACGGCTTGAAACCTTCTCTTTCCCGATTCCCGCCGCCTTTTTGGATTACGGGGAGTTCTTCCCCGATGAGGAATAGGCTTGGATTTCCACACCACGCGAGCCCTGATTGGCCGCCGCCACAGCACGCCGACTCTGTGTTCGGAGCCGATTTGTTTGAGGCGGACGTCTATTTTGGGACCTGGTGAGACAGTGGCCTTTCCTGTGTACGTGACTGAAAACGGCAGGGGACCTTCCGTTCCTGACATCACACTTCTGTGTCTGTCGGTCGAACTAGAGAGGATTCGTGAATGGCGATTGGAGTGAAAACAAACCAGCAAGTGTATTGAACATCCTGCAGCAACAGGACGATGTGTGAATTCATTCGGAGTAGACTTGACGAAGCGAAAACACTATTCTCAGAAATAGATGGGGACCTGCAAGGAGCACCTACGCGTGACCAGGGCACTGAGTCCAGTGGTGAAAGAACACTCCGTCAGGACCTTAACAGACTCGAGAAGCTTTGCAAGAAGCAAATTAATAGGAGTTGGGAAGTAATATCACTCGACAACTATATCGAAGTGGGACGTGTCCCAAGGGGGCTGCGAATCCTGGTGACCCCCACATATCAAAATCCAAATCCGAAACTATTGGAGGAATGGTCGGGTTTGATGGCAACTACCTGCAAACAAATGTTAGGGCTCCTCTCTAAATATGCTGCCATCGAACTTCAGCAGATTGAGGAGGACCTTAAACAGCTTCGTGAAGAGTTAAATAAATTAACATCTCAAGAGGAAATTACCAATTTCGTTAAGGAAATGACGATAAGGTTGACGAAATACGAAGATGGGATTAAAGCCAGGAAAAGATGGAAATTCATTCGGGATCGTAATGATTACGCACAAGGTCGCATTTTGACCTTTAGCCGAAAGTACGATGCCATCAGACGGGACTATAAGAACGTTGAAGCACTTCATATCCAGGAATCGGAGGCCTCCGGGTCCAGCTCAATTGCTTCGTCGGAGGATGAAAGCCGTGTGGGCTTAGAAAGAGGCCCTTTCACAGCACTAGAGGAATACCGTTTTGTCCAACTGAGCCTCAATTCAACAAAAAAACCGGCTCGGGGAAGAGGCAAAGGAGGAGGCAGAGATCGAGGAAAAGAAGGTGCAGGAGAGGTGGGGAAGGGGAGCGAAAACGAAACGCCACGTGGGAGAGGCTCCAGGCGATCCAAACGGAACAAATGAAAGGTGAGCAAACCAATTTTTCCATTATTAATCTTTCCTCCCACGAGATTACCCCAGAAGAGAGATCAGTATTGGAGCTGGGTCTCTCCTTCTGCCCTACTGCGAATTTTGATTATGCAAAAACACGCATAGATTTGTTTTTCTTTATGCGCAAACTGAAATTACTCAAAATTCACACTGCACGCAATACTAATATTGGTAATCCCAAACATGATGGTACTAATACCCTGGAGTCGGCTGAGGGTACTTTAGCTATCAGTGATATTGCGACTTTGTCTATACTCAGGGAATTTCAGACAGGCACAATGGATTGGTCTACGGACCGAGAACTTTTGATTAACATGGACATGGAGATTAGCAGGAAATCCAGGAATGACTTCAAACCAAAATCTAGGTTTAATCCTATAACCTTACATGATGGGATAGATACTTTTCATGAGGTCATTCTTAAGGATATGCTTGATTTATGGAAGAGACAGCAGGATACTTTTGCACACAATCTGACACCCTCACAGAGAAGTGGACTGGCGTCCCTCGAAAAAGCGACCAATTTTGTCATAAAACCTTCCGACAAAGGAGGAAATGTGGTCCTCTGGGACATTGATAAATATCGTACGGAGGCCAAGCGCCAATTGGAGTTCTCTGGAAGTTATTTACGTTCCAGTTTGGGCAGATACAATAAAACCATATGTGAATACCATGCTATGCTAGAAGGCTGGCAACAAAACGACTTATTGAGCAAAAATGAATATCTTTTTTTGCTCGTACGGAAACCTATGGTTCCAGTTTTTTACCTTTTGCCCAAGGTGCATAAACATCCGACAGATCCTCCTGGAAGACCAATAATTGCAGCGAACCAGAGTCTTTTAGAGAATACCTCCATTTATTTGGACTACTTTCTTAGTCCATATGTTTGTAACCTTCCCTCTTATTGTAGGGATACTATGGACTTTCTCTCTAAAACACAGGAAATTCCTTGGCAGGACACATACATTCTGGCAACAATTGATGTTGTCGCGCTATATACCTGCATTGAACATGACCTTGGTATTGCAGCTTGTAAATATTTTTTGAGGGACAGACCGTTAACACTGTTTGATCATACCACTGTCTTATTACAAATGTTACATTTTTGTTTGCACAATAACTGTTTTTTATTTGAAGATCAGTGGTACGAACAGTATACAGGAACTGCGATGGGCAGTTGTTTTGCACCGAGTTACGCCTGCCTCATGATGGGGTGGTGGGAGGCGGAACATCTGTGGCATGACGGTAATGCAAAATATCAGGAAAATGTCATTCTGTGGACCCGGTACATAGATGATATCTTCATGATTTGGGACGGTCCACAGGATGACCTTGACTGTTTTATCCAGGGTCTTTCACTGAATGAACTGAATTTGGAATTCACGAGCAAAACCGATCCTCAGACTATTGAATTTTTGGATGTTCAGGTTGAGGTAGGCGGGGGTACCTTACAAACTAAATTGTATAGGAAACCCACTTCAGGCAATAGTATCTTACATTTTGGAAGTCACCACCCAGTGGGTTTAAAACGTAGTATTCCCTATGGTGAATTTTTAAGAGCAAAGAGAAATTGCAGTACCCAAGCACTGTTTGAGAAAGAGGTCACTGATATGCAGACAAGATTTAGGAGTAGAGGCTACACTGCCAAGAATCTGAAAACAGCCATTCGAAAAGTGGATACTAGAGAAAGAAGCAGTTTACTTACTCCTAAACCACAGGTTAGTGATAAACAAGAAGTAAGATTGATCACCACATATAATTCCGCTTCACGAGATTTACATCAGATAATACGCAAACATTGGCATATTATCAGGAGTGATGTTATTATTGGTAAATTGGTCAGCCCTACTCCCCACATTACTTACCGCAAGTGTCGATCCTTAAGAGACCTCTTGGTTCACAGTCACTTGACTATACCCAGTTCTACACCCAAATCCTGGTTGAGGGAACTCCCAGGGTTTTTCAAATGTGGCAGATGTAAGGCGTGTAGCTGTAGTTCCAATGTCAAGACTTTCTCTCTCCCAAATGGTAAGCAAGGAAAAATACGGAATTTCATCAACTGTAATACTGAGTATGTGGTATATGTCATTAGCTGTATTTGTGGCCTACGCTATGTGGGGAGTACTATCTTCCCTGTTAAGAAACGCATTTTGGAACACCTGCGCGCAGTGAAAAATGGCGACATGTCTTATGCTATTGCGAAACATTGTCATGTAATGCATGGTGACATCAAGGATATCAACACTAAGATTGCATTTTTTGGTATCGACAGGGTTCCTGCTAATACTAGAGGTGGTGACCGGCAACGGCGATTGAGGCGCCTAGAATCAGAATATATTATTAAATTATGCAGCAAGTTCCCTGGTGGGCTCAATCAGGAGGAGGATCTCCACATTCATCTTGGATAATTGGACCAGATTCTATTTTTGTTTATGATTAGCTCGATATTATTCCTTGTGTTTACAATGGAATTGTAGCTTTTCTGGGCATTTTTGTTCTGTATCAAAACACCTGGTCCTTCCCTACCCTTCTCTGTTGTTCTTGATGTCCTTGCCTATGAATGTATACATTACAGTTTCCAATGCGTGTACAAGAATATATACGTACACATACTCTTCCTCGACACTATTGTCGCTTATTCTATTGCCATCTCAACCTTCATTCTTACCTCTTTCTTTATCTCTTTCTATCTTTTTCTGTCTTTCTTTTTCCCTTCTTCCTTTGTCTTTAGCTCCTTGCCCTTTTATTCCCCCTTTTATTCCTTCTTTATTCCCTCTATATCCCCTTGTTTCACACATCTGCCCTAGTAACTTTGGGTTATGACTTGCCTATATCCATTTCGGATATATGCATTGATGCCTGGGCCTTTTGCCAGTCCTCTAGAGCGGCTGCTCGAGGTGCATCCTGGTTGGCCTGGGTGTTTTTGATTGATTTTTGTGATTTTTGTTTTCACAATATGATGATGCTAACTTGCTGGTACTTTCTGTCCTTGTACTCTTTTTTGTGTTGAACTAGCAACCCGTAGGGGGCCGGACTAGGTGACTTTGATTTTTCCTCCGTAGTAGACAATTACGAGAAAGGTTATTTATCCTTTACGTTTTTTGGACTGGCATTTGCCCTTATATATGTCAATTTTGGGTGAGACATTTGTTATTCATGCACTTGCATAATACCTTTCACAAAATTTAGAAAGTTGATAGAAACTGATCCTATGCTGTTGGTCTTCTTAGCCACTTGGCATTTATTATTTATATATATAAATCTTTATTTTTATTATATTTTTTTATTATATTTTATTCATACATATATGTTGACTCTCTGTACTTCAGGTTGATGAATTATGTATATGTATTTGAATTTGCGTGATTCTATGTATGGATTTCACATGTATTTACTGTGGTAGTCTGTTTTCATTGAATCGATTGCAGTTTCATTTTGCAACTCACCCTGTTTTCTATGTCTACTGAATTGTGAGGAAGTGTTTTTAAGCCCTTGACCACTTCCGGGTTACTGAATGACTCTTTGACAAAGACGGGTGTCGTTGAAACGCGTCAGAGTCAATAAAATTTGTTTTTCGCCCATTTGAATCCTGAGTGCGACTCTTTTCTTATGCTTGAGCAGCGTAAGGCTTCTTTACAAATATATATATGTATACATCTGTGATTTGAAAGGTCCGTTGCCATTTATCACATTTTGGGTTAAAGAAGATTGGAGAAGGATCTTCTGGCAACTGGTAACCATCGGAGGGCCATTAAGACGGGGTTTGTGTTTTAACATGTTGAAGTAGTCTTGAGGCAGAGTTTTGAGTTCTCTGTAATCTTCTCATCTTTTTTTTACAGGTGAGTCATAATAAAGATCATTAGCGGAACCTAGTTTTTATAGGAAAAAAGAGATTGTTACTTAGGTAGGCCCAAGCAACTATCGTGGTGTGGAAAGATGTGTCACAGCTTTTTCATGGTAATAAAGCTTGATCTGGATAGCCTATCATGTTGGGCATTCATGAACAACTTGTAGTCCTTGGTAATTCCAAGTTTTCTTACCTCTTTTGACATTTTTGGTGATGATTCTAGATCATCGGGCCAGGAGCAGAAAGGGTCATAAGTTTTCCTGTCACCACAGGTTCAGTTATGGAGGCAGTCGATTTAAGGTGGCTGCAAGTAATCCACGGATCAATGGCACAAAGGCAACCGCAGAGTTTGGAGTTTCCAGTGTCCTTTTGGCTTTCTAATTTAGGAAGCATCTGTGTGTCACCTGTGTAGTTCTAGCAGTAGAATTCAAATGCTGATCAGTTTAGTAGAATGTCATGTAAATGTTGGAAAGGAGGCTTAAGATGATGGAGTCTTTGATGGGCTCTTGCTTTTATGCTTTTGTGTTTTGATGAGAAAGGAAAAGTATGGATCACATTTGTTCTATTGTGTCTATGTAAGAGTGCTAACCTCTATGCCGGCTCCCTTGAATCTTTGGAATAATGTGTCATGATTCACTGTGTCGAAGGCAGCTGAAAGGGCCACCAGAAGTAGCTCAACAACCCCCGTTCTGGTCTTCTGAATTTTTACAATCATCCCAGATATAGATTAGGACTGATTCAGTGCCTCTTCCTGTACAAAATCCCACCTGGAAGTCAGAAAGTGGGGAGTTTTCTTCAATGAACTATGACATCAGAGGGAATGCTGCTCTTTCTATTAGTGTGCAGAAGAATGGTCTGTTTGCTCTAGGTCTGTAATGGCTGGGGCCTTGAGTGTCCAGGTTTATTTTCTTTAATAATGTACACGTGTATGCCTTTATATGATAGAGACTTCTAGCCACAGGGTCCTTACCATAGATTATTCCCCAGGCATCAGACTGGATCTGGAAATTACTGATCAGTTCCCTTGCACGCCCGTCGGTGGCATAGTTCAGCTCCATGTGACATTGTCTGCGCCAGAAGTGTGCAAAGTCTGTATATGCGCAACCCCAGCGCGATTACTTTGGTTCTTTCTTTTCCACGCCATCAGTGAAGATGTGGACAAGCTTCCCTCTGTCAGTTTTTGACTGACCTTTCTGATGGGATACATCTGCCTGTGTATTCCTTGCCTTTGGATTCATCCCAATGCGCAGCATTCCACTGAAGCTTTTCTCCTCCGCTATCCCACATCGAAGTCACAATTGAACGTCGCTGCACGCAACTCTGCATGATGTCATTGGAGCCATAAGAAGACTTCATTGGCATGCTGACATCAGTTCCTTTTTTTCCACGCTGTCGACGCACAACAGTTTTCCCCCAGGCTCTCTATTTCTGGGAGTTTTCATTGTTACTGTGACTTTGTAGCCATTGAAGATGTCTACTCCTAGGAAGTCTGGATTCAAGCCGTGCAGGGAATGCGGGAGCCAGATGTCCATCACTGACCCACGTGAAGATTTTTTGTGGTGCCTGTCCTCTGATCACAACGTCGGTACATGTATTTCAAATAAGCGTATAAATCCAAAAGTCCTAAAGGGAAGGGGGGCCAAGTTGTGCATAGCCAAAGCCAAAAGACAGAAAAGGGGTCGCGGGAGATCTCGGACCTAATCGAAGTCACCGACTCCTCATACATCAAGGTCCTCCAAGAAGCACAAGAAGATGATGTGGCACCATTGTTCTTAGCATCGTTCTGCGAAAGATGCGACTCTGAAGTCGGTGTCTCCGAGTCCTAGGCATCATCGCAAGGATGAGATCTCTCCAAATCCTTCACTAGGGGTTTCTCCAGCTCTGTCTCTGGCACCAAGGGCTGTTACTCCTCCTACTCCGAGGAATATTACTCCTCTTCCAGCACCGAGGTCTGCTACTCCTTTTCCACCTCAGGTGCCGAGAATGCATACTCCACTACCAGAGCCGAATTTGGTGCCTCCACGTTCGGCTCCAGAGCTCTTTGTTCTGGAGCCAGCATATCCTGTATTCCCGACTCCGTGATCGGATTCATTGCATTTTTTTAAATTCTATGTTTAGCTGTTAGAAATGAGGGGGCTCTGGTTGACGCAGGTGTGAACCCACAACAAGCAGGGACCCTTTACTTCTTGTCAGGGCGAAGGATGACTCCCCAGAATAACCCCTGCTCACCCTCTAGGTGCGTGGCGCGAGCAGTCTAGGCTAAGTCTCAGGCGTACACGGTTAAGCAAATGCAATTACACATACAGTAAACCCCTTGCATGCACCACAAACGGACACCAATCAGGAAGTATATAAAAATAAGCTTTTATGTAGTTTCAGCAGAGTTAAATACAAGGCCCAGTAACGTTGAACTGATGGGGCCACAATTCTTGGAAATACGGTCAAGTTCTCTTGGTTTTACGGAAAGTTCTTTAGGCGGGCACACGGTAACTGTAGGCCTCAGCGCACTTCGTGCTGAGGCAGCGCCCGGGGAGCACACAGCAGATGACAGGGAAATAAGAACGTTGCGGACCCTGGATCCGATGCGAGCTCGCGGTCGAGTTCGTAAGTACAGTACCTTGTTTCTTGACGCAAAGGCGGGTGCGGGATTTCAGCGGCTCTTCGATAGAAGAGCGAGGCGGCGTCCGGGGCTCCCACACTTCACGAGGGTGTCTGATCTTCAGGCTCACGACAAGAGCGGGGTGTTGTAGGTGGCGGGTGAACAAAGCGGGGCAGCCGGGCACGCCGATGCGTCCGGGCCGTCCGAGGCTTGGAGATGCTCACAAACGCCGATTCCGGCGGGAGGGTGAAGGTGCACAGCGAGCCTCCAACGAGCGAGGTGACGGGGCAGCCCAGCACAGCGTAGGGGGAGCGGCTCCGATCGAGCGAGGCTCTTCCCAAGGCGGGGGCGGCTAAGCAGCCCTGGTCACGGCTCAAGGAGGGACTGGGGCACGAGGGTCACAGCTCCGGCGGGGGAAAGGACACCACAGTCCAGCAGCAGGCGAGTGAAGATCAGGTAGAGCCCAATGGTCCTGGGGCTCAGTTCAGGGGGCAAGCTCAGTTCCAAGCCCTTGGAGATCGTTTTGGAAAAGCACAAGTTTTGAAAGTAAAAGTAAAGTAAAAGTTTTCAGCAACAGTTTCTCTTCTCTCCTTTGGCAGCAAGGTCACCACTGCAGGCCAATCCCCCAGGATAGGGACAGTCTTCCTCCTACAGCTTTCCCGGTGCCTCCTCCTCAGGCAGAGATTCTTCTTGGTCAAAAGCGGATCTAGTTTCTTAGGAGCAGTGCTCCTCCATTTATACCACAAATCTTTTGTTCCCCCAGGCCAGGGGGGCCCTTGCCTAGTTCAGTCCGGTTTCTGAGCACTTTGTTTACGTGATGCAGGCTCCTTCTTTCAGAGTGCAGGGCAGAGTCATCAGACGCTCCACAGGGGGTGGAGCCGGCATCGAGGTAGCGGAGCACTGTCCTATTCAGAACCTAGGAGCACTCCTCCCACCCATCTGCCTGTCGATCGTCCTATTCATACCAGGCTACCTAGCCCTGCCCATCTGGGTTCCCCCAGCCCTGTCACTCACACCAGCCAGACATCAGATACACATCACGCAGAGGCGGCTGAAATGTTTAGGCAAGCAAAGGCCGACTTTCTAAAAGCGGCATTTGCAAACCCGGAATATTAAAATAAACCTTGCGAAAAGGTGTACCTTATTATTCCGAGTTCAGGCATACTAAACTCGATCTTCTACCATGTTCCCTGGGTCGGTTAGGATCATAGGGTGTAATAATCCAGGCCGCCCATACTGGCCTATGAGAACAGGGTAGCCTTGCAGTAGTGAACAACAAGATGGCGGTAATTCACTACTAGGACATGCCACGCATCCCGGCTTGTCCTACCTCAGGCGTACAATGCACCCTGCCCGCGGGCCTACCAGAGGGGTGACTAACATGCAGCTAAGGGAAGGTTTTAGGGACTGGCAAGTGTGGGCACTTGTCGGTCGGCGTGTCAGTACCAGACTGCACGCAGGTTCTGCGATGGCAGACCTTAGACGTATTTTACCGGCCGCTTCTGTGGGTGGCACAACCCGTGCTGCAAGCCCACCAGCGGTGTTCGTATTTACATGCCCTGGCGCCCCTGGCGCACTTTACTGGGGTCTGATAGTAAACCAAACAATCCAATCATGGAATCCAACCAACATATACAATTTACATAGGGAGCACTCGCACCGCGACACTGGTTGGCAGTGGCACAGCGCGCTGAGCGGCCAACACCATAAAAACACATGAGGCACAGCGACAAAAAGAGGAAGGGAGACTCACGCCAAGGTGCCAGGTCTAACATTAGCGTTTTCACCTACTGGTGCGCCTTCCGGTCCCATAGGTTTGTTGGCCTAGGAGAGTTACTCCCTCATATTCCCCAGGCACCATTCATGCCCTTTATGCCTGTGGCACCGGGAAGTTGGCCTCCACTGGGGCTTAGATTGTTGGCGCTTTGCAGCTCCCAGAGGGTCATGTTCCATTGGATAGTTCTTCTCAGGATCTGAACATGGCGCCTGTTCAGCCTCAGCCAACTTTGAACCATGTTCCTGTGGATTCTCCTTTGACGCCGGTTCTGAAGTCTCTGACACCCCATCTGGCACGGCTGACGCCAATACCGAAGATGAGGTCTCGGAGAGGTGCTCAAAGGCTGTTGGAGGAAGAGGAGTATGAAGGGGCTGAATAAGTAGAGACAGTGTACCTTGACCCTGATTTTGAGGGGATACAAGAACCAGTGGTCTGGATACTTCCCCTGAGTTGGAGTTGACGTCACCTAAGGGGTTGCCACCTCCTGAGGTGACTTCATAAGATTCTGTAATTCAAAAAGCTGTAGATCGTTTAGAGCTGCCGCTTCCCACAGCTGAATTGAAATCTAACATTCTCACTGGGGTTCTCCATTCATCAACTTCATTTTCAGACCCATTGCTGCACTTCAATGAGGCTTTAACTGAGCCTATTTTAGATGTTTGGCAGAAGCCAATGTCCTCCCATGCAGTTTCCAGGACAGTGGCTAGAAGGTAAAAAGTAGCTCCTTGGGATCTGGCTTTTCTGTCCTCCCCTCCTTCACTGGAAAGCCTAGTGGTCCAAGCTTCCTGTTCTTCTAAGTCATCAGCATGCTCTTATCCATCCACGCCTGCTGATAGGGACTCAAAGCGAATTGAGCAGTCAGCCCCAAAAGTTTTTTTGTCGCGGAGTATGGCCTTGAAATCTACGAATGCCACATGTCTCTTAGGATGTTACATTCACGCCCTCATAGATGCAGCTAAGGAGGTTGTTCCAAAATTGCCTACAGAGGTCCAGGGACATTTATCTACTGACTGATGCGCAGGTTGCTGCAGGTCAAGTAATCCAATCTGGGCTGGACACGGTGGACTCTGTTTCCAGAGCAATGGGGTTGTCTGTTGCAACAAGAAGGCATGCCTGGTTGCATGGTTTGGGCTTTTCGCCTGATGTTCAGGTTGCGTTGCTGGACTTGCCTTTTGTTGGGTCCCGCTTGTTTGGGGCTAAGGCTGATTCTGTGCTGCAGTGCTTTAAATATAGCAAGGTCCTTAGGACCTAAGACCCAACCCAGGAACTATAGACGGTTCCGCAGGTTTCATGTGCTTTACGGGAAACTTTTGTGGCAGACAACAGCAACAGCAGCAGGCAAATGCTCTATACAGGTCCAGAGGGCGGCTGCGGGGTTCTGCCGGACAACAAGTCACCTCCACCTCTTCTGCCTCTCCTACCATTGTGTCAGGGAAGCAGCTCTAGGTCTGCCATCTTAGAGCATGCTTGTCCCGTGGGAGTACAGGTGGCCTATGTTCTACCTCATAGGAGGACTGTCACTACAGACCTCTGGGTTTTAAACATCGTAGAAAATGGGTATGCCCTACCGTTCTGGGTGTATTTCACCCTACTTTCCCTCCCCTTCAGGGCCTTTGCTCATAAGAGCATCTTCTGCTTATCCAGCAGGAAGTACTGTCATTGCTGCATAAGGGTGCCATCTAGATAGTTCCGGAGCAGGAAAGAGGTCAAGGGTGCTACTCCCGGTACTTCATGACTCCCAAAAAGTACGGTCGTTTACAGCCAATTCTCGACCTCAGGTTTTTAAATTTTCACCTCAAACAGGAGAAGTTCAAAATAATGACCCTGGCACAGGTTCTTCTCATGCTGGAGAAGGAAGACGGGATGGTGTCAATCGATTTACAGGATGGGTGTTTTTCCATCCCCATTCTGAAGTCACATCGGAAGTATCTCTGCTTTACGGTGGGGACTCAACTTAACCAGTTTGCGGTCCTTCCATCCGGCATAAGTTCCGCATCTCGGGTCTTAACAAAGGTGATGGTGGTGATGGCAGCATATCTCAGAAGGTCTGGGATTCCTGTGTTTCCCTATCTGGATGACTGGCTGCTCAAAGTGAAGTAGCCAGAGATAGTGCAGTATCATTTGCAGGTAACAACACAGCTGTTGTTCAGTTTAGGTTTTTCGATAAATGTACCCAAGTCTCACCTGGTGCACTCTCAGTGCAACCTGTTCATAGGGGCAGTACTGGACACTACTATGAGTCGTGCCTTCCTGCCTCGACAGAGGATTCAAGACATCTACGATATGATTCCACTTTTTCAGAATGAAGTGACTGTTCCAGTCCTGAAGGTGTTGGGCCTGCCCAGTCTGTTTGCTTCCTGCATTCTGTTGGTCAACCATGCATGCTGGCATATGAGGGCCCTCCACTGGTGCCTCCACAAACAGTGGTTTCAACACAACAGAGATCTTGAGGAGGTGGTCAGAATCTCCAGAGACACTGCAGCGGGTCTGCTATGGTGGAGGGTTCTATGCGGAGCTGTCTGAAGGAAAGCCGTTTCACCCTCCTTACCCGGTGGCCACATTGAAAACAGATGCCTGCACTCTAGGGTGGGGAGCTCATCTGGGGGATCTGGAGGTGAAAGGTCTTTGGTCTCCAGATGAAAGATTGTCACACATCAGTCTTTTGAAATTGCGGGCGATACATTTGGCTCTCAAGTCCTTTTCTTCCTTCCCTTCACGGTCAGTCAGTTCAGGTTTTAACAGACAACACTACTGCGATGTGGTACATCAACAAACAGAGAGGAGTAGGGTTGTATCTTCTCTGCAGAGAGGCTCTGCGACTCTGGTCCTGTGCGCAGGACCTTCAGATTTGCATAACTACAAATCACTTGGCCGGACTGCTGAAAGTGCGTGGGGACAGTTTCAGTCGGGAATATTCGACCAATCAGGGAGTAGCATCTCCATCCGGAGGTGATTCTTCACATTTTCTGGATGTGGGGGTTTCCTCGGTTGGACCTATGTGCCACTCACGAGAAAGCGCACTGCAGTCTCCAGAATCCAACGCTAGGAGCGTTGGGGACGCGTTTCAGTTAGATTGGGGCACACAACGTCTTTACGCATTTCCTCTCATACCCTTGATTCCTCGAGTTTTGAGGAAGATTTGCCAAGACCAGGCGCAAGTCATATTGATAGCCCTGGATTGGCCTCTGAGGATGTGATACACAAGCCCCCTTTACGTCTCATTGCACCCTCTGCTCCGTCTCCCTCTCAGGGAAGACCTCCTCTCGTATTCCCAGGTTCTACACCCTCACCTCCAGAGCTTGCACCTTCATGCCTGGAGATTGAGTGGGACAACCTGAGTTCTTTCTCTCTCCCACCGGATGTGATGGATGTTATTTTATCGGCCAGAAGACAATCCATCAAATCTGTCTATGCTGGTAGGTGGTCAAAATTTGTGAAATGGTGTGTAGGGAAATCGATTGATCGCTTAAATGCCCATTTATCTGATGTTCTGAGTTTTTCTCATTCCCTCGCCTCCCTTTACATCTTACCATGCGGATCAGATGGTTCTTAGAACCAGAGCTGCTTTCGTGCCTAAGGTAGTCACTCCTTTTAACTAGAGGCAGTCCATTACCATCTATCCTCCCCCTCATCCTTCTAAGGAGGAGGAGAGACTTCATCTCTTGGATCCCAAGAGGGCAGTGAGCTTCTACTTGGACCGAACTAAGGACTTCAGGCTGGATGATCAACTCTTCATAAGATATGTGGGCAAGATGAAGGGCAAGGCTGTCCACAAAAGAACGCTGTCTTGGTGGATAATCCTGTGCATTAAAATGTGCTACTCCTTGGCCAAGAATCAAATCAAATCAGGTGTTTGTTAAGCGCAACTACTCACCCGTAAGGGTCTCAAGGCGCTGGGGGTGTGGGGGGGTTCGCATGTTTCAGTCCATCAAGGAGGGGGTCTGTCGAAGAGCCAGGTTTTGAGGTTTCTTGCGAAGATGGGGAGCGATGTTATCTGTCTGAGGTGGAGTGGAAGGTCGTTCCAGGCTCTGGCCGCGAGGAAGGAGAATGAGCGGCCTCCCGATCTGGTGTTTCTGCTGCGGGGGACCACTGCGTAGGAGAGCTGGGCTGATCGTAGGGTCCTTTGGGGTGTGTGGAATTTGAGCAGTCTGTTCAGGTATACTGGTCCGGTGTCATGGAGGGCCTTGTGAGCGTGGGTTAGCATCTTGAAGGTGACTCTAGCTTCGATGGGGAGCCAGTGGAGTGTTCGCAGGTGCTGGGAGATGTGGCAGTATCTTGGCAGGTTGAGGACCAGTCTTGCGGCGCCGTTTTGGATGTTCTGTAGCTTGCGGGTGAGTTTTTGTTTATTCCGGCGTAGTGTATTGCCGTAGTCGTGCTTGCTGGTGACCAGGGGGTGAGTGACGGTCTTTCTGTGTTCGAGGGGGATCCATTTGAAGGTCTTACATAGGAGGTGGAGGGTGTGGAAGCAGGAGGACGAGACGGAGTTGAACTGGCGGTCCATTTTGAGCTCTGAGTCCACGATGATTCCCAGGTTGCGTGCATGGTCCGTGGGGGTAGGCGGGCTTCCGAGGGCGGGGGGCCACCAGGTGTCATTCCAGGCATCTGGGTTTGGGCCCATGATGAGTACTTCCGTTTTGTTGGTGTTTATTTGTAGGCAGCTGTTTTTCATCCATTTGGTGACTGCTTCCATGCCTTCTCGAAAGATGTATCTGGCGGTGTTGGGTTTGTTGGATAGGGAGAGGATGAGTTGGGTGTCGTCTGCGTATGACACAATGTTGAGTCCATAGGTTCTGACCTAGGAGAACCTAGGAGCCTTCTGAAGTTATTTCTTCTCATTCTACTAGAGCCAAGTCTTCTTCTTCGGCTTTAGCTAAAGGTGTCCCTGTGGTAAACATCTGCAAAGCAGCAACTTGGGCCTCCCGCCCCACTTTTGCAAAGCACTATTATTTGGATTTGAAAGTAAGGAGGTACGGCTATTTTGCATGTTCAGTCTTGCAGGATTTTTTGGTGCAGGCAGGCACCCTCCTCCGTGAGCGGGACTGCTTGGGGATTCAATTCAAAAGGTGAGGAATCCACAGGTAGATGTATCCATCAGAAGAACAAGTTACTTATCTTTGGTAACGCTTTTTCTGGTGGATACAGTATCTGCCTTTGGATTCCTCACTGACCCACCCGCCTCCCCGTTGCCTGTCTCCTTATACTAAAAATTAATTAATTAATGCTTTATTTGATTTCTTGTTTGAATCATGAGGTTGCTTCAATTTTAGAAATATCTATGATGTGGTGTTTCCATATTTGACTGTGTTTTGTATACAATGTATACTTGTGAGAAGGTTGTTGGTTCACCCATTTCGCCTCGAAGGCATGGAAAAAATGGGTGGAACTGACATCAGCACACCGACGAGGTTTTCTTATGCCTCCAATGATGTCACACGAAGTCACCTGTGGAGCCGCTCCATTGTAATGGCCTTGTCGACGTGGGAGAGCTGAGGAGAAAAGTTTCCTTGGAATACTAAGCATTGAGATAATTCAAAAGATAAGAAATCCACAGGCAGATGCTGTATCCACCAGCAAAAGCGTTACAGAAGTTAAGTAGCTTGTTCTTTTCAACCGAATTGTTGATTTGATCACTGTGCCTTATTTTCCCCAAAAAGCCAACCGGTTTAAGCCATGTGGTGCCTGTCACAGGCAAATGTCTGTGACAGACCCCCTCCATGGTGTGTCTATGGTACTTGGAGCGGGACCACAACTCTACTGCTTGCGAGTATTGCAGGACCATGAATCCGAGATCCATGAAGCTTCTGGCCGCTCACCACGTGAGTCGTCACTACTCCAGGTCCCATTTGCGAGGAAGGTCTTGGGACTGCTCTCGGAGTTGCTTGCACTGGGCATTGTTGCGATCTCGTACTTCTTCAGATTAGTCCCTCAAGAAGAAGTTGAAGCTCTCATCAACTTCTCTGTCCCAATCTCATTCATTAACGATGTGCAGGAACAGCGCCAGAAATCCAGGCCCACTCCCAGGTCATCTCTGTGGACTCTGTGCCTGACACTGGGCCTGCTCAGCGCTTCCTGGAGTTTCCCAGAGATGGACTAACCCTACCCGAACTTCAAGGGTTTTATGAGGCCATGAGTCTCATTTTGACAGTCAAACCCCTCTGGAGGGCCTTTGGGTCTAATCGATTCAGGAGAGACACTGACTGGGGCTCTCTGGATCCATGGATGTATCCAGAACGGCCCTGGCTGTGCCTTCACGAACTCCTTTGGTGGCACCGTTCCAGTGGCGATGTTCCCATTATGATTCCCGACTCTCATGCAGGGTCAGATTGGTATTTCGGGCACCGGCCAGGCAAACATGGCCTGAATTGGAGGTGGAGCCCTTTATCTGATAGAGACTTCTAGCCGCAGATTCCTTACCTTAGAATTATCCCCAGGCATCAGTCTGGATCCAGAAATGTTTCATTAATAGTACACCCGTACGCCAGTAGGGGGCAGTATTTGGCTCCGCTTGGTGTCATCCATCCCAGAAGTGCCGTGCGTGGTGTTTACATAAGTGCTACTGTAGTGAAGGCAGCGATTTAGATGCATACATTGCTATGTTCGCATAAGCGCGTTAGATGTTAGAAAGCCATCTTGCCACTTTGCCTTTGCACACGACACTGCAGAGACATGTTATTATTTGAAAACTTCTTGCTTGCCTTTTCTTCACATGAGAACTGTCTGTTGTTCACATCCCTAGACGTGCACTGCGACCTTGGTTTGAACATTGTGTGCAAAACACTCTGAGCCGCCAGACAATGTATGTTTTTGAGTTCAGGTTGATCGGCCCACTCTCTAGCCATAATACGCACACAGCTACAAATACCTGAATGTCGAGAGCCTTTAATATTACTGTTTGTATGCGTTACAAACACATTCTGGAGAAGAACATTTCCAGGCGCAGAGCAAAGCTGATCCTGTGATGTGATTCACCTAAGCTGATCTTTACGGTATGGGGTTCCCCATTCAAGCCTAGAGACCTTCTATTAGTATAATAATACTAGCCTACTAGCGAAGGGAAGGTGGCTGTATTCCACTGTCATTTGTAATATGATGTTCGAGGCATATGAGCTGCAGATTACACACTTGTGCATAGATCGCCATCTTGTGTTGGGCCCGGATGTTTGCAGTTTGTTTTTCCTCTTGGAAAGTCTTTGGAAGTCACGAGGTCGGTGACTCCTCCTTTGGATCGTATTGCGCATGGGCTTCGGCTTCATCCTCAAATTGTTTTTTTTCGCCATCGGGCTCGGATGTAATCTTCGCACTCCGGTTCCGAACAGCTTCCAGTTCGACGATCGACGCGCAATCCTCACCCTAAACCGCAGTATTGTTTCGATCGCGATCTCCCCCACTCGACGCGCCTTCTCATCGGCACAGACCTTCGGTTCCCGTCGTCGACGGCGGCCTTCGGGCTGCTCCAAGCTCCGTTCCTGGCTAATGGAAAGGACTCCATTTAAAAAGTGCCCTCAATGTGGGTCCAAATTTCCCCACACCGATCTCCACGAGGTATGCACTCTGCCTCTCCCCTGAACACGAGGCATGCACTCTGCCTCTCCCCTGAACACGAGGCTTGAGACTGTCCGACGTGTAAGTCCTTCCGGTCCAAAAAGACTATTCGGGACCGAAGAGCCAGAAGAACTATGGCGCACTCCTCGACGACGATTCTGGACGACATCTTCGGAGAAGGCATCGATGCTCCAGAGCGTTACACCGACGAGGGCCTCGTCAGCGCTTCCGAAGCCGACGACTCAGATGTGGAGGACATCACCCCAGCGCAGAGGGTCATGAGTACTGATCCCCCCCACCACACCCCTGCCGGCACCGAAAAAGGCTCCGGTCACACCTTCGCCTCCGGGCCGAGGCAAGACCAAGGACACTGCTTCCAACACTGCACCTTCGGGCCCGGTAAAGAAGCCAAGCAAGCCTTCCGGCAGCTCGGGCTCGAGCCAGCCTATCGTCGGTGCCGATAAACACGCTTCGGCACCGAAAAAGAAGCCGACCTCCGTATCGACACCGAGCCCCGCACCGAAGCACTCTGGGTCGAAACCCAGCTCTTCGGCACCGACACCACCTTTGGTGCCGACCAAAGCACACAAGGCCACCGGCCCCGACACTTCGAGGCCGAAACGCATCTTGGCGCCGACCAAGCGTACGGAGGTTCCCAAACCAGTTTCCAAACAACGAACCGGCACAGAAAAGCCTAAAAAAGCCAACGGCCCCGGCGCTGACGGACCGACCAGCCTCACTGGACTTATTTACACCGGATCCCTTGCAAAAAACACTCACCAAGGATCCAAAAACTGGACATTTGACACTTTCTTCCAAAAAGAGACATTTGGAGAAGCCTGCTCCACCTCCACCTCCAAAGAGTAAGGACTCTGCTACCTCTCCGTTCAGAATACCTTCCCCACCTCTTCCACCTCCTCCACCTTCCCCACCTCCACCCCCTCCGCCTTCCCCACCCCAACCTCATCGTTCTCCCACCCCTTATCCACACCATGATGATCACGGGGACCCATATGACGACATAGGGGATGTGCTCCAGGACCTACCCACAGGGGACCCCACCCCTACAGGATCCCCAGACCCATGGGACGACTACAATTTCCCTGATGTCCCCAACGTCCCACAAGATGATCTTTACCCCTCCAGACCATCTCCACCAGAAGACTCATTGGGGTTCCACCATCTACTGCAAAGGGTGGCACACTATCACAGGGTAGACTTGCATACCGACCCCGTGGAGGAGGATTTCCTCCTCGACACATTCGACACCACACATAGGTCTACCTCCATATTACCTATGCTCAAAGGAGTGGTAAAGCATGCGCCAGAAGTTTTTAAGGACCCAGTTAGGACCAGGGTCATTAACCCGCGCATCGAGAAAAAATACAAAGCTGCCCCCACAGGTCCCTCCTACATCAGAGGGCCAGCGCCACTAGATTCTCTAGTGGTATCCACTGCACGTACATGGGGAAATTCCCAAGCGTCAGGCGAAGCACCACCACCTGACAAAGAGTCAAAGCTACTGGACGCATCAGGAAAGCGTACTGCGTCACAAGCAGCCAATATGTGGCGTATCGCCAATACTCAAGCGCTATTGGCCAGATATGACAGGGCACATTATGACGAGTTAGAAAGCATAATGCACCACCTCCCTGAAAAATATAAAGCTAGGGCCAACGAACTAATTCAAGAGGGTAAGACCATTACTAACACCTCTATACGCTGTGCCCTAGATGCAGCAGACACAGCTTCCAGGGCCGTCAATACCAGCGTCCTCCTCCGTTGCCATGCTTGGCTAAGAATATCAGGGTTTAAACCGGAGGTACAAGCCTCCTTTCTTAACCATCCCTTTGACCAGGAACATCTATTTGGCCCAAAAGTGGATGAGGCCCTAGAAAAAATGAAGAAGGATACGGATACGGCGAAATCCATGGGAGCCTTACAGTCACACCCTCCTAGACGCTCCTTTCGCCGCTCTTCCTTTCGAAGTACATCTAGAGGCTACTCCTCAGACACCGCGTCCACTTCATACAAATCCCCTACTCAGTCCACCTTCACGAGGGGTTATCAAAGAGGCGGCTATAGGGGTAACAATAATAAAGGCAGAGGCAAAATAAACAACGCCCGCTCTGCCACAACGCCTACCCAATGACTTCCCCCCCCGCACTCCCCAGACCATTCCACTCCGGTCGGGGGCAGACTCCAACATTTCCTTCCTGTCTGGGCTACCATCATCTCATACAAATGGGTAACACAAATAATTTGGTCAGGCTACTGCCTATAACCAATATCTACGCCCCAAACATTCCACCCAGGCAGCGCCCAATGTCACAAGAACATTTAATACTCCTAAAGCAGGAGGTAATCTCCCTCCTACAGAAAAAAGCAATAGAACCTGTTCCTACCAACCAACAAAACATGGGAGTCTGCTCCCTATATTTCCTCATACCAAAAAGGGACGAGACTCTGCGACCCATCCTAGATCTCCGGCCCCTAAACACAGACATACATTCAGACCATTTTCATATGGTGACGCTTCAGCAGGTACTTCCGCTCCTCTCCCAAAATGACTTTTTGACCACTTTAGACCTAAAGGACGCTTATTTCCACATTCCAGTGCACAAAGCTCACCGGAAGCACCTCAGATTTGTAGTGGACGGACAACACTTGCAATTCAAAGTGCTCCCGTTCGGAGTCACAACAGCGCCAAGGGTATTCACCAAGTGCCTAGCAGTGATGGCAGCACATTTGCGAAGACAACACATCCACGTCTTCCCATACTTAGACGACTGGCTGATAAAAGCCAGGTCATACAATCAATGTGTACAACACACGTCTACCACCATTCAACTACTCCACCAGCTGGGCTTCACAGTAAACCACCAGAAGTCCCATCTCCAACCATCCCACATAAAACAATACCTCGGTGCCACCATAGACACCTCAAGAGCGCTAGCCTACCCCAATCCTGCCAGGATTGCAAGCATTCAAGCTCTACGCACAAAATTCATAGCACAACACTCCCTTCCAGCTCGAGTGTTTATGCAACTAATAGGGATGATGGCCTCTTGCATCTTCATAGTACCTCACGCAAGACTCCAGATGCATCCTCTCCAAGAGTGCTTAGCGCGCAAATGGAACCAGACCCAGGGTCAATTAACAGATCTGGTGTTGGTAGACGGTCGCACCCATCGCTCTCTGCAGTGGTGGAACACCACAAACCTTTCCAAAGGTCGACCGTTCCTGGACCCGGTTCCTCAAATAGTACTGACAACGGACGCATCGCTCTCCGGCTGGGGGGCTCATCTACTACATCTCACCACACAGGGCAAGTGGACCCCTTAACAAAAGTTACTCCATATCAACCATCTGGAGTTACTAGCAATCTTCTTAGCCAAACTCAAATTTCAGGCAAGGCAGTCCTTATCCGCACAGACAACATGACAGCCATGTATTATATTCAAAAACAAGGCGGCACACACTCTCCACAGCTCTCTCAACTAGCACAGAGCATATGGAGATGGGCAATACCCCAGAAAATCTTTCTCCTAGCTCAGCATGTCCCAGGAGTCCAAAACACAGTGGCAGATCTGCTCAGCAGGCAGACACAACAGATCCATGAGTGGGAGCTTCACCCGCAAGTTCTTCACCCGTACTTTCAAATGTGGGGGCATACACAGATAGACCTCTTCGCCACCCATGAAAACGCCAAATGCCCAAGCTTCGCCGCCAGATACCCACACCCATTGTCCAAAGGAAATGCGATATGGATGAACTAGTCAGGCAGATTTGCGTACGCTTTTCCGCCTCTCCCACTCATTCCACTAGTGGTGCGCAAACTACAACAACACTCACTCACACTAATCCTAGTAGCTCCAACGTAGGCCAGACAACCGTGGTATACCACACTGCTGGTACTATCTGTAGTACCGCACCAAAAACTACACCTCTCTCCACACCTCTTAACCCAGAACCATGGAGAGATCAAACACCCGGACCCAGCGCAGCTCAACCTTGCGATCTGGCTCCTGAAATCTTAGAATTCGGGTACCTAAATCTTCCCCCTGACTGTATGAACGTCATCAGAGAAGCTAGAAGACCTACCACTAGAGCGTTCTACGCCTCTAAGTGGAAACGTTTTGTTGTTTATTGCCATAACAACACTATCAATCCACTGGACGTGTCCATTCAACACATCATAGGCTACTTACTCCACCTACAAAGGTGCCATCTAGCCTATACGTCCATTCGACTACACCTCACAGCTATTGCAGCTTACCTAGAGAACAGGCAACATCTATCACTCTTCAGAGTACCTGCCATTAAAGCCTTCATGGAAGGCCTTAAAAGAATAATTCCCCCCAGAGTGCCATCATCACCTGTGTGGAAATTAAATATTGTTCTCACAAGGCTAATGGGGCCTCCCTTCGAACCTCTGCACAAATGTGAACTACAATTCCTAACATGGAAAACCGCTTTTCTTGTAGCCATCACTTCCCTTAGAAGGGTCAGTGAGATACAAGCACTTACCATTCAAGAACCTTTTCTCCAAATGCACCACAACAAAGTTGTTCTCCGTACCAACCCAAAATTCCTCCCTAAAGTCATTTCTCCTTTTCACCTAAACCAAACAGTAGAACTACCAGTATTTTTCTCGCAACCAATGACCGTTGCAGAAAGGGCTCTTCACACACTGGATGTCAAACGAGCCTTACTCTACTACATTCAAAGAACACAACCTTTCCGTAAGACCAAACAACTCTTTGTTTCTTTTTCTCCACCACACAAAGGCAACCCCATCTCAAAATCAGGGATAGCTAGGTGGTTTGTAAAATGCATTCAAATCTGCTACCATAAAGCAAAGCGAACGCTATCCATTCCCCCTAAAGCCCATTCTACACGAAAAATAGGGGCTTCCATTGCATTCTTAGGGAACATCCCATTAGATGATATCTGCAAAGCAGCTACATGGTCAACACCGCACACTTTCACCAAACACTATTGTGTAGATGTGCAAACTAAGCAACAAGCTAGTGTGGGCTAAGCTGTACTCAAAACATTATTTCAAACCACTGCAACAGATACAGGTGGTCGCCGCTAACGGTGGGTACTGCTATACAATCTATGCACAAGTGTGTAATCTGCAGCTCATATACCTCGAACGGAATATGCTACTTACCAGTATGCATCTGTTCTTGGCATGTAGAGCTGCAGATCTACACACGCCCACCCGCCTCCCCGGCTACCTGTATCTGTCCCAGTTTATCTTATTTAGATAGCACACACATGGGCATCTTCACTGTTATTACTACGCTCCATCTTTCCCTGCTGGCGAAAAACAATCTGAGGATGGAGCCGAAGCCCATGCGCAATACGATCCAAAGGAGGAGTCCCCGACCTTGTGACTTCCAAAGACTTTCCAAGAGGAAAAGCAAACTGCAAACATCCGGGCCCAACACCAGATGGCGATCTATGCACAAGTGTGTAGATCTGCAGCTCTACATGCCAAGAACAGATGCATACTGGTAAGTAGCATATTCCTTCTCCCTTCATTTTCTATGGTATTGTAACAATGCTGATGGTTTTAATTATAATCATTTGTCTGCTTATGTTAGCCAAAGTACTGCATCATAGGACACGTAGTTTATAAAATAAACCTTTTGAACTTTACCGTGTCTCTGATTACTCTTGTTGTGGACTGATATGAGAATAATAACGAACAGGTATTTCTGATTCCCACCATTCCTGAGAGTACTCTAAGTCACTTGTTCTGGGTTGTCTATACATTGGGACCTCCGAGAGAATACGGATAACGAATGGGACACTGATGCTGGTCGGATAGGGGTTCTGGGTACTGAGATCAGTTTTTGGTACACCACAATTCACTGAGGTCCTGGTTTCCTGCGCATAGTTCTGTGCATGAGCAGAATTCCTGCAACATGGCGCACCTAACGTTTGGTCTTTTGATTTGAAACGCTTTAGTAATGCTTATATTAGTCCACGACACCCTCACTCTTGTTTCCGGATAGCGGGAGTGACGGTTTTGACCTACCTGTTTGTACAATAGGTTGATACACACAAATGGGGCCGCTCCTATTAGAATGACCAGGAAACAACTGAGTAGTGTTAAGTGACTGTGAGTGTAGACATCTCACTAAAAATTACGGACTGGCCTCACACACCACCTGGTGTCATGCTTCATCATCGGCCAGTCCTCGCCCTCTAAAAACTTGGTTTGATAGAGGGCGGGCATACACCTGACGACAGGGATGCACTTCTAACTAAGTGGGGCCCAAAGTGGATAAGTAAGATTAAAAGCCATTATAGTAACCTCATTCTATATTTAATGATTTAGGAGACTATATGTTTTATAAAAACAAGTGTACGGCGCAATTGGGAAAATTATTATCCCCACGCCGTATAAACATTGGTACAAAAATGGGTCGACATGTTTCTGCCTAATGTCAACAGAGGTACTCGGCATTCATCAGGACCTTAGTTTGTTACCAAGAAACGGGCTCCACTCTTACCAAAATTATGGTTAAATGGAAACAGCGGTGGAGGGACCATGGTCACTCTCTGCTGTATATGTATGGGTCAGAAAAGTACCCTACAGCCTAAACTCCAAATACTCCATGGGAGGGGGAGTAAAGGAGAGCCCCTATAGTCAAACTTTCATCAAGGTGCGTTCTCCACGGGATCACCTAGCAGTGTACCGCACTCCTCCCCGGTGTACAATAGGTTCCCACAAGTTTGTTAATTAAAAAGGTTTTAATATTTCTGAAACCTTGTGCTACTGTAAAATCCATTGTTGTTCTTCTCTGTGTCCTTATGGCAGTAGATATTGCAGCGCATAGCCGTACGCCTCTGCGTCATCATTTGTTGCAGTATGGGGTGCCGGACGATGGGATGGCCATTATTTTTGTGGTGAGTGCCGATGCGTCTTACCCCTACGAGTTGTTTTACTCTTGGGTGACACTGCCGGCAGTGAATGCGGATGATAATACATTTCACTCCTATACTCACACACGGGTCCCAGCAAATTATACGCCGAATAGGACGCAGGAGATTGCTCTTTCGGCAGCATCGCATTTGGTTTAATGGCGCCCTTCCCCATGCGGTTACACCGGCTAGAATGGTCCCTTTGTCAATTCCAGGGGCCACATGGCCGGTGCTGGCCGGATTTACGCCTCATCCCCGCTATCTGACAGTCGCGGTGGATGAGTTGCGTGTACTCCATACAGCCCTTATTACAGTATATAGGGCTTTAGTGCAATACGTCTCACGCAACGTTCAGGTGGGGGCACCTGCTGTTGCGGGACAACCAGCTGGCCAAGCCGCCGTTGTTATAAGTCCCGTCATGGTTAATTCGGTAATGGGCAAGCGCCCCCAGAATAAGGATGATTTGCCTTATTGGCTTGCTGAGAAATTTGACCAACTGGAAGCGGTATTTCCACATTCTACCCCTGTGGAGAAACACAGGATCCTCACCATTAGTTTGCAGAAGGACTTAGTCCCAGAAGTGTCCGATTGTGACAACTGGGGCAAGGTCTTTGCCGCAGTCTACTCGAAGTGCTTCGGCACCCCGTCTATGGCTGTGCTTCCCTCCGTCATTAAACGTGTTCAAGATAACCATGGTCCGGAGGCGGCTGTAGAGTTGGGAATGCGGCTTGTCGGTGTGTTGAACGTAGTTGCCTCTCTCGTCGTAATGGCTTAGCCCGCGTCAATGAGCTCGACAAGCCCAAAGAGTTGCCTAAAATTATTGCGGAAGCATATAGAACTATCGGCCGGAGTAGCTTAGGGATAAAACCGACTATAGTCATTCCTGACTTAATACAGCAGACTAAGGTGAGTTCGTCTGTCAAAGACGATCGTCCAACTATTCCTAAACAAAATTGGCGAACAAAGAAACAGGGGAAGCAGCAACAGAAACAGGGGTCTCGTCCTGCCTCTCCCGTACAGCCGACTGGTGAACGCACATGCGATTTGCGCAATCGCACTAGTATTAGGTCACCTGATAGATTTCAGGTTAACAGCGAGGTATGCCACAGATAATGCGGGCGCAGCTTCGGAACCTGACATGGGCACTAACGCTGCTCGACAGCGCAGCGTAGGTTACAGTAGTGCGGCAAGCACTGCGTCCGTTTCTGGAGGCGACAGCAACTGACACGTTCATTACTGTAGAAACTGTTGACACTAGAGTGGCTCCCCCTGACAGACTATATGACATAGTCCTCTTAATTGAGGTGACATACAACGTACAATACAAGGGATTTTTTGGGATAATCTGACCTCTTCCTATTACATTCTCTTGGCAGAGGCGGACTGGCCCCCGGCTTTCATTTTAGATGCTCCTAGAGGGGAGGAGGTAATCCTCCCGTCCTTTGCGCACACAGTGCTAAAGGAGCACGCTGAAAGGTTTGCCGAAGAGTGGGCTCAGGTGCTTGCACCGGCTTTGTATCGTACTCAGGTGGGCCGGGATAAATTGTCTCCCAGCGATGAGATTCCCTTACGGTCTATGCCTCAACCACAACCCCAATATCCCATGCGCCGTGAAGCTAGATCTCACGTCGCGGAAATCCTTGAACAATTGGAATATCAGGGAGTAATTGAAACGTGTGTCACCAATGAATAATCCTTTATTCACTGTAACGAAGCCTGATGGATCGTACCGCCTAGTTTTGGATTACCGGCATTTGAACTCTCATTGCCGGATGTGCGCGGTACAGAATACCCACAGTTCTGCCCTCGTTGATAGTCACGTGAGAAAAAGGTTTAAAACCACACTTGACATATCCCATGGCTTTTACAGCCATAACCTGTCCTCTATTAGTAGTCAGTGGACAACGTTTACTTCTGGCGGCAAACAAAAACAGTTTAAGAGATTAGCCATGGGCTATAAAAACAGCCCTGGCGTCTTTGCCGCACGTGTAGTCTCTCTGTTGGAGAGCATTGACCCTGATGCGTACTCGTATTTTGATGATCTCTATCGCATCATTGTTATGTTTGCAGACTTCGGTTACAAATTCAACTTTGCGAAGTCTCACATTGCAGAGTATACAGTGTTGTTTTTGGGCTACGAGCTCAACAATGAGGGTCGAGGATTAGCTCCTCACTTTCTGGAGAAGTGCGCATGTCTGCGTGCTCCTACAACATTGAAAACATTACAGTCTTTGCTGGGCTTTCTGAATTTCGGTCGTAAGTACATTCCCGATTATGCCCAGCGTATCAAGCCACTATATGCCTTGGTACAACCTACTTTTTCCAAATCGAGCTGGCTGATAGAGCATTCAGCTATTTTGTAATCCTTGCAGGCTGATCTTCTTGCTTCGAAATACTTACTGACACGGGATAACCACACAAACCTGGTAATAAGAATTGTGCCAGGCGCAGTGGGTTTCACGTACTTAACGTTCAATGAGGGCGACACAGTCCCCATTGCCTGCAAATCACACTTGTACACTTCGGCTGAATTGCGTTTTTCCTCAGTCGAAAAAGTTTTGACTGCGGTGCAGATGGCGATTCTTAAAGAATGGGCGTTGTCGCAAGGAAAACGCATGTTGGTGGTCACACCGTATCCTGCCCTAGAGGCAGTGACGAAAGCCAGTGTACCCAATTCAAAAGCTTTGCATCCACGTTGGATACAATGGGCCACTTCTCTGACATCGCCAGATGTCACCTATATCTTTGATGCCTCATTGCAGACGCAGGAGTACTTGCAATATGAATTCGTTCATCCGTCTCCTCTGTCTTTGCGCCCGCTCGAAGATTACCATTGTGTCATTTATACTGACAGTTCGGCCCAACCGGCGACGGGATCGAAGCACGCCTATTCAGCAGCCTGCGCAATTGTAGCGGGTACTTTCGAGACTGGAAAATTCAATTCAAGTCTGATGCCGTTCATACGCAGTCATTGGGTGATTGTACCGCATAGTTGGCAGAGCTCCGTGCTCTGTTGCTTGCACTGGAGTTTGCTGATCCTCGGGTTACTACTCTTATAGTGAGTGACTCGTTTTACTGTGTTCAGTCTTTTAACGACAATCTATTCTTTTGGTCTCAAAATGAATATCGTGATTCCAAAGGTAGCACAATTAAGCATAAAATGCTTTGGGTTCGAGTGGCAGAACTTAAAGAACACCTGCCTCTCGTGAATGTAATTCACACTCTTGGGCACCAGCGAGTTGGTATCCACGCTGTCGGCAACAGCTTGGCTGACGAGGCAGCGAAAACAGCAGTGGCGACATATCTAGTAGCAGCGGTTACAAGATCCAAAAGTAAGATCGATGATGACATTTTGGCAGCTATTGCTGCTACAGAGAAGGGAAGTAATTACCCGAGAGGTTTCCCTTCCCGTTACCATTATCACTTAAGTCCTGATAACGTCCCATTATTGAGAATTAGCGACGTTGGTGACAGATTGATTCCCAACGCGGACTGCAGACCGTCCTTAATAACAGCGGCTCACGAGGGTATGACCTCTGCCCATGCCGGCGTTGCAGCAACTGTTACTCTGTTACAACAACGTTACTGGTGGCGCGGCTTGTATAAACAGGCTCGCACTTATATTCTTGATTGTGACCTTTGCCAGCAGATTAAACCTTCAACTGCTGCGCGCCCACCACTAACTCAGTTGTACATATCTAATAAACCACTGGGGTGTGTTTATCTAGATCACTGCGGTCCTTTCTCCTCTGATACTGCGTATAAGTTTATCCTAGTTGCAGTGGATTCGTGCACACGTTTTCTTTGGGTATGGCCACAAAAGAGTGCTGATGCTCGTACTGTCATAAGGGATTTGCGTGTCTTTGTGGGAATTTTTGCGTGTGGTACCTTTCATTCTGATCAGGGCCCTGCTTTCGCCTCTAAGGCATACAAAGAAGCCATGAAATCCTTGGGGGTCCAAGTAAAATGTTCGTCTCCATACCGACCTGAGGGTAATAGTGTAGTGGAGCGAATGAACCGTGACTTAAAGCAATCCTTGACAGCTAGGGTTTTAGGCACTGGCCGGAACTGGTTTGCCCCTCTGTATAACGTTCAACGTGCACTTAATAATCTCCCTAGAAGGTCTCTGGGTGGGCGGACCCCATACATGATGCGCTTTGGCATAAAAATGTTTGTCCCGGACCTTGATGGTCTAGACATGGCGGCGTCTGCCGCACCCTTTGACGTAGATGATCACTGTGCTGTGTTACAGAGTCTAAAAGAGACCAGAGACAGTCTCGCGAAGGAACACTTGCCCTCCACATATGATGCTGCGCTTCAGATTCCGGTAGTCGGCTGGCTACCTCGAGTTGGTGACCTGGTCCGTGAGAAGGTGGAGAACAAGAAGGCGTTCGGCCCCTCTTATCGTGCCCCGGTTCCAGTGCTTGGCGTGCAGGGTACAAGAACAGTCATTTTACCTCCACTTCCTGGTCGCAAGGATAACAGGTACATCTCCATTGACAATGTCAAACTACAGCGAGTGGCCGATTCTTCTTAGTATGACTCCAGCGGTCTCTTGCCCTGCGATGCTGAGAAATTCTGTTTTGTCTCCGGCTTCTACCGCCATGCCTGATGTTGCCATCGAGATGCATACAGTTACTGATCCTTTGTTGCTACCACCGGCTGGTGGTCTACCTGAAGATACTGAGTATGCTTATCCTGCAGATGTAACATTGCCTGGTTTACAATCAACAGCAGTTACCCAGTCACGTTTCTCCTTTGATACTTACTCTATGACTTCCAGGGCCCCATCAAAAGTTTCTATTTTTGCTGTTTGGTTTAAAAGACATTTTTTGATTCCCCCTTGGACTTACATTTGGCTGATGCTCAAATGTATTTTTTTATTTATGTCCATCGGATTTGTGGTGGTATTTTTTCGTCTTGTGAACAGACACTACCTAAAAGAAAGATCTACAATTAAACTAATTGATGGAACTTTGGCCCCCCACTCCTCATCACACATCATGAAGAGAGACCAGACTTTTGTGAATATTACGGCCTGGCCTGTGTTAGATGGGATTGCGTGGGATGCTGTTAAATTTCAAATTCATGGACCCACTGAGCTTATTAATGTTCCGAATGTGTTTCGTGTTTCTATGGGTGATGTGGTTAAACAAAACATCCGCTCTGATGATTGGGACGTTCAGGCCATAGAAGCACTGTTTTCTGATTTGAAATATTATGCCGCTTTTGATGCTGAAGATTTGTATTTAGACTCTGCTAATTACGGGGAGTTGTTTTGCTATCAACACTATGGTTATCATTTCCTACATGAATCCAATACGTTTCGTAATTTTGTGAATTATACACAATGGGAACATTGTCCAACGCCAATGCTAGGCAGCTCCAGCACATTGGTGAACAAATTTGCCTATTTTACTGATTTCAGTGTTTCAAAACCTGCCGCCTTTTATTTTAAAGTGGCAGCGGAGTCTGCCTCGAAGGTTACACTAAATTATTGTATTCCAAATCCTTTATGGATGATTTAGCGGTCAAGGGCTATGATCTGTGGAAAGATACTATTGATCTTAAATCAGTTTTGCGTTCTAAACCATGGCAGGTACAGGGAACAGAAGCTTTGCATCATGCCTGCCTCATCCCGAACCACATATTATTTTTGAATTCAACTAATTTTCAGACCACCTGTTTTGGATTGGCTACTTCTAAAAAGCTGAATTCCCCCTCTATTCCAGATCTGGGTGCCTATCCACATTGGGATAATCATACAGCTCTGTCCCTTGATGCGTTGCAGTCATACATCACTAACACATCATTCAATATTTCCAAATTAAATTCGTAAGGATGGTTGACTTTGCAGACAAGCTCAGATTCCTGTCAACATTGTTTTTTGGGTCTGCAGCCTGGGTATACGCAGGTTCGCGTAGACCCCCCGCTTTGAATCTTCTCATTCTGTTACTACCTACTCTGTGGGGAAGTTATGCCAGTCTTGGCTGCAACATTCCACCTTTGCATCTGTTAAAGTTCATTTATCTAAATTACATGACAAAATAGATTTGAATGATTTTGTTAAGGGTCCTGTGGGTGGCAGGTCCAAAAGATGGGTGTATGCTATTTATAACGAGGTTTGGAAGTTATCACAAATTGAAGCAGCTTCCAGATTGAGAGCTATTGATCAAGCCAATATGGAAAAAGTGCTAGCTGTTATAGATAATAGCATTAACACCCTTTCTTCCAGAATTTACACATTAGATAATATTGTTTCATCTGTTGTTGATATTGTGCAGGATGATGTGTCTGTTTTGTATCATGGTCAGAATCAATTGCGTTCTATAATGCAGTTTGCATGGACTTTGCAAACGTTAAAGGCTGGGAAAGTCCCCTGGGACTACATGAATACTTCATCTTTATTCCTTCCTTTTAATCTAACTGCGAAACAACAATTCATGTCCATGAAAGATCCAACATACTCATTACTGCATATTGAAAAGTTAGAACCTTTGCCTTTCTCAGTGGCCGAATTGAACTCAGCTGTGTGGCTTATCCACAGGTTAATCACATTGCCATTTCCATTGTTTAAATTCAGTTCGTGCATGAAGCATTATGCCCTAGGCAGATCTGAACCGTTGGGTACTGCTTTCCTGCATGAAGTATGGTCACTCCCATTTACATACAGGTGCATGAGAGAAGGTAAAGAAGTTTATTTGAAGGGTGAGGAATGCTCTTCCACACCTGATCACTAGTTTGTAGGCACATCCAATTGCATGGCGCGTGCAATGTGCAAGCGCCTAATTTAGCATGCGTCCTGAAAGGGATTCCAGTGCCAGCTATTACACCATCTTTCACGTTGTTAGCTAACGGTAGTTATTTGCTTATAAATAATGAGGCTTGCTGTGGGATGCTAGTGGGAATTCCTTATATTGTGACTGTATCACAGAGGGTAGTCTGCTGTAAAAATGTTCTTTTCCCATCCCCGCATAGGCGGCTGGATGTATCCATCTGGCCTTCCATTCCAACCTTGAAAGCAGAGTTCAACAAGATGAGCAGAATAAAGGCTCTATTGTCTCAAAAAGAAGTCGGTCTGACTTCGTCCTGTGAAACATTTGTCCTTCACGTAGCCAACACCCGTACCGAGGTGCAGGCGCTTTTAAATACTGATCTCCCACTTCATTTTGGTGCCCTGATTCAAACTATATTTAACGCCTCGTCAACAACTGGCTTGGCGCATTTTTTCAAAATTGTGGGCTCCGGCCTCGTGACCTCCTTCCAAACTATTTTTGGTGTGATACCCGCCTTTTTTCATTCTATTTTTTTCCAGCGTCTTTGGAGGGCTCCCGTTGATTCTCACCCTCACGGCTGGCGTGCTGCTGTTGGTCTGCGTACTGCGCAATGGCTGCACAATTTGTGTCACGCGACAGCCTGTCCCGGCTGCTCCATCTTCGTAACCGGATGGTTGAATATTATGTAACTTTACCACTGGCAACCCTGAGCATAGCCTATGGATTATCCTTCCGGTTTGCCTACTTTACATGCATACACCTGTTTTTCATTGCCTAGATTGTCCTTTCGAATGGGCTCTGGATTTGTGCTTGTCAAACTCGGTGTCTCCTGCCCCGGATTATGCTCGTCTGATGAGTCCATTAGTGGCTCATGAGTTGGACTGTTCTGGTGTTAGGATTATTGCCTGTGGTGCGGCACATGCAGTCCTAGGGAATTGGGACATCGAAACGGCAGCGTATGACTTATTGGCAAGAAGTTATCTGGAAGAACACGCCAGTTGTCCTCTGATTGTGCTCGAGGCCCCAGTTGTCAAGGATTGCGGACACTTTTGCAAATTGTTCCAATGACTTCCTCTTGGAAGCTGTCGCTACGTATTGTGCTTACACATTGATGGATTAATTTGATTATCGTCCAGCTTCCCTTGCACAAACCACACATTTTTTTGTGTGTTCCAACATCTGGGCTCGTTGAGCCTCAGCATGATGTATTGACTTACCATTTTATTTTTTTCCCTTCATTTTTTTTTTTTAAACTTTTTTTTCTCGAACTTTCACTCCTCTTTATTTGGATTTCCAATACATGCACTTGGTTCCGCTCTGTCGAACTTGAACTCTGCGTTCCTTTTTGTATCCCTATTTGTTTGTGGTCCGATGAAGGGGGGGTGTAGTGAAGGCAGCGATTTAGATGCATACATTGCTATGTTAGCATAAGCGCGTTAGATGTTAGAAAGCCATCTTGCCACTTTTGCTGCTTTTGCACACGACACTGCAGGGACGTGTTATTATTTGAAAACTTCTTGCTTGCCTTTTCTCCACATGAGAACTGTCTGTTGTTCACATCCCTAGACGTGCACTGCGACCTTGGTCTGAACATTGTGTGCAAAACACTCTGAGCCGCCAGACAATGTATGTTATTGAGTTCAGGTTGATCGGCCCACTCTCTAGCCATAATACGCACACAGCTACAAATACCTGAATGTCGAGAGACTTTAATATTACTGTTTGCATGTGTTAGAAACACATTCTGGAGAAGAACATTTCCAGGCGCAGAGCAAAGCTGATCCTGTGATGTGATTCACCTAAGCTGATCTTTACAGTATGGGGTTCCCCATTCAAGCCTAGAGACCTTCTATTAGTATAATAATACTAGCGAAGGGAAGGTGGCTGTATTCCACTGTCATTTGTAATATGATTTCTCCCTTCATTTTCTATGGTATTGTAACAATGCTGATGGTTTTAATTATAATCATTTGTCTGCTTATGTTAGCCAAAGTACTGCATCTTAGGACACATAGTTTATCAAATAAACCTTTTAAACTTTACTGTGTCTCTGATTACTCTTGTTGTGGACTGATATGAGAATAACAACGAACAGGTATTTCTGATTCCCACCATTCCTGAGAGTACTCTAAGTCACTTGTTCTGGGTTGTCTATACATTGGGACCGCCGAGAGAATACGGATAACGAATGGGACACTGATGCTGGTCGGATAGGGGTTCTGGGTACTGAGGTGAGTTTTTGGTACACCACAGTTCACTGAGGTCCTGGTTTCCTGCGCATAGTTCTGTGCATGAGCAAAATCCCTGCAACACTACCCCAGCGAGCTGACGTAAGTTCCTTTTCGCAACTTTACACGGCAGAAGCACGGAACCACGAACATTACTGGCCTCTGGTGTGAGAAAGTAGGGCTTTGAAAGGGGACAGACCTGAATCTACAAATCCATTGGCAGAGCAGGGGTAGCTGGGGTTGTGCCTATAAAGGTACCACGCACTTCTGGTGCTGCCGCTCGAAGCCGAACAACATCTACCAGCGCACGGGTGTCCTGTTAAAAAAAAATCTTCCGGATCCAGTCCGACACCTGGGGATATCCTGAGGTAAAGAATCTGTGCTAGGTAGAGCCTCTACCAGATAAGGCGTTACCAAAGATAAGTAACTTGTTCTTTGTGTTGTTTGCATTTGTTGTAGAACTACTTGGGAAAGTTACAAAACCACTGAATGTCATGGTGGTTTTGATTAACATCTTCTTTTTCTTACTTCAGTTTAAAAGCATACCAATGTAAGTCTCAAAGTCCTAAATCATTTATTCATTTTTTTCTATATATTCTGCAATAGGAGACTCCTCTGATGCAAAGTCGTGTACTCCAATTCAGCCACCAGCTCCAATGCCAAGAAAATCTCAGATGGTAAGTTTTGTGATGGATTTGACTTATGAGTTGCAAATATCTAGTAGGCAAATTTTGCTAAGCACCATGAATTAGAAAATTCATCTTTTATAACTAGGTAGGTGACGTTGAATGAGTGGTATACATGAAGGGCAGATTGTCCACTTTAGTTTGAGTTTTATAACCAACAACCACGGATACATTTATCTAGTTTAAGGCTTCATATGGAAAGCTTTTCGTTATTACATTGCTTGATAAAACAGCCTTGGCTTGGTGTGATGTCCCTATCATCAGACTTTGGTAACTGTTCATTCTGATAGAGACCTCTAACCGCATTCAAAGGTGAGAAATCTGCAGTTAGATACAGTCGTTACCAGAAAAAGCGTTACGTCAGGTGATTAACTTGTTCATCATGCACATATCCTTTTCTTTTTACTTCACAAGCTTTTTTTGATCTGTAGATGTTGGGCATTAAAGATTCTTTATACACACTGGAGAACAGTCTGCAAGTAATCATTTTTTGAGTCGGATTGTGGGTCCAGGGCTTTCATAGTTTAATATTTTGAACAGAAATTACTTTAATTTTATGTTGGAACAATGTTTGTGTTTTCCAAATATTTGTATATTGCCTTTTGTGTTATAGCTTATCTGAAAATAAAATAGTCTAGCATGAAGATTGTGTAAAAACAAAAATGTCGCACTGCTAAGACCTATTTTCAATTTTCAGTTAAAGGCAAAGCCTAAAAGGGTGAAGGCAATTTACAACTGTTTAGCTGACAACCCAGATGAGCTAACTTTTTCCGAGGGAGAATTTATTATTGTTGATGGTGAGGAAGATCTGGATTGGTGGGTAAGTATTAGAAACTCGTTCTAGAGGGTAATGGTAATGTGATAGTTTTAAAATAGAGCTGACTGCCAGAGTTTTGCCATTTTTAACATTGTAAATAAACAGTTGATAATTTTACCCAGTTCAGCATTACTTATTTGATTGTGATTAGAAGGATCGAAGGTTAAGTAGATCCTGCCAGGTTTAAAACCTGTGACCTGTATGCTGCGCTCAGATCTTAGCAACGAATGCTCAACTGACAAAGTATGTATTCCAAACCAACACAAATTGTCCTTTTTAAAATTTAAACCTGAAAGTGGGTAATGTGATCGAAGACAGTTTTGATATTGATACTCCTGATTTACTCCTCAATTCACACTTTTCTATGTTGGGCTTGCAGTAATTGCAGATTCTCCATGCCTGGAATTCTTTAGTTTGATTCTACTATTTGGGGATTGATAGCACAGGTATTTTCTGATAATGGAGTGGTGAGCAGTGAGTTATGTTATTTGCCTCTCATTATTGCTCTCATTTCTCTTTCTCTTGGATGGATGGATGGATGTCTAGGTGGATGGATAAGTGGACGAGTGGATGGGTGAACAGATTGTAGTGCAGGTGGTTCTGAATAGATGCATGGGTGACTCTATACTTTTACTAATAGTTCTACAAGTAGTCTATACATAAAAAACACCACTCACCTCCCTAAGCTCAAGAGGAACCAGGCACTCATGATCAATTATTCCCTCAAGATTAGTGACTAGAACCAGTGATTTCCCACTCAACTCACCATTCATATGAAAAACCCGTTCACAACAAACTGCTGCACAACCCTAGGCACCATTCCCTTTAATTTTTAATTTTAATTTTACAGAGGTTTATATAGCGCGAACTTGACCCGAAACGGGTATCAGCGCGCTTTACATAGCACCAGTTGCATTACATGAGGACACGTTCATTTTTGTTAGGCACGGGGAGATTGCGTGATTTGCCTAGAATCACAGGATGTTCAGCGTCATTGCCGAGACTCGAACCCAGTTCCCCAGATTCAAGGTCGACCGCCCTAGCCTTAGGCCAAGTGGATCCACCTCCTGTCTCAGCCAAACAAAATAGCTGACTGAATTACAATAAATTGTAGGGGTGCAGGATCTACAACTCAGCAACCATCCAAAACTCACTCATCGTGTAGTACCAGAAGCATATGACCCACACATCCTTGTCTGACTGAACGCCAACTACATACAATGAAAACTGCCACAGATTGTCCAGCCCTGCAAGTGGTAAGACATTCCTATGATGCAACCATTATGTGCAACCACCGGCACAGGAAATGTGTATCCGTGCCTGTCACATTATGTATATATCAACAACAAAGGAAACAGTAAGGTTTCAGGATGTAATGAAGGCTTGTTTGCTTTGCACCAGCATGTGTCTACTGATTACTCCCTGGTCTCAGGTCTTGATTGGAAGAGGAGTTAGAAACTTGATTCCATGCTTTTATGATGTTTATGTTTTTATTGATTACAGCTGTTTTCGTTCTTTTTATTCATTCTGGTCACCATGGTTTATTATTTTGTTGCTTTTATGTTATTCTTTTCTAAAGCTTGCATTCTTCTCAACCTATTAGTATATTTATTGTGGCATCTCAATAATTTATTCTAAATCATTTTGCCTAAAACTGTATGGAAGTTCTACAAAATAAATAATACAGGAACTAGCAAAGGAAGCTATTCCTGTGTCTGTTTCCCAGTATGGCCTGACGTATGTGTGATGATGTGCATGTTACCTACAAATCGTGCCTGATTGTTTGATAAACATGACCGCTGCCCTAATTCTTTTGAGTGTGTATATGAAGGACTTAAGGTCTAGAAACTAATATTTTGATTGGAGGTACTAGCTAGCAGGGTGTGCAAGATCATAAAATAATAAACAGATTGACATTAGTTGTGCTAACAAAAATAACAGAAATGCATCAACAAGGAAACTTCCATTCTGGATGCACCGTCCCTGTTTGCCTGCGGCGCACCTTCAGATTGGTGCACCGGTGTCAATAGGAACAGTCCACCTTTTGCGAAGAATGCGCTGCTCTTAAGGCAGAAGCTTACTCACTGCTGCCTTGGGGACAGCGCATTAGTGCAATATGGAGCAGCTGATCGAAGAGACCACTTTGTCCTTCACTGTGCAGGTGGAACATGGCCTACTTTTCAAAGGGACAGAGATACCCCTGTAGGCAAGCGCAGTGTATTACTGCACCTGCCTGTAGGGGTATATCTGGAGGGTCCATGGGATCATCTTTGTACACTACAGAGTCCTTTCCTCGGGTGGTGTACTGTCCGTGCGCCTCCTGATGGTCACCAGCATGCTATGCCCCAACCAAGTGAGGAAACAGCCTCTAAAGATAGCACCAGCACTATCTGTATAACAGAAGGGGCTGCACAAGAGTCTGCCGTTATAATACTAGAGTGCCCCAGGGGTGCAATAAACTGGTGCACGTGCTTGTTGTGTCCCACATCAGTTTCCATTTTGGGCATAGTGTTGAGACCCTCTCCTCCCCCGCAGCCAATAGAGGGGCACACCAACCAACAATGATTTTCTTAGCTCCCAATGGGAGCTTACTTTTTGCATCCTTTCAGAGAAAAGGGCAACAGACAAGTGTCTCTCATTCTTATTTCTAACGAGTTAAGCTCTTCCAGATTTAGAGTGATATGAGTTACACAGTTCTGCCACGAAAGCTGTAATGTGCAGGGGTTATTTGTAGTTCTCCAACATTCAATCAATCAATCAGGGGTTTATATAGCGTGCTACTCACCCGTGAGGGTCTCAAAGAGCTGTAGGTGGGGCGGGGGCAGCTCCGGATCAGTTGAAGAGCCAGGTCTTGAGGTCCTTCCTGAACGTGTGCAGGGTCTTTGAAATATTCACATGCTAGAATCATTCCCCGTCATCAGGCTGTGAATCCTCGGTACATTAAAATAGCAGTATACAGTGTAAAATATATAACAAACCGTATATAATGTAAAATGGCCGTAGACCTGAAACAGCATAGCTTGTTTAGTAACACATCCACCTCATTTGAAAGAACCCAGACCTCAGCCAATAAGGTGGAAGCTTAAGCACTCCTACTCCGCCTAGAGGCCACCATCGCTAAGATTTCTACCCCACGTCGTATGTGAGGGAGTCCTCTCAGAGCTGTGCTCTAACCTTTCAGTGAACCTTAAAAAATGTCCATTTGGTCTGCTCTGGATTTGAACCAGCCCCGTCTTTATCACTACTGAACAGTGAGTTGTTTTTTAATAGAAGATTGCTACAATTTCTGGACCAGGGAGTTTTGTATGGTCTGACAAGCAACTGTCACCAACCGTCACCATGGCTGACAAAGAGAGGAGATCTCTTTTTAAAACCTGTTTATTTTGTGGCATCAAGAAAATTTACACTGATGACCCACACTCTGTGTATTTATTGTCTTTATCCTAAGGTTCAGTCAGTCGAATGCAAGATCTGTAAGTCTTTCTCCAATAAGACTCTTTAGGATAGAGAAAGGAGGTTGGCATTATTTCTCCTACTAAATGAGATGCCCCCTCAAGCACTTCCATTAAGGCAGCGCACAAGAGGAGACTTTTACAGTTTCCTGAGCATGATCTATTTGATACAGAGCTTGCATCCACCTCCTCTGCTGACAAACCAGAGTCTAAGCACTACAGAGACTCACCTTTGATAAAAAAGAAGAAATCTTCAAAGGAAACCTCGTCGACGACAAGACTGTAAACGTCAAAACCTTAACTACTTCGATGACGACGTTGAGCATTCCGTCGGCGACAACACCGTTGACATCGAGCGTGCCATCGATGACCTCACCATCAATGACAATCATACCTTTGACGATGATTAACATACTGTCAAGTGCATCACTGTTGGGAACCACACAGCCAATATATAACGTGGGAGAACTTGTTTTTTCACCTTTAAAGGTGACCGACGTGCCTCCAGTATGATGATTGCAGTCAGATCAAGAAAAAGAGGCTAGTGATTATGCTTCACTGACAGCTTACAGCCTAACACAATTGGATGTGAGATATGTCCCATATTTTGAAGAGGACGCAATGGACAATGAGGTGTCCTACAGTAAAAGTTTCTGTCAACAGAAGTACAAAGTCTGGAAGTACCTAAATGGATTTAAGGCAGAATCTACCTGGATATTATAGAGAGACAGATGTCGTCCAAGTGCCAATGGCCCTCTTCTCAACGGTTTGTTAGTTTAATATAGTGCCTTAACTCGAAGGTATCAGAGCACTTTACATGAGCACCAGTTGTGTTACAGATGGACACATTCATTTTTTGTTAGGCATGGGGAGATTGAGTGATTGACCTAGAATCACAGAATGTTGAGCATCCCTGCCGAGACTCGAACCCAGTTCCCCTTCGTGGTCCACCGCTTTAGCTGTTAGGCGACATCCTCTCTCTCTTCTCACTGCAGCAAATGACGAATAATTTTACAAAAATTATTGCCACAACAACCATCTACTGTTCCCATCTTCCCGCCTCCTCGACCTGCTCTTTTACCAATTTTAACTCCTAAGCAGCCATCACCACTACCTCCTCCTCCAACGTCAAGGTTATCAGTCCATGTAGAAGACATGGATGATGAAGAAGGAGAGAAAGGTGAGCTACCACCAGACGGTGGTGGAAGTAAAGATTATGGCAGAGATGTTATTGTCCCAAGTGGAAACAATAAACCAATCCTACAAGAAGCTGCAGATGATATCTCTAAATTTTATACATTGATTGAAACTGCCAAGAAATACAACTTACCAATGACCTCTGTAGATCAAGCATGTTTTCTACATGACTTTAAAGAGCAACCTTTGAAAGATCCATACCTATTCTTGATTATGTCTGGTCGGAAGGTGAATGAATGAATGAATGAACTCAGATTTATAGAGCGCACGTAGCTGCCCTGAGGCGTCCAAGCGCTAAGCATACCAGCTGAGGTTTGAGTTAAGAAGAGGCAGATTCAGCTCCACAGTTATGTAGTAAACAGGAGCGTTTTCAGCTGTTTGCGGAAGGAGAGAATATCAGGATTAGATCTAAGATGCTGGGGCAGAGCGTTCCACCTCTTAGCTACATTGTAAGAGAAGGAGCGGCCTCCAGACCTTGATTTCTTTATTGGCGGCACAATAGCTAGATTTGCAGAGATGGAGCGCAACTGTCTTGTGGGGAGATAGGGTGTGATGAGAGGGAGATTGATTGCCGGGCCTAGAGACCAGAAGGTCTGGTGAGCAATACAGAGTGATTTAAAGTTTACTCTTTCCTTTATAGGGAGCCAGTGCAGTGTCCTCAGTCCGGGTTTTGCTGATGATCTGCGGGGGATTTGTAAAAGTGTTCTGGCGGCGCAGTTCTGTATTAGTTGCAGTTTGCGCAAGGTGAAGTCAGGAGCTCCAAGATACAAGGCATTTCCATAGTCCAGCCGCGATTGAATTAGGCCCAGAACCACGGTTTTTCTTGCTTCAAAGGGGATAAGAGGCAAGATCTTCCTGATAACTCTCAGGATGCCGAAGCAAGTGGCAGAAAGTTTTGTTACCTGTTGATCGAAAGACAGGGACCTGTCAAGCCAGACACCCAAGCTCTTGATGGCGTCTTTGGGAACAGGGGCAGGACCTAAGCTAGGAGGCCAGAGAGTGTCTATGGTAGATGGTACGGTATGACCTAGGAGCATGAGCTCAGTCTTGTCTCCATTAAGTTTGAGACAAGACTTGGTCATCCAGCTCTTGACCATCTCCATGCAGCCAGCGAGATCTACATTAGCTGAGGGTCCGCCTGCCTGTGCCAGGGAGACCACCAGCTGGGTATCGTCCGCGTAGGTAACGATCTTAATACCATATGGGCGGACGATCTCAGCCAGTGGCCTCATGTAGACGTTAAATAACGTCGGGCTTAACGATGATCCCTGCGGGACTCCACACCTCAGAGGCTTGCTGGAGGAGGTGACATTACCTTCATACACCTGGATTGATCTGTCACTCAGGTAGGACCTGAACCACTCCAGAGCTTTGTCATATATTCCGGTGTCCAGGAGGCGCTGCAGGAGGATACCGTGGTTCACAGTATCAAACGCCGCACTCAGATCGAGGAGGATGATTGCCACCGATCCTCCCCGATCTAAGATTCTCCTGGACTCCTCTGTGACTGCCAGCAATGCCGTCTCAGTCCCATGCTTGGGACGAAAACCAGTCTGGGAGGGATCGAGCAGATGGTGTTGCTCGAGAAAAGTTGTTAATATGCTGTTTATGTGTTTCTCCAAGATTTTGGCTGCCCAAGGCAACAAGGAGATCGGGCGGAAGTTGTTGAGGTTCTTGGTGTCAAGGTTAGGTTTTTTGACCAGAGCCCTTACCATGGCCTGCTTCCACTTTACTGGTACTGTGCTGGTAGAAATCGAGGTATTAAGTACTCTGAGCAGTGTGGGAAGAATGGTTTGAATGGCAGAGACTAGGACATGTGGGGGTGCTGGGTCTCTGGGGGAGCCTGACTTCACTTGGTGCATGAGGGAGGTGAGGAGATCCACCTGCAACTGGGGGAATTCCGCCAGCACCGAAGGGTGGTTGGATGTATGTTCTTGAGGGGGACATGGAGCTGCTTTAGTCAGAGCAGTCTGTTCTGTGGATGGAAAGGAAGAGTAAATAAGATTGATTTTCTGGGAAAAAAGGTTGGCCAAATCTTCGCAACGGAGCTGAGGATTCTCAGTTGTAGGAGGGGGTATGGGGAGGGTGGTGAGGCTTTTTACTATTTTGTAGATCTCTTTCGAGCTGGAGTTAGCCTCTGCGATCTGGTTTGAATAGTATAAAGATTGCGCACTTGTTATGTCTTTTTTGTATGTCCTGATGGCGTCTCTATAGATAGTTTTGTCTGCTTCCGCATATTCCAGTCGCCATTTGCGTTCCAGTCTCTTGCAAAAGCGCTTTTTCTCCCGTAGTTCAGTGGAGTACCAGGGAGCTGAGATTCTGGATCTTTTGAAGACTGTTTTCTTGAGGGGGAACGTGGTGTTGAGAGAGTTCTGTATCCAATCATTGAAGGATTCGTTGGCCTGTGAGGGGGTCTGACCGACTAGGGGAATCGTTTTTTGCAGTTCCAGGGTCCACTGGGCCAGCGGTGTTTTAGACCAGTTTCGGGTTTCTTGGACAGTAGGTATAGGGGATGTAGATTTTTCAGTTGTCCAAAGCAACGGGACTAGAGCATGGTCTGTCCAAGGAAGCGTTATTGGGGGACAGGCCTTTAAATGTGGGCAGTTGCTGAAAACAGGATCCAGCAAGTGGCCTTTCACGTGCGTAGAGGATGAGACTAGCTGGAACAGCTGCAGAGCGGATAGGTCCCCGCTTAGTTTATTGGCAATGGAGTTATTGGGGTCATCAAAATGTATATTGAGATCACCCAATAACGTGAAGTTAGAGGGTGATAGGGCCAAATCGGCGACTAACGGGGGCAGAGATTCGTAGAACTGTTTGGGGGTGCCTGGTGGGCGGTATATAAGTGCTCCGGAGAAACTTATATTGGGGGAGAATTCCAGGGTGAACGACATGCTTTCGCATTCCGGAAAAGGGTGGGGGGTGCAGCGACAAGTAAAACAGTCTCTGAAGATGATGGCTAAACCACCCCCTCTTTCGCCTTCCCGGTCCTGTCTTATGATTTGGTATTCCTGCCCCAGGATTTGAACCAACTCAGGATCGGAGTGAGGGGTTAGCCATGTCTCAGTTAAAAAGAGAGCGTCTGGTTTTTGTTCGTCGATTAACAGAGAAAGCTCTGTGCAGTGTCTTGAAAGAGACCTGCAATTCAACAGAAACAGTCTAATCATTTGTTGATTTGACGTGTGGGGTTTAGACTTGAGGTGAGTCTTGCAATCATTGCATTGAGGAGGTAGGTCGAGTGGGCTGTATTTATGAGCGCAGGTCAGAGTTACCTGGGAGTTGAAGGTCCGGAGTTCCTCGGAGGTGTAATACCGAGTTTGCATGACGGGAAATGAAGGGGTTGTGGCCCCTGGTCCCGGCCCGTCGTGGACGGGCGCAGACGAGCTTGCCTTAGGCGCGCCCGCTGCGCTCGTCCGCTGCGCTTGCGTGGAAGGCACATTTAGGGAGAAAGGAGGTGGGCGTGGCCTGATGTGTGGGCGTGGCCTCGCGTTCGCTGCGATGGCGGCCCTGAGAACTTGCCCACGGAGCAGCGCTCGATCCGCTGACAGTGGGAAGCCTAGGAGGGTGCTCAAAACAGAGGAGAGCTCTGTGTAAGGTGCAGGTTATTTTAAAATGTTTCAACACAAAATAATACAAGTTTTAAAAACAGGTGAACAAGCCTCCGGCTTCCGCCTCAGAGGTATACAAGGTCTGAAATTAATGAAGACACCTGCTCATGTTCCAGCTGTTATACCTCATCTTTAAAGGAAATACAGAGCCCTGGATAAAGGCTCCAGCTTGCCTCACTGGTCATACTAGACCAGATCCAGTAATTGCTTCAGCAAGTCCGCGAAGAACCAAGACCACAAAAATGCCATCACCTATTCCACCAGAAAAGGATAGCAAACATATTGGCAATCTCAGTCGGAGAATTTCCTCTGTGACAGCAACCTCAGTTAAAACAGCCAGTGCTCTGACGGTTCTAGGTCAATATGATTGCCAGATGTGGCAAGACATAGATTCATTACTGTATCTTCTCCCTAAGGATAAAAGGAAAACAGCAAGAGCTATCCCAAAGGAAAAAGATCTAACCTCTTCTTTCATTATTGACGTGGCGAGGGATGCTTCAAATACAGGTTTTCGCCATTTGGCAGGAGGGACTGTATTTCGGAGGCAAGGCTGGTTAAAATCCACAGCCTTCCGTGCTGATGTCCAATCTAAAATGGTAGACATGCCTTATGATGGGCTAACGCTTTTTGGTAAACATGTTGATTAAGCTATGTAAGGCTTTAAAACCAACACAGATAGAGCAAGGGTGTTAAGACTGCTGCAGTGTCACAGATTTGGGACATATACTGTATGTGGCTCACAGAGATCACAAACTTTCAGAGCAGGAATCAAAACCAGTATGGAGGTCAAGGACTCCCTTATCCTCCTTTAATCGAAACCAAAGGTAAACTTACGGGAGGTCTGCAGGAAGTAAAAAAGGTTCCTTACAGGTACAAACCAATGATAACATGAAGAGAGCCTGACTCACAGCTCGCACCTCCTCACCTCTTCCCGCCCTTTTCCGTCTGGTCCTCAGAAGTCGTGGGGGCGAGGGGGCCCTTTTTGATCCTGCATGGAAGAATATAACATCAGACAAATGGGTTTCACACATTGTTCATTCAGGGCATATGTTGGAGTTCATCCAGAACCCCTTAGTACGGCCACCAAGAAAGGAACATCATCTTCATTTGAAGGAGCTTCAAATGGAAATTCTCATGCTTCTTTCCAAGGGAGTCATAGAAATTGATTCCAAGTCGCAAAGGATTCAAGGGTTCTATTCCCTGTTCTTCCGACCTCAGAGAGCTGAACAAGTTTCTAAATAAACTGCCATTTTGTATACTTACTCTGCAAGAAGTCCTCTTGATGATGCAGAAAGGATTTTTTTTTTTTAATCTCCCTTGACCTTCAGGATGCTTACTTCCACATATCCTTTGACCGAAAATACAGGAAGTACCTTTTGTGAGAATTGGCCTGATATATGATGTCACTAATTCTAGTGTACACCTTGTATCAGTCCAAACAACCCTTATGGTGATTGGTTGTAAAGTCAACCTTATAGACCAGCTATCCTAGTGGTAGCATGGACAAGAGCAGTCTGAGGCTAAACTCTGAATGGCATGTGAAGCCAGCTGTTATACCATATGTAATCCCTTGAATACCAAATGAAAGGACACCACAACAGATATATATATATATAAAATAAAGTGTATTTATTCTAGTCAAACCCTGAGCACTCTTTATGAGATTCGAGGTAAGTACAATTCAGTCTTATTCAAGCATACATTAAGTCATACAGGTAAGTAATACAGTTAGGCCCTAGGGGCCACGCAAACCATATACTAAGTAAGTGGTATAAAGACCACTGTCACGGAAATAGAATAGGCCTAGGGAATCGCTGGGGCTACACTATACTACCAACAGTTAGGAAGTGGGAGGCCCACAGGATTCAGGTGCAGGGTGGAAACACTCAAGCGTAATGCGTATAATCGATAGAAATAGTACAGTTCAGAAATAAGCAGTTTTAGGACACTTCTGGTATAGCTAGAAAGTCGAGACTCGGAAACTAGACCCTAGGATAGTCAATACCCTTGTGAGCACCGGAGTACCCAAGTTACCTAGCCCACGGGCTGCGGGTGCATAGGTGTGAACTTGCGTCGGGTTTCGTCATGGACTTCTATGGATGCCTGAAGGAAAGTTGCTGACAGGCAGTCAGTGAAGAGTGTCCGGTGGATCCCAAGGCCGGGATTAAGAAGGAAGGATACCTGCAAGCAGAAGGGACAGAGTCTGGGTCACTAGCCAGTGACCACGTGGAACCAGGAAGGAACCAGGCGATGTCGGGAGATTGCAGGTGAAGAGGTGAAGCTTGTCACAGCAGCCACGGGTACCAGGAGACGTCGAGGACGACCAGGACCAGGAGGCGAGCTGTCCCACGAAGGCTCTTGCTGTCGGCGGCGTCGAAGTCGAACTAGGACTCACCAAGCCTTGGCAAGCGGAACCCATGAAGAATGTAGGACTTGCTTCTGGTGCAGACCAGGAAGGTCTGGGGTGCTTCTCTTTTGCAGAGGAGCAGGAGCCAGTCTGGAGGAGCCAAACCAGCAGTGGAAAATCGAAGGTGTGTCGTCGCAAAGGTTACTAGCCAACGGGCAAGCAACCGGACAGACGCGGCAAGCAGGAAAATGCAGAAGGGCCCCACGCTGGACTCGTGGAGTGTGGGGGCTGATCTTCGGTGCAGATGGTGCTTGGGGTTTGGGCTTCTCAATCCCCGGTGCACAACTTCGAGGGTTCCTCAGAAGCTGCGCTGGAAGATACTCGCCACTTTTCCCAGGTAACCGGTCCCACGTCTCTCGTCGCCTCCACGGATCTCAGCTCGGCTGTGGATGTGGATCAGGGTCGGAGAAGTCTGGAAGTCAAGGCTCTGGTCAGGCTCTGCAGTCGGTCCCTCGTAGAACTTCAGCAAAGCAAAGGGTTAGTCTCTTGATGGTGCCTGTTCACACAGGGTGACCACTCCTTGGCCACAAGGGAGACTCTTCAGTCTTCTTCTTTCGTCGAATGTCGAAGGTCCAGAGTTTCTGTTCAAGTTGCAGGTTCAGGATAATCTAATCTCCTGGGGCCCAGCTACCACACTTATATCAATCAATCAATCAATCGCATTTATAAAGCGCGCTACTCACCCATCAAGGGTCTCAAGGCGCTGGGTGGGGGGGGGGGGGGGCAGTGCTCGAAGAGCCAGGTCTTGAGCTGCCTTCTGAAGGAGAGGTGGTCAGGTATGGCGCGAAGGTGGCTGGGCAGAGAGTTCCAGGTCTTCGCTGCTAGAAAAGAGAAGGATCTTCCTCCGGCGGTGGCTTTGCGGATGCGGGGTACGGCTGCCAGGGCCTGTCCGGTGGAGCGCAGAGTGCGCGGGGGAGTGTAGAAGGAGACGCGGTTGTTGATGAGTTTGGGTCCGAGGTTGTGAAGGGCTTTGTGTGCGTGGGTGAGTAGTCGGAAGGTGATCCGCTTGTTGACGGGTAGCCAATGGAGTTTTTTCAGGTGTCCGGAGATGTGGTGGTGGCGAGGGATGTCCAGGATGAGTCGTGCGGCAGCGTTCTGGATCCGTTGGAGTTTCCTCTGCAGCTTGGTGGTGATGCCGGCGTACAGGGTGTTCCCGTAGTCCAAGCGGCTGGTGATGAGGGCGTGGGTGACGGTCTTCCTGGTGTCGGTGGGGATCCAGCGGAAGATCTTGCGGAGCATGCGGAGGGTGTTGAAACATGCCGAGGTCACCGAGTCCACCTGTCTGGTCATGGTGAGGGAAGAGTCCAGGATGAAGCTGAGGTTGCGCGCGTGGTCGGTGGGTTGGGGAGTGCTGCCTAGGGCGGGGGGCCACCAGGAGTCATCCCATGCGGTGGGAGTGGGGCCGAGGATGAGGACCTCCGTTTTGTCTGTGTTCAGTTTCAGACGGCTGTCTGTCATCCAGTTCGCCACTTCCTTCATGTAGTCTGGTCCTAGCTGATGTGGGGTTGTTAGTGAGGGATAAGATGAGCTGGGTGTCGTCGGCGTATGATATAAGGTCGAGTCCGTGTTTGCGTGCGATGTTCGCCAGGGGGGTCATGTAGACGTTGAAGAGAGTGGGGCTGAGGGAGGATCCTTGAGGTACGCCGCAGATGATCTCCGTGGCTGTGGATCTGAAGGGGGGAAGGCGGACTCTCTGAGTCCTTCCGGAGAGGAAGGAGACGATCCATTCCAGGGCCTTGCTTCTGATGCCGGCGTTGCTGAGGCGGCGTATCAGGGTGCGGTGGCAGACCGTGTCGAAGGCTGCAGAGAGGTCCAGGAGTATGAGGGCCACGGTCTCTCCCTTGTCGGTCAGGGCTCTGATGTCGTCCGTTGCTGCGATCAGGGCGGTTTCGGTGCTGTGGTTGGCCCTGAAACCGAACTGTGTGGGGTCGAGGGAGTCGTTGGTTTCCAGGGCGTTGGTGAGTTGAGCGTTGACCATTTTCTCAATCACTTTGGCGGGGAACGGCAGGAGAGAGATGGGCCGGAAGTTTTTGAGTTCGGTGGGGTCTGCTGTAGGTTTCTTTAAGAGGGTGTTGAGCTCTGCGTGTTTCCAGCTCTCCGGGAAGGTCGCGGCGGTGAGGGAGGCGTTGATGACGTCTCGGAGGTGCGGTGCGATGATGTCGTCGGCCTTGTTGTAGATGTGGTGTGGGCAGGGGTCCGATGGGGATCCGGAGTGGTTCGAGTTCATTATGCGGGTGGTCTCCTCGGTGGTGGTAGGGTTCCAGGTGAGGATGGTGGTGGTGTCGGTGGCGGGTTCCGGAGGAGGGCTCGTGTCGGCGGTCGGGAAGCTGTTGTATATGTCGGTGATCTTGTGGTGGAAGAAGGTTGCGAGGGAGTCGCAGAGGTCCTGTGAGGGAGGGATGGAGTTGTTTTCTGCTTCCGGGTTGGAGAGCTCTTTGACGATGCCAAATAGTTCCTTGCTGTTGTGGGCGTTGTTGTCAAGTCTGTTCCGGTAGGCTGTTTTTCGTGCGGCGCGGAGGTGTTGGTGGTGTTGGCGGGTGGCGTCCTTGAGAGCTGACATGTTCTCTTCGGTCTGGTTAAGGCGCCACGTCTTCTCGCGGGCGCGGCATTCTTTCTTGGAGTTCTTGAGGTCGGGGGTGAACCAGGAGTTTTTCTTGTGGTTGTTGGTGCTGGCTTGAGTCTTCAGGGGGGCCAGGAGGTTGGCGCAGTCGGAGATCCAGTTTGTGAGGTTGTTGGCGGCTACGTTGGGGTCGGTGGTGCTGGTGGGTTGGTTCTGGGAGAGGGTTGATGCGAGCTGTTCCGTGGTGATACGATTCCAGTGTCTTCTTGGTGGTTGCTGGGTGTGGTGGGGCACGGTGGTCTTCTTGAAGATGAAGTGGACGCAGCTGTGGTCCGACCAGGTGAGTTCGGTCGTGTGGCTGAAGGTGATGTGTTTGCTGGAGGAGAAGATGGGGTCGAGCGTGTGTCCGGTGTCGTGGGTGGGGGTGTTGACTAGCTGATTCAGTCCCAGGTTGGCGAGGTTGTCCAGTAAGGCGGTGGTGTTGTTATCGGTGAGGTTCTCCAGGTGAAAGTTGAGGTCTCCTAGGAGGATGTAGTCGGTGGATGAGAGTGCGTGAGGGTTGACGAAGTCTGCGATGTCTTCGCTGAACTTGGTGCGAGGTCCTGGTGGTCTGTACATGAGGGTGCCTCTGAGGGTGGTTTTGGGGTCGCTGTGGATCATGAAGTGGAGGTGTTCGGCGTCGGGGAGTGAGTTGATTATACTAATCTGGGGGGCTGGGTTGCCTGCTAGGTCACGCCTTATGGGTGGGACCTGGGAGGGGGGTGGTTACACCCACTTCCCTTTGTCCAGTTTCGCGCCAGGACTGGGGCTGTAGTGCCCCAGCACCGGTTTGAACTGGACTATGCATGGGACACCTTGTGTGCCCCAGGCAGTGTCTCGTTTCTTTCATCCCTCCCTGCCCCAATACACTAAAGTCTGTCTGGGGAGGTGCTAGCACCTCCCCAAGCAGGAAACCTATTGTCCAGGCCTCCCTGGCTGGGAGGGCGCCCAGCAGCAGGAGGTCTGACTCGTGTCTGTGGCAGCAGCATCCATTCTGTGATGCTGAGGCTTTGGTGAGAGTTAAACAGCAAAGTAGGATTTTAACACGTCTCTCCCTCTAGAAGGGAGGAATAATATCCTCATTACCAGAAATGGTATGGGGGTATTATTCTAAAGTGTTAGACACCTTACACGACATGTTTTGATAAAGCCAGACCATAGTTACCATAACCGTCTAAGATTATAAGGCACTTTAAGAGTATATGGTAGGCTATATCATAGAACAGCTATAAGGACATGGTTCCGAAAGCTGCAGACAGGCTCAGCTCATGCTAGAGCACCATCTCACATGTTACCAAGCACTCTGCCTCCAGGATTGTTAAGGCCTGCCATCGGAGTGGCTCACAGGTACACATGTGTCTATTTTAAGGGTAGATATAGGTATACTATATCTAAGCAAGGGGTGATTACATGACCTTGCCCCAGCTGAGTGATCAGCCAGTTGTGTCTGATTGGAAGGCCAGGCCAGGGGTGGCATAATATATGCTGCAGCCCCTGGGAGGCCTAGGGTACACCTATGCCCTGGGTACCTAGGGTACACTGAACAGGGTCCAATAAGGTGACCCTTACCAATTGGGTATGTACTTAGGGTACATGGAGTCCATTTTAAACAGAGAGCAGACAGCCTGAGACCCTGAATGGCAGGATCTCAGGCCAACTAAGTCAAAAAACCAGCTAGACACTAGGCAAAAAGTTGGGGGTAAACATAGTCAGATATCCACCTTTCTACACAACCCCCACCCCAAACAAAAGGAGATAAGGCTGTCCTTGACCAGGTAAGCCTATATTGCTTAAGTGGCCATATAAGGAAGAACCAGCACTGGCATGGTTACCCCCTGTCTCATGGTCCACTAAGCAATTCCTCACCCTAAAGGTATCATAGGGTCTCCACCATAGGGAATCTCTACCTTTGGTGTGTCTTTGCAAAGTAAAATGCTGGTGTTGAGATGGAGTACTGAAGTGAGTGTCCTCAAAGAGAGGCCTCAGCTTCCTCCAATCATCCTCCACCATGGACGCCTTTCTTTCTTTAACTGAGTTGCACTGTGCTCTCAGGGTCAGCCTCTGGCTACCTAAAGCTGGAGGCTGGGTCCCTTTGGTGGGCTTACTGGAGGGACAGGTCAGGTTTGAGGCCCTAAGGTCCCATGTTTGCCTGTGCCCAACAGAATCCCTCTGGGGAGGTCCCTAACTACCTGTAAAGGGGATCCCTCAGGAATGTTTTTAACCATCACCTGGCTAGGGCTACTAGCCAGGCAATCCTCATTCTTTTGATGGGGGGTTTCTTGTGGACAGGGCCCTCTTGGGGTCCACTGGCCTCCCTGACCTCTGCAGCCCTGGGCTGACTGAGGCAGAGTAGAGAGAGGCAGGCTACCTGCACCAGACTGGGTCCCACCTTGGAAGGGTCCACTGATATCAGAGGCTCTGCCAGGCCAGGCCAGGCCTGGCTACCTCTGGGGCAGTTCCCTCACAAGGGGTGAGGTCAGATCCCTGAGGAGGCTGACCTTTTCCTAATGTCTGGGGAGAGGGAGATTTTTCTTCCTCCCCACTACTCTCTGTTTGTGTGGAGTGATCCATAGTTTCAGGCTTCACTACACCTGTGTCAGTCTGAGTATGGGCTGAGACCATGACAGCCTTGCCAACCTTTCCAGGGAGGCACTCAGTTTGGGTTTGAACTGTGACTGTCACAGCTCTGTCAATCTCTACAGGGAAGTCTGTCTTTGCCTGGGCTGTGGCTACCACTGCCCTTCCAACCTTTTCAGGGAGGATATCTACTTGGACAGGGGTTGTGGCTGGCACAACCCCACCACCCTTTTGTGAAAGGCCTACCATTTTAGAATGGGTGTCTTGTTCAACTCCAGCCCAAGCTGAGAGTTCCAAGTCATTCCCCAGTAAGCAGTCTACAGGCAAGGTCGGGGACACTGCCACCCTCTTAGGGCCAGTGACACCTCCCCAGCTGAGACATACCTCTGCCATGGGATGACTGTTCTGTTTGCCATCAATGTTAGTTACCTGGTATGAGAAACCAGGCAAAAGCTGCTCAGAGGGAACTAGTCTGTGAGTCACCATAGTGATGCTAGCTCCAGTGTCTCTGTAGGCCTCCGCTTTTCTACCATTGATGTAGGGTTCCTGTCTGTACCCAAAGTGTTGGGACAGGCAGTGAAGTTGGCAAACCCCATGCCACCATCACAGACAAGAGTAGCTGCTGCAGGGGACTTGGCTAAGCCAGGGTCCACCTGTGTTCCCCAAGAAAACCCAACCAAATTTTTGGGGGCACTCCCACCACCTGGGGGATTACTGCTGACAGTAATAGGTGGTGTTACAGGTGTAATTGGAGGAACAGTTTTGTTTTTAGCCTTTGGGCAACTGCTGACAGTTTTCCAATGCCCAGGAACTTTACATTTGTGGCAGTAAGGCTTTTTAACTGTGGTAGAGGAGGGCGTTTGGGACCCACCACCCTGTGTGGAGTTTTGGGGCCCTGAGAAAGATTTCTCTCTTGTTTTATCCCCCACCCTTCTCTTGAGGCTTGGTGGTATCTTTCTTTTGGTCACCACCCTGATTTTTAGGCCTAATCCTGGTCTTGACCCATTTATCTGCCCTCTTTCCCAATTCTTGGGGAGAGGTCAAATCTGAGTCTACCAGGTGTTGATGGAGAAGCTGGTTTTGACAATTATTAAGGATCTGCTCCCTCATAATCAAGTTGTACAATCCTGTATAGTCCTGCACCTTGCTGCCATTTAACCAACCTTCCAAAGCCTTAGTGGCACAATCCACAAAATCAGACCAGTCCTGTGTCTGTGTCTTCTGGGTGTCTCTGAACAACAACCTATATTGCTCAGTGGTTAAGCCAAACCCATCTATCAGAGCACTCTTCAGGACTTTGTAATTGTCAGCATCCTCATCACTAACTGTGAGGAGCTTGTCTCTACCTTTGTCAGAAAAGGAGAGCCACAAGATAACTGCCCACTGACTCTGGGGTACCTGCTGTACTTTGCAGGCCCTCTCCAAAGCAGTCATCCACTTGTGGATGTCATCCCCATTCTGATATGGGGGGACTATCTTGCTTAGGTTTCTATGGTCATAAGACCTATCCCTATCTTTAGGAATGTTGCTGCCACCAGTGGGTCCTAGCCCACTTAACTTTTGCTCTCTGGCCAGAGCAAGTCTCTCTTTGGCAAGGGCAAGTTCTTCCCTTTCAATCCTCAGATTGTCTTCCCTCATTCTGGCCTGATGCTCTTTTCTCTGTGGAGAAGTCATTCCCCTGTGAGAAGAGGCATTGGAGCTATTAGAGATATGGGAGTGGATAGATTCCCTTGAAGGGGATCTTCCTCTCCTGCTTCTCTAGTTAAGTCCACTTGGGGGTCTGAATGGGGGGACCCCAGTCAGACTCCCATGTAGACTTAAGTTAGCCTGGCTAAGTCTCCCAACTTTGACCTGGCTGTCTACCTCATCTTCCAAAGTCCCTTCTGACTCATCTGTAGAGGGTAGACCCTCACCTGTACCCAGGGTACTATCATGGGAGGCTCTCTGAGCATCATACTCTTCTAAGATCTCCACTAGTTGGATGAGGGTAGGGTTTGAACCCTGTTTTAACTTTCTGGAGGTACACAATTGTCTCATCTCCTGAAAAGTTAGGGTATCATATCTAGAGGGTATCTTTTTAAGATCTACCCCTCCTGAGAGAGAATCAACTTGATCTCCTCTCAGAGACATGATCTAGTGAGGGTGTGGTGTGTGCACCTACCTACACTAGTTGTACCTACTAAACCTCTCTAGTAGTTGTAGTCAGGGTGTGCTAGGCCCTTCAACCTACAACAACTAAGTTCAGTAGAACTTAAGTATTTATAAGCTATGTTATATGTGCCTTACAAATATCTTTGTGATCTTTCAATTTGATATCTCAAGATTGCAATGGTATTACAACAGCAAGCTCAGATCCCAACCGCTGCTCACCAATGTGAGAAGTTGGCCTGATATATGATGTCAATAATTCTAGTGTACACCTTGTATCAGTCCAAACAACCCTTATGGTGATTGGTTGTAAAGTCAACCTTATAGACCAGCTATCCTAGTGGTAGCATGGACAAGAGCAGTCTTAGGCTCAACTCTGTATGGCATGTGAAGCCAGCTGTTATACCATTTGTAATCCCTTGAATACCAAATGAAAGGACACCACAACAGATATATATAAAAATAGAATGTATTTATTCTAGTCAAAATGCCCTCAGCACTCTTTATGAGATTCGAGGTAAGTACAACACAGTCTTATTTAAGCATACATTAAGTCACACAGGTAAGTAATACAGTTAGGCCCTAGGGGCCACGCAAACCATATACTAAGTAAGTGGTATAAGAACCACTGTCACGAACACAGGATAGGCCTAGGCCTAGGGAATCGCTGGGGCTACACTATACTACCAAAGGTTAGGAAGTGGGAGGCCCACGGGATTCAGGTTCAGAGTGGAAACACTCACGCGTAATGAGTAAAAGTCGATAGAAATAGTAGTTATTAGAAATTAACAGTTTTAGGACACTTCTGGAATAGCTAGGAGGTCGAGACTTGGAAACTAGACCCTAGGATAGTCAATATCCTTGTGAGCACCGGAGTACTCAAGTTACCTAGCCCACGGGCTGCGGGTGCATAGGTGTGAACTTGCGTCGGGTTTCGTCGTTGACTCCTATGGATGCCTGAAGGAAAGTTGCTGACAGGCAGTCAGTGAAGAGTGTCCGGTGGATCCCAAGGATGGAATCAAGAAGGAAGGATACCTGCAAGCAGAAGGGACAGAGTCTAGGTCACCAGCCAGGAGCCGGGAAGGAACCAGGCGATGTTGTGCAGATGCAGGTGAAGAGGTGAAGCTTGTCGCAGCAGCCACGGGTACCAGGAGACGTCGAGGACGACCAGGACCAGGAGGCGAGCTGTCCCACGAAGGCTCTTGCTGTCGGCGGCGTCGATGTCGAGTTAGGACCCAACAAGCCTTGGCAAGCGGAACCCACGCAGAATGGAGGACTTACTTCTGGTGCAGACCAGGAAGGTCTGGGTTGCTTCTCTTTCACAGAGGAGCGAGTGCCAGTCTGGAGGAGCCGGACCAGCAAGATGAAATCAAAGGTTCCTCGTCGCAGAGGTCACTAGCCAACGGGCCAGCAACCGGACAACACGTCGAGCAACTCAGGTGCAGAAGGGCCCCACGCAGAACACGTGAAGTGTGGGGAGCTGATCTTCTTTGCAGATGGTGCTCGGGATGGGGGCTTTTCAATTCCCCAAGCACAGCCTCGAGGAAGCCTCAGAAGTCGCGCTAGTCAGTTACTAGCCACTTTTCCCAAGTCGCTGGTCCCACGTCCCTCGTCGCCTCCACGGGTCTCAGCTTCGCTGCAGATGTGGATCTGGGTCAGTGGTGTCTGGAAGTCTCAGCGCTGGTCAGTCTCTGCAGTCGGCCCTCGTAGGATCAGTCGCAAAGCAAGCAGCGGTCGCTGGATGGTGCCTGGTTGCCCAGGGTGGTCACTCCTTGGCCACACGGGAGATTCTTCAGTCTTCTTCCTGAGGTCGAATGTCGAAGGTCCAGAGTTTCTGTTCAAGTTGCAGATTCAGGATAATCTAATTTGCAGTGCTCAGCTACCTACTGATGTACTGTGCTAGTGGGCTGGGCTACTTGCAAGGTCCCTCCTATGGATGGGACCAGGAAGGGGAGTGGTTACACCCCCTTTCCTTTGTCCAGTTTCGCGCCAGAGCAGGGGCTGGAGTGCCCCAGCGCCGGTTTGAACTGGACTATGCATGGGACACCTTGTGTGTCCCAGGCAGTGTCTAGTTTCTTTCATCCCTCCCTGCCCCAATACACTAAGTCCTGTCTGGGGTGGTGCTCGCACCTCCCAAGGCAGGAAACCTATTGTCCAAACCTCCCTCGCTGGAAGGGCTCCCAGCAGCAGGAGGTCAGACTTGTGTCTGTGGCAGCAGCATCCATTTTGTGATGCTGGGGCTCTGGTTAACTTTAACCGGGTAAGTAGGTTCCAACATGTCTTCTCCCTCTAGAAGGGAGGAATAATATCCTCATTGCCAGAAATGGTATGGGGGTATTATTCCAAAGTGTTAGACACCTTACACTACATGTTTTGATAAAGCCAAACCATAGTTACCATAACCGTTTAAGATTATAAGGTACTTTAAGAGTATATGGTAGGCGATATCATAGAACAGCTATAAGGACATGGTTCCGAAAGCTGCAGACAGGCTCAGCTCATGCTAGAGCACCATCTCACATGTTACCAAGCACTCTGCCTCCAGGATTGTTAAGGCCTGCCATAGGAGTGGCTCACAGGTACACATGTGTCTATTTTAAGGTTAGATATAGGTATACTATATCTAAGCAAGGGGTGGTTACACGACCTTGCCCCAGCTGAGTGATCAGCCAGTTGTGTCTGATTGGAAGGCCAGGCCAGGGGTGGCATAATACATGCTGCAGCCCCTGGGAGGCCTAGGGTACACCTATGCCCTGGGTACCTAGGGTACACTGTACAGGGTCCAATAAGGTGACCCTTACCGATTGGGTATGTACCTTGGGTACATGGAGTCCATTTTAAAGAGAGAGCAGACAGCCTGAGACTCTGAATGGCAGGATCTCAGGCCAACTAAGTCGAAAAACCAGCTAGACACTAGGCAAAAAGTTGGGGATAAACATAGTCAGATATCCACCTTCCTACACTATGGACCCACATTCCCATGCAAGATGTAAAAACCCTGCTCCCACTTGCTTACAGCGGTCACATTTGTTGTTATCACGCTGTTGGAGCCTATGCATTCTTACAGGGGTATAGTACATCTTGTGAATACATTTAAAATGTATTATCCTAAATCTGCTGCTCGCTGTGATGTGTTCCGTTTGCTGGCAGCAATACGTCCAGGCCTCGTCCATTAACTTCGCTTTCATTGTGTTGTATGTCCCTGCCCCCATGATTGCCCTGTATATACGGGACACTGCGTCAGGTGCCCCAGCTTGTAATAGGTGGTGCAATGGAAGCAATATGGGGGGTTCCTCAGGGAACGCAGGAGTGGCAACCTTAACATCCTGTCTAAGGCGTATGTATAGGAATCGCTCCATGGTTGTGGGGAGCAGTCCCCGAAAAATGTATCTGCTCCTTTGAATTGTCCGAGTTCATACATATCCCCCCAGGTGTGGACGCCATAGGTGAGGAGCATACACTTGCAGATACCTTGCTGTGTTACAGGCATGCTTTGTTGATCCCGGAGGAGGAGCAGCGGGGAGTATTGCATGGGAATTTGGGATCGCTTTGCAATTGCTCGCCACGCGCTATTAGTGCCGGCTACTGTTGACCTTCGTCCTCTGACTGTCTTATCCTCAGTGCCCAGAAAGCCCATTATGGGGATTGGCACCATATACCCCTGTTCCACCGCTAAGGGGGTCATGAAGGGCGGAGACTCAAACCAGTACTCAGCATAGTGTGCCTCAGCGCTGAGATTCTATACGGAGGCCAGTCGGCCTCGGCGCCTTCCCGCTTCTTATCTGCATGATGGCCCCTCGTATTTCCTCCACCTCAATGTCGGCAGCTAGGAATTCCCGCTGCCCCTTACTGAGCCAGGCGAGTTATATCTGCTGCAAATATTGTGCTGTCTCGCCTTGCCTTGTCGCACAAGACATGTTAAGCAATTGGTAGTGAGTCGTAAAAACAGCCACTATGGCCAGGGTGTCCCGGTGGACCTCGCCCTCCCCATCGCGGATGGTTAACACATGGTTCGCTGCTTTTGGCGGCCTGATAGTCTCTGCAAGCGCTTTGCCAGGGCATTCCCCTTCACCATACCGACGTGCTATGTGGTATTTGCAGCCAAACAGGCACTCCCTTTCTGCTTCGGCATGATGTTCCGTAAGTAACTTGCAGACCCTGGCCAGTGCGGGGCCCTCACATGTTGCATGTGTGTGTTTCCTGCTGCTGAATCTAGTCGAGCGAGAGTTGTTCGGATGTCTTTAAGAATGCCCCCTTTTTGGCTATACAGAATCCCCTAACAGTAGCCTTCAGCGCCTTCCATATAGTGGCCAGGGTAGGGACAGAACCTGTGTTGAGCCTCAGGAATTCCTCTAGCACCTCCCCCATTTCTGCCTTAAACACTGTGTTTAAAAGCGCTGTGGGCTGTAAACGCCACAGCATGGGTTGGAGCGTCATACCAGGAGGGGTCAGCTGCAGTAACACTGGGGAGGGATCAGAGTAAGTATGCGGTAAGTGGCGTGTGGACAGGGCGTGCATCGCTATGTCTTGTGAGGTGAGCCACATGTCTAACCTGGACCAATTGTTATGTACTGCCTTGTGGAACGTCCCTTCCCTATGTGTGGGGTGGTGATGCTGCCAGACGTCCACCAGCAAATTATCGGCCATTATTTGCTGGAGTTGGCACTGGGCTTTGGTGTAGTGATGCAGCAAGGGGTGGGAACGATCGCATGATGGGTGGAGTGTTAGGTTAAAATCTCCCACCCCCATAGGAGGTGGGTTGAGCCTATGCTCACTATATGAGCCCATCGTTTAATAAAATAATCCTCATCATCCACATTGGGCCCATAGCTGCATAATATTGTGACTTATGCTGACGCCAGCCTGCCCCAGGTCATGCGGGGCAGGCTGCGGGTCAAGTATGGAGCTCTCTTCATTATAAGACACCGTTCTTTTAATTAAAATAGCCGTGCCTCTTGAGTAGGCGGAGTAGGAGGAAAAGTATCTATGGGAGGCCCACCTTGTCACAAACTGAGGGTTCTGTGTAGGTAGGGTATGTGTTTCCTGCAACATAGCTGTGCCTACACGATGCCTGTCCAGGTAGGCCAATATGTGTCATTTTTTTCTGGAGTCCCCCAGCCCTCTGACATTCCAAGTTAGGAGTCCCAAGTGCGCAGTAGAGTTAGCTTGTCGATCACCACCTGCCATCTACAAGTGTCGAGAAGGTGTCGATGTCCTGCCGACTTGCGTCTATGTCTAGGTATTGGCTGTACATGAGTAGCCTAAAATCCATTGAAATCCTAGCAATGCCCTCTATAGTACCCCAACAGTCCCCCCACAGCGGCGACCCCAACTTGCTGTGTACAGACCCCACCCTCTTAAACCCTCGAGGTAGATCTAAAAGAACCTGTTTAGTCTTCTGTGCAGCAACCCCATGTTGGTGGTGCGTGGCCCGTGCTGTGTGCTCTTAGCATGCCAGCGGCATAGATGTACGGTGAAGTGTTAGCAGGTAGACGCTTACAATGTGAGTAACGGAGCGAGTCTGAGTCACAGGGTTGCCGGTAAGCAACAAATTTAACATTCCCACAACAATAGAAGAAAGGAAACTTAGTAAGAAAATCATTCCCCACTACAGGAGGAAAGGGGAACTCCCTTGGAAGTGTGTGTCCTAGGGGTCGTGGCAGCACCTTCTGCACGGTAGTGGCATGCAGAAGGGGCCCTGGAATGCAGGCCTAGTGCCTGGTAGGTTACTCACTGTCTTTAGACAATCTGGTAATGAGTCGGAGGGCCATACGGTGCAGTCATGAAGTGCCACCTCCAGTAGAGTCAGCGCCTGTGCCGGAGGGGCCACAAGCAAGCCTGCTGAAGGTGTTCATCTAGACCCCGACAAATACTCTCAGTCTTCGTCATGATGCATTGGGTCTCCGCCACTGCCCAAAGAGGAGCGCTCCGCTCTCTTGGCAGCCTGTACTGTCGTTTTGAAGAATTTCGCTGCCTGTTGTGGTGTATTGCAGATGTGGTGCTTGCTGTTGTAGGTGAGCCGCAGTCGTGCGGGGTAACGTATGGCATACTCCACTCCCGCTTGCTGTTGCTTTTTCTTAATTGGCAAATATTTTTTCCGCGCTTCGTGGACATTGAGCATAAAATCGGGATATAATCATATGGCATTGTTCTCGAATATTACATCTTTTAGTTCCCTCGCTTTGCGGAGAGCCGTGTCGCGGTCTGTATAATTAAGTAGTCTCGCAACTATAGGTCTGGGAGGCGCTCCTGGTCGGGGCTTCGGCGCAAGTGTTCGATGCGCCCGTTCCACCAAAATAAGTAGTCTGGAGAAGGCCTCCTGGCCAAAACAGGTGGTGAGCACTCTTTCTCCATAGTCTTCCAGCCGACCTGTGTTGGTTGTCTCGGGGATGCCGGTAATGCGGATGTTATTCCGTCTCGAGCGGGCTTTGATGTCTTCATTCTTTGCCGCAATCACTTTGAGGAGCTTGTCCATATCTGTAATTGGCCCTGCCGCCTGCGTGTGGTCATCTTCGAGAGTAGAGATTCGCGCTTCCACCTCCTTTTTCCTGCTGTCCTGTTTTTCGAGCTTTTAGGTGATATGATCAATTCTGGCGCACATTGTGTCCATTTCTCCTTGATAGATGCAAAGCCGTTTTTCATTGTGAATAGTAGCTCCTTCATGTCAACCCCTTCAGGGCTCTGGCCTATCTGATAGAGACATCTAGCCGCAGATTCCTTAACTTAGAATATCCCCAGGCATCAGACCGGGTCCGGAAAAACTTTTGCAGCAGCACCTCTGCGCGCCGGGGGACAGCGCCACACGACCCCACCCTGACGTCGTCCACATACGTGACATCAGCAAGGTCATATAAGTCCCTCCCGGCGCGCTGACATCAGTTTTTCCTTCTTTTCTGCATGCAACGCGGATCCGGAAGGAGCGGTTCCTCTGGGCTGTTTTCAGGCCCCTTTTCGACGCTTTGCATCTGGAACAGTGTGCGAAGCCCTCTGGCTTTAAATCTTGTACTTCCTGTTTGCGGCAAATTTCCGCAACAGACCCGCATCTTATTTGTATGTGGTGTTTTTGGCGAGCACCACGACTCCACGGACTGCAAAGCCTGCTAACACCTTAAGCCGAAGGCCCGGCAGGAGCGCTGGATGAAGCTTCTTTCGGCACTGCTGTCCTGGGGCCGTCATTCACCGCTTCTTGGTAAGTTGCGGCGCTTGTCGCCGAGGACCTCGACCTCACTTTCATCTGTTGTCAGGGGCACTGGTACCCGGAACATTCCAGATGTGTGCCCCCGACAGCCGTCCCCCCTCTATCAGCCCTATCCGGGTGCAGGGGCGACTCGGGCCCAAATGGAGGCTTATGCCACGGCTTTACAGGCCTCCCTTGCGTCCTCTCCTGTCCCTCGGGGCCTCCGCCAATGGTGGGGTCCCCGACGGACTCGCCGGTGGGTTCGCCCCCGGCGGTCAAATGAGTCCTTGCCCTCCAGGGACATCTGAGATGTGGTATCGTCAGGGCGTGGCCCGGCTGGGTCCCCCTCACTGATCCATATGGCGTCGTCAGAATGCGGCCCGGCTGGGTCCTCCTCTACGACCCATGGCACCCCAGCCATGCTGCATAGTCCCATGGGGCTCCCTGTGACGTTGCAGGTGGTTGCTGGTGCTCAAAGCCTCGCTTTGTGCATGCCTCAGCCTTCTGGGCAGGCGGCCGCCTGTCTGGAGCCGGGGTCGACGCCGTTCCGGTGCCGTAGACTCGCCTCCCCGGCTCTGCCTCCGCTTCTCTCTCCGGAGTCGGTGCCTGTAGTGGTTGAGGCTGAGGCGACGCCAGAGGCTTGCCTCCCCGACTCCGGCGCCTTCTACTTCTTCGGAAGGGGAGCTTGTCGTGGATTCGGCGCAGGACGGGCCGCCTCAACGCTGGATGGAGTCGAGTCGGCGCCGGACGAGGCTCGATCGGCGCCGGCTAAAATTGTTTTGGATGGGGCCGACTCGACTCCGGGTGGAGTCGGGTTGGCGCCGGACGAGGCTCGATCAGCGCCAACTAAAGTTGCTCTGGCGCCGCATCGACAATGGGTTGTTGAATCTTCTCCGGAATCGTCTGGAGAGAGTTTGGCGTCAGCCTCACACCCGGCGACCCCGGATGTATCCTTGCCTCTGCCTCCCTTAGAATATGTAGATCCGTCAGGATCACCGCCTCCTCAGGAGCACCCGCACCCGGCAGGCTCCTCACCTCTTCAAGAGCTTTGTCAGCACCCCCATTCGTCAATGGGGCTCCCCACAATGGAGCATTGGTCGCACCCTCACTGTCTTGGGAGGGTTAGATTACAGCCCTCACCTAATGATGAACTACTGTCCCCTTGTCGGAGAGTGGTCTCCTTGGCCTCTCGGATTCTGAACATGCGCCTCTGTCTGTTGACCCTTTACTTGATGTCCTTCAACGTGGGTCAGGAAATGTGGAGCCACTTCTGCCCTTTGAAGCTTCTCTTTATGATGCCCTTTTGGATACATGGGTTCGGCCAGCTTCTGGTGACCCAGTGTCTCGTTCAGTCTTGCACCGCCACCGTCCTGCTCCACATGACCCGGTCTGCTTATTTGTGCAACCCGACGTGCAGGGGTTTGTCTTGCAAACTGCCTTCCCTTCTTTGCCCCCGCTATTGCTTCCTCCCTCCCGGGAGTCCATATGGCTTGAGTCATGGGGTCGGAACGTCTTTGCTTCTACCAGTGCGGCACTAAGGTCACTAAATACAGTGTGTGTCCTGGCTCGGGCTACCTCTGCCCTGTGAGACTCGGCAGAGTCTTTGCTCTCCACTAGCACTGAAGGTGCTCGTGTTCACATTATTCATCTTTTCCGGGATGGCCATGACCTTGCTGAGTTTACGATCCGCTCCGCCTTGGATACTGCTGATTCCTTAGGCCGAGCCATGGCTGGTTCAGTCACCTTGCGGCGCCATGCTTGGTTACAGGATAGTGTCTTCCCGTAAAATATCCGGGAGAGTCTTGTTGATTTACCCTTTGATGGGGTTTTATTATTTTATGCACACGCCGACTCGGCTGTTCAACGCCTTCTTGCAGGCTTTCGCAAACCCCCTTAGACCTATGCTCCTAAGGCGTTGCTCTGAGGTGGTACCTTTTCATTTAGCATCCTTTAGATGCGTATGTGTTTTAGGCTGATAGTAAGCCTCAGGTCTTCCTTTAGCTTGGTCGGGGGTGCTTACCCTTTCATTTAGCATCCTTTGGATGCATATGCGTTTTAAACTGCCCGTTCGCCTACTGTGGCGGTGTTCCACAGATTGTTCCTCTGACTGTGGTTTGTCCTAATAAACGTGTTCCCCGTTGTTGGGGTGTGCATACTCCATGTGAGGTACTTGTTTGCTATTATATAGCTCTGTTTATGTTCACTGGGCCTAAGAGTTCCCTTGGCCTCTAGGCGTCCTCTGGTGCTCTATTCTGCCGTTGTACGGTGCTCACTGTTGTGCCTTGGCATCATCTTCTATGCATCATAGGTCATCTTGCTTATTTGCTTCATTCTCCTCCTTCTGAGGTTTTTGGGGTGGTCATCACGCTTTAAAAGCAGCTTCCGTCTGCCATTACTGCACCAGGTGTGTTCCTCTACAACCCTGTTGCATAGTTGTGGCTAATTTACCCGTTTTTGCTATATACATATGTGATTATGTATATATACAAGTTCCATGGGTATTCTTGCAACGTCTGGTCCGAAGTCTCCATGTTTCAGGGAGCTTTTCAGTGATGCATGCGGCATTACCGTTGGGGCCCTTTTTGCGTTCCACTTACTGGGGTGGTTCCCTGGTTTTACACTGCTCCCTTCTTCGTGTTCAGTTACTGGACAGTCTCTCTTCTGAAAAAGGGTTACTTCCCTTCCAGTCGGAGGGTATGGTCTGAAATTCAGCGTTTCTATGCCTTAGTACTTTGGTGCCTCTGCTGCACCTTCCTTCGGATTGCCTCCTTTAAGTTCACCCTATATGATATCAGCTGGGCATGCAGGACGGCACTTCTAATGTCAGTCGTCCTAGGTCTACACCTTGCATATCATAATTAGTTGATTGGTTCTCACCTTGGTCTTTCAGCTGCCTGGTCGAGCAGCCTTATGCTTATTATGGCTACGCCACCTTATGGTCTCTGTGGCTCTTTGCGCTGTGCATGTTTCGGTGTTGGCCTGAATCAGCGTGCTTAAGATTGTTACTGTTCGCCCCTGTTCCCCATTTTTGGACTGGGTGTGCGCTCGGCGTGTTTCTTGTCTCTGCCTGCAATTGTAAAAACATTGCTGACTTCTACCTCTTGGCCTTTAGTTCTTGGCTGTAGCCTCTCCGGCCTTCCTTCCGTGGGCTAGCCTGGTGGGCTCTGGTTGCATCTCTTCATGTTTCTTCTCAACCTTTGGTCGGTGTTCACTAAGTGCGCCATTACGCTGAGAGAGGTCTTTCTTCCTCTCTCTTTCTTTTGTTCTGGTATTTGGCTGGTGCCATTTCTATCTCTCATGCGTATACAGGTATGGTGTAGCACCATTCTGCCATTTTTTGGGATGTCCTGCATCCCGTTATCTTTTGCCCTTCTGAGCTTTTGTGTTGCTGTCTGGCTGTTCCGCCACAGCTTTCTACATTGTCTGTCACCCTGTTGCCGGCTCGAGTGCTTTGCGCTTTCTGTTGTTCTGTCGCAGACCCAGCTCCCCTTTGGGGTATGGCAGTGGTATCTATTTTAAGTTAAGGAATCTGCGGCTAGATGTCTCTATCAGATGTACGAGTTACTTAACTTCGGTAACGATGTATCTGGTAGAGACGTTGTCTTGCTGCAGATTCCTTAACGCCCACCCAGCCTCCCCGCTCTGCGACAATCTTGCCAAGTGGGGTTCTCCACTGGCCTCTTTCAGTGACCATTGGTTTTTCTCTCGCGGGAGCTCATATTGTTGCATCCCTTTGAGAGTTGCCATAATACAGCTGACTCCCTTTCCGGGATTTCTTACGTCTAAAATGATGCCTTTTGATTCATCTTCACCAAGAGATTAATTTTCTTTTCTTCTCCTGCTGCCTTCCCTCCCTCCCACCTTTATTGGCTCAGGGTTCTGGTCTCCTCTACAGTCGCCTTCTATGGGGATCTGTTCACTTCTGTTTCAGACCTCCATTACTGATGGGAGTAGTGCCAGTCTTTTCACTTTCCATTCCTTCCTGCGGTGGACTGTTGTTCTCTCTGTGCTCCGTTCTTGCTGGACGGCACAGTTCTACATGGTACTGACAGTCTATTTTTGATTGTTGTTATGCATGGTAATAGCAGTCTATTTCTGTCTGTTGAGACATTCTTCCCTTGTTGCACTTGGGAAGAGTCTTCGCTTAGCTTACAAGGTTCTTTCTCACAGCTTTTTCACTTATATGTAGGCAGTGTCTAATTCTGTCTTTTACGATGGTGTCTTGCACCATCCTCCTTATTTATTCACAGATTTTCATCCATCGCACACTGTTCCCATACTTTCACAGTTTTTTTATTGGTGGCTCGCATTGTGTCGCAGAAAAGCTTCTCCGAAGAAAACTGACGTCAGCGCGCTGGGAGGGACTTATATGACCTCGCTGACGTCACGTACGTGGACGAAGTCAAGGCGGGGTCATGTGTCGTCATCCCCCGGCGCGCAGAGGTGCTGCTGCAAAAGGTTTTCCGGATCCAGTCTGACACCTAGGGATATTCTAAGTTAAGGAATCTGCGGCTAGACAACGTCTCTACCAGATACATCGTTACCAAAGGTAAGTAACTCGTACGTTTGGCCAGTACCATCCTGCTCCGTCTCTGGAGCCTGTCCCCTGGGTGTTCTGCGGGCGTCGAACGTAAGCTTGGCCTGTTTACCATCCGGTTTCTCCATTGCCCAGTCTATTTGGGCAGGTGCACTCGCGAATTTACGACATTCCAACGTCCGTCGTGGCTCGTGTTGTACCGGGTGCCTGACTGAGAGCGTGCCCTTTCCAGGCTGGGTGTTGCGTCACCGTTCCCGGCAGGTCAGTTATACAGGCATGTTTTGGCTCGCTCCACGGGCCCCGTCTCTCCTCCAGTCACCCGTCTGGGGTTTACCTCTTCTGCGAAACGAGGGCTGTGACGAAGAGCCCTGCAGTGTCTGTGATATGTGCTTGGGTGCTCCGGTGGAGACTACGTACTCCTTACCATGCCACTTTGACCACTGCAAGGTACTGTATTCGTGCTCTGTCAGAGCAGGGCGTTACAACAAACAATAAACAAACAATTGATGGACGGAATGCTGACAATGCAGACATTCTCCCCCAGTCAAGAGATCTGGGTTAAATCCATCGTTCTTTTGCCCACTACACCACCCCAGTTTAGACATGGCCATATGCAAATCAGTCTTGACCCTGTGCCTCATGGGAACAGTCCAGCCCGAACTGCCAAGCCATGTCTTCCCTGGACCGGAATCAAGCATCCTAGGACCGGTTTCTGGCTATCAGCCGTCATCAGCCAGGATAGCTTGACTCCAGTGGCGTAGTGAGCACGGGTCCCGCGTCTGGGAATACCCATCCCACTTAGGGCGAAAAGCGTTACAACAAACAACCCCGAAACCGGTCCTAGGATGCTTGGTTTCAGTCCAGGGAGGACCTGGCTTGGCAGCTCGGGCTGGGCTGTTCCCATGAGGCAAAGGGTCAAGACTGATTTGCATATGGCTGGGTTCAAACTGGAATGGCATGGTGAGCAAAAAAACGATGGATTTAGGCCCAGATCTCTGTACTGGGGTGAATGTATGACATTGTTCTGCATTCTGTCCATCAATTGTTGTTTTTGCATTTGTCACCCCGAGTGGGACGGGTATGCTCAGACGTGAGTCCCGTGCTCTCCATGCCACTGGAATCAAGCTATCCTGGCTGAAGAGGGGTGAAACCCCGAAACCGGTCCTAGGATGCTTGGTTCCAGTCCAGGGAGGACCTGGATTGGCAGCTCGGGCTGGGCTGTTCCCATGAGGCAAAGGGTCAAGACTGATTTGCATATGGCTGGGTTCAAACTGGAATGGCATGGTGAGTAAAAAAACGATGGATTTAGGCCCAGATCTCTGTACTGGGGTGAATGTATGACATTGTTCTGCATTCTGTCCATCAATTGTTGTTTTTGCATCTGTCAGAGCAGGGCGGCAGGTGCTGTCTAAAAATGTGGATTGTGAAGGCCCCACGCCTGTTCAGCACATCGTCGCCACAGGCAAAATGGCGCTTCCACGCCTGTGGCGCCCGGCCTCTGGTTGTGTTCAGAGTGCAGTTCAAGCCAGGCGGGTGGAGCGCCGATAGGTATAGGTCACGGATCTGGGCTCAGGCTGCGCTTCTCCCTACTGTCCAGAAAGAGTGCCAGGACACCCCGCTCGGGAAGCCGCGCCCACCCAAAGGAAGATCTGTCCGAGCGAGGCCTACCACATGCACCATGTGAGCCGCGACAATGGGCTGCCAGCTCGCAGCTTTGCGTCGCGGTGTGGGCTCTACTCCCCACGGGGCGTCACCGCCGCGTGTTACCGCAGTCCTCAGCCCCACGGGGTGCACTGGACGCCCCCTGTCCCAGTAGGCCTCAGTTAGTGGCAGTGGGGCAGTAGGCCGTGATCCCCGGCCTGGCGTGAAGTCTACTCGCTCCCAAGCTTCCTTCCAGGCCTGCCGCACCCGTGCTGTCGTTCGTTTGCGGATCTGCGGAGCGCGTGTGTGTCCCCTAGTCCTATCGGGTTCACACCGTACCTGGCTCCCTTGTAGATTTTGGGGATATGACTCAAGCTGGGGCTCAGCAGGATTGCGTGGCGATCGTAGCGGGTCCGGAGCTCCGGCCCCGCGCAGCGTCGTCTCGCGGAGGGGCTTCCCTGGGCGGCACGCAGCCACAATGGCTCCGCCACCTCTCTCGGATGCCTGCAGTTGTGCGCTGGGGTCGTTGCAGTTGAGTCTCGGCAGTCCCACACTGGTGCGGCCTCACGGTCTCCGCGGTCGGCGGCGGGCTCTCCCTGCTCTCAGCTCAGCCAGCAGCACTGCTCCTCATAGGCCGTAAATTTGCACAGCACCCAGCTGGTCCGCCGCTGTCTCTGGATCGTTTCTGACAGTTAACACCGCTCCCGCGACCCTCTGCTGCATTTTGGGGCAGAGTACAGTGAGATTCCCCCACAGGTTCATGATGATTTTTTGGATAGTTTCTTCAGGGCTGACGGAGCCTCACTACAGTGCGGCCATCTTGTTAGCCCGCCCTCTAGCGCCCCCCCTTCCTTTTATCGGTGACTTATTCCTTATTGGAACCTTGAAACCCAGCTCCGCCTTGACAGAGTGTGAGAACCCAACCCATGTGGACAGTTCTGTCTTCCACCAATTATATAGTACACTATGTTCTACTCTTGCTACATATCCTGAGGAACCCAAAGACTTTTCTCCACTTACCTTGGTAATATCCACCCAAGATAATGGCAAGCTAGGGCCCTGTTACGATGGCGGTCGGAGGAGCGTCCAGCCGCCATCATTGTGGGATGGTAACCGCCCGACTATTGTGGCTTGTGCTGCGGCCCAGAAAAGGCCTGCAGCACAAGCCACAATGGAAAAGGACGTTTGTAAACATCCATGCACCATGTGCCAGGCACCATGTGGTGCACCATGTGGTAGCTGGCACATGGTGCATGGATGTTTGGGGGGGCGTGACAACTGTTACTGCATGGTTTAAGGATATGGCATATTGTGACACTACCAGTGAATTTTACTCTTCATTACAGCCGCCAACCTCTAGACCAAGGGATATCTGGCAGCCACTCAGAAACTACATCTTAACATCGGATTCTGATGAGCACGACACGTTTACTAAAGTTTTTTTCCCCTGATTCATGCTTTGTATTGCACGTGTTTTTACTTATGGCATGTACTACATGGAACGATTACATTGCTTTGCTGTCATTATGTTTCAATCTCTTGATCTTGCTCTCCCTTTTGGAACATGTCCCCTCACACGTTCCTAACATTTATGTGAGCAATGTCTTTTACTCCTTCCAACTGTGTACCTTGTTTGGAATATTTTTGCAAAACTTATAAATAAGGTATTTTTTTTTAAAACATTACATACATAAGTAACACCATGAATGAAGAAAAAATATTAAACTCTTAATGTAAAATTATTAATTAACATGAAAAGTAAACACATGTAGTAAATAAAATGAAAAATATCAATTTATACGTTGATATTTTGTCTATACCCCATTGAAAGCCTTTCTTGCTTCCTTCAGCCAAGTGAAGGCTGGTACTGCAGCAGACAAGGCTGGTCGGGGTTGTGGACCCTTTGCCAAGAGGCTCTGCGTCTATGGACATGGCTGGAACACCAGGGAATTTCCCTGGTGGTTCAGCACCTGGCGGTCTCGCTCAACGTCTGGGTGAGCAAACTCAGCTAAAGATGCTTAGCGGATAATGAATGCTGTCTCCACTCGGAGGTGGTAAAAGGCTAGTGGGGATAGCATTGATTAGATCTGTTCACCACCACAAAGAACGAGAAATGTCTGCTATTTTCACGCTAGAGTTTCCAAGGTGACTCTCATTCTGAGATGCTTGTCGTTTCGAGTCGATCTCCGATCGCCTGTACGCCTTTCCACCTATACTACTCCTCAAGAAGATCAGGAACAACCGGCCCAATTTAGTGGCTCCAGATTGGGCACGTAGAGTCTGGTATCCCGAGCTGTTCGGCATGACCATCGGTCCCCCAATAAGGCAGCCTCTTCGAGAGGATATTCTGTCACAGAAACAGGGGAGGGTTCTGCACCCGAACCTATGCACGCTTCATCTTCATACGTGAAGATTGACCGGCAACAATTGACTGCTTTCGGCCTTCTTCCTGAAGTCTGTGATGTTATTCTGGCAGACAGGTGTCCCTCCACCAAGTCGGTATACACCTGCTGTTGGGATATGTTTGTGACATGGTGTGATTCTAGCAACATTGACCCACTTTCTAAATCTCTCTCCAAGGTTCTTCTGTTTGCTCTATAGTTCTTCTATGGGCACATTTATAGGTTATCTATCAGCCATTTGGGCATTTTTGCAGTTGCCGGACCAACCTTCCTTGTTCATTTAAGTCACCAGTGGTGGCTAGATTTCTAAAAAAGCTTGCAGCACGTCTCCCCCCAGGTCATTCAACATGCCCCTGTGGGACTAAATCTTGCTCTAACTTTCTTAATGTGTGCACCCTTTGAGCCTCTGCACAATTACCCTCTTAGGCTATTTATCATCAAAACTGCCTTTCTAGTGGCAATTGCATCGGCGGTGGAAGGTCAGCGAATTGCAGGCACTCTCAGCTCATCCTCCCTATACAGGTCCTCCGGATGCATGCCTTCCTTCTGAAGGTTGTAACTCTCTTGCATGTAGGCAAGATTATCACCTGCTTACCTTCTGATCTCCGCCTCACCCCTCCAAAGAGGAGGAGGGACTCCACCATCTGGACCCAAAAAGAGTGTTGTTGTTAACCTGAGTGGCATCCAGACGATGAGGAGAAGGACTGGGAGGGTTCAGGTGACCCTTTAACTGACCAGCAAGGTTCTGACCAGGACTGGAGAGAGGAACTGGGGCATGCCAGTGGTCTCGACACTTCCCTGGCCTTTGCCTGTTTTCTCCTCCTACCGTGGCTACGGAGGAGGGAGCGTTGTACGCAGTAGTGTTGCATAGGGCAGCGGAGGCTCTCAACCTCAAGCTACCTACGGTGGCGGTCAGGACTAACCTCCTGACAGAGGTGCTTCAACTGGCTGCGAGCTCTTCGGAGCCCCTGCTGCCGTTTAATGAGGCCCTCATCGACGTCCTTTTGGGCACGTGGTCCTGGCCTAACATAGGGTCTCCTGTGGACAGGATGATTGCCCGATGCCACCGCCCGGCTCTGGGCAACCCCACTTTCCTCTCCCAACACCCCACCCCGGACAGCTTGGTAGTCCAAGCCTCCACTTCCAAAAGCGCCTTCCCTACCGCTCCACCGGAAAGGGAATCCAAGAAGCTAGACCACCTTGGTAAGAAAATGTTCTCTTCCACCAGCTTAGGACTGCGGTCTGTAAACACCTCTTGTCTCTTGGGCCGTTATTCCCACTCGGTGTGGGATACGGTGGCGCAGGTGCTGCCTCAGTGTCCGGAGGAAGCCCGGGCAGTGCTCTCCAAGGCTCTTGCCGCCGGGAGGGATGCAGCAAAAGTTTACAATACATTGTGGGCTGGACACCGCCAACTCTCTGGGCAGAACTATTTCCACGTCATTAGCGCTTCGTCGCTACACCTGGATGAGGTCCACTGGCTTGTCAGGGGATGTCCAGAACACCTTGATGGACATGCCCGTTGATGACTGTCGCCTTTTTGGCGACAAAGCAGACAACGCTCTAGAGCGTTTCAAGGACTCACGGGCTACGACCAAGTCCTTGGGCTTCTCCACCTGCCCTGCGCACTCTGCTGTACGCCCCTTTCGTGGCTACTGAAGGGGTGCCCCGCTACGTTCCGCCTAGAGTCACAGGCCGCAGCAAGTTACCCAATCTTCGCACGGCCAGAGACGTGGGAACAACCGTCGTGGTTCCGGGGGCCAGCGGGCGGGCCAGTCCACCAACCCCCCCCCCCCCCCCCCCCCCTTTGCAGCAGCCTCCAACCCCTCCTTGTCCGACCTTTGAGGCCCATCAAACGGCAGTAGGCGGCAGGATCCGCCATCACCTCCCCCACTGGCGCACCATCACGTCAGACAGGTGGGTCTTGCAAATAGTCCGAAGGGGCTACTCCCTCCCCTTAGAGACTACCCCTCCAGCCATGCCACCAAGATACCACCGCATATCGGAGGATCATCTGGCCCTTCTCCAGCAGGAAGTTACGGCTCTCTTGACCAAGGGAGCCATCGAGCGCATTCCTGTCCCAGATATAGGTCGTGGTTGTTACTCCCACTACTTTCTGGTTCCCAAGAAGGACAAGGGCCTGCGTCTTATCTTGGGTCTCAGGGACGTCAATCACTTCCTCTGGAAGGTGAAGTTCAAGATGTTGACGCTTGCTCAGGTCTTGTCTGCCCTCGTGCCGGAAGACTGGAAGACTTCATCGGAGCGGTTCTGGACACGACTCTGTTTGGGGCCTATCCTTCCGAACAGCGAGTCCGGGATATTCGGGCTATGATTCCGATCTTTCAGCCTCTATCCCGGGTTTCGGTCACAATGACTCTGAGGCTGCTAGGCCTCATGTCCTCCTGCATCCTGCTGGTCGATCATGCCAGGTGGCATATGCGGGCTCTGCAGTGGGACCTGAAGTTCCAGTGGGCGCAGCATCAGGGGAATCTGTCCGATTGCGTCCAGATCTCGGAGGGCACTGCACAGCAACTGAAGTGGTGGCTCACGAACCAGGATTGGTTCATTGGCAGATCCCTCTCCCTTCCCCAACCAGACCACACTGTGGTGATGTACACCTCCCTTTTTGAATGGGGCGGCCACAGGGGAGAGGCGGAGATCAGAGGGCTCTGGTCTCTGGCGGAGTCCGGGCTTCACATCAACCTTCTGGAGCTCCGGGCGATTCGTCGTGCACTGAACGCATTCCTTCCCTCTGTCCAGGGAAGAGTAGTGCAGGTGTTCACGGACAACACCACCGCCATGTGGTACCGAAACAAACAGGGAAGGGTGGGGTCGTGGACCCTATGTCAGGAGGCCCTTCGCCTCTGGCCATAACTGGAACATTAGGCCATGTCCCCGGTGGTTCAACACCTGACAGGTTCCCTGAACGCCAGGGCGGACGAACACAGCTGCAGGTGCATGATGGATCACGAATGGCGTCTTCACTCACAGAGGGTGGTGCAAGGTCTCTTTCGACAGTGGGGAGAGCCTTGGTTAGATCTATTCACCACCGAAGAGAATGCGCAATGTCAGCAATTCTGCACGTGGGAATTTCCAAGGCGGCACTCGCTAGTTGACGCTTTTCGTCGTGAGTGGAGTTGCGGTCTGTAGTATGCCTTTCTGCCTATACCACTTCTGCCCAGAGTGCTCAAGATCAGGATCAACCGGGTCCAAGTCCTTGTGCCTTGTGGCTCCGGATTGGGCACGAAGTGTCTGGTATCCTGAGGCGCTCAACATGGCCATCGATCCTCCAATCAGACTGCCTCTTCAGGAGGATCTCCTGTCGCAGCAGCAGGGGACGGTCCTCCACCGGAACCTGTCCAGTCTCCACCTCCTTGCGTGGGATTGAGCGGCGGCAGTTGACGTCTTTCGACCTGTCTCCCCAAAGTCTGTGATATAATCTTGGCAGCCAGGCGTCCCTCCACTAAGACGGTATACTCCTGCCGGTGGAACAATGTTGTGGTATGGTGCACAGCAAAAGGCTGTGGAACCTCTTTCTGAAGTTCTCTTGTTCCTTTTTTTTAACCATCTATGCCTTCCTTCAGCTGCCAGATCAACCTTCTCTTTTCAAGTCCCCGGTAGTTGACAGTTTCTTAAAAGACTTAACGCATCTCTTTCCTCCAATCCCCTTCATTATGCCTCAGTGGGACTTGAATCTTGTTCTTACCTATTTAATGTCCGCCCCCTTTGAGCCGCTTCATAACTGTCCTTTAAGACTCTTGACTCTTAAGACTGCTTTCCTGGTAGCCATCACTTCTGCTAGAAGGGTGAGTGAGCTCCAGGCCCATTCTTCCAAACCTCCTTTCCTATCTGTCCATCCGGACAAGGTGGTTCTCAGGACCCTTCCATTCTTCCTTCCTAAGGTGGTCACTGCCTTCCACATCGGGCAGACCATCACTTTGCCCACCTTCTTTCCGCCTCCGCAACCTTCGAAGAGAGGCTCCACCGTCTGGACCCAAAAAGTGCGTTCTCTCTGTCTGGATCGCACAAAACAGTTCCGGGTGGATGACCAACTCTTTGTTGGCTACGTGGGCGCCAAGAAAGGTCGGGCTGTACCCAAACGCACCATTTCTCGATGGGTCGTTTTGTGTATTAAGGCATGATATTCTCTGGCTAAAAAGGAGCCTCCGGTCGGGCTACGTGCCCATTCCACCAGGGCGACGGCAGCCACTACTGCCTTGGGAAGAGGAGTTCCTCTAAATGACATCTGTCAGGCGGCCACGTGGGCATCGCTGCACACGTTTACGAAACACTACTGCCTGGACAGCCAAGTCCGTAGAGAAGGCTTCTTTGGCCTTTCTGTTCTCCAGGACTTTCTGGTATGATCTTGGTTCGCAGACCCTCCACCAGGGTTGGTATTGCTGGGGTATCTATTCTAAGGTAAGGAATCTATAACTAACTTGTTTCTTTCAGATGAACAAGTTACTTACCTTCGGTAACGATATATCTGTAAGAAACATTAGTTAGTTATAGATTCCTTACCGCCCCACCCATCCTCCCTGTTCTGCGAACTGATTTCGAGGGTTAAGGGTATCCTTTCAGGGCCCTAGTTTTGTGCACCAGTGGTCACTGTCTTGCATGGCTCTGCATTTCTGGCATGGAAAGTCGTGCACAGACCTGATGTCAGCGCACGAAGGCGGTGTCTAAGTAGCTGCCGCGACGTCATCCCGGCGACCATGACGACGGACACGGAGCCAACCTACCGATGCCACCATCCGACGCTCAGAGGTACTGCTGACGAAAAAACTTTCCGGATCCAGTCTGACGCCTGGGGTTAATTCTAAGGTAAGGAATATATAACTAACTAATGTTTCTTACAGATATATCGTTACTGAAGGTAAGTAACTTGTTCAGCAGCTTTATCTCCCATTGACACATCATGCTTGAGAAGAGGGGTTGTACTTCATAACCCTCAGTATCTTCATATAATTTTTTTTTTTTAATCATGCTCTAGGTGATACAATTAGTATGACAATTCCCAGACTTGGGTTGGCATATATTTAGATATTTGACCAGACTTTTGTGCTCACAAAAAACTTTATAGTAGAAAACATTTTAACCCCTTCAGTGCCCGCCCCTTTCCCCGCCCTGTGCCGGCCGTTGCATTAGCGGGCGGGGTCTATAACGAGCTGGACTCGTCATGGGCACAGCGCAACCGCGGCCCATGACGAGTCCAGCTCGTCATGGGCACTGAAGGGGTTAATAAATACTTGGGAAAATTTAGACGAAAACCTAATCACTGTAGGTTTTATTTTATTTTTTACAATTTAATGATTTATATTTCCTCCTCACTAATTTTAGCATCTACCAAAACAGCATCATATGGGTCCAGTAGTAGCAAAGATTCAGAATGGTTTCAGTTTCCCCTTATGGGTTTTTGAATACACTTGAGTATATTTTAGTTATGAACGTTTCAAAACAAATCCAGTTAGTTGACGCAATCTCTCCACCTGGTCCCAATACTGATAATCTCATCCTCTAATTTTCAGGTTTTGTCATTTCAGTAGTTAGGTAATTTCTACCCTCATACTTTGATTCTAGGTCAGGCTGTCTGATAAATTCCTGCTCATTCATTCAAGAAATTGAACTTTAAAGGCAAAATATTAAAGTCTGTCAGAACTATATACATTTTTTAGGTCTACCGGGTGGCAGATGTTGAACAGCTGGGGCTTGTCAATGATGGGTCTAATCAATTGATATGGTTTGTGTACTAAAGTATTCTAGTTTCTCTTTGTGTGGACTCAACCTAAGACAAACAAATAGAAGACAATGATATTTAAAAACAGTGGTGTAAGTTTGGTGGTGACTATACTTAAGGCAGTGCCATAGTTTATCATGGTATGGTGCATTTTAACAAGCATGCATATAGTTTTGCCACCAATTAAATATTAAATGTTGGGTGCCCCAAATAGATAACAGGAATATGAAAATTAATGTTCTAAGAATTAGATTCTTCCAATACGTGTTGCAATTCATGAATCACAGCTTTGTCAGTAGCCACAACAGAATGCCATTAAAAAATAGATCTGATTCAGGCTTATTATTTATTGTAGCTGGTAAAAGTGGCATGAGATATGGTCCTTGCTTTAGAGATGATGTTTTAGTATTCTGCATGTGTAACCGTAAGCAATTATAATGGTTGCTTTAATTGAGATGAGAAAATTCTTTGCTGACAATACACAGATACTACTAGTGTAGCCACTGGAAGCATTGGTGCTGCTGGAGAAGAATTTGTACAATGTTGTTTTTGTTTGAAAATCTCTACCTGTTGTGCAGTGCTATTAAAGGAATATGTTTGATTTTTTTTCCCAGATCGGCCACATAGATGGTGAACCTACTCGCAGGGGAGCTTTTCCTGTGTCATTTGTGCACTTTGTTGCTGAATAAACCACTATTGGAAAGCAAATGCATAGCTGCAATGACGTGTCTCAGAAAAGGGCAGACCTAAAACAAGTCAAATATCTTCTTTATTGTATGCCTCTTTATTTTTCCATGCTCACAGATTAACACCTTTGTAATAGTGTTTTTAAGTCTAATATACCCATGGTATTTATTTTCCTTAAAGGAAATGTGATGTAGATACTTATTTCCGACTGTTTAGGGTCTCTGTATATGCTTACATATTTTCTAGAGTTAACACTGTTCTGTCTTAATATTTTGTAAGATCAGAACTATTTCTAGTCTTTATTTTATGTATCAAAATAGGTTTAGTTTTTAAATGGCCACTTTGTACTTAAAATAAAATTTTAGTAGGTCTTCTTAGCATTACTACTGGGACTTAGTCTATAAATTCATACCAGTGTGTCATGTAATAATAATTGAACTGAATCTGCAATTCCTGAATTTAGTCTAAGTACTAAAGATGATGGCAGCAGAACTTCTCTTATAATAACTTTTTGGTTGTAATTGTTAACATTAAAAATATTCTAGTTTTTTTCCTTGCACTTTAATGCACACTGACATACACCCCTTGTATATGTTTCCATGATGCACCATGGAATGATATCTTTATCCTCATTCATGAGGATGTTCATCTGTATATGATGCACAGCTGACGTAGCTCCATAAGGTATTTGTCCTTGTTCTCCAGTTTGAAGCAGCGAGCCAAATACATTAATTTATCTTACACTCCACAATGAATAGATTGGTGGCTGCGGCATAAATATAATCTGGTTTGACAGTGTACTGTATTTGCATGAATGTTAGTAAGACCACAAAGACAAGGGTTATTTCCTGGCAGATAATTGTATTTTTAGGTGTGTATATCACAACTAATATTTTTTCTGGCCCTTGTTTGGAGCCTCTATAACAACATTTTAAATGTCTCCTATATGTTTATACTTTTGTACTTAGGCCCTTGGCCTAAAACATCATTTACTCACATACTTTTCTGGGCCTTTCAAGTGGCAGTTGTACATGTACAAACATTATTAGGATATTCCATACCTGTGTTACCTCAACTGTGACATTTAAGTCTCATCTTATTCTATGCCATTCTCAATGTGTATTAAACAGGGAAAGCATTTTAGCAGGAATCGACAACTGGCAATTTTATAGAACATGTAGAAGTTTGTGTACTGCTGGGTACAAAGATTTTGTAACTTCCTGAAAAACCGTTACTTATAAATGCGATTGTGACAGCTGCACGTTTTTTCCCAGCCGTTGTTATACAAATAAAATAATTTGTCTTTATTTATAACTGGGACGTCAAATTAGGAAAACTTAACTCAGGGTTTTTCAGACAATGCTGCCAAAGCTGTGCAGTTTGTGACCATGGCTGAGCATGATACTGCTGCTTAATCTACATCATTCTTAAGAATAATTAAGTGCATAAGAAGGTAGGCTGTTTTTTTAGCAAAGCTACTGTGCTCCAGATTGGCTAATACTTTCATTTTAGGATAAGAGATCTCATTTTATGTTGCTTTTTACAACAAAAATAGAATTTGCTTTCTTAGGCAGTCAAAAAACTTGCCTTCCGAGCACTGAAAGAGATCCTGTAAGATCACTGCAAACAGGTTAGAAGATTGATTATCCACATCCATGACTATGATTCGGGATACACTGTGATTCTCCCTCATGATCCATCCATTTTGTTAGAATGTTCTATATAATGGCAATAACTCTTCACATTGTGTCAGGGTGATAAGCTGGACTTTATCATGTCTGTTTTCTTTTAAATGGCGTTGTTATAGTCCAGATGGACAGAAACTGGAAAATGTTTTACTTCTTTTTTGCTTTAAAATAATATAATCTTAACATTGATACTAAAGTGTTTTCCCACTTATTCTTGAGTATGTATTCTGAACACTAGAAAGTTGACATGCATTCACTTTGCACAGTTCCAATAAACTACATAACTATTACATTGTATAAGTTTGTGTATAAACTGATCTTGTTTTGATGTCTCAGCTGAAACATCAGTCATAATATTAGCTTCATTACAATGCACAGCTCCACATTTTCCACTTACGTCACTATGAATGTTATTATCTGTTGTTTTAATAGTACATTGGTGAATCTGCTACACATATAAAAAATCTTTTTTACAGTACTATGGAAAAAAACATTCAAAAGTTTGATCATCACTTGAAACAATAAACCTTTCACGTGAGCATTTCTATTGGTGAAGTGTTGTGTCTCAAGGGCAAAATAACTATCATTGTTCATATTTTAAAGAAAGTACTTAAGAGTTTTTTTAAGGTGTGTGTCATGTTTATTTGTATTTCTTTTTTTAAATTAGCACTGACTTTGATATCAGAAAATATAGGGGGTTGTTTACTATTTTTCAAAATGTTATATGTATCATGGATAATCATGTAAATACCACTTAAATGCTATTTGAAATGAATGTTTAATAGATACTGAGGTTTTGGTGTAGTTGCAGAGCAACTATATATAAATATATTGTATACCCTGAATTAACTTTTATTTTCAGTGTACTGAATGCAGTGATTTATAATTAGGACATGGTTGACAAATCATTTATAACCTTGTACACCAGTTTACCGGGAAGAAAAATAAAGCCTATAAACATACAGTCTTGTATCTTTTTTATACTGTTGAATAATGCTGTATAGACTATATTTTCTACGGCATGTTTTTTCTCCTTTATTGTGCCCCTCACACTATAACGCTTCAAATATTTCTAGGCGACAGAAGACAATCACAAATGTAAGTGTAATTATTGTGGATTATAACCCTTAGCTCTTGCTAATTCAGTTTGTTTGTGTTGTAACGAAAGTCTGGTAGCCGAGGTGTAGTTTATAGATGAATTTATTTTTCTTAGTTGCAGACTAGAATATTCATAGTAGGCTCTTAGTGTAGTCCATAGCATTGCCCCTAGAACAGCCGCACCAGGAGCAGCTCCCTGCTGCTCAGCCAATACTTCAACTGTCACTCCTCACCTCACTGGCACCCAAACATTCCAATGCATCATCACCACACCAACATTCCGCTCAGCACATTTACATTAGCTAAACAGCAAGGGCCAAAGCAACAGGGAAGATGCATAGATAAACACACCAGATATAACATTTCCTCATCCTTTAAAAAACTCATAAAAATACACAAATGCAAGATGGTATAAAACATTACATGAGGGAACATGCAAAGATAAAATAAGAAAGATGCATGAATACATACACAACAATCATGCAAAGATAAAATAGGGAAGATACTTAATTAAATACACAAGATATCTCACATCCTTCCTCCTTTATAAAACATAAAAAATACAGCAGAGTAAAACTGGTCACACAGCATTAACTTTAGAGTTACAAGTTGCTGAACAAAAAACTAAGGAAGAACCCTATAAATCCTTCATCACCCTCCATTAAAAAAAATAATGCTGCACCCATTACCACCATCAATCCACACCTACTGGCCAGACAAGCATGATAAGTGGCATAACACACACTGTACACCAAGCGACTGTGGCAAACGCTCTTACTTAAAACTCCAAGTCAAAAAATAAATCAACGAAAACACGTCATTACACAAGTAATATGTGAAATACACCTGGGCAAACCAAACATCCCCAAGCAAGGGCAAACAGTGTAACACGTAGAAATGGGTGACCTCCAACTCAAACCACCATCCCTCATGTAAGGGCATAAAGCGTAAAGTGTAGAGTTGGGTTACTTCCTACCCACTCAGTCATCCCTCTTGTAGGGGCAAATAGCGTATGTAGGAAGGTGGATATCTGACTATGGTTACCCCCAACTTTTTGCCTAGTGTCTAGCTGGTTTTCAACTTAGTTGGCCTGAGATCCTGCCATTCAGGGTCTCAGGCTGTCTGCTCTCTCTTTAAAATGGACTCCATGTACCCTAGGTACATAACCAATTGGTATGTATCACCTTATTGGACCCTGTACAGTGTACCCTAGGTACCCAGGGCATAGGTGTACCCTAGGCCTCCCAGGGGCTGCAGCATGTATTATGCCACCCCTGGTCTGGCCTTCCAATCAGACACAACTGGCTGATCACTCAGCTGGGGCAAGGTCGTGTAATCACCCCTTGCTTAGGTGTAGTATTCCTATACCTACCTTATATATAGGCACATGTGTACCTATCAGCCACTCCTATGGCAGGCCTTAACAATCCTGGAGGCAGAGTGCTTGGTAACATGTGAGATGGTGCTCTAGCATGAGCTGAGCCTGTCTGCAGCTTTCGGAACCATGTCCTTATAGCTGTTCTATGATATAGCCTACCATATACTCTTAAAGTGCCTTATAATCTTAAACGGTTATGGTAACTATGGTTTGGCTTTATCAAAACATGTCGTGTAAGGTGTCTAACACTTTGGAATAATACCCCCATACCATTTCTGGTGATGAGGATATTATTCCCCCCTTCTAGAGGGAGAGACATGTTAAAATCCTACTTTGCTGTTTAACTCTAACCAAAGCCTCAGCATCACAAAATGGATGCTGCTGCCACAGACACAAGTCTGACCTCCTGCTGCTGGGAGTGATCCCGGCAAGGGAGGCTTGGACAATAGGTTTCCTGCTTGGGGAGGTGCTAGCACCTCCCCAGACAGACTTTAGTGTATTGGGGCAGGGAGGGCTGAAAGGAATGAGACATGCCTGGGGCACACAAGGTGTCCCATGCATAGTCCAGTTCAAACCGGTGCTGGGGCACTCCAGCCCCAGTCCTGGCACGAAACTGGACAAAGGGAAGGGGGTGTAACCACCCCCCTCCCAGGTCCCACCCATAAGGCGTGACCTAGCAGGTAACCCAGCCCCCCAGATTAGTATAAGAGTGGGAGTTGGGCCTCAAGACTTTAGATTATCCTGAACCTGCAACTTGAACAGAAACTCTGGACCTTCGACATTCGACGAAAGAAGAAGACTGAAGAATCTCCCTTGTGGCCAAGGAGTGGCTACCCTGTGCAAACAGGCACCATCAAGAGACTACCCTTTGCTTTGCTCCAGTTCTACGAGGGACCGACTGCAGAGCCCGACCAGAGCCTTGACTTCCAGACTTCTCCGACCCTGATCCACATCCACAGCCGTGCTGAGATCCGTGGAGGCGACGAGAGACGTGGGACCGGCTACCTGGGAAAAGTGACTAGTATCTTCAAGCGCAGCTCCTGAGGTACCCTCGAAGTTGTGCACCGGGGATTGAGAAGCCCCAACCCCAAGCACCATCTGCACCGAAGATCAGCCCCCCCACACTCCACGAGTCCTGCGTGGGGCCCTTCTGCATTTTCCTGCTTGCCGCGTCTGTCCAGTTGCTTGCCCGCTGGCTAGTGGCCTTTGAGACGACGCACCCTGAAATCTTCAGCGCTGGTTTGGCTCCTCCAGACTGGCTCCCGCTTCTCTGCAAAGAAGAAGCACCCCAGACCTTCCTGGTCTGCACCAGAAGCAAGTCCTCCGTTAATCGTGGGTTCCGCTTGCCAAGGCTTGGTGAGTCCTAGTCCAACTTCGACGCCACCGACAGCAAGAGCCTTCATGGGACAGCTCGCCTCCTGGTCGTCCTCGACGTTCCCTGGTCCTCGTGGCTGCAGCGACAAGCTTCACCTTCACCTGCAATCTTCACGACATCGCCTGGTTCCTTCCTGGTTCCACGTGGTCACTGGCTAGTGACCTTGACTCTGTCCCCTCTGCTTGCAGGTATCCTTTCTTCCTGATCCCAGCCTTGGGATCCACCGGACACTCTTCACTGACTGCCTGTCAGCATCTTTCTTCAGGCATCCATAGGAGTCGACGACGAAACCCGACGCAACTTCACCCCTATGCACCCGCAGCCTGTGGGCTAGGTAACTTGGGTACTCCGGTGCTCATCAGGGTAGTGGCTATCCTAGTGTCTAGTTTTCCAGTCTCGACTTCCTAGCTACTCCGGAAGTGTCCTAAATCTATTTAATTCAAAACTGTACTATTTCTATCGATTATACGCATTACGCGTGAGTGTTTCCACTCTGCACCTGAATCCCGTGGGCCTCCCACTTCCTAACCTTTGGTAGTATAGTGTAGCCCCAGCGATTCCCTAGGCCTAGGCCTATCCTATTTCCGTGACAGTGGTCCTTATACCACTTACTTAGTATATGGTTTGCGTGGCCCCTAGGGCCTAACTGTATTACTTACCTGTGTGACTTAATGTATGCATAAATAAGACTGTGTTGTACTTACCTCTAATCTCATAAAGAGTGCTGAGGGTTTGTCTAGAATAAATACACTTTATTTTATATATATATCTGTTGTGGTGTCCTTTCATTTGGTATTCAAGGGATTATATATGGTATCACAGCTGGCTTCACATGCCATTCAGAGTTTAGCCTAAGACTGCTCTTGTCCATGCTACCACTAGGATAGCTGGTCTATAAGGTTGACTTTACAACCAATCACCATAAGGGTATTTGGACTGATATAAGGTGTACACTAGAACTAGTGACATCATACATCAGGACAACTTCTCACAGCGTATAATGTAGAAATGGGTAACTTCCAACCATACAGCCATCCCTCATGTAAGGGCCTGTAGTGTACAATGTAGAAATGAGTTACTTCCACTTATACAACCAGCCCTCATGTAAGGGCATGTAGACTAAAATGCAGTAATACAGCATGGGAGTAAAGTACGTTGCGACTTCTCACATAAAGAAAACGTGCATACCGGGTGGAATCTATAACACACAATAAATTAATAAGTCACCACAGCACCAAAGAAGTGACACCAATGTAGAGGAAACCTGCGCACTGTAGGAAATGACACATATACTTTAAATAAACTATCACATAGAACTGTAGCCCATAAGCAGGGAATCCTAGGAACGATAGCTTCCACGCTCGCACAATGCATCAGTAGGAAAATTCCTGCACACAGGAACTCAGCAGTGAAGAAAACATGGCACAGTAAGCATAAAATTGTAGAAAACAATACTATGAGAATTAGGCAGCAAATATGGGCAGTATGAAAATTGCTGGACTACATGGGACAAAGTGAGCATACAGTGGAGTAGTCGTATAGACTCCATACAGTGTTAAATATTAAACCCAAGAGCAGCAACGCTAACATCAGGTACTTGATTCACCATGTACTCTCCGTAGGTTAGATGGCCACCTTTCCAGTATTTTAAAATAGCTGTGATGATCATCACTAAGTTCCAGTTCGATGTGGAATATGACTATTTATAAAGTACCTCTCAGCTGCCAACACCAGCCATTACTCAAGAACGTGTTATCGTACTTCAAGAATGACCGCTCCTCATGATACTTGGACTTCTCCCCACAGCTTTCTTGTAGCACCCCACATGTTTCTTGGTCCAACTGCACTAGCCTCTTGGAACCGCCAAAAACCACAGCCTACACAGAGAGCCAGTTAGCAAATGTTTAGAAAGTATCCTAAAGCTGTGTGTATCAGTGATGGTGATATAGCACAGATGAAGCGCAATCTTCTTAATTGCCATTGCAGCCTATACCACGAGTATTCCAGTGACAACAGAATGACGCATTTGCCTGATGTGCCAGACGTTGTCATGGATCACATAGTAAAAGCTGGGACTGCAGCCAAAAACGACAAACTTTTCTAGTATTGAGGTATATTTCATAGATTCACATGCTTGAATCAATTCCCCGTTGTCAAGCTTAGACTCCCAGAGTAAAATAATCAAGCAGTATTTAACAAATATAAGCTGTAATGGCCCTAGGCCATGTTATTGATATCCTATATATGTCCTTTCTAAAAAAAAAAAGGACCTAATGTTGAAACACAGCCACTCAGCTGTCAGCACCCTCTAGAACACTTCCAGCAGAGGCAGATTCCCTCAGATTTTCACCGCACATCGTGTGGAAGGATCTCCCTGAGTACTACTTGGTTTCTACAACTTATGGAATTTTCTTCAGTCTTGACACCATGTCTGACAAAAGAGGCCTTTTCCGCCCATGTAAGACCTGTGGCAGGCAAAGGGTCAATGTGGATGATACACACAAGGAGTGTATATATTTCATCCATCCTAAACATGAGGTGAGGAAATGCAAGATCTGCCGTTTTTTTTTCCTCAAAAACTCTCCAGGATAGAGAGGGAAGGCTGTTTTTGTGACTCCAGACCACTAAGCATCAAAATATTTCGTCAGATGCAGCGAGTGAGAGATCCTCCACATCTCACAAGAGGGCCAGGTCGAGGGACAGTTCCTCTGGAGAGGGTAGGAAACACCATAAACCTTCTCATGGTTCCAAGGGCTATAAGAGGGAAAAAGGTGTGAAGTACTTCTCAGAGCCTACCTTGTCTGTGCCCTCCACACTTTCCAGAAAGGACAAAGGCCATCCAAGAGCCTCCTCCTCAGATCCTGTGGGGCAAAAAACTGGCCAAAAACCATAGTCAACAAAATTACCATACTCGTGGACAACAATAAGTGTTACATTGTCAGCACCATCGACTATGGCAACCGTGAAGACGGCAGTATTGGCTCCTATATCATCAACGAGAGTTTTGCTCTCTAAGAGCCTGTCAATGTTGGGATCTCCATCAACGACCGTCGACGCACTCCTGTCAACAAAGAAATCGTACTCGAAGATGCTATCAGCAAATATACCGTCGACGAGCAATTAATCGTTGGGAGCACCCTGGAAAAACACCCCGTTCAAGATTCCAATGACGGCCACCACGTCAACAACACTACCATCGACAGCAATACCATTGACGACGATAGAATCTGGCTTCAGGCTATGACTGTCGATGAGGATTACTCGGATAATAAAGGTTATCAAGACTTTTACGTCCCACCATGGCGGAGTACAGTATGGTGTCACCGTTGAGCCCATCACATCTCTTAGACATACAGGATTCTGATGAAGATGATGGTGTTTTTGGTGTAGCTCATAGTCCATCAAAGCTGCACGTCAAATGTCAAGATGAGGAGGATGGGGATTACCAGGACGAAAGTCAGTACTATCAGCAGAGTTATGCGGTTCCACCTCATCATTATCATCAATATGGTTTTCAACCAGAGCCGCGTCCCAGAGATCTGCAGGTGATGTTGGTGGACTACAGACAGCAAGGAGCTGAGCCTGAGAGACCGCTACCTCAGGTGGATACACCAGGTATGCCAGTTTTGCCACCTCTAGTCACACCTGTGATTACTGCTCACCCCTTACCAACAGGTCCTGTCGTAGGAGATACTTCTGCTTCGGATTAAGAGAGAGAAGAGGGTGAATTCCCGGTTCCTACCTCTGCACCAGACACTCAGGACGACTATATTGTACCAACGCACTCCCCTCTTCCACACCTACCATCAGATTCTCCCCCAGAGGATATTTGAGGATTTCATAATCTGGTGAAGAGAGCATCCACCAGGTTTCACTTACCAATTACGGTCAAACAGACCGATTGCTTCTTGTATGATTTTAAGGAGGACACCAGGAAGTCTGTGCACTCCATACCCATCCCAGATTATATATGGCAAGAAGGTATCAAGATTATGAGAACACCAGCCACCATATCTCCGGTACTCCCTTGTATTAAGAAGAATTACTGGGCTCCAGAGGATTCTGCTTCTGGCCTCATAGGACACCCCAGGCCAGACTCTGTCATCTCCCAAGCTGCACAAAGGAGATCCAAGAATCCTGCCACCCCAATCACTACTTCACCTGGTAAGAAGGGACACAGGATGGACGTTCTTGGACGTTCTTGGAAAGCACTTCTCCACTATGGCTGCAGTTACTATCAGAGCGGCTAATGCATTAGCTATCAACCCCTCTGAGCACCAGATTTGGTCGGATAAGGGAGCTCCGGTGGATTTCATACCAGATAGAAGGCAGGAGGCAAGAAAAAGGATGTTAGAAGGAGAACGCATAGCGTCGGAAACCATCGGCTGCACCCTTAACGTAGCCAGCACTGGCTTTCGACAGCGGGTGCCGCCGTGCTCAAAAGACGGTGTTTGAAGGCGACCACCTTTAGGCCAGGGGTGCAGATGAAGAGCTTGGATGTGGCCTTCGACAGCGATTCCCTGTTTGGAAAGCATAGTGACGAGGCACTTTTGGCAATCAAGACGGATACTGGGTGAAAATAGGCATGTTGCAATATCATAAAGTAACATTCAGGGGGGCTAGAGGGTGAGGTTGTACCTCATATAAAGGAGGTTACCAGCAAACCCAACAGTATCAGCCTTACCAACCTCAATACTGACAAACTTACAACCCTTCATCTTACTGCCAGTCTTAGACGGCTGGTTTCTCTCGCCAAGGGGGCCCCAAAAGAACACCTTCACAAGGTTTTGACTCTAGCAGGAAACAATGATCTTGTCCGGGTACCAGCTTCCCTTCCCTCCCAACCTGTGGGTGTGAAGATTTCCCACCATGTACAACAGTGGCGCAATATAATGACAGATCTGAAAGAGACACGTTAGTGATAGATTCCTTACCTTAGAATATCCCCAAGCGTCAGACTGGATCCGGAAAGTTTTTTCATCTGCAGTACCCCTGCGCGCCGGTAGGTGGCGTCGTGTGGCTCCGTGTCCGTCGCTGGTGTCTTATGCACTGAGATGACGTCACGGAGACTACTTAGGTGCCACCCATGCGCGCTGACGTCAGTTCTTTCTTTTACCGCGCCAGTAAGCGCAAATCCGGTTAGAGCACGTACCTTAGTCACTTTTTGACTGTCTTTTTAACACTTTTGTCTCCTGTAAGTTTGAGTCTACTGTGGTGCACGTAGGAATGCCTTGTTTTAAGTCTTGTGGGGCCTGCCGTCGCAATATGCCGGTGGCGGACCCCCACGACGTCTGTCTCTACTGCCTGGAGAGCGACCACGACTCCTGGTCCTGTATGGACTGTCTGGCCATAGCCCCGAAGGTTCTGAGGGAGCGGCGCCGGAAGCTGCTTGAGGTCCGGCACTCGTCCCAGCGCCGTTCAAGGTCCAGGGGCCGCTCCAAAGAACGCTCGCGGGGCCACCATTATCGCTTCTCGGGCTCCAAGTCTTCACCCTCGGATTCGAGTAAGAAACGACACAAAAAGAAGTTGAAGAAGCGTTGTCGCTCTTCGACGCCCCCCCGTCGGTCCCCGGATGCGGACGAGGGGGGCAGGGGTTCTGCGCCCGGGAGTCCCGTGGCTTACCCACCTTATCCGGGTCCGTCGGCGACTCCCGCACAGGTGCAAGAGTTTCTTGCTTCCTTGGACCACCTGTTTAGGCCTCGGGCTCCCGTCGGCACCCTTGGGCCCCGCGGTCCCGTGTCTGGATCCTGTCGAGCCGCCGGCGGCTCCGGCACCGCAGGATCCTGCGCCACTGGCTCCGGCCCCAGCGCCACAAGGTCCACCGCTGCCGGCTCCGGCCCCAGTGCCGCCCCCGGCGCCGCAGAGGGTGCCATTTGTTCCGCCCCTGCACAGGCTCCAGGACAATTTTGTCCCTACCTGGGATCCGCACTGGGACACAGCGCTGGTTCGGTGCCGTTCCCGGCGCCGTTTGTTCCTTCCCCGGTTCCTGCCCTGCTGCCGCCGTCTATTACATACGGCGGAGGTGGAGGACGACTGGGAGGGGTCCAAGGACCCTCTTGCTCGTCAGTGTGACTCTGAACAGGACTGAACGATACCAAAGGGGATGATGGACGGAGTGTTTGAGCAAATTAAACACTCACCCCAGTCAACTGATCTGGGTTTAATCCATCATCATTCTTTAGCTCACTCCACCACCCCAGTTCAGACATGGCCATATGCAAATCAGTCTGACCCCGTGCCTCATGGGAACAGTCCAGCCCGAACTGCCAAGCCATGTCTTCCCTGGACCGGAAACAAGCATCCTGGGACCGGTTTCGGGTTCATAACCCTCATCAGCCAGGCTATCTTGAATCCAGTGACAAAGTGAGCATGGACCCACGTCTGGGCATACCCTGCCAACTTAGGGCGAACAAAGCGATACCAAAGGGGATGATGGACGGAGCGTTTGAGCTAATCAAACACTCGCCCCCAGTCAACTGATCTGGGTTTAATCCATCATCATTCTTTAGCTCACTCCACCTTCAGACATGGCCATATGCAAATCAGTCTGATCCTATGCCTCAAGGGAACAGTCCAGCCCGAACTGCCAAGCCATGTCTTCCCTGGACTGGAAACAAGCATCCTGGGACCAGTTTCGGGCTCATAACCCTCATCAGCCAGGCTATCTTGAATTCAGTGGCAAAGTGAGCAAGGGACCCACATCTGGGAATACCCTGCCAACTTAGGGTGAACAAAGCGATACCAAAGGGGATGATGGACTGGGCGGACGACTTGGAGGAGGCCGGCGACCTTGATCTCTCCTCTGACCCGGTTTTTGCCTCTCCTCCGCCTACCATGGAGGACGGCGCTTCTTACACGGCGGTGCTCCGTTGGGCAGCTGAGGTCCTCCACCTTGATCTCCCTACGGTGGCCTTAAAAACTAATCTTACTGAGGTGCTCCAGACGGCGTCCACTTAATCGGAGCCCCTGCTGCCATTTAATGATGCCCTCACGGACGTCTTACTGGGCACTTGGTCACGGCCAGCGACAGGGGCCCCTGTGGATAAGAAGGTGGCCAGGCGTCATCCCCCCGGCACCGGGTGACCCTGCCTTTCTGACCACTCATCCTACGCCCGACAGCCTGGTCATTCAGGCCTCCACTTCTCAGAGTGTGTTTCCTACCGCCCCGCCGGATAAGGACTCTAAAAAGCTGGAGCAGTTTGGCAAGAGGCTGTTGTCCTCTGCCAGCTTGGGGCTGCGGTCAGTCAACTCCGCATGTCTTTTGGGCTGCTACTCTCACAGTATGTGGGACACACTGGCGCACACATTGCCCCAGTGTCCGGAAGACGTTCGGGCTTTGCTTTCCCAGGCGGTGGCGGAGGGAAAGGATGCCGTGAAGTTTGCCATTCGGTGTGGCCTGGACACCGCAGATTCTTTAGGAAGAGCGATCTCCACAACAGTGGCCCTACGTCGCCATGCCTGGCTGCGGTCCACTGGATTTTCAGGGGATGTCCAGAGTTCCCTCATGGACATGCCTTTTGATGGTACTCTCCTGTTTGACGATAAGGCAGACAGTGCACTGGAGCGTTTCATGGACTCTCGGGCTACGGCTAAGTCCTTGGGTATCTCTGCCACACGCCCGGCCACATCTACCTTTTGTTCCTTTCGTGGCCACGGATGGGGCACCCCTGCCCGCTTGTTCAGTCAGAAGCCTGCACAGAACCAAACTCAGCGCGGCTGTGGGCGTGGGCTTGGCGGCCGCCGTGGTGGCACAGGGGGCCAGCGTGCGGGTCAGTCCACCTCCGCTCCCGCAGCATCTGCTGCAAAGCCTTCCTAGTCCGAGCTTTGGCGTGCACCCCACGCCAGTGGGCGGCAGGATTCGTCAACACCTCCCCCACTGGCGTTCTGTCACTTCCGACACGTGGGTGCTGCAACTCGTCCGGAGGGGTTATTCCCTCCCCTTCGAATCTACTCCCCAGCCATGCCACCTCAGTTCCACCGCATGTCGGGGGAATCACTTTGCGCTTCTCCAAAAGGAAGTCATGGCCCTCTTGGCCAAGGGGGCCATCGAGTGCGTACCCAGGCCAGAAGTAGGACGTGGTTGTTATTCCCACTACTCTCTGGTCCCCAAGAAGGACCAGGGGGTTTGCACCCCATCTTGGACCTCAGGAACGTCAATTGCTTCCTCCGGAAGGAAAAGTTCAAGATGTTGACTCTAGCTCAGGTCTTGGCTGCCCTCGAACCTGGAGACTGGATGGTAGCATTGGAATTGCAGGATGCATATTTTCACATCCCCGTCCTGCCAGTCCACCGGCGTTACCTGCGGTTCGCGGTAGGTCAGGAGCATTTTCAGTTTGCCGTGCTCCCCTTCGGCCTTACCAGCGCCCCTCGGGTGTTCACGAAGGTGATGACGGTGGTCCCAGCTCACCTGCGCAGGTCAGGGGTGTCAGTCTTCCCTTACCTCGATGACTGGTTGCTGAAGGCGGGCCCGCCTCAGGCAGTCATCAACCACCTTCAGACTACGGCCGACCTCCTGCATTTGCTGGGGTTCTCCATCAACATGCCGAAGTCGCACCTGAGTCCCTCTTAGAAGCTCCCCTTAATCGGAGCGGTTCTGGATTCGACGCTGTTTGGGGTTTTTCCTCCCGAGCAGCAAGTCCTGGATATCTGATAGAGACTGCTAGCCGCAGATTCCTTAACGTAGAATTATCCCTAGGCGTGAGACTGGACCTGGAAACCTTTCTTGCCCAGCATCTCTGCGCGCCGGGGGCGGCACCACGAGACTCCGGCCCGACGTCTTCCGCGGGCGTGACATCAGCGAGGTCACATAAGCCCCACCCCGGTGCGCTGATGTCAGTTTTCTTCTTTTCCGCGTGCAACGTGGATCCGGATCGTTTTTCTGGCCTGTTTTCAGGCCTTCTTTTTACAGAGAACAGTGTGCAAATGCCTTCGGGCTTCAAGACGTGCTCGTCTTGCGCGCGCCAGATGTCGGCGACGGACCCTCACCTCATTTGTATGTGGTGTTTGGGGGAGCACCACGACTCCACGGACTGCGAGGCTTATCAGCAGATAAAGCCGAAGTCCCGCGGGAGCGCCGGATGAAACTCCTCTCGGCCCGCATGTCCAGGTCGGCGTCGTCGCCGCGTCCGTCCCCCGCAGAGGGGTTCAAGAACCGCCGCTTCCGTCTCCGATATCGTACCTCTCCAAGGTCACAAGGGCGTCGCTCACCTGTTGGTAAGTGTCGCAGTATATCCCCGAGGCCCGGTCCCCGGTCTGTGGGGGGCGCGGGTTGTGCGGCCCCGTGAGTCGCCACCCTACCCACCATTCCCCGGCGCGGGGTTGACCAGATCCCAAATGGAGGCATATGTGGCGGCCTTGCAGGCCTCTTTGGCTCTTTCTTCTTCTCCTCATCTTCCTAGGACGTCTGCGGATCCCTTGCCATGTGCGGGGCCTTCTACGGCATCGCCGGTGGCTCCGGCACCTACAGGTTGGGCTCCAGGTTCTGGGGATGTGGTGTCATCGGGGTGTGGCCCTACGGGGTTCCCTCCTTCGGACCACGGCGCCTCTGCCTCGCCGCAAACCCCCGCTGGGGTCCCTGTGGTGTCACGGGAGGTTCTCGGGGCTCGTCCTCAAGTCCCTCTCGGTCCAGTGGGCAGGCGGCGGCCTTGTCCGAGGCCGAGCTGACGCCGCTCAGGCGGCGGAGGCTGCTGGCCCTGGCGGCGCCGGCTAGGGACCGGGGCGTATCCACGGACCCCCCTCGTCTCTCCACGCAGGCGGCTGCCTCATTGGGAGGTCGAGTCGACGCCTTTTCGGCACCGTTCTTTGGATGCCCCGACCCTGCCCCGTTCTCCCGCGGCGTGAGTTGTGGCAGAGGTCGTCTCGCCGCCGCCGGTCGACGTTGAGCTGACGCCGGTGGCGGACTCAACGGCGCCATGCCAAAGCCGGGTCGTTGATTCGTCTTTGGACGCCCCCTCTTCTCCGGAGTTTCGGCAACGGTTTGTTTCTTCTTCTCCGGAGACGGGACGCCGTGTCGCGGCCCTTTTCTCCGGCGTCTTCCAAGGATGGCTCTTTGCCGTCCCTGCGCCTGCAGTCTTCCCCGGAGGCGCTTCAGGTTCCCCACTCATCTGGCAACCTTCCCCCGTTCCGGGCTTGGCCTGTCCTTCCTCTGGTTGGGCTGGGGGACGGCAGGCTTAGCTTACAGCCATCGCCCACGGAGGAATTGCTCTCCCCACTGCGTTGCCCTACGGAGGCGAGTGCTGCCTTCGCCCGGGCTGTCTCCACGGCTGCAGGGATTTTGCGCATGGGCGACCCGGCTGCCCATTTCCCCACGACTCATTTGCTGGAGGTTCTCCATCAGGGCTATGGTGGACGGGAGCTGCTTCTTCCCTTTGAGGCTTCGCTCCATAATTCTCTCTTGGGGGCCTGGGGGCATCCTGCCACGGGGGACCCGGTACCAAAGTCCGCATCTGCACCGCCACCGTTCTGTTCCGCATGATCCTGTCAGCTTTTCCTTCCACCCTTCTACCAGGGGCCCTCTTTTACAGACTGCCTTTCCCTCCTTCCATCAGTGTTGTCTCCCCCGTCACGGGAGGCCCGGTGGTCAGATTCCTGGGGGTGCAACATCTTCGCCTCCACCAGTGCTGTCTTGCGGGTGCTTAAGACGCTTTGTGTGTTAGCCAGAGCCACTTCGTGCTTGTGGGATTCGGCGGAGTCCCTTCTGTCTTCTGCTTCTCTGGAGGGTGCCTGCGCTGATCTGCGGCACCATGTGTTGGATGGCCGGGAGCTGGCGGCGTTTATTCTGCGCTTGGCTCTGGACGTTTCTGAGGTGCTTGGTCGCACCATGGCTTCCTCTGTGGCCCTTCGTCGCCATGCCTGGCTGCGGGATAGTGTTTTCCCTGAGAACGTTAGAGAATGGCTGGTTGACCTTCCCTTCGATGGCACTCTTTTGTTCCATGCCCCTGCGGATTCTGCCATTCAGAGGTTCCTTGCGGGGCTTCGTCATCCTCCTCCTCCTCAGTGACCTGGATGTCGGTCTGTGTTCTGGGAGGTGTTCTCCCGTTGTTTTCTGGGGCCTAGTAACGAGTAGCCCCGCTTGTGTGGTTGGTGTGCCTTTAGGGTCCCTTTGTTGGCCCTTTGGTGCTGTTGGCTGCTGGTCCAGCCCTTTTTTGAGTTGTGATTTTGGCTGTTGGTAAGCCCTTGTAGGTCCTGAGATTAGGCCTTCTGTGTCTTCTTTATTGGCTGATTAGCAAGCCGTCTGCCGTTTTCTCTGCAGGCCTTTCTGTTTGTCTTCTGCTGTGGAACATTTTTCCTAAGAGGGGTTCCCATGTTTCTTGGGACGTAACATACTCTATGTGGGGTAATGGTAGCTATTACATAGCTCTGTCATGTACTGGGGAGGTGCAATTGCCCTTTTCGGGCTCCTTGCTCTCCGTGGCTTCACGGTATGTCGCAGGTGTGATCTTCTTGCCGGTTGTCTTGCAGCGACTTGCGCTGCGCCCAGGTCCTTCCTTCTCCTTGTTCACTACGTCGCTAGGCCAGTCTGGCCTGCTGTCTGTGGCATCGTGTTGTGGCGGTTCCGCCCTTCTGTCCGGTGTTTCGGCTTGGTCCTCTGTCTTCTGTTCCAGAGGGACTGGCTTTCCTTGGCTTCTGTGTTCGGGAGGACGGCTTGGTCCGTCTCTCTCTCTCTCTCCTTCTTTTCTGCCTGGTTCCACTATTCGTGGGTCAGTGTGTGTGTTTCTGGACCGGCTCATCTTTTGGGCTGTGTCCTGGCCCTCCCTGGCCTCTGCCTTCGGCTGGCGTCTGGCTTGTCCTGGGTGCGCCGTTCTGTGGGGTTGCCTGCTGCTGGCTGCGCATGCCCATGCAGGCCTGTTTGTTCTATTCCACCGTTGTGGCCCTTGATGTATTCCCTTGTGCCCCTGCCTCTGGTTCCGCTGGGGCTTTGCGCATCTGGGCCTTTCTTTCCGTCTGCCCTTGGCGGTGGAACCATTCCTGCCTTGTCCGCTTCTTGCGGCTAAGGGTGTTCGATTTTTCTATCACTGTGTCTGTGTTTCTTATGGTGGGCCTTGCCTCCGGTTCTTCCTCTGCTCCCTAGGGTTGGAGGTGTTCCTTGGGGCTTTCGGGTGCTGTCTGCCCCTGCGGGGTGTTGGGCAGTTCTCCCTTGGTTCGGCCTAGGTTATCCTGGCCTTTCCCTTCTTGTCCCTGTGACATGTCCCCTGCTGGGGCCCTGTCTCTCCTGGTGGGGAGGCTCTCTCGCAGACCCTCCTCCCTTCTGGGTATGGCTAGGGTATCTATTCTACGTTAAGGAATCTGCAGCTAGTAGTCTCTATCAGATGTACAAGTTACTTACCTTTGGTAACGATGTATCTGGTAGAGACGATTCTAGCCTCAGATTCCTTCACGACCCACCCCCCCCTTCCTCCACGTTCTGCGAGGACCCTCTGTTTGGGTTTCTGCGGTCGCCTCCCTCTGCGTGGTTTGTCTTCTGTGGGTGTCCTCTTCGTTTTCTTCCGGTCAGGCATCCCTCCAGCTGGTTTCTTTCCAGCGTGAGGGCCTACTTTTGCTCCTTACCTCTGTTGTTAGAGTTTCTGATCCCCACCTGGTCTTCTTCGTTGGGGGTTCTTTTACCTGTCCTTTGACCTTCCTACTCCTTTCGGGAAGTATGGCCGCCCTTGGCAGTGTAGTATGGGGATGGATTGCTGTTGATCTTCTGTTCCGGGCTTGTGGCACTTCCCTTGTGGTTGCAGATCCTCTCTCTCTTTCTGTCACTACGCTTTCACATGCTTGTGCCTCCAGGATGGCTCTCGCCTTGGCTTGCAAGGTGGTTCCACGGAGTGGTGCTTTGCGCCTTTCTTGCTATGGCTTCACTGCTCTAGTCTTCTGGTGCTTACTGCCACCTGGTGCTTTCGCCTGGGGCTGCACTGTTGTTCCTCAGAGTGGTGCTCTGCTCCTTTCCTGCTCTGGCCTGCTGTTGTCGCCTTCTGGTGCCTTGGTGCCACCTGGTGATGTTTCTCACCTTTTGTTCTATTTTTTGTTTCTGTGGTTTTTTCGCACACTGTTCCCATGCACTCCTCAGTTTTGTTGTGATGGCTCCGCGTTGTGGCGCGGATAAAGTTCTCCACGTTGTTGAACGCAGAACCCAAAGTCCTGGCTAAGGTATTGGCCAATCGCCTGGTTCGGGTCGTGGGCGACTTGATTCATCAGGACCAGTCCGGTTTTATACCTCATCGTAACACCGCCCTGAACCTGAGGCGGTTGCATGGCGTGCTTGCTAGAGCGGAGTTTATGCGTGAGCCGGCCATCTTGGCGTCTTTGGACGCTACCATAGCGTTCGATACTTTAGAGTGGCCGTATATTTGGGCTGCATTAGCGAAATTCGGGTTTGGTCCTGAATTCATTGGGTGGGTAAAATTACTATACGCTGACCCATTGGCGCAGGTGGTGGTGAATGGTAGGGTGTCGGCTCCCCTCGCGCTGGGGAGAGGTACGCGACAGGGCTGTCCGTTGTCGCCCCTCCTCTTTGCACATTCTTTAGAACCTCTCGCTGCCTGGTTGCGTTGGGAGCCGTCGTTGCGGGGCGTTAGATGGACGCCGGAATTTGAGGACCGTGTCTCCCTTTATGCGGATGACATCCTTTTGTATCTCACCTCTCCTCGAAAGTCCCTAATTGTATTGGTGGACGTATTGAATTCCTTCGGTCGTAATTCTAGCCTGGTTATCAACTGGGCCAAGTCATGTGTTTACGTCCTCTCGGGCGAGGCCCCCCTCCTGCCGCGGGGGTGCCCTATTCAGATTGCTACATTGGGGTTCAAATATTTGGGAATCTTCATATCACTGGACCCCACGGTCCGCTTTGAGCGAAACCTTCTCCCTCCACTCCAGCGAAGGAAGGCCGACGTTGCGCGGTGGCGACGGCTTCCGCTCTCGCCGCTCGGACGGGCGGCACTGTTTAAAATGATGTCGCTGCCTCGCTTCTTGTACGCTTTACAAAATACGCTAGATGTCGTGCCGGCCCGTTACTTCCGTGAGGTGGAGGGTCTTCAGCGCCAACTGTTTTGGGATGGGCGACCGAGGATCGCTCTCGCCAAGTTGACACTCCCTTGGTATGATGGGGGTGTTGCCCTCCCCGATATTAAAAGATACTATTGGGCATCTCAGTTGGCGGCGGTGAACCACAGGATATACGGTCCTGCTTTGAATCCGGCCTTCGAGATGGATAAGTTATTACTTCCGGGCGGGGATTACAATAGGGCACTGTATTCGGCGACTCCGGATGCACGGTTGACGGGACCAACGCAAGTTGCGGTACGCGTGTGGCATGCGGCGAATGCTGCGATGGGGTGGAGGGATCGCTTGACTCGAGCGACGCTGTTGTATGCCTCCCAGCGCTTGGGTTGTCTGTGGAAAACGAAAGGCTTCGAGAAATGGGACATGATTGGTATAAGTAAGGTGGGTGACCTCTGGGCGAAAGGGTCCTTTAAAACGTTTGAAATGCTCAAAACTGAATACAAATTAAATGATAGGGAGTACTTCCGATATGCACAGGTCTACCATGCGCTGTGTTCGGTTTTTCCGGATGTTGCTGCTATCCCAGAATATTCCCCGTTGGAAGATAGAGTGTTAGATGGCTATGTGCCCGACAGCACTATTTCTCTGATCTATAAAAAACTTATTAATGATCGTACGAACTTGCTGACCCTTCTGCGGGAGGCGTGGACGGCCGACGGATTGGAACTGGACGATGAGGATTGGGTATCGGCGGTGGCCTCCCCGAAACAGGTGGCGATCCCGGCCCGCCTTAGATTTGTGCAGCTGAATATACTCCATAGAGTGTATGTCACAGGGCCTGGCTTGATACGTATGGGTTATTCGAGGGATGGAACGTGTAAGCATGGCTGTGGCTTGTTGGGTACCTTTCTTCATATCCTATGGGAATGTTCGGAGGTCGTGCGATTTTGGAACGGAGTACATGCTGTAATAGAGGAGGTCACGCATGTCGCTTTGTTACCAGAGGCCAGGAGGTGTTTGCTGAATGTCTGGGAACCAAATGACTATAATGCGGCGCAGACGCAGTGGGTGACTTTGGGGTACATGGTGGCTAAGCGCAATATTGCACAGTTGTGGGGTTCCCCGAGGCCGCCTACGGTTTCGGTATGGAAGGAGAATATGGATTGGTGTATGTTCAGGGAGAAGACGGTGTATGTGGCGAGAGGCAAGCCTGGGAGGTGGACTAAGGTGTGGGGTCCATGGAATTCCTATCGTGGAAATATCTGCGCTCCGCCTCTGCTGCGAGAGGTCGACGTCGCTTTGTCCCCCTAGCCGCGCATTCTACGTAATTGTGTATGCTTTGTCCTCTTCTCCGCTGCCCCCCACTGCCACCTCCTGTCAAGAGTTATTCCAGATAATGTGGATCATCCCCCGTCCTGGGGAGCGCACGCTGCTATTTCGGACTCTCATTGCCTTGTTTGTGTGTCATTGTTTGTTTATTTATTTATTTATTTATTTTCTTCTATTAAAAAATATGAAACCGTCCTTTTTGATCGCCCTTGGACTGTGGCCGCGGCCTGTTATATGTGCTTACGAACTACCTACCGGGAGCTTTGCTTCTGGCTCATTTGAATGTATGGCGCTGCCTTGCTGGCTCCCGAGCTTTCTAGCGGCCGGCCCTTGTGGTTGTAGGTCCTTGTTTGTATCCTTTTTAATGTGTAATAAAGGTTTCTTATAAAAAAAAAAAAAAGAACGCTTATCGGAAGCCCCCACCCCCATTCACCTTAAATACAGCGACAGCAGTGTGCACGTCAAGGGCGTGGTGCGAACTGGGCTGACGAGCAGGTCTGAAGATCCTTTACTCTCCCTCCCTTCCTCTCAGCGAACACCCGCAGACACTGGCCACGTATGAGCCATTTACAATCTCTCAACTGTGTCTCAAAGGGTGGGTGAATTGGGGAGATCTATACTTAAATAAAATGTTCCTGTCCCTAATAGGGTGAGCAACCGTCCGTAAATTTCACAGACTGCCCGTAATTTGGGCCTCTTGTCCATGAATAATTCTTTCACGGACGCCTTTTGTCTGTAATTTCGGACTATAGAGTGCGCTGCCCCCTGCAAGCAGCCTGAGAGTTCTGCAATTCCCACTGCAGGGGCCATGTGTTTAAACACATAGCCCCATAAAGACAAGAGATCGCTGCACCGCGGTCCTCTTTCACTTTCAGGACCGCGCTTGTTGTTGTACTCGCCAGGCAGGCTGAATTTTAAGTGATAACTCCGATTTATTTTAACGATTTACTTGAATATAGAAAAAATAACACTACAAGTTCTTTATCGTTGAATCCTTGATTCTGCATCTGATTAAGAGGTAGGCAGTATGTCCGTATCTGATAGAGACTACTAGCTGCAGATTCCTCATCCTCGGATCCACCCCCTCAGCCTGGGACGATTCCTGGTGGCCAACCGCGCTGGGAACAGCACCGACACCCACCGACCACCCACGCAATCTGGGAATAATCCTCGACTCCTCCCTCTCATGTCGAAGCAGGTCAATGCCATCTCCTCCTCCTGCTACAACACCCTCCGCATGCTCCGCAGAATCTACAAGTGGATTCCCACAGAAACAAGAAAAACAGTAACCCAGGCCCTCGTCAGCAGCAGGCTGGACTACGGCAACGCACTCTACGCAGGTATCCCGGCCAAACACTTACGACGATTACAACGCATTCAAAACGCATCCGCCCGACTGAACCTCAACGTCCCTCGCCACAGCCACATAACCCCCACCTTAAAAACCTACACTGGCTCCCCGTCGAAAAGAGGATCACCTTCAAGCTACTCACCCACGCACACAAAGCCCTCCACAACACCAGACCAGCCTACCTCAACCTCAACAGTCGACTCAGCTTCTACACCCCCACCCGACAGCTCCGCTCCGCCAGCCTCGCCCCCGCCGCTGTCCCCCGCATCTGACGTACAAACTCCGGCAGCAGATCCTTCTCCTACCTCGCCGCCAAGACCTGGAACACCCTCCCCACCCACCTATGACTGACCCAGGACCTGCTCATCTTCAGAAGACTCCTCAAGACCTGGCTCTTCGAGCAGTAGCAGCACCCCCACCGCTCAGCGCCTTGAGACCCTCACGGGTATATAGTGCGCTCTATAAGTACTATGATTGATTCATTGATTGTTTCCTTAACGTAGAATTATCCCCAGGCGTGAGACTGAATGCGGAACATTTTTGCGACAGCATCTCTGCGTACTGGGGGGCGGCACCACATGACTCCGCCCTGACGTCCGCGGGCGTGATGTCAGCGAGGCCACATAAGCCCCACCCCGGCGCGCTGACGTCAGTTTCCTTCTTTTCCGCGTGCAACTCGGATCCGGAGTGTGTTCCCTTGGCCTGTTTTCAGGCCTCTTTTAACGCCTTTGCGTTGGGAACAGTGTGCGATGCCTTCGGGTTTCAAGACGTGTACTTCTTGTGCGCGTCAGATGTCGGCGACGGACCTTCACCCTATTTGTATGCGGTGTTTGGGCGAGCACCATGATTCTACAGACTGCGAAACTTGTCAGTATCTCAATCCGAAGTCCCGGCGGGAGAGCTGGATGAAATTGCTTTCGGCCCGCTTGTCCAGATCTGTCTCGTTACAGCGTCCGTCCCCTGCCTCGGACGGGTCCAGAAGCCGCCAATTCCGGCTGCGGCGTCGTCCTTCACCGAGGTCACTCGCCTGTCGGTAAGTCCTACAGCTTACCACAGACTGTCCTCAGTCTGCAGAGGGCGCGGGTTCCTCTCGGGACATGCGCCCTCGCCCGTCGCCATCCTATCCGCCGTTTCCTGGCATTGGGGGGGGCCTAAATGAAGGCCTATGTTGCGGCTCTGCAGGCTTCTTTGGGCCCCCCTCCTCTCCCTGAGATGTCCGCGGCTCCCTCGCCATGCGCGGGGCCTTCTGCGGACTCGCTGACGGCTTCACCCCCGGCACCGACGAGTTCGGCTTCAGGTGTTGGAGGAGTGGTGTGGTCGAGGTGCGGCCCTACGGGGTTCCCCTCTTCGACCCATGTCGTCCCCTCTTCACCGCAAAACCCTGCGGGGTTCCCTGTGGTGTCGCTGGAGGTCGCCGGGACTCGCGGCTCGTTCCCAAGTCCCCCTCGGTCCTCTGGGCAGGCGGCTGTCTTACCGGAGGCCAAGCTGGCGCCTTTTCGGCGCCGAAGGCTTTCCTCCCCGGCCCTGGCGGCACCGCGGGTGGAGGACGGGACCAGGGGCACCTCTCCGGGTCCCTCTCGGTCCTCTGCGCAGGCGGCTGCTTCGTCGGAGGTCGAGCCGGCGCCTTTTCGGCGCAGTTCATTGGCTGCTTTGGCTCCAACCCCGCCCCTTTTCCCTGTGCGGCACGTGGTGGTGGAGGCCGACTCGGCACCCCTGGTGTACACTAAGGCACCAATCGAGGACACACCGGTCGGTGCCTGTGGCGGACTCTCCAGCGCCGTCCCGACGTCGGATCGTCGACTCTTCTCTGGATGTCCCTTCCTCTCTGGAGGATTGTCGTCTTCTTGTCTCCTCCTCACCGGAGACTGGATGCCGCATCATGGCCTTTTCCCCGGCGGCTTCCAGGGCGAGTTCTATGCCGTCTCCACGTCCATGGTCCCCGGAGCAGCTCTTTCGCACCTTGCAGGGGATTGCTCCGCCGGCTTCTCCGCCTTCTCCGGAGGCCCCTCACTTGTCCATGGGCCTTCCCTCCTACAGGGGCGTGCCGTTTCTTCCTCCAGCAGGGTGTGGGGACAGGCGGCTTAGTTTGCAGCCTTCACCCACAGAAGAGTTGCTCTCTCCCCCTGATGTCCTACGGAGGCGAGTGTGGCCTTTGTCCAGGCCATCTCCACGGCCACCGGCATTTTGCAAATGGGCAACCTGGTCGCTCCGATCCCAATGGACCACTTGTTGGAGGTTCTCCACCAGGGCTCTGGTGCAGGGGAGCCGCTGCTTCCATTTGAAGCTTCGCTCCACAACTTTCTTCTGGGGGCATCCTGCTACGGGGGATCCGGTACCTCAGCCGCTCCTACACCGCCACCATCCTGCCCCGCACGATCCAGCCTGCCTTTCGTTCCCCCCCTCTGCCCAGGGCCCTGTCCTGCAGACTGCTTTTCCTTCCTTGCCTTCAGTGTTGCTTCCTCCGTCACGGGAGGCCTGGTGGTTGGGCTCCTGGGGGCGTAACATCTTCGCTTCCACTAGTGCTGCTAAGCGCGCGCTCAACATGCTTTGTGTGTTGGCCAGGGCTACCTCCGACCTATGGGATTCTGCGGAGTCCCTTCTGTCTCGCACCCCCTACGACGGTGCCCGCGCTGATCTGCGGTGCCATGTGCTCGATGTTCGGAGTTAGCTGCGTTTATTCTTGGATGTCTCTGACTCTCGCCCGCTCTATGGCGAGTAGTGTGGCCCTCCGCCGCCATGCTTGGTTGCTGGATAGCGTCTTTCTGGAGAATATTCGGGAGCGTCTTGTTGACCTGCCTTTTGATGGGATGCTTTTATTTAACACCCACACGGACTCTGCTATTCAACGGCTCCTCCCCCTCCGTAAGTTTCGGCTTGTCGGTCCTCTGGTGTCTTGAGGGAGATGTTTGTCCCACCTTTCTATTGGGCCTAGTTTAGGGTCCTCACGTTGGCCCCTCTGTTCTTTTGCCTGCTGGTACAGCCACTCAACTTTTGTGGTGTGTGATTTTTGACTGTTAGTGCACCCGTATAGGTCCTCCGGTTGGGCCATGGGTGTATTTTTTGGCTGATTGGTAAGCCGTCTGTGGTGATATCCACAGGTCTTTTATGTTCTTGACCTCTGCTGCGGGTTTCCCTAAGAGGTGTTCTTCTGTTTTGTTGAGGGACGTGTCATACCCTAGGTGGGGTACTTGTAGGCTATTGTTCCTCGCATTTCCTGGCGTCACTGTATACCGCTTGGTGCGGTCTCTCTTTTTCTTTCGCCTTAGCGCAGCTTGCGCTGCTCCAGGTTCTGTCCTGCTCAGTATCCGATGGTGTTTCCATCCTTCTTCTACAGTGCTTGCCTGTCGTACATTTTGCTCTTTGTTCCTGCGGGATGTCTGCTTCTGTGCGTTTTGCTTTCCCTCTTCAGCCACTGGGTCGACAGACCGCCTTTTGCCATGCCGTCTACTACATCGTGTCTTTGGGTTTTCATCTTATTATCCGCTGTTCCGCCTGTTCCTCTACCTTGTGTTCCAGGGGGGCTAGGATTTCCTGGTGTTCTCCTGTGTCTAGTTGACGGCTTTAGGTCTGTACTACATATTTCTCGCTTCCCGGGGGTCGCTTCGCCCCCCCATACCTCCTGCTGCTTCTTGGACGGGGTTCCTCTCCTCTATCTTCTGGCCGGTCTCACTTCTCTTCGTGGGCCGGGTTGTGCCACTGGGGAGGTCCTTCTCTGGAGCTTGCCCTGGGGTTCCTTTGCCTCTGTCTTCGTCTTGCGCTCGTCTTGTTCTGAGCACACGGCTTTATAGTATTTACCAGCTGCCTGTTGCACACGCCTGGTAGTTATGGTCCACCTCCGTGGGCCTCGGCGTGCCCCCGTGTGCTTCTGTCCCTTGCTTTGCTGGAGTTTTGCGCGGCTGTGTCTTCCTTCACACATATGCGCTTATCGGCTGTGGGGCCATTCCTGTCTTGTACACTGCCTCGGGGCTGATACCCGTTCAGCGGTCCCCTTCGCTGTGTGCTCCCCTGAGTCAGGCTCTGCACCCGTTCCACCTCTTCTCCTTGGCTTTTGCGGTGGTTCTTTTCTTCACTTGGTACTCGCTTGGTGCCGTCTGTCCCTTTGGGTTTTCTGGTGGACACCCTTTGTCCTTCGGGTAGGCTTTTGGTATCCTGGCCTTCCCTTCTCCTTGTTCTCACTTACTTCTGCTTGGTGGGAGCTGGGCCATTCTTCCTGCCCCCATGACACATCCCCTGTTGGGGCCCTGTGTTCTTCCAGGCTGGTGAGGTTCTCTCGCAGACCCTCCTCCCCTCTGGGTATGGCTAGGGTATCTATTCTACGTTAAGGAATCTGCGGCTAGTAGTCTCTACCAAATGTACAAGTTACTTACCTTCAGTAATGATGTATCTGATAGAGACGATTCTAGCTGCAAATTCCTTCACGGCCCGACCTTCCTCCCCGTTCTGCGAGGACCCTCCTGCTTGGTCTTCAGCATTCACCTCCCTCCGGGTGGCTTTGTCTGCTGCGGGTGCCCTCTTTCACTTCCTCCCTGGCAGGATGCTTCGTTCTGTTTATTTGTTCCACTCCTTCTTTCCTGGTAATTGGACGGTAGGTTCATGTGTACTTCTGTGTCCCTCCCCCCCCACCCCCCTGGTTTTCCATTGTGGGGCCTACTCATGATCTTCTCCTTCTGACTCCTCTGGGTTAGGGGCTCTTAGCTGTGCCTCAGCCCTTAGCTCTTTATCGGGGATGAGATATTCCTTGCTGGTGTTTTCTTGTTGCCCTTATCTGTTATAGATTGGGATTGCAGGTTTTCTGTCATCCACCATGACATTTTTTCACATGCTTTTCTGCCTCCAAGGAGGATGTTGCCTTCGCTTCAAGGGTTGCTTCTCAGAGGGTGCTCTGCTCTTTCCCTTTTGTGACTTTCAGTACCGCAGTGCTTGGCACTGTCCCTGCTGGTGCTGTTCCTCAACATTCGCTTCTTTCCTTTCTGTTCCTCTGCTCTTTTTGTACACTGTTCCCATACTCTCATAGTTTTGTTGGTGATGGCTCCGCGTTCTGGCGAGGAAAAGTTCTCCAAAGAAAACTGACGTCAGCGCTCCGGGGTGGGGCTTATCTGACCTCGCTGACGTCACGCCCGCGGACGTCAGGGTGGAGTCGCGTGGTGCCGCCCCCAGGTGCGCAGGGATGCTGTGGCAAACATTTTCCGGATCCAGTCTCACGCCTGGGGATAATTCTACGTTAAAGAATCGTCTCTACCAGATACATTGTTACCGAAGGTAAGTAACTTGTACTTCAGGTCCAGTGCTGTGTGCGAGAGGCCTTTTTCGCAGACAGCCCAACTCCTCCTTCCAAGACACACGCACACATGCACACTATCTGAAACCCTTGTGCGCACACACATCAACACCGATCAGCCGTGCCGTCCAACTCACTGAGACAGGGCAGGTTCTTGTTTTGTTTGTTTTTGACAGTTTTATAGAGCGCGAACTCGACCAGAAGGCTGTGGCGCTTCACATGTGCACAGAGGTCACATTCATGTTTTTTAGGTGAAGGAGAATAAGTGCCCCAAATTAATGTAGGGTTAAGCCGACTCCAGGACTTCCACACCAGAAAGCGCAACGCCAAAGATAGCACTGTTTTTTGTTACCTCGTCGCCCTCCATGCTGCAGTCATGAAGGGGCAAAGAGGCGAGCACCTGTGAACTGAAAGACGGACTGGTGCGGATGACCCTCTTATCGACATACTATGGATGTGTTTCACAACGAGCCCAGAGCAAAATGGACTGGCGCAGGAACGACAACAAAGTTTAGAGCACTCACTGGCACTGCGCGAGAATGTGAGTCTCTACCGGTGCAGGAATAGAAGTATACGTCACATGAGCAAAGCATGTCCCAGAGCAACAGATCAGCTTTGCTTTTGACTCCTTCCCAAGTTTGAAGTCGAACCATTCATGGAAACGTATGGATGGGAGGAGTCTACAACCACCCTCTCCTGCCTGACTGCCAGTCCGCCCTTCCCCATTCCTTGATTCTCTATGCAGTTTTGGTGATCCCACCCTGGGCCACATAAGTATGCGCCACGAGGCAGACGAGATCGAAGAGATTAAAACAAGGCCCCGCCTGACACCTGACGAATCTATAATCGCTTGTGCCTAAAGGATGACAGAGACCCTCGCCCTGCACACGCATAGTTGCTCCACCATGTTAAAAAATATTTTTTTGATTATTTACAATAGAAGAGCCAGTGCTTGAACTGCTGAGCTCCTGTATTGCAACCTATCTTCTCTCTCCCCTCTCATGAACAGTGGGGCCGCACCCGTACAGTATACAGCAGCAGATAAAAACACATGTCCTGCTTTTTAATATACAGCACCCTGCCTTAGAGCTCCACTGGCCTTCCTTAGGGGTGACATATAGTAACAAGCATTTGCAATGCAATAGGTCTCGCAATTGCGAGATTTTGAGCTATTAGTATTGTAAATGACAATGCCTATTATTTATGTGTTTAAAAAACCTGCAATAATAGCAGGCATTGTCATTTACAATACCAATGGGTCAAAGTAAAAAAAAAGTATCGCTTAAAAGACCCTCCTCGAGTGAGGTGTAAGTGCGGAGCGGAGTCGTGGTCACCCAATGTATGGCATTGAATTACGAAAAGTTTCATCTGTGAATAGCAGACACAAACCCAGCATTTCATTACAGTGTTGGGGATTTTCGCTGTTTACACCCAGAATTAAAGATTAATGTGAGAAGGCACTCCGTGCACAGAGAGGCCAAGGATTGGATGATCATGTCATGTGACCTAGTGACATGCACCGCGAGACAGTTGAGCACACCCAGACCCCGAGAAGGCACTCCGTGCACAGAGAGGCCAAGGATTGGATGATCATGTCATGTGACCTACTGACATGCACCGTGAGTCACTCCCGTTGTATTCAGCTTCAACTAGAGATCTCAGTCATGCCCGGTTATGAACATCCATCCGCAGTTGAGCAAACCCAGACCCCGAGAAGGCACTCCGTGCACAAAGAGGCCAAGGATTGGATAATCATGTGACCTACTGACATGCACCGTGAGACACTTGTGTTGTATTCAGCTTCAACTACGATCTCAATCGTGCCCGATTATGAACATCCATCCGTAGTTGAGCACACCCAGACCCTGAGAAGGTACACCTTGCACAGAGAGGCCAAGGATTGGATGATCATGTCATGTGACCTACTGACATGCACCGTGAGACACTTGCGTTGTATTCAGCTTCAACTAGAGATCTCAGTCGTGCCCGGTTATGAACATCCATCCGCAGTTGAGCACACCCAGACCCCGAGAAGGCACTACGTGCACAGAGAGGCCAAGGATTGGATGATCATGTCATGTGGCCTACTGATATGCACCGTGAGACAGTTAAGCACACCCAGACCCCGAGAAGGCACTCGGAGCACAGTATGCCCTGTACAAGAGCTCCATGTAGCATTAAAAATGTACAGAAACACATCTGGAATACAAGACGAAGTAAAACATGAAATGTGAAATGCAAACTGGAAAGCCTCACTGCCATGGCAGGAACAGAGCCTGTTATGTAATGGGAACCGCCAACTCTTACAGCGCTATTTGCATAATTTGTTTGGAGGGAAAGGCGTGAGACGGTGTGTTTAATATTCAAGTCAAGTCAAAGAGAACTTTATTATGGCCATACTGCCATAAAAGCACATAAAATGTTTCAAATACATTTAGTACAATGGAAGAAACAAAAAATAACAAATGTAATGCTAAGATGCCATCATAAAATCAGGAGTGTAAATGCAAGTTGTACAGAAATTTGAGATTTAGCATTGGCTGTACTCCCTCTTGTCAATTCTCAATACTAAGGTAGTGAAAGCGATATTCAACAATGAATAAATATTTTGCATCACAATGAAAACAATTGCAATGTCCCTTAAAATCAGTTACTATGTACTAAAATTCTAACTTTGACTGATTGCCCGAGGGCATATTTTAGGAAAACACATTAAGACGTTTGAAATATAAAACATTTAAAAGGAGTAGGTAAACAACACAACCACAAAAAAGAAGAACATTTACAGTACAGTAATCAAACTACAGAAATATGCAAACATGGCGTGTCAGCATATTTAATGAACATCAAATTGAGGGTTTTCTGGGTTATTTTTCTTTAAGATGCCCCTACGAATGCACCACATCGAAAATAGAAACCTGGAGATAGCGAACACAAGTAATGGATCCGTTTCGTGTTTAAGGAGCCTAAAGGCCTCGATGTGACGTCTAATCCCCAGATTTCTACAGAGCTGGAGCACCCACTTAGACCTAGGCCTACTATAGGCAGGGCAAAAGAGAACTACATGAAGATCTGTTTCTTCGACTGTATCACACCCTGGGCAATCTAATTTGAGTGCCCCATGCCACTTGTTAGTGAATGCTCGAAGCGGGAGCATCCCGTGTCCTAAATTGAAGAAACAGTTTCTTTGCAAGTAGTGGTTGTATACTATCAAGTACCAGCTCCAGTTTGTATTGCTGTTTGACGTCCAAAAACCTGGAGGTCAAGCTACTGGGTTTAGTCCTCTGGCATAGTTGAGTCAATTTGAGTTCTCTGTAGGAGGCAGGTAAGGCCTTTTTGGGGATTGTGGGGCAGGTCTCTTCAGCTGTTAACCACATGTTTGCCCTCCCCAATGCCTGGCAGGAGTTCCTAATATGGACTAGCCATGGTAGGTTCCCTGCACCCAGAATGGTCAAAATGTTCTTCAATTCCTCCCTGTAGTTGACTAACTCAGGAGTACACCAGAGGCGGCGCCAATATAAAAGTGGTCGAAAGGCAACTACATCGGCTATAGGGCCAATCCCCAGGTCCATCCTAAGTGGTGTTAGTGGAGTGCTCTTGGGGAGGCCCCTGGGTTTAATATTTACTTTCTGCACTTTTTTCTTTACTATTGCATGGGTGTTGCATCTCTTCAGGCGCGGTGTCTTGCGTGTGTGATGCATTTTGTTTATTACTACCATCTTGTTAGTATACGCTTGATGCGCGGTGTCTTACGTGTGGGCTGCATTTTGCTTGTGTCCCGATTTCCTTCCCCCCCGCTTGCTTTGAATAAAAACAAAAACATTTGCACACCCAGACCCCGAGAAGGCACTCCGTTCACAGAGAGGCCAAGGATTGGATGATCAGGTCATGTGACCTACTGACATGCACCGTGAGACTATTGAGCACACCCAGACCCCGAGAAGGCACTCTGTGCACAGTATGACCTATATAAGCATTGAAAATGCAATAGGTCTCGCCTTTGATTAAGTTAAAGCCATTTGCTTTGCTAATGGTATTGTATAGCAAAGCAAATGGCTTTAACTTAATCAAAGTCGAGACGTATTGCATTTTAATGCTTGTTGTTTATGGCTCCTGTCTCCTCACCAGGGGCCAAGCTCTGGGGGGGTGGAGGTTTCATTTTGGTGCATGTTACTCAGGTGCATCCAATATGCAAACGCAGGTATTTAAGTTTCACTCCGGCACACAATAGATGCAGTGCAAGGTTCTCTCATCCTAATATAAACTTATTTCAACTTGTGCTTGTGTTGGTTGTCTATTTACTTATATAATATTGTGCGACCTCCTCTGATGTGTCTGTAAAATCTACCTTTTGTCACAAATTTTTGTCCTGAATTCTGACCTGTCTCTGAATTTTTGTCCTGAATTTTTACCCTTTGTCTTGAAGTTTTACACTCACTGTCCTGAATTTGCACCCATGCCAGTTGGTCACCTATAGTCCAGAGTTCTTCAATCTGTGGGGCCGCCCCCCTGGGGCGGGGGGGGCGTGACACCATCTCAGGGGGGGCACGCACTCCACCCTAAGATCTTACCTTTGTTCGTCTCACTGTCACGCCTCGCAAGTCTTCACCCATTTCAAATGGGGTTTCTTTTTCTCATAGAACTCCAGTAACAGAGGGTTGGAGGGGGGAGGGAGGGTAAATTGACGAGTCACTACATACCCGTGCTTTCGTCATGTTAAAAGCAGATGCATTACCCGTCCTAGGAGGGGGTTCATTGGTAGAGCTGAAATGCTTCAGCTGCAGTGGGAGGCAGGAAGTCTCTCTCCTCTGCTAAAACCGAAAGCAAACAAACAGACAGTCCTGTTCTTTTGCGTTGGATTTCATAGCAGAGGAGACTCCTTGCCTCCCACTGCAGCTGAAGCATTTCAGCTCTACAAATGAATGAATGGTGTACAGTATAACCAATGAGACGTTGAAACAAACAAAATATGCACAAAGAAACACTGGAACAAATATAATAAGCAATAATATGTACTTATTGTCTGTGTGACTAAAAAAAGTGGGATTTTTGAACTTTTAATAGGTGCCTATAGCAAGTGTTGCTAAAAAGGAAGGATCATCTGTGGCATCAACTCGAGCATCGGTAGGGGAGAAAAGGAAGGAGTCATTGAGTTAAGAATGTTATTAAAGTCGCACAATACAGAGCACATGGGGAGCAAAATCCATTATGGATGTGTTCAGGAAAAACGTTATGGGTGGGCTCAACTTGAGCTATATAGATAAAGTCATGAGTTGCTTGCAGTTTTGGGGGTTGTACGTCTTTAGAAAACTAAATGATTGCTTCAAGTCCTGTCTGTGAAAGGAGACCAACCTTTTAAAGCAGGAGTTTCAAAGTTGATGCTGACCTTTCCAGACTTTAACTTCTCTGTAGAAATGTTTGCAAGTCACACTGCAGCTGAAATGAGTCTGTTCCTTGTTTTCAGTTTTAGCAGAGGAGACATCCTGCCGCCCACTGCAGCCGAAGCATTTCAGCTTTACGAATTTAACCCCATCCTGGGAGGGTTAGGTCTTCCCAGAAAGGAGACAAAGTTGTTTTTTTTAAATTACACAAGCAGTCGCGCAATGCCCACCGGGCTAAAAGGGCTTCAAGTTGCCAAAAGAAGAATGCCAGCCATGTGTGTAAAAAGCCTGCAAATTGCTTGTCTTGACACTAAATACGGTTATAAATAAAGAAGTATGTATTCATTAGTAATGTGACTTTTCTGTCTTTGTTCCCTTTTGTTATCAGTCAAGTATGCACAGACAAGTGCTGACAATACAGCTTTAGGTGACTGCTTATATTTGTACCACCTGGTACATCAAAATAATGTGCTGGCAACACTAATCATGAATCTGAAAATTTGTTGCAAAATCAGCACATTTATTTCCTCCACCCTCGATCCCTGGTTAATGCCATAATAGCAATAGTTTAACATATCTGAAACCCTACGCTGCCGTCAATAACATACTGAGTTACTTCAAGTGTCTGGGAATGCATCTTGCATTGAGACAACTCGCACCTCATTCTTGCCCTTCACTTTCACGCTCACCCTGCACTCACAGCGATCACAATGCACTCACGCTGATCCCCATGCACTCACACCATTCACCCACTCACCCTGCACTCCCAGTGATCACTCTGCACTCACAATGCACTTGCACTGTTCACCCTGTACCTCACCTTGCAGTCGCACAAGCACACTACTTAACCTGCACTCATGTGGTACTTCACTCACCTGTCCCCCTTACTGCTTAATCTGCAGTCTCACTCAAATAAGCCCATCACTAACCATCCATTCATTCGTCCCACTCTGCACTTACATCCGCACCCAAATTCATATGGTCACCTCACGCACCCTGCAGTCACTCCTCTTACCCTACTCTCAAACTGTCGCATGGCTCACCATGCACTCACATGGGCACTTCTGCCACCCACACAGCGCAGAGGTTAAATGTGCCTGCTACGAAGAACGTGTACCATGTAGATCAAAGAACTGAGTGCGAGTAAACAATGAGTAGTGCTATAAAAAAATGAAATGTTTGCCAGAAAGGTGCTATAGAGAGATGAGGTGTATTGTTGGTGAGTGGTAGTGAGGAAATTCATGGAGAAGAAGGAAATGGGGGAGGGGGCGCCAAAAAAGACTTGCACTGTGTGCGACCAGTGCCAGGACCAGCCCAGGCTGGGAGTGTAAGCCCCCACCTGAAGTTCGGGACTAGTTGCGTCCCTGTACACAAGTATGGGCATGTTGTACCCCATCAAGGTTTTAGTCCTAAATTACTAAGGTACACATTTACATGCACTGCAATTCAGCCTTTCAGGGGGGCCCTTGATAGAGACAGCTCTGTTTTTGCCCTGATGGCCTGGAATAATTCCTAAACAGATTCTTGTAAATACCGTTTTGTTTCATTTCTTTTTTATGTGATGGATGTGAGAGAGTCTATTACTATTTGCAGAGAATTGTGTTTGTTTCATGCAGTAACCATAAAAAAGTTTATCTTAGATCAAAACGGGTCCTCACATGAGAAATTGGAGGATATCACAGATATTAATCGATGTAAAATCAGTGGGCTGCTGCTTTGTTACAACAGTGAAAACACACATCACTATCTATAAATATTAGATGTAAACACTTTTAGAATTTCGACCATAGTGCCTGTGCACCGTTAGTAGCCTGGCTAAAGAGGGTATGGCAGAGCTGAAAGTGAATTGTTTAAACTCAAATCTGTTCTGAACAGGGGCCCCCAAAATAGTTTTGACCCAGGTTACCCAAAATCCTTAACATGTCCCTGCCACCACAAAATCTGTCAGACAACATTGCTCTGAAGTAAAATAGGCAACATCATTAATTTGTTATTAGTTCTATTTTTTTTTTTTTTAAACATAAACCCGACGTGTACTAAACCCCCACTGCTTCATGCAAGCCACTTATCGTTCCACTAAGGAATTCTCAATTAGGTGTTCTTTCAGCGCCCTCTCTGTGGACTTTCACCTTTGTCTTCCGATCCATAACTGGTTGGTGGGCAATTATCCCATTATAATGCTGCCTAAAATGTTTGTTAATGATTTCTAGAGATTAATTGTTTCTCATGTACGAGCTCTGAGCTAGGGAATGCTCGAAAAATCTAATAACACCGTGTCCCTTACAGTTGCTGTTTTGGCTGAAAATGTCTGCAGAATATTCAGAGAAACTGCTATCAGAACTCTCTTGCCTTTCAGCTCGTCCTATTTATGTGAGATTGGGTTCTCAGCACTTGCAGTATTAAAGACTAAGTACTGTTCAAGACTGGATGTGGAGCACAACCTGAGGATGGCAGTAGCAAAAATCCATCCACTGCCTAAAATAGGCCACAGCCTAAATAGGCTTTATTGCCTCTGTGGCGAAAAACAGGCACACCCGTCATATTTATGTTGGTGGTGTTATTATCAATCTATGCCATGTGTGAAGCAAAGCATCCTAGTAAAAATAATCTGCGCACTTTTTATCTTGAAAAATTATATTTTGAGCTGTGTAATAAGCCTCTGTCATTTAACCACATCCACTCACAAACCTGCAGTTTACTAAACACTCTTATTGTGTTGAACATTATTTGCCGGATATGCGCTTGGCGGTCAATTATGTAGTATACCAGATTCCAGAAATTTCTGTCAGGTGGTGGGGGGCCAAACATCTAAAAAAATTCAGCCGGGAGGGCTCAACCTACAAAAGTTTGAAGACCTCTGCCCCAGTCCCTAGACAAATTTATTCGGTGGCGCAGCTAGACCTCCGGCTGCCCGTGGCGGCCCCTGCGTTTTTTGCCCCGCAGCGGCAGTTTGGAAGGGCGAGGGGACTGTGCAATTCCTGCTGCCCCTGCCCTCACCGCGGCAGCATGTAAGTGCGGGAGGCAGGAGGAGGCCGGCCCCCCAAAACTCATGCCACCTGGGGCAGACCGCCCCCCCATTTGCAACTCCACAGCATTAACTGGTGCGGTGCCACATATCATACCCCTGTGGATATTTTTGTGTATCATGGATTGAAGGGCTTACTGGGAGCTTTAACCCCCACAGTGTCCAGCATAGCCGGTTCCCTGTAGGGCATTGGAAGTACTCCTCGTGGCCACCTCAATGACGCAGTTAATCTCCAAGGTATACTGCGCCGCAATCGAGGGAGCTCTAGCGCACAATGCACATGTTAAGTGGGAGGAAGAGATGGGTCTCGAAATACCAGAGAATATGCGGTACTTTCATTTATTTATTTATTTTATTTAGGGTGTTTGTAAAGCGCAGCACTCATCCCCTAGGGGATGTCACGGTGCTGAAAGCTCCCTCTCGATTTGTCGAGGAGAAAATCCCACAGAAGGCCATCTGGTCCTTCTATTGTGCACAAACCAGCATGATATCCCTGAGCAGTAAGCTCCATGTAATCCACTATAAGATATATCTGATAGAGACGTCTAGCCACAGATTCCTTAACTTAGAATATCCCCAGGCGTCAGACTGGTCCAGAAAATTTTGCGCAGCAGCACCTCTGCACGCCGGGGGGCAGCACCGTATGGCTCCGCCCTGACGTCGTCCATGGACGTGATGTCAGCGGAGCCATATATGCCCCGCCCGGCGCGCTGACATCAGTTTTCTTCTTTTCCGCGTCACGACGTGGACCCTGGAAACCCCCAGTTCCTGGCCTTGTTTTGGGCCTTCTCTGCACCGTTGGTGTCGTACCGGAACAGTGTGCAATGCCCTCCGGATTCAAAGCCTGTGAGGCCTGTGCGCGTCAGATGTCTGCACCTTATTTGCATGTGGTGCCTTGGTGTGCACCACGATTCCAAGCAATGCGGCGACTGTCAACAGATGAGGCCGAAGTCCCTACGGGAACGCCGTATGAAGTTGTTGGCCGCACGGCTGTCCGGCCCAGCTTCTTCTCGTCGCCTACTCCCGGGCTCTTCAGGCCTACTTTGAGTCCCCCTCTCTCCCTGGCGTGCCTTCGGGCCCCACGGAGGCGGAGGGTACTCCGGCTGGGCCCTCGTTGGCAGATCCTTCTCTGACCAGGGTTGTGTACTCCGACTCCAGAGCTGAGGCGACAACGTTGGGCCCTGGCCCAGACCGTCCTAGTCGCTCTAGCACACTCCGCCAGTCAGCGCATAGCCCTGGGCGGCTTCCTTCGCGGACAGTGGTAGCGGCGTCAGCGACGCCGGGTTCAACGCCAGGCTCACACCGCCAGTCAACGCATAGCCCTGTGCAGCTTCCTGTACGGACGACAGAAGCGGCGTCGGCGACGCCGGGCTCAGAGCCGGGCACCATGTCGGACCCAATGACGGGCTCGACGTCCAAACCCACACCAAGCTCAAGCCTGATCCCACGTCTGGGGTAACGCATCATCCGACGTTGGTCGATGGTGAGGAAGCGTACATCGTGGAGGCCGTCGATGTCCAGTCGACTCCGACACGGCGCCCGCCGAAGCCGCTGTCGACGCAACCCTCGCCGCCGGTGTCCATCCGTTCATTGACACCGGCGTCCATGCCTGGGGTTGACCTCCCTCCGGATTCCTCGTTTCTGTCTCCTCAGCGGGGTCGGGCGACTCCTGTATCCACTACGGCCTTTTCGGAGGCTGCTGCTACTTCCCCTGGTCGGGGACAACTGGTGCAGGTCCCTATGGGGCATGGCCTTCGGGTCGTTCCCCAGCCCCGCTCTTTATGGCAACTGGGAGAATAAACCTCCAACCGTCTCCTACAGACGGCTTCTTGTCCCCTCCTAGGGTGACTACTGAGCTAGGGGCCGCCTATTCGTGGACTATCAACCGGGCAGCTGCTATACTCGGCTTTCAACCTCCTGTGGTACCCCTCGTACCCGATCCCTTAATGGATCTGCTCCATCTCGAGCCCATTACCGTTGAGCCCTTGCTACCCCTTGGGGGTGCTTTATCAGAAGCCCTGCGTGGCGCCTGGGCACGCCCCTCTTCCGAAGCCCTGGTTGATCGGGCCATTGCTGGTAGGCACCGTCCTGCCCCGGGGGATCCACTTTGCCTGTCCCTCCACCTTACCGCTCAGGGCCTGATAATTCAGGCGGTCTTTGGGTTGCAGGACTCCTCCACTTTGCCCTTGTTTCCTCCCACCCAGGAATCCAGGTGGCTGGATGCATGTGGAAGACAGCTTTTTGCTTCTTCTAGTGCGGCCATCAGCTCTTTAAACACTACATGCGTGTTTGCATGTGCGTCCTGTGCACTCTGGGACTCCGTGGCTAACCTTCTCCCTTCCCTTCCGGAGGAATTGCGCCCTGAGTTACTCCGTCTTGTCCTTCACGGCAAGGAAATGGCTCATTTTACAATACGCTCCACCCTGGATACCACAGACTTTGTGGGCCGTGCTCTTGCACGGTCCGTGGCTTTGCGCTGTCATGCCTGGATGCATGACAGTCGCTTCCCTGATAATATTCGGGAGAGCCTCCAAGACATGCCGTTTAATGGAATAGACCTTTTTGGGTCCCATGCTGACTCGGCGATCTCCAGGCTTCTGTCAGGGCTACCATAATTCTGCCGTGCCACTGACTGCTTGACTTTTCTTACTTCGATGCGATCTTCCTTTATGGACCAGTTTTTATCGGAGGCAGGTTGGTGCCTCTGTATTGTCTGTATAGCCGTATGGCTGGGTTGTTTTTGTTTCAAGTCCTCTGACTGTCTGTTTTGCCAAGAGGACCCCCTTCTTGCCAGGGGTTGACCCTTGCCCTATGTGGGGTATTGGCTGGTGGCAGGTGTCCGCCTTTGCCTTTCTACGCTCCTGTGGAGTTTTCATTATGGGTATCCCTCTGGGGTTCATATACCTCCTTTTACTGCATTCCGCAGGGTCACATCGCTCTGTTGTCTGTAGTGCTTGGACTCCGGGTCTAGGTCTATGCTGTGTGGTATCTGCCTCGCATAGCCTGGCATCTTGCTTTTGTCCTATGGTCCGTCTTTTGGTGCCAGCCCCTTCTGAGTTGTTCTCCCAAGTATGGAGTTGCTGTGGACCTCTCTGTTGTAGGTTGTTATGGCTTTTTGGCTTATTCCCCAACAGTTTTCTCCACATCCCGCTGCTTTCGCGCAGGGATTTCTACGTTCCACTAGCATTCTTAAATGTGGCGGACTCATGGGAAAGGTTCTCCTTGAACCCCGCTCTTCCTGGCGTCAAGGACCCGTGAGTTGGTCCTACGTACTCCCTTGTTAGGCTTGTCATTTCTTCTAAATTGTCCTGCGAGGGGACTGTTCTCTCTCTTCCGGACTGCCGGCTGACATTGCTTATAGCCTGGCCTAGTTCCACTCTCTGTGTAACATCGGGTACTTTTCAGCGTACCCTAGTGCCTGGGTTTGGCCGGGTTTCAGCATCTTCTTGAGGCAGTTTCAGCGCCATGTTCTGCCTCATGGCTTGTGCGGCCCGTTGCCTTCTTGCTCTTGGGCGCATCTCAGCTGTTCCTGCTGTCTTGCTTCCTGGTGTTCCTCCTGGCCGCGTATGAGCGTCTTTCGGGCTGTGTAGGGGCATCCCTTCACAGCTTTTCACATGTCTGACTGGCAAGGGTCTCCGCAGTACTCTTCCTCTGTGGTACATGTGAGGGCGCTACGCGTTCTCTCCACCATACCACTTAACCAGTCCTTTGGGTTGGCTTGTCGACTGCCGCATCCTGCGCTTTTTTCGTGCCATAAGGTTCAGTTCGACTTCCTGCGAAGTGCTGAACTATCTTTTCACGCCAGTTTCTTTGCTGGGTGTGTTTTTCTTCCATGTCGGCCCGTGCTGGGCGAGGGTCAGTATCCTACTGCCTTCATATCTTTACAGGAGCAGGTTTAACAGTGTTTTACGCTGTTCGAGTTATTTAGCTGGGGCTAGCTGTGGCTATTTGCCGACACCTTGGATACTGTGGATCCTTCATGCCTCTTGGTCTTCTTTCGAAGATCAGCATTTTTTCAATCAGGAACAAGCATTCTGGCTCGGTGTTTTCCTTCTCTCATCCCCTTTACATGTGGGGGTTTTCGTGTTATTCTAGATGGGCTGTGGTGCCCTCGCCTCCCCTTGATTCCCTGCTCTCTTCAGGGCTTAGGGGTCGGTGGTTGGCTGCGCTGTCACTTCTGTCCCCACTGTGTTTCGCCCTTTGGTTGACAACATTCTTTTGGTCATGTTATTTTTTTTTTTTTTTTTTTTTTTTTTTTGAAACCGTTTATTACATGTTAAAAAGGGTTACAAGTATGGGCCTACAACCATCCGGCCGGCCGCTAGAGTGACAGAAGCATATGACATACCTACAGTAAGAGTCTCTTGGCGGTGCAGATCGGTAAATCAGGAGATATCAATAGCGCAGGCCCCATAACTCCAAGCCCACAATACGGTTTGGTCATGTTATTGACATCTGGGTTCTCTCTGGACCTTCGAGGGGTTCAGTCGCAGTCGCGCCTTCTCTATGGATATGGCTTTGGTATCTATTCTAAGTTAAGGAATCTGCGGCTAGACGTCTCTATCAGATGAACAATTTACTTACCTTTGGTAACAATGTATCTGGTAGAGACATAGTCTAGCCGCAGATTCCTTAACGCCCACCCGTCCTGCGACAAACTTTTCAGGTTGGGCTTCTTGCCCTCGCCTCCCTTTAGGTAGCTTATTCCTCTGCGGGGTGACGTCTTCTCTTCACTCCGACTCACAAAGCTACATTCTGTTTCGGGGCTCTGCTATGCCCATTCTTGTGATTGGACGATATGCTCATGTGCCATGTGTCCTTTACAACCCCTACCCTGGGTTGTAAGATGTGAGTCTCATTCTTTCCTTCTATCTTCTTCAACCGCTTGAGGTCTCTTGCCTCCCCTGCAATCTAGCGGTTGCAGTCTCTGACAATGCTGCATTCAGCCGGTCCATTTTTCGGATCTGACGTCTCCTTTTGGGTGACGCTGTATGGTACTTTGTCTTTGCTCCTGGGTTCTGGACTGGTTGTCCTTCACTGTCATATATTGTGGTTGCAGCCTTTCTGCCGGCTGCTGTGATGGTTCACCACGGAGCTATGGCTCTATGGTGAGTCTTGTGCCTCTGGTGGCACAGGCTCACACAGGCCAAGGGTTCAATCCTGTCTATGCTCTGTATCTTCTTCTGCCTCCGGGGGAGGTTTTGGACTTAACGATTGAAGGGGTCCCTCTCAGAGTGGTGCTCTGTTCTTTTCCCTCCCTCAGTTTACAATATACGGTGCCTGGCGCTGTCTTTCTATGGTGATGTTTTTTCACCATACCTTGTTTTTTCTTTTCTTTTTCTGCACACTGTTTTTGGTGGTGGCTTTGCGTCCTGACGCGGAAAAGTCTTCTGACGAAAACTGATGTCGGCGAGCCGGGGCTGGGCATATATGGCTCCGCTGACGTCACATCCATGGACGACGTCAGGGCGGAGACTTACGGCGCTGCCCCCCGGCGCGCAGAGGTGCTGCTGCGCATAAGTTTCCAGACCAGTTTGACGCCTGGGGATATTCTAAGTTAAGGAATCTGCGGCTAGACTATGTCTCTACCAGATACATCGTTACCCAAGGTAAGTAACTTGTTCTTCAGCGCACATTCTATACCCCCACTTCCCTACGCAACTATGGCCTCCATGAAGATTACAATTGTGCTAAATGTGGCCCTTGGCGTGCCATGGTGCTGTAGCACCTGTTGGGCTGAGGTGCTGTCGGCAGTCGATGGAATGATTGACTCTGAAGTGCCCAGGGATCCAAGGACTCAAGTCCTAGGCTGGGTGTGGGACATCCTAGTGTCTTATAAGCGGTGCACTGCACTAGTCCTGCTACATGCAAGGAAGATGGTGGCCCGCTGTTGGGAAGGAGGGAGATCCTCGAAATACCAGCAGTGCATCGAATCCCTGCTGCTTTGCAATGAACAATATCACTTAGACGCCACAATACTCCCCCGTCCCTCTAGGCCCAAAGACATTTTGGGCCCCCTCAAGTCGTTTTTGTTAACCACGACTGCCTAGCTCACTGAACTCAGTGCACAGAGAAATAGGTTTGAGAAACATTTGCTGAATTGCACAGGAGTTGGCAGTGGGCTCAGTTCGGAGACCGTAATACTATGCATGAAGGCTGTGAAAACAAGCATTGGCATAGCCAATAGATCTCGCCTTTGGGGCCTTATAAGAATTTAGTTATGCAGCACAATATCCTTCCTACAACATCATCAACTGTTGCATGGCTAAACACTTATAAGGTCCCAAAGGCGAGACCTATTGGCTATGCCAATGCTTGTTACTGTGGCACTTGTGCTACAGTCTGTTTAATCAAATATGCTCTGTTGCTCTCCTCAAAAAGCAGCTAACATTATATATCAGATTTTTCACTTTCTGCCGCCTTGCACGATGTTTATGCAAAGCTGTTCAAGGGTTAACTTGGACCTTGGTTATATTAATTGCAGGTGTGTGTGTGTGTGTGTGTGTGTGTGTGTGTGTGTGTGTTCAAGATCAAGTGTGTATTTGTACAAGCTTGTGTGTGAGGAAACAAGTACATATGTAGGTGTGAGGGGGAGCAAGAGTTGGTTTTGTGACTTTATAGGTACTTCTGTGTGCATGTATGCCTGTGTATTTGAAGAAGAGCATAGCATATATGAGCGTGATGGACTGGCTGCACGAGTGTGTGCTTGTGCATGTATTGTATGTGTGGTCCTGTAGGTATGCGAGGAAGATGGAGTAAGATAGAGTAAGTGTGATTGTGTTAGTTTGTATATGGGTGTGCGCTCTTGTGATTGTGGGAGCCAGTGTGACTTGTATGTGTGCCAGAATGAGTGTGTGTGGTGGTGTGAATATGTTCTTTGGCTAATTTGCATCCACCCACAAAACTAAATTACAGTTGAGTAGGAGGCTGCAGTAGAGCATTTCTTTCTTCACAGTAGCTAGTTTTACATTTCATATAAGTCTTTATACGTCTTGAAATTCTCTCCACATCACGCACTTATTTACTTTTAATTCAGCTTCGCTAACATCCTTACAAAGTGCGATCCCATACCAAACGTTCGTGTTAACAGGGTTCATCATTTGATCTTACCACGTTCCATGATATTGGTCTGTCACGAATATAATCTAGAGTATTACACAAAAACTCACAAATTTTTGTGTTGATGCATTACATACTGACTTACATAGGTGCAAACACTCACCCACCGGAGCCATCTGAAACGCACATACCACAAAGACAAACGCACACACTCATTCACAGGTGCACAGGGGGGCTTTCATGATAAAGGTGCTCATATGCAACATGTCAGACCCTGAAAAGTGCATATGGAAGCTTCTGTGTTTCTGTCCCTGCAGTATAGTGTGTCAGGTGCCAAGGCTTTAATTGCTTGAGTCAAGTGGTGTTTTCTCATCTACTCACTACATAACAATCTGTCAAATGGACAGATCTGGGTCAAGGCACTACTCCGGCTGGTTGATTTGGGCACATTACTCTCTTTCATGCCACCATTTTAAGGGGGACTGTAATAGTAAAATGCCTCACATATCAGTAGAGACGAGAGTCCAGCCACATTTATATGGGTATTACACATCCAAATACCGTCTGGTGGGTAGTAACCATGTGATAGGCTGTGCCGACAATGCAGAGTTCCACCTGGTCTTGGGAAGTTTCCTGAGAACTGCGTGTTTTCACCAACTGCAGCAGCTTTTAATGATTAGGATCCAGGTCTCACTCGAGAAACCCAATAGGTCTTGCTTTAATATGCTGCCACATTCTAACGCTGACATACAAACATGCTGCCTCGTATGGGTTTGCACATTAAAGACCGACCTAACGGCTTTGTCAATGCTTGTTATGTTTGTAAGCCATTTGCTAAGAATTCTTTCTTAAGAGTGAGACCTATTTTAATGATGTTTTGCCAAAATATTATTTGTGTTTGTGAGAAATGCTCCATGAAAGGCAAAAATTTTACTTCGCTGACATTTCTTTACAGCACCATGTTTTGCGGATTTAAAATTCCGAGATCTCGCTGGGGTATGATATCAGACACGACGGCTTTAATGTGTAGAGTGTGCAGGTCAGGAACCTGCAGAAGGTATTTGTTTAAGGGGTGTTGGCTTTGCTGGATCGCTGAAGCCATGTATTTAAAATAAAAATAAAAAACTGCATACCAAAGAGCGAGTGCACTCTCAAGCCTCTAGTTTAAAGTATGTTTGGCAGTTCGGGGGCAAAGGTGATGTTCCGAATGGCTGTGATAAGGCAGCAAAAGTATCCGTTTCAAATGTTTTTATTCTTAAGGGCTTTGACTTCAATTAGTCTGGGCAGTCATGGCGTATAGGCAATGGTGCGCGCGAAAGCACTTAATGAGCCATGACGGCTCGTAACTGTAAAAAAAAAAAAACAAGACGCGCGCCCACGAGACGTGCTCTGTGGCGGGAGGGGGAGCAGGAGGTGAGCCTGCGAGTGGTGCGTGCGGCAAAGAAAAGCCAGGGTGCTGAAAGCTGCCCGCTCCGCGCGTGCACGAGCGCGCTAGGCTGTGTGGCAGCACTTTTAAAAGCCCTAACTAAACGTCACGCAGAGCAGCGCATGCGCTGGCTCAGCGAAACCTAAAAAGGTGGATGAAAATATGCAGGCTATATGCTGCATGTTATCTTTTCTAGTTCACAACAGATGTATACTGTTATATCCTACTTAATTGAATAACATTGTAGTCCAGTACTGCTGCCACTAGCTGCTTAGCCAGAGCGTGAGATGGTCATAGAATGTTGGTGTGCCTGTGATGCATGGAATGCCTGGGTGTCTGTGTGGATGAGTGTTGGCAGTTGAAGATGGGCTGAGCAGCTAGGGAGGCTGCTCCTGGTGGGGCTGGTACCACACTAGGCTGGCTGGAGTAGAGACAGATGTAACTTGAACTGGAAGATGAATAAAGAAGACTGAAAATACATACTGGCTCCAGGTGTCTTTCTACAGAGATCACAACATATACATTCTGCACGCCATTAATATATATTACCTGTGCCTGTACGTGTATTGCTTTTTTTCAGTTGTGTAAATTTCTATCTTAAAATACCATAAAAAGAAATACATTCAGAACTTTCCTCGAAGATAAAGATTAAATACAGCAGTGATTGGGATGGTCAAAAGCACAAGTAAATACTGTTGTTTGTCTGTGGAAATGTGGCCAGTCTTTAGTCAGTAGTTAATCACTTCAATAAGTAGTAATAACTTAAAGCCTCTAGGGTTACTAAAGCTCTTGGGGAGCATCAGATCACGGAGTACCTTTTTCACCGAAATATATTGCATACCGCTTACTGGTATTTATTTATTTGCTATTTGTTTTATTTAAGTATTTTATAGTTTTACTTTTACAGCTTAATATGTAGTCCACAAGTACAACGTAGAGTTAACAGCATCTTTAAAAAATACGCGTCCGTTAATAGCATAACACGAAATGCAAAGCTGTGCAGAACAATAGATAATAGAACTATGCAGACTACAGCGTCGGATTGGGGAGTACATAGGGCTGCTCGGGTAATAAAAAGATAGAACACTTCTCAAATTCAAACCAAACAACTAACCCGTACCTACACAGTAAAGAAGACACCTGGTACAATACTAGGGCACAGAAGTACATGTTACCTAAGTAGAGAGTAGGGCATCATCACTCAAAAACAAATGTGGCCATTGGGAAAACTAAGAACCGCAGGTGAGCATAAGGCAGAGTGAAATAAAGGAGGGAGGTCATCGTCCTTCAAGGAAGACTGTAGATCATTCAGCAAAGTGTCCTAGCAGGCAGAGATAGCGTACTTGCTCAGGCCCCTAATATCCTCCCAGTGTTGGGCAGCGCAATCAGCCTGAGCTCAGTCATCAGTGGAGCGGTTGATTTTGCTTGGAGTGAGGTAGGCCCTGTGTAATATTTAGAATTGGATTCATTTAAAGCGAGTGTTAAGAGACACCAAGGCTGGGTATGCCAGGATGCCCTGCCACTCTTTGTCCGAACAGGGTGGCCCAACTCTCTGTTCTAGTGATGAGGTAGTGATGTGAGAGGCGCTGCAGCGTGTGTGCAGAGGGACCTACCAAGCCATTAGATCGCAGCCCATCCCCATGGCATGTACGTATTGCATCACTAGGTGCATTCTGGGTTCCTGTTGAGTTGCACCACAGTGCACCCCCATCCCCAGCGTAAGAAAATTGACCCGTCTGAAGCCTGGCGGCAGTGATGAGTTCCTCCAGTGGAAGGAGAGCACCATCCTGTTAAAGATCACCAAGATTGTGTTGTCCTATTTCATGGCAAGTGTTCATCTCTGCAAGGGAACTCATCTTTGTAGCAAAGTGCCCCTTTTAGACATGTGGGAAAGTATCCCTTTTTGACATGGTCACCCCCACTTTTTGCCCTAGTACTGATGCTTTTTAACTGAAAGTGCACTCGCTCCCTGCTAACCAAGCCCCCTGTGCCAGTGCTCTACTTGTGTCCACTGACCACAGGCCTCCCAGATGGCTGATGCACATAAAAGGGGGAAATCCTAAACTATTGAGGTTGTCCATCTCCCTACAGGGAATGGACTTTACAGTGAAACACAGGCCTGGGACTGACAATGCCAATGCAGATGACTTTTTTAGGTTCTTCCACCTTGGCAATGAAGACTCTCTTGGGAAAGGTTAGTCTAATTCCCTTTCGTTTGGGGGAGGGAGTTGTGTAGGAAAAGTGCCCCTTTTTGACAGGGTCACCCCCATTTTTTGCCCTAGTACTGATGCTTTTTGATTGAAAGTGCACTGGTTCCCTGCGAACCAGGCCCCCAGTGCCAGTGCTCTTTCCCCTAAAACAGGTAAATGTCTAATTGTAACCCAACTGGCAAGGACTTTAGCCCCTCTGTAATTTCCCAGTAAATGGTACCTCAGATACTCAGGGGAATGGTACTAAAGAGGGTCCCTTGTATTGTGCCACATAAAGGGACCCCCACAAAAACTGCATGCAGCCTGCCATTGCAGGATGCATGAAATGGTGCAAACCATATTGAAAACACAACGTGACACACTCCCTGTGTGCCATGCCCAAGCACACTGCATATGCTACATGTAAGTCACGCCTACAGCAGGCTTAAGTCAGGGTGCATCATATTATATGTGAGGATATATATGCATGAGTAGCTATGCCCCTGTAATGTCTAGTTCCATTGCAAGTAATCAGGAGCCATCTTAAGCATATGTACTGGGAACTGGTCATTATGAGTTACCAGCGACATAATGGCTTCACTGAAAATTATGGCTTTTGATGGATACATCTCCCTGTGGATTCCTCATCTTATGAATATCCCAATGCGTCGGGATTCCACTGAAACCTTTTTTTTCAGCTCTCCTACATCGACAAGGACGTCATAATGCCATGGCTCCACACGTGACTCAGTGAGATGTCATTGGAGCCATAAGAAGCCCTCGTTGGTGTGCTGATGTCAGTTCCCTTTTTAACATGCCTTTGACACATAATTTTTTTCCTAGGCTCTCCATAGTGTTACGAGTCTTGCGACATTTTTTCTAGGAAATCGCAGCTAAGTTGCAATAAAATGTCTCCTCTGAGAAAGACTGGGTTTAAGCCCTACAGGGAATGTGAGGGTCAGATTTCGATCACTGATCCTCACGATGACTGTCTTTGGTGTCTGAGGTAGGACTACAACGTTAACACCTGTTTTTCATGCCAGAAGATGAATCTCAAGGCCTTAAAAGAGATAGATGTGAAGCTCTACTTGTCCAAGGCAATGAAGGAGAAAAGAGGATGTTGTAAGTCTCATCCTCGATCAGGAGTCACCGTCTCCCCACTCTTTGACGTCATCAAAGAGGCAGCACAAGAAGAAGCAGTGTAATGGTCCCCAACATCGTTCTTCAAGGGATGATTCTCTGAGGTTGGTGCCCCCGTGTTCGAAAATTCTTGAAGACAGTGGTGAGGTGTCTCCAAACCCGCCTCCAAACCTTTCTCTTGAAGACAGAGGTGAGGTGCTCCAGCGTCTCCCTCCAGCCCAAGCGCTCTGACTCTATCTGGACGCCCTGATCCAGAGTCAGTGTTAGATCAATTTTTCCCTCCGGCTCCACCGCTGCTTTCCCACCTCCAGGGTCCGACCCATCAAGTTTCCTGAATGCTACGTATAGCATTTTCAGTAGGGCGATGAATCCATCAGATATGCCTGCAGGCCCCCTTGGTCCGCTTTCTATTCCTTGTGCAGTTTTCTGTCACAATATCAGAAGGTGCTGTTGATGCAGATGGCCTAAGTTTCTTGGCCCCCTCCAGTGCTGAGAAAGGCGACGCTTTCACCAATGGAAAAAGTACAATACATGTCTCTGGCCCCGGATGCGCCTTCTCCAACATCGACTGGATCCGTACCAGTGTTGCATCACTCTACTCCTGTTTCTCTGGCATCTTCTACGCAGGTGCCGGAATGCCCAGCACCATCGCCGATACTGCCTTCACCTATGCCGGTGTGGAAACCTATATCTCGAAGAGAAGCACAGAGGCTGCTTGTGGAGGAGCAGTACTTTTTTGGACATTCTCCGGAGTTAGAAGACGGGGAAATAGTGTCCTGGGATCCAAGGTTTGGAGGTTGTGAGTGGTCTAGATACTTCCCCGGAATGGGAGTTTTTCCCAAAAGGAATTCCTACACCTGAAGTCACATCATACCATTTGGTGATAAGGAAGGCCGCAGAGATGGTGGAGTTGCCTTGGGTTTCTACTGTACTCAAATCTGATTTGTTAACAGAGGTCCTGCATTCTTTATCTTCTTTATCAGAACCTTTGTTGGCTTTTAATGAGGCTCATACTGACCCTATTCTTGAGATTTGCCAGAAACCTATGTCATCAGCAGCAGTGTCTAGGTCCATTGCGAGGAGGTACAAACCTGATCCAGGTGATCAGTTATTCTTGTCCACTCATCTTACACCTGAAAGTTTGGTGGTACAAGTATTCTGTTCCTCAAAGTTAGTTGCTGGATCTTTTCTGACAACTCCAGCAGATAGTCAAAGCAAATGGAACTGTTTGCAAAGAATGTGTTTTCTTCTGGTAGCATGGCCTTGAAGTCGACCCATCGAGTTTCCTGAATGCTATGACCAATGCAACCTTTTATTAGGACGATACATCCATGCATTAATAGAACCAGCTAAAACAGTGGTTCCAAAGTTACCTGCCAAAGTTCAAGGACATTTTTCAGAATTGTTGAACGACAGTCAGGCTGCTGCCCGCCAAGTCATTTTGTTGGGCCTAGATATGGCTGATTCAGTTGCGGGCCGATGGGCTCTTCATTTGCCACATGAAGACACGCATGGCCGAGCAGGTCTGAGTTTTAGCCAGACATGCAAGCTACCTTGATGGATTTGCCATGTGATGGTTCAAGAATGTATGGTGCCAAAGCAGATTCTGCCTTAGAGAGATTCAAGGACAGTAAAGCAACAATGAGATCTTTGGGTTTCCAAATACAGACTAAAGATTACAGGCAGTTTTGTAGGTTCCGAGGATTCGGCCGGAACTTCTCCTTTTGTGGAAGGAGCCAGTACCAGCAACAACAGCAGCAGTAGACCTCCAATTCACTCTATAGGAGTTATAGAGGGCGGGACAGAGGTATACAACGTGGAGCCATTTATCAGCCATCTTCATCTCTCTTCCGCTGCTCTGAATGTCGCAGGAAAACAGCTATGATTTTGCCATCTTGGAGCAGGCATGCCCAGTGGGAAGACAGTTGGCCTATTTTCTGCCACAATGGAGATCTCTAATAACAGATCTTTGAGTTTTGGATATTGTGGAACATGGGTACCCAAGAGTTTCCCCCACCCTTTCCTCTCCAGCAAGGTTTTTGTACAGAAGAACATCTGCTCCTCCAACAGGAGGCTCAAACTCTAATTCAGAAGGGAGTAGTAGAGGTTGTTCCAGAGCAGGAATTGGGCAAGGAATTCTATTCCCGGTACTTCCTGATTCCCAAAAAGGATGTTCATTACGGCCGATCCTTGACTTCAGGATTTTTAACTGGTCCCTCAAAAAGGAAAAGTTCCAGATGCTGACCCTTGCACAGGTGCTTCTTGCGCTGCCTAGAAAAAGAAGACTGGATGGTATCGATTGATTTGCAGGATGCACATTGTCACATCCCTATTCTGCAATCACACAGGAAGAATCTCCGTTTCACAGTGGGGTTTCAGCATTATCAGTTTGTGGTCCTTCTGTTTGGTCCTACTTACGCAAGTCTTCACAAAGGTGATGGCGGTGGTTGCAACATATCTCAGAAGGTGGGGAATACCAGTATTCCTTTACCTAGATGATTGGCTGATCAAAGCCAAGAATCCAGAGTTGGTGTTGACCACTGCAGTTGACAGCGCAGTTGTTCAACCTGAGTGTAGGAGGCTGGCTAAGTATATGGTGCACACTTATTTAAGTGAAGCACCTTGCACTAATCCAGGCAGCCCTTATGTTGATTTTAGTGGTCTTAGACAACCATGGAAAGCTCTATAAGTGGTAGGTGTGGCGAGCAGCCTTCAGGCTTAGTCCAGAAGGAGTGTTAAGCAGCTTGTGTTGCCAGATCTAATAATGTAGTGTAGGTTAAACGAAAAAGAACCACACAGTATAGTTATAAAAACAAGTCTATTTATTACACAACACTCACTGACACATAGGTATATCTCCTTCCCAGAGATATCAACACAAATACACACAATAACTCAATTGTAAACAGGTAAGTAAGCACAATGCACAGTGGTCTCCAGGGAGAGACCAAACTTTATACTAAGAAAGTGGAATGCGAACTGCGACCAAAGTCAGAACTTGGACCAGGAGACTCAGAAGAGCTGGAGACACGAGGAACCACCCAAGGTAAGTTCCCAGGAACCCCACAGATGCTGTATGCAGAGTGGAAACATAGCTGCATACTCAATAGAAGTCAACGGGAAAGTCATGTTGTAGTTTTGAAGCATAAAGGGCCCTTTCCAGTGGACCCTGAAGAAACACCCTCGAAGACAGAAGGTTGGAGAGTCACCCCACCCATAAGTACCCCAGGAACCAGGATACTTACACCAGGGAAACCGGGTGCGATGTGACATCGGAAACCACTATGGACCATAATGGAAGACTTCAGAAAAGATGCAGCTGGCGAAGACTGTGCTAGAGTCCGATGGAATCCAAGGGTGGATTCGTGAAGAGAAGAACCTGCAAGCAGAGGGGACAGAGTCTATGCCACTCGGAGATGACCACCAGGCATGGAAGAGCAATGCCCATAGATGATGGTGACCTTGTCACTGAAGCTGTGAGGACCAGGTGACACTGAGGAAGACCAGGAGCCGTTTACGAGCTGTTCCATGTTAGATTTCAAGAACCAGGGGTCGGTGTCCTGCAGGAGCACCAACATGCCTTGGAGTAACCCTGGGCAGTAAAATCCGCTCCGCTCGCGGAATTTGTGGATTTTTGGTAATTCCGTGTTCCGTGGAGAACGCGTAATTACCAAAAAATCTGTGATCCGTGGCGTAGCGGAATTATTTCCTTGTTCGCGCTTTAAAAATGCTTTCTCGCGCGCGCAATAGCGACTTACCTGGACTTACCGGGATTCCTGTGTTAGCCGATGAGTTTTCCTATTAATTCGCCTGCGCTATGAGATTTTGGTAGCTGGTGCGCGATCCCGCGAGAGAGTGCGATCGCGAACATGTCATTCGCCGCTCCAACGGACACCGCAAGAGTGTGCGATCGCGAACACGTCATTCAGACGCGCCATCGGACATCCGGCGGCAGTTTGGTGAAGCTCGCGATGCCGAACATGCAAAATTTTCAATCTGGAGAAGAATAATATCTCGAGCAGCATAAAACCTTCTCTAAAATGATGATTTGGATTAAAAAAACTACTGAGATTGACATTTGGCTGTACTTTTTTGTGCAAGGAGTCCTTTTTAAGCTCTGTGGATTTTCATTTTTGCATTGTCTGTCTTCACTTTCTTGTTGTGTGCCTGACTATGTGGCTGGTGGCCATTTTGAAGCCAGGCAGTGTGCTTTTGCCATAGGCCTGCAAGCTTGTGGCCTAGTCTGCCAACAGGCCTTTCATCCAGTAGGCTCAGAGGTAGTCATGGGTGCATGAAACAACTGTTTCTGTGTGTTCTGTTGAATTTAAACATCATTTAGGGCATGGATAGCATTGGATTGAATTGCAAAATGAGTTTTTTAGGGTTATTTCACTTTTTTGGTGTGTGTTGAATAAATGCCTTTGTTGTGTGTGGTGTGTTGAGTTGTGTACCTTGCACACCTTGTTAAGCTCTGTGAATTTTCGTTTTTGCATTTTTGCATTAAAGCTGTGTTGTTTAGCATGCCTTCTATGCCTGGCTATTACAGGCCTGTTTCAGTTTATTGTTTTCCAGGCCTACTGCTTGTTGCTTGTGACTGAGTGTCCATGTGGCTGGTGGCCATTTTGTGGTGGTAGTTCCTTTGTTCCTTTTTGGCCTATGCTTCTTGTTGTTGTGGGCCTGGCCATGTGGCTGGTGGCCATTTTGAAGCCAGGCAGCGTGCCTTTGCCATAGGCCTTCAAGCTTGTGGCCTAGTCTGCCAACAGGCCTTTCATCCAGTAGGCTCAGAGGTAGTCATGGGTGCATGAAACAACTGTTTCCTTGTGTTCTGTTGAATTAAAACATCATTTAGGGCATGGATGGCATTGGATTGAATTGCAAAATGAGTTTTTTTGGGATATTTCACTTTTTTGGTGTGTGTTAAATAAATGCCTTTGTTGTGTGTGGTGTGTTGTGTTGTGTACCTTGCACACCTTGTTTAGCTCTGTGGATTTTCCTTTGCCTGGCTATTACAGGGCTGTTTCAGTTCATTGCTTTCCAGGCCTACTGCTTGTTGCTTGTGACTGTGAGTGTCCATGTGGCTGGTGGCCATTTTGTGGTGGTAGTTATAAGTGTGCTGCTTTTGCCATATAGGGCCTAGGCCTGCATGTGTTTCCTTTTTTCCTTTTTGGCCTAGGCTTTCTTGTTGTTGTGGGCCTGGCCATGTGACTGGCGGACATTTTGAAGCCAGGCAGTGTGCTTTTGCCATAAGCCTGCAAGCTTGTGGCCTAGTCTGCCAACAGGCCTTTCTTTCATCCGGTAGGCTCAGGGGTAGTCATGGGTGCATGAAACAACTGTTTCTGTGTGTTCTGTTGAATTTAAACATCATTTAGGGCATGGATGGCTTTGGATTGAATTGCAATTTTTTTGGGGGGTATTTCACTTTTTTGGTCTGTGTTAAATAAATGCCTTTGTTGTGTGTGGTGTGTTTGTTGTGTAACTTGCACACCTTGTTTATCCCTGTGGATTTTCGTTTTTGCATTTTATTGCATTAAAGCTGTCTTGTTTAGCATGCATCCTTTGCCTGGCTATTATAGGCCTGTTTCAGTTCATTGTTTTCCAGACCAACTGCTTGTTGCTTGTGACTGTGAGTGTCCATGTGGCTGGTGGCCATTTTGTGGTGGTACTTTAGTAGTGTGCTGCTTTTGCCATACATGCCTGCATGTCTTTCCTATGTTCGTCTTGGCTTACTGCTTCCATCCATACCCTTTGCCAGCTGCAGCTCCCTCAATGACGAGATGAGCAAATAATTTAATGCCAAGCAAACAGGTTCCACTTACATTACATTTGTGGTTTTGTTCTTCTCTGCTATCCTTCCTGAGTGTACACAGTATACCATGAAAGCCCTTGTTGTCAAAGTCTCACAAATGGCTACCCTGTTATGTTTTTTTTAACTTAAACAGAGTTAATAACATTTTATAATATAACACTAACAAGTGTGACCACCACAAACTAAGTTATATATTATATTTGTTTGTTTGTACTAATAGTAATTGAACCACAACAACAAATGTAACATTTCACTGATGTTCTTCTCCTGGCTTCTTTGCTTTTAGGTGCACAAAAAGACAGAGGAGGAGGTGTCATCATCACCCGTTGTACTGCCAGACAGAAGTCCTGCTGCGCACGTCACGTGACGTGTGGCCACAGACATCTCTGCAACTTGTGCAACAGCGTCCTGCTGACATCTGAAGTAGATGGCCCCAAAGAAAGTTACCAGGTCCTCCAGTACCAAGAAAATTGCCAGTGAGAAGAAGGAACAGAAGAAGGAAGTGACGCTTGCCAAAACTGGTGTGCCAGCCATGATGTGTTTTGGGAAACAAAATATTACGCCTGCAGCAGCGGTGTCTGGGGACAAAGCTGGGAGCAGCACCTCCGTATCAGCGAGCCCACCCCACCAACCTAGGCCCAAGCCCATGGGTGTCGCAGAGGTAGCCAGTCTACTAATGAGCAGTGATATTGAAATGTCATTATCGCAAAGTAGTACCCAATCAACGCAGGCGGAAACTCAGCAGATAAGTGGGCCACAAGAGCCGCCACAACAGCCGCAACAACAGCCCACAATAATAGTTGTTTCCCCTGAAGTAGGGGCAGTTCAGGAAATCGAGCTACCTGCAGACAAGAGGAGCAAGCCACTCTTTCAGAAGATCCATTGTCTTCCAGATCCCCAGCAAGGAAAAGGAGGGTTAGTCCATCAACTTCTTCTTCAAGCTCCGCTTCTGATAATCTAAATGCCACTTGGAATCCACCAGCTCAGTCTGAGAGTGATGCACGCCACAAGACAAGGCTAGTGAAAAGGAAGGTTCCAGAAAGGCTTAGAGTTATGGAGGTAGATGTAGAAGAGGGGGATGATGATGATGATGATGACGAATCAGTCATCATGAACATCACTCCCGGCCCAGAGGAGATGGAGACCAACATTATTACCCTATCCAAAATCGCTGCGAGGAATTTAGCACGGATACCACCAAGACAGGTAACACCAGCTCCAGCTTCCATATTTGCATTTGCTTAGGCCCGGCAGGGACCTACATCAAGCTCAACCACCACCTCAGTAGGTAGTGGTACTGTAAGTGCACACAGTCAAATTCCACACCCACCCTCCAGTTCATCTGGCATTGAAAGTGGCACCTCCAGCAGCACCAGAAAGTACACCTCCCCAGTTTGTGACTTCTTTTCGGTCAGCAGTACGGAGGAGAACATTGCTATATGCTCAATTTGTCGACACGCTGTTAGGCAGGGTAAGCTTGGTACAAACTATGGTACCGGAGGCCAAACAAGTCATCTCAAAAAACACTACAGCATCCAGTGGGAGGCTCACCTACTTCGCTTACAAAAAAGTAAAACTGCACCCATTGCTGTTGGTGGGGATGAAGAAGTAGAAGAAGATATGATCGTGGTGGAAGGTGAACAAGAGAGAGACATTTCTATCCCTGTCCCCAGTGTAGTGGTACCGCCCATATCCTCAGCAACATCTCAGTGGCACCGTAGTAAGAGTCTGGCTGACACACTAAGGCAACAGAGCACTGCAATGAAAAAAAGTGCGTCGTTGAGCCTAACTGGGTTCAAGAAGACAGCTGCACCACAAAGGAAAATATTCCAGCCTACCATTGACAGCATGCTTAGGTCGGAGGGGCAGTACGAATGCAACCACCCAACGGCACGTTTGTACAATGCGAAGCTGGCTAAAATGTTATCGCTGGACCTTCTCCCTTTTTCTTTTGTGGAAGGGGTGGGTTTTCTTGAATTTGTGTCAGCCATCTACACTAAATGTAAGGTTCCCAGCCGGTCCTATTTAGTGTTCCAGCACTACATCACGATGTGCTGGAATTGCTTGGACAAGCTTTGCAGCAGAGTGCTGTTCACAATATCCACCTGACAACAGACATGTGGACCAGTTGCCAAGCCACTGATTACCTGTGCATCACTGCACACTGGATCTCTTTTGTGGGGGTTAGAGAAAAGATATCTGAAGCAGGTCTTGTTGACACTGCTGAGATTTTTTATGCTACTCGGAAACATGCAACTGTAGCCATGTTCGCCATGGAGAAATGTCATACTGCTGCAAACATTTTGGAAGAGTTTAACATCAAGGTCTTTGAATGACTGCACCCAAGAGGGCTTAACATTGGTTTTGTTTCCACGGATAATGGCAGTAATGTACTTAAGGCCATGGAGAATGGGGTCTATTTCAGGGTCCCGTGTTTGGCGCACTGTATTAACATTATTGTTCAAGACTTTCTGAAAAAAAAGAAGCCATAGTCAACAACTTACCGACCACCTGCCGAAGAATATGCACACACTTCAGCCATTCTTTTAAAGCACGGAAGAAGCTGAAGATCATTCAACATAGATATAGAATGCCAGTCAAACCGCTCATCCAGGAGGTGGCAACATGTTGGAACTCAACTTATTACATGCTTGACCTTCTGTTTGAGCAGTACAGACCAATCAATGAATATATCATGCAAAGAGGGGATGCTACTGTGAAAGGCATGACCCTTCAGATGGACCAATGGTGCCTAGTTAAATGCTTGACAGAGATGCTTCTTCCTTTCGAGGTCTTCACACATGAACTATGAGCCAAGCTATCCCATTGTTGCACATGCTACAGCAACAGATGAAGGAGGTGTCTGAAGCGTACATAGGTGTGGAGGAAAAAAAAGAAGCATATGAGTTGGTGGAGAGCTTATCCCGTCGCCTAGCTGAAAATACAAGGGTGCAAACTAAGATTGTGTCAGAACAACATTACATTTGTGCCACAATTCTCGAACCACGGTACAAATCGGCACTGAACAGTAAGACATTAATTCCTTTTTCAGAAGTGGACGTTGCCCAGTACAAAAGTTGGATAGCTGAGGTAGCCAGTCACTTTGAAAATGAACGGCTGGCAATTAAAGGCCCGCTACTCAAACCCACAACAAGTATTGCAGCAGGGCATCCGGCGTTAAGTTCCACTTCAGAGCCTGAGGCCAGTGCGTTTGGCTCAGAGCGGTCACCAACATTATCGACAACAACAGCAATAACCGGATCAACAGCCCCAGCAAAATCTGCACAGGATCGGTATTTACAGCAAGGGCTTGCTCGGTCCAGTGCTGATGCAAAGACAAAAGAGGCCAAACAAACTGTAGCACCCCTGAACATTGAGCGGATGGTCCAGGCCTATCTTGATGACCCAAAAGAGGTCTATTTTGATCAAAACCCATTGCGGTATTGGTATGGGAAAAGAACCAATAGCCAGTGCTAAGCAGGCTGGCGATAAACTATCTGGCTTGCCCTGTCGCAAGTGTCTCTTCTGAACGTGTTTTCAGTGCTCCTGGTTCCAGTGTAACAGTGAAAAGGACCAGTCTCTCACCCAAAAACGTGGAGAGGCTAACCATGATCAAAATGAATCAGCACTTTATACCACTGAATTACACAATACATGAATCAACGCAGGAAGATGAGGACAGCAACTTAGGTGACAGAAGTAGTGTGTTAGATGATGATTACCTACTTCTGGTTGAACCCCCAGAGTTTGAGGACGAGCTATACTTCCCTGACAACTAGGCTTGAGCTTTTTACTTTCTTCCTCTCTTATTTACTTTTATTTGTGTGTCTGTCTTTCTGGTTAGAAACTTCGAATCATAACAAATCCATCTCCACCGTCTTCTAGTCTTTTTATTGCCATATTGCAGTTGCAGCTATCTGCATTTCACTGAAGTCCACTCCTCCGAGTCCTGCTCCTGCATCCATGTAATTTGGGTCTCTCTGAGGGCAGACAGGCAAGGCACATTGCATAATATACTGCTGCCCTGTACTGTGTAATTGCCTAGTAGTAGTTAGTAAGTACTACTTATCGCACAAGTTACTAACCTTCGGTAACAATATATCTGTAAGAAACATTAGTAGTGATAGATTCCTTACCTTAGAATTACCCCCAGGCGTCAAACTGAATCCGGAAAGTTTTCGTCAGCAGTACCCCTGCGTGTCGGTAGGCGGCGTCCTGCGGCTCCGCGTGCGTCATTGGCGCCGGAATGACGTCGCTGGAGCTACTTAGACGCGCCCATGCGCACTGACGTTAGTTCTGTACACGACTTTCCGCGCCAGGAACGCAGAGCCATGCAAGAAACTGACCACTGGTGCCATGAAACTAGGGCCCTGAAAGGGATGACCGTAACCCTAGAAATCAGTTCGCAGAACGGGGAGGATGGGTGGGGCGGTAAGGAATCTATCACTAGTAATGTTTCTTACAGATATATCGTTACCTAAGGTAAGTAACTTGTGCATCTGAAAGAAACACATATTGATAGATTCCTTACCTTAGAATAGATACCCCAGCAATACCAACCCCGGGGGTGGGTCTGCGAACCAAGATCACACCAGAAAGTCCTGGAGAACAGAACGGCCAAAGAAGATGTCTCTCCAGACTTGGCTGTCCAGGCAATAATGCTTGGTAAACCATCAATCAATCAATCATAGCATTTGTAAAGCGCACTACATACCCGTGAGGGTCTCAAGGCGCTAGGGGGGGGGGGAAACGCTGCTACTGTTCGAAGAGCCAGGTCTTGAGGAGTCTCCTGAAGGTTGGGAGGTCTTCGGTCTGCCGTAGGCGGATGGGGAGGGTGTTACACGTCTTGGCGGCGAGGTGGGAGAATAATCTGCCGCCGGCGGTCGCTCTTCGGATGCGGGGGACGGTGGCAAGGGCGCGGTCGCGGAGCGGAGCTGGCGGGTGGGGGTGGAGAGGCTGAGTCAGCTGTTGAGGTATGCTGGTCCGGTGTCGTGGAGTGCCTTGTGTGCGTGGGTGAGGAGCTTGAAGGTTATCCTCTTGTTGATGGGGAGCCAGTGCAGGTCTCTCAGGTGGAGTGTGATGTGGCTGTGGCAGGGGATGTCGAGGATCAGGCATGCGGAGGCATTCTGGATGCGTTGGAGCCGTTTCAGGAGTTTGGCCGGGGCACCTGCGTAGAGTGCGTTGCCGTAGTCCAGTCTACTGCTGACGAGGGCCTGGGTGACCGTCCTTCTTGTTTCGGTGGGGATCCACTTGAAGATCCTGTGAAGCATGCGGAGGGTGTTGAAGCAGGCGGCGGAGACGGCGTTGACCTGCTTCATCATGGAGAGGGTGGAGTTGAGGATGACCCCTAGTCCGTGGAGGCGAGGGCGTGTGTGCTGATGAAGTCGGCGATGGAGTCGCTGAACTGCGGTTGGGGTCCGGGGGGTCTGTAGATGAGGGTGCCTCTGAGGGTGGTGTTGGGGTCGGTGTGGATCTGGAAGTGCAGATGTTCGGCGGTGCTGAGGGTGTCGTCAGTGTCTGTCGAGATTTTGAGAGTGTTTCTGCGGACGATGGCAATTCCTCCTCCTGCTCCGTTGGTGCGGTCCTTATGGGTGATTTTGTAGCCTTCCGGGATGGTTATGGCGATGTCGGGTGCCGAGGAGGGGGTCAGCCAGATTTCGGTCATGAAGGCCTGGGGTGTTGGTGTCGAGTAGGTCCCAGAGTTCGACGGCGTGTTTGCGGGTGGAGCGGGTGTTGAGCAGGATGCATCTGAGGAAGTTGGGTTCTTCGGTGGGTGGGTTGACAGGCCGGGTGCTGGTGAAGCTGCAGTTCTGGCAGGAGAAGGGTCCTTGGGTGCGCTTCGGGGTGGCCAGGCAGCAGGGGCGTGATCGTCCGGCGTTGAGTGCGTGGAGGGTGCTGGAGTTGTAGCGGAGGCGGGCGTCGTGGCATTCGCGGGGGCCAGGGGCCCTGGCACTGGGCACGGTCCAGGCATGGATGGGCGCAGACGGGCTTGCCTTAGGCGCGGCCGCTGGCCGACCTCCATATGAGGGGCTGTGGGAGGGAGGAGCAGCTGGGAGCCGGGAGTGGGGTGGCGAAAGGGCTTGCAGGGGGGCGGGGCCGCAGGGGATGCAGCGGCGGGAGTCCTGAGGGGGGAGCGGGCGGGGGTCACGGAAGGGAAGGGGACACAAGGGAAATGGGGGCACGAGGGAAATGGGGGCACGAGAAAAAAGAGGGGGCACAAGGGTGGAAAACAGGAAGAGAAAAACAGAGGGAGCACAGTAATACAGTTATGGCAAAATGCAGGCAGTAGACACAAACCAAAAATAAGTGGCAGCAGCACAAGGGGGCACAAGGGTGGAAAACAGGAAGAGAAAACAGAGGAAGCACAATAGTACAGTTACAGCAAAAATGCAGGCAGTAGACACAAACCAATAACGAGTGGCAGCAGCACAGGGGGGCTCAGGTCACACAGGGGGCAGCATGGCGGTGAGGGAAGCAGCCTTCCTGGTGACAGTGAGGCCCACGTAGCTACCTGACAGATGTCATGCAAGGGAACTCTCTGTCCCAAAGCAGTAGTAGCTGCCGTCACCCTGGTAGAATAGACGCGCAGCCCCACCGGAGGCTCCTTGTTAGCCAAAGAATAACAAGCCTTTATGCACAGAGCGACCCACCGAGATATGGTCCGCTTGTGCACGTCCCGACCTTTTTTGGCGTCCACATAGCCAACAAAGAGCTGGTCATCCACCCAGAACTGTTGTGTGCGGTTTAGGTAGAATGAAAGTGAGAGGTGAGAGTGCACGTTTTGGGTCCAGACGGTGGAGCCTCTCTTCCTCTTTCGAGGAATGCGGAGGCAGAAAGAAGTTGGGGAAAGTGATGGTCTGCCTGATGTGAAAGGCAGTGACAACCTTTGGCAGAAAAAATGGACGAGTCCTTAGAACCACTTTGTCCGGATGGACAGAGAGAAAAGGAGGTTTAGAAGAAAGAGCCTGGAGCTCACTCACTCTTCTGGCATAGGTGATGGGTACCAGGAAAGCTGGCTTTAAAGTGAGAAGACGAAGAGGACAGTTGTGAAGTGGCTCAAAGGGAGCACACATCAGATATGTCATAACCAGGTTCAAGTCCCACTTAGGCATTATGAAAGGAACAGGAGGGAAAAGATGAGTAATGCCTTTTAAGAATCTATTTACAACAGGGGACTTGAAAAGGGAAGGCTGATCTGGAAGCTGTAAAAAGGCTGAAATGGCCGAAAGATAGCCCTTGATAGTGCCCAGAGCAGAGCCCTGCTGGGCCAAAGAAAGAAGGAATAGAAGGACCTCTGAAAGAGGGGCAGAAAGGGAATCCACAGCCTTTTCCTATGCACCATGCGACAAACTTATTCCACCTGCAGGCGTATATCGTCTTAGTGGAGGGAACGCCTGGCTGCCAAGATAACAAACTTCAGGAGGCAGGTCAAAAGACATCAACTGCCGTCACTCAATCTCCACGCAAGGAGGTGGAGACTGGACAGGTTCGGGTGGAAAACCGGCCCCTGTGTTGGGCCTGGACCAAGTGCCCAAAAGGATGTCAGAAAGTGCGTCATTAAAAGGCAGCAAGGGCTCCGAAGAGGTTGCCACCGGCTGAAGCACTTCTGTCAGTAGTTTAGTCCTGACGGCCACCGTAGGGAGTTCGAGGTGGAGGGCCTCGGCTGCCCTACGTACTACCACTGCATAACTGGCTCCCTCCTCCGTAGCCACGGTAGGAGGAGACAGCATGCCAAGGTCAGGTGAGGTGTCAACACCACTGGCCTCCCCCAAATCCTCTGCCCAGTCCGGATCATAATCACACTGTTGTATGAGAGGGTCCTCAGACCCCTCCCAGTCCTCCCCTTCCTCCGAAGTCTGTGAAACAGGCTGAAAACAAGGAGGACAGACATAGGGGAAAAATGGCCCTGTCCGGGTCAGGGCTAAAACTGGGGACGTCGTCGTCCCGAGGAGCGGGCGACATCTGAGGTGGTGCCGGCGGAGTCAACGGCGGTGGAGGTGTTATGAGGTCAACCGGCGTCGACTGGAATCCGATCCCAGATCCCGGGAGGTCCTGCGGCACCGGAACCGGAGCCGTCGGCAATGCTGGGGCAGGAACTGCCGGCGATGGAAGGACAGAACCTCCAGTCGGGCCTGCGGGGCCGGTAGGTGCACTGGCGGGGCCAGGCGGCCCAAAGAGTCGGGTCATGGCAGCAAGAAACTCTTCCACCTGAGCAGCCGGAGGGGTGGCACCACCACACCCTCAGCCGCCTCACACGATGGGCGAGGGGAAGTCGAGGAGCGATGATGCTTCTTCGACTTCTTTTGGGAATGCTTTGACTTACCTGACCCCAAGTGCGAAGACTTAGATCCCGAAGAACGATGGTGGCGGCTCCGCGACCGGTCCCTCGACCTCCCACGGGACCGGGACCTTGAGCGGCACGGAGCCGACTGCCAGATTTCCAGCAACTTTCGGGCCCGCTCCCGCAAAGTTTTCGGCACCATGGCCCAGCAGGCGGGGCATGACTTGGAGTCGTGGTCGCGCCCCAGGCAGTAGAAACACACGCAGTGTGGGTCCATCACCGACATCATGCGGTGACAGTCCCCACTGTTCTTGAAGCCAGGTATCCCTACGACACCAGGAGTCGATCGATTCAAAGAAATTGAGACAAAAGGCCCTGAAAAACCACAGTCAATAAAGGACTGGGGGTAGTTGCTCTTCCCGGATCTGCGCTTGCTAGCGCGGAATAAGAAAGAACTGACGTCAGCGTGCATGGGAGCGTCTAAGTAGCTCCAGCGACGTCATCCCGGCGCCAACGACGCACGCGGAGCCGCACGTCGACGCCTAGCGACGTGCAGGGGTACTGCTGACGAAAACTTTCCGGATCCAGTCTGACGCCTGGGGGTAATTCTAAGGTAAGGAAGCTATTACTACGTGTTTCTTTCATATATTAACCATCAAGTTATCAATATCATCATCATGAATGCATTTCCTTATTATCCCTTAACAGATTTATGGATATGGTCGTCTGCCAAGATTGTGTTTTGTTGTTTGTCCATGCGTAGTGTTTTTCTTTGTCAAACCTTTCCCCCAAACCCCCCTTCCCAACCATTCATCAAACCCTAACCCTCTTCCCCCGGGCTGTGTGAATTATTGAGGTGTGACTAAATTAAACGTACACCAATAATTGATTACACACTTGCTGGGGCGGATGTGGCGAAAGCAACACTAATTCAATTTCAAGGCAGGGCGAGGATCTTCTTCTGCTTGCCCACCCATGCTCAGTATATTTAAATTGCAAGTCAATTTTTTTTCCAAAGGAACCTAATCAATCATAATTAATTTCTGGCATTGATTGGATTCATCAACATCCCCCTACACAGCACTAAAGGTTACGATTGTGTCGAGTGACTCGACACAACTACAGTTTGTAACTTGTTGTATTAGGCTATCCCCCCACCATTATGTTTTATTTACTTCCTTCTACTACTCCTCCCAGAGTCTCTCTCAGGCGACTGACTGTCTCATTTTCCTTTTTTGCAAAGGCAACTGGCAGTATCTACTACTACCGCCACAACCATGGCATCTCCATTCTCTTGGGAAACCAACCCATCATCGTCATGCAGCCATCGCTGTGCCTAACCTAAACATCAATCACAGGTAAGAAAAGAAGTTTGTGGGAGGTATAATAATAGACTAGGGGGAGAGACTGACAGTACTAGTAGGACAAGTCACTCAGTGAGGGGTAACGCATCTATGTGTTTGTGTGTTACAAAATCGGCAGATAATTTAAATCAAACACTGGCTGCGGCTCTGCAGCAACAAGGAAAGAAACCATGTGACGTAAAAGAATAACCCCCCCATAAAACATTAACAACGTATGCTATGTTTAAGTATAAATATAATTTAATGCCCTAACAAAAATAAACTATGTAAAAAATCCCACAACACCCGACCCCCCCTCTCCCTAACCCCAACCAATGTCCAAAACGAGAAAGTCCAATGGTAACCAATGTCCATAATAAAGCCCAACGCCCAATTCCCACCCACCAAAAGAAGAATTAAAAAAGGGGCAATCAAACAGGGTCTTTAAGTTAGCAGCGGGCTCTTCGGTTTTTCCTCTCCAGGACCTTGACCCTCTTCTTCAGCTCCTCTACCTGCTCCTCTAGTCGCGCATTTTGGAGGAACATGCGGCACGCATATGCCCTGCAGTTGCATCCACGGGGGGGCAGCAGTGCTGGATGTTGAAGTGCGGCGGCAGGCGGCTGCCTGACCGCGGCGCTGGACCACTGAAGGGGCCTGGCTGGGGCCCAGGGCTTCAGAGGAGGCTGCAGCTGCTGCCGCCTCCTCCACCTCCGCCAGAACCACCAGCTGCCTTAATTCTTTGCAGATAGCCTCCAGCTTTCAGCGCCGGGCCATGGCTGCCAACTCCTTCCTGGTTGGTTTTGCTTGGGAAGGAGGAGCTATATCAAGAAAGAAAAAAAAGACTATTCCCAATACTCTTAGCAAAACAGTAACACAAAATGAATTCAACATATAGTGGCACAGTAGCACTAGCAAGCACAGTACATAACATTTGTGGTATGTATCTGTCCTCCCACTTCCTCGGCCTCTAACATTTGTGGGAGTTTCGGGCATTATACTAGCACTATGGACTCGAGTACACAGTAAACCAGTCTTCTTCTCTCTTGCTTAGCGAAATTACAAAACCTTCTTGTAGCCGGCATGCCAGCTCAATCAGCTTGCGCCCAAGACAAACATACTCGAGTCATGACGCAGAGTCACGTTGGTTTTATTTACTACTGTCTGCAGGTGGGGAAGCTCGTATTTTTCTATTACGGGTGGCACTGGCCATACTCTCTCTGTTACATCAAGAGAAACTGCTCAATTTCACTTTCACCCTGCCCTGACTACTACAAAAAGGCAGATGATATCTGATCCAATGATCATTGCTTATATATGGCACGACATGGGGTATTTTGTTTTGATTGATTGTGTAACCAGCCGATAGGCCACCCATGACAGGCTGGCTGACACAGTCAAAAATAAATTAACATAGGTAGGGAGTGGTCCTTGGAGTTGGTGGGTGGCATTGATAACTACACTCATACACAATGTATATATGCTGTGCTTGCAAACTACTGTGAGTCAAGGGATTATTCTGAAAATACAATTTATATTCTCCTCGGCTTTGCTACTCTGGCATGGTTTTTCTGGTGGACACAGTATCTGCCTGTGGATTCCTCACTGACCCACCCGCCTCCCCGCTGTCCATCCTTCTATACCGGTATTTCTATGCCTGTAATTCTATTGATGGGTTTCAAATGTGTTTATCACTGTCAAAAGCATTATGTTATTTCTTGTGCTTTGTTATTTATTTTCCACACTGAGTGTGTTGATATGCATATTGTGTACTGTGTATACTGTGTATATATATTGCTGTCAGTCCGTTCCGTGTGCCTCGAAGCCACGGAAAAAAGGGGCGGAACTGACGTCATCACGCCGACGAGGTCTTCTTATGGTGCCGGTGACGTCAGCGGAGTCGCGAGCGGAGCCGTGTCTCTGTGACGTCGTCGTCGACCCCATCGGCGTGGACTGCTACAAAAGTTTCCGAATGTTGCTGGCGCAGGGGATATTCACAAGGTGAGGAATCCACAGGCAGATACTGTATCCACCAGAAAAAGCGTTACCGAAGGTAAGTAACTTGTTCTTCTCTGCCAGGCCAGATTTGTAGTATGAGTAGTGTTTATTTCTTTTTTGGGTACATGTGTGCGCAGATGTGGTAAGATGTGTGGAAGCGGTATTGGGTGGATGTCACCATCCTCCACTGCCATATGAGGCAGGTATCGTACTGGGTGATACCAGTAGTGCGCATACTGTGCTTGTGCACACAGGTAGTATAGCAGGAAGTCAGGTACTGTAAACCCCCCTTTAGAATACGGTAAAGTTAATGCCCGTAGCTCAACTCGCACTTGTTTTCCAGCCCATATAAGGCGGGTCACACATGCTTTTAGGCTTTGAAATACCGCCCTAGGCAGAGTGATGGGGACATTATTAAATAGGTATAGGAACTTGGGAAGTATGACCATCTTTACCAATGCCATCCTATCCGCCAAGGACAGCGGCAGATGGAGCCATCTTTCTATGGTGTCTTCCAGTTTACTAATGGCTGTGCCATAATTGGCTCGTATAACCTCTGCAGGGTCTTTGTGATACCAGACACCAAGATATTTAATGGGATCTCGCTTCCATTCCAAGGGATACTCCACCGGATGTGGCTCCGTAATGTCCGTCAGGGGAATTATGGTGGATTTGCTCCAGTTTATTTGGAGGCCCGATTGTCTACTACATTTTATATATTCGAATAATAAAGGTGAGAGATTTATATGTGGTTCACGTACATATAGGACCATGTCGGCCGCATATAGAGAGATATTTATAGGGCGTTGGGGGAATTGTAAGGCTGCGGCTTTGTGATGTTGTAGTATTTTACAAGTTAGTAGTTCCAACGCAATAGCAACGGGGAGAGCGGGTACCCTTGTCTAGTTCCCCGCGTTATGCTTATTGTATCGGAAACATATTTATTTATCCTGATGCATGCCACAGGTTCTGTATATAATATTTTAATCCATTGCAGGAATATCGGAGGCATACCCATTTTGAGTAACACTGTAAAGAGATATGGCCATTCGACCGAGTTGAACGCTTTTGCAGCATCTAGCAGAACACCCGCAGCCTTTAGTTCTGGATTAAGCTGGCGTGATATTGCAAAAAGGGTTCTCAGGTTGTTTGCGGTGGACCGGTGTGGGATAAATCCCGATTGATCCGGCAGGACAATATTAACCATGAGTGGTTGAAGCCGTTTAGCAATAATTTTAGCCAAAATCTTGGTGTCTGTATTTATTAGAGATAATGGGCAATTGGACTGTGAGAAGTTGGCCTGGCATATGCTAGTCACTAGTTATAGTGGCCACCCTGCACCAGTCCAATTCGACTCTTATGGTAGATAGGTTTAAGACAACCTTTTAAAGAAAGCTATCCTATTGGTAGCTGTGGAGAGCAGCCTTCAGGCTAAGTCTCAGAGGAATGTAAAGCAGCATGTTTTACCTTATAATCTCTTGAATTACCAAATGAAAGGACACCACACAGGTATATATATCAAATATATATGTATTTATTTGTAGACACACTCTACTAATCTCTTTATGAGATTAAAAGTCAATAACATATGCACAAATCAACGTTTCTCAAGTTAAGCACAAATATGGCTGGGGCCCTAGGGGCGTACCAGACCATATACTAAAAAAGAGGTTTAGGAAAGTCGACTTGCAGGGAGACAAGGCCTAGGGCCTGTGGAATCGCTGGGGCTTCACTAATCCACCCAAGGCAGGTAAGTAAATGACCCACGGAAGTCGCGTGCAGTGTGAGAACACAGCCGCGGGTTCCCTATTGATTACAATGGAGCAAGTCACGGTTGGATCTTTAAGGTTTAAGGGTACTTCTAGGAGGTCTACAAGCAAGTCACTTACAAGGTAAGTAGTTCAAGGGCCAACACCCACAGGAGCACTGGAGTGCACGAGTTACCTCACCCAGGGAAGCCGGGTGCATAGGTGTCTTTTGGTGTCGGGTCGCGTCGTCGATTTCTATGGAAGCCGAAGAAGTTTTGCTGCTTGTGAAGACTGAAGAAGTGTCCGGTGGAATCCAAGGCTGGATTCAAGATGAAGATGACCTGAAAGCAGAAGGGACAGTGTTCACAGTCACTTGCCAGTGACCCGGGGCCAGGAAGATGGATGGCCACGGAAGTCGGGTGATTTCAGGTGATCAAGGGTATTTTGACTCTTCCACCACGAGGACCAGGAGGCGTCGACGATGACCAGGAGCTGGATTCGGAGTGTCCCACAAAGTCTGTAGCTTACTGAGGTGTCGGCAACCAGATTTGGAGCCAAAAAGCCTTGGCAACAGCAAGTCTTGTGGAATTGAAAGCAAGTCAGTGGTGCAGACCAGCAAGGTCTGAGGGGCTCACCCAGCAAGGGTAAGTCAGGGCAGGCCTGGAGCAACCAGGGGAGCTCTTTGGTTTGATGAAGAAGTCTTCAGGGGACCCACAAGCCAGCCGGCAAGGGATTGCAAAGACGCCTCGTGAGGATTCGCTTCACAGGAGCCCACGGTCACTCGGGACGAGGTAGGCCTCTGATTTTCAAGGGAAATCCTGCTGGAGGCTTGGGCCATACGTGGTCCAACGCACAAGTTCGTAGAACGTCGTGAAGGGGTTGCACTCGACAATAGTGCACGGTTCCCAGGTATTGCAGTTCCTCGCCACTCGTGGGGTCCACTCACCTCAGCTTCGCTGGGGACTCACAATGGCCGTCGAGAAGTCAGGAAATCCCCTTCCAGGGCTGCAGGGACTTCGGACTCCAGCGGGAGCGGGAACGTTTGCAACCGTTGATTTAAGTTTTTGGTGCCTGCCAAGCAGGGGAGTCACTCCTTGACTCCAAGGGAGATTCTTCCATCTTCCAAAGGTAGTGGAACGTCGAAGGGCCAGGATTCTTCTTGTAAAGCATCGTCCAAGGATATCTAACTTGCAATGGCAAGGGTTCCCTAACTTATACTAAAAGGAAGGGAGGGACTAGCTCTATGACCACTCCTCTAGGAGGGTCAGGGGGGTGGGTGGTTACACCCACTTCCCTTTGTCCAGTTTCACGCCAGAGCAGGGGCAGGTAGGTATTTAAGTTTGCTATCCAAGTAGTCCTGGTATTCTGATAGCGTTTCACGAATTTGGCCCAGTATAGCCTTGTCAAAGGTGTGTGCATAGTCCTGTTCCAACAGTTTTAGTTTGTCTTCACATTTGGTAAATTGGGTATGTATATCCCTCAATATGCCAGCGTGTGTGCTAATGCATACTCCCCTAATGGTGGCCTTAAAGGCTTCCCATAATAATCCAGTATCTTCTACCGTGTTCTGGTTTAATTGAAAGTATTTTATGATGGCGCCGTGTATAACATCATTGTACTTTGGGCCCAATAGGGTCTTGGCTCTTGGCATTGAATCGCCATATGAACGGTGGCGGTACGTAGTCAGGAACATTCATCGAGAGGAGATTGGATTATGGTCTGATAGTGTTTTCGGTAAATGTTGGATGTTACTAATCCATGTGCTACCTGCCGCGGTTGTTAACCAATAATCTATGCGCGACCAACTACTATGTATGGATGAAGTGTGTGTATCCAGCAGTGTATGTGGGTTACGCAGCCTCCATACATCTGTCATATCAAATTCCTCCATGCCTTCACGTACTGCTTGGACTGCCCTAATATGAGGTTCTCTAGTTATGCCCGAACGATCTAAGGTATCATCAAGGGCCAGGTTGAAGTCGCCACCCCACAACGTCTCCATCTCGGGCATAGCTCTTAATTTTGCCCGTATATCATTAAAAAATTCAGGGTCATCTATATTAGGACCATATATATTTACTAGTCGAATATGCTGCCCTCTAAGTATCCCTGTGACTATCACATATCGTCCGCAGTCGTCTGTCATTGTGTGACTCAGATTGAATTGTACACCCTTTTTTTTTTTTTTTTTGCGAAAACCTTTATTGTACATAGAAATCAATACAAAAATGGGCCTACAACCACCAGGGCCGGCCGCTAATATGTACATGGTCAACAACATCGAGGCAGCAACAAGCCCCCTGGGGCCCAGCCGAATTAACAAAGTATTGAGTGCACCTCAGAGGTTATCAGGATACATAATTTTAGAAAGACAAACAAAGAAAAATAAAATAACACCAAACAGCAAGGCGGAAACCATCAAAAAAGGGGGCGTCTAACCACATCCGGGGAACTACACAATACATACTCCACCCTCAGGTGGACAATGAGGATAAGCAAGAGGGAGGTGGGGGCAACGGGAGAACCACAACCGTCTACAGGTAAAATGTAAGAGTCCGGGAACCTCAGGTTCAGGGGGACAAGGCAGCATCAGATGTGTCCACGAGGGGGGGCGTGCAGATGTTCCCTCGGTACGCGTTCCATTGACCCCAGATTCTACCCCACGCCCCCGGCTTACCCCGAGACACATACACAGTCTTCTCTCTGCACATGCACCAATCCATGTTCTCCTTCCATACTGACACGGTGGAAGGCCGTCGGGAACCCCAACGCTGTGCGATGTCCCTCTTAGCAATCATGTTCCCAAGGGCCGCCCACCGAGTCTGAGCAGCATTATAAACATTAGGCTCCCACACGTTCAACAAACATCGGCGAGCCTCGGGCAACAAAGCGACCCCAGTGACGCATTCCATGACAGCATGCACCCGGCGCCAATACTCCGCCACCTCACAGCACTCCCAGAGAACATGGAGAAAAGTGGCGCTGAGCCCACAGCCGCGCCTACAGAGCCCGTCTGCAGAAAAACCCATCAAAACTAAACGAGGGCCCGTCACGTAGACACGGTGGAGAATTTTAAGCTGGACAAGACGGAGACGTGCGGGTATGGCGACTTCCCTAGGGGACGACAGCGCAGACTGCCAATCCTCATCATCCAGTTCCACACCATCCCCGGTCCACGCCTCCCGAAGGCGCATGAGGAGATCCGCCGAACGTTGATTAGTTTTTTATAGATAAGGGAAATAGTACTGTCGGGCAAGTGACCGTCGAGTATGCGGTCCTCGAGTGGCGAAGACACAGGGACTGCAGTCCCAGCCCCGAAGGCCGAGAGCAAGGCGTGCCGAACCTGGACGTACCGAAAGAACTCCCGCTCACTCAATTCGTACTCACTCTGCAGCGTAGCAAAGGATTTAACCGCACCCTTCACCCAAAGGTCACCTACTCTACTGATGCCAATCGTGTCCCAACGCTCAAAGCCCTTCGTCGTCCAGAGGCTTCCCAATCTTTCAGACGCAAACAAAGGGGTCGCACCCGTCAAACGCTCATTCCAGCCCATGGCCACATTCGCAGCCCTCCACACGCGCACAGCAATCTTAGTGGGACCGGTTAAGTTCTTCCCAGCCGATCGAGAGTAAAGCGCTCTGTTAAAGTTGCCACCCGGCAACAAAAATCTATCCATTTCGAAAGCCGGATTCGGACCAGGTGCGTACGTTGCATGGTTAATAGCAGACAGCTGGGAGGCCCAATAGTACCTCCTGATGTCCGGGAGCGCAATGCCCCCGTCATACCAGGGGAGAGTCAGTTTTGCAAGAGCAATACGTGCACGACCGTCCCAAACAAGCCTCCTCTGTAAGCTCTCCACCTACCGGAAGTAGGCCGCCGGAATAATATCAAAGGAGTTCTGAAGTGCGTAAAGGAATCGGGGAAGAGACATCATTTTAAAAAGCGCCGCACGACCGAGGGGAGACAAGGGAAGCTTACGCCAACGGGCCACGTCTAATCTCAATCTCCGAAGTGGAGAGAGGAGATTATGCTCGTAGCGGACCGCCGGGTCCAATGAGATGTATACCCCCAGGTACGTAAAGCCGGAGTGGGAAGCCTTAATAGGAAAACGAGAAGGCAAGAGAGGGAAGCCACCGGATATAGCATAGACACAAGATTTGGACCAGTTAATAATCAAACCAGAGTTCTTGCCGAAGGAAGTAAGGATGTCAAAGAGCACATTGAGTGACTGACGTGGTGAGGTGAGGTACAAAAGAATGTCATCCGCGTACAACGAAACTCGATCCTCGAAGCCAGGGGCCCACTGGATCCCTCTTATCGACGGTTCCCAACGAAGCCAAGCAGCGAGCGGTTCCAAAGCCAGAGCAAAGAGCAAAGGAGACAACGGACATCCCTGCCTAGTGCCCCTCCCAAGAACGAAGGGCCGGGAAACCCTCCCATTAACGACAACCTGAGCCAACGGAGCAGCGTATAAGAGTTTAACCCAACTAATAAATCCCGCCCCAAGTCCAAACTTTGCCAGGGCGGCCCAAAGATACGGCCATTCTATCGTATCAAAGGCCATCGTGGCGTCCAAGGAAACCAAGATGGCTGGCTCTGAGAGATATTCCGCCCTTGCAAGGACGCCATGTAGGCGCCGCAAGTTAAGGGCCGTATTCCGGTGCGGGATAAAACCGGATTGGTCCGGATGCACCAGGTCACAGATAACAGTAAGCAGGCGATTAGCAAGAACCTTGGCAAGGATTTTCGGCTCGGCGTTCAGCAGAGAAATAGGCCTGTACGAGGCGCAACGGTCCCGAGGCTTACGGTCCTTGGGAATCACGACTATAGTGGCCAAACGTTGGTCAGCAGGGAGAGAACCAAGTTCAAGCGACTCCGAAAACATACGACGGAGAAATGGCGCAATTTTATCCGGTTGCAGTTTGTAAAGTTCAATAGGGAGTCCATTGGGGCCCATAGCCTTGCCTGAGCGAAGGGAACGAATCGCGGTAGCAATCTCGTCGACCGACAACGGGGCATCTAACTGCTCACGCTCATCCACCGACAGGCAGGGCAAAGCAATATCCTTCAACAAGTGACGGGAGTCAGCCTCATCCCTATCAGACACCGGGGAGTACACAGCACGGAAGTAATCAGCGAAACACTCCACAATCTCACCAGGGTCAGTCACACTCACTCCCTCCGACGTCTGAAGCACGGGGACCACTCGATTCACTCTCTCCTTCTTATCAAGCCAAGCAATCAATTTACCCGCCTTATCCCCAGCATCATACAGCCTACCCTGCTGTTCCCTATACATTGTCCGAGCAGCCTCCGTAACAAGGGATTTATATTCGAATTGCTTCAGGCTGAGAGCGTGGAGCCCGTCCTGAGTGACAGCCGTCTCCAAGGTAGCCTCCAACCCCGATATCTCGGCCTCCAACGCAACCACCTCCCCGTTCTTAGCTTTCTTGGCCTCCACGATCAGGGATAGGGCGTGTCCTCGGAGAACCGTTTTGAAAGCCTCCCACAAGGACACAGAGGACAAGACGGACCCCTCATTCTCAAGAAAATACTGGTCAAGCGACTTAATGAGACCCTTGCGGATCTTGGGGTCACGCAGGTACCAAGGATTAATGGGGGCGACCCGCCCGGCGGATCGCATCCCGGTATCGAAGAGGAGCCATAATGGGGAATGATCGGAAATGCCCCGGGCCAGGTGTTTAACCTCCCGGACCCGGGTGGTCTGGGCCGCTGGCATAAGAAAGTAATCTAGTCTGGAGAGACTCCCGTGAGCCCCGGAGTGAAATGTGTACTGACCCTGTGTCGGGTGTATCAACCTCCAGCAGTCCACTAGGCCAAAAGTATCCAAGAACCCGCCGAGCCACGCCTGGGCGGCAGAGAGGGCTCTGGGAGGGTAACGATCCAACTCACCAGAAATCACGGAATTAAAATCCCCACCCACGAGCAAGAGACTATCAGGAAGTTCAAGTAACATACGACCCACATCAGAGAAAGTGGAGGTCTGGAGGCCCGGGGGAACATAGACCGAGACCAATGAAAGAGTCTGACCCTCCCACCGTCCAGTCAAGGACGTATAGCGCCCTCTATCATCAAGAGTAACTTTGTCAATCTCAAGCGGGAGGGAAGATCGCAGCAAGATGCCCACCCCTCTGGATCCAGTGGTGAAGCCAGAATGTGCAACCAGTCGGTAGCCCCCCCTGTTCATGACATACATTACCCACCAAGTGCGTCTCTTGAAGAAATACCACATCAGGGGCCAATCGGCGCAGATATTGCAACACCACCCCACGTTTGATACGGTCCCCCAATCCGTTGACGTTCCAAGACATAAGTTTCAACCCGTCCCCCCCATCCCAACACAAGAAGCTGGAGTCCCCGGGCACGCAGCCAGACACCTAAGACTGAAAGGAAACAAACACACCGCCTTGAAAAGAAAAGGCACACAACCCAACAACCACTGCCCCCCTCCCACCCCCACGCCATTGCAACTCCCCCCACCCTGCACCCCTGCGGACTACACAGCCCCCCCCAACTTGCAGTGTGCCTGTCGCCCTAACAATCCCATGCTACAAAAAGACCCTAGAGGAGGAAAGGGACCCGTCCCCGCCCGCATCCCGACAGAACATTAATAGACAAAATATACAATTGAAGTAGAACCTGGCTGGGCGCAGAAGGAAATGTCAAAGTAGCGGACCAAGAATCATTCCTGCGGAGGCCCTCCGCACCGCCAATACGCCCAGATCGTTTGCCCCGGTCCGGCAGAGAGTCTAACCAGTCACTCACAATGTCAGGGCGTTCAAAGAAGATAGTCCGATCTTCATACTCCACACGAAGCCTGGCAGGGAAAAGCATAGAGTATTTAAGTTCCAAATCTCGAAGACGGCGCTTCACCCCCTGAAAGCCCATTCTCTGTTTCTGAACGAGTTGGGTGAAGTCCGGAAAAAAGTTAACGGAGGCATTCTCATAGTTAACTGGGCCGTGCACCCTCGAGGCCCGCAGGATCGCATCTCGGTCTCTGTAGTGAAAAAGTTTTGCAATGATAGGCCTCGGGGGAGCTCCTGGGCGAGGCCTACCTCCCGGGACACGATGGGCACGCTCCACGGCGAAGAACTTGCTCAGGCCTGAAGGAGCAAGATGATTGAGGACGAGATCTTCGACCATGAGGTCCACCGGACGATTGTCGAGAGTCTCCGGCACACCTATGACGCGGATATTATTGCGTCGTGCCCGACCCTCGAAATCCTCCAGCCGGCGGGACATCGTGTCGTTCGCCGACTTTAGATCGCCAAGAGTTGCCTGGAGGTCTGATACATCCGTGACAAGAGTGGATGTCCTCAAGTCCAGCGATTGAACCCTCTCGTTAGTCTTAGAGAGATCCGCCCGAATTAACGTAACATCAATGGCAACCGTGTCAATTTTACGGGCCAGAGCCTCGTACTGCAGGGCGATGGTCTCCCTTATGCCGTTGATGGCGCCCATAACGTCCTGCAGCGACAACTCCGTGGGCACGGACGGGCCACCACCGGAGTCCTCCATGGCGGCACTTGCTGGCCCGGGGAATCCTTTGCCCTGGGTGTAACGATCCATGATGTTACTCTGGACTGGTCCCCCACGGTGGGAAGTCTTGGTCCTCCGTTTCTCGGGATCCCCCTTGCCCGTCATGTTAAGCGATGCTCACCGGAGGGGTCCGCCAGGACCGATAGCAAAGGGGTGCCAGCAGATCAGACACAGACTGCCCGAGAGCCCGCAAGGAAAAGTGGAGAAAAAGGCACAATTCAGTCCAGTACAAAGGCCGGAGGGCGCCCCAGCCGCGCGAAGTAGCTCCTCAATCAGGCTGTGCAGAAGTGCAAAAGCGAAACTGAAAGTGGGGGCGCGGTCATTGGCAAGGCTCCGATGCCGTTGTTGTTCAACTACTCCCCGGCCCCACAGTTCACCGAAGCACCGGGCACAGCTTCCAGGTGGGCCTCCAAAATGCAAGATGCTATATTTCAGGTCTCCCAGGTCCGATTTACGTTCTGAAAAGAGTTATGGATTCAGCCAAGGATCATCTTCCAGAATCCGTTCACAAATCCAGGATAATGTCAGGATAAGTTGCGAGGAGCGGCAAGGGTCCGGGGAGCCCTGTGCCTGCGCGTCCATCTTGGTTGCGCGCTAGGCTCCTCCCCCTGTACACCCTTTTTTATTAGGATCAGCACACCTCTCGAGTAGGTCGAGTATGATGAGCCAATGACCCACCTACGCCCCAACGCACATCTAGATGTCTTGGCTAAGTGTGTTTCCTGCAGTAGAGCTATTCCTACATGGTGTCTATCAAGGAACGCAAAACCTGCCGTATATTTTGGGGATTATTCAAGCCTCGAACGTTCCAGGTTTATAAGTTAATACAGGATGGCAATACTCCAGTACTCATTCAGGGACATTTAGTATTATACATAACAATGCGGTTATCGTCCTGTGCCCTATACACAATAAGTAGGGGCATCTAAGGTGTCGCTCATGCGCCTCTTTGATAAATCCATTGTCGCCTATATTGTGTCCACAAGCCAACGTCTGAAACAAACTACTTTAAACATTTCCCAAATCCCCCCACCCACATTGGCATCCCAATCTTGCGAACAACACAACCCTATCAACAAGAGAACCATTAATTCAACTGTCGTGGGGTACACCCACTGGGGGGCCGCCAAGCGCACGCTGTTGCATCTGCAGAAGCAGATGTGGTCAGGTATCCCATGTATTACAAGGACCACTGGGGTGTAAAAGAAACATTAGTACTGCAAGAGCAAGTAGCAATTAACTATGTGCTAGAGGTGTTGTAGCTCCATCCAAGTATGATGTGCCGGGAAGTAACTTACATTGTCCCGTGCGTTATGTATACATCAAGTTGTACCCAGCAATGTAGACACCAAAGGCGCCTACCAAAGCTATAACCATTAATACTTAGGCTCCGAGCGAAGTCCCATTATAGCATCTCACAACAACACGAAACTTAGCATATTGGTACTTTAAATGCATACAGTCTGGTCAATTATGGCCTATTCAGACAGTACAGTATATGATATACTTGTTACCATGTCTTCACAGGGGGTAAATCCGAGTCCGGCTCCGCCGATGTGAGGCCTAGCTGTTTATTTTTCAGAGCACGCATCTTGATAAAGTCATGTGCCGCTTTAGGCGTAGTTAGTATCTTAGTGCGACCATCTTGTGACACCCGCAGTCTCGCAGGATATAACATAGCATACTCAACACCCATATTGCGCAACTTTTTTTTCACAAGTGCGAAGTCCTTCCGAGCTGCCTGTACAGTTGTCGTAAAATCCGGATAGAATGAGATGTTATTACCATTATGATTGATTTACTGCTTTTCTCTTGCCAAACGCAGTATTGTGTCTCTATCCTTGTAATTAAGAATTCGGGCAATGATGGGTCTCGCTGGGGCTCCAGGGACTGGTCTTGGCGCAAGTGATCTATGCACCCATTCAACAATAAATACTGGAGAGAATGCATCTGCACCAAAGATATCACACACCATGTCTTCAACGAATGTTTCCATTCTCCCGGTGTTGGTGCTCTCTGGGACACCCATGACGCGTATATTGTTGCACCGCGATTGTGTTTCCAAATCCTCATTTTAGTTTTTTATAACTTCTAGAACCTTTTCCATCTCTAGGCATTTGCGTGTGGTGGAGCCGGATTCGTCTTCCACCGCAGATATACATTGCTCCGCATCATCCAGCCGCTCCCCTTGTTTATCAAGTTTAGCCGCCATATTATTGACCCTGCGTGTAAGTCTGTCAATTTTGCAATCTATGGCCTTCAGACTTTGTTGTATAGCTTGTAGGGTGTCTTCCATCGTCGATTACTTGGCATTGTTGGAGTCAAATTCTGTATCAGAATGCACAGATGAGGCCCTAGGTGTGCGGCGTGTGTCAAAGGACAGTTTAGGTTGTTGCTTGTCGGGTTTTCCTATTGTGACACTTTGTAGGTCTCTGCACTCTCTTCAGTATTTCTGGTAGAGTCTACTTAAGCGTGTCTAACTTATTTGCGTAGGCATAGGCATGCAATGAGCAGTGCAAGCCGCCGGGTCAAGCTCAATGCGCTACGGTGCGGCCCTCACAATCACTAGTGGATAATAGTTCTGTCTGCTGCGCGTGGTTGAGGCTTGTAACGGGTCCGGGAGAGGTATGTTGTGCACAATACTGTACACTACTACAGGTTGCGCTCCGTAGTGTGAACAGCAAGCTGGGTCCTTGAATGGCACTCCACAAGTCCTTCCTATAGTGAGAGCAGCAGAGGTATATGTGCCGCTTCCTAGCGCATGAGGCGCGAACCACATTCAACACTGCGCTTTTCCGACGATCTAGTCCTTGATGAAGTAGCAGTGACGAGCAGGCCGCATAGTCGTCGGTAGAATGCTATTAAACACTATCGTACCCTTATTCTGCTGCCTAATCTTGCCCAGCGGATTGTGACCCAGTATCGCCTATTGAATGCAGGAGAGGGGAAGAGACACTACGCCGAGCCCACACATAAGCCGCACTCACATTGTACGCAATGTGTTGCGAGCCCAATGCGATCTCCTGGCGACGTTCACATCCACCTCGGTACGAGAGTCGCCGTTGCTCCGATGTACACCACAACAGCAAATATTTCGGTGCCCGATCTGTCAGCAGTGATTGCAGCGCTATCTGACACCACGGCGAGCAGTCTGGAGGTCTGCGCCGGCAGGTTCTCTCGTTATTTCACTATACAGATTCCGGGTCGCTATCAGTTCCAGCGCGCCGCCATTTTGTCGGGCCAGCATTTCTGAATCTCACCGTTTACATACGAATTTGTCAGTGGAGAGGCGGTTTCTGCACGCCCACAGTAGCGTGTCTTTGTAGCGACAACCTTCCGCTGCTGATTTTTATTCGTTTTGTGCTGCAGGGTCCAGCTGGTCCGCAGTTAATGTAGGATGATGTCCCCTCACCAGCGGAGCGGCACTAAAGTGCAGCCATTCCGTCGCGCGCCCTCTAGCGCCCCCAAGTGGTCTAAAATTGCTGAGAGGACAGATCAGGCCTCTAAGAAGTTGCAGAACCAACATCTGTGTTACTGAGCCTTTCGAAGTCCTTGGGACATCAGGAGTAGCAAACCGGTTAGCTTCGTTGCGGTGCCTGCAGATGCCGGGGAGTGACTCCCTCACTCCCAAGAGAGATTACTTTGGGTGTCCTTGATGCCCTCAGGTTTGTTGAAGAACCTGGAAGAAGCACTGACAGAAAACGAAGAAGAATTACAGAACAGCGGGACCAGGAGCAGCAGGAGTCTTCCTTGAAGCAGTCTTGGTTCCGGGTGAAGTCCAAGCGTCCAGACAGTAGAAGGGTGACGTGGTTTCATGCTTGAGTTTGTTCAATGACGAATTTGAGGACCCACCCACAGGTAAACCCTTTTATACTCTAAGAAAAGGGTTAGGATGCCTCCGGGGTCCCACCAGAGGAAGGCCTGGACAGAGGTGAAGATACTCTCATGTCCTTTGTCCAGTTTCATGCCAGAGTGGGAGCCAAGGGCTCCCAGAACTGGTTCAAACGAGAGTATGCATGGTGGGCACCAAATGTGCCCTTCAAAGCAGTCTGGTAGTGCTGGCCAGCGCCTCCCCCCCTCCAGACCAATACATTAGGTCCTGTCTGGGAGCTGGTCACACCTCTCTGTGGCAGGAAACCTATTGTTCTAACTTTCCCTGCTCGAGATCAGCTCAGCAGCATCAGGGCAGAATTGTGTCTGTGGTCGGCAGCAGCACTAGTTTACTGGCAGACCCTGGAAGACTGTTACCGGGGGTACTGGGGGCTTCCCGTAGTAGCTCTCCAGTGCATGGTAGCATACCTCCAACACATGTCATGGTGTTGGGGTATGGTTCTAACATGTTTGATATCAAAAATGCCCTTATTCTGCACAGACACTATATAGTTAGCCATTGCATAGTGATGCATGGCCACTATGTGTATCAAAATGCCTGACCACACTTACAAACCCTGGAGAATCGACTCCAGGGCTTGTAAGGGTGTTCTGCTCATACAGGGGCACCCTCACACGTATAACCCAGCACCCTGCCTTCAGGATTGAAAGGCCTGCATTAGGGGTGACCTGTAGTTTTTAAGTGTAGGACCTCAGATATAGGAAAATGTCTATCTGTTGCCTGTGGTGCTAGCACCAGATTACTCAGGTTGCAATGGCAGGGCTGTAGTCACAATTTGAGTGGGCTCTCATGGGTGGCATAATACATAATACATGCTGCAGCCCATTGGAGAACCCTGGTGAACGTATGCCCTGGGTACCCTAGTACTATATACTAGGAACTTATAGGTGTATACCATTAGCCAATTATGGAGAAACAGAAGTACCTACCATGTCAAACTTAGGAAGGAAGCACAATGACTGGAGTCCTGATTAGCAGGATCCCAGTCAGACTAGTAAAACAAAAATACATACACCAGCAAAAAGTGGGGGTATCCCTGAAAGCAGATCCTACTTTCCTACAAATATGATGAAGGCCTACATCCTTTTTGGGCACCAGAAAGAGCGGGAAAAGCAACCATGACCTACTTCTGGTGCAGGCATCCTCTCTAAGGCTACCTTGGCCAAGAGAGTTGCCACTTTCTGGCGGAGTAAGGAGATACGGTCCTCCCAGCTTGTTGCAAGTGGGTTGTCATGATGGGGAGGTAGTAGCCCCTTCAGACAATCTGGAGAACCCAGCAGTCAAATGTTATCGACGTCCAGTGGTGAAGGTAATGGCGTATCCTGCCTCCGACTTGGTGCTCATGATGGTTGGGGGGCAAACTAAAGAGTCTTGGAAGCTGAGACTGCCCCGAACTCTGGCTATCTGACCCATGAAGTCTGTGGGTACCGTGTCCTCGACCGCGCAGGGGCTGGGATGCTTGCATGCCGTGGTGGCTGGGCAGGTAGAGACATGTCCAAGGACCTGGCCTTAGCTCTGCTGTCCTTGAAGCGCTTTAGCTCTGAGTGTGCCTTGTCTTCGAAAAAGATGGGAGCTTTTAAAGGGCATATCCATGAGCAAAGCTTAGACCACCCTAAAAGCCAGTGCTTCTCAACCAGGTGGGGTGCCTTAGGGCCAACGAATATGAAACCACTCTGCCTAGCGAGTCGTTCATATATAGCCCACAATGTATGGCAAACTTTGCTCTGTCCCTCCCATCAGCAATAGATCCAAGACCATAGACAGCACCAGAGCGACCGAGTCCCAGAGTGATTCGGAGTATCGGCCCAAAAGGCACGCATGTTCACCAACCCTAGCATTAGGCTGGCAGAAGAAAACATATTCTTTCCCAAGGTATCCAGTCTTGTGGGTTCCTGGTACAGTGGAGTGGTAGGGAATGCACCAGAACCCAGGGTGGGAAGATGGTGACGGGCAAATGTCCTATTAATAGGAGTCCCTGTGCAGGGCTTGGACCAGGCCCCAAGTAGGAAGTCCTTGAGTGCTTCATTAAATGGGAGAAGCGATTCAGAAGAGGTGACTCCCGGCTGAAGCACATCAGTCAAGATGTTTGTCTTGACAGTTTAGAAGGGCAGCTGAAAGTCCAGGACCTCAGCTGCCCTCCTCACCATCATAGTAAATGATGCTCCCTCCTCCATAGCCATGGTAGTATCTGGGCAGGTGGCCAGCCCACTAGCATCTGCCAAATCATCACACCAGGTGTCCTCTGTGAGATCCAGGTGCTGGTATTCTTCAGGGTCTATTGGCCCCTACCATTCATCCCCAAATCCTAGCCCATAACAATAGGGGATAGGCTCCAATCGGACAATGCCCATCTGACTCCATGTCGAGGATGAGACTGAGGGTAGCGCTGGTGACATCGGCAGTGGGTCCGGCACCGGGGAAGGTTGAGGTGGCTCAACTGGCGCCGGTCCGGATCAGCCCATGGATCCAAGGGGTCTGACTGGCGCAGTGGGCATACCCGTTGACAGAAGCCTACGGGAACCAAAGGCGCTCAAGCAGGTATGGGCCACCCAAACATGAGGTGCATGGCCTCATAAAAAGTAGCAGGGGGAGCCCAATCCTCACTCATGCTCCTTTTTCAGTGGGCAGGGAGGTTTAGTGCACTCACTGACCTGACTGTGTACAGCGTGTGCAGGTGCTGCCGCAGGGAGATATCCACCCCCCAGGTACGGGAGGCTGAGGCGGCAACCCACACGCTTCCAGGGCTCTGGCTTTCCTGGGAAGAGTGTGAAGAGTGTAACCGTGCTCCAACAATTGACTTTTGTGGTGCTGCAGGGTCTTGGGATGGGGTTCCAGGACAGTCCATAAACGCGCCCGACTCTGCAGTTCTTTATGTCAGCCCCCAGGGAAATATGGGGGCCTTGGGAGGTAATAAAAGGTACTGGGAGAGGGCTCTACACGTCTCCTCCACAAAGAAAAAACCAGCAACATGAATACGCAGACACCTGGGCCTTGGCCCAGCCCAGGAATAATATTTCAAAATGTGTTGGCACACCACGCACTCGCTCTTCTGACTTTAGCGGTCTAATCTTCAATAGCGCATATCTCTCACCCCAATAGCCTGATATTTATAAACGTTAGCTTGATTTGCTTCTGGTGGTAAGCTCTAGCCAACAGAAGTATTCTCAACCACCCTACTTGCCTCTAAAGGGCACACTTTGCAAGGAGCTGGGTCTAGCCTTTCATTAGCTTCTGCTGCTCCTTCCCTACTGGTGGAAGCAGCTTGCACTGCTCCTCAACCCCCAGCTAGCGGAGTACCCTCCTGCCTGCACTTCCTATTCCATCCTGGCTGTCTTGCAGGGCACCTGGGGTGGCAATTTAGTCCAGGTCAAAACACAACGCCTGAATCACAGTATCTAACTGCTTCCACATTCAAGAGATTTCAGTACGCATATACAAGATTGCCCCAGAGGTGTAACAGTAATTCTGCGCTCTTTGCGGCAATAATAATATAAATCTTACAAGAAGATCCAGAGGTGTTATCGTCTACATTGATGACACCTATATGATAGATTATGATTAATACAATACTTGGACAGGGTGGATAGAATAGTGACACTCTTAGCCCAGCATGGGTACAAAATAAATGAAAAATCTAAAATTGTGTATCTTAACATGAAACTCCTTGGATATGAACTATCCACTGAGTGGTAAAGACTAGCACCTGACTTCTTACAGAAGTACGCCACTGTAAAAACCTTCAAACACACTGAGAAAGTTGCAAGCTCTGATGTTTTTTTTTTAACCTTTGGAAGAGGCTGATTGCCACATTATGCAGAGTGAGTTAAGCTTTTATATGAATTAATGACATCAACGTTTTTTCAGAAAACAAATTGGACGAAAGCATACACAGCTATCTTACATGGACTGCCAGCTGACGTAAAAAGTAAAATATTTACAGACTCAGCACAACAGAACAAACCTAGTAATTACTATTGTTCCTAGAACTTGAGGGTGCACGTATGTAGTTTATGATAAGTAACAGATGACCCCCAAAGCATATCAATCAACGATTTATTCCAACTGTGAAAATTCTCTGTGCAGTACAGATGGCCATTTTGTATGAGCATTTTATGCTACAGGGGAAAGAAATGGTTAGTTTTCCTTATACTTACTCTTGAAGCAGCCACTAAAGCTAGAATACCTAATGTGCAAATTCCTCACCTTTGTTGGGGGTGCAGTGTGCCCCAACACAAAATGCAACTGATGTACAGTTTGAGTACGATCTGACACTTTGAACTCAAGAATGTCTACAGTACACACTGAACATCTTTGGACTCTATAAATATATTAACATAATGAGTTCAAGAGCATGTTTCACACAAACCGTGCTGCACAGCCTGTGGTTATTACTGAGCCAAAATATTCTAAGTCTTACACTGCAGTGCTAGGAATTTTTGAAGATGGTTGGCAACTTCAAGATGCTGTGTACACACAAAAAGGTTTTAGGTGAATCAACTGCACAGATTCATGAAATTTGTGCCCGATTACTTGCTCTTCAGAAGGTTGATCTGTCAGTTCCCACGCTCATTGAGTTAAGCAGTGCATTCTGTGCATAGGGTTCCAATGTTGACCTGGCACACTAGCACCTAAACATGTTAGGAGACACAAAAGTAAATTAATAAAAGCAAAACAGCTTTGGTAAAATGTAGCAGTTCTCCAGGACAACACTCATTTGGTCCATGTACAACACGCCAAGGCCCATAAAAGTGACGGAATTCATGCTAAAGGAAACTGTGCCTCTGACTTAGCTGTAAATACATCAGTGCTAGTCAATAAGGCAGCTGCTGTAACTTGATCTCAAACTAAGATCGATGCAACCATTATGGTAGCAATAGAGGCAGCATTGAAAGGCAAAAAGGCTCCTGAACATTTCCTTTCCAAATATTCTTATAGCCTCACTAAACATAATGTTCCAATGCTTTTTATTCCTGGGATGGGGTAGAGGCACATACCTAATGAGTGAGCTAGGTTAAATTTAATTAGGGCAGTTCATGAAGGGATAGCTTCGGCTCATGCTGGCATTAGTGCTTTTGTGTCCGTGTTACATCAATGATACTGCTGGTCCTATTTACCAAAGAAGTACATGCAGCAATGTAATGTTTGTCAGCAAATAAAGCATTTAACTGCAGTAAGAGCAGCACCCACTCCCCGCATGATATTCAACAAACTGTTCAGCATTGTGTTCCTCAATCATTATTGGCCCAGTACCAATAATCAATCAATATAAATACATATTGGTTGCAGTCTGTACCTGCTGTAGATTCATTGGGTGTAGCCATAAAAGACTCCCACTGCTCGAACAATCATAATAATACTGCAGTGTCTAGTAGCTATGGGAGCAATTCATATATTTCATTCAGACAATGGTTCTGCATTCACTGCTAAGCCATTTCTGGGTGCTACGTTTGCTCTGGTACGACTGCTATACTCGCTCTGTTTCCACCCTGAATGGAATGAAGTGGATGAGCTAGATAGCAGTAAGGTTAAGCAAGCCTTGACTGCTAAGGCATTTGATACAGGCGTTACATGATTTCATAACCCCAATGGGGGTCAGTAAGCACTTAAGAGCTTGCTTAGTAGTATTAGGTGGCAGAATTCTGTACCAAATGGTTTTCCCTGATCTTCATCCTCTTGGAAGGGTCAAGACTAATTTATTTGACCCTGTTTTATGATTGGATTTGTTACAGCATATTCAAGAAATCAGATACTCTCAAACAAAAAGGACTACGCCACCACTAAAGGTAAAGTGGGAAAGCTAGCAGGGCCGGACTAGGAACCAAAACTGGCCCTGGCAAAGTGCTTGGCTGCCCCCCCCCCTCCGCTCAGGGGGTTGGAGGTGCAGCCGAGCTGTTTGCCAGGGCTGGTTGCGGCCGATTTTGTTACAGGGTCCGATATTGCTGCTATGCTGCAAAAACGGCCTTGTAACAAAAACGGCCCCCAGGGATCCAACATTGGCTCCCACCCTAGCAGCCCACTGGGGAAACGCCCGGTGCCCACTACTGCCAGTCCGGCTCTGAAAGCTAGTTAAAGGAACTGATCCCTGACAAGCAAATCTTTGGACAATCCTACAAACAACATGTTCCAGTTCATGGGCAGAGTGCTCATGCGCTGTAATCCTAGCACTGCTTCATGGTGCAAAGAAGATCAGGAAGGAGTCAATCGATCTCTGCAATAAGTATTATGTGGCCTATTCTAATCAGCGAACTCACAACTATGCCAAAATTCTTTCAGATTAGTCCAGGAAGTCCTCTCCCTATTCTGGAGTTACTCCAAGAAGAGTCCAGCTGCTGTAAAGTCACAGTCCTCGTTCAGGAGACTGATGAACCTGCGGTATCTCACCAATCACATCAAGTAATGATCCGGATGAGGTGCAAGCATCATGTTCAACAAGTGAACCTGCTGCTGCCATTTCTAAGATTGCCATTTCTGCAACTGCAAACTCATTTGCACCAGCAATAGAATCTATAAATTAAATTATATCTATGCAACAAATTGTGTTGTTTGAAAATGAGCCCGATCCAGGTACTGAAACTAGAGCTTTCCTTTAATTTTCTCCTAAAATATGAGAAATAACTCTCACTCCTATTAGCTTACTCTACAGATGGCTTCTTGCCTGTTAGTGGTTCTGTGACAGATACATCTACCCACCATGGTCCAATATTGAATTTCTATTGTAATAATATCATTCTTTTTGAGAATTATAATGTTGTTTATAGTTTTGTTACTAGTGTGTTGTCAATATCTTCCTGAAAGTCTTCCTGAAAGTCTGTCAATTTCCTGACAAGCTCATAAGCTTCATTGGACAATAAAGATCCATATCTCAACATAGATAATCGTCAGGAAGTGTTTTGTTTCCATTATTATGGGCATCAATTCATTCATCGATCTAGCAGCCGAAGGGAAGTAAACAACTTTACACAGTGAAAGCATTACAGGACCCCACCGACAAACAGTCCTTAAAGTTTTCGTAAAAGGTTTTCTTATTTTAACAGTTTTGACAGATCATACCTATCTGCATTTCATTATTAAGAGCCAGAAAAGCCATAGATGTATCTATTCACTACATATCATTGATTAATTTTTAGAACAAGGTTATACATATTGGAAGGAAAATGTTATTGAAAAAAGTATTTCAATAATTAAATTCTAAAACACATATTTTCCTATGGCAATAACTAATAACGGTGTAGGGACATTTTGCATAAGGTATCTGTCCCAATCTAGTTTCAGTATTGTAAAGACGTGTAAAAAAACAATTAAGATATGTATTTAAGAGATTTTCTTTTGGGACCGTATCCAGTGAAAAAGAGAAGGTTTGTAGCTACCCTGATTTAGACTGCTATAATAGAACAGGTATACTTTGAAAGAGACACTACAGAAAGAATTAGGGAAAATGATACAAAAATATTGCAAACCACTTTCAAACTTATGGACAGTCGTTTTCTGATTCTTTCTAGAAACAGGTACACAATTTCCACTATCACCTGCTTGATTTTAAATCATTTTCAGGAAAATGTAAATTCTTTACAACATGGCAAAGCTTAAATGTGTGCACTGATACAATTGAGCTGGGCACTACAAACACTTCAATCTCATGAGGTTCCATGGTCACTGATAAAGGATTCCACCATCTTTCTTCCTTACAATCTTACTTCACGGCAGAAAATGATCTCTATAAAAAAATTACAGTCCTTTTCTGTTGCTGAAGATCATCATCTTATGTGACTCCGGCACAGATTGTTTTCTTTGCTTATCACTGCCTTTCATTTCTGTGACTGCCAGAAACACACATGGACAACACATTTCTACAACACATATGGAATGGGATTTTTCTTTTGAGTACCATTGATAGACAAGACTATCTATCTCTCATTAGCACACATCCATGCACTAATCTACTAGGAAACGCAGTCCTTTCTAGGTCTCGCCTACGCAGCGCGCATGCATTGCATAGGAGGATCTTTAGCCGTCGTACAGCTCTTTTTTGAAGCACATACTCGTGCTTGTGGCAGCATACACCTTGCGGGAGCACGCAGGGGCGCACCACAAGCACAAAAAAGAGCAGACTGCTCTCCCCAGCACACGCGTACCACTCGCAGGCTCACCTCCTGCTCCCCCTCTCTCTCACAATTAACTTTCACAGCCGCTCTCCTCGGCCCAGCCCCTCCTCCCACCACTCAATTGCTGCTAGTCACACGCCTGGAGCCCAACTGCAGCGGCTTTGTGCTACATAAAATGTAATAGAATTTGTTGCATTTGTTTGTTAATGCAGTGTCTTGTCTAAACAGTTTCTTTGGTGAACTCCCTCTCCCCGTTCCTTCCTACTGTAAACTTTTCGAGTATATTTTATGGTAATATAAGAAACTTCAGAAGATTTAAATGAATGATTGAATGATTCTTTATTTTTACATGTCTCATGGCAGTTTGATCTGTTCTATCCAAGTCATTTGTTCGTACCATCCTTCAAATGTGCTTTGTGGCCACTCTCCACGATATAATGGTGACTTCAAAGGGAAAACCTACGGTGTATGACTGTTCTATCACTGGAAGCGGTTCCAAGATGCCGAGGAAATCTTAAGTTTATGCACTTGCATGTCTTAGCTGTAACTGTACTTCAAGTACGGAGGTGTATTCTACGTCTAAACCTAATTGGCGCTGCAGTTTGCACCAAGGTGGCCCTATCTTTACTGGCACCCCTCATTCCAAGTTATTTCAGAGACATACGTCCCATGGGGTATGTGAAGGGAAATAAGTCCTGCATTAGACTGGCACAGGAATTGACATTGCTATTTGGTGAGCTGCAAAGTTCTCTGGGAAGACTGGCCTTATCTTGGACCCCATCAATGGGCAGTTAGCACCATCGCTGATTCCAGCACAAGACGAAAGAGCCTGACTCATGATCACAGATTTTTATCGGTCTGGAAGCGAGAAGATGTCAGGCACCTGGATGGTCCTGCTGATCAGTGTGAAATCAATAAACTGCCTGTTACAGACTATAAAGTCCTGTTAAAGAAATCTAAGTTTTTTTTTCTTTAAGGCAGGCACAGAAAATACTGATGGGCAAGTTGTGTATGACTAACTTCCTTGGTGAACCTGAATATAAACTCTTAGTAGCACTAACTTATAAGGTATTGACTGCTAAAGCAGGACGAGCAATAAGACGCCCTCTGTTGTGGACTGGAAAAGTAGTGTTTCGGGCACACTGGCCTGAATTGCATACTGTGAGATGGTCTACATCTGAAGGTCTTCAGCAGGGTTAATTAACCCCTTCATCATTCACAGGTTAATATTATGAGTACCAGGTAGAGTCTTAGGAATGAGCTGCAGTGCAGGGTTACTTGAATGTTGGTTTGAGGCAATGTGGTTATCTCAAAGACTGGGCATTTCAGCTGCTCCACCTTCTGCCACGGTCTACAGTGAACTAAGATAAGCTAGGTCTTCTGGAGGAGGAAAGAACTTTCAAGTTGGCAGACTCTGACTTTTTTTCATGGGACAGACAAAATGGCATCCAATATCTAAATGGACTGAGGCCATTTTTTTTGCCTACCCACTCTCACCCCTTCAGTGATATAACAGCCAACCTGAGATGGCAGCTTATGCATGGGTGAAAGTAATGCAACTGTGGGTAGAGCTGCACTGGCTCATCCATGTGACTGATTAAGGCACTATCCTGCCCTTCCAGACCCCTATTGCTGCAGCACTCTGCACAAAACAATTTGACCATAAAGTTCAGGTAGCGCCAATTCTTTTCAAGGTCACTGTTAAACCTGTAGGCAGTAGTGCATAAGTCACAGACTGCCAATTTAATTTCATAGGGTTGACAAGTATACTGCCTCAGGCAGTGGCAGCTCCAGGAACACCTCCATGCCATAACTGTAGGAATCTAGTGGTCTCAACTCCTTCAGCTAAAAGACCTACAAGCTTCTTCTGGCAAAGGGCATATTTCTATATTGAAGGATGGACCTTACCTACTTAGTAATGGGCAGCGGAGTGTACTCTTTCCGAGATGCAACATATTGTGATGGATCCGGATACTTCCTGTTGAGTGATCAATTTCTCGGCGAATTAAAAACCAATCCTTTTCGCTAGTTGTGGTTAGCATTGTATGGTACAAAAAAACAAGAATGTCTTTAAAAAGCCTTCATGCATCTTGAGCAGCCTAATACCTTTGTTATCCTGGTTGGGTCAAGCAGCATAATAGAAATACCGTACCTAACGACTTTGTTATAAACTTGTAGGTACTTGGATGTGTTGCTAATCGGTTGTTAGCCGTTGTATTACTTCAGAGCCTCAGGTGGTTTTCTATTAACTTTGCTTCAGTCTTTGCATGTAGAACCTGGCCTTTATGCAAAAGTAAGAATTCACTTATTTTAATTCCAGTGTACAGTACACCATTTGCTTTATTTGTGAAATTTCAGCATTCTTTATTTTTCTCAGTATTCCTAACTTAAGATGTATTTTGCACATTTTGTGCCCCTTCCCTTTACACATGAGCCCTGAAGTGCACAACTATGTTGCCTATATTTGCCAATATCAAAAGAATCAGTGCTTTTGCTTTCCCTTGTTTCTTTAAAGAAATGTGATTTAAAGCCAAGAACTGGTGCACTACTTCCCTTCACTCCTCTCTGTCCATTTTTCGATCGTTCTTTCTTTTCGCTCGACTGTCTCTTGAGCTGCCCGCTTCCCCCCGTCCCCCGCTCAGCCCCTCCACTCTCTTGCCACCCCATGCCTTTTTTATTTCCTTTCCCCCTTGTTTCTTTTCCCATCCCTCGCTCCCTTGAATTACTCTGCCTCTTCCACTGTTTGCTGCCTCTCCCCCTCCCTCCTCCACAGTCACATCATGTTTCTTCACACACTTCACGTCCTGCACTGTGTCCCATGTGACGTCATGCACCGTCACCCAGCAACAAGAGGACATGTTACACAGACTTTTCACATCGACCCAACGCAGTGCAGGAAGGACGCTTACACCACCCACTAGCCCCAGTCAATGCACTCACTAGCCACCATGCTGGGCACCCTGCAAGCCAGACATCCCAGATACCCCCTATGCACATCTGGAGTCCCCAGGCCACACCCAGAAAAACAAGCATTGGCATAGCCAATAGGTCTCGCCTTTGGGACCTTATAAGTATTTAGTTATGCAGCACAATATCCTTACTGCAACAACATTAACTGTTGCATGGCTAAGCACTTATAAAGTCCCAAAGGCGAGACCTATTGGCTATGCCAATGCTTGTTGATTCTATCACTATACATGTTGTTTATTATCCTTTAAGGCCAAGCCTTGCTTGTAAACTCTTTACAAATCATGCTTCTCTCATTCTTTCTTATTCACAACCTTTTAAGAAATGGAACCCATCGTGTGTTGTGGGTTGGCCCAGGACATCGTACATTTGTTAACTGTTCACCAATATGTAAAATGTTGCAGTCGTTTTGCTGTTTTGCGGCAGAAAACTGCAGCTAAAGCGGCGATAATGGGCTTGATAATATGCCGCAGAGAATTCCAATAGAAGCGCATGTTGACACCAGAACATGGGCTTCTATGGGAATTCTCAAGGGCATATTATCCAGCCCATTATCGCCGCTTTAGCTGCAGTTTTCTGCCGCTAAACTGGCGATAATTGTAACGCCGTCCTTGATAATATGCCCCTTTGTGTATTATTCGCTTTTATTTTCACTATTTTCTTAAGTTTTACAGATTTTGATAAAATAAATCCATAGTGGGTATTCTTGAGTGTGCCTATTCACAGTGAAAAGCGATTGGAACCCACTAACAAAAAATACTCCTGTGAGACTCACAGTAGTGATCGTTGCCCAGGATGCACCATCCTCATGTAATGCACAGGTGGTTTGTGGGTTACAGTCCACCATGTTTCCTGTCTCAAGTTATTAAGTTGGAATTGAGCATGCATGTTTGAGACAGGGTCTAGAACGTCTAATGCTGGGCCACATTTTGTACAAATATCAAAGAGACAACCACATCATTGATGGCTCTCAAGTGTCAGACAAATCTGTACACTTTGGTCTTTCTCGTGCTATTAGTAGGGAGAATAGGAGTATTACATCTGCTGACAACTGGCACCAATACACCCTCTTTGATAATGTCTGCAAAAACTGGCCGAATTCTTGCTTCGGCGTCAGGATGCTGTGAGATTTGAGGCAACTTTTTCGCAGGATTTATCTTTACCTTTATGGGTTTGATTGACAGGACGCATCCATAACGTGGAATGCACCGGATCAAGTAAATCTGACTGATCTTTAGATATTTCAGGATTAACAGCAATAGGATGACAATTTGTTTTGTACAGCAGGACAAGGACTTTAGAAATATTTGCAAAGGTGTCAAGCAATTCAACAATGCCCTTGACCCACCCATGGTACATCCCCTTAATGTGCTGCTTTGTATTACTGTGAGGCAACTTTCTAGCGCAAACCAAGCTTTCCAAGCGCTGGAAATTAAATAAAAAAACATTTGGCACAGGTTTGTGTCCCTTTTGGGACACAAACCCAGATCAAAATATTTGTAGATCTGGGCCCTAATCTTCCTTTCTTTTTGGCTTATTAAGGTAGACTCCGTCCAACTAACAGAAAACAGTGAAGTTAAACTTATACAAAATATTATGACCCAACAGAACAGGAGCGGTAGGGCTTAAAAAGAAAGCATGGTTGTCAGCGATGGGACCAAGTGTTATAGAGGCAGGACTAAAAATGTGGAACTTGTTGATTTGCAATACTGCAAAAATGTACAAGCCCAAGAGAGGTAGAAAGAAATCATAGGTTTTTAGTGCAGCTCGGCTTGCGCAAGTATCAATGCAGGAAGTAGTGGGTTTTCAATATAAAGTCCTTTCTGATATAAGGGAATCAGGGTACAGTTAACACCTCTTGGACTGTCTTAGTATTCTGGGTATGGATTCTGCATGACCTGTCTAAACTCCAGTTGGCCATATGAACGAGGTACAATTGAAGCAAAATGAGAATGATCCCTTTTCCAATGTCCCAGATTCCAAGCAAAGCACTGTGGGCCTCATTTATGAGCCTCATTTATGAGGCCCCTTGTGCCGCCAGAACGTCACTTTTTGTGACGTTCCGTGGCACAGGAGCCTGTTACATATTTACGAGGAGCACAAAGCCACTTTTTTGGCTTAATGCTGCCTCGCAAATATTGTTCCCTTTAACGCAGTTTTCTGCCTTAAAGGGGCATGCAATGGGTGTTGCTGGGGGCGTTCCTAGAAATATCCTAGGCTTTTTGACACTGCCCCAGATTTACGTGAACTCGTATATCTGAGGCAGTGCCAAAAACATACGACTTTGTCCTGCCAAAAGCTTAAGCATCCCCAGTGGAGGCATAAGGGAGGCACAACTAAGAGAAATATCTTTATTTCTACTCGTTTTTCCTTTTTCTATGTGTGCTGCAGAATGCAGCACACATAGAAAGAAGAAAAAGCCCCTTGTGATTTTTTTTCTGCAGGATGGTTTCTCTTCCTGTACAAAATAATCATCCCTGCAATGCAGGCACCCTTGCACCATGGTGCAAAGGTACCTGCGTTGGCGCACAGCAGCCCATAGTGCGGAAGCGCAGGGGAAAAGGACAAAAACAGCGCATTCCTGCCCTTTTTCTTTTTCCATAGGACAGCGCAGCAGGAAGACCTGCGGCGCTGCCCTATGACAAAACCTCATGAATGAGGCCCTGTATTCCCTCTCTTGGACCTTCTCCAGTTTCCTCTCCCAGCTTGCCTTCCTCCCTGTCTCCCTATTGGACTGAAATTCAAAAACTTAGCTCAATCTGTTTTCACTGGGCACATTTCTACAGAGCATATCATCAAGGGGCCGCGATATAACTATCGCCGCTTTAGCAGCCGTTTTCGGGCGAAAAGCGGCGATAATTATATCACACTATCATCAAGGTCTCCTTAGCGTGTGAATTCAGGCCTCAGCGCCCCTTTTCTGAATGCCCAGTTTTGCAACGCCAATGAGATGCAAAGTGGGCGTATCTCTATGAAATTACGTGAGAAATGTCGCTAACATGACTTTCTCCTATCATCAATGTAGCCACTAACCCGCTTAGCAATGACAAAAGTAGCGTTAACCACGCTTATCGCTCCTTTCTTTACGCCTGCTTTCAAGTCGACTTAGCCATGATACCCTATGTGGGGTGGATTGTGAGGATGAATCCACCCTGACCTATCATCAACGATTCACCTAGCGCTGTGCGATTATCGCTCGATTTCCAGCGATAATCGCACATTTTGCAGCTATCGCTGGATTATATATCGCATTGCAGATAAGCGTTGCTGATAGAGCGCTATCTCAGCGATATAATCAAGCAATAGCCGGCGATAATTATCCTCGTGCTAAGCGCACTTAGCGATAATTATCGCTGGCTGTTGCTGATATGCCCCTACAACGGCATTCAACAATGTATCCTTTGCATTCGGGCCCCACCAGTCTCAATTCCTGTCCCAACCAACCTTTATTCTCAATCAATTCATCTCTAGCTTCACTTGACAAAACCAAATGCAACAATTGATTCACATCAGCCCAGTTAGCACTTAGCAACACCTCAGTGAACTGTGTAGAGTTCTCTCGGATGTTAGGGGCCCAGGGAACATAAACGGTAACCTTACCCCCGGGACCTGCATAGCCTCTGAAGAGAAGGAGAGCATTTGGGGATGGCAGAGAGGGATCTCCTTCATCTACATCAAGTAGACAGGAAAGGCCTATTCCCTCTATTTTAGAATCTTACTCCTAGCCCGTGTCTGTGGTTCACCCAGTGGCGTAGCTAGGGTGGGGCGGTGGGGGCGGTCCGCCCCAGGTGGCACTATTTTGGGGGAGGACAAAGGCATTCAGATAAGGCTGGGCTTGCTTTCGTGGACGGTCGGGGACGAGGAGAGAAGGAATAGGACTCGGGCAATGTCCTCTTCTTTTTTGTGCAGGCAGCTGTCCCCCCCCCTCTTCCTATTATTCCCTCTCTTTCTGTCTTGCTCCTCACTTACTGAAAACCGTGACTTGAAGAAACGGTTCACAACCTCTCTTTCCTTCTTTCATTTAGTTGCTTCCCTGTGAAATGGATCCAAAAAAGAAAAACACTCTTGCGGGAAATGCCCTTTTTCTGACTTGTTTCTATTCCAAAGTGCAGCGGGATGGAGAGAAATATAAAGTTTTAAATATAAAAAATAAATACATAACTAAATAAAGCAAGACAGAGTGGTTGCAAAGTGGCCAAATTGGTTTTATTTACATCCAAATACATCAGCATCACTTTACAGAGTATGCCAGTGAAGCGCTACTTTTGTTTTCTCGTCCTTCTTTGAACAGCATTGTTGTCCCTAGGTGGGAAAGTGTACCATTCCTGGAGGTACTGCAATACCTGGTTGATGGGTGGATTGGAAAACAAAATGTGTACCATGGCTCGGTGTTTATGGATGTAGTCTTTTTAAACCATACTGCTTACGTTTATTAAGGATATAAGCAATGGACATTGAAACGGTTCCCTTCAGGGCCCTCTAGTCATGTCCTTAACTTTTCAGGTATAACCACTCGCTGATTTCTAAATAGTGAGTGAGAGATCGTTAAGGTAACCACATTGTTTCTGCTTACATTTTACATGCTTTACTTAATTTCGCATTCCCTATGGGTGGTTGCTTTATACTTTTTTTTTTAGGCAGCATATTACTCTTATCAAGTGCATAATTTGAATTGAGCCACATCCAAGTCATTATAGCGGGCACAATTAGGTTATAGCTGAAGGCAGTGTGAGTTTCTCTCAGTGGGGTAGTATGGTGTTCAGTGGGGTAGAGGATGTGGCACTATGGCCAGAGCTGTCGAATTTGGAACTGGGGAACCGGGTTCAGCCTTCATGACCAGTCCACCAGACCACTCTACTGGGGGAGCACATTCCCAGGCTAGACCTTAGAAGGCCCCACTAGACCTTAGAAGGCTTGATGTCTTAGCACAAGCAGGTGTACCCTAGTGGTGTCAATTGTGGGTTAACCTTGAAGGCCTGTCCACCACAATCCATACTGAAGTTCATCTCCTGTCTTGCGGGCAGGCCTAAGAAGCAGCACACCCTAGAGCAACAGTGATCCAGTCGCTGTGCTTCTGTCACTGAGGTCACATGAACCTTGAGCAGGTTAGGGCGATGCGAACGGTGTGACCGCACTGGGTACCTATTTCGGGTGGGTGCGTAGTGTTTGCAAGTATATAATGGTTTTAAAAAAACTTGCTGCCTCCTTACTGCCTCCAGCAATTTTCAGAAACATTAAAAATGTCATGATAACTTCGGTGATTGATGTTCTTCCTAGAGAGAGATCGAAGTTTTGTCTAGTGGAAGGGTTGACTCCTGGAAAAGTAGTACAGAGGGTTAATGTGCCTGCTGCAAAGAACATGTACCATGCAGATCACAAAGTGTACTGCTTTAATGGGGGGACCATGATGAATGGTCATTTAAGGTCAGCTGTAGATGATGATCCCTGAACAGTGTCATGTATGTGCATGTTTGCATTGTGCTGAGGGGATTACCAGGTAATTATTCACGCAGCTCTCTGATGGATGTCACATGCGGTTATTCTGAGTCCCCAGATAGATCATGCAGTCTGTGTGTTCTCTTTTGTACTGCCAGTCACCAGTGTATTCAACTGTGTAGCCTTGGACCGTGTCATGTATGTGCATGCAACTTGCATGATCGAGTTAACTATTAGCGGCGATACTACGTGTCTCTCGGACCTCTTTCAAGTGCTCGCCGTCCTTTTTCCCCAGCAACCCCCCCTCCCCAGGGGCGGCAATCTGAGGGATAGCCCCGGGCGCCACAAGCTCTAGCTACGCCTCTGGGTTCACCTCAAACTTTCTCGGGTGATAGTTGGGCAGCGCTAACAGGGATTCCTGCGCCCAGTTGAGTCTGAAAGAAATGTCAGTCTGGAATGGTCCTCAGTACTGGATCCTGCATCTTGTGACTCTACTGCATACCTCCCTCTAGCCTTTAACTTTTAGTCACTTGCATCACAGCACTCCCTTGCACATTACCTCCTTGGCTCTTTCCACCAGTGGCCACAAAGGCACTGCCTATTTCCAGACACATCCACTGGGGCACCCCAGCTTCATTAGCCAGCATCGGGAATTTTATAACATCCAATAAAAACTTCTCCCTGTTTTCCTTGCTCTCCTTCTCTATTTCCTCTGGTTTAGTGAGAGGGGGGGGGGCAATAGATAGGGAGGAGGTGAGGCAGTAGGACCACAAGCGCCACCTCTGTACTTAAGGGGGCTTGTTTTATATTCTAGTCTCTCCTGCGTCTGTTTTTATACAACAGGTGTAGGATTCATGTTTGCATTTGTTTACTTCCTCACACCAGTGCAAACATGATGGCCACCGTTCTGTTTCTATTTTTTTTTTTTTTTTTAGGATACTTCGATTTCATTTTCAAATTATTCAAATGATCCAAGTCAATGTCTCCTTCATTGATACATGTACAGTAGGGTGTTACCCGAACTTGTACTGCAACACATCCTGCTGGAGCGGTGTGGGAAGAAGCTGCTAAGTAGGGGAAGGAAGGGGTCCATGAGTTAGTTTCTTTTAACTGATCTCGTGGAGGATGGGAGGAGAGGTATCATGGACCCACACTCAAAAATCTCCTCTCTTATATTTTTCAAACCTATTAACCCTTCAAGGGTCCATCCTAGTCACCACGGAGAAATGTCTCCCTTAGCTTGGCATCTGGGGTCATTGTGTGGAGTCCAGTCTAGCCCCTGACCCCTTTGGTTTCTGAGTTAAGAAAGTTTGCGACCAGCTTCTGTGGAAGAAAAAGAAACACTCGAAGAAGGTTACAGAAGTCTAGTACATGCTTAATGCCCTTTTCAATGTCAATGGACCAGCACTTATCCGTCTCTGCCGCTATAACATACACTGCTAAATTCACCTAATTTTTGGTATTCTTTTATAGATATTCTTTAATGAAGTAAGCAGAGGATAGAACACATGGTCTGAAAGTGAAACCCAAGAAAGCCACTAACGAGTAGGTGCCTATCACCTCTGATGAATTTTCCTAACTGCAGATTTCTCACCCTTAGAATATCTCCTGGCACCATACTGGATCTGGAAGACTTTTCAGCATAGCACCTGCTTGCCAGGAGCATGGGCGTCAATTTGCCAAAATGCCAGGGGTAGCCGAAGTGACATCACACAACATTTGACCTTTACTTTGACTTACAGACACACACATGCTTACAGAAACTCTCTCTCACATAAACACTCTTGCCCACAAGCATGAATACAACATACATTTTGAAACACTTTTTACTTACCTTAGCTACCAGATAGGGTCACAATCCAGCTAATTGCACTCCAATTCTATTACATCAGCAGTGAATAATATTATTCACTATTTGTGTAATAAAAAAGTTGACAGAAAACCAAGAAAGCAGAAACCCAATTGACGTCCATTAGGACGAGCTACCCTGGTGTCCCTAGAACAGATTTTGCCACCTCTGAAGGCAGAGGTCGCAAAGGCAGTGCAAGGGGTCTCAAGGGGTAAGCTGGGGATCTGATAGAGACTACTAGCCGCAGATTCCTTAACGTAGAATTATCCCCAGGCGTGAGACTGGACCCGGAAAACTTTCTTTGCCCCAGCAACTCTGCGCGCCGGGGGCGGTACCACGCGCCTCCGCCCTGACGTCGTCCGCGGGTGTGACGTCAACGGGGTCACATAAGCCCCACCACGGCGCGCTGATATCAGTTTCCTTCTTTTCCGTGTGCAACGCGGATCCGGATCGTGTCCCTGCCTGTTTTCAGGCCGGATCCGGATCGTGTCCCTGCCTGTTTTCAGGCCTTCTTTTTCACGCTTTGCGTGGAGGGACAGTGTGCGAATGCCTTTGGGCTTTAAGGCGTGCAAGTCTTGCGCTCGTCAGATATCAGTGACGGGCCTTCATCCGATTTGCATGTGGTGTTTGGGCGAGCACCATGATTCCACGGACTGCGACGCTTGCAGCATCTGAAGCTTAAGTCCCGGCGGGAGCGCCGGATGAAGTTCTTTTCGGCCCGGTTGTCCAGGTCGGTGTCGTCTCCACGTCCGTCCCCCACGGAAGGGTCCACGAATCGCCGCTTTCGCTTCCGGCATCGCCCGTCAGCGAGGCCGCTAGGGCGTTGCTTGCCCGTCGATAAGTCATACAGCTTGTCCCCGAGGCCTGGTGCCCGCTCTGTGGAGGGCGCGGGTTCTTTGCGGGAAATGCAGCCTCATTCGTCACCACCCTACCCACCGTTTCCTGGTGCCGGGGTCACTAGGGCCAATATGGAGGCCTATGCTGCAGCTCTGCAGGCTTTCTTGGCCCCTCCTCCTCCTGGGACGCCCGCGGATCCCTTGCCACGTGCGGGGCCTTCCGCGGCGTCGCTGGCAGCTCCGGCGCCAACGGGTTTGGCTTCAGGTGTTGGAGATGTGGTGTCGTCGGGGTGTGGCCCTGCGGGGTTCCCCTCTTCGACCCACGGTGCCTCTGCCTCGCCGCAAACCCCTGAGGGGGTCCCTGTGGTGTCGCAGGAGGTCACCGGGACTCGGGGCTCATCCCTGGGTTTCCCTCGGTGTTCTGCACAGGCGGCGGCCTTGCCTGAAGCCGAGCCTACGCCGCTCAGGCACCGACGGTTGTCAGCCCTGGCGGCGCCAAGGGTGCTGGCTAGGGGCCGGGTCGTGTCCCCCGGGTCCCTCTCGTCTCTCCACGCAGGTGGCTTTTCGGCGCCGTTCTTTCACCGACCCGGAGCCGATCCCGCTCCATTCTCCTGGGGCGCAAGTGGTGGAGGAGGTCGTCTTGGCGTCCCCTCCGTTGCCGCTCGACGTCACGCTGACCCCTGTGGCGGACTCCACGGCATCGGGTCGTCGACTCGTCTCCGGAGGCTCCCTCCTCTCCGGAGGTTCGTCAACTTTTTGTTTCTTCTTCCCCGAAGAAGGGACGCCGTGTCGTGACTTTTTCCCCGGCGTCTTCCAGGGAGGTTCTCCATCAGGGCTCTGGTTGACGGGAGCTGCTTCTTCCCTTCGAAGCTTCGTTCCATAATTCTCTTCTGGGGTCCTGGGTGAGTCCTGCCACGGGGGATCTGGTCCCCCAGTCGCTCCTCCGCCGTCACCGTCCTGCTCCGCACGACCCAGTCTGCCTTTCTTTCCACCCTTTTACCCAGGGCCCTCTTCTGCAGACTGCTTTTCCTTCCCTGCCTTTGGTGTTGTTTCCTCCGTCACGGGAGGCCCGATGGTTAGATTCATGGGGGCGGAATCTCTTCGCTTCCTCTAGTGCTGCTTTGCATGTGCTCAACACGCTTTGTGTGTTGGCCAGGGCTACTTCCAGCTTGTGGGATTCCGTGGAGTCTCTTCTGTCTTCTGCCTCTTCGGACGATGTTTCCGCCGACCTGCACCGCCATGTGCTAGATGGCCGGGAGCTGGCCGCGTTCATTTTTTGTTCGGCCCTGGATGTTTCTGATGCTCTTCGTCGCCATGCTTGGCTGAAGGATAGCGTTTTTCCTGAGAATGTGAGGGACCGTCTCGTTGACCTGCCCTTTGATGGGGTGCTCTTGTTTAACACCCATGCGGATGCTGCCATTCAGCAGCTCCTTACGGGGCTCTGTCCTATTCCTTCTCCTCCCCCTCCGTATTCTTGGCTTGTCGGCTCTCTGCTGCTTTATGGGCGGCGTTGTTTGGTTGGACCATCTGTCTGTTCTGGTGGGTTGGCGTGCCTTCGGGTCCTTAGGTTGACCCCTTTTGTGCTGTTGGCTGCTGGTACAGCCCCTTCGGGTTTTGTGGTTTTTTGGTTGTGGTTCACCCATCTGTGTCCTCAGGCAGGGCCTTCTGTTTGTTTTTGATTGGCTGATTGACAAGCCGTCTGTGGTTCTATCTGCAGGTCCTTTATGTTCTGTCCTCTGCTGTGGGATTTTTCCCTAAGAGGTGTTCCCATGTTTTCTTGGGACGTATCATGCCCTAACCTTATGTCCCGGTCCTCTGCTGCGAGTTTGTTCCTAAGAGGTGTTCTCATGTTTTAGTGTGACGTATCATACCCTGTGTGGGGTACTTGTAGCTATTGCATAGCTCTGTCCTGCGCTGGGGAGGTATGGCTGCGCCCCCTTTTTCGGATTCCCTACCTTTCTTGGCTTCACTGTATTCCGCTGGTGCGGTCTCTTGTGTCTTGTCCGGGCGCAGCTTGCGCTGCTCCGGGTTCCGTCAGTCTCGGTATCCCTACCGCGCTTGACAGTTTGCCATGACGTCTATAGTGTTGTGTTGTGGCGTTTTCGCCTTCTTGTCTGGCGTTTCGGCCTGGTCCTCTGTCTGGTGTTCCAGGGGGGCTCGGTTTCTCCTGGCTTTCCTGTGTTCTGGTAGGCGTCTTGGTTCGTGATCCGTGTCTTCCCCTTTTTTGTGTTATGGCTGGGTCCATTTCTCTTCGTGGGTCGGTGTGTGTCTATTGCACAATCCTCCTTTTGGGCTTGTTCTGCATTTTCCTGGCCTCTGCCTGCACCTGGCTTGTTCTGGGTGCGCTGTTCTATGGTGCTGTCCGCTGCTGGCTGTGCACGCCTGCTTGTGCTGGCCCAATGCCATGGCCTTTGTTGTGCTACCTTGGGACCCTGCCTCTTGTTCTGCTGGGGCTTTGCGCACCTGCGCCTTTCTTCCTATGCCTGCGTTCCTTGGCTGCAGAGCCGTTCCTGCCTTGCTTGCTTCCTTGCGGCTGATGCCTGTTTCGCTGTTCTCTGTCAGTGTGTGTGTTTTCCTGCGGCAGGCTCTGCCTCCGGGTCTGCCTCTTCTCCCTGGAGTTGGGGTCGTTCTTTCCTCCTGGGTGCTCCTCTGTGGCTGTCTGTCCCTCCGAGGGTTTGTGGCCGTTGTACCTTGAATGGGCTTGGGGTCTCCTGGTCTCCCTTCGCCTTGTTCTTGCTTGCTTCTGCTTGGTAGGAGCTGAGCCGCCTTTCTTGTCCCCGTGACACGTCCCCTGCTGGGGCACTGTGTTTCCTCCTACTGGGGGGTTTCTCTTGCAGGCCCTCCTCCCCTCTGGGTATGGCTAGGGTATCTATTCTACGTTAAGGAATCTGCAGCTAGTAGTCTCTATCAGATGTACAAGTTACTTACCTTCGGTAACGATGTATCTGGTAGAGACAATTCTAGCCGCAGATTCCTTCACGGCCCGCCCTTCCTTCCCGTTCTGCGAGGACCTTCAGTTGGGTTTCTGCACTCGCTTCCCTCCGGGTGGCTTCTCTTCTGTGGGTGTCTGCCTCACTTCCTCCCGGGCAGGATGCTTCGTTCTGCTTGATTGTTCCATCCCTCCCCCCTTGTTTTTTCTCCGGTGTAGGGGCCTCCTTTTACTCTTCTCCCTTTTTCTTGCATAGGGATTCTGATTCCTTTGCAGTCCACTACGTTGGGGGTTGTTTTACCTGTACCTCAGCCTTTACGCTCCTTTCAGGGGATGTGGCCCTCCTTGATGGTGTCGTCTAGGGGTGGATTGCTGTTATTCTTCTGTTCCGGGCTTGTTACCCTTCACTGTTGTGGATTATGCTTGCTCTCTCTCTCTCTCTCTTCTGCTATGGCCTTTTTTCCACATGCTTTCTGCCTCCTGGGAGGCTGTCGCCTTGGCTGGCGAGGGTGTTCCTCAGAGCGGTACTCTGCTCTTTCGCTTCGTGCTTGGCACTTTCCCAACTGGTGCTGTTTCTCACCTTTCGTTTCTCTCTTCTATTTCCCAAGTTTTTCGCACGCTGTTCCCGTACTCTCCCCAGTTTTGTTTGTGATGGCTCCACGTTGTGACGTGGAAAAGTTCTCAGAAGAAAACTGATGTCAGCGCGCCGGTGTGGGGCTTATGTGATCTCGCTGACGTCACGCCCGTGGTCGACGTCAGGGCGGAGTCGCGTGGTACTGCCCCCGGCGCGCAGAGATGCTGGGGCAAAGAAAGTTTTCCGGGTTCAGTCTCATACCTGGGGATAATTCTACATTAAGGAATCTGCTGCTAGAATCGTCTCTACCAGATACATCGTTACCGAAGGTAAGTAACTTGCACGTCACAGCTACGCCTCTGGTGACCTATAAATGACCTCCATGACCAGGGGATGGCGTTGTGTGGCTCTGTGTCAAGTCCACTACACCCCTGAAAGGATGAGAGGAGCGGCTTATAGGAGCTAATCAAGTGCATTCATGTCAGTTCCTTTCTTTACATGCCTCTGCAGTCAGTAGGCAAGCTTTATCGCAACATTTTTTTCCAGTATGCAAGTGAAGATCTTGTCTCCTAAAACTACATCGGGTAACATTTGAGAGACTGTCCCAAACATATGTCTTTGACAGATCTCCACAAGGTGTGTCTCTGGTCTTTAGCCACAAGTCCAACTCGAGTGAGGAGTGTGACTGAAGATGATCAGGGACCACAAAGCCAAGCTGTACGTTGCCGAGCACCGAAGGAAATGATGTAAGGACTGCTCCTGCTCAGTGTCAAGGATATGGACCCACTCCTGCTCTAGATGCTGGACCAGCTCCTGCTCTAGGTGCCGGTTCCGTGACAGGTATTTGTGATCAAAGTCCTTGGGTAACTTGAAGTCCAAAACGGTTCACAAAAAGTGGGCCTCTGCCCAGCCTCACCGCTCTCCATTTGAGAAGTCATGATAAATCAAGGTGCCACTCAGTCTCGCTCCCAGTCTCCTACGGAGGAGTCGATTCCACAGCTGATTCCAATGCACGCTGAATTGCTGGGTCCATCGGTGATGCCTCAACAGATTGAGGTGTTTAAGGAGGCCATGCTCCGCATCTTCACCACCCTTTCAGCTTCCTCTGGCACGCCTCTGAGCCCCATGGATCTGCGGAGGTCTCTAGTCGGGTTACCACTGGCTTGTCCACACTCTGATCCATCTGAACCTCCTGTAAGTCCTACAGGTTCAGCTCCGACTCCACTACTGGCACCACGATCCCTGCTGGTTCCTGCCACATTGAAACCGACGCCATAGGAGGACGTCGATCCTATAGATCTGTCTGAAGCTGTGCTCAAGCTCAGTCTGTACGCAGCTGGCCCCCACACACACTGACTCTGATAAAGCAGCGCCTTTGCCTATGAGCCACCCTCCAGTGTTTCGACCACTGTTTGAATGGGACTCTAAACAGAGCCAACCAGCTTTTAGTGAGGATGGCGATGACAGGGCTGAGTTCTCCCCACAATATGCAGATTTTTGTATGGACCTACAGGAGTTCAGTGGGTTGGACATTTACTCTCACACAGAGCTGGTTTCCCACTTGGCCCTTTACTCAGAAGAGTCTGCTTCATTGTCCATAGTCATTAGACAAGTGCCCAAACTCTTAGATATACAATTGCCTTCTGTTGAGGTAAGAACCACTGTCCTAACAAAAATGTTACAGCCCGAACAATCCTCATCTGAACCCTTACTGCTGTTCAACAAGCCCTGACTGACACCCTCAGGGGCACTTGGTCCAAACTCTGCTCTCGCCCCACCCATAGGCATGTGGAAGGTTACCCTGCCTTCCTATTGTAGCACACTCCTGAAAGTCTGGTAGTACAGACCTCTACTAGCACAGTGAAGTCCAATTGTTTTCCCACTAACCGCCCTCACCCGGACAGAGTCAAAAATAATTAAAGCATTTGGGAAGAGGATGCTTTCTTCCAACCAGTCAATGGCAGGTGTTAATTGGAAAGGAACTCCCAAAGCATGATGGGACTCGGTTGCTCAGATATTACCAGCAGTCCAAGACGAATTTCGTGCCGATGTGGCATAGATCATTCAAGATGTCCAGTGTGAGAAGTTGGCCTGATATATGATGTCACTAGTTCTAGTGTACACCTTGTATCAGTCCAAACAACCCTTATGGTGATTGGTTGTAAAGTCAACCTTATAGACCAGCTATCCTAGTGGTAGCATGGACAAGAGCAGTCTTAGGCTAAACTCTGAATGGCATGTGAAGCCAGCTGTTATACCATATGTAATCCCTTGAATACCAAATGAAAGGACACCACAACAGATATATATAAAAATAGAATGTATTTATTCTAGTCAAACCCACAGCACTCTTTATGAGATTCGAGGTAAGTACAACACAGTCTTATTCAAGCATACATTAAGTCACACAGGTAAGTAATACAGTTAGGCCCTAGGGGCCACGCAAACCATATACTAAGTAAGTGGTATAAGAACCACTGTCACGAACACAGGATAGGCCTAGGCCTAGGGAATCGCTCGGGCTACACTATACTACCAAAGGTTAGGAAGTGGGAGGCCCACGGGATTCAGGTTCAGAGTGGAAACACTCACGCGTAATGAGTAAAAGTCGATAGAAATAGTAGTTATTAGAAATTAACAGTTTTAGGACACTTCTGGAATAGCTAGGAGGTCGAGACTTGGAAACTAGACCCTAGGATAGTCAATATCCTTGTGAGCACCGGAGTACTCAAGTTACCTAGCCCACGGGCTGCGGGTGCATAGGTGTGAACTTGCGTCGGGTTTCGTCGTTGACTCCTATGGATGCCTGAAGGAAAGTTGCTGACAGGCAGTCAGTGAAGAGTGTCCGGTGGATCCCAAGGATGGAATCAAGAAGGAAGGATACCTGCAAGCAGAAGGGACAGACTCTAGGTCACCAGCCAGGAGCCGGGAAGGAACCAGGCGATGTTGTGCAGATGCAGGTGAAGAGGTGAAGCTTGTCGCAGCAGTCACGGGTACCAGGAGGCGTCGAGGACGACCAGGACCAGGAGGTGAGCTGTCCCACGAAGGCTCTTGCTGTCGGCGGCGTCGAAGTCGAGTCAGGACCCAACAAGCCTTGGCAAGCGGAACCCACGCAGGATGGAGGACTTGCTTCTGGTGCAGACCAGGAAGGTCTGGGGTGCTTCTCTTTCACAGAGGAGCGGGTGCCAGTCTGGAGGAGCCGGACCAGCAAGATGAAAACAAAGGTTCGTCGTCGCAGAGGTCACTAGCCAACGGGCCAGCAACCGGACAACACGTCGAGCAACTCAGGTGCAGAAGGGCCCCACGCAGAACACGTGAAGTGTGGGGAGCTGGTCTTCTTTGCAGATGGTGCTCGGGATGGGGGCTTCTCAATTCCCCAAGCACAGCCTCGAGGGAGCCTCGGAAGTCGCGCTAGTCAGGTACTAGCCACTTTTCCCAAGTCGCCGGTCCCATGTCCCTCGTCGCCTCCACGGGTCTCAGCTTCGCTGTAGATGTGGCTCTGGGTCAGAGGTGTCTGGAAGTCTCGGCGCTGGTCAGTCTCTGCAGTCGTCCCTTGTAGGATCAGTCGCAAAGCAAAGCAGCGGTCGCTGGATGGTGCCTGGTTGCCCAGGGTGGTCACCCCTTGGCCACAAGGGAGATTTCTTCAGTCTTCTTCCTGAGGTCGAATGTCGAAGGTCCAGAGTTTCTGTACAAGTTGCAGATTCAGGTTAATCTAGTTTAGCAGGGCTCAGCTACCTACTGATATACTGGGCTAGTGGGCTGGGCTACCTGCAAGGTCCCTCCTATGGGTGGGACCAGGAAGAGGAGTGGTTACACCCCCTTTCCTTTGTCCAGTTTCGCGCCAGAGCTGGCGCTGGAGTGCCCCAGCGCCTGTTTGAACTGGACTATGCATGGGACACCTTGTGTGCCCCAGGCAGTGTCTAGTTTCTTTCATCCCTCCCTGCCCCAATACACTAACTTCTGTCTGGGGTGGTGCTCGCACCTCCCAAGGCAGGAAACCTATTGTCCAAGCCTCCCTCGCTGGAAGGACTCCTAGCAGCAGGAGGTCAGACTTGTGTCTGTGGCAGCAGCATCCATTTTGTGATGCTGGGGCTCTCGTTAACTTTAACCGGGTAAGTAGGTTTCAACATGTCTTCTCCCTCTAGAAGGGAGGAATAATATCCTCATGGCCAGAAATGGTATGGGGGTATTATTCCAAAATGTTAGACACCTTACACGACATGTTTTGATAAAGCCACACCATAGTTACCATAACCGTTTAAGATTATAAGGCACTTTAAGAGTATTTGGTAGGCTATATCATAGAACAGCTATAAGGACATGGTTCCGAAAGCTGCAGACAGGCGCAGCTCATGCTAGAGCACCATATCACATGTTACCAAGCACTCTGCCTCCAGGATTGTTAAGGCCTGCCATAGGAGTGGCTGATAGGTACACATGTGTCTATATATAAGGTAGGTATAGGAATACTACACCTAAGCAAGGAGTGATTACACGACCTTGCCCCAGCTGAGTGATCAGCCAGTTGTGTCATAATGGAAGGCCAGGCCAGGGGTGGCACAATACATGCTGCAGCCCCTGGTAGGCCTAGGGTACACCTATGCCCTGGGTACCTAAGGTACAATGTACAGGGGCCAATAAGGTGATCCTAACCAATTGGATTATGCACCTAAAGCACATAGCATACATTTAGAGAGAGAACAGCTGGGCTGTGGGTCTGATTGGCAGGCCCACAGCCACATCTTAGTCGAAAACCAGTGAAGCAAAAGCAAAAAGTGGGGGTGAACATAGAAAGCAGACCCTACTCTTCTACAGCCAGGATGGAGCCAAGTATTGTCATCTCAACAGACCTAGACCCAGCAGTATTCTTAGGCAGAGTGGTCACTGCTAGCGTGGTGCTCCCACGCCACATACGTATGAGATTCAAGGCCTTCTTCGGTGACATTCAGGCGTCGCTCATGTATATGCCTTTTGACGTGTCTTGTCTCAGGCGAGACGGCTAAATCTGCCTCCAAGTACCTTAATGAAAATAGAGCTACTGCGCGCTCCCTCGAAATTTCGAAACCCATAAGGCAATATACCCAACAGTTTAATCCCTTTTGAGGCGTCACTAGGGTTTTAGCTTTCAGTCTCAAGGCCTACCACCCCACCAGCAAACATCCCAGTCCAGTGTGGGAATCAGAGACCCAGCAGACAACCTCCAGCCGAACAGGGACAACAAACTTCCCAGACCCTCTAGCAACAGTCTCCAAGCAACTTTAGTTTGTCCTTAGTAGAACATGACCGCTCAGTAGGATTACGCATTTTCTCCATGGCTGAGAAGCCATAACATCTTGAAATAATGTATCTAACTGGTGGGTACTGCAGATAGTCCAACTGGGCTACACCCTGCCATTCTTTTCCACTCCGCATCCTCTTCCACCTACATTAGAGTGGCTTTCGGAGGAACATTTATTAATTTTGTTGCAGAACGTTAAGGTGCTTTTGAGGAAAGGAGATGGTCCCGACCTCAGAGATTGAAACTGGTTGTTATTCTCATTATTTCTTAGGGCTAAGAAATGGCTGAGGGCTTCACCTTATGTTAGATCTTCAGCTCTCAATTTCTTCCTATAGAAGGACAAATTCAAGATGCGCAAACTGTCAGGCAAGGTCCTCCCTGGACCGGAAACAAGCATCCTGGGACCAGTTTCGGGACACCACCCCTCATCAGCCAAGCGAGCTTGAATCTAGTGGCAGAGTGAGCATGGGACCCACGTCTGGGCATATCCTTCTCACATAGGGCAATAAAAGTACAAAAGAACAGATGATGGACGGAATGCTGAACAAATCAAACATTCAACCCCAGCCACCGGAGTTAAGCTATCCTGGCTGGTGAGGGGTGATACTCCGAAACCAGTCCTTGGAAGCTTGTTTCCAGTCTGGGAGGATCTGGCCTGGCAGTTCGGGTTGGACTGTTCCCATGGGGATCAGGGTAAAGATGGATTTGCATATGGCTGAGTTCAAACTGGAATGGCATGGTGAGCAGAAAAATGATCAATTTAGGCCCAGATCCCTGTACTGGGGGTGTATTTGAAATTGTTCAGCATTACGTCCATCATTTGTTACTCTTTGGTAGTAATTTTACACACCTATGCATACATGGAGATTGAGCAGTAGAACTTAAACACTTTTGACTTGCAACTAAACACCCTTTTTCAAAGTCTGCTTATACTGGGACTGTTTGTTGCCTGGTGCGCGCCTGAAACCCCAACCCATTACAACCAAACTTTCTGATGTTCTTTTGTTTGTTCTCTCATTATACCAGCAAGGTATTGCAGTGGGCACAGGGCAGTTGTTTGTTGGACATTTCTTATTAACCGTCATTGTCTATGTTTTCAGTTGTCATGTGTTTCATAAAAGCGTTGACCTACATGCCCCAAACTATTTCTTATTCCACAATGGAACCTGAACTTGATCCTAACGCTTGTCATGTGACACCCTCAAGCCAAATTGTAGCTGTTCCATTTGACTTTTGATGTTAAAAACTGGTTTATCCTCACAATTACGTCAGCATGATGTGTAAGTGAACAGCAATGCTTTTGTTGTAACCACCTTACACCATCTTTCTGGATTGGGGACTAGGAGGTTATAACTCTTTTCCACATTGGCCAATTGATTACTCTGCCAGTGTTTTTTGCTCCACCTCACCCCTCAAAAGAGGAGCGTCTCCATCAACTTGACTCTAATAGGGCTCTTAGCTTTTACATCGTCCACATAAGAGACCATGGAGTGGATGATCAGCTCTTTGTGGATTGCTATAGAACAAAAAAAAGGTAGGATTTCTATGTAACAAAGAAAGGGAAGTACATGCAAAAGAGGACCCTATGAAAGTGACTAGGCCTCTGTATCAAAATCTATTATGTACTGACCAAGAAACAACCCACTGAAGTCCTGTGGGTCCACACCACCAAGACCAATGCTGCCAAGGTGGTTAGAAGTATCCATCTGAAGAAAGATCATTACTGAAGGTAATGACTTGTTCTTCTGATGGATAATTCTAGTTACAGATTTCTCCCCCAGACACTAGACTGGTCTGGAAACTTCTGCAATAACTCTCCAGTGCCGGCTCTGTTACAACATTGGGTACAGGGTTGTCATCGGGCTATACGCTACTAATATCAGTGTCCCAACTGTTTTCTCCACACCTTTTTATACATCCAGAGCTTTGCTCTCTGACACTGTGGACTTTTTTCCCCCACAAAGTTTTCCCAGATGGTGCAAGATAGGCACATGTCCCCTCTGAAGAGGTCTGGTTTCAAGCCATGTAATCTGTGCCAAATCTACAAAACGGATCTAACGTGGGTCTGAAAACAGATGCTCCCAAAGGCCACCAAGAACCATAGCACAAGCTTTTTATGGCTCGCTCTGAGGAGGATCTTTTGGGAGGTGGGCACAGGATGAGGTAGCAATAGCAATTAAGGGCCAGGTCCAGGTCACCCTCCAGTACTTCCCCGTACCCCAGGACGGTATACCGTATACGGCGAACTTTCCCTGTTTGTCCCATGGCACACTTTTAAAATAGGTGCGCAGTGCGCAAACAGGGAAAGTGCACCCTATTACAATGAATACACTGCCGCCAGGGCAGCTGCAAACAGTGGCTGTTTTATAGCCGCTCCGTGTTTCACTGTGCAGACAGAAACTCGCCTGCTCTTTAAAGAGGGATTAGAGATCCCTTTGTAGGTGGGTGCAGAGAGTGACTGCACCAACCTGCAAGGGGTCGTCTGAGGCGTTCACTGGCTGCCATCAAGGGGTGCACTGACAGTGAACCAGCTTTTTGTGGTGCACTTTCAGTGTGCCTCCGGGCAGCTTCTTTGCACTCGCATCCCTAATACAGCGGGGTGCAGAAGCAAAGAGATTCCCTCATTTGCATGGATCATGCCCCCATGCAAATCAGGGAACACCCTTTTGAGGTAGCTCTAGTGCTACATGGTACGCCCCCATGTAATGAGGGAACGCCCTTTTGAGATAGCTGTGGTGCTACATGTGCACCAGCGCTATCTGTATTACAGAAGAGGCTGCACAAGCGTCTGCGGCCCCTTCTGTGATACCAAAGTGCCCTGGGGTCGTACAAAGTGGGTGTACATGCCTGTTGCACACTTTATGTGTAGGCAACTGGGTTTTTGTTGCAGTAATCCCTTATTTTTTGCTTGGTATTTGATGCAACTTTGACTGAAGTGCACTAGGTTCCTGCCAAACAGGTCTCCAGTGCCAGTATTCCTTCCCCAGAACAAGACAACTGATATGCCCCTGTGCCGGTCGGTTCAATTACTGCCAGTGCAAGTGACCAGGAGAACCATTTTAAATACATGTGCTGGACACTGGTAAAAACGAGTTCCCCAGCTACATGATGGCTTCACTGAAACCAACGATGTTTGGTATCAAACGTCTTGCAGTAATAAACCCACACTGATTCCAGTGATGGATTTATTAATACATGCACCCAGATGGCACCTCAGAGGTGCCACCTGAAAACCTACCAACTACTAGTCTGCTGGCTGACTGTTCAGTCCAGCCTGCCACCATAGACGATGCTCTCAGGAGGTGACACCCAAATTAATTTCAACATCAAAGGTTCTCTTTCTGATGTACAGACAGACTGCCAATCATATCTTCTTGCTCTAGCCCCTTGGATGAAGACTAACACCCTCTGCCTCAAAATGGACGAGACAGAAATGGTTGTTTTTTGCAAACCGAACATCTGTTCCTCTTTCTGGTGGCCTAATTTCTTCAGCACTCCCCCCTCTGCTACTGCTAAGCAGGTTGGGAGTGATTTTCAAGCCCAGTCTCTCCTTTAAATCTCAAATCGCAAAACATACCTCATCCTGTTGTTTATGGTAACGGTGCTAAAGAAAATGCCCACCCTCCTCCCTCCTGATTCTAGTTAGATCTTAATTCAGTCGCTAATTTTGAGCAGGATGGACTACTAAAATTTACTAGCTTCAACTTGTACAAAACGTGGCTGCATGACTGATTCCTAATACCCCCAAATATGCAAAAGCCATGCTACTGGCTATATTCTGTTCATTGGTTCCCCATTTCATATCACATTATTTTCAAAAGCTTCTGCATTGGTTAACAGGAAATGTCTCTTTCTACAATTAAAACTTATATGCCCCTTTTGTTCACTTTCTACAATCCTCTTCAAACTCATTTTTTCTTTGCTTGTGCGCTCAACAAATCAATCAAGAGGACGACTGATCCTTTAAAAGCGTCCCTTGTCATAGTTCACACTGTTCTTGGTACAAGGCTGTGTGGTGACTACAGTCAAGGGATACCTCTAAGAACCATCACCTCTACTCTGTTAAACAAGGAGGGTTAATCTAGTACATACTTACAAACACACGCGTAGTACCTCTGCTGTGGTTTTGTTGTGTACCGGTTGCCATGCAACGTAACACTGGCGTCTCCTCACGCCGCACGCTCACTTCCGGATTTGCGGAGTTTCGACGGGTGAGCGTAGGAGCACTGAGCGCAGAGCAAAGGAGCGAAGGTGATCGGCCGGGAGGCTGCAACGACGATCTTTCACCACCCCTTCCCTAAGAGAACGCGAAAGTGCGTAATTTTGGAACCCGGGATCTGTTACCAGTGGCAAAAGGCAGTGAGTGCGTCCCTGCTGCGTGAAACCCCAGAGGGGGGGAAGGAAGGCCCTCGCATCAGGGGTTGCTGGAAAAAGGAAATAGCCTCGAGCAGGGGCGTTTTAAGCCGGTTAGAAACACGGCGTGCCTGACACACCACGCCACAGCAGAGGTAAGTGATTTTGGGGATTGATTGGAAAGTCACTTTTTAAATAAATGTCCCAATTCATCAGTAAGCCTGAGAGCTGTCTTGGACTAAGCAAGCGGAGGCAGTAATTGGAACTGTTAAGTAGCGGAGGATAAAGTAACTGAGTGTGGGCAAGGAGATGGAGTATTATAAGGCAGGACTTAATTTGGTTCTTGTATCTTCCCCTCTTACTACCATCTTCTTATTTGCCCACTCATAACCCTTTAAATTCTACAAAATAAAACACATGTTGCAGTGGAGCTCCTCTTAGATGGCACCTAAAAAGATAAAATTAAGCAAAGCAAGAAAAGACTCCCGATTTTGAATAATGAATTGAGTGAATCAATCAGATCCCCAGTGGAGAGTATGGAAGGCCTGGAGGAGAATTTAAAAGAGTGTGCAAAGAAAAAACCACAAAGAAGAAACTGACTCTTGATATATTGCAAGCAAGTACGAATGGGGGGGGCATCGTGTCTAAATCAGTAAAATACTTTGTTGGGGAAACACTTCAATAAGAAACCAACGTGCCTAAAAATTCAAGACTTTGAGAAGGATCTAATATTGAATCACGAAGTTAATGAACACAGTGCCCAAAGTATTGAAGATTCACTAATTAATCAAAGCATCCTAAGCCAAAAAAACACCAATTTGGAACCAAGACTTTCCTTGTCGCCAAGGATATTTTCTGTGACTGGCACTGCTGATGGTTAATACGAGGAGAATAACTCAAAAGAGCTGCTAGACCAGAAAGGTGCTACGGACTTGGACATAAGATCAAATGCAGATAAATGTTTGAGTCAATGGGCAAACCAGGGTTCCAAGTCGTTAGAAGAATTGGTGAGCAATAGCACTTTGGGCAACATCGGCAACACCCTTGGTCTCATTGCTGGACATAATGTTAATGCTACAAAAAACTCTGCAAGGCCTGCTACAGGTTACACTTTCAAATAAAATACTAAAGGCCCATGAAATGGACTTAAAACAAACTGTGTGAATTACAGGGCATCAGGGGTCTAATGCCGTCTGTGGTTAGACCAGTGCCTGATACCTCCATCCAGGCGACGCGGGGAATTAGAGCAAATGAATAATTCTCATGATGAGTATATTTCTAGATGCCCAATGTTAATTAGGAGAAGGAGTGATCACCCCTGGTATAGGCGGCCCAAGACTAGATATCCTCTAAGAAAATAAACACAGCAAAAAGGGAAACAAAAGGGTCACTAAAAAGGAAGGGGTAATGGAGTTAAGCCTCATGTAACATCACAGGAAAGAGGAACTTCCCCAGATAATAAAAGGGAAAGGAGGAATCCGGAGAGACATTGAACTATGAGACAGGAGAAAACAAGGGGAAAAAGGTTCAACAAAAAAAATCCGGGAAGTAGAAAGAGAGGAGAAAAGGTTGGGAAAATGGGTAAACTTGCAGGGGGAGAAAGAACACCCTAAGAATTCAGGGAGGGGTGGAAAAAGACCAAAAGCTCCAAATATAAAGAGAGATGCGAGTGAAAAGAAAAATGGGGGACTAAAAGTAATAGATTTGTGTGACAAAAAGTGGATATACTTTTTTTTTTTTGTAACATATTTTTATTGAAATTTTCAGATTTATTGTGCTGTACAGATCTTTCAATCAATTGGATCGTATATTACAGTATCCGGTATCACATATCATTTTGGAAGACAGAAGGATAAATTAAAAAACAATTTGTGAACCCTATGGACCCTGATAGTGAATATGTAACGCGAACTGGGGTATAACACAGGAAAAACTAGGGGATGGGTATGGAATTTCACGTACGGGCGTCCCAGACTAATGCTCGGACAGTCGTGAGGGTGTGGCGCACCGATGATTTGCGATTGAACCGACTTTTAGGCTCGACCGGCCAGAGTGGCAGTATGCGCCATAGCGCTGCCCTGAATGTGATCATGTCCCCAGCATATGAAGGAGTTGGGCGGTCAGGATCTAAGACTGCGTTTGCAGGGCTGGTAGTGTAGGTGTGTCGCCGTTTGGGTCTTCGCCGGGGGTTAGTTGCTTAAAGCGATGTAACAACACGGCCCAATCCATTGATATAGGGTGCTTGCGGATCCCTCTCACCTCCTCCCGCAACGTTTCCTCCTCCGCTGCCGCCCATTTGTGTGTAGCTCCCACCCAAGCCGTGAGTGGGGGACCGGTGGGGGAACGCCAGTGCATGGCGATGCTCCGTTTGGCTAACAACACCGCTAGGGAGAGAAAGCGAGTCTGCACCTTGTGTTGCTTGTGTGTGCGGAAGATACCTAGGGCGCTGGCTTCCCACGTGTTCATGCATGTGATCCCTGTGAGGTCCCCAAGAGCAGTATGGATGTGCTGCCAAAAAGATCGGATGATGGGGCAACTCCAGAACATGTTTTGGAAATCTGCATCCTGTGCTCGGCATTTGGGGCATAGGAACTGTGTGTCAGGGTAGAATCGTTGGAGACGTGCTTGTGTCAATTAAGCTCTATGGAGTATGTTAAATTGTATGTTTTTAAAGCGTGCATTTCTGGATACCTTCTTGGGGTACTCCAGGACCCTCTCTCATTCCTTCTCGTGAAGTGCGCGCCCAATTTCAGCCTCCCAAATGGCACGTAGGGTCACTAGCGGTTTATTGGTCAGCTCTCGTATGGCCTTATAGAGCCATGTGGTTAGATGTCGACCCGCCCCATGTGTAAAATCGCGTGAATAACTGGATGTGTGTGTGGTTCCCCCCTCGAGTGGTCCTGGTACGGCCGGTAACTATCTAGTAGTTGGCGGTGAAGCAGGAATTTCCCTGGGGGAAGATCATAGTCGTCCATAAGACTTCGGAATGGTCTAAGCTGTCCGTCCTCAAACAGGGACTCCATCTCGGTGATGCCACAGGATGTCCATGTGGTGAGCATATTGTTTGTGTAATAGTGTTCCCGCTTGGGCCACCCAATTAAAGGGAGTAGAGGGGAATACAGGGTGTCTCTGAGGACATGCGGTGTATTCTTTGCATGCACCTTCGTGCCACTGCCACCTGTAGGGGATATGTATGTTTCGGTTTGGTGCCAGGGAACAGTAGACGACGGATCTCCGAAACGGATACCCGACCCGTTATGGTGTGCGTTTCCTCCGTGTACCTGTCTGCCGTCCAGTGGGAGAGCCACTGTAGTTGTGCCGCTAAGAAGTAGGCTTCGAAGGAGGGAGCGCCTAGGCCGCCCTGTGTAGTGGGTAATTGTAGTTTTTTCAGTGCTATTCTATGTCTGGTAGAGCCCCAGATTAACGCGCTAAGGAGCGAGTCCAAATCCCGAAAGAAGGTTCTAGGTGGGATCACTGGTAGATTGGTAAAGTAGTATAATAATCGTGGAACCATTATCATTTTGGCTAAAGCCACTCGGCCTATTGGGGCCAGCGGAAGGCTTTTCCAAAATCCGACTGCGGCTCTAATGCCTGCCAATGCCCTACTGTGGTTACCCTCAAAAATATCGGTTGAGGAATGATACAGGCGGATCCCGAGGTACCGGGGTGCATCCGCGCTCCAAGGCACTCGTTGACTACCCAGTCTAACCTCCTGAGGGGGTAGGCCCGGATGCAGCGGGTATATCGTGGATTTATCCCAATTCACCCTCAGTCCAGAGGCTGCTGCGAATTCTGTCAATGTCACCCAAAGGGGGGTCAAGTCTTCTGTGATGTCTCGCACGTATATTAACAGGTCGTCAGCGTACACAGAGACACTATGCACGGTGCCTGCTATGGGAATGCCCCAGCGCGCTCCCTCCTGGCGAAGCCGTATGGCCAGGGGCTCGACTGCCAGGGCAAAAAGTAAGGGGGACAGCGGACATCCCTGCCTCGTGCCCCTCCGAACCGCAAATTCTGCCGAGATATAGCGTCCCAGGCGAAGCCGTGAGGTGAGTTTAGTGTACAAGAGTTGTGTATAAGCGATGAGGGTGGGGCCAATGTCCGCCCGCTGTAGGACCGTGAAAAGGTACTGCCAAGTGAGGGAATCAAATGCCTTCTCGAGGTCTAGGACGAGACAGGCCGACCTGGGATATATCCCTTTCACCTGGTCTTGGACGTGGAAAATGCGGCGTATGTTCTGGGATGTGCGTCTACCGGGGATAAATCCACACTGGTCCGGATGGACCAGGGGACGTATAATTTGTGCGTATCTATCTGAAAGAAACACGTTAGTTAGATTCCTCACCTTAGAATATCCCCAGGCGTCAGACTGGATCCGGAAGATTTTTCGTCAGCAATACGCCTTGCGCGTCGCTAGGCGTCGTCTGCGGCTCCGCGTCCGTCGTCGGCGTCGTGCGCCGGAATGACGTCGGAGTACTTAGACGCCGCCCTCGCGCGCTGACGTCAGTTCTTCTTTTTTTCCGCGCCAGTAAGTGCAGATCCGGGAGAGCTACCCCTTTTAGTCTTTTTTGACTAAGTTTTTTGATCTTGTCTCGACTCCGGTGCCGGTAGGATGCCTGGTTTTAAAGCCTGTGCTGACTGCAACCGCTTGATGTCGGTTACGGACCATCACCGCCGGTGCCTTTACTGCTTGGGCCTCTACCACGACGCGGCGTCGTGTTCGGACTGCAAGGCCCTGACCTCGAAGGCTAGACGGGAGCGGTCCCGTAAGCTTCTCGAGCTTCGCCACTCGGCTCCGCGCCCCTCTCGATCCCGGCCCAGGAGGAGGTCCAAGGATCGGTCGTGGAGCCGCAGCCGACGTCATCATCGATCGTCTGGCTCCAAGTCTTCGGGTAAGTCGAAGCACTCCAAGAAGTCCAAGAGGCGACACCGCTCTTCGGACTCCCCTCGCCGGTCGCGCGACTCGGCCGAGGGTCAGGGTGGTTCCACCCCAGCGGCTCCAGCGGAGCCGCAGGCGCCGCGCAAGTCCCCATACCCGCCGGTCCCTGGGACTGACGCGACGCCGGCGGAAGTCAGTGCCTTCCTCTCGGCCATGAGGAACCTGGCTCCGCCGTCGACGCCCGCTGGCGTGCCTTCGGGCCCCGCGGACCCTACTGGGCAACCTTGCCTGCCGGCGGCTCCGGCCAAGGCACCGTCGACGGCTCCGGCCTCGACGCCGCAAGTGCCCGAGGGACCCGTTCCTGAGTCCCCGCCGACGCCGGTCGACCTCGTCACGCCTCCTCCGCCGGCGTCGACACTGGTACCACCTCCGACGCCGGCTCCGCTCGGCGTCGAGCCCCAGTTCAGCACCGCTCCGGGCCCGGCGCCATTACGGCGTTGATGGACGCCGCGTTCGGCGCCGCTGGAGACACATTATGTCTATCGCCCGGCTCCGATCCTTCCTCCTGCATACCAGGAATCGGATGACGGGGGCGAATGGGAGGGATCCGAGGATCCTATGGCCGTTCAGGCTCAGCTGTCACAGGACTGGGCAGATGAACTGGGGGAGGCCAGTGGTCTGGATACCTCTCCAGACACTGGATTCATCTCTCCTCCGACTGTGGCTTCGGAGGAGGGTGCTGCTTTCTCTGTGGTGCTGCGCAAGGCGGCCGCAGCCCTTGGGCTCGAGCTACCTGCCGTGGCTGTGAGGACTAACGTCCTCACTGAGGTGCTTCAGTCTACAGCAAGCTCCACTGGCCCTCATTGACGTTCTGCAGGGCACCTAGTCCAAGCCCTCCACAGTTCCTCCTGTGGACAGGAACGTCGCCAGGCGCCACCGCCCTGCTCTGGGCGACCCCAGTTTTCTGTCCCAACACCCTACCCCCGAGAGCCTGGTTATCCAGGCCTCTACCTCCCAATCCTCCTTCCCGACCGCTCCGCCGGACCGGGATTCCAAGAGACTGGAACAGTTTGGCAAAAAGCTGTTCTCCTCCCTTAGTTTGGGCCTGTGGTCCTTGAACACCGCCTGTCTCTTGGACCGTTATTCCCACTCTCTGTGGGATACGGTGGAGGACGTGCTGCCCCTGTGTCCGGAGGAGGTCCAGACACGACTTACCCAGGCTCTGGCCGATGGGAGGGATGCAGCACGACATGCTATCCGGTGTGGGCTTGACACTACGGACTCGCTGGGTAGGGCGATTTCTACCACGGTGGCGCTTAGACGTCACGCCTGGCTGCGGTCCACGTCCTTTTCGGGTGATGTCCAGAGCACTCTCATGGACATGCCCTTTGATGGCACTCGCCTTTTTGGCGAGAAAGCGGACAGTACGCTGAATCGCTTTAAGGACTCCCGGGCTACGGCCAAGTCCTTGGGCCTCTCGGCCCCGCGGTCGCAAACTTCCGCCTTTCGCCCCTTTCGTGGCCAAGGGAGGGGTGCCTCCTCACGTACGCCTAGCCACCAGCCGCAGAACCAACCTGCGCGCGGTCGCGGACGTGGTTTCCGCCGAGGCGGTTCTGAGGACGACGCGGTCAGCCCACATCCACCCCGGCAGCATCCGCCTCAAAGCCTTCCTAGTCCGAGCTTTCAGGCCCATTCCACGCCAGTGGGCGGCAGAGTTCGCCATCACCTGCTCCACTGGCGGTCCATCATATCGGACAGGTGGGTGCTGCAAATCGTCCGAAAGGGCTACTCCCTCCCCTTCGAGACGACCCCTCCAGCCATGCTACCGCAGCACCACCGTATCTCGGGGGATCATTTGAATCTTCTCCACGAGGAAGTTTCGGCCCTCTTGGCCAAGGGGGCCGTCGAGCGCGTTCCGAGCCCAGAAGTAGGTTGTGGTTGTTATTCCCACTACTTTCTGGTTCCCAAGAAGGGCAAAGGGGGCCTACGCCCTATCTTGGACCTCCGGAACGTCAATGCCTTCCTCCGGAAGGAAAGGTTCAAGATGTTAACTTTGGCTCAGTTTCTAGCTGCCCTAGACCCGGGAGACTGGATGGTAGCGTTGGACTTGCAGGACGCATATTTCCACATCCCCATCCTGCCGGCCCACCGGCGTTACCTGCGGTTCACGGTGAGTCAAGAGCACTTTCAGTTTACCGTGCTACGCTTCGGCCTTACCAGTGCCCCTCGGGTGTTCACGAAAGTGATGGCGGTGGTCGCAGCTCATCTGCGCAGATCAGGATTTTCAGTCTTCCCCTATCTCGACGACTGGTTGTTGAAGGCGGGCTCGCCCCAGGCAGTCGTCTCCCACCTCCAGACTATGGCGGATCTCCTGCATTTGCTGGGATTTTCCATCAACGTGCCGAAGTCACACCTGAGTCCCTCTCAGAAGCTCCTCTTCATCGGAGCGGTTCTCGATTCGGCGCAGTTCCGGGTCTATCCACCGGAACAGCGGGTCCGGGATATTCAGGCCCTGATTCCCATCTTTCGGCCTCTATCCTGGGTTTCGGTCAGGCTAGTGTTGCGGCTTCTGGGGCTGATGGCCTCCTGCATCCTACTAGTGCATCACGCCAGGCGGCGCATGCGGGCTCTGCAGTGGGACCTGAAGTTTCAGTGGGCCCAGCATCACGGCAACCTGTCCGACCCTGTCTTGATCTCGGAGGGCACTGCACAGCAGTTGCAGTGGTGGCTCATGGACCGCGATTGGGTCACGGGCAAGAGCCTCTCCCTTCCCCAACCGGAGCATGTCGTAGTGACGGATGCGTCCCTCCTGGGATGGGGTGGCCATATAGGAGAGGCGGAGATCAGAGGCCTCTGGTCTCCGGCGGAGTCTCGTCTCCACATCAACCTGTTGGAGTTGAGAGCGATCCGACTTGCACTGAAAGCCTTCCTTCCCTCTGTCAGGGGAAGTGTCGTGCAGGTGTTCACGGACAACACCACCGCCATGTGGTATTGCAACAAACAGGGCGGGGTGGGGTCGTGGACCCTTTGTCAGGAGGCTCTGCGCCTCTGGACATGGCTGGAACACCAGGGCGTCACCCTAGTGGTTCAACATCTGGCGGGCTCTCTGAACGCCAGAGCAGACGAACTCAGCCGCCGGTGCATGATGGATCACGAATGGCGTCTGAACTCCGAAGTGGCGCAAGGTCTCTTTCAGCAGTGGGGAGAGCCTTGGTTAGATCTATTCGCCACCGAAGAGAACGCGCAATGTCAGCAGTTCTGCGCGTTGGAATTTCCAAGGCGACACTCGCTCGGCGACGCTTTTCGTCACGAGTGGAGTTGCGGTCTGTTGTACGCCTTTCCGCCTATACCACTTCTGCCCAGAGTGCTGAAGAAGATCAGGCATGACCGGGCCCAAGTCATCTTGGTGGCTCCGGATTGGGCACGAAGGTACTGGTATCCCGAGCTACTCAGTATGTTGACCGATCCTCCGATACGTCTGCCCCTTCGGGAGGATCTTCTGTCGCAGCAGCAGGGGGCGGTCCTACACCCGAACCTGTCCAGCCTCCACCTCCATGCGTGGAGATTGAGCGGCGGCAGTTGATGCCATTTGACTTGCCTCCTGAAGTCTGTGATATCATTCTGGCAGCCAGGCGTCCCTCCACAAAGACGGTATATGCCTGCCGGTGGAACAAATTTGTGGCATGGTGCACAGCAAAGGCTGTGGATCCCCTTTCCGCCCCTCTTTCTGAGGTTCTCCTCTTTCTTCTTTCTTTGGCCCGGCAGGGCTCTGCCCTGGGCACCTTGAAAGGTTATCTTGCTGCCATCTCTGCCTTCTTGCGGCTTCCTGATCAGCCTTCTCTTTTCAAGTCCCCTGTAGTTACACGCTTTTTAAAAGGCATTACTCACACGTTCCCTCCTGTCCCTTTTGTAATGCCTCAGTGGGACTTGAATCTTGTTCTCACATTTCTAATGTGCGCTCCCTTTGAGCCTCTTCATAATTGTCCTCTTAGTCTGCTGACGCTTAAGACTGCTTTTCTGGTAGCCATCACCTCGGCTAGACGGGTGAGTGAGCTCCAGGCTTTATCCCCAAAGCCTCCTTTTCTCTCTGTTCATCCGGACAAGGTTGTCCTTCGGCCTCGTCCCTCCTTTCTTCCGAAAGTGGTGACCCCCTTTCATCTTGGGCAGTCTGTCACCTTGCCCACCTTCTTTCCGCCTCCGCATCCTTCCAAAGAGGAAGAGAGGCTCCACCGTCTGGACCCAAAACGTGCGCTCTCCTTTTACCTGGACCACACAAGGCAGTTCCGGGTGGACGACCAACTTTTCGTTGGATACGTGGGTGCTAAGAAGGGGAAAGCTGTGCACAAACGGACCATCTCTCGGTGGGTCGTTTTGTGCATCAAAATGTGTTATTCCTTGGCAAAAAAGGACCCTCCTATTGGGCTGCGCGCCCATTCTACTCGGGCCACGGCGGCTACTACTGCTCTGGGACGGGGTGTCCCTTTGCAGGGCATCTGTCAGGCGGCAACGTGGGCTTCGCTACACACGTTTGCCAGGCATTATTGCCTTGACAGCCAAATCCGGAGGGATGGCTTCTTTGGCCGTTCTGTCCTCCAGGACTTTCTGGTGTGATCTTGGTTCGCAGACCCACCACCGGGGATGGTATTGCTTGGGTATCTATTCTAAGGTGAGGAATCTAACTAACGTGTTTCTTTCAGATGAACAAGTTACTTACCTTCGGTAACGATGTATCTGTAAGAAACATTAGTTAGTTAGATTCCTCACCGACCCACCCATCCTCCCCGTTCTGCGAACTGACATCTATGGTTAAGGTTATCCTTTTCAGGCCCCTAGATTTTATTTATGGCACCAGTGTCGGTCTTTGCATGGCTCTGCGTTCCTGGTGCGGAAAGCTATGTACAAGAACTGACGTCAGCGCGTGAGGGCGGCGTTAAGTACTCCGACGACGTCATTCCGGCGCACGACGCCGACGACAGACGCGGAGCCGCAGATGACGCCTAGCGACGCGCAAGGGGTATTGCTGACGAAAAATCTTCCGGATCCAGTCTGACGCCTGGGGATATTCTAAGGTGAGGAATCTAACTAACTAATGTTTCTTACAGATACATCGTTACCGAAGGTAAGTAACTTGTTCATCTGCTAGTATCTTCCCGAGGAGTTTGCAGTCAGCGGATAGTAGTGATATAGGGCGATAGGAGGCCATTTGCTGCGGATCCCGGTGCGGTTTTAGGAAAGTCACGAGTACTGACTCTCTCATAGATCTCGGTAGTTCTCCCTTCTCAAGCGCAGTCGCGAGCATCTCTACCAATCGAGGGACCAGTTGTACAGAAAAAGTTGTGTAATATTCTAGTGGGAGCCCATCTAATCCCGGCGCCTTATTATGGGCTAGGGCGTGTAAGGCGCGGGTCACATCCGTCGCTGTTATCGTCGTTTCTAGGGCCTCCTTATCTGTCCTTGTGATTTTTGGTAGAGTCAGGGGATCGAGAAAACGATCCACTACGGCTTGTGGAGTTGAGGCTGGGTCATTGTATATCCCCGCGTAGTAGCCGTAAAAAGCCCCAAGAATCTCGGCTTGGGAGTGCACCAGTGTACCCTGGGAGTCCAGTATTTCGGTGATGGGTTTGATATCAGTGTCTTGTCTGGCCAGCCACGCCAATAATGTGCCCGTTTTGTCCCTTTCTTTATGCATCCGAGTTGCGTACGATCTAAAATTGTACCGGCGGAGATCTACGCAAGCGGCTTGATAATCTGTTTTTGCTTTGGCTAAGCGCTGCGTCTCTTCCTCGGATGTGGTGTCCCGCTTAGTGATAGCGGCGAGGTGTTGCTCAGCCTTGGTAAGCGCCTGTTCCAACACGCGCTTTACCCCTGTTATTTGTTTCATGCATTCTCCACGGGCCACTACTTTAAATGTGTCCCATTCCACTAAAGATGCTACGCTCCTGTTCATGCCTAAAGACTTGGTCCAAGAGACAATCCCGTGGCAAGCGCCAGGTAGGGACGGGGGAGTGTGGGGGTCGCCAGTTGAGTCGGAGGATGTGGGCGTCGTGATCAGAAATGACCCTGCCCATGTAGTCTGTGTGAGTAATTTTGGGCAGTATTGCTGCTGAGCATAAGAATCGGTCGAGACGGACACGTAGATTATGCGGGATGGAATGGAAGGAGTACAACCGGGTTTGTGGGTGGCGCATTCGCCACGCGTCGGTAAGTGCCCAGTGTGCGAGCCAGGCCCGAAATCTGTCGGTTTGCCTGTGGGCTGGAGAGTGCACCGGAGGGGGGTGAGAGCGGTCTAGGTTTAGATCGAGCATGCAATTATAGTCTCCACCCAGAATCCAGGGAATTGAGGCAAAAGGGGCTAAGATCCCGGTGAGGTGGTCCCAAAATTTGTCCTGTTCTACATTGGGGGCATATATGCTACCAAGGAGTACTGCCTGCCCGTCTAAGAGGCCCTCTAGTAGCGTATATCTGCCGTCTTTATCTACCACCCTCCGGAGTTCCTGGAAGGGGGTTCCCGGTCGAACCCAGATCAGTGCCCCGCGTGCATACGCGGAATAGGTCGTGGCGCATATGGTACCCCGCCATTTTGCCTGTAGTTTCCCCACCTCCTTCGCAATGAGATGCGTCTCCTGTAGGAAAGTTATCCGAGCATTGTGACGCTTTGCATATGAGTATACTGCATACCGCTTGCTTGGAGTGTGGAGCCCCCTAACGTTAAGGGTGAGGATGGTAACATCAGTATGTGGTGTATTTATTGCCATGTATCAGTATCTGTGTGTGATGATCGGGGTCTGTGTCTGTCGGGGGTGTACTAAGTAAGGCCGACCCAACTGAGTGAGGGTGCATGTACCCCACGACACTGTTTGGCCACGTGTTGCGAGCGTCCGGATCTGTGTCATTCCATGAGGGGGGTTGGGATATTGCTGAACTGGAAAAACTAACTGTATAACTGGGGTCGGGAAACATTCCCAATGCCAAGGACCCATCGCCAGAAGCGATGCGTCCAAACCTGGGCTCCCTATTGAGGGGGGTGCAACAATGTATGATGGGGGCGGCGGTGTGGGTGTGCAGGGCCAAACGCGGATCGGGCCTTAGTAGGATCAATGGGCGTTGCTCATAACGTGTCGGATGATGGCAGAGGTGTCTATAGTTAGTGTGTGAAGTGTGAGTATAGTTATCCTCATTCTGTTCCCGGTAATCCCATCTTACGTCACAAGAGTTCTTGATTGTTCATCTAGGATGAGGTCCGCTGTCTGAGGAGTGACTAGAGGGGGCGTCACAGAGTCTCCGCCCGACATTGTTCCATCACTTTCGTTCTCCCCCTCAGATGAAAAAATGTGCGGAGGTCGGTCTATGTCGTCCAGCTGGGGGGACGCCTGCAGATCGATCACTGCTTGCAGGGCCTACCTCCGTTCTTTCACAATCTGTTCCAGATCGGGAGAGTCCTGGGTGCGTAGTCTGGTCCCACCACCCGCACCACCATGCGGGTGCCTCTGGGTACGCCTCCTGGGTCGTGACAGTTTAGGGCTCAGATCCCTTGTGGTTTCTGCTCTGGACTGCCGCGTGCAGTGCTGATCCGCCCAATCCTGCGCTTCTGTGGCGGTAGTGAAAAAGACAGTGGAGCCGTTATGGATTACCCTGAGGCGATCCGGAAAGAGCAAGGAGTACTGGATATTGTTCTCACGGAGTCGGCGTTTCACGTTCAGAAATGAAGACCGTTGTTGCTGCACTGCTCTTGCGTAGTCCGGGAACACCATGATCCACTTATTTTCGACCTGCAGGGCGCCCGCCACTCGTGCCGCCCGCAGAACCGCGTCCCTGTCCCGGAAGTGCAGGAACTTCGCCAACATCGGCCTTGGGGTCGCCCCTGGTGGCGGTCTGCGGGCCGGGACCCTGTGAGCACGTTCCATAGAAAAGAATGCAGATCGGTCCGTCTCTGGAGTGAAGGATTTCACCCATGTTTCCATGTAGTGCAGAGGGTTTGTGCCTTCAATTACTTCTGGCAAACCCAACACGCGGATGTTACAGCGTCTCGAGCGTCCTTCTAAGTCGTCTGTACGTTCCTCCATAATGGTTAGGCGGTGTAGGACCTCTTGTAGCGTCTTCTGGTGCGTCTCGATTGTGGGTTGCAGGTCAGCCATCGTCTATTCCCCGTCTTTCACTCTGTCTGCCAATTTGCGGTGATCGTCGCGGATGAGGTTGATGTCCGTTGCCAATGTCCCGAGCCTCTCCTCCATGGAGACTCTGGAGAGCTCGATGGCCGCAAGGACCTGATCCAGTTTGGCTGAGATCGACGGATCGGCCTGTGGTGCTTCTGCGTTCACCCACGTCCGGGTCTTTGGCATATTCTCTGGAGCCGTCTCGGGCACCGCCGTATGTTGGGTCGCTCTTGATTTCCCCATTGCGGCAACCGGGGTAGTGAAGTGTGCCGAGAGCGTCCACCGGTAATGCGGGGCAATTCACCCCAGAGGGGAGGGGGGGGGGGGGCACTCCGTCGATGGTCTCGTTGTCACCGGAGTCGGGCACCCTCCTAGGTGCCTCAGTTCCCCTCCGCAGAGTGTCCAAGGGTTGAGGGGTACCCTGCTGCGCGTCCCTCTTCTTCAAACAGGGGGGGATCTGTCTCTCGCGGCGCCAGGGATCATGCCGCCATGTCAACGTCAGGCATCCGCCCAGTCCTGCGCTGTCTATGCGCTGGGCCGCTCAGCTGGAGGGGTCGTTGCGGGTATAAGGATATGGGGGTGCAGCTCACCTCACTGTCGCTAGCATATTTCGCCCCAAGTCGCCTGCTCCATACCCCGTCGGTCCCGCTGCATGTCGGGCACCATCTTGAGGTCAGGCTCACCGACTTCAAAGAGGGACGCACCAGGGCCCACCACCAAGCTGTAAGCGCACAGCTGCCTCTGCGGCCTCAGGACTCCGCGTGGAAGAGGTGCCACCCCCGGTCAGCACCGCAGCGCGATGTATGTTCTTGAGCCCGTCTCCGGCGGGGGGCCCGTGCCAGTTCCAAGATGGCCGCCCGCTCCCTTCGCATCGACCCAAGTCTGGCAATGGGCGCGCGCTCGGGGATCTTGGGGAGCTCCGCTACTTCAAGCCCGCGGGCTGGCGTTTCCGTCCCTAAGAGCGTGGTCTGTGAGGGGCCGCGGGCGGCGCCGTCACCAAGGTCCTCGCGTGTGCCGCCTAGTTCGGTCCTCCGAGACTGCCATCTTGCGGCCAAGAGCCCCGGCACTTCCACCGCCGCCTGTCTCCCCTGGTGTACGCCTGATCACCGCTCCGATGGACTCCGGACCCGTTCCGGTGGCCGACGCTGTGTTTGTGGATGCGAGCAACGCCTGGAAGCGGGCAGTCTGCGGGCCCGATCGCGGAGCCTCAGCAAGCCACAACCGCCATGGTAGCCTGCTTGGCCACGCCCCCAAAAAGTGGATATACTTTGAACCCTCGGAAGTAGAGAAGGGGAGGAAAAAGCTAAGGAAAATTGTACCTCTAAATCGCTCTCAACTTTTATTTTCCTTCTCAAAATGCCCAAGCCTGAGAGAAATTGACTCAAAAAATCTGAAGCAGGAAGGATTCACCCCCAATAGTAAAGGCAAGGATGGTAAAAACCGCAATTTTAAATGCTGAAAAAGAAATGCTAAAGGAAGGAATAAGGTTGATAGCAGAGGCTGAATTAGAAAGGGTAAAACAACCTGACAGTGCCTTCCTGAAATGTCATGCAGGCCTGGGGAAAAGGCAAGCAAGACTGATAGCAGGGGCATGTGGAAAAAGAGCAAATATTAACATAGTCGTAGAGAACCCAGAGCCCTGTAAAAACTGGGCAACTGGAGTTTAGGAGACAGCGACATAAGCACACCCTTGTGTGCATTGAATGAGTCTGGACACCTCAGTGAGATTGATTAGGGAAGTGGGTTGTCGCATAGCCTAAAAATAATTTTGTGGAACATCAATAGATTCACAGGGCAAATAAAGATTGACTGTATAAAATATGTCTCACGGCAGGCAGACATTATTTGCCTGCAGGAAACTTGGCTATGCGACAACACCCCTGTAGTTCAAGGGTGTACCCAGTCTCATAAACCCGCCAGTGAAACAAGATTTGGACACCCATCTGGGGGGATTATGACACGTATTTCCACAAAAAAAGTGAATTCGATAACCACTTCTTGCAAATGGGTGTTGGTTAGTGAGGTATCCTTTCAGAGTTCCGAAAGGTTAAATGACCGTGTGATTGTGGTGAACACCTATATACAATGGGGTTCTCACGAGGCGTATGAAAGAGAAATGGGGCTAAACAAAGATGATATGAACTCCTTGAGTGATAAGTATGGAAATGATCTGTTGATCATCATAGGCGATTTTAATCATAAACTAAACCCCCAAAAATTAAACCCTTGGTTTAAAGAACTTTTAGAAGCTTATGAGATAATGCCGGCACACTTACCCATTTGCACCATGAATAGACAAGATGAAGCCCTAGGGAAATTTTTAAGATCAAAGGGCTTAATTAGCTTAAACGGTAGGATAGAATCCGTCCGATCAGCTTATCAGACATTTAGAAGATGTAATCAATACTGTCCCATAGACTATTTGTGTGTACACGTCTGGAACTACGCCATGGTAAAAACGTTTAAGGTAATCCAGCGTAAACAAAGCGACCATCACCCACAGTTTAGTGAATTAGTGAGAGGGCCCCCAAGATGTTGTGAAAGAGTCCTCCCTCAATCGATGGCATACCCATAACGCCTGACTACAAATTAACAGACGAATATCTAGTAAAATGAGCTAGCTTTCAACAGAATTTAACCATGGAGGTAGCGAATGACCAGAAGGTCCCATGGTTTGAGGAAAACATCTGTCAGGTTGTACAGTGCCTCAGAGCTGACCTAAAGAGGAAGGGAAAGGGTATTAAAGATTCACAAGCCCGACATAGAAAGCAAATAAGCTGGTTTGATTCTGTGTGTAGGGGGAAAAAAAAGGATAATAAGGAGAGAAGAAAGACGTGTGAGGATAAGGTATGATCAGGAAGGCTTTACCACTTTAATTAAGTTAAGGAAAGAATATAAAATGTTAGTGAGGTCTAACAAGAGGAGATTTAAAGAAAAATGCTGGGAGAACCTATTGGAAACAATAGAAACAAAAAATACCGAAGGGTTCTGGAAGTTGATCCAAGACGCCTCAGGTCGGTCCCCGGGAACCATGAGTTGCGTAGTTGATGAGGCATCTTGGGAGGAGTACTTAGGCCATTTATATATGGCTAGCAATGCGCCAGTAATAAGCGAGTAAAGAGTCCCTATGGGGTGGGCTGCAAAAGAGATAATACCTTCATTTTCTATAGAAAAAGTGAAGGATACTATTAGGAATTTAAACCTATCTCGAGCCGCAGGGCCAGATAACTTACCCGCTGTTCTAATTAAAACAGAGCTAAACTGGTGGGCACAATTTTTCTCTAAGATGCTCTCTGCTGTGCTAAATTCAGCTACTATCCCAAAATCGTGGAGGGGTGCAGTGATTAGGCCTCTGCATAAAAAAGGGGACAGGAAGGACCCAAAAAACTACAGATTAATTAATCTGTTAGATTTTGGTGCGAAAGTTTTCTCTAAAATAATCCTTTGCAGACTGAAGGATTGCGTTGAGCTACACTCTATTGTACCAGTGGAACAATGAGGGTTAAAGGAGGGGCACTCAACCATTGACCATTGCTTTGCCTTATGGGCATTAGCTCGGAAGTCGTTAGAACAGCAAGGTAGATTATACTGCTGTTTTGTCGACTTTCAGGCGGCGTTCGATCTAGTAGATAGGGAGTGTCTTTGGGAGTCGTTAAAAAGTTATAACATTCCTGAAGAACTCCTAGTAGTAATCCAGGAGTTGCATAGTCAGAACTGGGCTCAGGTTATCAAAGATACAATGGGGGGCTTGACATTGGAGATAGCGATCAATAACGGCCTAACACAGGGCTGCGTATTGGCCCCACTTCTTTTTGAAATCTTTCTTGCTGATCTACCTTCCTTTTTAATGATGGAAAGAAGTGCAAGCCCAAAGGTAAATGGGAAGCATTTGTCCTGTCTACTGTACGCAGACGATTTAGTAATCCTTCATCAAACAGAATTGGGTCTGCAAAGGAAGCTAAATGCGTTTGATACATATTGTGCATCTAAACGCCTCACAGTGAACAAGGATCAAACAACAATACTGTGTTTTGGGAAGAGAGATTAAAAATGCAATTGACTATTGGGGCAAACAAAATTAGAAGTCGTTAACGAGTATAAATACCTGGGAATATGGTTTGACAAGTCTTTAAAATGGGGCACGCACCTAGAGGCACAGAAAGCCAAAGCCTTAGCATCTGTTTGCGGGTTGAAAAAATGTAACCGTAATTATGGCGCCATGTCCCACAGACCCTTGCTGAAGGCCTACAATGCAATGATCCCCCCACAATTGCAGTATGGAGCAGAAATGTTATGTTTGGGAGGGAAAAGCACCTGGGACAGTGAGGGAGGGAAATGCTTAAAAGCATTGTTGTCATTGCCTAGCTCATCAATGATACAGGCAATTAGGCTGGAGCTAGACTTGATATCATGGAATGTCCAGGTCCAAGTGAGTTTACTTAGATTTTGGAAACGGCTTGGGTCAGGAGAAGATGTGAATGTGTCACGATGGTGTATGAAGGAGATTCAGCTGAGTGAACTAAAGTGGGCGAAAGTAATAAGAAAGAAACTCTACTCCATCTGTGATAGTCTGAAGGTGAAGATCGATCCCCAGCCCTTGCACATTGAAGAACCAAAAAGTGTACTCAAATCCTTGGGGAAGGAAAAGTCTAGACTTATTGATATGGAGTAGCTGAGGAAAAAAAGAGTCTGTGCAATTTATGATAAATAGCTGGAGGAATGAAATTTGGTATCCTTACCTAGACAATATTCAAACACTGAGTATGAAGTTCCTATCGTAAAACGAAAAGAGGAAAGAAATGCTAACTGTGTGGTTGAAACCAATGGGAATTCGGAGAGTGATCTCCTTATTGGAATAAGACCCTCACACACCTGACAAGTAGGTGTCTTGCTTCATCATCGGGTCTGCTCCTACTCGGGCCGGCGCTGCAATGCCCGATCAGGCACCCATTGAGGGGCCTACTTCTCGGAGATCTTTTTTCCAGAGCCGATGGGTGAAGTGCAAGTGAGGATCCTAGTGTCAGTATACGTGAAGGTGTTGTGTGCGTTAAAATAGGGAAAAATAATCCAATTCAAAAGAATTTTTAATGAGTATGGTTACTCCCCTAATTAAAATGAGAATAGCGCGTATCGTCACTACAATGTTGTGTTGTGATACGCTAAAAAGAGGTCGACATGTTTCTTGCCTATTTATCAAAGTAGATGGCAATTCCTCAGGACCTAATGTTATACTACCTCCACATTTTTTGGTGGTGGTCACCCAGAGCGAATAGTGAAGGAGCGGCCACCATTACAGCACCCTAAAAAATGTGTAGGGGTGGTTGGTACCTTGGTGTCAACCGGGGTAAGCAATGCTTAACCTGAAATAAAAACACAGTTAGAATAATCAAAAACAATCCATTAAAATGCTATTACAATCGAAGTCACTCAACCCAATACTGTAGTTTGTGGTAGTGTAAAAACACATGCATTGGGACTGAGTGCAGTGACGTGCTAAAGTGCAATGAACAGTGATCAATCAATGGAAGGACACTGCACTACAGTGGTGAAGCAAACAACAGAAGTACGAAGGAAGACAGAAAATAAACATCGTACTTGGAACATAAAGATATAAGGATATAATCTCATCAAAATGAGTCTCACCCTCGTTCAATCCGTGCCGGGCCATATTGGTACCGGTCTCCGCCAGCACTGCTGTCTAATGTCATGATATATGGTAAAAGCATGTTAAAGTCAAACCCATAATGGGGTGTAAACCACAGCAAATCCATTATTAGGACCCAGGTGAAGATGGTAACTTCTGTAAGGGTCATACGAGCTCCATGGTAACGTTGATTGTGAAATTCGAACCAACAGAGGCAGCCGTGGAGCGATAACACACAACATTAAGTAAATTTCAAATACATTATGAAACGATACTTGGCCGACTGTACTGACATCTGTGCCCAAAAGATCAGAGAAAGCCATGGTACCATAAACACATTGCCGAGCAGTCTACGTATTGTAATGGTGCTCGATTGGAATTTGGGTCGATTAGTATGAACCCGTGACAAGCGGATACCGCGTGTCTCTTAGTAGTAAAATCTGGTTAAGAAACCCCAGACCACGAGGGGGGTTTAAAAGGAATGGTATTACTCACGGTTTTGCAGTTGGATTATATCGTTAACCCTACCCCTGCGGAACGGCCGGTCCAAGTAGTCCGGTGACCGTGGAATCACTAATGGTGCTTAAAAAGGGAAGTAGGACACTGGGTGCATGATCCATACTTCCGGGTCGGGTCAAGCAAGGACTAGAGCGCTACACGTTCTGGAGCGCCATATTGGGGAAGTGTGGACGGGGCCGGTCAACGACCGGTAAACGAGGAAAGACAATGGCTATGCATGTGATCTCGAAGGGTCATGCATTCAATCCTACGAATGCTTATAACAGTATTAACCAATTCTGGTGGTTTACCAATCATAATGTATGTTTTATGCCAAGACAGTGCCCACATATTAATGGAGATAAATGACGAACAGTAAACGAGGAAAGACAATGGCTATGCATGTGATCTCGAAGGGTCATGCATTCAATCCTACGAATGCTTATAAAAGTATTTACCAATTCTTGTGGTTTACCAATCATAATGAATGCTTTATGCCAAGACAGTGCCCACATATTAATGGAGATAAATGACGTGTAGCCCTTGGACCATGTGAACATTCGGTGGGTTTAGTTAATTCAAGAAATGTATATAAATGGTCAAATGTTTAATGGAGGCGGGAATTGTACTCCAGGTAGTCAGCCATTAATACAATTACTATTTGCATTAACTGAGTCTGTGATATAAATTTAAAATGCTGAGAGTGACAACTAAGAGTACCCCTTAGTTTCTGGGGGTCAGCATGCTCCATGGAATCTCCTCGTTAAGTCCTGTTCTGTCAGAAGACAGTCTCAGGACCCAACGTTGTTCCAAACGGAACAAGGCATCCTTCGTCATGCCTGTGTGTGCTTCAAGGATGCACCACTCAAAGGAGTCAGGAGGATGTTGACTTTCTTTGTAATGGGTGGTCATTCTAGTGTTAGTCTTAGCACACCTGAAAGTGCTTCTATGTTCCATCATGCGGAGCTTAACCTGTCTTGTCGTCATCCCTATGTAAATAAGGTTGCAAGGGCAGCGCATCAAATAAACACAGTTGGTTGTGTTACAGTTCGTGTGTTTTTTCAAATGCCACAGAAAGTTGTTAGGAAGGTTCAGTTGTTTTGTGACCTTGGTTTGGGGACAAACAGAACATGAACCGCAAGGAAAATGTCCCTGTACTGGTGGTAAATGCCATAGGGTGTTCTGTGTTGTGTCACGGCGTTGTTTAGGTCTAGTGTGTATCAACATGTCTTTTATGTTGTTGGTCCTCTTAAAAGCAAACCTAGGGTTCGCAAGGTTCAGTGAACCGGTGTTCAAGATACCCCAGTGTTTGCGAATAATGTTCCTCAGGCGACTCGAGTCTGGTGTGTAGGTGGTGACACAGGTGATGGTGGTGTCGGGTTCTCTTGTCCTAACCTCCAACAATCCTTCTCGATTATTATTACGTGCTCTTTTAAAAGCATCATTGATCACCTGTTTAGGGTATTGACGTTGGAGGAGATCTTGTCTCAACGTATTTGCTTCCTTTTTGTATTCAGCGAGGGTGCTGCAATTCCTTCTGATGCGAAGAAACTGGCCTATAGGCAGATTATGTCTCAATGCCCTGGGATGATGACTGCTGAAAAGAAGCAGACTATTTCTGTCTGTAGGCTTTCGATATAGGGTAGTAGAGATTGTCCCTGCTTCCAATTTAATCATGAGATCAAGAAAAGGAATCTCCTTATTAGAGATCGTATTGGTGAATCTCAAGTGGGGATTCAAGGTATTGATCCACGTACAAAAATTGTTGCATTCAATCAACTCGCCCTTCCAGAAGATAAGGATGTCGTCGATAAACCGTTTCCACAATAAGATGTTAGAACCATATGGATTATTGATATCAAAAATCTTGCGTTGCTCAAAAGCGGACATGTACAAACATGCCAGGCTTGGAGCAAAGGTACTCCCCATTGAAGTACCCTGGGTCTGATGAAAAAGTTGGGTACCAAACTGAAAATAGTTTTCTGTGAGCGCTAAAGTGGCGCATTCCATAATGAATGAAACTGGAGTAGGTGAACCCCACTCAGCAGTGGTTAGAATATCTTCGAGAACCTCCAAAGTGGCTCTTTGAGGGATATTCGTGTACAGGGCCTCAACATCCAATGTCACCAGAAGGTTCACCTCATTGGGATGTTGAAACCCCTCTAGGAGACGTAACACGTCAGTCGTGTCCCTCACATAGGAAGGAGTTTCCTTGACAAAAGGTTGTATGAAGTGGTCCACAAACTTGGAGAGGGGCTCTAGTATGGACCCTATACCTGACACGATGGGGCGTCCTGGTACTGGTGTCGTCCCTTTATGTATTTTAGGGAGACAATAGAAGTAGGGCACGACTGGATCGTTGGTTATTAGGAACCCTGCTTCTTTTTTCGAGATCCATCCTTCCGATTCTGCAGAGAAGGTCATAGCAGTGATGGTATTATGTAATCTCTGTGTGGGATTCTCTCTTATTGGAGTGTAGTATCTTCTATCACTCAGTTGTCTCTCACATTCGATGTTGTAATCTACTGTGTTCATAATAACAGTGGCCCCACCTTTGTCAGCTTGTTTGATTGTAATAGTCTCGTCAAGTGCCAGTGTTTTAATGGCTGTCGTCTCCGCCGTGGAGAGATTATGAAAGGATGTTGAATTAGTATTGGAATTGAAATCCTTCAAAACAGCTTGTTCAAATGTGAGGACCTCGTTGGGGACCATGCTGCTAGTGGGAGTGAAGGTTGACGGTTTGTGAAGTCCAGAATCAGTAGCAATCTGTGCTGGTTGATCCTGAAAGAAGGCTTGTAGACGGATTTTGCGAAAGAAGGTTTGAATCTCGCACCGATCCCTGAAAGTGTCTATTCTGGGAGTGGGAACAAAACCTAACCCCTTCTGTAGAACCTGTTCCTCAATGTGTGACATGGTTCTGGAGGATAGATTCACAATCAGTTTCTTTTCCCCTTGGTTTGACTCCTGGTCTCCACCGATCCTGTCGGTTGGTCCTGCCACTGAACTCTTTTTTGGCCTCTTCTGCGCCCTCTTCCTCTGCCCCAACCTCTGTCTAAAAAAGGAGGTGCAGGTCCGGTCTGGTAGAAGTGTGGTGGGCCTTGTGGGTATATAGGGTACTGCCAGAAGGGGGGTCCCGAAAAGGGCGGGGCGTTAAAGGTTGGAAAGTTGGATGGTTGATAGGTACGTGTCTTCCTATTGTTCCAGCTCCCAGTGTTGGAGTCATTACTGGAGGAAGAGCCCCTCCGTGAAGTATTAGAACTATCATCTGAGGAGTATCCAATTGTTGAGCTTGTATAGTCTGCTTTAAGATAGGGGTAGACTTTCTCAGTTGAGAATTTCTGAATATCTTTTTGTAACTTGGTGATTTTTTGTTTCATAAGATATTCCCGGTTCTCTGCAAGTTCCGCATTTATCTCTGCTAGTTTATTCTTGTAAACTGCCGTCTGAATTGTCACCTTGATGGCTCCCTCGGCTGTTTGGATTCTAATTAACAGGGCGTCTGCAATCCTTTTAGCTGTATTTATAATTAAAATCAGCCAGTCCCTAGTGCATTTCCAAGCAACTAGGGACCATTCTTTCTTGAAAAGAGCATCTTCTAAGAAGAGACGCGGAAAATTATTAACAATGAGACCGTTAGGAGCTATATTGGCTCTCAAATATTCGGTCATCATAGCCCCGTGTAGGGTGACTTTCAGCCACTCATGTTTTATGTTGGAAAGAGAGGACCAGTCCTCAGATTGACTGACCGAGGCAGAACTGCCATCCGATCCCAGTAAGGATGGTGCTCGTAAGATCTCTGCTGCTGCTCCATCACCAAAACTTAATCCTTGATAATCCTCCATAATAGGAAGATAAATCAGAATCAGTTAGAAGTGCTAAAAATAGAAAAATTAATCTTGGTGGGCCAAAGGAGTCAAGTAACCACCGTTTGGTAACCTTAAATTTATTCCCCACAGGAAAAACCTGTGCATATCACTACAACAAAAAGTAAGGGGAAGTCAAGGAAGGGCTTTTAAGATCAGGTCCAGCATACATGCCCAGAAGACTATATTCAAACACTGAGTATGAAGTTCCTATCGTAAAACGAAAAGAGGAAAGAAATGCTAACTGTGTGGTTGAAACCAATGGGAATTCGGAGAGTGATCTCCTTACTGGAATAAGACCCTCACACACCTGACAAGTAGGTGTCTTGCTTCATCATCGGGTCTGCTCCTACTCGGGCCGGCGCTGCAATGCCCGATCAGGCACCCATTGAGGGGCCTACTTCTCGGAGATCTTTTTTCCAGAGCCGATGGGTGAAGTGCAAGTGAGGATCCTAGTGTCAGTATACGTGAAGGTGTTGTGTGCGTTAAAATAGGGAAAAATAATCCAATTCAAAAGAATTTTTAATGAGTATGGTTACTCCCCTAATTAAAATGAGAATAGCGCGTATCGTCACTACAATGTTGTGTTGTGATACGCTAAAAAGAGGTCGACATGTTTCTTGCCTATTTATCAAAGTAGATGGCAATTCCTCAGGACCTAATGTTATACTACCTCCACATTTTTTGGTGGTGGTCACCCAGAGCGAATAGTGAAGGAGCGGCCACCATTACAGCACCCTAAAAAATGTGTAGGGGTGGTTGGTACCTTGGTGTCAACCGGGGTAAGCAATGCTTAACCTGAAATAAAAACACAGTTAGAATAATCAAAAACAATCCATTAAAATGCTATTACAATCGAAGTCACTCAACCCAATACTGTAGTTTGTGGTAGTGTAAAAACACATGCATTGGGACTGAGTGCAGTGACGTGCTAAAGTGCAATGAACAGTGATCAATCAATGGAAGGACACTGCACTACAGTGGTGAAGCAAACAACAGAAGTACGAAGGAAGACAGAAAATAAACATCGTACTTGGAACATAAAGATATAAGGATATAATCTCATCAAAATGAGTCTCACCCTCGTTCAATCCGTGCCGGGCCATATTGGTACCGGTCTCCGCCAGCACTGCTGTCTAATGTCATGATATATGGTAAAAGCATGTTAAAGTCAAACCCATAATGGGGTGTAAACCACAGCAAATTCATTATTAGGACCCAGGTGAAGATGGTAACTTCTGTAAGGGTCATACGAGCTCCATGGTAACGTTGATTGTGAAATTCGAACCAACAGAGGCAGCCGTGGAGCGATAACACACAACATTAAGTAAATTTCAAATACATTATGAAACGATACTTGGCCGACTGTACTGACATCTGTGCCCAAAAGATCAGAGAAAGCCATGGTACCATAAACACATTGCCGAGCAGTCTACGTATTGTAATGGTGCTCGATTGGAATTTGGGTCGATTAGTATGAACCCGTGACAAGCGGATACCGCGTGTCTCTTAGTAGTAAAATCTGGTTAAGAAACCCCAGACCACGAGGGGGGTTTAAAAGGAATGGTATTACTCACGGTTTTGCAGTTGGATTATATCGTTAACCCTACCCCTGCGGAACGGCCGGTCCAAGTAGTCCGGTGACCGTGGAATCACTAATGGTGCTTAAAAAGGGAAGTAGGACACTGGGTGCATGATCCATACTTCCGGGTCGGGTCAAGCAAGGACTAGAGCGCTACACGTTCTGGAGCGCCATATTGGGGAAGTGTGGACGGGGCCGGTCAACGACCGGTAAACGAGGAAAGACAATGGCTATGCATGTGATCCTTACCTAGACACCCTACCAAATCAATGGCTCAGAATGGAATTATTTTTTTAAAAAAAAATTTTATTTTATTTTGTTCTAATCGAAAAATAACATAGAAAGCAAAGCATAAATATTTGACAGACAATAGTGGATATTCCAGTGTAGTTTCATCAGGTATATGTTCACAGTAAATGTCCATTGCAAGGCAGTACATTGAGTGACACAAAAGAATCAGTGTTGTATAGAGCATATTGTACAGTTACAAACTTTCCGTGTGGCGTCAATAGGAGCATAGGATACAACAATTAAGGGTCTTCCTCCATTCCTCGTGACGGTGTTCCCCCACCCTGTGTTACCCCTTCCAATTCTAAGCCATAGTGCTTCATCCAAGGCGCCCATATCTTCTTGAATTTCAGAGGGCAGCCCCTAGCTTTATATGTCACGTGCTCCGCCACCATGTACAAGTCTAGGCATGTCCTCCATTCTTTAAGTGTGGGTAGCTGCTGTGCCCCCAGAATTGAATTATTAAGGGTGAGAGTAGGTATTAATCTCGCTCGATCAAATGAAAAGCGTACTGATGGATCCTGACGGTAGATGTACATGCGGGATGGGCATGAAATGCAATTGTTTACACATTTTAATAGATTGCCAAAAATTGTTAGCCCAGCGAAAACTGTTCCTATGTCCAGTTCTCTTAAAGTATGGTATTAGGTCTCGGACGCAAGCAATTGAGCTCCTTATGGATAGGCAGTATCTTGATATTGCAATAGCGGTGGCGAAGTTTATTTAGGCTGTTAAAAGATTATTTATGGAATAAGGAATGGAGGAGTGGACCGTGTATTGATAAATAGAGATTTTAAACTGGGTAATTTTAATTGTTATAAAATAGAAATATAAAATGCTTGGATCATATATGTGTTATTAGATCATGTTCACAAATTGTGCATGGAATTGTTTTTAACAAATTAAGATTGATGTTAGGAAAATTAGTTTCTTATGATGTAAGGAGATAATGAATATGTAATAATTTTTTGATGGCTCTTTTTAAGAATTTTAAACAAAATGTTGTGTTTTATGTAGTTTAAAGACCAACGATCTAAATAAACTTACTTTTTGAACTTTAGTAAAGTCTCTGGTGATAAGATTTCTGAAAGATCTGACAAACATGTTTTTTTTATAGTACCTCAGTGGGACCTGTGATTCTGGTATTTCTTATGCGTACTCCATTTGAGGTCATGCTCAGTTGCCAGTTGAAGTTTTTGATGTTAAAAAGAATTCTAGTTGCCATCAGTGACGTTTCGATGAATCCGTGAGTTGAAATCCTTGTCTGTTTCCTTTCCACGTGGGCCAAACCATCACCCTGCCATCCCTTTTGCCTCCACCACTACTACCACCACCACATCACACTAAGGAGGAGACGCTTCACAGATCCGTCCCGCAGCATGTAGCAAACATTTGCAGAATTTTGCTCAGACGACTAGCTCTTTGTCAGTTACACTGACTGTAAAAAGGAAAGGCAGTCCAGAAGCAAACTATCACGCTGGATTGAATCATGCAAAATAATCTGCTATGCTCCCATTCAAGAAAGACCCACCTAAAAGAATCAGGGCTCATTCCAGCAGGAAAAAATCCTCAATTTTAGTCCTTGCTAGAGGTTCCAGTGACTGATATCTGCAAGGTTGCTTTGATTCGGATGTGAGGTGAAACAGTCACTTTGCCTGATCTATTCTTCATTATGTTCTGATTTAGTTCTCCAATCCTATCACCCAAGGTTAGTATTACTTGGGACCCTATTCAAATGTGGGAAATCTGCAGGTAGAAGTATTCATTAGAAGAAAAAGTTGCTTACCTTTGATAATATTTCAGGTGGATACTCTATCTACATGCAGATTCCTCGTTGACATTTTCTCCTCCTTGTTCTGGAGAAACCTTATTGCCCTTCCTAAAAAGATGCCAAGTTAGTATTGCACTATTGACTGTCAGGGACTTATTTACAAGCTCTTTGTGCCGCCAGTGCGTCACTTTTAACATGGGAAAATGTGACATACGGACAACGCAAGGGGCTAGCAAATAAGCCTCATAGACTAATCGATAATGCTTCAGAAGTTGTAAAAAAAAAGAGTTGAACTGATGTCTGGGCGGTGGTTCTGGAACTCTATGGTCCAGAGGAGGTCATCAAGACCCTGTTCCCCTCATAATGGAGCATGTGGACTCTATCGTCGCCTAAAACTATTGCAAACATTTCTGTACCGGTCTGGCACCTAATGGATATGCAACGGTGAGGACTCGCAAGGGAGAAAGATCGTCACAGAAGTTAAGTATCTTTTACTTTGGGTACAGACATTAGATGAAGGAGCCTGCAGTATCTCTTCCAGGCCTCACATCCTAAGAGAAAAAACATATTTCTTAAATAATCTAATGTACAGAAAAAAATGAACTTTAGGGGCTTTTCTTACAAGCCCCATGACCCATCATATCTACGAGGGCATGCAAAGCCACATTGCGTGGCTTTTCTTTACCTCGTAGATATGGAGTAAGGCAAAGCAGCACAAGTTGCTGACTTGCCTTACTCTTGTTAATGAGGCCCTTCATGGGTGTTGCGGTGGGTGTTCCCACGCAAAGCCCATGGATTTTGACACATTCCCAGATTTACAACATGACATATATCTGGGAATGTGTCAAAATCGTGTAGCTCCCCATAGCAGGCGTAACGAGGAGAAATGTTTTTATCTCTACTCGTTTTATTTCCTCTTTCTATGTGTGCTGCACAATGCAGCACACTTAGAAAGAGAAAGAGGAAAACGCATCTTAGGATTGTTTTGCGCAGGAAGGTACCCCTTCCTGCACAAAAATAATCCTGCCAACAACGCAGACATCCTTGCACCATGGTGCCTGCATTGGTGCACGGCAACAAAAGGTACGTCAGCGCTGGCTGAAAGGACGGGAATGCACTGTATCTTGTAAATATGGTGCATTCCTTCACTTTCAAATTGGTGTAGGGCAACGAGGCAAGAAGCCTTGCTACGCTGCCCTACGCCAATTTCTTGTAAATAAGCCCCTTAGTATTTAGGGTCAAAGCCATACTATGTGGGCACAATGACATAACAACAACCTTGTGTTGCTACAGTGTACTCTTGCACCTAACCCTAAGAATGAATGTACATATCTCTTCATAACCTTAAGCACTCAGCCTTGTGAAGAGCATATTTTGCTCTATTGTTGCAAGAGAATATTTTCCATTTGAAATGAAAATAGTTTTTTCCTTCCGCTGCGCCTCTTGTGGTACAATGTGCAACAACAATCTCCTGCAAAAGACACAAAGTCGAAATTCTACTAACAAATAACGTGTTGCAATACACAAGGAGGGCAGAAAAATGAAATGCTCTGAAACTGTATATGCAGATGCAAAAGCTCATGGCACATGAAAACAGGAGGTTTTGACGGATGATACCTTAAGTAACCACCAGTCAGTTTTCTGGGGAAAAATGTTTAAAAACTCATTTTTTGCCTTTAAATTTTTTTATTGCACGGTACAAAATTAAGCCATACGAGTGTGAGATAAATGTGCAAAATGCATTTTGGTAACCTTTGTACAAACATCTGTTTGCCGAAGTAAAGGTCACTTCATTATGTACCAGATAAACATAAGGTACCTGAGAGCATTATAAATGATACAAGGGTATTTTGGTATTAAATGCAGGCATACTCTACACGCACCCGCTAATGAAAGCGGGTATAACACAACACAGAGCTTGTTTAGGATTCGTCAGGATGGGCCAGTGGCAAAGTTATCTTTGTCACTGAACCAATAGAACCTAACAAAAACAATACAAACCCAGTCAAATATTCCCAGCCAACCTTCACAATGTCCTTAGCTTGAACAGGTTTTACAAAAATATCAAAAGGCTGCATCCACAGGGTGCCTAATCAGTGCAAGCGAGGTAGAAAAAGTACCATATTACATTCATTTATTTATTTAGTTGGTGATCGTGTCTTTCCTTGGATAGGCATGATCCGTACCATTTATGCGGGCCTTTCAACGATTCTCTTGTGATTCTTTCTATTTGTACAAGCCCTTGCTCCTTTGCAGGCTATTTGTCATGAAACGTTAATTTGTGTAAAGCATGAATTCTGAACGGGAGAACATATTCCATTACATCTGTGGGGTAAAAAGGCATCTGGAAAACAAGTCAAGACTTTTCCGATGTTAACACTGCATCAAATGCTGCTGCGAGGACTTTGCAGATGGCCTGTGCTTGCTCCTGCAATGTAAAATATATGCATTTTAATGAAATTGTGCTTTAGCATGAGTAGACCTATTGTACATAGTTCAAATGACGCACTAAGACATTTTTGTGGGAGCTGTCATTAGTAAAAGTGCTCGTAACAATTTGTTTTCTTTTAAACAACTTTAATTCATTTTTATCTTCTAATGGTGATGGCCATTGATCAATATAATATTTTTACAAGGTAACAAGTAATTGCAAGTCAGAGAATTCTCATTCACTCTTGACTCAACGCATCTCTGGTATTGTGCACCCATTTTCTAAAAGTACACCACTGTGGGCAGAAAGGAAACCTACACATTCGTTTTACAATATATGTAAAACTGAACACACAATATTTTAATTTCAAAAATCCTTTGTGGAAAAGCAACAGTGGGACTCCCGTCCACGCCTCTGCATTACATTACAACGTCCTTTTGAGTTGCTGTTTGAAGGTCAGCCTTGAGAAGAACAATTACTAGAGAAGGAGATAGTCTAAAGGGTGAGACCCAGCCAAATCACATGAAAGATTACTGCTACAGTTAGAAAGAGATCTTGATGATGAGCCCCCCACCAACCGTCCCTTGACCACTAATACGGATATTAGTATGATGACGTAGCAACTGACCAGGAGAATGTTGTTTGTGATATCAACTGGAATAGGTGAAGGTGGGATTTTGAAACTTACGCAGATACCGGTAGCAAAGGGGGGCATCATTTTTACATCGCCGCCGTGAGGGCAACGGCCAGCGCTGAGGGTCATCGCCATTTCAAGCTATGAGGGGAACGGCTTTTCCTGGACTACACTTCCCAGGCACCCCTGCTCCGTTGACCGCTGTAACGCGGTAGAGCGCGCCTGGAGGCGCTTAAACCAACCTGCAGCCTCCCGCAGGGCGCAGATACCGGCAGCAAAGGGGGCATCATTTATACATCGCCGCCGTGAGGGCAACGGCCAGCGCTGAGGATCATCTCCATTTCCAGCGGTGAGGGGAACGGCTTTTCCTGGACTACACTTCCCAGGCACCCCTGCTCCGTCGGCCGCTGTGACACGGTAGAGCGCGCCTGGAGGCGCTTAAACCAACCTGCAGCCTCCCGCAGCGCGGGACGCGTGCTGGCCGTGCCCGGGCCAAGGGCGGGCCCGTCCTTGCCCGTCAACGCCAGGAGGAGGCAGGGCAGGCCCCCCCCCTTTTGGTTATTGTCTAGTATTTGCCAATTCGGAGGACTACAAGTTTAACAAGGTACTGATTAGTCTCAATTGACATTTAGTTCCCGCATTTCCCGTATTGTGGTAATAATTGACATTCTGGCCTAAAAGTTGTCATAGACTTACTGTGCAGATTTTTTACTATTAACAAGTGATGGGGAAAAAGAAAGCTGATGGAAGGGGGAAGGGGGTGAGGGCGGTAAAATTGGAAAAGGGAAAAAGGCTAGGCAGACACTAAAAAATGCAGCAAGTAACTGTGTTTTAGATCGCATTGATACACTCATAGAGGAATGTGAGGACTTATTGGTGAGTGAGCCAAAGCAGCTTACGAGGGATAACCCCCTGACACGTATGGATCACCCTGTTAGAAAGAGCCCAGATAGCTGCCCTGTGATCCCTAATATGTTTCTTAAGCCTAAAAAGGGTCCTAAGGAGAGCAAGGGTAAAAGTCAAACTAGCCCAACTAGGGCATCAACCTCCACTGACATTATTATAAATTCATTGGAATCTGATAGTATCCAGCCGATAATAATTGACCCTATCATTAATTGCACTAATAGATTCGACATTTTGTTTGATTATCAGGAAGAGGGCAGCATCCAGAGTACTGAAGGGCTAGTGTTTGCAAATATAGATCAGGTTGGAAAACAGGTAGCGACACATATCTCAGATACTCATGAGGTTATTCAGGCAGTCCACTCATTACAGACTGAATTGGGGTCCCTGAAAACCATGATGATGAACTTAATTTCTATGGTTAAACTTTTGATGCAGGAAAAGACAGCCAGCACTGACTGCCCAAATTACAGATCGAACACTACCTGCACCTTGCTACCAGCCCAGGTAAAGCCATCTACTACTAGAGCAATTGAAACATTGAGTAAAGTAGCGCCCCACGTAGTGCAGTGGCCAAGCAGAGTATCTCTTCTACAACGATCCCAGCTGGAAATACTGTAGCGACCACTACTAGAACTATAAGTAGCTCCATGCTCAATAGTACAACAAGTAAGCAGGGGCAGCTACAGCTGGGCAGGACCCTTAATATCTGCACACCATCAACCAGGCTGAGTCCAAATCATGAAGTGAAGGTGGGCTGGTACATTTATTAAGTCTGTCAAAACTCGAAAAATGTTCATGGTAAATGTTCCGAAATTGGGACAAAATAAAATAGAAAGTCCAGACTCATTGACTAACAAGGTGATACACTGGATGCGGCATGTAAGGTTCTGTCGCTCATTAATAAGGGAGGACATTTTGAAAGTGGGTAGGCTTAATTCCCCTACTAACTCGCTTGATTGCATTGAGCTAACTATGCAGAGTGAAGCTTTAGTTGAAAATCTTTTTTTTTTTTTTAAACCGTTTATTACAAGACTCAAAAATATACAAATATGGGCCTACAACCTTCCGGCCGGCTGCTAGCAGTGAAAGGAGCATACGATATGTTATGTTATGTTATGTTATTAAAAATTTATAAAGCGCACGTACGCCCGAGGGCTTCTTGGCGCTGGAAAGATAAAAAACATAACAAAGGGTGAGTCTACCGGAAGCGTTATTTCAAGTAAGCTTTTGTGAAGAGGTGAGTCTTGAATGCCTTTCTGAAGGCAAGGAGGTCTTTACTCTGTCTGAGGGCTAGTGGCAGAGAATTCCATATGGTAGCTGCTAGGAAATGGAAGCTGCTGCCGCCTTGTCGTTTTTTCTTAAAGCGAGGTACTTCAAGAAGGTCTTTGTGGGCAGATCTTAGGTTCCGTGGGGGAACATATCTTCCGATCAGCTGTCTGATGAATAGAGGTCCCTTGCCTTGCAGAGCCTTAAAGATGATGCACCCGGCTTTGAATTCGGCTCTTTGAGCCACGGGTAGCCAGTGCAGGCTCTCTAGGCCTGGTTTAATCGATTCCCATTTGGGTACTTTGCAGATCAGCCTAGCGGCCTGATTCTGCAAGTACTGCAGTCTTCTGAATTGTCCTACGGGTAGGCCTAGGTATAGGCTGTTTGAGAAGTCGATGTGGGAGAGGACTAGGGCCATGACAACCTGAATTAAGGCGGAGGGAGTGAGGAAATGGGCGATTTTCCTAATTTTCCTCAATTGGAAAAATCCAGAAGAAACCACGGTTCCAATTTGAGATTTTAGCGAGAGGTCCTCATTGATGGTTATCCCCAGACTTTTTACAGTCAGAGATTTCTTAGGGGGGAGGCCCATATCAGTCGGCCAGAAGTTAGGGCTCCAACTGATTTCGCTCTTGCCGGGCAGGATCAACTCAGTTTTCCCTGGGTTTAATTTAAGGTGATTTGAGGACATCCAACTCTGGATTAGAGTCATAGTGGCTTGGAAGTCCTCTACCGCATTTGGGGAGTTGAGAACAAAAACGAGCTGCAAGTCATCTGCATAGTTATATACAGTGACTTTGTGCATTCTCAGGGCAAAAAGAAGGGGCCGCATGTACAAATTGAATAACAAGGGGGATAATGAAGAGCCTTGGGGCACCCCACAGAAAGACTTGACTTTGGCGGCAGAAAAGGAGCCTAAGCGGACAGACTGAGTACGTTCGGAGATGAACGATTTCAACCAGGCTAGGGCAGAGTCTCTGAGACCCGCCTGTTCGACACGGTTGACCAGAATGGAATAGTCAACCGTGTCGAATGCAGCGGACAAGTCAAGAAGTACTAGGGCTTGATGAAGGTTGTTGTCAGCGTTGGACCTCAAGGTGTTCTGGACGGCCAATATTACTGCCTCAGTGGAGTGACCAGGCCGGAAACCTGCTTGGTTGGGTTGGAGATATTCCGTTTCCTCCACGAAATTAGAGAGGCAGTTGGTAACATGCGCCTCCAGCATTTTCGATAGGAAGGGCAGCAAGGATATGGGCCGATAGTTCGTGAGGTCCAGCGGGTCGATACCAGGTTTCTTGGTGAGGGGAATCAATAAGGCCTGCTTGAAGCTGCTAGGCACTGTCCCTGAAATGAGAGAGTCGTTGAGCAAGGGTATCATGCTGTTGGGCATAGCTCGACCAATTTCTTTCATGATTTGGGGGGGGCAGACATCCATAGGGGAGCCTGATTTGACTCTGGACAGTAGTGCCAAGAGAGTTTTCAAATCGATAAGGGGAAAAGAATGTAAAGTTGAGGGATTGAGATAGATGTCATCCACTGGGGCGCAAGCTGGAAGTGTGGAAATGTTCTGCTTAATCATTAAGATCTTATCGCGGAAAAAGTCATTCAGGGAATTGCATAGCGCTTGTGTGGGAACTACCGGAGGGGAAGTTCTATCGTCATTGCAAAGGTCGTTCACTATCCTGAAAATTTCTTTTGACTTATTGGTGGAGTTTAGGATTTTGGATGAGTAATAGGTTGTTTTATGGTTTTGTAGAGTTTTTTGGTATGTCTTCCTGGCTGAGCAGTATGTGGCCTTGGCCAGTAGGCAGTACTGGGAGCGCCAGGTTCTTTCCTTTTGCCTCACTTCCAGTTTCAGTTTTTTTAGTTCAGGTGTAAACCATTTGTGTGCGTCCGGACTATACATTTATAGAACACATGGTGCTGCGGCCGAGCATGAACAGGAGGTAACATCGTTGCGAGCCACACTGTCCTGACCCCACTATACGGTTCCATTTTAAACTTAAAGAACAACAACTACAAACAAACCCACAAGGCAATCCTCAATTGGAAATAGCAGCGCGTGCTCCCCTGGAGGGGGGATCCTAGCCATCCATAGGAATCTCACGAGGGGGGAGAGATCAGAACTAGGGCTGGGTACACCCAATGCCCAGGTACCGGGGGGATGAGTTGGCTAAGGGGACGGGGCCGGCGACGGATCGGGCAATAACGGTGGAGCACAGATTCCCCCGCGGTAGGCGTTCCAGGGGCCCCACACTTTCACCCATGTCGCAGGCTTACCTCTCGCCACATACACCACCTTTTCCCGAAACATGCACCAATCCATATGTTCCTTCCAGGCCGAGACAGTCGGGGGCCTCTGGGATCCCCACAGCTGGGCAATATCACGCTTGGCAACCATATACCCCAGAGTCGCCCACCACGTCTGCGGCACCGAGTAATCGGTAGGCTCCCACACATTCAACAGGCATCTCCTCGCTTCGGGCAACAGCGCCACATGCGTGACCACTCGCAGCACCTCATGCACACCACGCCAGTACCCCGCCACCTCCGGGCACTCCCACAAGATATGCAGAAAAGTCCCCAGCGCGCCACACCCGCGCTTACACAAACCGTCCTCAGCGTAGCCCATACGCAGGAGCTTTGGCCCCGTCATGTAGACCCTGTGGAGTATCTTGAGCTGGACGAAGCGAAGGCGAGCCGGTATGGCCACCTCTTTCGGGGAGGCCACCGCAGAGATCCAGTCCTCGTCGTCCAGCTCCAGCCCATCGGCTACCCAAGCCTCACGAAGGGCAATCAAAAAGTCTGAGCGGTCGTTGATCAGTTTTTTGTAGATCAGTGAGATCGTGCTGTCAGGGACGTGTCCGTCCAGCACTCTATCCTCCAGGGGGGAACACTCCGGGATGGAGGCAACGTCCGGAAAGACGGAGCCCAGCGCATGTCGGACCTGCAAATACCGAAAGTATTCGCTGCCCTGCAACTGAAATTCCGTCTGCAGCATTTCAAACGTTTTAAATCCTCCCCTCGTCCAGAGATCCCCCACTTTGCTAATGCCTATTAAGTCCCACTGCTCAAAGCCCTTCGAGGTCCACAAGGAGCCCAACCGCTCAGACGCATATAGTGGTGACGCCCGGGTCAGACGGTCCTTCCACCCCATATCTGCATTGGCCGCGTGCCACACTCGCACCATGACACGCGTGGGCCCCGTTAGGCGAGCGTCGGGCGCGCTAGAATAGAGCGCTCGATAATGGTCACCACCTGGAAGTAGCATCCTATCCATTTACAAACGCCGGGTTTAAAGCTGGCCCATATAGGCCCTGATTGATCGCAGCTAGCTGGGAGGCCCAATAATACCGTTTAATATCCGGGAGGGCTATCCCCCCATCATACCATGGGAGCGTCAGCTTAGCCAGGGCAATACGTGGCCTCCCGTCCCAGAACAGACAGCGCTGCAAACTCTCCACTTCGCGGAAGTAGCGCGCCGGGACGAGGTCCATAGTGTTCTGCAACGCGTACAGGAAACGCGGCAGCGACATCATTTTAAACAATGCCGCCCGGCCGAGCGGCGAAAGCGGCAAACGCCGCCAGCGCGCGACATCCTCTTTCAGACGCTGGAGGGGGGGAAGCAAGTTCCGATCATACCGAGCCTCCGGGTCCAGAGTGATGAAGACACCCAGGTACCTAAATCCCTGCGGGCGACCTGGATCGGACAGCCCCGCGGGAGGATAGGAGCCTCCCCGGAGAGAACATACACACACGATTTAGCCCTGTTGATGACCAGACCGGAGTTACGACCGAATGAATGCAAAACATCAACCAGTACTATGAGTGATTTACGTGGGGAAGCTAGGTACAAGAGGATGTCATCAGCGTATAGGGATACGCGGTCCTCATACTCAGGGGTCCAGCGGAGACCACGGATGGAAGGCTCCCACCGCAGCCACTCCGCCAGGGGCTCCAAGGCAAGTGCAAAGAGGAGCGGCGATAAGGGGCAGCCGTGCCGCGTGCCCCGGCCCAGCTCGAACGGAGCTGACACTCTTCCGTTCACCACCACCTGCGCCAATGGGCCCGAATACAGCAATTTGACCCAACTGATGAACCCTGGGCCGAATCCAAACTTCGCAAGCATCGCCCAGATATATGGCCACTCAAGCGTGTCAAACGCCATGGTGGCGTCTAAGGACGCCAAAATGGCCGGCTCCCGTATGAACGGGGCACGTGCGAGCACACCGTGCAAACGCCGCAGATTAAGGGCTGTGTTGCGATGGGGAATAAAGCCCGATTGGTCCTGATGAACCAAATCGCCCACCACACCGACCAGCCGATTGGCCAGTACCTTGGCGAGAATCTTGGGCTCCGCGTTCAGTAGCGAAATGGGCCGATAGGATGTAACCCGGTCCCGAGGTCTCCCTTCCTTGTGGATGACCACGATTGTAGCCAGACGCTGGTCCAGTGGGAGGGAGCCCACCGAGTGTGCCGCCAGGAACATAGCACGGAGGTGGGGTGCCAGCGTATCCGGTCGCAACTTGTACAACTCGATAGGGAGACCATTCGGACCCATGGCCTTGCCGGAAGCGACCGAGCGTATGGCGAGGGCGATCTCGTCGGAGGTGGGAGCGGCGTCCAACAACACCCTGTCATCCCCGGAAAGGGACGGCAGCGCGATATCACTGAGCAGGGCACGGGAATCCTCTTCCGAGCAGGGAGACACCGGGGAATACACCCCACGGAAATAATCCGCGAAGCAGGAGACAATTTCTTCTGGCTCAGTTACACACACACCATCCGTTTTCTCAATCAGCGGGACCACACGATTCGCTCTCTCTTTTTTGTCCAACCACGCTATAAGTTTACCAGCCTTATCACCCACATCATACAGTCGCCCCTGTTGCTCTCTACTGAGGCCCCTGGCCGCCTCCGTAACGAGGGCCCTATAGGCCGCTTGCTTGAGTTGGAGGACATGCAATGCGGCATCCGTCACCCCACCTTCTAAATTACCCTCCAACTCGGCTATTTCAGCCTCCATCTGGGTCACCTCCTCCCGCTCGCGCCTCCGGGCGTGGGAAATAAGGGATAGGGCCTCCCCTCGGAGTACTGTCTTGAAGGCCTCCCATAGCGGTACAGCCGAAGGCACAGACCCCACATTCTCATCAAAATATCGCTGAAGGGATTTAATCAATTCAGCGCGAATGGTGGAGTAGAAAATCTTTTGACATTTGAATTTAGAACCTGCTCCCCTGACCATTCGACTATTCAGTTTAGGCAGTCTCCCCCTGCCGATAATTTTAATAATCTTCACGTACGACAGGTAGCTAGAATAAGTAATTCCACTCTTGAATGTAACACAGGTAAACATAATAGGCAGTTCTACTCTTGAATGTAATGATTGACTGCCTGGGGTGCTCATGACATGTGCGGACAGTGGAGTAGACCAATCATTATCTGGGGAAACTGATCCTATAGTGACGTGGTCCTGCAGTGCCCAAGGTGGGCCGATTGAGGTTGTCCAAAATCTAACCTCAAATGTATTAGAACCTGTGGTTGGAAAAAGGTCTAGCAAACCTTGGTTAGAGTCTTGTCTGGACCCTATACCCAACATTAATGATTCTAAAAGGGATACTTTGCTATCATGGAACATTGCAGGAATTGGTCCTAAAATACTTTCTCCAGATTGGGTTGCGTTTATTGACCTCTTTGACATTTGCTGCTTCCAAGAAACATGGCTGTTAACTGCGCAACATCGGGAAGGCTTTTTAAATTATCATGTACCGACAGTTAAAGGGGCAAAAGGGCGCCCCTCGGGTGGCTTAACCATAAGGGTCCGGCAATCTTTAGGCATTAGTATTAAGGAACTTCCTACCAATAACAATGATATTCAGGCATTAAGATTAAATTTGGGTTCTTTAGGTAAGGTTGATATTAATATTTATGCGAGGGGAACAAGAGGGGGTAGGTCTCAAGTTATAGCGGCTTTAGATTAACTCCTTGATTTCCATTCTTCAGAAAGTAAAATAGTCATAGTAGGTGACTTTAATACAACATTTGAACCACTTGACAGGGAGGAATGGCCCCTTACTGAAGAGGAAGATGTCGAGTGGGGAGTCCCAAAGCTAGAGCTTGCTCCCATAAAGAAATGGACAGAGTTGGTAGTCCAGATAAACTCTGTCTGTTTAGAGAAAGGGCTCAGGGCACTAAATGGTAGGACTCCTCAAGATAAGTTAGGGCTTAATACATTCAACAACGGGTTTAGTAAAAGTAGGATCGATTATATTCTCGTTAGCCTGAATCTCTGGCATACGGTTGATGACATGGAGGTGAGAGATCGAATGGAAAGTGATCACAATTCTCTGTGTGTTGCTTTTAAATGGTGGGTACCTGAACAAGCGACCGCCAGAGAGGCTGAATTACACTCCCATGATGTGTTCCCTACGAATAACATGAGAAGGCTTAAGTGGTCGAGTGTAGCTAAAGACACACAGGCCATGTATAAAATAGCTAAGGAGGTTGACCAAGCTCTAGTAACGTTGAATAGCATAAATCTTAATAATACTAGTCTGGAGAATGTCATCCAGTACCATGACAGCCTTTTCCTACACTTGAGATCTTATTTTTTTAAAGCACACAAGAAAAAGAAGGCAACTTATCAGAATTCCTGTAGATGGTAAGATAGTGACTGCCGGCAGACAAGAGCCCTCCTAGGGAAGGCCATTAAAGGAGGGGACCTAGCCGCAGTACGTGCTGCTAGACAGGTATACAAAAACTCTATGGCCAAAGCAAAACGTTCCTGGGATGAAAAGAGATGGCAGGACTTGAAAGAGGCCAGCAATAAGAAAGATAGTAAGCACTTCTGGGCCATTATTAAGTGGGACAGAGACTGTATTCCTGATTTCCCAACTAATCACGTTTCCCAGGAAGAGTGGGTAAAACACTTTGGACCACAATATGCATGTAGCTCTTTGGAGTTGATAGTGGGTGAGACAAACTGTGTATTTTTTGTAGATGAGGCTTTCACTATTAATGATGTTGAAGTAGCCCTTTCTGCAGTCGTTGGAGGGAGAGCCCCCGGCCAAGATGGTGTACCCACTGACGTGTTTTTACACGACAAAGTCAAATGGGGAAAATACATCTTATTATTGGTTAAAGCAATTGCGCGAGGATCTCCCATACCGGACTCCTGCAAAGGGGCCGAAATAATCCCCGTGTATAAGAAAGGTGAAAAATCGTTGCCGGGGAATTATCGTCCCATCAGTCTGTTTGACTCACTACAAAAAATATTGGGGAGATTAATTAACAAGATCCAGGTCTGGGTTGACAAGCACAGTATATTGTCACCTCTGCAAGCTGGTTTTCGTGCCTATGCGAGCACTATTGACCAGGTGTTTTGTTTTGTTTTACTATTCTGGAAGGTGGTGGGGTTTTGGGCAATGGCAGCATGTATGCTGCCTTTGTGGACCTAAAATCGGCCTTCGATCTCGTCCCCCGCTCTAGGCTATGGACGACCCTTCAAGATTTAGGTCTATCCGCTGAACTCTTGACGCTCTTAAAGAGACTGCATGAGGGCAACTATGCAACAATAAGTTGGGGCTCACAGGGCCAGGTGACTGATTCTTTCCTGGTTGAGCGTGGGGTGCGTCAGGGATGCGTCATGGCCCCGACATTATTTACTGTATTCATAAACGGGATAGTTGATTGTATGGCAAGAGTTAACACAGATGCGCCGGTCTTAGCAGGGATTAAAATCCCAATCTTAATGTTTGCCGATGACACTCTGATAATCTCGAAGACCCCGAGTGGGCTCCAAAGAGCTCTGAGAGTATTTGAGGAGTTATGCTCCGCTCGGGGGGTTCAAAGTCAATGTGTCAAAAACGAAACTCATGACATTTAATCAACATAAAGTTTTTAAAGGTGGCGTTCTAATGAACAGCCGGCAGCTGTCAGGGGCTCTCCGCCTCGAGCACAATAGGTCTCTGACGAAACCTATTAGACCAGTGCTCCAAGTTTACGACGCTAAAGTGGTATGCTCTGCATTGTATGGCGTAGAACTTTGGGGGTTAGAGAACTTGTCAAAATTAAGTTCATCTGAAAATAAGTTCTTGAGAGGTATTTCTAATCTCCCACAAAGTACACCGCTCTGTCCACTGTTCCACGATCTTGGGAGGAAACCTCTCTAGGATATTGCAAAGCTACGCACTGTGTTATACTGGCGTAGATTGTGGACAACACCGGAATTAAAACAATATGCTGAAGGTTTCATGGATATCATAAAAGCGGATACCTTTCATAAAATTTTTGTGTGGTGTGAAAGATATCCTAGTTAAAATTGGAATGTCGACACTCTGGGACGAACCCACTATAGCCTGTTTTCCAACTAAGAAGGTTTTAAAAGAGAAATATTGGGAGATGGTCACTTTAAGTGTTTTTAGTGCCAGTGAGGCATCCTCTTTAACAGGAAATGTTTTGGAATGTAAACCCATCTCGACTTATGAACCATAATGGGACACTGTTACTAAACCCTTAGACAGGAAGCTCTATTTTCAGCTGAGAGCGGGTTCGCTGCCTCTAAGGTCTTTTACCACGAGGTGGACTAAAACAAGTGAGAGTAAGTGTCCTTGTTGCTCGGCCTCCAATGAAACTGTTGCGCATATGTTATTTGCCTGCCCAGCCTATGAAAATCCTCGTAGAGTATGGCTGAGGCCTGTATGTAAAATCTTGGGGACAACATGCAGTTTGGCAGCTGAAAGAATATTGTGTACGAATACCTCATCCCCCTTATTCATAGCAGTTGCCAAATACCTAAAATGGATGTGGATAATTAGGGCAAAGTCCATCGCTGTTTAAAAATGTGCCTCGTTAAACTGTGTTAATATATTTTTATTACCCATGAGTTTTAAAAAATATGCCCTGTCAAACAGTGCTTCCTATATTCATTGTTTTTTAGACAACTTGTTTATTTACTATATTTAAACCTTCCCCAATAGTATATATCCTTTTTAATAGTGTTTATTATGAACTCTATGAATTTTGTTAACAAACTATTTTAAGCTATGAAATGATTGTGTCAGGTCTGACCAACTTCGAATTTAGAGTATTGTCTCAGGAAATTCTGAACTATTGGGGACACATAAATTGTAACCATTGTCCAAATAGGCTTTTATATATAATTGAATGTCATTTTATTGTAAAAATTATAATTTTATGTGCTTTTATGACGATGTGTCGAATAAAGCTTGTTTGGTTGGTGGAAACTTACACATTGCAGCTTCCCCCTCTTGAAGATTTTGATATGTTGTAAGAATCATCTTTATAGGGATGTGGCAGACTGAACCGCTTTTATTGCTCAGATCTTGAGAATGTTGCATGTTGTTTGATTTATTTTTATGGGGCATTGAAGATACCACATCACTAAATGACACATTGACTAGTCCACTGGTGAAAGCTGTTGGTGACACTAAATAGCTGTGCTCGTGTCGAGGCTTACGATGTTCGTAATGTGTGACAATCACAAAGTATACATTTTTCTGGTTTTAAACTAACCCAAAATGTATTCAGCTCGATAAAACGAAACCATACCGTTGTTACTTTATAACTGAATAAGAGATGAGAAAGTAATTGGATGCAGATTTTTGCTTTTTTTAATCACAGAAATGACAACGATTAGTGAGAAATAAAGAGAGCTATCGAGAAAAAGAAATTGTGTCCTACTTATTGTGGTGAATTATTACATGTTAATTAATTAAGTTGACAGAGAGCTACAGCTTCTAGGGCCACGGCTGAAGATAGTGTGGTACATGGTGAAAGTGTATTTGATCTGACGAAGGTCGAAACATAGAGAAGACTTCCCCTGTAGGACTTTAGTTCCACCTGCAAGGCACTCCTTGTATTTCAAAAGTACTTTGGGGTACCCATGTATAGTGCCTTGTAAGAGATGCAGGCCCTCATGTATGAGCATCATATCGCCAGGGACAGCCTGTCTAGTGATCTCATAGTAAAGATGATACTGACACTTGAGTCCAAGACTGTTTTAACGTAAGAAGTTGGGTCCTGGGGAAGACTTTGTGAATCACACTACTGTATTTGTTCTCCGCATGACCGTGAATAGATTAACTACCTTCAGGGGAGATCTTGGAAGGGAATGCTTGAGGTTGTGCTTAATGTTGAGATGGTCATTGCTTCTGTCTTTAGGTGAGTGTCAAAGTTTAGTTTCTAATCCAGATGAACACTCAGAGATTTTGATAAAAAGGTGGTTTTGGGTGGGATCCTCCTTTTGGGCCACATGTATCATTTCAAATAGTGATTACCTAATTGCGATTCTCAGCGAATCGCAATTAGGTAATCACTATTTGAATGTATGAAACTCCATGAGGTTCATTTAGCTATTCCTAATGGGTCACAAATCGATATTAATGAGACAGGTCGTAATTTGCGACCCATTAGTAATAACTAAAATCACAGGGATGGTGGCCTGCTGGGGTCAGCAGACCACCATGTCTGTGATTTCTTTTAAATAAAGCAATCAGTTTTTTTTTTAAATGCAGCCCGTTTTTGCTTAAAGAAAAATGGGTTGCATTTAAAAAAGAAAAATGAAAAGTTTTCTTTTCATTTTTGAGGAACAGGCAGTGGTCTGTGGGACCACTGCTTGATACTAAAAAAACATTTTTACGAACATTCACAAAAGGGCAAGGGTCCCTTGCGACCCCTTCCCGTTTGCGAATGGGTTACCACCTACTTTTGAAGTAGGTGGTAAATTGTAAATGTTTTACAACCGCATTTCAGTTGCAAAAAATTCCTAATAACCGCTGCAATTCAGGTATTTGTAAGGGACGCCTCTACACGCCCATTCCTAATACCAAATCGAAATGTATTCGCAATTCCAAATTGCTATTTGGTAAAATATTACTGAATGGCAAATTGGAATTCATGCATACCAAATAATACATTTTACCGGTCGCACATTGCTAGATTCTGTGAATCAGGCCATTTACGACCGGTAAAATGCATGATAAGTGGGGCCTCTGCTGTGGTGTGCAATGCAACTGGAAGGTAATTTTGTAGTTTTGGATAGAGAAAAAATCAAAGCTTCATGTTTTTCATTCATGTTTGTGTTTCCCTTCTACATGAGGTGAGGGTTAAAAAGCTGTGTGGGCAATCAATTTTCACTTGTAACTTGATGTAACCTGCGTATTTGTAAAAAGAGACACTGTGTCAATAGATGTTTACATGGAAGTTTAAAAAGGAAGATAGTACGAACAGAGCCTTGCAGTAAAATGAAAGGTGGGGGTGCTCTTTATAATCGAGAGTCCAATTCTGACTTGTTTAAATTGGTTCAGGAGATATGATCCTGCCATTTCATGACCGTGTCCTAAAACAAATCATGTATCCTATCATGAAGCTGCGGACACCTCAATTAATAATAGCAGGGTAGGCATGAGTTCCCTTCATCAAGGAGTGAACAGGAGCCATCAGCAATCTTGAATAGGCTTCTTTTGGTGCTGTTCCTAGTTGATAACCTGACTGAAAATGAACGTCTGGTTTTTATTTTATATTTTAATTTCAGATAATAATTAACTAACAATACGCAAAAGAAAATACCAAAATCTGGTCAACTGTATCTCTATACCCAACTAATATAGCTATTACAGGCACAAATTGGTGACTGAAACCCACATAATCGATATGGATATAACAGGATTTCCTACTACCCGCCACTTTGTTTCTGAAAAGGGGCTGCTCATGGCTGGCTGAGAGATGTGGCAGACTTTCAAGTGACTTCGTGTAATAATAAGCAGGCTGCCAGAACCAAGTGAGGTTTGTTTTGAACCTTTTGACGTTCCTGGTGTCTTCGATCGTCATTTCAGATAATGTTACAACATTGTCCACAAGTGAGATCCCTGTGTCGATCATTTCAAACTGTACCTAAGAGAATCTGTATCTTGATGAGGAGTATGAGGGCACCTTCTTGTTCAGGATGGGTTGGAAGATCAAGATTCGTTGATCTGGACCTGCCTCTGGGAGTGGGTTGTTGGCACTATCTGCTGACACGGGAGCTGATATCTACCATGTAGGTGGAGGACTACATGGTTTCCTTTTCGTCAGAACAAGCTCCTGTGGTGGTTAAAGAGGAGGATTCTCAATCACATATGTTGGTGATAGAGTTCTCTTTTTCTTTCCCATTTGACAACTTCCTACAGTTCTGCATGGTGGCTCATAAAAGGCTGGATTTTGATGTATTTTACAGTGTTTCGCATTAATAGTCTTATCTAAATGAAAATTCCCTACCTCCAGGAAAATGTAAGAAATAAGTGAATATACTCTGAAGAAAGGTAGAGAAGTATGCAGGGACCCCTGCTATATGAAGCAGAAAAAATGAGTTAGCCAACTGACCCTGAAAAGAATGATGCAGCTTCTAGAATTCCTTCAGGAAATATTGTTATATTTTCCTCTCATTCTTAAAATCTGCTTTGTTTTTCTTGGCAGGAGAGGTTAGATAAAGGTTTTGCCCCAAGCCGATAGGAATTTAGTTTGGTTAACATAGTGCAATTGGACATGCTAAAATAAATAGGGAATATTTTATATGAACGATTTCTGCCCGGAATTTCTATAAAAAACGAAAAATGTTATGACTGAATATATAATCCATGGTTGAAAATATTGAAACATGGGCAAAGGAGTTGGAGAAGGAAATGTTCAGATCAAATAGTTTCCACTGGGAAAGGGAAACGTTATGTTTAGTTTCTTTAAAGACTGAGAAGTGTGGATACAAGGAGTATAAAAGGAGGTAACGTGGATAGAAAAAAAGACCAGGAGGTTACTAGCGTGGTTAATGTAGCCGGATCTCGTGGGGTCCCCAATTATGAGTATTTGAAACGGGGAAGAAGTAGTAGAGTATTCTCAAGAAGAGATATATTACGTTGTTTCAGTTTATTACTCGAAATTGTAAGGGGAACAGGATGAATTGCAAGATGAGTTTTGAGAATACCTCCATACAATCACCACAGAAATACTGCTGCCAATACATGTGGAAGCTCAAGAGGCCCCTGAGACAGTTTTGAAGACGCAGTATGCAATCACAACTGTGGGAAAGGAGATGCCTAAATGTAATGGTCTGCCGGTAGATTTCTTCTTAAGTAATGTTGGCATGTTAGCTCCCAAACTGGCCACGAAATTGCAACTTACATTGCCATGAAATTGATTAGTACACTTACCTGCACAACCAGAGAACCCCTTGTTCCTCAGAAGCACCAGAATGCTTTTTACGGAAACCTTATCAGAATGCCTTGCTAAGCACTGACTGCAAGATTTTAAGCAAAGTGGTTGCATCTCAGTTTCTCCAATTTTTTCCTGAGTTTGCTATCCGGAGCAAAATGGATTTATTGCCAGGTGTGACCCCTATCTGAATATCAGGAGACCCTTCCAGTGATGGAGGATGCCCTAGTAATGTTACCATGCTCAGTGGTGATGGCAATTGAATGATGAAATTAACTGACACAATTAGCTGAATTACTTATCTGCAGTACTGATGAAGAATGAGACTGGGCCTGGAGATATTAGATTGAATCTCTCTTCTTTCTAGGGCCATCACCGGCAGGGTGGTATCTCACTTGTATAATAAAGTCAGGACGACATGTCACAATGTCCAGAGGAGCTCAGTTACCCAATGCGATTTTGAAGCAGCTAGGTATTATCCTTGATTTAAGATGAGGATTTAAGAGACACAGAGTAGCCCTCCCTTTTCTGAAGGCATGCTGGGTGACCCCGATTTTGAAGTTCACTATACCCACGAGCCCCACAAATGATTTGTTGGTTTTATTGTTCTCAATTTTCAATGTTTTAATTACGCAAATAAATATTAGTACTACTGCTCAGAACAGCCTTCCTTGCTTGCTGAGAGTGGCATGCCATGGCCACAGGTATCTGCGGAGGGTGGAATCCAAAGCGACGTGTGCTTCTAATAATCCTTTGTTCAGCCTGCTGGGGATCCAAGAATCCGCAAGGTATAGACAACTGAATCCCTGGAATGACAATGGTCTTGCAACAGTGGGTGATTTTTATGCAGTATAATACATTAGGTTCATCAGTGATTTTATACAAAACTAAAGTGTGCCCGGGGCAATTCTTATAGTATGGGAAGGTATAAAGGGAACTTCAATAGGTTTGTGAACACAGAGATGTGGAAACCTCTAACACAAGAAGTTATGCGATTCTTATATTAACTCGGAATCGGTAGAAAAGGTATCCTGCTGTTGCTCAAGGAGATGACTGACATGTTTAGGTATGATTTGTAAGTCTTAAGGGAAACTTGGTCTTTGGAGTTGGGGTTGGAAGACCGGACGCTAGTAATGAGCAACACATAAGGTTTCCAGAACTGCCAGCTTTAAGCTCATAGCAACTAACTCGCGTCCATAAGAGTGGGCAAGATCTATCACACTAGTGATTCTTCCTGCCCCAAATGTGGCAATCTAAAAGCTCTATTCCATCTTACGATGTGGGCATGTCCAGTATTTCGGAGTTATTAGGAGGCAGGTACAAGTCTACCTACTGAAGTAATTGGGGAAACTAATCGCTTTAAACCCAAAATATGCTTACTGTCCTTTTTCTTTCTTGTAGCAAGATGAAAAACAGTAGTAACAGACTTATAGTATATCACACAATACAGAAATCTATGGCTCTTCTCACAGATGGAAAGGAAGAGAGACGTCAGGGGAGTAGAGATGGATGAGTCATGCGACGAGATGCTACAAGATCTGGAAGATGAAAGGAATGACTAGAACACGGTTTAGGACACGCACTAGGAGAAGTGCGTATGTGGGCACCTGGGGACAATCGCCTGAGGTGAAACATACTGATGTTAAATAAGGGACCGGTTATGGGGAGGTGGTCGTGGTGGGAGCCTTTAAGTGAATTATAAATACACTTATTGTCACTCATAGTGCAGCTTATGCATGAGATACGAAAGATGGGCATGGCATGGCAGTCTGACTAGGCACTCCAATAAATGCAGCAACAACAGGCACATGAGAGTGCCTGAGCAAGCAGTTTTATCTACCATGATATTAGATGCTTGAAATAACTGACCCAGAATATTTTGTGTGTTTAAATGTTCTTCATTGGCTTACTGAAGAATTCTGATTTGGAGGTAGCTTCTGCAGGTTGAATGATGGAACAAATACTGAGGCAGTTGTAAACCTGATTTCATAAGTTGCTTATGTCCTTGTGATTTCTGTAACCTTAAAAAACAAGTAAAAAACGTTTCCCCCCAAAAATGGAAGAATCCACGTTAGAGATATTCAACTGTTTATGAATATCAAGGAAAATCTTGTGACAGAAAATGAAAGGACCAAAATCTAGAGGGGAAGTTGAGCTGCCGGTCAGACATGCAGTAGGCACACCAAGTTAAAACAGTGTACCTTATGGTGTCTGAGAAAAGGGGGAAGAATGATGCTGCTTATGAACTACTAAATGTGAACCGGTATACATATGTAGAAGACTGAAAGGTATAAGTTGCGGACAACACAGAAACTGGAAGTGAACGAATGGCTGAGGCGGGTATTCTAGTAAGATTAAAGTCTCTCAACATTCACTGGAAATTAGTTTATCAAAAGGTGCCCAAAGGGAACTCACCAATAGCCAGTGAAAACAAATTTCACCAAAGAAATTACAACCTTCAGGAATCAAGAAATGGTAAGCTTAAAAAAATGTAAAACATTGATTGAGCAGCAACAAAAGCTCCTATGGTATGAAGATTAACTCTTAAATCCCCACATCATCTGCCTTATGGGTAAATAAAGGTACGGACACTTATGCATGATTCTGATATGTACAGGATGTAGTGGCTATTAGAACCAGGGAACTTAGATTCTAATGAAAGTTTTCCTAATTGACCATGTTCTGTAGTCCAGAGCACCTCAATTTTAGCTACTCCCGCCTCAATTCCTTCCTCTAGAGAAAACTCAGATTACTTACCAGTGATGCAGTTCACCGCATGCACAACACAAGAACATGAGCTCAATAACGAACATTCCCTAAAAGGAATGTATTATCTAATTTCTCTAGCAGTCCAAATACAGTTGTCCAAGAGGTAATGAATGATAGATTCTATAGAGAGAAAAATGTCTTGTTTATGGACAAATGTCAAGTGTATGTGTCACATTTGAAATTTGCTGTATATGTGAAAATCTCAACTGAATTATATCTATCAAGAAATTACAATGACAGTCTACAAAGGCAATTTCAGCTACTAAAAGTCTGTGATTCTTATCCTTACGTCAGAGGATATTTAAATTTGCATTTGACTATGAAAAATTCACTGCTGGAGAAGTTAGAAGTTTAGATCCATGTATTTACTGCAATTCTCACAATTTTTTATTTTAATGAAGATTCAATAGACCAGCAGAATATCCGTGTTAAAAACAGATACAATACCTTAGATTGTCCACATGTACCTATAAGAAATTAAAACGTTAAACTTTCTCTATTTATTTAAGCAAATCTGAAATCTTGACAACAAAAATACATTACCAAGTTGTTACACTGGTATACCCATAGGCTACACTCTTCATGACGGGCATCTGTTGTCTTCAGTGCAAGCAAACTCTTTCCTGCCACCAGTCCATCGTCATAACATATCATACGAACAATTAAGTACAGTGCATGTCTGTGCAAAACATCCTAGAAAAGATAGTAAAGACATACAAAGCAAAAATTATATATTGACGCAAATCTTTTAGAAAACCTTTGTTCCAAAGCTTAGTTTATTGTTTTGTGAGGAACATATAACTGAGTTTTTTTATTAGATTTACTCAGAAAAATGACAGTATCAGTGCTAGATTTGTGTTACTACCCAAATATGCACAATTACTGTAATAATTTTGAGACAAGTTATTACCATAGAATTTACAAGTCGACAGCTACAACCCCATTTTATAATTTTAGAACAACAAACCCATGTCATCCTACAAACCAGACTGTATAAACAGTGTTCCTATCACAAGAGTAATCTCCTGATATGTTCCAACCTAAAAAACATGCTTTAGGCATACATTCTGCTCCTATGCCTCCCAGCTTATACAGACACACTAAGGGCCTGATTTAGATTTAGATATCCCATAGGAATTAATATGAATTATATTTCGAAGGACGGGATCTCCATTACCGTTGCGACAGAGTAACCCGTTTGCCAAGGTCTAAATCAAGCCCTAAATTCTTTATGCTCGGACCAATACAATAGCAAAAACAATACGAAGTGAATTCTATTGATTTCTTACTCAATCTACCGTAAGGCACAGCTATATCATATTTCACAATTGGTTTAACAACTCATGCCATTGTCACTACTTCCATTAACTTCTGTGTCTCAGGGTTTGAATGCAGGCACAGTTTTTGATAGACTTCTGCAGATTCTTCACCTTGTGAATTTCCCCACGTGCCCGATTTGATCAGGAAGATTTTTCATAGCAACACTTGCACATCAGTAGGTCGTATTGTGTGACTCCAGGTCGGCCACTCCCGGCTGAATGTGGTGCCAGGGACACCTTTTAAAGCCACCTCCATGCACTGTTAGTTCCTTTCTTTCCACACCTTCTATGTAGATCCGGAGCTCACGCTCTTAAATCTTTCAGGACTGACAGAATTCCTTCTTCACAATGTTAATCCAGTGTGCTAGGACCCCTTCCCTCCTAAAGTGACATGATTTAAGCAATGCAAAGACAGCCACGTGCAGATGTTAGTGAGAAACCCTCACAAGGTCAGTCTCTAGTGTCTGGCTTGAAGCACGACTCAGCATCGTGCATTCTGTGAGCCACTCTAAACCCCAATGCCATCTGCGACCACAAAGCCAAGCTGTACATTGTAAAGCATCAACATAAGTTGAGAAAGGCCCGGTCGAGGGTGCAGCTGAGTCTACGGGTGAGTCCAAGAAGTTGAAGAAACATAAGAAGTCCAAACACAGCTCCCCTTTGTCCTGCCACTTCTGTCATTCGGAGTTGCCAGAGTCTGTAAACTCATTTTCAGTCCGAGGAACAGATTCTGACCCTCTTCCCACATTCAGACTGACTTCTCTGGCCCTGAGGTGACGCCAAAACAGATTATAAATTTTAGAGAGGCAGAGTACTGCATCTCTGGTACTAGATCCCTCTAGTGCAGCTTCAAGCCTTAAAGAAACGAGGTGGCCTACAGTCAGTCTACCAATGATGGATCAGTCCCCGAGTCGACTGTCCCACATGACCTTGCCCTGAGGTCCATTCTCTCACAATACACTAGCTCTGACCCTGAAATGCTTCTGTATCGCTTCCATGAATATGCTGATGACCATAACGACTCCAGTAGGGTCTACGATGATGAAAATTTATTCCTAGGCTTGCAGAACCCAGTGGCTTTGATGCATCTCTGGACATTGGCCTGCAATCACATTTACCTACAGTTGTCACAGAGGAGTTTGCCTCCTTCGCAACAGTGACAAGAAGAGCAGCCGAAGTTCTGGACTTGACGTGACCCACTACTGAACTAATGTGCTCACAGAAGTTCTCCTTCCAGGACAAACCAACCAAGAACCTCTTCTGCTCTTTAATGAGGCACTTACAGACACGCTGTTGGGTACCTAGGTAAAACCAGTCTCTTGCCCTCCAGTCAATAGGCAAACTGAAAGGGGACACAGGCTTTCCTCCGGAAGACCCCGCCTTCCTCCTTAAGGACCTTTCTCCTGATAGCCTGGTGGTTCAGGCCTCCAGAAGTCATCTAAACCCCAAAGCATTTCCAGCTACTCTTCCAGACAGAGTGAAAGCACAAGAAGGCATTTGCTAAATATTCTCCTTCGCCAGCCTTGCCCTCAGGTCTGTCAATACCACCTTCATTTTGGAAAGATACACTAGCGTTATGGGATATGGTAGCTGATATTTTGGCCATGATGTCAGACCATCCCTTCAGCGCCTTATTCAGGATGGCCAAGACGCAACGAGGGGCTCCAACCTGAACACTACCTGCTGCCTGGGTAGAGCAGTCGGGACCAGGGTGGTAATTAGGTGCGAAGCTTGGGTCTGCTCAACCGTATTCTCTAGTTACATCCAGTAGTCACTTAGAGACATGGCCTTCGATGTGACTCGTCTCTTCAGAGACAAGATGGACTCAGCCCTTTAACGGTTCAAGGACAGCAAAGACTGCATGCTCCCATGGGAAAGCTCTAGGGGTGCAGCAGTTCCAACAACAGCTTTGCCCCTTTCAAGGCTTCAGAAGGGGATACCAAGAGAGACAACTACAGAAAGTGCACCTACAATGACACGCCTCATGATGCTTTCCAGGTAGAGGCAAAGTAAAGGGATACCAGGGCCCAGAGATAATGGACAACGATCTAATTAAAACACAGCGCTCTCTCCTGAGGCTGCTTCAAAACCACTGCTGGCCACCCTCAGAAGCACACAATCACATTGTGGGAGGTCGCATCACTTTTCACATCTGCGGGCGAAAGAACATCACCTCTGACCAATGAGTGCTCCAAATTGTGGAACACTGTTACAACCTACCCTTTGTGTCTCATCCCCTGGATATGCCACCCACACCACAACTACTTCTGAAGGACCACTTGTTCATACTCCAAGAAGTAGCGGTTCAAGCTCTCTTGGACAAGGAAGCCATAGAAAGGGTGCCAGCTTTAGAGATCTTGTTATTTCCTGTGCCAAAAAAGGACAAAGCCCTTCACCCCATCCTAGATATTCGCTGTTTGAACTTTTTCCAATGTGGAAGGACAAGTTCAAAATGCTCACCCTGGCCCAAGTTTGGTTTGCCCTGTATTCAGGATACCGGATATTAGCATTTGGATTTGCAGAAAGCCCATTTCCAAATTCCAGTCATGCAGTCCAACAGACATTACCTGTGGTTTCAGGTAGGCGAGGAGTGCTTTCAGTTTTTAGCGCTCCCCTTTGGCCTTATCAGTGCACCTCAGGTGTTCGTAAAAGTGATGGTTGTAGCCCATCTGCAAAGGTTGGGAATATCAGCCTTTCCATTCCTTGATGACTGGTTGCTGAAAGCAGGCATGCCTCAAACAGTCACAAACCTCCTCCAAACCTCCTCCAGACAACAACAGACCGGTTGACATTGCAAGGCTTTTTCATCAACATATTGAAATTACATCTGACTGCTTCACAGAGGTTTCTCTTCATCTGAGCCATCCAGGATACGGTACTTTTCCAGGCCTTCCCTCCACCTCAATGAGTCCATGACATTAAGGCTATGATTTCAACCTTTGACTTGGGTCTCAGGGCTTCTTGGCCTCCCGCATCCTGCTTGTGGCCCATGCCAGGTTGTACATGTAGCATCTGTAGTTCAATCAAGCAATCATGTGTTTGTTAAGCGCTACTACTCACCCGTGAGGGTCTCAAGGCGCTGGGGGAGGGGGGGTTTGCAGGTTCCAGTCCATCAAGGAGGGGTCTGTCGAAGAGCCAGGTTTTGAGGTTTCTTGTGAAGATGGGGAGAGATGTTATCTGTCTGAGGTGGAGAGGGAGGGCGTTCCAAGCTTTGGCTGCAAGGAAGGAGAAGGAGCGGCCGCCTGATCTGGTCTTTCTGGTGCGGGGGACTACGGCGTAGGAGAGCTGGGCTGATCGTAGAGTCCTTTGGGGTGCATGGAATTTGAGTTGGCTGTTCAGGTATGCTGGTCTGAAGTCGTGGAGGGCCTTGTGAGCGTGGGTGAGCATCTTGAAGGTGACTCAAGCTTCGATGGGGAGCCAGTGGAGTGTGCGCAGGTGCTGGGAGATGTGGCAGTGTCTTGGCAGGTTGAGGACCGGTCTTGCGGCAGTGTTCTGGATGTTCTGTAGCTTGCGTGTGAGGTTTTTGCTTATTCCGGCGTAGAGTGCGTTGCCGTAGTCTTTATATGGAGTTTTCTATAGCGCGAACATTAGCCGTTAGGGTATCAGAGCGCTGTACAAACAACAGGTAAGTTATCCATTCAAGAGAGAAATGCAAAAGGAATCCACAACCATCAAAGCATATACAATATAACACTCAATAAGCACATTTAAGCACTGGATGGGCCCCAGAAAGTAGTAAAGCAGAGTGACTTCAGGGCTGCACTTGAAATTGGTTGAGAGAAAAAGTCATCTCCAATTGGTCACATAAATAATATTTACTTGGTACCGAATAAGAGTCCAACCAAAACTTTATTAATGCTGTTTAATGGTAATCTTAAGTAAACTGATTTACTACCAAGCTTTAATGTATTTTGGGGTCACCCTTCTTCAGGTGTCTAACAATGATATGTCTCTTTGCAGAAGTTTAGAATGGCTTGTAGAAAGGAGATACCGGTCTCATCAAGATCACAAGAAATAATTAATAAATGCACTCTTTGAGACCTGGTGGGTTCCCAAGTGAAATGGCTATGTGTTTGTTGATAGCGTGTTCAGAGGGTTTTGATTTTCACTGAGATTTAGTACAAGGTGTAGACACCCACATACCAAGACAATTGCCTTTTAATGGGGGATATCATGGGATTTCTGGGTGTTGGTCGCACCACAGTTAATATGGAAATACAACAAGGATGTGCATTACAAGTTGGGCAGATCAGTTAACACTACCATGAGAAGAAAGCGCCTTCAGCAGGACACTGGGAGACTGTATCCTAAGACGGCTCACTGTATGCAAATTCCACCTCTTAAGATAAAGTATCAATCAATTAGCCGCTGGGGTATACCTATATGCATTTTGTTTAGGAACAGTTGACCTTTACACAACTGGATGATAAACAGTAATAGACAGGCAGGCCCACAGTGTTTTGATATCTTTGATGTCAGTGATAGACGAGATATGGAACGGCATATGAATCGATTGGTTCTGCGCCTTGGTGCAGTTCTACATGGCTCAGCTGATGCCAAACAGGGCTTGAAAAGGATCTAGTGTGGGATGTGGATGCATTAGGATTGGTTACGGAAAAAATTATTTCATCCATTTAAGAGCCACTATAAAACACCGCAGGCAAATGGTGAGTGCGCATGGGTACAATGTTGTGCATAATACCACAAGTTACTATGGGTCATGAAATAACAGCACATTAGTTTTACCTTTGACCAGGAGACAAATTAGGTGATATGAGAGCTTGAGTGTTTTTTTGTGTTGCAGGCCTACCTCTAACCAGAATATTAATGCAACCAGCCATGTGTTAACACATATTAGCAGAAGAGTTTGTGATGTTTTCTCTATGGACCTAACCCCGAGAAAAGTAGATTTTAAGTGAGGGGTTGTTCTGGGTGTGGTCTAGTTTGTGGGGTGGCGTTTTAGAAACCGGTAACGCTTGAGGCATTTTGAAATACTTTAGAAAGATGCCCAGAGTTAGTGTGAAGTTGAGGGCGCTGAGCAATGTTTAGATAGGAGAATATTCTAGTTGACAACAGTGGGATGGCCATTATGTGCCTGGTGGAATGGGAGGCCCTAAAAGCAGTCATGCCTGGGCATTGCATTCACCTTGAGAGAGCCGCACAGGATGACGCCTCTGCGAGGGACGAATTGATCATGCAGAGAGACTGTCACGCCCACCTTCTAGAGTCATTACGATGCATAGATTATGGGGTGTACCTGGCCAAGATGCATGCCAAGGCGTCAACTCCCCTACATGCAAATCCCCCCACCTAGATGTACTGTGCACTGAGTTCTACAAGGCCTACTAGATAACCCTACTCCCTAAATTGCTAGAACTATACACAACTGCCCTCTCTGTCAGGCAGTTGCACTCGACCCTCTGGGAAGCACTCCAGGCCTCACTCCCGAAGCTGGGACGGCACCCCCTCAAGATTGCCTCTTACAGACCATTGTCCATGTTGGGCAGTGATTACAAGTTCCTAAGCAATGCTATAGCGACTCTTCTATTAGAGCACATACCTACCATGGTCCACCTGGACCAAAATGGGTTCATACCAAATAGATACCCAACCCTCAACATTTGAAGTATGCACAGACTGCTGGATTAGACTCTGCGGCACTGGCCCCCAAGCGGCCTGCGGGCTGCTTAGTCCTGGACCTTGAAAAGGCATTAAACACCTTAGACTGGGGCTATATGTTTGCAGTACTAGGTACCCTGGGCATAAGGGCCAGGCAGCAGGGCATGATTAAACTGCTCAACACTAAACCCACAGTGAGGGTGAAAACAGGGTAGTGAATATCGGCCAGCATCCCAGTTGGTAGGGGCAAGCGTCAAGGGTGTCCTCTGCCCCCCCGCTCTTTGCCCTGGTGATTGAGCCGCTCGTAGTCGAGTCTGCTGGTGACCAGGGCGTGAGTGACGGTCTTTCTGTGTTCGAGGGGGATACATTTGAAGGTCTTTTCTAGGAGGCGGAGGGTGTGGAACCAGGAGGACGAGACGGCGTTGAGCTGGCAGTCCATTTTGAGTTCGGAGTCCAAGATGATTCCCAGGTTGCGTGCGTGCAGGGTCCGTGGGGGTGGGTGGACTTCCGAGGGCGGGGGGGCACCAGGTGTCGTTCCAGGCGTCGGGGTGTGGGCCCATGTTGAGTACTTCCGTTTTGTTGGTGTTTAGTTGAAAGCAGCTGTTTTTCATCCATTTGGCAACGGGTTCCATGCCTTCTCGGAAATTGTGTCTGGCGGTGTTGGGTTCGTTGGATAGGGAGAAGATGAGTTGGACTAGAAGTCTCAGTGGGTTCAGCATCAGTGAAACCTTTCGAATTCCATCCAGATGTCAGAGCAGACTGAGAAAGTCAGATGGGGGTTGCTTCACTGCAATTGGACCAGTGGAGACCCCTCTTGCTAGCCCACCTACAACTAACGGTCATGATGGATGCATCGTTGTTGGGTTGAGGTAATTTGCTTGGCACTGAAGGCATTCCTTCCGACAACTGGGGGGGAATGGGCACAGGTTGGTTGGGGTAGTGGGTTCTGTGCCAGGACACTCCACATCCTTAGTAATGGCTGGATGTTCAGACCATTTCCCTGGTTACACAGCACCTGGCAGGATCTTGATACATCAGGGTGAATAAACTCAGCCAACTTTGCTTAACGGATCACGAATGGCAGTTGCATTCAGAGGCCGCACAGGGCACATTTCAACAATGGGGAAAAGCCTGGCTCCATCTATTTACCACTGCAAGGAACTCTCTGGGCTCAACTACGAGTCTGGGAGTCCACAGACTGCCAAACTGGTGGGGCTGCAGCGGTCTCCCGACTGCTCTATTATGATTGAGGCGGTCAGAATGCCATTGCCCCATCGCAGCAGCCAGGGAACCGCCGTTCCCTGGCGTTTTGAGGCAGTCAGGAGGCATCAGTATGCTTGGTGGGACTGCCGCGGTCCTGCCAAGCATATTAGGAGCTTTCTCTCTGCCATGGTTTTCATGGCGGTTCCTCCTCCATTAAAACCCTGGCAGAGAGGAAACAAAGGTTGTGCCTGTGCGCCTTGGGGTGCATGCAGGGTGGACAACAAGTGCCCCCATGTGTGCATGCACCCCAGTTCCTGCTTGGCATGGACCTTTCAGCCCATGCCGTGCAGGTACTGATTTTGGCATTCCCATGTCAGTGGCCATTTTAAGAGGCACTGCTGTGGGAACGCCAAAATAAAGCCTGCCAGACAGGAGGAAACTCATAATCTGGTGGGTGGCTCCATCCGCTTCGGGGGGGGCAGGGCAGACCTGGCACCGCACCCCCAATGTTCTAATCAGGCTCTCAGTGTCCAAACTCTTGCGCGTTGGAGTTCCCAAAGCAGTTCTCCCTCATGGAACATTTACACCTGGACTGGCGATCATGACTCCTGCACACCTTTCTGTCCCTACCTCACCTGCTCAGTAAGATCAAGGAAGACCAGACCCAAGTTTTTCTAGTCGCTTCGGACTGGGCAAAGGGTGTGTGGTACCCATAACTTCTGTCCTTGAGCACATATCCCCCAATTCAGCTACCCCTTGGGGAGGACCGCCTGTTGCAGTGGGCAGGCCAGGTCCTGAATCAAAGCCAGTACAATCTACATGTGTGGAGATTGAATGGCAACAGTTGATGGTTTCTGATCTTACCCCCAAAGTAGTTGGTGTTACCCTGTCAGCCATGAGTTCGTCCGCTAGAACTGTATATGCAAGATGCTGGAAGAAGTTTTTTGCCTGGAGTTCATCCTGTGGCCTTCAGCCTTTACAGGCCAGGTTGTCTGATGTCTTTTTATTTGGTCTATCTGTAGGCCAGAAAGACCTTGCAGTGCGACAATTTATGGTCATCTTTCAGCTTTATTTTACAGTTGCCTGATTAGCCGTCCCTAATTAAATCAAATGTGGAATTGCACTTCTTAAAGGGGCTGATGCACATATTCCCACCAACACCTTTTGTTATGCCGCAGTGGGACCTTATTATTTGGATGCTCATATTTTTTAGGGTTTCTCTGGAGCCAAAAAGGGGAAAACAGTACAAAAGAGAACCATCTCCTGACAGATTGTATTATGCATCAATATCTGTTATGAGCTAGCCAAGAATCAGCCCCCAGACCGCTTGTGTGCTCATCCAACCAGAGGGAAGACTGCACCACTGCGCTGGGGCGCAGTGTGCCTATTTAAAAAAATATATATATATATGTTTATTTAAATTTTCATAAACAAAATGTTGGAGTAGCTAGAGTAATAATTGCAAATGATTACACATTTCCAGCGTTGCAAGTGGGCAGTGCCCATGACATCACACACAATAAAACAGTGCAGTGTGGGATGAAAACCTCCCTGGGCCAGCCAGCTGACAGTAACCACTACATAAGACCTCTGACAACAGAGCATACAGAACATCTGCAATCCATGCATGACGAAGTTGTACATACTTAAAATATTGATTCTGATGGAGGTGGTATTCCCTCCTGAATGAGAGGAATGGCATGAGGGCACCATCTTCTAGACCATCACCAATTTTGGAGATACCAATCGTGCCCAGGGCCCAAACCCTTGCAATTTGCCTAAATCCTGCAGCATGTCCCCCTTCCACAGAGGTGTTTCCCTGGTAACACAGGATGCCCATCCAATAGTCTTGAAGCCTCTATGCCAAACTCCCAATGTTACCTGCGTCGCCGACAGGAGCTTGCCCACACCAGCATCTCCATAAATTGAATGTAGAGGGGAGCAGAGCAGTAATCTGGCCCTTTCCAGCATGTATATTGAGTGGTCCTGGGGTGCATATAGCCAGTATTAGGTGCACAGCCCAATAGTAAGCCTGGACATCAGAAAGGGATATCCCCCTCATTATAGGCGCTCCGCTGCCGTGTCTGCAACACCACCCTAGGGTGCCATCCACTCCAGAATAACAATCTCACCTCTGTTTATTTTATTAAATATTTCCTCCTGACTAGGATAATACATGATTTGGAGGCAGTACACTAGCTTCAGGAGTGTGATCATCTTAAAAATGGTGGCCCTTCCTAAAACCGTCATGGGCAGCCCTCACCAACGTTCCGCATCTGCCCGAAAGGTGGAATACACCCTCCTAAGGTTTGCAGCTATACTTAGCTCTTTATTAGGTGTGACCAGTATACCTAAGTACTTGAAACTTGCTGTTTCAGCACACAGTCAACCTGGCAGAGTCATCACGTCGGAGTGGCCATATGACCAGAATAGCACAGATTTATTGAGTACCTCGAGTATCCACCGAATGACTCTACAGTCCTAAAAATTATCAGGATCGCGGCACGGAGTTCCATAACATAAAGAAGGATATCATCTACGTAGGAAGAGATTTTCTCTTCCAGCAGGTTGACGGCCGAGATCTTAAATCCACATATGTTTGGATGAGCATGGATCATACATGACAACGGGTCCAACGTGAGAGCAAAGAGGGGAGAAGCGGCATCCCTGTCACATTCCCTGTGCAATGGGCAATCTACCTGAGAGGATTCCATTTATTTGGACCATGGCCATTTGAGCTTGATATAGTATTACTGCCCATTGTCTAAATTTAGGACCAAACTTTAACAGCGTCTGTTTCAGAAAAGGCCACTGTCTAGCATCAAATTATTTCTCAGCGTCAAGCGAGAGTAAGACATGGGGCGTCGTCCTACCATGCACCTCTGTGAGCCAGTTGTGTAGTCAGCGCACATTTAGGTGGGTGGATCTGCAAGAAATGAACCCGGATTGGTCTCCCTGTATCAAGGGGGCTATCACTTTAATTAGCCTGGTCACCAGGATCGTGGCCAGCACCTTCGTCTCCACATTTAAAAGCGACATTGGGCGCTACAACTCACAGCTAGTTCGGGGCTTTGTGGATTGCAGTTATAGTTGCACATTGGAAATCTGGAGGCAACTCTCCCCGATCCCTCGCCTCACAAAACACTGACGCCCTCAAGCCAGACCAATTCATGAAATTGCTACCTGTGCTCCTTTCACCTCTGAGTCAGGTGATCAATCTATCCTTGTCCAGCGCAGTTGTTCCCAGTACTTGGAAGCAAGCCAGGGTGGTTCCTCTGCTTAAGAAACCTATCCTGGACACAGCCAAACTGGAACATTTTCATTCTATCTCCCTCCTGCCGTGGGACGCTAAGATCACTGAGACCTACATTAATTCTATTCTCACTAGATTTCTAGAGGAGAATAATCGCCTAGACATCTCTCAGAATGGTTTCCGCCCAGGCCACAGCACGGAGTCTGTTCTCCTAGCTGTCATCGAGCATCTTAGGCTTGCTCTGGATGAGGGTCGTACGTCGGCCATGATCCTCTTAGATCTCAGTGCCGCATTTGAAACGGTTTCTCATCAGATACTGCTGCTAAGGCTGGAGGAGGCGGGTATTGTGGGCTCTGCCCTGGATTGGTTTGCCTCCTTTCTTTCTAATAGGACCGTCCAGGTTATGGCCCCTCCATTCGCCTCCACGACCCATTCCAACAAACAAGGGGTTCCTCAGGGCTCTGCCTTGAGCCCTACGCTTTTTAACCTCTATGTTCAACCTTTAGCAGTCCTGGCCAGGAGCAGAGCGCTCACAATTGTATCATATGCTGATGATACACAGGTGGTAGTCGCACGGACGACTTCGTGGGGGAGGCTTCCCAGTTTCGGGATAATCTTATGGCTGTCGCCGAGTAGATGACTGCCAATTGTCTCCAACTGAACTCCAGCGAGTCGGAGGTTCTGCTGGTTGGGAGAGACCCGGTGCAGTGGGGTGAACGCTGGTGGCTGGCCATATTGGGCTGTGCACCCACCCCTAACCAGGTGGTGAAAGATCTAGGTATCTGGGTTGACTCGGCCCTCAGCTTTCAGTCTCAAACCAAGAAAGTGGCAGGGACCTGTTTTGGCATATTACGGGGGCTCAAACCGCTGCTGGGGTTTTTTGACCCGTCCATCAGGCAAATGATTATTCAGGCCTCCATCTTGTCAAGACTGGACTATGCCAATGTACTCTATTTAGGGGTCAACAAGACTGAAGTCCTGAGACTGCAGAGAGTCCAAAACGCTGTGGCCAGAACTCTTCTGGGCCTCCCTAGAACCTGTCCCACCTACAGTGCTATTCGTTGGCTACACTGGTTGCCTGTTGCCAATCGAGTGTAATTCAAGGCCCTCTGTACCGCGTTTAAATTTCTGAACTCCTCCTCTCCTGGTATTCTGTCGAACCTGCTCTCATCCTATTCTCCCTCGCGCCAACTTCGCTCGATGGGACAACACCTGGTGGCTGTGCTCCGGGTGAGGAGGGCTCGGTTGGGTGGGCGCTCTTTTCGTTTATTGGCTGCCAAACTTTGGAATGCTTTGCCACTATTCATCTGTGCCATGAATAACTACCTGGCTTTCCGTAAGGCCATCAAAACTCACCTCTTCCGTCCGCTTTATTGTCTTTTTTCTGTCATCAGCCTCCATGTTTCTGCCTTAGCGCTGGGACGCCTCTTTGCTGAGGCAGCTGTGCACTCTATAAAACTGGCTAACATAAGATAACATTCAGGAGGGGTCTAGTGTGCAAGCATAACATTTGTAGAATTCAGCCCGGAGATCATTGGGCCAGGGGGTTTTCCCGGGTTTAAGTTTCCCTATTGCAGCCTGTACCTTGGAGAGCTCTATGCCCCCTCCAAATCTACTCTGTCCTCCACTGAGAAGACGTGAGTGGCCATAGACTCCAAAAAGTATAGGATTTGGTCAGCCCCCCGGCAGTGCACGTGCCCCATAAATCCCTGCATGGTAGTGGGCAAACTTGAGTCCCCCACTATTGGACGTCAGTCATGTAGGACTCACCAGTGCTGGCGGTGATAGTGCCCACCCATCTCACTTCTGCATCCCGTCTACTGTGCCACGGTAGCAGTTTGCGCGCCTTCTCACCAGCGTCATACAACTGTAATGGGAGGCCAGTTGGGATCTCCGCGTCTCTCCCTGGGCTAAGTCCTGGTATTCCTCACAAAGCACTTCACTTTGCCAGAGAATCTGCAGAGTAAGCTGGTCCTGGTGCAAAGTTCCTAAGGATTGCGTTACAGACTAACTCCTGAGGCGGAAGCCGGGGGTCTTTGCTCTACATTTGCCGATTTCCCCATAATCTTTTTTAACAAAGGACACTGCGCCGTATTTTAAAGTTGCCTGTGTGTAAGTGTGAGTATCTTGGTTACATAGCGTTTTGGGCGCTTACCTTCTGATCACATCAAAGACACGTAAGGCACGTAATCAGGCAGACATAGTGGGTGGGGTGCTTGGTTAGAGCGCTAGTCGCTCGCCTGTATTCGTGATAAAAAGGTGGTGACTGCGCGTGCGCATAGCGTTACAGACTAACTCCTGAGGCGGAAGCCGGGGGTCTTTGCTCTACATTTGCCGATTTCCCCATAATCTTTTTTAACAAAGGACACTGCGCCGTATTTTAAAGTTGCCTGTGTGTAAGTGTGAGTATCTTGGTTACATAGCGTTTTGGGCGCTCACCTTCTGATCACATCAAAGACACGTAAGGCACGTAATCAGGCAGACATAGTGGGTGGGGTGCTTGGTTAGCGCGCCGCGGACACGTGCAGCGGGCGCGCCGAAGGCACGCTAAAGGCAAGCCCGTCTGCGCCCGTCCGCGTCCAGGTACAGGAGAGGATATAATACCCTCGGTAAGTGATGGCGGCAGTCGTATCACCTTTTCGGTGAACTCTCTATGGGCGATAAGAGACGCCTGGATCCAACAGAGCCATAAGCATATCACTTGCTCTCAAATCTTTCCTGGGACATTAGAAGGCCCGGGTGCATGTCTGACTTGCCGGTTTCACACGAGAACCTTTGCAGGAGTCCCGATCCAAAAGAAAGTGCCTATTGATGATGCTATGGTTGGGTCAAAAAATGTATTGTGTAATGTGAGGTCCCTTGCAAAACATCCATTTGAAATCTGGGATCTTATCACCACTAATAGCCCTGCCTTATGTTTCCTTACAGAAACCTGGCTTAATTCTACTAACCATCCGCAGGTTTATCTGGCTATTCCAGATAACTACCAATTTATACACCTTAATAGGGAAGGAAAAATAGGTGGTGGCATTGCTATTGCCTTCCAGAAACATCTCAAAGTGAGTTGGGTGTTTTCGACTCAAAATGAATGGCTGGAATTAGGAATTTTTAAGGTTATCGAATCCCCTACCAGCACTTGGCAGGGCGCCTTACTGTATCGACTTCCTGGTACGAAAGCCAACTTTGCAGACCTCTTGGTTGAACTCATAGCACTGCATGTAGTGACTTCTAATACCTTCCTCCTCCTTGGAGATTTTAATTTTCATGCCGAAGATCTTTCCAATCCTGAAGTTGATAAACTGTTCACGGCATTGAACTCAATTGGACTAACTCAGCGGGTGGTGGGCCCTGCTCATCAAGCCGGCCACCATTTAGACCTAGTTTTTTCTAACGATGACCACCTGAAATGTATCCCCCCCCCCTCTCCTTTACCTGGTCGGACCACTCTCTGATCTCTTTTTCCTCCAATAAGGTTTGGGAAAAAAAAGGGGATTTTCAGAAGAGGGTACCCCCGGGACAATATAGAATGTGGCGAAATTTGTCTATAGAGGCTTTTAACAACGCCTTCTCGCCTCCTGGGGAAATTAACTCTTGTGACCCCTCCGTTTATGCCTACTAACCACCGTAGGACCCTAGTACAGGCTTTGGTCACGAGCCGTTTGGACTATGGTAACGCCTTGATGGCAGAAGTAGGTGAGACCCTCCTAGCCAAGCTGCAGGTAGTTCAGAACACTGCTGCAAGGATGATTTTAAATCGCCCTGCAGGAACTCCATCTCTACCGCTGCTTAGAGAACTTCATTGGCTTACGGTGAAAAAGAGGTCTTTTTTTAAGATCTACTGCTTCACCTACAATGCTTATAACAATAGGGGGCCCCTCTACCTAGCTAAAAAAATTGTTTAAATATTCCCCCTCAAGGAATCTCAGATCGAGCTCTCAGGGTCTACTGTCAGTCCCTCGTTTTCGCCTTTCACGAACGGGAGGTAGATCCTTCTCACATCTGGCTCCAAAATATTGGAACCAGCTGCCTTCTGAGCTACGATCCATTCCCAGTTTCGAGTTATTTTAAAAAAAAAATGAAAACCTTCTTATTTTGATCCTTATGAGTCCTTCTCGTCGGTTCTCTGTCTTTTGGGATTGTTAGTCTACTATGCAGCGCCGAGATGCCCCAGGGTGATTTGAGCGCTTTACAAAAATAAATAACATAACATAACATAACATTGCAGCTGATATTTAAGGCCTTCAATCTGTTCTACCTCATGCAAGGATGTTCTGAGCCCAGTCTCGAAGGACCATCTTGTAAGCCTCCCAGAGGGTTATAGCGGACTACATCGAATCCACATTTTCCAAAAAGTACAGGTCAGTATCAATTTGTATTTCCCATGCCACATCTACATCCCTCAGGTTACAAGAGTTTAACTTCCACCCTGCGGTTCCTACGTATCTCCTCCATCCAGCAGAAATCTGGAGCAGGGAGTGGTCTGATAATCTCCGTGCCACATTCCACCCTAGGCTCCACCTCCACTTCGGCCGCTGGGGCAAAAACATAGTTGAGACTAGAAAACAAACCCACATATCTCAGAAAAGTATGAGTATCTCCTCACGCTAGGGTGGTACTGCGGCCAAATGTCGGAAAGCCCTAATGTAGCTGCAAAGTCCATATAGCTACCATTGTCGAACGATCCAGTTCGGGGGCCATGACGTCATTGAAATCTCCTCCCACAATATGCACAGACAAAGAAGTCTCCATTAGTGTGCCAGCCAATTACTTTAGGGTAGGAGCTTTCAGTCCGTGGGGGTGCATACACACTCACCTGGGTAACGTCCGTCCTTCCCCACATCCCCTGGACTCCTACATATGTACAATTAGGGTCCGTCCATGTCCAAGTAATCTGAAACAAAGGGGACTTCCTTACCAGTACTGCCACCCCTCTGGACCCAGAAGTAAAGCCTAATTGTGCCAAAGTGGTGTACGCCCGTCTACCATGGAAGGATCAGTGAGTTCCCCTCAAATGTGTTTCTTCTAGCAAGACCGCATCAGGTCGGAATCTGCGTATGTTACTAGTTCCCGTTTGACCGTGCTGCCCAAACTAGTGATGTTCCAGGACGAAACAGAAATTGCGTGTCACTGGAGGGGCTACCCTCCACTATTCACATGTGTGATTCTATGGCCCGATGCATACCGCACGTCATGCCTATATGCTACACACTTTAATTGTCTCTCCCAACCAACAAAACAACAAATAAAAGCCAAACCTGTTGCCAACCTCCACCTCTCTCCATCCATCACAAGCATCAATTCTCAAGAAACCAAACATAACTACTTGCATACAAACGCTGAGAGGTCTGTCACCTGCCCATCCACCCACCACAACCCTAACTTCTATCCCACACTCACTCCTGTCATTTCCAGCACACTCCACACACACTAAATACACAAATCAAGCTAAACAAGGGTGGGGAGGGACCTCCCCTATCTAGCTGCAATCGCACACCAAAACAGTACAGATTCATTAGTCCAAGAAGTTGGCCCCTGGGGTCCCTACCAGATCCCAACAACATCAAGAGTCCACAGGATCACCAAGTTGTCTGTGTACCAATTCAGGGTTCGACACTGCATCATCTGAGGCATGGCCCTGATCGTCCTCGATTGTCTGCTAGGCAGTCGACTGTCAAGGAGGGCTGGTTTCCTCTCCAAATCCCCTCCTCCTCTGAGTCCGTCGACCCCTCGCCACCATACCGGCCACCACTGGTGCCCCGTGTGGATCTGCTTTCACCTCACCTCCTATGTATCGAGGTCCACAGTTTAGGTCTGGTCCCCAGACCTCCACAGCCAGGAGTCTCACTCTGCCGATTCTGCATCGACTGAGGCAGCTCCTCGAACCAATGCCAGGCCTCATCCGATGTAAGGAAGAAATTAGCTTTGTGCTGATATAGTACTTTCAATTTGGCCAGAAAAAGCAACATGTATTGTAACTACATGCATCACAGTTTGGCCTTCACTGCATCAAATGACCTTCTCTGCTTCTGTACCTCTCTAGAGTAGTCCGGGAACAGCATGATGGTTGATGTGTCGTTATTTGACCTCCCCCTTCTGCTTCACCTCTCGGAGGAACACATACTGATTCTAAAAATTCAAGAACCGTGCAATGACAGGATGCGTGGGGCACCAGGCAGCATTCGACCAACCAACCGTTTATGTGCTAGTTCGATAACGAAAAGGTGGATAAGTTTTGAGCTATGAAGGTGGAGCAGAACAACTGATCCAGGAAAGCAACAATATTGGGTTCCTCTGGGAACCCCATCAATCTCAGGTTGTTGCGTTGTGCCTGGTTCTCGGCATCATCAACCTTCCACGCCAGATCTTTGATGAGTGCCTTCATCTCTGCCAGGTCCTTCCCAAAAGTATATGTGGTATCTTCAAGCTTGGACACTCTGTCCTCTGCAGCTGTCACACGGTCTGAGACATTTTGGAGATCTTGCGACAGAAGCGACACTTTGGATCGGACTTCACCAATACTGGATTCCAGGGCCATTCTAGGTGTTTGAATAGCCACAAATGTTTGCATTATCCGGCATAGAAGAAGCCTCAGAGTCGTCAGGGGGAGGATGAACCACTATAGTATACCTGTTGATTTTGCCTTGGCGGGCAGTTTAGGTTCTTTGTCCTTGGCCATCCTAATGGAGTCAAGCCGGACTCTCCCCGTTGTAGTTGCTGTCTCAAGTCGTAGGCTAAAGCAGGTGGTAGTGTGCGGGGTGGGGCCAGAGGAGTAGTAAGAGGCAGCTTCACACAAAGTGTAGTCAACAAGGACAATGTAGTTAGGTGTATATGTTGTTATGGAGTCACCTCAGTCCACAGTACCCCCCAGAGGGCAACCGGGAGGGGCCCTCGTAGCGCAAGGGGGAAGTAGAGCAAGTAGAGCTCTCCGGCCGTCTGCAGTCACCTCCTAGCAGGTGAATCACTGGGTTTCCACACCAAGTATGTATCTCTCCACAGCCAATATACATTCAGCTTAGTGCAGCGCACTGGCAGCTCCGTCCTTCCAACTTGCGGAGTGCCAGTCTTAGACATATGCCAGGGTGCCAAGAGGGTATCCCTCCACCCGCTCTTGAAACACTATGACTTGGACAGCCACGTCCAGCAGGATGGGCACTTAGTTCATGCTGTCCTTCAGGATTTCCTGGTCTGAGTCATTCCAAGGATTCACTACCTGCAGAGGTACTGCTTTGGTATCTATTCACAAGGTGAGAAATCTGCAGTTAGATGTCTCTATCAGAAAAACTGTGTGGTATCCGGGCATGGGAATGGAATGTGGAATGCGTGGTTAAGAAGGTTCAATGAGTGGATTGTGGAATGTTGAGTGGTCAGTTGGAGCTGGGACACTGGTGAAGTTGGAGCCCGAGCTGTGGGTGGAGCCTGCATTATAGAATAAACCTACTTCTTCCTGTGAGCTTTGTCCTGTGCCTCATTTGATTACCTCATTTTGGCAATGAGGAAAACTCTCTACTTTTGAGACAAGTGCAGGCTCTAACACAAAGTGGATTTTAATGAAGTGCTCCTATTTGGACACAGCTGTTTGTATTGGAAATCCTCATGGTAAGGGCATGGATATTCAGCGCTGTGTATAAGGAAGAGCATCTCATACTCACTTTCAAAGTCAGGAGTGCACTGATGTGATTTGTGCTGTTTGGCGGTTGTGCAGTTTGGCTGGGCTGCCAAATGGGATACAGTAATAAGTTGGTTTCACCAATGTGATTTACGGGTCATTTTGGATCCCAATTCTTATCTCCCTATTAGGTTGAGAGATAATTACAGTGTTAATGTGGTGGAGACTAAAAATGAAAAGACAAGAGGTGGAATCGAAAATGCTTTGTGAAGTTTGTCAAATGTATGAAGATAAATTGTTTTGTATGCTGACTAATAACATCAGAGGCAGTATGACTGTAACTGAAGTTAGCTATATTTTGTTTGTTTCTGAAAATAATAATAAAAATATTTATTTAAAAAAAAGAAAATGTTTGTGAGGAGTTTCCTGAAGTATTTGGCGAGTCTCTTGCATGTTTGAAAGGATACTTACACAAAATAAAAATAAAAGTGGGTTCCATTTCGGTAATTAGCAAGGTCAGGAAAGTTCCTTTTGAGGCGAGAGAAGAAGGATTTAAGGATTGGGGGAGATTAGAAAAGGATGGGGTGATTGAGGGTTTGAAGATACATGGTTATAGCCAGGAAACAAAATGGTGACATTTGCTTATGTGTGGATCTCTGCGGTGGTGGACAGCTTTCCCATTCCTAGAATTCTGATTTGATGTGTATGCTGGGAAATGCAAGATGGTTTTCCACTTTGGATTTAGCCTCGGCATACCACTAGATAAGATTACATGAGGAGTCCATGGATCGCACCGCAGAGGGAAAGACACAGTCAGGACGTGAACTGATTTTGTGCACATGGACGTGATGACTAATCATGCTCTTAGTTGATGAGGGGATTGGGTCCTCCAGGACTCCAAAGGCATTTCTAAGCAGATGGGTAATGCCACTCACTGCATCCACCAGCTGGGAGATCTCTGCCAATCTGTGAAATGCATGCCGGGTCACTGCCTCCAGTAAAGGCGGACAGTAAGCTTCACATAGCCTGCACTGGGAACAATGCATTGATTGTTACAAACCCCTGGTCTACAACCCGCACACTAGTTAAGTGAGTACCACAGAGCAGACTAGGATACTGCGCCCTAGAAGTAATATGGTCCATGGTAGAAGTTAAATAACATCTAACTGAAAGTCAGAATAGAAAGCTTCTTCATTTAGCTGTTTTTTTGTTTTTGGAAGGAACTACTGTAAGATCACTGACCAAGAGCTAATATACTGTTATCTGAAGTGTAGTCACAGGATTAAAAGTGTTCAGAGTTTCTTCATAGGCAATTACAAAACTTTACAATTTATTACAAATCTTATCAAATCATTTATTAGAAAGCCTTGCAAAAACAAAGGGAGATATGAGAGTAGAAAAAAATGTACATTACAGTGGGGCAGCTTAATAGAAATTGCTTGTACTGTTTTCTTACCTAAGGCTTGTATGTTTCCATTTGTGGAAATTTTCTTTGGTAAATTAAACAGTTTACATTCTGGCTTATTTCGTTTCTTCATCCAAGTATGTGTAAATTAATGATGATTCAAATGACTGGTATTTGCAAGAAGAAACAATAGATTTGAAGTTGTTGTGTTACCAGCCATTAAAATGTGACTTTTTTTCTGCCAGTCAATGTCAATGTGGAAACGTTTTTTTCTGTGAACGTGCTGTGCATTTAAAATGGCAGTTGTTGAGAATGGTTATGCGCTATCTGGCGAGAGTCTTGTGCATTACTGATGTTTATGTTACTGAATCTTTGCTTGGCAGTTCGGGCTGGACTGTTCCCATGAGGCACAGGGTCAGACTGATTTGCATATGGCCATGTCTGAACTGGGGTGGCAGAGTGGGCTAAAGAACGGTGATGGATCAAACCCAGATCTGTTGACTGGGTGTGAGTGTTTGATTAGTTCTGATGCTCCGTCTATCACCGCCCCCTTTTGTACTGCATTGAATCTTTACCAGTAGGAGTACATATATTTCTTGTTTTACCTCGATTAAAAAATAATGAAAATGTATCACTGTATTAAGTGTTTCTAGAGAAATAAGAGGCTTATTGTGAAGGGCCGGTTTTAATCTGGAGTACATGTGGGTTATCATGAATAGCCATTTGTTGCTTCTTTCAGGTATGTGTTTTGACTCAACGAATCATTGTACGTTATAAGAATTGCAAAGTAAGTGGATTTGTGATAAAAACAACACTCAAAATGTGGGGCCTTGCACAACACAGGAGGATTCAGAGATTGTAATCGAGACAGGGAAATTGGTAAAGCGTTTTTTTCCAAGTACTAAAATAATCAATATTATGACAAGAATACATAAACCATTTTGAGCATGAAAGAGATACCTTTAGAGAATATATATTTAATACTCAGGCGAGGTATCAGTTTCTATTAAATACTCAAAAAGCTACTAAACAATATATAGCACTGTTTAGATCTGAATTAAAATAACCATACTTACATATTGATCCGACGTTGCTACCTTAATACCATACTTAGACACTCCCATGATAAACTCCTCGTCGGGTGGCACAAAGGGCAACTTTCCATCTTGCTTTGAAACAAAACAGAGAAACCTTTAACATCTGATATTTAACATGAAAGAATCAATCAAGGGAAAATAAGATACTGATCACAAGTAAAATGTGATCATCAATTACACAGAATAATACTGGATTCTAGTCACATTCACACTATAAAACATCTGGTCAGCTAAACATAAATTTCCACTCCTTTTAATTTCTGCCATCTCATACATGTGTTGACGTTGGTAACTGCTTTGTCACTATGCTTACTTTTAACCTGCTAATCCTCAGAGAAGATCAGTGCTCTATTTAATCAAATCATATATTGCGTTCTCCCATTTTTTCTTACGACTTGATTTTAGCACTCACTAATAGACATTCCTGGTGATAGATTCAATGCTCCTAATCAGTACTGCAATTGACATAAAATGTTAACACAATGATCCTTAAAACACTTCAGTGTTCGATCCCTAGCCCATATTTTAGAGTACAATAGCTGGTTGTGACAACCCAACCTGAAAATATTAAAGCCATCTAACAAAGGCAAATATTTAACATATGGCTAAGGGATGGATTATAAATACCATATTTAGTGACTATAATTAGTGAAATATATTTCTATAAGCATTTGAGATTGCAATTGAACACAACTGGAATTATTGTTTTCAATAGAATTGATTGAAAACAGTGGTGAGAAGTAAACAAGGCATGTTTGGAAGTACTGGTGTTTTTCTACACAGCAGGGTAGTCAGTTGGTAGGAATTTTTACACTAACCCCTGGCCTAGCCACCACAATAGGCCAGTTACTGGAGCCTTGGTTTGTCAGTCATACCATTATATGAGACTAAATGGCCTGTGGCTAATATTTCTTTTTTTAAATCTTCTGCAGAAGTAGTAGTTGTTGATCATAGGATTTTGTTTTGAAGTCATATGAACATCCCAGTCCAGCACACAGTACAAATTCCCCAGTATGGCTGTTGTTTTCTTTCAGATTTTCAAATCAATGTAAAAGGAATGAAAATAGATCATTCAGTGACTACAGTTGAGACAAACTGCAGGAAGTGGAGACTGTAGTAATAAGAAGCTGCAGCACAGTAACAAAATTAACTGTCTAAAAAACTAAGCCATTTCTCAGCTTGCACTTATTCAGAAAGTGAAACAGTCACAAAACAGCCCACTTTACCCATATGTTCCTAAAATACAAAACCAAAAGGCAGACAATGCTAGTGATCTTAATTTCCCCCAAAACTTAACACCAAAGGTATAGTGAAAAACGAGAAGGATGTAATGGAATAGTAGCATAATTCAAGATAAAAGGTGCTGAAGCATTCTGCATACGGTATAAAAAGCAAACAACATGCTTCAACTATCAAAATTTTTCAACAAACAATATTTACTTCATTTAAATGCTTGTGTCTAGTACTTAAGTTCAGTAAGGCCAAACGTTCAATGGCCGCCTTCTTTCTTGGGAGGTGAGAAAAGGAGTCTCTTATGGGGAAATTGAAACTTTTGCCAGAAGGTTTGTACAGATGACTCTTCTTTTAATAAACCACAACAGAAAGAGTTCTGTATCCCTCGTTAAGAGACAGCAAAACACAAATGAGGATTGGCAGTGCCAATATGTTTTGTGTATGAATAAAAGTGTCCTATGTGTCAATGTTGGGTTTAGGCACTGAATAAGTCATCATACATGCACTCTGCCACTAATCTTTGCACAAACACACCTATTCATCAATTCAATTAATCATTCTTAAAGACACCCTCTAAACACAGTGGCCGTATGATTGCAATGATGAAATTAAACATAGCAGCAGGTGTCCAGCTTGCAAAGGTCTTGTAAGTAGTCTATCCTTGTTTTAAAAAATGTTCCAGCATGGCTGTCACATTTAGAATCAATGTGTTTCCCATCATGGAATGGCAAAACAATGATACAGTATGAACAACAGCATTGGATAATGGACTCCTGGTTTAGAGGAAGTGGACAAGTGGGATGCGGCGTACTGCTGATAAAATGAATGGCAAGCAAGCGGCTTGTTAGCACTATCTGGAGAGCTGTAGTATCCTCTTGAGAAACATTAACCGCTTCAGTGCCCATGACGAGATGGTCTCGTCATGGAGCGCGGTTGCGCTGTGCCCATGACGAGACTATCTCGTCATGAACCCCGCCCGCTAATGCAACGCCCGGCACAGGGCGGGGAAAGGGCGTGGCACTGAAGGGGTTAAAATAAAAAAGGAGGAACAAAGAAAAGAAAGGGGAGCTATACCAGGAGGAAACTGAAACCTAAAGGAGCACTGAAGCATGCTAAGGTGGATGTACATGTGATCAGAAAATGCTGTCATTCACAGGGCAAGAAAGCCAAAGGCTGATGTGGACTGAACCATTACTCCATGCAGCACATTGTCATGGATGTAAATGACACTAAGGCAGACCAAAGGCAGAATAAAGCTGTCCCAAAGGCTATCTATCTATCTATCTATCTATCTATCTATCTATCTATCTAGCTATCTAATCTATCTACGGATGTAGGCATTATTTAATGAATTTTTATTGCACAATCCTTACAGACAGCTGAGAAGAGATTCTAACTAGAATTATTGCAGTGTGAATCTTCTTCCCCTAGAGTTTATCAGAGGTGGTAACCAACACCACAATTCTTCCCAATAAGGGTAATCTGTGACATTTCATGTAAGAAAATACCTATCTGTTGACTTTAATACCAAGTAATAAAAATCTACCCCTAAATGCCTATTGACTTTTAAATATGCTTTTCAAAATCAATATGTCGGGCCTAATGCCTTTATAGTAACTTTTCAATATATAAACAATGAGGCTTGTAACCTTCACCACTGGTGTGTCACGAAAACCATCACAGACCTACTGTGTTAGTTATAAAACTTGCTAAATAAATAAAATACATAAGTGTGCGAAACTGAGTTGTCAAAACAATATAAAATACATACTGATAGAAACTTATAAGGGTTATCGCAGTGCAAATCGCTCATCCCCATGGTTTCTTCAAGTGGGTCACTCACACTAAAAACCCTTGCACACTAGAGTAATCTGCGAGATTCCATGTAACAAAATACCTGCCCATAGTCTATACCTGCCCATAGTCTTTAGCACAGTGTAGTACCAATCCACCCTTAAAATCCTATTGCCCATAACACATGCTTTTCACAATAAGAAAGGCATACTAGCTTTGTCAAAACGTTTCATTAAAAACTGATAATTCCTAAGGAATCTGACAAAACGTTTACCAGTGAACTGATCTGGCATCTAGCCTTTACCAAATCTATTATATACAACCTAGGCATACCAAAGTGCTCATAAACTAGCAACCAACGGGCATACATGTATAAAATTAGAAATATGTACAAAATCACAGTTGGTAAAACAATAAACAACCCCTCTCAATTGGGCCTAACAAGAAACATCATAGTTAAGTTCTTCTCCCAGGGTTTGTCAGAGTGTGTGACCAACACCAAAACCCTTGCCTTCTAATGTAATCTGTGAGAAAACAAGCAACCAAATACCTTTCTACTGCTTGTAAACCAATGTGATAACAGTCCAATATTATAGGGCTACTGACTTTATCATGTGGGTTTTACAATACATTGGCCAGGCCTACTGCCTTTGTAATAACGTTTCTTAGCAAACAGACCAGCCCTATGGTATCAGAATAACATTTTCCTGAACACAAATCAAGTTTAAAGCTGTCATCACTGGCTTGTCAAGATAACCTACTCAGGTCTACTGTGCTGAGCAGAAGTTTCTACAAGGCAAACAATCAAAATGGCAAATGTATGCAAAATCCAGTAGGCAAAGCAAAACATTCTCTCACCTAACAGGGCTTAATAAGAATTCTCACAGTGCAAATCTTTCATACCTATGGTTTGTCAGAGGGTATAACCAACACCAAAACCCTTAGAAACCAAGATAATCTATGAGATTCCATACAACTACAAAAAAGTAGATTTTAATTCAGAGTAATAACAATCCCAAACTTAAATGCCAATTGACTCTACCATATGCTTTTCACAATTAATATGCCAGGCCTACGGTATTTATCATAACTTTTCATAATAAGCAGTCAGGCCTATAGCCTTTATCATTGGCTTGTCACCATAGCTAACTCAAGATGACTGTACTGAGCTTTCCACAAGGCAACCCTCTGGTACACAGGAAAAAAAGTACAAATGTCTACACTATTACAGCTGGCACTAGGGACTCTTGCTTAAAAACTTTAAGTAAAATGGTAGATGAATACTTTCTTATGCACAAAGCATTTGCACTTGTAAAAGCTTCTCGAACAGATAGGACACAGAGGGTAGCACACTGTAATGGAGGCAAAATCACGTGTTCCAACTTTCTTAATCTTTATACGGACATAAGGTAGACCCCAAAACGTGAAATTGACTAATTATATAATTGCTTTAGGGACCTTTGCCTAAGCATTTTAAGTAAAATTAGGGATATACAATCTGTTTATGCACAATGCACTTTTTCAGCTTGTGTTGATCCCATAATGTGAAGTTGAATAAATAAATGACCAATATTGACTGACTCAACACATAGACTGCATAATATAGGAACACCTTTATGCTAGCTCTGTAAAGCTTATTTTATATTACCTGGAACACCTGCAATGTTATCAATAAGCCCTTTTTGTAAGGTTAAATTGTATTGTTAGTCTGTTTATACTATCAAAATGCAGTTGACAATGTTTTAACTGACTATTATTAGAGGGTTTTTATGTTATTTTGGAATTACCTATTGGAATGTCTGGCATATTTTGATATGGTTTTTATTAACTATACAATAAACTCTACTACAGCTACTACTATTACAGCTGGCAAAACAAAAGGATATCTCTCCTAAAAGAGTCTGAATGATTATTGTATTCGATATGATTTGCATGGGTGGATCACCAACACCAAAGCCCTTGCCTTTACAGTAATCTGCGACATTCCATGCAACAAAATATCTGCCTACAGGCATACCACAGTGTAATAACAATCCATCCTAAAAAGCCTACTGTCTTTACACTTGTTTTGACAATACGTAGGTGTGGCCTACCGGTTTGATAATGACATTTCATAATATACAGGTCAAACCTATGAAATTTAGGATGACTTTTTCCAATGACATAGCCTTTACCCTTTAACATTGGCTTTACAATTTACCCAACACCAATTGAAAGCCCATAAACTGGCAACTATCATGCATACAGTTATAAAATTTAAATTATTTGGAATCATACAAATTGTAAAACAATATACAAGTCCTCTCAACAGGACCTCACAAGAATCATTGTACTGAAAACCCCCAAGGTTTATCAGAGTGAGTGACCAATGGCAAAACCCTTGCCTACTACTACATAATCCGTGATACAGCCAGATTACTTGTAACAAAATACCTGTCTATACCAATGTGATAACAACCCTCACAGGCTTACTGGCTTGAACACACACTTTTCACAATTAATAAGCTAGATCAATTACCCCTGTCATTGTTTCACAGTAGCAAAAACAACTATAGATGGACAGAATGCAGAATAATGTCATACATTCACCCCAGTACAGAGATCTGGGCTTAAATCCATTGTTTTATTTGCTCACCATGCCATTCCAGTTTGGACCCAGCCATATGCAAATCAGTCTTGACCCTGTGCCCAATGGGAACAGTCCAGCCCGAACTGCCATGCCAGGTCCTACCTGGACTGGAAACAAGCATCCTAGGACCGGTTTCGGGGTTTCACCCCTCTTCAGCCAGGATAGCTTGACTCCAGTGGCATGGAGAGCACGGGACTCACGTCTGAGCATACCCGTCCCACTCAGGGTGACAAATGCAAAAAGAACTATTGATGGACAGAATGCAGAACAATGTCATACATTCACCCCAGTACAGAGATCTGGGCTTAAATCCATTGTTTTATTTGCTCACCATGCCATTCCAGTTTAGACCCAGCCATATGCAAATCAGTCTTGACCCTGTGCCCCGTCCATCATTCCCTTTGGTATCGCTTTGTTCGCCGTAAGTTGGCAGGGTATGCCCAGATGTGGGTACCTTGCTCACTTTGCCACTGGATTCAAGATAGCCTGGCTGATGAGGGTTATGAACCCGAAACTGGTACCAGGATGCTTGATTCCGGTCCAGGGAAGACATGGTTTGGCAGTTCGGGCTGAACTGTTCCCATGAGGCACAGGGTCAGACTGATTTGCATATGGCCATGTCTGAACTGGGGTGGTGGAGTGAGCTAAAGAATAATGATGGATTAAACCCAGATCAGTTGACTTGGGGTGAGTGTTTGATTAGCTCAAACGCTCCGTCCATCATCCCCTTTGGTATCGCTTTGTTCGCCCTAAGTTGGCAGGGTATGCCCAGACGTGGGTCCCTTGCTCTTTTTGCCACTGGATTCAAGATAGCCTGGCTGATGAGGGTTATGAGCCCGAAACCGGTCCTTGGATGCTTGTTTCCGGTCCAGGAAAGACATGGCTCGGCAGTTCGGGCTGGACTGTTCCCATGAGGCACAGGGTCAGACTGATTTGCATATGGCCATGTCTGAACTGGGATGGTGGAGTGAGCTAAAGAATGATGATGGATTAAACCCAGATCAGTTGACTGGGGGTGAGTGTTTGATTAGCTCAAACGCTCCGTCCATCATCCCCTTTGGTATCGGATTGTTTCACAGTAGGCAGACCAAAGCAATGGAATCGGACATAACGCTTCTCCGAGCACCAATCAGGTCGATAGCTTGTCATCATAACCAACTCACGCTTAAGTTTAGAGCGTAAATCTTGCCAAAAGGCAATCATCAGACGCACAGTGATAACATTTGCAAAGTATCCAAAATTGCATTTGGCCAAGTACAATACTATCTCTCCTAAAATGGCCTAACAAGGATTTTCACAGAACAAACCTACTACATCCATGGTTTGTCAAAACTGGGTTACTAACATCAATACCATTGCCCACTACAATAATCTGTGAAATTACAAATACCAAAATACCTGTCTAAAGGTTTCAATATAGTGAATTAACAATCCACACTTAACATATTGTATTGCCTTCAACATATGCTTTTAACAATAAATATTTGAGGCCAAGTACATTCATCAAAACATTTCTTAATAAACACATCAGGGCTACAGCCATGATAATTGGCTTGCCACCATAACCAACTCCTTCCTGCTGCATCACATTTAACCTTTGCCACAAGCTAAAAAAGTGCACTACCAAAGTCTTTATAGTGGAAGCTCACAAATGAAACTTAATCAAGTACTGTACTCAGGGGAACCAGATGTGGGTGGAGCTTAAATCCCTCTCTCAGTAGGATTCTGAAAGCTTTTTTTGTGGATCACATCAGTTGAACTGTCAAGCCAAACCTAAAAATCCATGTAGATTAGCGTGGCCCTGGGCATCCCATACTGCTCTCAAACACAAAATTGTACAATGAAGTCTAAAGTTAACAATGGAATAGGAGGATGATGGGACTACAATACTCTCCTCATGACTGATCTCCTACTATGCCATTGCCAGAGAAAAACAAAAACTATAAATTATCTAGTTATCTACTTTAGAAGCATGATATACAGTTCGGGTGTAAGGAAAAATCTAGCGCTATATCACAAATGTGTAATCCAGTGTCAAATGTATTGACAATTAGGGATATTCAGGACACTGTAACACTGCTTTCAATTACGGAACTAGAAGAAGATCCGGTGACAATAGGGAGGGTATTGGAAGACTTGGACATTAGACCAGATCTTTCAATATCACGTGGACTTAAAGAAAAATCCAGATGGTCTCCAAATTTAATGAGTGGCAATAATATAGAAATCTTTCATACTCTAGTTACTAATGATCTGGATAACATTACAAAGAAAGTAGGTCCCTCTTTTAATAACTTAAGGGATAACTTAACAATAGAAGAACGACAGGCACTAAGAATTTTAGCAGAAGACCCTGATCTGATTATTAGAAAGGCTGATAAAGGGGGTAACATTGTTGTGATGAATAAGGTTGATTATGAACAAGAAATATACTCTCAATTGAACAATGTACAATGCTATGAAAAAATTGTATATAATCCTATGTTCCTTCTTGTAACAAAGATTAATGGACTTTTGCGAAAATGGCATGACAACTGTCTTATTGACGAGGATGAATTTCTATATCTGAAAGTGAACCATCCACTGTACCCTTGTTTGTATACTTTACCAAAAATTCACAAAGACCCCCCAATTGTATCGAGGATTGGGGGACCTACAGAGCGGTTGTCCCAATTTGTGGATTTATTTTTACAGCCAATAGTGGTTAACCTACCTTCATATATAAAGGATACAAAGCACATTCTAAATATATTAGGAGATATCACTTGGGAGACAGGTATGATGTTAGTAACACTTGATGTGATATCATTATATACCAGTATATGTAACGAACTAGGTATGAAAGCGGTTAACCATTTTCTTTCTAAGAGGCCAGCAAGTCAATGGGAACATACTCAAATGTTGTTGGCTATGACAGAGTTGATACTATGTAATAACTACTTTCTTTTCAAAGAGGAATGGTTTAGGCAAACCCAAGGAGTTGCTATGGGCTCCAGATTTTCACCGGCCTATGCCAATCTGTTCATGGGCTGGCTGGAAGAGATGGTGATATGGGGCCCATCAGGCAACCTTTGGAATGATCATATCCTTTACTGCGGACGTTACATAGATGACTGCCTTATGATCTGGACAGGTACAAAGGAAAGGTTACAAGAGTTTATCAGTTATCTTAATAACAATGACATGAACATCATTTGCAAGCCCTACAAAAGTGGTATTTTTGGATATAGAATTGTATGTAAAGGATAACAAGATTTATAGTAATATGTATCGCAAACCTACGTCATGTAACGCTATTTTACATGCAGATAGCGCACATCCCCGACATCAGATAAAAGCGATCCCATTTGGAGAAATGATGAGGGCACGACGTAATTGTAGTGAAGAGAGTCAATTTAAGGTATGCGTTGAGGATATGGAAAGAAGGTTCATCCAGAGGGGTTATTTGAAACAAGATATCCTTGTAGCCAAACAGAGGGCTTTTAAGACAAAGCGATCATCCACCTTGAAGCCGAGCAAGATTGTAACACTGAGTACACCACCCATTAGAATGATTACTGATTACACTCCTATTAGTAAGATTTTATAAAAGAGCTTGACTAAGCATTGGCATATTTTGAAAGCTGATAGGACATTACAAGAATTTCTTACTGATAAACCTCAGATTACATTTCGTAGAGACAAGACATTGGGCATGATATTAAGTCCCAGTTACCCTTTAGATAAAAAAAACAAGAACCATGGTTGATGCAAATCAGTAAAGGTTTTTTCAAATGTGGCCATTGTGGCATGTGGAAATTGATTATGCTACTTACCAGTATGCATCTGTTCTTGGCATGTAGGGCTGCTGACATTCATATCTGTGCATAGATCGCCGCCTAGTGTTGGGTCCGGATGATTGCACATTGTTGTCCTGGAGGAGTCTTCGAAGTATCACGAGATAGGTGGCTCCTCCCCTGGACTACAGTGCGCATGGGCATCCCCTCCATCCTTAGATTGTTTTTCGCCATTGTGGCATAGATGGAGTGTAATACAGTGAATGATGACCATGCTAACTATAAATTACTGAATGCTACAGCTGCTACAGGCGCCGGGGAGGAGGGTGGGCGATATGAATGTCAGCAGCCCTACATGCCAAGAACAGATGCATACTGGTAAGTAGCATAATCAGTTCGAGGCATGTGGGCTGCTGAATTCATATCTGTGCATAGATTATATAGCAGTCCCTCCGTTTAGCGGCGGCTGCCCGTGTCAGCTGCAGCAGTCTGAAAAAGGGTTTTGAGAACAGCCTGTCCTACAGCAGCCTGCTGTCTTGAGTGTACATCTACACAGTAGTGTTTGGTAAAGGTATGTATAGTGGACCATGTGGCTGCTCTACATATCTCCTCTAAGGGAATATTTCCCAGGAAAGCCATGGAGGCCCCCAACTTTTGAGTGGAGTGGGCTCTCGGAGGAATCGTTAGTGTGCGCTTAGCTTTTTCATAGCAAATCTGTATACATTTAACGATCCACCTAGCTATCCCTGCTTTGGAAATGGGGTTGCCCTTGTGTTGCGGGGAAAAGGCAACAAACAGTTGTTTTGTCTTCCTGAAAGCTCGTGTTCTATCAATATAGTACATGAGAGCTCTTTTGATATCAAGTGTGTGGAGCATTCTCTCCGCCACATTCTCAGGATTAGGATAAAACACTGGTAGTTCTATAGATTGGTTCATATGGAACTGCGAAATGACCTTGGGCATGAAAGTAGGGTTGGTGCGTAGCACAACCCTGTTTGCATGAACCTGTATAAATGGCTCCTGAATGGTGAGTGCCTGAAGTTCACTAACTCGTCTTAGGGAAGTAATGGCAACGAGGAAAGCTACTTTCCAGGTTAGAAATTGAATCTCACAGGAGTGTAGAGGTTCAAAAGGTGGTCCCATCAGTCTGGTGAGGACCACATTTAGGTTCCAGACTGGTGACGGGGGGTGTCTAGGGGGAATCACACGTTTGAGGCCCTCCAGGAAAGCTTTGATGGCAGGCACTTTGAAGAGTGAGAGGTGCCGCCTGTTTTGAAGGTAAGCTGCTAGTGCGGTTAAATGTATACGGATGGAATTGTATGCTAGATTGCATCTGTATAAGTGTAATAAATAACAGATAATGTTTTGGGTTGACGCATCCAGTGGATTAATGTCATTATTTTTACAATACATGACAAATCTCTTCCACTTTGCCGCATAGCATGCTCTGGTAGTGGGTCTCCTTGCCTCTTTGATGATATTCATACAGTCTGGAGGCAAGTTTAGGTAGCCAAATTCTAGGATCTCAGGAGCCAGATCGCCAGGTTCAGCTGTTGCGGATCTGGGTGCTGAATCTCGCCACGGCTCTGCGTTAAAAGTGTGGGTGTGAGCCGTAGTCTTTGATGCGGTACCACGGAGAGTTCCAGAAAAGTGGTGTACCATGGCTGGCGTGCCCACGTTGGAGCAACTAGGATGAGCGTCATCGAGTGTTACTTGAGTTTGCGTGCCACCAGCGGTATTAATGGTGCTGGGGGAAAAGCGTACGCAAATTTGCCGGACCAGTTCATCCATATCGCATTGCCTTGCGACTGTGGATGTGGGAACCTGGCGGCAAAGTTTTGGCATTTTGCGTTTTCCCTTGTGGCGAATAGGTCTATCTCTGGATGACCCCACTGTTGGAAGTACGGTTGGAGTACTGATGGATGTATCTCCCACTTGTGCATTTGGTGGCTGTGCCTGCTGAGCAGATCTGCCATCTGGTTGTCCTTGCCCGGGAGGTGTTCCGCCATGAGGAAGATGTTCCTCTGAATGGCCCACTTCCACATGCTCTGAGCCAGATGAGACAACTGTGGCGAGTGTGTTCCTCCCTGCTTCTGTATGTAGTACATGGCGGTCATGTTGTCCGTTCGGATCAACACGACCTTGTTGCACAAGTGTACTTTGAATGCTTTCATTGCAAGGAAGACCGCCATTAGTTCCAAAAGGTTGATGTGCATCCTCCTTTGCTGTGTCGACCAGAGTCCCTGCACTGTGTAATTGAGTACATGAGCTCCCCATCCCTGGAGAGACGCGTCCGCTGTCAGTATGATTTTTGGAACAGGCTCTCGGAGCGGTCGGCCCTCGCAAAGGTTTTGTGGATTCCACCAATGCAGAGAGTTGTATGCCCGACCGCTCACCAACACTAGGTCTTTTAACTGTCCGTGGGCCTGATTCCACTGACGTGCTAAGCACTCCTGAAGCGGGCGCATATGTAATCTCGCGTGTGGGACTATGAAGATGCAGGAGGCCATCATGCCTATCAACTGCATAAACACTCTTGCTGGGAGTGAGTGTTGAGGTCTGAACTTCTTTATGAGCAACTGAATGCTGTTGATCCTCACTGAATTTGGCTGTGCCGTGGCTGCCAGAGTGTCTATGGTTGCGCCTAGGTACTGCTGTACGTGGTTGGGTTGAAGGTGGGACTTTGGATAATTCAGTGAGAAGCCCAGGCTGTGAAGAAGGTGAATGGTGTGGGACATGTGGCTGGCACAGTGCTGGGCCGACTTTCCCTGGATAAGCCAGTCGTCCAGATAAGGATATACATGTATGTGCTGTCTCCTTAAGTGTGCCGCCACTGTTGCCAGGCACTTGGTGAACACTCTGGGTGCCGTCGCTACCCCGAAAGGGAGGACTTTGAACTGGTAATGTTGATTGAGAACAGTGAACCTGAGATACTTTCTGTGCGAGGGGTGTATGAGTATATGGAAATACGCATCTTTGAGGTCTAATGTTGCTAGAAAGTCTCCCTGACTGAGCAACGGCAGTACTTGTTGCAGAGTGAGCATGTGAAAATGCTCTGACAGAATGTAACGGTTTAGAGGTCTTAAATCTAGTATGGGTCTGAGAGATCCATCCTTTTTGGGGATCAGAAAATACAGTGAGTACACCCCTGATCCTTTTTCCTTTGCAGGCACGAGTTCTATGGCTCCTTTTTGGAGCATACTGAGAACCTCCTGTTGGAATAAGTGCAAGTGCTCTGCGGACATATGACGGTGCCTTGGTGGTATGTTGGGTGGAGTGGACGTGAACTCCAGACAATAACCGTACTGGATAATTTCTCTCACCCACCTGTCTGTAGTAATGGATTCCCAGACTGGCAGGAACTTCTGGAGTCTCCCCCCGACAGGTGTTACGTGGTCGGGGGGCAGTGACAAGGCGTCACTGTTTGTTGGTGGCGGAGGACCTGGAGCTGTTGTTTCCTAGGCCTCTGCCGTTGATGTTGTTTCCACGGTATCCACCTCTATTATTTTTGTTATAGGTGGGCTGTGGACCTCCTTTAGTGTACTGCGACTGTTGGGAGTTCTGGGTTTTAGATGGTCCTCTGTTGCTAGAGCGACGAAAGGACCCACTCCGAAACTGCTGGGATTGCAGAGCCCCAATAGACTTTGCAGTCTCTGTATCTTTTTGAGTTTTTCTAGGGTGGTGTCAACTTCAGGGCCAAAGAGGGAGTTAGGGTTGAACGGTTGATTGAGTATAGTTGTTTGTATCTCTGGTTTGAATCCCAAGATTCTCAACCAAGCATGCCTTCTTAACATGACGCTGGTGTTGATAGCCCTAGCTGCAGTGTCAGCTGCGTCAAGAGCGCATTTAATGCAAGCGTTGCTTATGAGCTTCCCTTCCCTAATAAGTGTCTCCGCTCCTTCTTTATACTGATCTGGGAGGTGCTGCAACAGTGTCTCTAGGGTATCATAATGCGCCCTGTCGTATCTAGCCAGAAGTGCCTGAGTGTTGGCAATTCTCCAGATGTTAGCCGCCTGTGCAGCAACCCTTTTTCCTGATGTTTCCAAGACCTTAGACTCCTTGTCGGGGGGAGGAGCATCACCCGTTGTCTGTGAGTTGGCTCTCTTCCGAGCATTGGAAACCACCAATGAGTCTAAAGGCAACTGTCCTTTTATGTAGGCAGGGTCCACTGGAGCTGGCCTATATTTTTTTTCAATTCTAGGGTTAAGGACTCTCGCCCTAGTGGTCTCCTTAAAAATGTCATTAGCCTGTTTTAGGACCCCCTTCAGCATGGGCAGAGTTTTCACAGATCTTTCTGAGGTAGAGAAGGTATCCATTAGAAAGTCGTCCTCAATAGGATCAGTGTGGAGCTGTACGTCATGATTGTTGGCGGCTCTTTCAATGAAGGCATTGAAAGCAGCAGTGTCCTCTGTAGGAGACGTTTTTGCCACATATGCCTGTGTGTCTGGAGCAGTATGTGTGTCCCCTGCATCCGTATTGTCCACCCAAGGTTGGTTTTGGTCCTCAGGGTCAGTATCCACAGGATAAGTGCCCTCAACATCACCATCATCTCCAGCATCCGTATCAGAGTGTGTGGGTGAGAATGACTGAGTTTCTGGGGTGCCAAATTGAATATGTTCCACCAGAACTGGTGATGTGGTTCTCTTCTTTTTCAATGGAATCTTGTATGGCTCCATTGGTGTCTCTGTTACGATTTTCCGTTTGTATATGGAAAGTCTACCAGTGGTGGCATCGATAAACTGCCTTGGAACCTCATCTTCGTGAGGCACTGCAACAGCTCTCTGTCCCATCTGTATTCCTGTTGGTGCATCGACAGTTTTCTTCGGGTCGATAGCTTCTTGCGGGTCGAGACCCTTCTTGGCGTCGAACATCTTCGGTCGCACCGCTGGTGGGAGGCCGAACTTTATATGCGTCGACGCGACGTGAACCGCGCTGACCGTTTTCGGCTGCGGGCCTGTCTTCGCACCAGTTATGGAGGCCTTGTCGTGGATGCGTAATAACGACTCCGACACCTTCTGCTTGACAAAGGGAGATGGCGTTGTGGATTGGACACGGTCCTTCGACGCCTTTTTCGTTGTGGCATCAAACCCCGTACCAGATGTCGTCTTCTGGACACGAATAGTGGGATGGGTTGGCTCTCGATGGCCGCTCTCCATATCTGTGTTGACGCTCCTTGGCGCCGATACCTTCGGGTCGGCAACCTTGGCTTTGAGTTTCGGTGCCGCCCATGGCTCGATGTCCCCATGACCTCTCTCGGCGTCGACAGCCGTCTTGTGTGTCTTCGGCTCCGAGGGCTTCGAGGCCTTGCTGCCGTGGAGAGACTCTTTTACTTTCGGTTTCGATTTCGGTGCCGTTGCCTTCAGTTTCGATTCCCGTTGATCGAGTGATGGCGCTTTAGATACCGATGGCTCTTTAGGATAGTTCGACGCCGGGCGTTTATGCGGGGCGGAAGAACGAGAGGAATGATGTTGGTTAAGGCCTTGTGGCGATCCCGCGACCTGAGCCATATTGAGTGCCTCCTTTGGCCCTGTGGCGACCTGAGGGCCTAGCTCATTTTCCGAGCCATACTCCTCGGCCCCAAGGGCCTCTTCGTCGTCTCCTACCTGTACGACGACGTCATCCTCCTCTTCATCTAGTATATGTTCGTCTTCGGCATCATAGTCGGATTCACGCTCCGACGCCGGATCCGACATCTCTCCCCGAACCTCAAGGTCCACGACCTCCTCATATTCGGTTCCGAAGATGTTGTCCGGGTGCGGCGCCACTTTCTGCGCCTCGAGCCGAGCTGCTCGACGAATGCGAAGGGTCTTCTTCGATCGAAACCTGGAGCACGCCATGCAGGTGGCTTCGTCGTGGTTTGGAGAGAGGCACTTGTTGCACACCGGGTGCACGTCGAAGCGAGCATACTTAGCGTTGCAAAGAGGGCAACGCTTGAAGGGGCTATTCGATGTTTTTGGTTCCATCGTCGATCTTGATCGGGCCTCGGACGTCGAAGGACAAAAGGCTAACTTCGATGAAACTACTCAGCGCCGAACGAAAACAATACCGACGAATAAAAGGCCTAAATACTCTAAGAGCTAAGATTAGGACATCCAAACCCAATGGCGGAAAAAAACAATCTAAGGATGGAGGGGATGCCCATGCGCACTGTAGTCCAGGGGAGGAGCCACCTATCTCGTGATACTTCGAAGACTCTTCCAGGACAACAATGTGCAATCATCCGGACCCAACACTAGGCGGCGATCTATGCACAGATATGAATTCAGCAGCCCACATGCCTCGAACATGCGAAAGACAAAACTAAGCAATTTAAGGACAATAGAGATCAAACGTACAATATTTTAACCAACATTAATTGCAGTACCAAATATGTTGTATATGTGATCATGTGTAAATGTGAAAGAATTTATGTGGGCAGCACAATAAGGGCCTTAAAAGATCGTGTCAGTGAACATATGAGAGCAATTAAATATAATGACATGAGATACCCTATTGCAGAACATGTCTACAGTTGTAAAGCACATGGTCCAGCCAAGTCATTTCAATTTTTTGGCACTGAACATGTTAAATTGGATCCACGGGGTGGAAATAGGGAGCTTAAACTGCGAAGGCATGAGGCTAGGTGGATCATGCGTTTGAGGGCCATGGAAGAGGGTCTGAATTTTGACCAGGAGCTGCAGTATTTCCTAGGAGATTAAATATTGAGTGATGTCAATCAAGCTTTTCAGTGCAATTGTTAATATGGAATCCTTTATAAGGATTATTCAACAGATATATATATATATATATATATAGGATAGTAGTATAAATATTTGACTTGTGAGTAATCTATTAATATATATATGGCACGTTAGACATAACTCAGCATAGGCAAGCTGTATCTAACAATCTAATTAATTGTCATTTGTTTAATAATTATGTAGAAAACTGTGCTATGAACGATTTATACTACTCTATTATGAACACGTGTTGAAATTTAAACATGTGTAAATGGCTATCTATTGCGACAAAAAACGCACTACTGCTAGTGATTTTTAGTGAGTCTTAATCGATATTATATTTCTACTTATAAGATTTCAGCACAATATTGGCAACCATAGTGAATAATTGGGTCAGTTGAATGTTATAATTCTTTACTTTAGTGGGATTTATTTTATTATCTGTGACCTGTTATATTGATAACAATGTATTAATTATTTGGATAGATACAATATAGTGTGATAATAGATGTGTTTGCATATACTCCGATACTGTTCAAGATGGCGCCCGCTGTGGATAACGTAGAGTTAGTCACCTTTTTGTTTTTCATGTCTATAATTCAAGGGAGTTGAATAACGGGTACCGCCTACGCGTACCTGTATCGGGGTGGCGAGAGCGTTACGAGGTAAGCGTTAGTTATAGATACGCGTCCCCAGCCTTACGGTGTTGGTAGATTAGCGATTGAGATACTTGTGACGGCCGATTTTGAATAGTTTCCTGTTCTTAATCATAGGTCCCCGTACTTCAGGGAACTTGGCAGGAACTAATTTTGTCCAATTGAAAAGATATTATGACACTGCACAAGGAGCTTATCGTGGGGTAAGAGTTGCTTCTGAAAAAGTCATTAACTAACTACGGCAAATTATTAATAGCCCAAGCAGTTATATATTACAATCTTTCTAGGTCGGTGAAGATTGCAGGCCTGATAATTCAAAAATAAAACGGATAACGTGGAAGTCTGAGGTGCTGGCTCATATACTGATAATAAATAAAGGTAGGAAACGATTTATAATGAAACTAGTTGCATTTTACTTAAACAAATGAACACTGAGTTGGTATTTTAATCGGTCAGGGTCTCACGTTAGCTTCTGTATTTACCTTATAGGGTCTAGCATCGGCATTTGTGTTGTTTTGGGAAAATTGTTAACTTTGAGAGAATTTGACCTGAAAATATACCAGATTAGGAGGTAAGACATAGGAGGACTTGAGTTGTTTGATCAAACATTATACAAACTGATTAGCCTATGCCTCATGTGCTTCGCAGCAACTAATATTCTATCACAATTTGAATTGTTTTAGGCATTTAAACCAAAGAAATAAGGTATAGATACATAATTTCCGGGTGATACTTACTGAGCATGCGTTTCACTAGGGATGGTGAAAAACGATAATATTAGGTGAAAGGCAACCTGACACTTTATTGAGACAATTTACTTATTATTGGTTTTCATTTACCACTGTTTATGGAGAAGGATACTTTAATATAAGGATATGTTAACGATTTGCGCAATTGCTGAGCACAATGTATAGTGATTACTTGATTTACTATGCACAAAAGTTTTCCTCTGCATAAGGTTGTAATCTGGGCGTATTCATATTATTTATATACAAATATTATGTATTTCAATTTCGTTATTTATGTTACTTCCAGCCCTGAGGAAGTCGTTTGTGTTAATCCCTATAGCGACGAAACGCGCTGGGAGTGGAAGACTTTACTGAAAATTAAGGGAGTGGAAGACTTTACTGAAAATTAAAGAAGAACAGAAGCCCAAAAGAATATTGTCATTTTTGATTAACTATTATACTGTGTCTTTAATATTTGGCGTGTGCATCAAAATGAGTAAACTACTTTAAAGCATTACATGTCGTTTGATCACCCTTAAAAGTTCACGCTCAGGCAGTCGCCATGCTGCTGCTTGTTCAAGTAGCTGGATAAATAAACATATTCACAGCTGCGTGGAGGGGAAGCAATTTTTTCCGCAGAAGCACACAGTATTTTCCCAATCACAACGTACTCCTGGCTACCAACATGTGGACGGGCCAATGCCTCTTCCTGTAGTACTTCTGAAAGCTCTTTATTAGGTTGATCACATAATGTCTGGCAGCAGCTGCGCAGTCTAGCCAGACCTAAACAAGCACTGGCAAAGCCAAGAGGTCCACTTATGAGACAAGAGCTATTTGCTTTGTCAATGTTTTTTAGCTATGTTCTACTGCTGCATTGCTACACTGCAGCATGGCGGAAAGGTACAAAATAAAAAGGCGCTATAAAGCGCTCACTGCCGATCGCATGATAGCATTTTTTTTTTTATTTCCGTTGGAAGGGAAGGTGGGGGGGCAACAATGGGTCAACACCGATATTGGGGGGTGTCGGGGAACAAGCGTTACCACACAGCCAGTGGTGTCTGCGTCATAACGCTTTTTTTATGGGTAGTGACGGAAGGAGGAAGGGCTGATGGGGCCAAGCAGCGCCACAGACAACAGAAAGAGGGAATAGAGGTGGGAGCAAGCAATACAGACAACTCTGAGGGCATGCAGGGTATATGGATGAGGGCGGTGAGAGCAAGCAAAACAGATGATGGAGGCAAGAAACACGAACAAGGGAGAGGGGGCAGAAGAAAACATCGCAGACAAAGGAAAGGGGTGTGGGAAAACAACACAGACAAGGGAGAGAGGGTGGGGTAAAACAACACCGATGAGGGACGGAGGGAGGGTGGGAGCAACAATGATGAGGGAAGGTAAGAACAACATAGACGAGGAAGGGAGAGAGTATGGGAACAGCACAGACGAGGGAGGGAGGGAGGAATGGTGGGAACAACAGGGGACGAATGGGAACAACAGACGAGGGAGGGAGGGCGATATGGGAACAAAAAACTATGGAGGGATACAACAGATGAAGGAGGGAGGGTGGGGGTGAACAACAGATGATGGGAACAACAGACAAGGGAGGGAGCGTGGTTGGGAACGACACAGACGAGGGATAATAACTACACAGATGAGGGAAGGAGAGTGGGTTATTGGAAACTACACAGATGAGGGAAGGAGGGTGGTCGGGAGGAACTACGCAGACGAGGAGAGGAGGGTGGGTGGTGGGAACTACACATATGACGGAAGGAGGGTGAGGATTACACAGACGAGGGTTGGTTACTACACAGACAAGGGAGGGAGGGTGGATGATTGGGAACTACACAGATGAGGAAAGGAGGGTGGGAACTAAACAGACAAAGGATTGGGAACAACACAGACCAAGCAGGTAGGGTGGGTGGGGTTAACAACACAGACCAAGGAGGTAGAGTGGGTGGGGTTAACATAACAGACCAAGGAGGTAGGGTGGGTGGGGTTAACAACACAGACGAAGGACTGGGAACAACAGAGACGAGGGAGTGATGGTGGGTGAGTGGATAACAACACAGACTAGGGAGTGATGGTGTGTGAGTGGATAACAGCACAGAGGAGTGTTGGGAACAACACAGGGAAGGGGGTGGATACAACACAGTGGAGGTAGGGTGGGTGGGAATAACACAGGGGAGGTAGGGAGGGTGGGAACAACACAGGGGAGGGCGGGATGGGAACAACATAGGGTGTTTGGGAGGGAACAAACGAGAGGTATCAACACATTGGGAACAACACAGGGGAGGAAGGGTGGGTGGGAGGGTGAACAACACAGGGGAGGAAGAGTGGGTGGGAGGGACAACAACACAGGGGAGGAAGGGTGGGTGGGAGTTACAACAACACAGGGGAGGAAGGGTGGGTGGGAGGTACAACAACACAGGGGAGGAAGGGTGGGTGGGAGGTACAACAACACAGGGGAGGAAGGGTGGGTGGGAGGGACAACAACACAGGGGAGGAAGGGAGGGTGGGAGGGACAACGGGTGGGTGGGAACAACACAACAGGGAAGGAAGGGAGGGTGGGTGGGTTGGTTGAAACAACACAGGGGAGGGAGCGAGGGAGGGTTGAAACAACACAGGGGAGGGAGCGAGACAAGGGTCCTACAATACAGGCAAGGGAGGGTGGACGGGTGGGTGGGGTACAATACAGACGAGGGATAACACACAGACTAAGACTGGGAACAACACAGACCAGGAAGGGAGGGTCGTGGATCCGGGAACAACACAGACGAGGGTGGAAGGGTTGACGGATGTGGGAACAACACAGACGTGGGAGGGTCGGTGTATTTGGGAATAACACAGACGAGGCGGAAAGGTTCACAACACAGACAAATGTCGGCGCGGGTGGGAGGGGTTACATTACAGACAAGGAAGGATCAGTGGGATACAATATAGAAGAGGAAGGATCTGTGGGTGGGATACAATATAGACGAGGGTTATACAATACAGACTTTGGGGTACAATACAGATGAGGGATGTACAATACAGACGAGGGTTGGGAACATCACAGACGAGGGAGGGTCCATGGATGTGGGAACAACACAGACGAGGGTGGAAGGGTGGGCAGATGTGGGAACAACACAGACGTGGGAGCGAGGGAGGGTCGGTGGATGTGGGAACAACACAGACAAGGTGGAAAGGTTCACAACACAGACGAAGGCGGCGTGGGTGGGTGGGAACAACACAGACGAGGGAGAGAGTGTGAGTGGGTGGTAACAACAGACGAGGGAGGAAGGGTGGGTGGGTGTCAACAACACAGACGAGGGAGGAAGAGTGGGTGGATGGGAACAACACTCACAAGGGTTAGGAACAACACCGATGAGGGAGGGACGGACGGTGGCTAAAACACAGACGATGGCGGGTGGGTGGGCAGGTAGAATACAGACAAGGGAGGGTGGATGGTTGGTTACAATACAGATGAGGGAGGGTGGTTGGGTACCATACAGACAAGGGATTGCAATACAGACGATGGGGTACAATACAAACAAGGGAAGGTGGGCGTGGTACAATACAGAAGATCGGGGTACAATACAGATGAGGGAGTGTGGGTTGGTTTTGTACAATATAGACGAAGGACGGTGGGTGTAGGGGGTACAATACCGACGAGGGAGGGAGGGGGGTGGTTGCGGTACAATACAGACGAGGGATAACAACACAGACGAGGGTTGGGACAACACGGACGAGGGAGGGAGCGTTGGTGAATGTGGGAACAACACGGACGAGGGGGAAAGGTTCACAACACAGACGAAGGTGGCGCGGGTAGGTGGGGTTACAATACAGACGAGGGAGGATCAGTTGGATACAATACAGAAGAGTGTTATTCAATACAGACGTTGGGGTACAATACAGACAGGGATGTACAATACAGACGAGGGTTGGGAACAACACAGACAAGGGGAGAAGGGAGGGTCCGTGGATGTGGGAACAACACAGATGAGGGTGGAAGGGTGGGCGGATGTGGGAACAACACAGATGTGGGTGGGAGGGAGGATAGGTGGATGTGGGGTACAATACAGACAAGGGATGGTGCGTGTATGGGGTACAATACAGACAAGGGAGGGAGGGTGAGTGGGGTACAATACAGACATCAGAGTACAATACAAACAAGAGAGGGTGGATATGCGGGGTACAATACAGACAAGGGATGGTAGGTGGGGTACAATACAGACAAGGGATAACAACAAAGACGAGGGTTGGGAACAACACGGACAAGGAAGGGAGGGTCGGTGGATGCGGGAACAACACAGACGATGGTGGAAGGGTTTGCGGATGTGGGAACAACACAGAAGTGGGAGGGAGAGAGGGTCGTGGATGTGGGAATAACACAGACGAGGCGGAAAGGTTCACAACACAGACGAAGGCGGCGCAGGTGGCTGGGAACAACACAGACGAGGGAGGAAGGGTGGGTGGCTGGGAACAACACAGACGAGGGAGGAAGGGTGGGTGGGTGGCAACAACACAGACGAGGGAGGAAGGGTGGGTGGGTGGCAACAACACAGACGAGGGAGGAAGGGTGGGTGGGTACAACACAGACGAGGGTTAGGAACAACACAGACAAGGGAGGGAAGGAGGGTGGCTAAAACACAGACGATGGCGGGTGGGTGGACAGGTACAATACAGATGAGGAAGGGTGGTTGGGTACAATACAGACAAGGGAAGGTGGGTGGGGTACAATACAGATGAGGGAGTGTGGGTTGGTGGTGTACAATATAGACGAAGGAGGGTGGGTGGAGGGGATACAATACCGACGAGGGAGGGGGATGGTTGCTGTACAATACAGACGAGGGATAACCACACAGACGAGGGTTGGGACAACACGGACGAGGAAGGGAGTGAGCGTCGGTGAATGTGGGAACAACACAGACGAGGGGGGAAGGTTCACAACACAGACGAAGGTGGCACGGGCAGGTGGGGTTACAATCCAGACGAGGGAGGATCAGTGGGATACAATACAGAAGAGTGTTATTCAATACAGACGTTGGGGTACAATACAGACGGGGATGTACAATACAGACGAGGGTTGGGAACAACACAGACGAGGGAAGAAGGGAGGGTCCGTGGATGTGGGAACAACACAGATGAGGGTGGAAGGGTGAGCGGATGTGGGAACAACACAGATGTGGGTGGGAGGGTGGATGTGGGGTACAATACAGACAAGGGATGGTGCGTGTATGGGGTACAATACAGACAAGGGAGGGAGGGTGAGTGGGGTACAATACAGACATCAGAGTACAATACAAACAAGAGAGGGTGGATATGCGGGGTACAATACAGACAAGGGATGGTAGGTGGGGTACAATACAGACAAGGGATAACAACAAAGACGAGGGTTGGGAACAACACAGACAAGGAAGGGTCGGTGGATGCGGGAACAACAAAGACGATGGTGGAAGGTTTTGCGGATTTGGGAACAACACAGAAGTGGGAGGGAGGGAGGGTCGTGGATGTGGGAATAACACAGATGAGGCGGAAAGGTTCACAACACAGACGAAGGCGGCGCAGGTGGCTGGGAACAACACAGACGAGGGAGGAAGGGTGGGTGGCTGGGAACAACACAGACGAGGGAGGAAGGGTGGGTGGGTGGCAACAACACAGACGAGGGAGGAAGGGTGGGTGGGTGGCAACAACACAGACGAGGGAGGAAGGGTGGGTGGGTACAACACAGACGAGGGTTAGGAACAACACAGACAAGGGAGGGAAGGAGGGTGGCTAAAACACAGACGATGGCGGGTGGGTGGACAGGTACAATACAGATGAGGAAGGGTGGTTGGGTACAATACAGACAAGGGAAGGTGGGTGGGGTACAATACAGATGAGGGAGTGTGGGTTGGTGGTGTACAATATAGACGAAGGAGGGTGGGTGGAGGGGATACAATACCGACGAGGGAGGGGGATGGTTGCTGTACAATACAGACGAGGGATAACCACACAGACGAGGGTTGGGACAACACGGACTAGGAAGGGAGTGAGCGTCGGTGAATGTGGGAACAACACAGACGAGGGGGGAAGGTTCACAACACAGACGAAGGTGGCACGGGCAGGTGGGGTTACAATCCAGACGAGGGAGGATCAGTGGGATACAATACAGAAGAGTGTTATTCAATACAGACGTTGGGGTACAATACAGACGGGGATGTACAATACAGACGAGGGTTGGGAACAACACAGACGAGGGAAGAAGGGAGGGTCCGTGGATGTGGGAACAACGCAGATGAGGGTGGAAAGGTGGGCGGATGTGGGAACAACACAGATGTGGGTGGGAGGGAGGATAGGTGGATGTGGGGTACAATACAGACGAGGGAGGGTGAGTGGGGTACAATACAGACGAGGGAGCATGGGTGGGCAGGGTACAATACAAACAAGGGAGGATGGATATGCGGGGTACAACACAGACAAGGAACGGTAGGTGGGGTACAATACAGACAAGGGATAACAACACAGATGAGGGTTGGGAACAATACAGACAAGGGAAGAAGGGTGGGTGGGTGGGAACAACACAGTTGAGGGAGGAAGGGTGGGATACAATATAGACGATGGTACACAATACAGACAGGGTACAATACAGGCAAGGGATGTACAACACAGACGATGGAGGAAGGGTGGGCGGGGAAACAACACAGACGACGGAGGATACAACACATAAGAGGGAGGAAAAGTGGGTGGGTGGGAACAACACAGACAAGAGAGGGTGAATGGCTGGAAACAACAGACGAGGAAGAGGGGGTGGGGGCAAAACAGAGAAGAGAAATTAAAACACAGACGGGGAAGGGGGGCAAGTGGGAAAAACACAGACGAACAAGGAAGTGGGTTGTGGGGAAAAACACTGAAGGGTGAGTGGGAAAAACACAGACGTTGGTTGGGAACAACAGACAAGTGTGGATGGGTGGTTGGGAACAATACAGATGAGGGTGGGTGGGTGGTTGGGAACAACACAGACAATGGTGGGCGGGTGGTTGCCAACAACACAGACCAGGATGGGTGGGAACAACAGAGACGATCCTGAACAAAATAGACTATGGGAACACTACCGAAAAAGAGAGTGGGTGGCTGAGAACAAGACAGATGAGGAAGGGAGGGTGGATGAACAAGACAGATGAAGGAGGGTGGGTGGTAACTAAACAGATGAGGAAGGGAGGGTGGGTGGTAACAAGACAGATGAGTAAGGGAGGGTGGGTGGTAACAAGATAGATGAGGAAGGGAGGGTAGGTGAGAACAAGACAGATGAGGAAGGGAGGGTGGGCAGGAACAATACAGATGAGGAAGGGAGGGTGGGCAGGAACAAGACAGATGAGGAAGGGAGGGTGGGCGGGAACAAGACAGTTGAGGAAGGGAGGGTTTTCAGGAACAAGACAGTTGAGGAAGGGAGGGTGGGTGGGAACAAGACAGTTGAGGAAGGGAGGGTGGGCGGGAACAAGACAGATGAAGAAGGGAAGGTGGGCGGGAACAAGACAGGCCGGGAACAAGACAGATGAGGAAGGGAGGGTGGGAGGGAACAAGACAGATGAGGAAGGGAGGGTGGGAGGGAACAAGACAGATGAGGGTGGGAGGGAACAAGACAGATGAGGGTGGGAGGGAACAAGACAGATGAGGAAGGGAGGGTGGCCGGGAACAAGATGGATAAGGAAGGGAGGGTGGGTGGCAACGACACGGATGAAGAAGGGAGGGTGGGGTGGAACAAGACACATGAGGAAGGGAGGGTGGGTGAGCGGGGACAATACTGATGAGGAAGGGAGGGAGGGTGGGTGGCTGGGTGGGAACAAGACAGATGAGGAGGGGAGGGTGGGTGGATGGGAAAAAGACACATGCGGAAGGGAGGTTAGGTGGATGGGAACAAGACAGATGAGGAAGGGTGGGTGAGAACAAGACAGATGAGGAAGGGTGAGTGGGTGGGACCAAGACTGACGAGGGAGGGTGATAACAGCACTGACGAGGGAGGGGGACAACAGCACTGACAAGGGAGGGTGGGTGAGTGGTAACAACACAGACGAGGGAGGGAGTGTGGGAATGGAGGAAGGGTGGGAATAGCATAGACGAGGGAGGAAGGGTGAGAACATCACAGACAAGGGAGGGAGGGTGAGAACAACACAGACAAGGGTGGGTGGTAACTAAACAGATGAGGAAGGGAGGGTGGGTGGTAACAAGACAGATGAGTAAGGGAGGGTGGGTGGTAACAAGATAGATGAGGAAGGGAGGGTAGGTGAGAACAAGACAGATGAGGAAGGGAGGGTGGGCAGGAACAAGACAGATGAGGAAGGGAGGGTGGGCAGGAACAAGACAGATGAGGAAGGGAGGGTGGGCGGGAACAAGACAGTTGAGGAACGGAGGGTTTTCAGGAACAAGACAGTTGAGGAAGGGAGGGTGGGCGGGAACAAGACAGTTGAGGAAGGGAGGGTGGGCGGGAACAAGACAGATGAGGAAGGGAGGGTGGGCGGGAACAAGACAGATGAGGAAGGGAGGGTGGGCGGGAACAAGACAGGCCGGGAACAAGACAGATGAGGAAGGGAGGGTGGGAGGGAACAAGACAGATGAGGAAGGGAGGGTGGAAGGGAACAAGACAGATGAGGGTGGGAGGGAACAAGACAGATGAGGAAGGGAGGGTGGCCGGGAACAAGACGGATGAGGAAGGGAGGGTGGGTGGCAACGACACGGATGAAGAAGGGAGGGTGGGGTGGAACAAGACACATGAGGAAGGGAGGGTGGGTGAGCGGGGACAATACTGATGAGGAAGGGAGGGAGGGTGGGTGGCTGGGTCGGAACAAGACAGATGAGGAGGGGAGGGTGGGTGAATGGGAACAAGACACATGCGGAAGGGAGGTTAGGTGGATGGGAACAAGACAGATGAGGAAGGGTGGGTGGGAACAAGACAGATGAGGAAGGGTGAGTGGGCGGGACCAAGACTGATGAGGGTGGGTGGGAACAGCATTGACGAGGGAGGGTGATAACAGCACTGACAAGGGAGGGTGGGTGAGTGGTAACAACACAGACGAGGGAGGGAGTGTGGGAATGGAGGAAGGGTGGGAATAGCATAGACGAGGGAGGAAGGGTGAGAACATCACAGACAAGGGAGGGAGGGTGAGAACAACACAGACAAGGGAGGGTGAGAACAACACAGACAAGGGAGGGTGGGAACAAGACAGATGAGGAAGGGATGAGAACAAGACAGATGAGGAAGGGTGGGTGGGTGAGAACAAGACAGATGAGGAAGGGTGGGTGTGTGGGAACAAGACAGATGAGGAAGGGTGGGTGTGTGGGAACAAGACAGATGAGGAAGGGTGGGTGGGTGGGAACAAGACAGATGAGGAAGGGTGGGTGGGTGGGAACAAGACAGATGAGGAAGGGTGGGTGGGTGGGAACAAGACAGATGAGGAAGGGTGGGTGGGTGGGAACAAGACAGATGAGGATGGGTGGGTGGGTGGGTGGGTGGGAACAAGACAGATGAGGATGGGTGGGTGGGTGGTAACAAGCAGATGAGGATGGGTGGGTGGGTGGGAACAAGACAGATGAGGATGGGTGGGTGGGTGGGAACAAGACAGATGAGGATGGGTGGGTGGGTGGGAACAAGACAGATGAGGATGGGTGGGTGGGTGGGAACAAGACAGATGAGGAAGGGTGGGTGGGTGGGAACAAGACAGATGAGGAAGGGTGGGTGGGTGGGAACAAGACAGATGAGGAAGGGTGGGTGGGTGGGAACAAGACAGATGAGGAAGGGTGGGTGGGTGGGAACAAGACAGATGAGGAAGGGTGGGTGGGTGGGAACAAGACAGATGAGGAAGGGTGGGTGGGTGGGAACAAGACAGATGAGGAAGGGTGGGTGGGTGGGAACAGGACAGATGAGGAAGGGTGGGTGGGTGGGAACAAGACAGATGAGGAAGGGTGGGTGGGTGGGAACAAGACAGGTGAGGAAGGGAGGGTGGGTGGGAACAAGACAGAGGAGGAAGAGAGGGTTGGTGGGTGGGAACAAGACAGATGAGGATCAGGAACAAGACAGATGAGGAAGGGATGGTGGGTGGATGTTAACAAGACAGATGAGGAAGGGAGGGTGGGTGGTTGGAAACAAGACAGATGAGGAAGGGATGTGGGTGGGTGGGAACAAGACAGATGATGAATGGATACAACACAGACGTGGGAGGGTGGCGATTGTTAACACAGACGAAGCAGGGAGAGAGGGTGGTCTGGAACAACACAGACAAGGGAAGGAGGGTGGTCGGTAACAACACAGATGAGGGAAATAAGGGAGGGAGGGTGGGGAGAACAACATTGATCAAACAACTCTGACGAGGGAGGGAGAGTGGGAATGGAGGAAGGGTGGGAACAGCATAGACGAGGGTGAGAACAACACAGACAAGGGAGGAATGGTAGAAACAACACAGACGAGGGAGGGTGGGAACAAGACAGATGAGGAAGGGATGAGAACAAGACAGAAGAGGAAGGGTGGGTGGGAACAAGACAGATGAGGAAGGGAGGGTGGGCGGGAACAAGACAGTTGAGGAAGGGAGGGTGGGCAGGAACAAGACAGTTGAGGAAGGGAGGGTGGGCGGGAACAAGACAGATGAGGAAGGGAGGGTGGGCGGGAACAAGACAGGGCGGGAACAAGACAGATGAGGAAGGGAGGGTGGGAGGGAACAAGACAGATGAGGAAGGGAGGGTGGGAGGGAACAAGACAGATGAGGAAGGGAGGGTGGGAGGGAACAAGACAGATGAGGAAGGCAGTGTGGGCAGGAACAAGATCGATGAGGAAGAGAGGGTGGGCGGGAACAAGACAGATGGGGAAGGGAGGGTGGCCGGGAACAAGACGGATGAGGAAGGGAGGGTGGGTGGCAACGACACGGATGAAGAAGGGAGGGTGGGGTGGAACAAGACACATGAGGAAGGGAGGGCGGGTGAGCGGGGACAATACTGATGAGGAAGGGAGGGAGGGTGGGTGGCTGGGTGGGAACAAGACGGATGAGGAGGGGAGGGTGGGTGGATGGGAACAAGACACATACGGAAGGGAGGTTAGGTGGATGGGAACAAGACAGATGAGGAAGGGTGGGTGGGTGGGGAGAACAACACTGATCAAACAATACTGACGAGGGAAGGAGGAAGGGTAGGAACAACACTGACAAGGGAGGGAGAGTGGGAATGGAGGAAGGGTGGGAACAGCATAGACGAGGGTGAGAACAACACAGACAAGGGAGGGATGGTAGAAACAACACAGACGAGGGAGGGTGGGAACAAGACAGATGAGGAAGGGTGGGTGGGTGGAAACAAGACAGATGAGGAAGGGTGGGTGGGAACAAGACAGATGAGGAAGGGTGGGTGGGTGGGAACAAGACAGATGAGGAAGGGTGGGTGGGTGGGAACAAGACAGATGAGGAAGGGTGGGTGGGTGGGAACAAGACAGATGAGGAAGGGTGGGTGGGTGGGAACAAGACAGATGAGGAAGGGTGGGTGGGTGGGAACAAGACAGATGAGGAAGAGTGGGTGGGTGGGAACAAGACAGATGAGGAAGAGTGGGTGGGTGGGAACAAGACAGATGAGGAAGGGTGGGTGCGTGGGAACAAGACAGATGAGGAAGGGTGGGTGGGTGGGAACAAGACAGATGAGGAAGGGTGGGTGGGTGGGAACAAGACAGATGAGGAAGGGTGGGTGGGTGGGAACAAGACAGATGAGGAAGGGTGGGTGGGTGGGAACAAGACAGATGAGGAAGGGTGGGTGGGTGGGAACAAGACAGATGAGGAAGGGTGGGTGGGAACAAGACAGATGAGGAAGGGTGGGTGGGAACAAGACAGATGAGGAAGGGTGGGTGGGTGGGAACAAGACAGCTGAGGAAGGGTGGGTTGGTGGGTGGGAACAAGACAGATGGCGAAGGGTGGGTTGGTGGGTGGGAACAAGACAGATGAGGATCGGGAACAAGACAGATGAGGAAGGGATGATGGGTGGATGTTAGCAAGACAGATGAGGAAGGGAGGGTGGTTGTTTGGGAACAAGACAGATGGCGAAGGGAGGGTTGGTGGGTGGGAACAAGACAGATAAGGACCGGGAACAAGACAGATGAGGAAGGGATGATGGGTGGATGTTAGCAAGACAGATGAGGAAGGGAGGGTGGGTGGTTGGGAACTAGACAGATGAGGAAGGGATGTGGGTGGGTGGGAACAAGACAGATGATGAATGGATTCAACACAGACATGGGAGGGTGGTGAGTGTTAACACAGACGAGGCAGGGAGGGAAGGTGGTCGGTAACAACACAGATGAGGGAGATAAGGGAGGGAGGGTGGGGAGAACAACACAGATCAAACAACACTGACGAGGGAAGGAGGAAGGGTAGGAACAACACTGACAAGGGAGAGCGAGAGGGTGAGAGATTTGGGAACAACACAGACGAGGGAGGGAGAGTGGCAATGTAGGGAGGGTGGGATCAACACAGATGAGGGAGGGAGTGGACAACACAGACGAGGGTGGATGGGTTAGAACAACACATACAAGGGTGGGTGGTAACAGCATTGACCAGGAAGGGTGATAACAGCACTGACAAGGAAGGGTGGGTGAGTGGTAACAACACAGACGAGGGAGGGAGTGTGGGAATGGAGGAAGGGTGGGAACAACACAGACAAGGGAGGGAGGGTAGAAACTACACAGACGAGGGAGGGTGGGAACAACACAGATTAGGGATGGAGGGAGGGTGGGAACAACACAAAGAATCGGAACAACACGGATGAGAGCAGCGAGGAAGAGTGGGAAAAACAAGGAATAGGGAAGGGATGGGAAAAACAAGGACAAGGGAAGAGAGGGAGGGTGGGTGGTAAAAACAAGGACTAGGGAAGGCAGGGTGGGAAAACAGGGACTACGGAAGGGAGGGAGGATGGGAACAACAAGGACTAGGGAAGGGAGGGAGGGTGAGAACAACAAGGACTAGGCAAGGGAGGGAGGGTGGGTGGGAACAACAAGGACTAGGGAAGGGAGGGAGGGAGGGTGGTTGGGAACAGCAAGGACTAGGGAAGGGAGGGAGGGTGGGAACAGCAAGGACTAGGGAAGGGAGGGTGGGTGGGAACAGCAAGGACTAGGGAAGGGAGGGTGGGTGGGAACAGCAAGGACTAGGGAAGGGAGGGTGGGTGGGAACAGCAAGGACTAGGGAAGGGAGGGAGGGTGGGAACAACAAGGACTGGGGAAGGGAAGGAGGGTGGGAACAGCAACGATCGTGAAGGGAAGGAGGATGCGAACAACAAGGACTAGGGGAGGGAGAGTGGGAACAACAATGACTAGGCAAGGGAGGGAGGGTGGGGTGGGTGGGAACAACAAGGACTAGGGAAGGGAGGGAGAGTGGTTGGGAACAACAAGGACTAGTGAAGGGAGGGAGGTTGGGTGGGAACAACACGGACTAGGGCAGGGAGGGAGGGTAGGAACAGCAAGGACTAGGGCAGCGAGGGAAGGTAAAAACAACAAGGACTAGGGCAGGGTGGGAGGGTGAAAACAACAAGGACTAGGGCAGGGAGGGAGGGTGAAAACAACAAGGACTAGGGCAGGGAGGGAGGGTGAGAACAAAAACGACTAGGACATGGGAACAAGAAAGACTAGGGCAGGAAAGGAGGGTGGGAGCAACAAGGATGAGGGATAACAACATGGATTAGGGAGGGGGTGTGGCAACAACACGAACAAGGGAGGGAGGAACACAGCAGGGGAGAAGAACACGAGGGAGTCAGTTGAAATATACACTCTCTGTGGTAGAATGATGAAATACAAATAAAAGAGTAGTGTCCAAAAAATGAAGATTGGAAGGACACAAGTAATGTGCCCATGCTCCAGGGAAGGGACAAGCCTACAAAGAGGAAGGAAGCCTACAGCAGTTGACCGTAGGAAGCAAGCAAACAAAAGCGAACCAACCTATGGTAGCCAATTGGCGACCTCCAAGTTTGCTGTTAGAAAACAAAAGGTATTGAAGAGATAGCGCATGTGCTGTCTAGTCAAGACCTAAAAAGTAGAGTTCCCCTTTGAAAGTGCATGCTGCAAAATAAATTCAGCAGATGAAATGTTTTACCTGAGCGACATCGATGTAGTTTATCAAATCCAATGGACCCTGGAGGTTCCTGCTTTCCTCAATTTTCAGTTTCTCAATGGCACCCACATATTTAACTCTAAATTCTGTACTGGTCTCAGAAGAGCTATTGCTTTGTCCTGCAAAGAAGAAAGAAAGTAGTCACATGCAAATAGAATTAGTTTTTTCCAAACAGAAGTGATAATTACTGCGTAGCTAAGTCGTGAAGTTGGTGGGTTCAGGAAGGGGCTAGGAATACTTGAACAAACATCAACTACCAGTAAGCAATACAGTGTCACAAAGCCTTAAAGTGTGGAAACACTGTCTATTGAGTATTACAACTGTACTGCGTCCAACACAATGCCTTTCTTGTTTTGAATGGCCTGAACTGCAAAAAAACACAAGTGTTGACATAACCTTCACCTGCGCTGATCACGTGACTTCTTCCCAGACCTAAGCCAGAGTTGCTACTGCTCCATCATCCTTGGCTGAGCTGACTGGCAGTTACCGTGCAGGGCTCATGCCGTTTTACCTGCACCCTCATGGAAGACCTCCGACTACCTTTGACAAAGATCTGTAGAGTACCTTTTAAATGGAATTGCTTACCTACACTTATGGTTGAGGAGGATGCGGGAGCAGCCACAATGCTGATCCTAGGAGTAAATTTGTGATCCAGAGTCTTTGGTCTAGCACACTGGTAGTGATGGCTAAGTAAGGGGTGAGGGAACTGTGCTTCTCCATGGAGCATCATGATTTTTACACATTTCCTAAGACAATGTCTATATCATGCCTGAAGCTTGTGTACAGGAAAGTACCTCAGTACGTTTGATTAGATTAGCGGCTACTGAAAAATTGCCCTGGTCCCTGGAACCAAGGAGAAGCTACTCTTTTTGAGGCTTGATTTCACTAATAGTTTAAGGTTATGCCCTGTGGTCTAAGGAATGCCTTAGCCACATTCCAGAGGATACTAAACTAGATGTTGGGTTGTCTGGAGACATTCTCTGTTGTGTATTTAGACCTCAAAGTTGTATTTAGATACAACTAAAAGGAAACCTTATGGACACTTCCAAAGTACACTGGCTGCACTGTAGCAGGCCAAACCACTGATTAAAGTGACCAACTGAAAGACTTATCAGTCATCTACAGTGCACAATGATCCCCTGTAAGGTAAGGCCTAGACTGTGATGGACTGGGTGATTGCCACTAGCCAGACCTAGTAGGTCCTTTGTAGGTCTCACTGGTTATTACTGAAACTTAGTGGCCCACTATGGGAAGCTAGTGGCCTATCAGACTGCCCAGACCTTGCAGAAGCAGTGTAGGAAATGTATCTGGTTTGCAGAGTGTGATGTAGCCTTTGGGACCATGAAGCAGGTATTGTGCAGGACACCGGTAATGATGGTACCGGACTGTAGTCAGCCCTGAAAAATCTAAAAGATGCTTTAGACCAGTGATCTGAACTGCTATGGCTCAACTTAACAAGAAGTCTAAGGAGCATTCATCATTTGCAGAGTGTTGCCAAAAATCAGAAAAGTGCAGTGACTGAGAAGTACTTTCCCATTTTCTGGTCCTAAATGTTCTTTAAGTCCTACGTGTTGGGGACCATGTGCGTTTGTGGTGGTGTATTTTCATCCATGGATTGGGTTTCACTGTGGAACACACAACCGAGATTCTCACAGGAGAGCCAGTGAGCAGCCTAGAAAGTATTTCCAATCAGATGACCATTGGTCGCTGAGCCAGGCCCACTGTTTCTGATGAGTGAATGGTTGGTATTTGGAACCAATATCCTATGCAAGGGTTGGGAAATTTGTGTAAAGGCCTGCCCTGTTCATTGTTCTGACCTTCCTTATGATTTTTCGTTTCCAGTCAACTTGACAATCTGCACTAGAGGCACTTCACATTTTATAGACTGTAGACTCTGCCAAGGGTGTGTAATTTAATGAAATGGCTACTTGTTGAAGACATGCAATGCTTCATAAATCTACTTGCCCTGTGAAAAAATCTAATTATCCTATTTGATGTCATACAGCGTTCACATATGAGAGCTGTGATAATATATTTTCTGATTGTGCCAGGTCTCATGTTATGTCAAGATTTGGATTCTAACAAATCTCTAATTCTGTCTCTTTCTGATAACACAAAAAGCAGAACATGCTATGGTTCTAGTTCTGTCAAATATTTGAATAGTCACAGGCTCTCTTTATGAGTGGCCTCTGTTACGGCCAGCTTTTTGATCACTGTAGGGCTCTGAATATGCCAGTGCTTTTGTTATGCTGGCGTTTTGATTACAACAATGTTCAGATCACAAAACTGTTCTAACAGTACTAATGCTCTCTTTCTTACTTTAGTTTCAGAGGAAAGGTCTAGGAAAATGCTCTAGCAAATTTACTTTTAATCATTCACCTTATTCACAAAATGTTACTGTAAATAAACCCAGATTATATTTGTTGTTCACTGCCAACTGTTCATCAACGAGACCTCTCACAGTCTGAAATGCTATTAATCTTGGGCAAATCACTTTTTTTCACTGTGCCTTGGTTGCCTTGTTTGCCATAATTGTAAGCATATAACAAGACATGGATGAATGCCTGGCTTATACTTTACAACTAGATGAACACTGAAAGGTCTTTGCAGATTCAAAATGTTATGGGCCAGATCACGAAGCATGGGTTATAAGTGGAAAAGTAGATTTTACACTCATAAAAGGATTTACTTGTGTGAAGATTTTGGGATGAGGAGGAGCAACATGGCGGACGCGATCTGAACTCCCTCCACCACTGATCCCCATTATCCGTCGAATTTATCCAGCATAGATGTAACATCCTCAGTGCAGAGCCATGGAGAATCGTTGTGCAAGCCCCCAGGCACTGATCTGTGGGACGATACCGGGAGAATGCCGCTGGCCGCGTCCCACGCAGGGGGACATTAGCAGGTCAGCCTTCTAGTGGCCGCCCGTCGGGGCCAACCCCCCCCACACCCCCCCGTTCCACCTATCTCAGGATGCCGTGCCTTGGGAGGGGAGGCCCCCCCCCTACCATTGGCCCTGCCGGGGGAGGCGGGCCACTGGGCGGGCGGGGCCAGGCCTACTTATGCCTCCCGCCCCTGCAGTTCGCCCTCTGCTTCCTGTTCGCTCCTTCCCCGCGCGTTGTTAGAGGATCTGCGCTCGTGGTTTTGAGGGACGGCAGCTGAGGGATAGCAGGACTGCAGGTTAAGGAAGTGGAGAGCAGCGGCGTTCCCGTAGAGCTTGGAAGTGCGGCGCAGCCTAGAAGGAGGTGTCTTTAGCCATGGTGTACTGGTGGTGCACGGAGGTAAACAGTGCGGGGTTTCTTCGGTTGCGGGCAGGGCAGGCGCGGAGGAAGCCTTAGATTGTTTTTGGGTAGACGGGGTAGGGAGGACTAGATCGGGTGCCCCCTTTCACGCGACTGTCCCAGCGGCCTAGTGCGCGATGGATTTAGATAACGTGCGGGAAAAGAGTGTTAGCTTTGGTCACCTTGCACCCCTTGTCCGTATTTAATTATCCCAACTCAGCGCCGGAGGGAATTGGGCGTCGGTTTCCTTTGGGGGCCCTAGTTACCGATCGTTTGCCCGTGGTTGCTTGTGGCCCCGACGATTTGTGCGCTTCGTGTGTGCTGTGTCCTTGGGCGTGCGGCGAGTCAGGATTGTGGCCTAGTGGGGAGGGAGCGCTGGAGTGCGCCATCTAAAGTGGGGAGCCTTGGAGTGGGGAGCGGGGGTCAGACTCGCTCTGGTTGGCCAAGCGGAGCAGTTCTCCGTTTGGGAGAGTCCGAGTCGCTCTCTCTCTGTCGGTCGCGGTGGTGTGGTGTGGGGGGGGGGGGGGGGGGCTGTTGGCTTTGCGGGCCTTCGTTTTCCCTCCCCCCTGGCCTAAGTTGGCTGGGCTGGCCGTGTCTGTGTGTGCACGCAGGAGCTATGGCGCGGTCTGTTATGGGCCTTCGTGGCGACCCTCGTTGCAGTGGTGGTACCGGATTGGGGTCACGGGCAAAACCGGGTGTGTCTCGGTGGATCGGAGTGTCTGTGTCGGCCGGTGCCTAGTTTGTTGTTCTCGTCAGGGATGATGGGAGAGTGGGGGACAACGTTTGCATAGTTGAGGAGCTTGGAGGACAAATGGTGGATGCTTTCAGGAATGAGGTGGCCTTGGTTTCCAATTCCCTAACAGAGGTGTTGGTTTGTCCGGCAGGTCTGCAGAACAAGTGTTGTTATGCGGGTCCCATTTCGACTCTGTTTGATTTACAGACATGTGGAGACCCATGTGTTCCTAGGTGCATCTTTTTGTTTGGAACTACAGGACTGGCCCGGGGTGTTTCCAGACGGAGTTTAAGCGGTATTGGATTGGTGTCCGGCTTCCTGGCCGGCGAAGGTTGCAGGAATGCATGCAGTGTCTGTGGGATGTAGCTGGCTGTCCGTGGTTGTTGTCGACCACGCTCATAGTTTGGGGGTCTGCTGTTCAGAATGCTTGTTCCACGGAGGAAGCTTTTGCCCTTTCTAACATTGTTCCATCGATTTCTGGTCAACGTCTTGGTCTATCTGTGCATATGTGCGAGTTGTTGGACAATATCCCAGGTAATTTCTTCTCAATTTCTGAATTGTGAGATTGTTTTGGGGTGTATGCCGGGCCTGCACGAATGGGCATTGGCAGCACATTGTAAGTGTACCCTCTGGCGTGTTCTGGACATCCGATCTTGCCGTTTGTGGAAGCGAAAAAGTCAGGTTGATTTTTGGTGTCCAAGTTCCTCGACTATGTTACTTCTAGTTGGTTTTCCTGGCCTGGTCGATTAGCTCGGTTGGTTGTAGCGTGGTGCTAGTGGCAAGAAGGTCGCGGGTGCGATCCCCGTATTGGCCAATGCTTGTGGCATCGGTCTCTGTGGCGTAATCGGTTAGCGCGTTCGGCTTTTAAAGGAAAGGTTGGTGGTTCATGCCCACCCAGGGACGCAAAATTGTATTTTCTTAACTGATTATAAAGCTTTCAGTGCGCTGAGCTAGTTGTTTTTCCTGGCCTGGTCGGTTAGCTCGATTGGTTGTAGCGTGGTGCTAGTGGCGCGAAGGTCGCGGGTGCGATCCCCGTACTGGCCAATGCTTGAGGTATCGGTCTCTGTGGCGCAATCGGTTCGCGCGTTCGGCTCTTAAAGGAAAGGTTGGTGGTTCAAGCCCACCCAGGGACGCAAAAAATTGTATTTTCTTAACTCATTGTAAAGCTTTCAGTGCGCTGAGCTCTTTTATAACAAAGTCAGAATGTTTAATTTTCCCTTTGTCAGGGAACAGACAGCTCTCAAACACCCACTGTTCTGATCAGCCCACGCACATGAATTGCACAGGATTGTACAGCTTTCAGCTTTGGGGAGATCCTGGGGCCTATAAACGTCTTCGGTAGTACCGAGGATTTATCGCGTACAGGCTTGCCTTGTCCCCCAGTACAGGTGGACCAACGTTTAAAAGGGTTCTTTCAATTTCAAAACACAGGGATACAGAGCAGATTGCATGGCGCACCCGGGCCGCGCGGTTGGTAATCTCCGGTTGCACTTTGTCCTTCGGTCGACGCTTGACTTTTGTTATTTGACATGCATACGATGGGAAACCACTCACGAGTTCAGAAAGTATGCATCAAAGCCCAAGCCCGTTTTTGCTTCCATGATGCACAAACACAAATAGGACACGCTTGCGTTGCATGGCGACTGCAGCAGTGGGATTGGTAGCATTCGGTGGTACTCTGAACATCAGGGTGTGAAGTATGGTGCTATCCTGCATCCTTACAGTAACCGCACCCTGATTGAGAATAGACATGAGGGAATTGGTTGCCGTGCACGCGGTTACACCCACGTGGGGGCCGCCATTTATTAAATTATATATTGACCCCGTCCTTGTCGGGGCCACGGTGAATGCACTTATCCCTGCACTGCACGGTCACAAAAGTCGTGAGGCCGCTTCACTCAGCCATGTCTCTGGAACCATGCAATGCCGTGGCTCACTTGTATATCGTTGGGCCGGCCACATATTCATCTATCTCCAGCATGCTGTGCTGATTGAATGACTGAATGAATAAAGTGGCATGTTTTTGTTCAAACAGAGCAACAGTTGCTGATCGCAATGACATGGGTTCACACGCACCAGAAGGCGCTTTACATAGGTTCTCTGGTATCTTGTCCCAAAATCCAGCATTTATTAGGGTATCTGGTACTAGGGGGGAATCTGTTTGGCAGTAGCTCCATGCCAGTAGGTACGAAGTGACAACGTTGTGTCCCGAGTGGTGCAACAGGATAAGGGAGGATATGCATGTGTGTATATGTATGTATATGTATGTATATGTATGTGTATGTATGTATGTATGTATGTATATGTATATATATATATATATATATATATATATATATATATATATATATATATATATATATATATATATATATATATATATATATATATATATATATATATATATATATATATAATATCTTGGTAGCAGGAGTACAAATATGTCAAAGGTCCAGCCAAAACCCAGTTTCAACCATAATGCAATGGGCAGCTTGTAGTGGCAGTTTAGTCCATAAAGAAAAGTCAGCAGCCTGAGCTGTTTTTTGTGACAAGCTGAAGGCCTGGGTCTATGTGTCTTACATAACACCTTAAAGGTATTTATTAGTGCGAGTTCCACGCTTAAGTCAAGAGATGCTGCCGCCTTTCATATTTAGCATTGCTATTCTGAAACAGCTGGTGTACGGTTTTCTGCAACTCGCAGTCATAGTGGCAGCTTCGTCTATACAGGGCACTCAGCGGCCTGAGCTGTGCGAGACATGGGGAAGGCCTGGGTTTTTGTGTGTCATACTTAACATCTTTAAGTTTATTCTCCCTGTGCCACAGGGAGGCAAGGGAAAGCCCAGAGTGATATGGTCTACCGAGACTTAGCCTGGCTTGTCTTCTGCGACCTTGTGAAGTTCATTTATTTATTGTATGAAGGCGACAGAGGCTGTCACAGTTGTTTGATAGGCACCAGGGCCAGATGACATTAAAGGGCATTGTGTGCTGGAAACTGAGGAGCGGGCCCCTTTTAGTAAGCACAAGGAGCTGTAAATATTTTGTGTCACTCACAGATGCCCTGTGTTGGGTGGATGGTATCTGAGAGCTGTACTCCTTCGACAAGGACATTACCTAATAGTCAAGCCAATGGCACATCAAGTGGTTATGGTGAAAATCTCGAAAGTAATATTTGGTTTTGGAAAAAAAAATAAAAAAAAAAAATACTGCTCTCTTTATCCATTCTACGATTTGAATGTCGCGACGTGAAGGGTTCACCTTGGCCACGTCACGACCCCCATGATTAAACTAAATGTGGTGTTCCCCAGGGATCCTGGAAATGGGACCACTTTGGGGGAACAGGTTTTTTCACACTAGGTCCCAGATATTTGAACCTCCAGAGATTAGGTCCTGCACAGACACCATGACTTCCCGCAAACTCCTAAACATGGCTAGTTAGTGAGGTAGACGAGTAACATACCACCCTAACAGGTTTCAGAGTAGCGCCAGGAAACCAATCTGATACGGGTTCCCTACAAATTTAGTATACCCTGACATAACAAATGTGGGATTGGATTTCATAATCTTTCAGGAGCGGAACATAATGTGTCTGTGCTCCACTGAGTGATTCGAAAACAGAGCTGGTGGATCCACACAGGTTGTTCCACAAGGTGACATACTGTTGAACTAAACAATTTAAAAAAAAAAAAAAAAAAAAAAAAAAAAACTGTTGTCAGCCTTTGGTGCTGCAGGTCCCTAAGAGGCAAGGGTCCAATCCCCAGCAGTGGAGGCAAGGTCATCTCTGAAGGGCAAAATCTATAGCAATTGTTTTTGTTGCACAAACTGAGAGATTCGTAAACAGAGCTGTGGAACCACACAGGATGTTTCACAAGGTGACAGCAAGCCATACTGTTGGAATAAACAATTAACGAAAAAAGAATTTACACTATTTTGAAATTAATTGAATGGAAGTCAACAAGTTTAACGATATTTTGGACGGATAGTTATGGTTAAAGGTGAGATAAGGTTACATCGTTTTACAAAATCAATTCTAAAATTGCAGTGCAAGTTGTATCAGTCAATAACATCAACTAACAACATTATATAACGATCAGTACACAAACGGTAAATATTTTCAGTGCCTGTTAAAAAGACTTTGCACATATGTTCCCGATTGTTGTGGTTAGCATTAGGTTTTGAATTAGGGAAGGAGGTGCCGAGCCAAGTCACGTATTAAACTGATTGATTGCTACAAATATTGGTTCAAATTACATGCCGTCTTCAGGAATTAAGCTTTAATTTAAGCAAATTAAAAAGTAGGAGTGAACTGAAATATTTCAATAATATTTATCTTGGTTTGATTTATATGAACTATTGTAGAACAAGGCTGGAGTAGGACTCCACCATCTGATTGAATGTAACTTAATCTGCAAGAATATGCAATAAAACTCGAATTATCTGGTTAGGAAGGTACAGAACAGGCACTCTAGGGCAGCTGGGGCGGGAGTGTGCCAGTGCCCGGAGGGTGCGGGTTGCCTGGTTAGGGCTGCCTGTTGGGAGGGAGCACTATACGGATAGCCGCAAGAGCGCGTTTGCAGGCAGAGAAGGCTGAATTGATACTTTTATGGTTGGGTGCCAGTTGCTTCAGTTATGCGCGTGTCCCTTGACTGTGTCAGGAACATCCAGATTGCAATGCTGGTGGACAGCTTGTTGTCCTGCTTTTCAGAGGTGTCTTAAGCTCAGGCATGGCCATGCATGGGTCTGAGGCCGGTGTCCGCCCTGGGGATTCGTGTTAACAGGCAGGTGAAGCAGCAGAACTTAGAGGGGCAGGGGTCGGACCCCTGGTTTCAAGGGCGAGCCGGGTCAGCTCACTTAGCAGCCTGTCCTTTAGTTTGACAATACAGGTACATTTATAGAGAGTAACGGTAAGGGGTGAACTTCTCCCGCCCTCGAGCACTGCCCGGCAACTATGCAGGCTGTGGAAGTGGCCTTCCCACGGGGGCGATGGGGTCCATATGTTTGGGGCAAACTCCTGGGAGGCATATTTGGGCTGCAGTGGCAGGAGTACCACCAGTATTAACATAGTGAGGCATTTATGCTTTGGTTCCCCCCCTGGGTCACGCTGTCCTGTCTGCTCGCTGGTATGCGGGCAGAACCTTGGGAGGGCTAGGCTTCACATAGGGTGCTGGCTGTCGGAAGGTGATGGTTATACTCCGACTGGGGCTAGACTCAGATAACTGAGGTAGGAGGAAGTAGAGCGGGTTTGTCAACTCTTCCCTCCACCCGCAGGCACTTCCTGGCATGAGTGGCCTGCTATAGGTATTGTTCTTCAGCCATGCAAAGGTAACATTAGACCAACGCCTATTATAGGTTTCGGGTCACTTCAGTCAACATCCACGGGGAGTTTTGATAGTATGGGGGTACTTGCCTGAGGGGGCATGCCGGCTCCGGGTCTGCATGGGCTAAGACTGGTTTGGCTGGATCTGGGGAAGCCCGGTTATCGGTTGCAAATTATAGCCATTATTTACGGGTTTCAGAACAGGATCCATAATTTAGCCCATTAAAGCTAGCTCGCATGGGCAGGGCACCTATAACAGCGAAGGGAAGAAGGGGGGGCTCTGGCAGCGACGGGAGCCTCCCCAGAGCTGTGACGGAGTTACAGGGCGATCTGGAGGCAGAAGGGTACAGTAAGGGTACCTCTGCGACAGTCGGTACAGTAAGGGTACCCCTGTCCGGCACAGTAAGGGTGCCCGAGCCAAGGTCCGGGAGCCGAAGGAGGTTCTGGGAAGACCGCGACGGCGCCCCGTTAGTCCTTCGGGCGGTTGGGGGGCCTGACCAACCGGGGGTGTGCCATAACACGCTCCGCCCTCCGTGAAAAGGGGGCGGGAGTATTAGATCACGTGATCCAAAGGAGGATCTGAAAAGTATGTGCCGCACTGTCGGTCATCGACCCACCGTGCGTGCTGGCTCGTAAGGCGGGCGGAGCAGCGAGGGGCTGCTTGCCCTGGATCGCCCGTAAGATAACCCACTCTATCGTCATACTTATGTTGTATGAAATAAACCTGCAGCAGTTCTTCACCCATAGCAAATGTGTCAGTGTAATCCTTGGGTGACGTCTGTGCATGCGTGTTGAGTGGAGCGGATGACGGTGCGGTCACTATTACACTATCCTCCTGAGCGTCTGGTGCCAGACATTGGTTCCCGGTTGAAAGCGCGTGGCCCGGGCAAAGCCGGCTGACTCACCCATGCGATGACTACGGCCAACGTATATGCGGAAACCGGTAGCAGTGGAGCGCATATGCCACACCACACTAATTGGAGTGATGGTGTGAACCGACGAGCGGATCACCCGCTGCTGGACAGGGTGAGTGGTGCTGCGTCCTGTGGCCTGGAGAGTGCCTGGTGCCGGGCCTGACCGGATGCACGGACCTAATGGTCTGTTGAATCACCGCGGATCGTTGATAACTGGACCAGCGGCTAAGGCATGATTGGAAACTCCAGATGGCGGCTGAGTGATCTGGGGCGAGATTTCACCCTTTGCGGACCGTCTCCCTTGCCCTCCGGGTTGAGGTGTAACTGTCCGCCCTGACGCTTGATCTCCTGCCGCGATGGGGCTGTATCGGCGGTGAGTGCCACGGCGCTGCTGGTCCAGTGCACCCGAATTCTTGCCCGCAATCTTCCAATCAAGGGGAGGCTCGCTCTCTCGGTCCCCGTTGCTGCCTTGTTGCCTCACCCCATCCTGGCCGTCTTCTTGGGTGTGCCTCGCCTCAGATCTGACTTCTGGGACCAGTGAGTCCTCTCCAGTTACGGGGGTGCAGAGGTGATGAATATATGCAGTGCTCCTGGACTTTTCCGTACCTTTCTGTGCCTGTGAAGTGCGCCCTCCCCCCCCCCCCCAGACTTCGCTGCTGCCTCCCTTTTCTCCTAGGCTGCTCCCTAACTCCCAGGCTGTCTTCCCCGGATCGTAAACACCGATGCCCCCGTGATCCAGAGCCTGTGCACGCTAGTTACAGCCTTCCGCCCGCCTTTGGTTTTGTGGCTGCGTCCCCCCTTTGACTCTACTCAATAAATCCTGCTCTCTGGGTTTTTCTTTCAGGATTTTTTACTTTTGTGCATCCTGCCATTTTGGTGTTGGTCTCCTTCGATACCCACGACCCGGACCGCAATCTTGTTTGACCTTTGTCCGTTCCCCCTTCCCTCTGTACTCCTCCTGACTACCCTCAAACGTTTTTCTCTTTCTTGCTGGACTGCCTTAACTCCATTCCCCCCTCAGGTTTCCTTCTCTCCTCTCACCTATTCTCAGAATCCTATTCTTGTCCCCCTTTGCCTTCCCTGCCCCCTATGATTTGCCACTTACTTTGTAATGACTGTGTACCGAATGTTTACATTATTGTACCTTGTAACTCGCTATGTGGCTGCTTATGTAAAGCGCTCTGATACCTCAAGAGTCTAGCCAGCGCTATGTAAAACTCAAATAAATAAATACAATAAAATGGTGAGGATAGGGGCCGTTTGCCCCGGCGGAGAGGAGCAGCGACAGCACAGCCTGAGAGAGAGTGGTGACGGCGGACGCTGCTGCCTCGATCGGACCGCGGCTTTGAAAGTGGCCTAGATCTGGGCCTGCTCGGGCTGCTGGGGTGGAAACCTTTGGGCAGCGCTCATAGCGGTTGCCAATCAGCCATGTTTCGAGCCTCTGTTGGAGGGGAGAAGAGTGTGGCTGCTGACAGTGCTGCCTGGTGAGGGCGGAGACGGGCGGCGGTGCGCCCCGGCTGCGACCGTAGGAGCGGTGTGGGGCCAGATTATAATATTGGAAGGAGAGGTGTGTACAGGATGTCGTCGTCGACCACAACGCTGCCTGCGGGGAGAGGCGATGGGCGGCACAATCAGCTCGGGCCTTCCTGTGTGAACCAATAATTAAGGAAACAGGGAGGGCCAGCGTGGGCTGTATGTGGATCCTGTCTTGGAGGTCACTGCCATGGTGATTGTCCAACCCTGAATAAAAGACACTGCAACATGGTCCACCTGGAAAGGACAAGGAAGGACGACAAGGCGGGCTGCCCACTAGTTGGGACATTGGCGAGGTCCGGGACTTGCCTATAACAGCAGCATTGGGGGGCCAGTGGAGATGTTGTAAATTAAGGCAGAATGTGATTAAGCATTCACTGAAAACATTAGTGTTTCCCTTTTATCGTGTTTTCCTCGTTATGTTGGCCGAAGTCCGGACTCCATTTTGTATTGACATGCTGCCACGTGCTCACCACGAGGAGAGTCCGACCTCTGTGTTAGTTGCTCTTGTAATCTGCCTAGCAACAGTTATAAATAGCTACTCCTTGTCCATCTGGCGCATGCCCAGACTTGACCACATCTGTTATAATTAGCTTTGCTTGACCATGTGTTTTCGCGGGCTCAAGGAGTGTGTTAGCTCCGCCCATGTATTGATTTGGTATCGAGAATGACCCTAAATGGTAATGTTCTTCAACTTAGTGGTATCCACCCACTCATGAGCCCCTTCGCTGTGTATAAAAGGGGACTGTGTACGCAAGTTCTTTGTGCTACTCCTTGCAATACTGAAGAGTGTTGTGTGGATTGTAGGACCACCCTTAAGGGTTAATAAACGTTGTTTTTGTACTTTGCAGTTTCCGTGCCAACTTCCTTATAGATCTCGTTACAGAAGAGCGAACCCTTGTCTCTTGCGGGCCTAGCTGGGGCTTGTATTCATCAATTGGCGCCCGTCACGTGGGGCTCATCGGCGACTCGGATGCTCGAAGGACTGGTCGCGACGAAGGTGAGGAGTTTGGCCGGGGACGTGATCACTGCCAGCGGCGTCTTAGCCCTGGCATCCCGAGGTTTTTCTTCCTTCCCTTCCGAGCTGACCATCTGGGTGGCGCCGGTCATCGACTGAGACCTCTTCTGTCGGTCCTGCCGTGAGAGCCGTTTGGGCGATTGTGGAGCTTGGCAGTTGGAACCTGGACTCTTGATTGGTAAGAACCGTTGTACGGTACTTGCTCCGAGTTTTGAAGCCTGGTCTGGCTATTTGAGTTTGATTGATGGTGACTAGTCATATTTTGAATTTGTCTTTGTGAAAATATATGCGTTGCAACACATATAGGCAGGTAATGTGGAGAAATTTCTCCGGAGCTGTGTAAATTTGGAACGGCGCAACGATTAAGTGCCATTTTTCTTGATAATACTGCATATTTTGCATTATTCCCAGCATGCCTGCTTTTAGCGCACTCCGTAAGTGGTGCTGCTGTTTGGGTAACCGGTTGAACCTCGAGGAATCTGCTCCAGCTCCCCCAGAGGGGACTCCTAATAGGGATATGTACGTGAAGCATGGTCTTTCTTCCATAATGTACAGCACGTTGTGGAGGAAATATACCAAGAAGGATCCTGAGTTGCGATGGCCTTTGTATGGATCGTTTGATATACGTAAGATTGAGTATGTGGAACAGTGTATGTGTAAGCGACGTGCTCGTCAGGATATGTTTGAGTGTGTGCGATTATGGGTGAAGGAAGTGCGTGAGCGAGAGAAGCGTGAGAAAGCGCTGTTTGATAAAGAGCAACGGAAGAATGATCATATGCGAGCGCAGGAAGCGAAGCATCGGGAGGACAAAGAGCAAACGGACAGACAAGAGAAAGAGCGTAGGCTACAAGTTTCGGGTCAATATGTTGTTCGCCAGCCGCTTTATCCTGTCCTTAATAATCCTGATGATGATTTTTATTTGCTAGATCGCTCTCCGCCCCCTTATGTTGGCGCATCCGCTCCGCGGCCGCAAGATTCTGACCCGGCTTCGGGTAAGGTAGACACACGGTCCATGCTGCCGGCCGAGCAAATGGCTGAGCTTCGGCAAATTTCCTTCCGTGCGCTCAAAGGCAAGGTATCCATGGAGGAATTATTTCAAATTTGGGGGCCATGGCAGGAGAGAGATAAAGTGTATTTTCTGGGTCATTTCGCGGATGAAGTGATTAATGCTTTCCGAAAATATTCTCATGTTTTTGAACCTGACGAAGTGTCTTCGGATGCCAGAGCAATACGTAACGGTGCTTTTTCTCCCTCTAAGGCTCCTGAGGCGGCTCGGCGGCTGTTCGCCTTGCGGGACGAGGTGCTGGCCCTTCGAGAGAAAGCACGCCAACGAGCGGAGGAGGAGAAGCGGTCGGATTCAGTTGCGGCAGGGGGCCACCCATCCGCCTCCCAGTCAGATAAGGATAATGTAGTGCATGCTAAACCGATGCGAGAGGCGGCACCTTTGTATGTCCCTCCGAAAGGAGCAGGGACTAGCTCGGACATTAACTCCGCCGATGCTAGGGGATATTTTGTGTATAATTGGGTTTATACTCCTTGGCATAGGGCCGATGTTATGGCATTAAAGAATGCATTGCCTGACCCCCGCAAGAATCCAGCGGCCTTCTATGAAGAAGTCGAGGGGGCCTTGAATTCTTGCATTATGACCTTAGCGGATATAGATCTGTTCTTTGGCCTTATTCTACCACCGGACACGTGGCGGTCTGTCCGAAAGGTGGATGATGCAGTTGCTTTTAAGGCCCGGTGGTCTGAGCTTGAGGATGAGGATAGGGAACGGAAGCCCGCACAGAAACCACCCCAGAATATTCTAGATCTCCCTGCTGCTATTGTGGCTAAATTGAAAACAATAATCCCCCCTAAAAAGATTGACTGGAATATGTTAGCGGCATGTAAGCAGAAAGTTGATGAGTCAGTTGCAGATTTCTTCACGCGCTTCGAAGAAACGTTCCATGACTTTAGTGGCCAGTCGCTTACCGACGACACAGGCCGCCACCTTTTCGCGGACAAATATGTGGCCAATCTGCTGCCGGCAGTTGCGGCCCGGTTAAAAGCGAGTGAGAGTTCTTGGTCCTCCGCGACACCGACGGCCCTTCTGACCATCGCTCAGTATTATGAGCGTCAGGAGCACGAGGCGAAGGGCCAGGAGGAAAAGAAATCGAAAGATCTCAAAACCAAAGTGATGTTAGCACAAGTATATGGCCCGCCCCGCCGGGGTAATAATAATAGGGGAAGGGGCGGATCTTATGGTCCCCCTTCGGGCCGATCTGATTTGAATAAGAACCAATGTGCGTACTGTAAGCAGTTGGGCCATTGGGCCAGGGAGTGCCCAGCATTGCGTGCTTCGCGGCAGGGGCACGCTCCGGGTGGCCAGAGAGGTAGAGGGGGCTTCTCGACCTTTAGAGGGAATTCTAACGATAATGCCCGTTTCGACACTGCTGGCCAGCATCGAGATAGCTCAAACGTTTTCGATCGCCAGCATCAGTATCACGTATCGGACATCGATCGATCGGGATATCATGATTCTCAGCATGCATAGGAATGCGTAGGATGGGGGTCCGAATCAGTTGAGGTGCCGGTCGATCAGACGGGTCCTTATGTATCGGCTGAGGTTTTAGGTTCTACTGATCAGTTCCTAGTGGATACAGGAGCGACACGTAGTGCATTGTCTAGGTACTTGGTTCCGGGGGCTCCCCCATCCGGCTCAATAGTTACATCGGTAGGGTTTGACGGTACACTCTCCCGAAGCCCTCTTTCACAGCCCCTTGCATTTAAAGTTGATTGTTTTTCTGCGCCTTGTCCGTTTCTGCTTGCTCCGTACACACCGGATAACATTATGGGCCTTGATATGTTAAAGTACTTTAGGGCTACAATTCGTTGTTCCCCTGAGGGTGTGAGGGTGATTCTAAATGACAACTACCCCCGATCTGGGCGGATGTGTACGATCTCAGAGGATGTGTTGTTGGCTACCCTCCCCCAAGCTTTATGGGCGACTTCGGACACAGATGTGGGACAAATGGTGATTCCTCCGGTCCGCATTAGTGTCCAGGAGGGGGCGGTGCTACCACGCCTCCCACAGTATCGTATTTCCCAGGAGGGCGAGGAAGCTCTCATACAGATTGTGCAGGATTTGATCGCAGTGGGAGTAGTGGAAGAAGTTCCCTATAATATCTGTAACAGTCCGATTCTCCCGATTTTGAAAAAGGACACAGATGCAAAGGTCTATCGGTTTATAATTGATTTGAGGGAGGTAAACAAGATCGTGATACCTCAGTACCCGGTGGTTTCCGATATCACGACGTTGCTTACCTTGGTCCCGCCTACGGCGACCGTGTTCTCAGTGATTGATTTGAAAAATGCCTTCTTTTCTATTCCCATTCACCCTGATAGCCGATTTCTTTTTGGGTTCACATTAAACAATAGATCTTATCGTTTTTGTAGAATTCCCCAAGGCTATACAGAAAGCCCTAGTATTTATAGTCAGGCCTTGAAGCGACAGTTGGATTCCTTTGTTTTACTCGAGGGGGTCGCCCTCATTCAATATGTCGATGACATCTTGTTGGCGGCTGACACCCTGGAGTTGTGCGAGACAAGCACGCTATCCCTACTTTCCTTTTTAGCATCCCACAATCACAAGGTCTCTAGGAAGAAATTGCAATTCTGTAGACCAAAGGTGACTTATTTGGGTCACCTTTTGTCTAAGGAGGGGCGTGCACTCACACCAGATCGTATCCAAGTAATCTTGGACACACCGAGGCCATCCACGCAGAAGGATGTGCGTGCATTTTTGGGCCTCGTTTCTTTTTGTAGACAGTGGATATTGGGGTTTTCACACACGGCTAAGCCATTACTAGCCCTCTTGACAAAAGATACGCCTATCCCAATCCCTTGGTCAGATGAGTGTGATGCTGCTTTTCAGCAATTGCGACAGGCCCTTTGTTCAGCACCAGTGTTAGGGACCCCTGATTATACAAAACCCTTTTCGTTGTATGTGCATGAGAAAGATGGATGTGCATTATCAGTTTTAGTACAGATGCATGGTGATAAGCAGCGCCCTTGTGCATACTTTTCGGCTGTACTTGATCCTGTCGCCCGAGCATTACCAGGGTGTTTTCGCTCGGTAGCGGCGACAGCTGTGTCAATACGGCAGAGTGAAGGAATTGTATTGTCCCATAAACTGTTGGTGTTAGTTCCCCACGCTGTTGATGCCCTGCTTAATCAAACAAAGACGCAGCATTTGACCAGTGCCCGTTTAACGGGATATGAGTTGACGCTTCTAGCTCCTCACATTACGTTAAAAAGGTGCGTGACATTAAACCCGGCCACATTGTTGCCATACCCCGAGACACAGCCTGAGGCACAGAAAGCGCATGATTGTATTCTTGTGACTGAGGAACAAACAAAGGGTCGTATTGATCTCCAGGATACGCCCTTTTCAGATGTAGATGGAGAGTTGTGGGTAGATGGATCATGCCTGAAGCTACCAGATGGTACGACTTCAGCAGCATATGCAATTACCACGTTGCAGACGATAGTGGAGACAGCACGCATACCACAGAAATCAGCTCAAGCAGCGGAACTGATAGCGTTAACACGAGCGTGTGAGCTTAGTACAGGATTGTGTGTGAATGTTTACACAGACAGCCGCTATGCCTTCGGAGTAGCGCACGATTTCGGCCTGCTCTGGAAGGAGAGAGGGTTTCTAACGTCACATGGGGTGCAGATAATGCATGGGGAATTAGTCCACAATCTTTTAACTGCATTGACATACCCAAAGAAAATTGCCATTGTTAAGTGTAGTGCCCACAGGAAAGTAGTTGATAAGGTTGGAGAAGGGAATGCGTTAGCGGATCGAGTAGCACGGGAGACTGCGATGCAGCCCGGTGCTACTGCCATGTATGTAGTGAAGTCACAGGTGGAGAGATGGCATGATGCGAAGGAGGAAGTGCGAGAAATACAAAAGACCGCTTCTGACAAAGAGCGGGAACAATGGGCTAGCGAAGGAGAACTGGATGATGAGGGTTGCTGGAGAAATAAGCAGATGGATAGATGGAAATTACCCACGGCTTTTGTACAACCTATGGTCCAGATGGCACATGGGCTAGCACATGTTGGAGCTTCCGCGATTGTGAAATTGCTTACCCAAGTCTGGGAGCATCCAGAGATTGCTAGCACGGCAAAGAGGGTGGTGCAGACCTGTATGATCTGTCTGAAGTATAACCCAGGGAAAGGCACGCGAACCCCAGCAGGAGGATTTGCGACACCCACTGCACCCTTTGAGGTTCTGCAGATGGATTACATCCAGCTTGAGCGCTGTAACAATTTGAAGTATGTTCTAGTAGTGGTTTGCGCCTTTAGTAAATGGGTCGAGGCGTACCCCGCGAAAGACAATACTGCAATGACTACAGCGAAGCTATTGCTGAAAGAGTTTTTACCCCGATACGGCGTCTGTAGACTTCTGTGGAGTGATAATGGCCCTCACTTTGTAGCGGATGTTATAAAGTATGTCTTGAAGGGCCTAGGCATCACCCAGAAGTTTCACGCCGTGTTCCACCCTCAGTCTGCAGGACTAGTCGAGAAATATAATGGTACACTGAAGCTTAAGATTGCCAAAATTCAAGCTTCAACGTCTTTGACTTGGCCAGACGCTTTGCCACTGGCGTTATTGTCAATTAGGTCGGTGCCACACTCCCGAACCGGCCTTACACCCTATGAGATTGTATTTGGACGCCCAATGAATATTTGGGGTCCACCAAGACCTAAGGCTGTGTATGATGTACCTTGTGTGATGATGAGTGATTATCTGGCACAGTTAACGGATAACTTGGTTTCTATTCATCAACAGGTCCGAGAGGCGCTCCCTGATCGGTCTACCGGTGAAGGACATGGTCTCCGGCCTGGGGATCATGTCATGCTGAAGGTTTTCGACAGATCGAACAGTTTGGAGCCGAGATGGGTCGGACCTGAGCAAGTCCTTCTTGCAACGAGGACGGCTGTGCGAGTCTCGAACAAGAAGAATTGGATCCATTCCTTGCACTGTCGAAAGGTACCGCCCGGATTGGTGGAATCTGCCGTGCTGACCGATCAACGAGACATCCTAGCAGCAGAGACAGGCCGTGCTGCAGAGCCAAACGACACTGAGGAGCTCTTTTCGGACCACACGACTTCTGGAGGAAGGCGATATCATCTGCGACCAAGGAAGTGAGGTTTCCAGTACCGGGACATACTGTCAGAACGGCCCTTGGGTTAGTGAAACGGAGAGCCGATGAGGCAAGGGGGGGGGATCAGCCCTGCATTAGTGTAGCGACACCCGTCTTGGCCCGCTGGTGAAGAAATCAACCGCTGCCCAAGGGGAAGAGTACCGACCGGACAATGAATCCATTCCCTATATCTTCACGAATACCAGAGACACTGTGGGGAAGGAAAAATTTGTAATCCAAGTGGCACAAGCCCAAGCGGACCTGTGCGTCCAGAGTGTGGGTTTTATCCCTGTCGGTGTCAGTGATTGTATAACCGTATTAAACATCGATGGGCTGAACAACAGCACCTTCCTAGCATCCCATAATACCTATTTCGTATGTGGAAATAAAGGTTATTACCGTTTGCCGGCTGGGTGGTCTGGGGTATGCTATGTATCATTCCTATTACCTCCTGTATTCCTAGCACCTGCATCGTATCATAAAGACTTGAAACTATTGAATAATGTGACTGTAAATAGATATAAACGTACTCTATCTATTAATGAGGTGGATCAAACTGATACCAGTTTGCAACAGTATATTGATTTCAATTTAGGACTGTTTTTCTTTGTCGGAGCCGCTTTGAATAGTAGGAAGATCCGAAGATTAACAAGAGTGGTAGAAGCTGTGACTAATCAGACTGCTGCTGCTCTTGGGAATCTTACGGAAGAATTACAGATTACCAGGATTGTTGCATTACAGAATCGTATGGTATTGGATGTGATGCTAGCTGATCGAGGAGGAGCCTGTAAAATTATTGGAAGTAGCTGCTGTGTGTTCATCCCTGATCATACGCCATCCGTTTATAACGCCATTAATAAGCTGCATAAAATAGCAGCTGAAATCCACACGGAAAACGGCACTTGGTCCTTTTCTGGATGGTTTTGGGCGTTGGTTACTGCCTGGGGATGGAAGGTCTTAACTGGTCTCTGCATTATTGTAGCAATTCTGTTCCTTCTCTGTATGTGTATTCAATGTGGACCATTGTGCTGTTCCGTATGCATTTCATTTTGCATTCCAGATAAGAAAGCTATTGCCGATGTTGCCCGCCAGAAGGGTCTAGCTAAAGAGGTTAAAGGAATGATGATAATTGACATATACGATGATTATTCTTGGAAACCGGATGTTTTCAGTAAATGCTGAAAGGGTCGTCTGTTGTAAATTAAGGCAGAATGTGATTAAGCATTCACTGAAAACATTAGTGTTTCCCTTTTATCGTGTTTTCCTCGTTATGTTGGCCGAAGTCCGGACTCCATTTTGTATTGACATGCTGCCACGTGCTCACCACGAGGAGAGTCCGACCTCTGTGTTAGTTGCTCTTGTAATCTGCCTAGCAACAGTTATAAATAGCTACTCCTTGTCCATCTGGCGCATGCCCAGACTTGACCACATCTGTTATAATTAGCTTTGCTTGACCATGTGTTTTCGCGGGCTCAAGGAGTGTGTTAGCTCCTCCCATGTATTGATTTGGTATCGAGAATGACCCTAAATGGTAATGTTCTTCAACTTAGTGGTATCCACCCACTCATGAGCCCCTTCGCTGTGTATAAAAGGGGACTGTGTACGCAAGTTCTTTGTGCTACTCCTTGCAATACTGAAGAGTGTTGTGTGGATTGTAGGACCACCCTTAAGGGTTAATAAACGTTGTTTTTGTACTTTGCAGTTTCCGTGCCAACTTCCTTATAGATCTCGTTACAGAAGAGCGAACCCTTGTCTCTTGCGGGCCTAGCTGGGGCTTGTATTCATCAGAGAGCCAGGAGGGCAGACAGAGACCGGCTGTAGTAAGCGGCAGAAGAACTGCGCTGCTACATGTGGTTGAGGGAGTGGGTGCCTTAGACGGACTGCGGCGGATGCTGCATTTGAGAGGTACGACCAAACTACGGAGACTGGTCTTGTGAGTGGAGAGGCTGTGAGGGCTCCTCCTGTTGCCTCTATCATCAACTATTGCATTTTGATCAGCGAAGAATCTCCAACTTTCCTGCTTTGCTGGAATATCACACCTCTGGTATATACTAAAGACTTCGGCTAGACCTATGGGCCACACTAAGGGTGCCGGGTCAAGGACCTCCTCGCAAGTCACTGGCTCTGCGGATATGGACTTGACGCAGCCATGTGCACAACAGGACCTCCCGGTCAACCGCTTGGATGCCATCTTGCATGCCATTGAACGAACCAGGGAGTCTATGGAATCTAAAAAAGACCAGGTCGCACTTGACCGTATGTTACTACAAGCAGATCATCGGAAATTGGGGGACCAAGTCACTGCAGTGGAACAGGATGTCATAGAGCCGGCAGCTGATTTCTTGGAGAAGCAGCAGAATGCGCATGAAGCACGAATCCGATACCTAGAAGACAGAGTGGAAGATGCGGAGGGTCGCTCTGGACGAAATAACATATACCTGATTGGTCTGCCGGAGGGGGCGGAGGTTCAGGACGCAGTGGCCTTCTTGGAACGATGGCTCAAGGATACTCTTCCCTCCTCCTCCTTTTCCCCCTTTTTTACCATAGAGAGGGCACATTGCATTCCTGGCAGAACGCTGGCGCCAGGTTCTGGGGCACGTCCACTTATCTTTAAATTGCTGCACTTTAAGGATAGAGATATGATCCTGCATGAAACCAGGAAACTATTGTAAGTAAAGTTTGACAATGCTAAGGATTACACGCTCAGAGTCCAGCGCCAACGGGGGTCTTTTATACAAGTTAAGAAGAAGCTTTGCCAACTGAATATTGTATATTCATTGCTTCATCCAGCGAAGCTTAAGAGTGGTCCATGATGGAAAAACACGATTCTACGACATCTCGCAAGACACCTGGGACTGGCTGGAAACCACGGGCCAGTTTTCAGGCCCTAGACTAACTGGCACGATGGACACCTGAAGGAATGAGGTGAGCGGTATGAGGATCTGTTGACAAAAATCCAAGAGGTGGAACCTCGACTTCTTGGCGGCGCCTGGTCGGGATCAAATCAGGTAGGAGAGGCAGGCAGTGGTTTGTGAGGCAGAGCGGCTGGCGGAGTCTGCAGAGATGATCAGTAAGGAGGGAACTCCTCCTCACTCTTTGGAGGATCAGAGCTCGTCAGCGACTTGTCTATCGAATGTGGTGTTGTTGCATATGCCTGATGTCAAGCCACAGACTTCTGATGGTATCGTATAATGACTGGAGTTCAGGTGCTTGTATTACAAACTATTGACAGAATTGCAATCCAGTGTCACTTTGGATTGATACGTGTGTATTTTTTGGATTGGTCATGGGGGTTTGCGCAACTGGCTTTGCATATATAGTCCAACACATGGCTATTACAGGTTATCTCAGTTGTCTGTAACTTCCTACGTACAGATGTGTGATGTTTGGGGATCATGTATTGGCATGCCCTGCTTGGCCTTCCACCCCCCTATGTTTATCCCTTCTACAGGGTATCAGTTGGCTTCACGGATAGTTTTTAAATACGTCAAAGTTTGGGCAGTGCCTCTTGTTTATGGGGGCCGCTCTGGTAAGGTTCCTCAGTTGCCATGTTGGTGATCCCCTTTTTTTCCCCTTTTAGTCAGAAAGGTTTCCTTGGGGGGAGTGGGCGAAGCCACAGTTCGTTGCCGACCCACACAACTGATTGCATGCAAAGGGCGGGTTACTTTTTATTTTTATATGATGTTGTGTCATGAATGATTACACAATACACACATGGAACATGAGGGGTCTCCGTACACCTTCTCGCAGACATGCAGTCTATTCATATCTTAAAAGACATAATGTGCACATTGCCCTGTTGCAAGAGACGTATTTAGATATTGTTGAAGCGGCCAGGCTTTAGAGGAAATGGAGAGGCAAGGTGTATGCTACCGATGACTTACTATTTGCACGAGGGGCCTTAATATGGGCTTGCCCAGGCACACCCTTCACAGTGGGGGAGGTACTGCTAGATAGAGATGGTAGATATGTGTTTTTGAAGGGCAGACTAGACGGACGTTATATATTGCTCAGTAATGTATACGCCCCCAATACAGACCTAGGTCAATTTCTTAGATTACTCTCCCAAATACTAGCTAAATGATGCAACATTCCGTAGCTGATTGGAGGGGATTTTAATAGTGTAATGGATACTGTATTAGATAGATCATTTCCCCACCTTAAAAACACAGCGGCCACAGCTAACTCTGCAGTATTAAGCAGTTGGGCCTATGGGTGGGATCTGGTGTATGTCTGGAGACATCGGAACCCCGTTGTGCGGGTATATTCCTTTTACTCAGTGCCCCATGATTTACACGTCCGGTTAGACAGATTCCTCAGCTCTCCTTCTCTACTCCCAAATGCAACAGGCTCAGATTATCGGGGTTGTACACATTTTGACCATAACCTACACTACATTACACTGGCATGGGAAAATGGGCCTCCTAACATCCCTATGTAGCGGCTACAGCCGTCGACACTGGAGGACCTGTTGTTTAAAGACAAGATAGGGTAGGCCCTTAGCAAATACTTTACACATAATACGGGGACGGCCTCCTTCAGCGTGGTGGAGTGGGCTGCTATGAAGGTTACAATACGTGGGAAATGTTTGGGGTGGGCTGCGGTTTGAAGAGACAAGTGGAATCGGAGTTGCTCGCTGTGGAAAGGGACTTATTACGTTTAGAATCTAGAGCAATTGGAGCTGCCCCGGACTCGGAACTGCTACTTGAAGCGCGTAAAAAAAACACCGAACTCCTGGAACGCCAGAGGTGTTTGAATTGCGCAACACACTCAGCAATAGTACAGGCTAAAAATGATCGATCTGGGGCTTTATTAGCCTGGTTGATCAAGCGGTACCAAACTACGAGCCTCATCACTTTACTCCAGTCTCAGGATGGCGGACTTAAATACACGCAGCACGAGATCCACAGGGAAATTACCTCGCACTTTACACACTATATAGATCTGCCTCGAGTGCCTCTGACACAGACATTCCTTCCTTTCTAGATGGTCTCACCTTCCCTACACTCGCATCAGAGCAGCGCAGGGAACTAGCTGCACCTCTTACGCTGGAGGAAGTAAAAGGCACGTTGCATGTGCTGTCCACTGGCAAGGTCCCAGGGCCAGATGGTCTCCCCCATGAGTTCTATAAGACTTATGCTGATCTGTTAGGTCCACAACTTTTGGGATTTTACACGGAAGCATTAGAGGGGGCTGCCCTTCCAGCCTCGTTGATAGAGGCCACTCTGATTACTCTTCCTAAACCAGATAGGGATCCCACAAGTACGAGTGCATACCGACCCCTAGAGCTGCTAAATGGAGATTACAGGATACTGACGGGAGTCCTGGTGGGTCGTTTGGCCCTGGTCACCCCACAACTGGTTCATCAGTATCAGAATGGCTTTGAACCCGACCCGCAACACCTCATTAAATATTAGTAGGCTTTTCCGGGTGATGCACGGGGCTGTAATGGCCTTGCCAGCTGCGGGCTGTTTGGTTTTGGACCTGGAAAAGGCCTTTGACATGGTAGAATGGCCTATATGTTTGCAGTGCTGCGACAATTTGAGTTTGGGCCCTACTTCCTAAGCTTAGTCATACTGTTATACAACACCCCCACCATACGAGTCCGTTTAGGGGCTTTATTCTCCAAGCCCATATCGATTGGGAGGGGACCTAGGCAAGGATGCCCCCTTTCCCCACTAATGTTTTCCCTGGTTATAGAGCCAACTGGCAGATCAATGGGGTATACAGTTGGGGGAAGAGAAGCATGCCGTTTCGCTATATACAAATGATATCTTGTTTTTTCTCAGGGACTTGCAGGCAATACCAGAGATCATACCCAACACACTAAAATTATTTGATAATGTGTCAGGACTGAGAGTAAATTGGGGGAAATCATGTTTATTTCCCTTCACTCCTGGCACAGGTGCCCCCAATTGATGGTGAACAGTGCATTGTGTTTCAATATTTAGGTATTCGTATTTACCACACTAACCGAGATCTTTTAGAAGGCAACCTATCCAGAGCAATCGCAGCATTAAGACCCCAGGTGGACTTCTGGAAAACGCTTAATCTCTCTGTTACAGGTAGGGTGGCGCTCAATAAAATGGTGGTGCTGCCCCAACTGCTATATTATTTTGTGAACCGCCCACTATATCTACCAGCATTATTTTTTCGTCCATTGGAGGGGATGATGAAGGACCTCATATGCAGCAATACTTGCTGTAGGGTGGCGCTTACTAAACTAGACTTACCCCAGACACAGGGTCGATTAGCCTTGCCCAATTTGGAACATTATTATTTGGAGTTCCCAAGTACAATGGGTGGCGAGGTGGCTAGGGAAGCTTAATCTTGAGGATACAGCGGAAGGCAGACCTCTGTAAACGCTAGATAGGCTCCTTTTTATATTTCATCCGTGCACTAGATTAAGTGCATCTCTTCCTTTAATGGTACAGATAGCCCAGAAATGCTTCCGTAGAGCATTATATCTTACCAGGTGTGCCATACCATAGGCGCCCACGATACGGATTCTGGGAATGCTGAAAGGAAGAGGCAGAGTCAGTACAACAGAACTTGCATTCTGGCAGGACGCTGACACACACACATTGGGTGACTTGCATGTGGAGGGTGCGTTAAGGCCGTTCCTCCATTTAACGTAAGAGGAAGGTGTCCCACCGGGGCAGTTCCTAAACCACACCTCCTGGATAGCTACATTGAGATGCTACTGGGTGATATCTCGCAAGAGCCCCCAAAGCACCTTCTGATGCAGTATATTCACGTACTGAGTACTGGGCGACACCTCATAAAATGGCATCGATTTTGGTATGCTGATGGTGAATCCCAGCAAGTGCAGGAGGGTCGAAGTAGTAGGAAGGTGGGAGATGACTTCCTGGGGCGAGCCCACCTTTAACAGCCAATCGCCGAGTTAAGGGAAGACTAGAACCCTGACCTCCTTAGAAGAGCTGCAACTATCACCATCACTTTCTTGAACACCCGAGGGTGTCGCTGGTAAAGGGAGCACAGCCAACTGAAAGTGCTCTTGGCCCACCGTGAACCGCAGATAACGTCTGTCGGCTGGCAGGAAGAGGATGTGGAACTATGCCTCCTGCAAATCCAATGCTACCATCCAGTCCCGCAGTGTAGGGCAGACAGAACTTGGGCGAGCGTAAGCATTTTAAACTGTTCTGTTTTCAAGAAGAGGTTCAGAAGGGACAGGTCTAAGATAGGAGGAAGTCCTCTGTCCTTCTTTGGCACCAGAAAGTAGCAGGAATAACCACCATAACCTACTTTTGATGCAGGCATCCTCTCTATGGCTACCTTTGCCAAGAGAGCCTCCACTTCTTGACAGAGCAAGGAGAGATGGCCCTCTGTCAGCCAATCGTAAGTGGGTGACATGGGTACCTGGGTAGTCACAAATGGGTGGGAGTAGCCCGTTTGGACGATATGGATGATCCAGCAGCCTGATGTCACTGACCGCCAGTGGGGCAGCTGATGGCGTATCCTGCCTCCAAATGGATGCCCATCATGATCGGAGGGCAAACTAAAGAGGCTTGGAGGTAGAAGCTGCCAGAGGAAGTGGGTGGTGGGCTGACTTGACTGCAGGCTGCCTATCTCATGTTGTCTATGGGACCCACGCTCTCGACCCCCAAAAGTCTGGGAAGCCTGTTCGCTGTGGTGGCTGGGAGGGAATGGGCGTGGCTGGAGACCCCTTCCATGGCCATGAAAGGGTTGAAAGGGGGATCTGAGTTGGCGAGGGTCCATAAGCAAGCCAAAGGACCTGTCCGTAGCTCTACCGTCCTTAAAGCGCTCCAGGGTTGAATCCATTTTCTCTCCAAAAGGGCAAGAGCCATGAAAGGGGACTGTCCATGAGGGCAGCATGGGCATCCTCTGAAAAGCCAGTTGTTCTCAGCCAGGTGCAGCACCACAATGCCACTGATGATTAAATCGCTTGGCCCAGTGAATGGGTTGTGTCGAGCACATACCTTATGGTGAACTTAGCTGCATCTCGAGTCCCAGCAATAGCCTGGTTGAGTATGGCTCGGGCCTACTCCGAGACCATAGGCAGCATTGCGCAACTGAGCCCATAGCACATGGGAATAACAGGCCAATAGGCACGCAGTGTTCACTGACCGCAGTACTAGGCTGGCGGAAGAAAACATTCTCTTGCCAAAGTTATCCAGCCTCTTGGCTACCATATACGGTGGAGTGGGAGGGAATGTGCAAGGATTAATCCTGCACATGGAGGCTTGGACCACCGAGTTCTCTGGGGGCAGAGGGGGTTGCTGGGTAAGGAAACTGGGGTCCCCAGGAGAAGGGTGAATGCAGAGGGCAATCATCCTATGCACAGGTGCCCCTTTGCAAGGCTTGGACCAGGCCCTGAGTAGGACATCTGTAAGTGCTTCATTGAAGGGGACTCTGTGTCAGAGTAAGGGATAAGTATGGGGGCGCTACCGGCACTGGAGTGGGTGCAGAGGAAAGTCTCGGTCTCGTTGGCAGTTCGCCTCCGGATCCAGCAAGTGATCCATGGGGCCGAACTGGCGGCGAGGATGAACCCACCGGCGTAGGTCTAGTAGGGGCACTTCCCGTGGGTCTTGAAGACACTCCAGAAGGGCCAGGCCGCCCAAATATGAAGCGCTTGGCCTCATAGAACTCCTTCAGCTGGGCAGGAGTCACTCCAGGGAAGCATGGAGCAGACCCGGGTTCAGGATTTGCCGACTTTCATGGCCTGGAGTGCCGACGCTCCTGATTCTCTTTGGAAAACTTGGCAAACGGTCCCGGCATCTTCCACGCGATACGGCCCTCAAGCGTCAGAGTCATCCGACGTCGGGTGGCAGGGAGCTTGAGGGAGGGGTCTCTCAGCACCTTAGGTTGCATGGCATGATAGTCCTTGCAGGTCTTAGAGTCGCGGTCCGGCTCCAAACACCAAGTGGGGGTCTGTCACCAACATTTACCTGTGACAGGCCCCACATGGTTTGAAATCAGTCGGTTTATTGGGCGACATGACCACCAGGAGAAAATTCTCAAAAAGGTTTGAGAAAACATTGAAAAAAGCCAGTTAAAAAGTGACTGGGGGGTAGCTCAGACCAGCTCAGTGATACCTGGCGGGGGAAGGGAAAAACTAACTTTAACATGCCCAGATAGCGCCAGTATAGGTACTGCGCAAATCACTTCCAGCGCGGACCCACTGACTAGAACAACACCCCCTACGGGAGTGCAGGGTACTGCTTGAAAATCTTCCCAATCCAGTCTAACGTCCAGGGGATATTCTAGGGTAAAGAATCTCAGGCTAGAAGTCTCTATTAGATGCACTCATTTACTTGTTGCTGGGCAACCACTTGGCTGGGCCTGCAGGTAAGCCTCAGGGTCAGCTGCTCTCACCACAAGTATTTACAAACCCTCATCGCAGGGACTCTCAGCCCCGCAATCAACGTTAAAGGCAGAGAAGACAAGGGCAATTGCCTGTTTGTGCCTGGTCGGGCCTACCACCAGAAATGTTTCCCTTTTTGCAAATTAACAACCTCCACCATATCCCATCTACAGCCACAAGCATACACTCAACAGAAAAACATACTTGTTTTTCGCACCAAACAAACTCAATTCACACTTCACTCACCCACCAAACACTACACAACTCCACAAAATAATCCTGTAAACCCTACTTGCACACATGGGCACTTTCACTCCCATACAAACCAAAGTTCTGCACTAACCCCCTAGTAAACCCACACATCTCCAATACACCTCTAACTCACATTGCAAATGCCCTTTCCACTTCAAACACTCTCCCTTTTCATACAAAATGCACCTCTATTACTCCAAACACAACCCACTCCAGTACCATCAACCTTTTACTCAACCATTTCTCATACTATTCAACCACAACTCCTCCTCCTTCTTTTACCCAAAACACACAACTAAACACTCCCTATACTACAATCCACCACAAGGACTACCTCTTCCACCTACCAAGTCTACCAACAACCCCAGTTCATCTTTTCTCACACTGCACATAAACTTTCCTCCAACACACATTCCCACCCCCTTTCCTTTTCAAGATCCTACTTTCCACCAGTTCTCTCCATTCAAATCCTACACACAAACTCAATACACTAACTCGCATATCACTACTCCACAAAAACAAAACTAAATACAAATGCAAGCACATCAAAACCTTCACATGCAATTAACTACTACAATGCCTCCCAAAATACAAACACACACTCACTTTGATGCAAACACAAGCAATACACAGCCTAAACCAACTTTAACACACAATTTTCAATCAATAAAAACGCCAAACACAAACTCCGCTAATACACAACAAAGCTCACTCACCCACCTTTTATCCATTGCACAATTTTGAGGTTTAAAACATGATCCTCATACTCCACCTCTTCACCTAACCCAAATTAACAACCTAACATATGTAAAAGACATAAATATCACACCACTCTTCATAACTCCACATTTCCTTAGCTATTACACAAGACTAAACTACAAAAACGACTTCACAGCCCACCATCTCACTCTCAGGGAGTACCCCCACTACCCACACAAACAGACCCAACAAAATGCCTTCTAAGCCTGTTGGATGAGCATAATGATATAGTCAAACAACACTATTGCTGTCCTGATCCAGTAAACATAATCACCAATAGTACACTTACCACAAGTTAAAACAACACTACTCACTCTTCCACAAAAAAAACTCATGCCACTTGCAAAACACATTCTTTACACTGCCTACTAATAAATGCTTGATCCCTTTCTAAAAACACGTACCACATCTTCGCCCTACTCATAGACACACAACCTGACTTACTCTTAATAACTGAATCATGGCTGGGGGATGGCATGACTCCAGTATTGCATGAAGCTGTTCCTCCAAGATAAAATCACATAAGAGTAAAGAAAAAGTGGACTGTCTGTTATATTTAAGAAAACAACAAATCTCGCCAAAGCGGAGGATGTTTTCATACAAGGTTGAGGGGCCCTCCTTACCAGATGCAACCCTACACCAACTTTCTCCAGTAACTCCTTCCTTTTTTTACAGATCACTACTATGTGATGGAATACTCCCAAATACATTTCTAGACACAGTTTTAAACCTTCTTGCACTATATTTCAATCTATGCATTCTTGGTGACCTAAACAAACAAATTACTTACCTTTGGTAATGATATATCTGTAAGAGACATAGATTAGTTATAGATTCCTTACATTGAGAATTACCCCCAGGCGTCAGATCGGATTCGGAGAATTTTTTCATCAGCAGTACTCCTGCGCGTCGAAAGGTGGCGTTGGTCGGCTCTGCGTTCGTCGTTGGCGTCGTGCTCGCTGGGATGACATCGCGGTACCTACTTAGGCGCCGCCCTCGCACGCCGGCCTCAGTTCTTTTACAGGACATTCCACACCAGAAGAGCAGAGCCATGCAAGACACTGACCACTGGTGCACAAAACTGGGGCCCTGAAAGTGATTCCCTGACCCTAGAAGTCAGTTCACAGAACGGGGAGTATGGGTGGGGCAGTAAGGAATCCATAACTAATCTATGTCTCTTACAGATATATCGTTACCGAAGGTAGGTAATGTGTTCATATGCAAGAGACAATTAGTTATAGATTCCTTACCTTTAGAAAAAATACCCCAGCAATACCAACACCGGAGGTAGGTCTGCAAACCAAGTTCACACCAGAAAGTCCTGGAGAACAGAACAGCCAAAGAAGCCGTCTCTTCGGACTTGGCTATCCAGGCAGTAGTGTTTTGTGAACGTGTGCAGAGATGGCCACGTAGCTGCCTGACAGATGTCATTGAGGAGGACACCCCGTCCCAAACCAGTGGTAGTTGCCGTTGCCTTGGTGGAATGGGCACGCAATCCCACTGGAAGATTCTTCTTTGCCAAAGAGTAGCAAGCTTTAATGCACAAAACAACCCACCTAGAGATGGTCCGTTTGTGCACGGCCCGACCTATTTTTGAGCCCACGTAGCCAACAAAGAGCTGGTTATCCACCCAGAAATGCTTGGTGCGATCCAAATAAAATGAAAGCACCTCTCTTCCACCTTAGAATGATGCGGAGGCGGAAAGAAGGAGGGCAAAGTGATAGTTTGACCAATGTGGAAAGAAGTAACCACTTTGGGAAGAAAAGAGGGACGAGTTCAAAGGACAACCTTGTCCGGATGAACCGGCAGAAAAGGAGGTTTTGAAGAAAGAGCCTGGAGCTCACTCACCCTGCGAGCAGAGGTGATGGCACCTAGAAAGGCAGCATTTAAAGTGAGACGTCTGAAAGGACAGTTATGTAGTGACTCAAAGGGAGTACACATAAGATAAGTAAGAACCAAGTTCAAGTCCCACTGAGGCATTACGAATAGAACAGGAGGAAAAAGATGGGTAATGCTCTTAAGAAAGTGATTTACAACAGGGTACTTGAAAAGAGAAGACTGATCAGGAAGCCTAATAAAGGCTGAAATGGCTGAGAGATAGCCCTTAAGAGTGCCCAGAGCAGACCCCTGCTGGGCCACAGAAAGGAGGAACAAGCGATTCTCGGAGGGGCAGAAAGGGGATCCACAGCCTTTGCTGCACACCATGCCACAAATGTGTTCCATCTGCAGGCGTATACCATCTAATTGAAGGGATGCCTGGCTGCCAAGATAACATCACAGACTTCGGGAGGAAGGTTGAAGGCTGTCAACTGTCGCCGCTCAATCTCTACGCAAGGAGGTAGAGTCTGGACAGGTTCAGGTAGATGACCGTCCCATGCTGCTGCAGCAGAAGATCCTCTTGAAGAGGCAGTCTGATTGGAGGATAGATGGCCATGTGTAACAGCTCGAGATATCAGACTCTTCGTACCCAATCCAGAGCCACAAGAATGACTTTAGCCCGGTCGTGCTTGATCTTCTTCAGCACTCTGGGCAAAAGTGCATATGAGCAGCCTTTGCACAGATGTCACAATTCAGTAAATATAACTACATACTTTCCGACTTCCAAACAGGATTCTTCCCGGGAAGAGGCATCAAATCTGCCCTAATTACCATCTGGTATGACCTTACAACCACAGTAGACTACAATGGGGTTGCTGCACTGCTTCTCTTGGATCTTTCAGTTGCATTCGACACAGGCCAAAAACAAAAGAAAGAAGGCACAGAGGGTACAGCTCTCAATTGGATCACATCCTATCTACAAAATAGAACAAATGTCATCCATACTCCTCTTTTCTCATCCAAACCGTACAGCATCAAAGCAGGAGTACATTTAGGCTCTATTATCCTACTAATGCTTTTTAACATCTGCAAGAAGTATGGGCCTTGATCAATGAATTTCAGTTCAACTATTAGAACTATGTAGATAACACAGAAATCGTTCCTCACCCGGAAAACCCCAAAGACACTGGAAGCAACAAACTCTTCAGCAGCCTCTGAGCCGTCGATCTGTAGATGACATGCAGATACCTCAAATTGAGTGTGTCCAAAACAGAAATACTTAGCTGTTGTGATTGGAAAAATGATGATACACCTTGCGCCTGGCCTGATGATCTAGGACCACCACCTAAAGTACACAAGGGGGTAAGAAACCTTGGAATTGCAGTGGACACCAAGATATTGTTGTGTAGTTCCTACCAGTCTGTAGGATTTGTACATTTGTTGGACAACATAATCTTTGGGCGAGGCTCTTAGACTGATTACGGGCAACCCCACAGGATATGTAGGTCTATAGACCACTTAGTTCACAGTGCCACCATAAGCCCTCTTAACTTTACCAGGGAGCGAGTAGTTTCTGGCAACCACTGAACATGACAACCTTGACCCCTCACGGATCGTGAAAATAGATCACAACCTTTCGCTCATTCACTGGTGCTTACTCGTGCTCCGAGAAATATACATAGAATACAAAGTGGGATGTTTTCAAAATATTGCTTGAACCAACGGTATTCTGGTATAGAATACATGTGCTGCGATAATCAGTAGACAGAAGCAGTGGAAAGTGATTACAAGCACCAAAAGCATAAATAGTAGATACAGTTCTACCAAGGGGCTAAAACAGAGTATATATGCAGGCATATACACAAGGCAATAATCTGGCATACTCCTACTATGCAAAACCCTACTCTAAGTGTACCTTGGGTGTGTGTAGGTGTGAAGCCAAGAATCCTCCCAAGGGATAATCCAACCCCATTACCTGGCGGGAGAGAATGTAAGAGCCCATCTTGGTCACGTACTGGACACCCCCTCACGGAGATGTTAGACCGCTGTGTGGTGAAGTCTCAACATGCAGGGACCCTCAGTGTCAGCTGAAGTGCCTCCTCTGATAATCTATCCGGATGCTCATTATTTATACTAGAAAGCAGCCTTACAATGTAAGTGTAGATTAGCGCTGTTATGGATATATAGATAGCACTGTCTCCCCGTGGGTGAAGATAGAACGACATTTGTACCAAGGACGTGAAGAGGCCTTGTACATGATGTTCGAGGCATCGTGATAATGTTGTGCAAAGCTAGCTGTGAGAAACTAACCCAACAACAAAGTGGAAGGGAGTGGCAGGGACAGGGCAAACAATAAGGATAGAAGAGGGGGTGGGAGAGATGGGGCGGGGTAGAGAAGGCCTGCAAACACAAGCACTGTTAAGGAGCACCTGACTAAAAATAAAAGACAAAGGGCTAGATGTACGGCCATTTGCATGCGCAAAATTGGTCACAAATTGATATGCCCATGCAAAAATGGCTGTACGCATTGTAGGATATGCACTCCCTATAAAAATGTACGCTGCGCCTGAATAGCGAGTCGCAAAAAAGCGACAGCTTTTTGCGTATACTAAATCACGTGTTGCAAATTGCGACTAGCAATATAATATGTAAGGAGTAGTCGCAAATTGCGACTAAGCTCAAAACAGGCCATTTGCGCATGCTAATTACCACTAACCTGAAACAGGTGGTAACAAGTCCCAAACTATAACAAGCATTGGCATAGCCAATAGGTCTCGCTTTTGGGACCTTATAAGTATTTAGTTATGCAACTGTTGTGTGTGTGTTATTGTGTGTGTGGTTGTGTGTGTGTGGTTGGTTGTGGTTGTAGTGTGTGTGTGGTTGTGTGTGCTTGCGGTTGTGTGTGCTTGCGGTTGTGGGTGTGTGTGTGTGGTTGTGGGTGTGTGTGTGGGTGTGTGTGTGTGTGTGTGGTTGTGTGTGTGTGGTTGTGTGTGTGTGATTGTGTGCATGTGTGTTGTGTGTGTTGTTTGTGTGTGTTTGTGTGTGTGGTTGTGGGTGTGTGCTTGTGGTTGTGTGTGTGGTTGTGTGTGTGTGTTTGTGGTTGTTTGTGTAGTTGTGGGTGTGTGTGTGTGTGTGTGTGTGTGGTTGTGGGTGTGTGGTTGTGGGTGTGGTTGTGTGTGTGTGGTTGTGGGTGTGTGTGGTGGTGTGTGTGGTTGTGGGTGTGGGTGTAGGAGTGGTTGTGTGTGTGTGGTTGTGTGTGTGTGGGTGTGTGTGGGCGGTTGTGGTTGGTTGTGGTTCTTAGTGGATGTGTGTGTGCTTGTGGGTTGTGTGTGTAGTTGTGGTTGTGTGTGAGTAGTTGTGTGTGTGTGTGTGTGTGGGCGTGTGGTTGTGTGTGTGTGTGGTTGTGGTTGTGTGTGTGCTTGTGGTTGTGAGTGTGTGCTTGTGGTTGTGTGTGTGGTTGTGTGTGTGTGGTTCTGTGTGTGTGTGGTTGTGAGTGGTTGTATGTGTGGTTGTGTGTGTAGTTGTGGGTGTGTTGGAATGTGTGGCTGTGGTTGTGTGTGAGAGTGGTTGTAGTTGTGTTTGTGGTTTTGTGTGTGTGTGTGTTTGTGTGTGTGTTTGTGTGTAGTTGTGGTTGTGTGTGTGGTTATGGTTGTGTGGTTCTGAGTGTGGTTGTGTGTGTGGTTGTGTGTGTGTTTGTGGGTTGTGGTTGTGTGTGTGTGTGTTATTGTGTGTGTGGTTGTGTGTGGTAGCTTGTGGTTGTGTGTGTGTGTGGTTAAAGTTTTAGTCACTACTCAAAATGAAATCCATTTTATCAGCGTTGCCAGTGCTCCTTTATATTTAATGTCCTAAATGAAACACAATGTTATAAGCATCAAAGGACTGGCCGAGAAGGGAGGGGGGAATGCGAGGAGCAGAGGAGCCAGAATAAAACTGACGAAAAGGAGCCAGAATGAAAGCGATGAAAAGGGAGGAGGGAGATGCGAGCAGAGCATCAAAGGGCTGGGCAAGAAGGGAGGGGGGGAATGCAAGGAGCAGAGGGGAATGCGAGGAGCCAGAATGAAACTAACGAAAAGGAGCCAGAATGAAAGGGACGAAAAGGGAGGAGGGAGATGCGAGCAGAGCATCAAAGGGCTGGGCGAAAAGGGAGGGGTAAATGCTAGGAGCAGAGGAGCCACAATGAAACTGACGAACAGGGAGGAGGGAGATGCGAGCAGAGCATCAAAGGGCTGGGCGAGAAGGGAGGGGGGAATGCGGGGAGCAGCTGTACACGTGCACGCCATCGTGCACTCAAGCTTGTAGCCAGCAAAACCATGTGGGTAGCACTTTGAAAACTCACCTAATAATGTCTCTCCGAGCAGCGCATGCGCGCTGACTCAGCGAGACCTATAAACAGTCCCAAAATGCACCAGACCTGTTCCAAAATGGCTGCCCTGTATGTGATAGCGAGTAGGATGCGGATACTTGCTGCTCTGCAGAGGAGGAGGAGACAGGAGAGGATTTTCAGAGTCAGGCTGACATTTTATGAGAAGACGGAGAAAGAGATATATGAACAGTACAGGCTGAGTAGCACTGTCATCGTAGATCTCATAGACACCCTGAAGCCACATTTGGTAAGCAGAACTCAGTGCAGCAATGAGATCCCAACACATGTTCAGATGTTGTGCTCCCTCCACCTATTGGCAACTGGTACCTATCAAGACGTAATTGCAGAGGCTGGAGGTGCGTCACAGAGTGCTCTTTCACATTTCTCCCACAATTTCCTAGATGCCCTGCTCCGCCAAATCGATCAACACATCTATCTGCCAATGAATGTTGAGGAACTTGAAAATACCAAAATGCAATTTTATAGAACAGCAAGGTCATAGGGTGCATAGATGGGACTCATGTGCCATATGTCCACCATTACGCATAGAATATATATTCCGTAATAGGAAAAGCACACATTCGCTAAACATCCAAGTTGTCTGTGACACAAACCACATCATCACAGACATTGTAGCCAAATTTCCAGGTAGCACACATGACTCATACATCTTCAAGCACAGTGGCTTATACCAGAAATTAGAAAGAGGTGACTTTAATGAAAGATACCCACTAGGTAATGAATCCCCACACCCACAGTGACATGTATTTGCACAAAAATGTCTGTCTGCTTGTTGTCTCAAATTCTTACATCTCCTTGCAGGTGACAGTGCATAAGCCCTGCGTACCTGGCTACTCACACCGTACCTGTCTCCCTACAATGCACATGATAGGCGAAACTACAGGGCACATAGACAGACCAGGTCAGTCATCAAGTGCACATTTGGTATACTCAAATCAAGATTCAGGTGTCTACACAATAGTGGCAGGACCTTGCAGTATATGCCTGAGACAGTCTGCAAAATTGTGGCAAGCTGTGCCATACTCCATAACGTACGAGTTACTTACCTTCGGTAACGATGTATCAGGTAGAGACGATTCTTTTGCTGTGCTGCTTTACTACCGGTTATCATGCCGTCGGTTTACTTATGAACATTATGAATAATTGGTCCAACAATGGATTCTCTATCAATTTGATTGAATACTGTGTGCAACACGCAACGTAATATTAACAAGAGATCTTGCCTTCACTTTTAAATTTGGGGACGTGCTATTACACACCAAATGTGCGATACGACATTATGATTTGGGTTTCCCCTGATTCTACGAATAAGGAATAAAATGACTTGCGTTGCCTACTGTTTGCCCTGAAGAAGTTCCTGTGTCTTAGGAACGAAACGCGTTGGCTGTCTATTCTCTTTAATAAACACGAAGATAAAGAAAAAATCTTTGGAATATACATCAATTTGGACTTTGTTATCTGAGTGCACCTTCCTTTGTGATAAAAAAAGAGATGATTCTAGCCGCAGATTTCTTAATGTAGAATTATCCCCAGGCGTGAGACTGCACCCGGCAAATCTTCTTTGCCCAAGCATCTCGGCGTGCCGGGGGGGGGGGGGCGCAGTACCACGCAACTCCGCCCTGACGTCGTCTGCAGGCGTGACGTCAGCGAGGTTACATAAGCCCCACCCCGGCGCGCTGACATCAGTTTTCTTCGGAGAACTTTTCCACGCCACAACGCGGAGCCATCAAAAACAAAACTGTGGAGAGTATGGGAACAGTGTGCGAAAAATCAGTGAAACAGAAAAGAGAGAAACGAAAGGTGAGGAACAGCACCAGTTGGAAAAGTGCCAAGCACGAAGGTACAAAAAGCCATAGCGGTGAAATCCATAGCAGTGAAAGAGCAGATCACCGCTCTGAGGTTCACCTTTGCAAGCTAAGGCGACATCCTCCCTGGATGCAGAAGCATGTGAAAAACGCCATAGCAGAAGAGAGAGAGAGGCTGCTAACACAATCCACAGCAGTGAAGGACAAGAAGCCTGGAACAAAGGAATAACAGAAATTCACCCCCAGACGACACCATCAAGGAGGACCGTATCCCCCAAAGGAGCGAAAAGGCCGAGGTACAGGCAAAAACAAACCCAACTTAGAGGACTGCGAGGGAATCAGAAACCCCAAGCAAGTAAAACGGAGAAGAGTAAAAGCAGGTCCCTACACTGGAGAAAAAAGCAGGGTGGAGGGATGCAGAAGCACACATGAACCAATCGACCATGTATCATAAGGGAAGGGGTGGAACAATCAAGCAGAACGAAGTATCCTGTCCGGCAGAAGCGAAGCGGACACCCACAGAAGACAAGCCACCCGGAGGGAGGCAAGTGCAGAAAACCAAACAGAAGGTCCTCGCAGAACGGGGAGGAAGGGCGGGCAATGAAGGAATCCGCAGCTAGAATCGTCTCAACCAGATACATCGTTACCGATAGAGACGTTACCGATAGAGACTTCTAGCCGCAGATTCCTTAACGTAGAATAGATACCCTAGCCATACCCAGAGGGGAGGAGGGCCTACAAGAGAACCTCCCCAGTAGGACGAAACACAGGGCCCCAGCAGGGGACGTGCCACGGGGACAAGAAGGGCGGCCCAGCCCCCACCAAGCAGAAGGAAGCAAGAACAAGGCGACGGGAAGACCAGGAGACCCCAAGCCCATTCAAGGTACAACAGCCACAAACTCTCGAAGGGACAGACGGCCGCAGAGGAGCACCCAGGAGGAAAGAACGACCCCAACTCCAGGGAGAAGAGGCAGAACCGGAGGCAGAGCCTGCCGTAGGAAAACACACAGCGACAGAGGACAGCTGAACAGGCATCAGCCGCAAGGAAGCAGGCAAGGCAGGAATGGCTCCACAGGCAAGAAACGCAGGCTTAAGAAGAAAGGCACAGGTGCGCAAAGCCCCAGCAGAACAAGAGGCAGGGGAACAAGGTAGCACAACAAGGGCCACGGCGGTGGACCAGAACAAGCAGGCATGCACAGCAGGCATCTGACAGCACCATGGAGCAGTGCACCCAGAACAAGGCAGGCGCAGGCCGAGGGCAGAGGCCAGGTAAATTCAGAACAACCCCCAAAGGAGGATCGTTCAATAGACACACACCGACCCACGAAGAGAAGTGGGACCAGCCATAAGGGAAAAAGGGAGAGACACGGAGGACGGACCCAAGCCGTCAACCAGAACACAGGAAAGCCAGGAGAAACCCAGCCTGCCTGGAACACCAGAAAGAGGACCAGGCCAAAACGCCAGACAGGATGGCGGAAACGCCACAACACGACACCGTAGACAGCATGCCAAACTGGTCGAGCAATGTAGTGAACACCGAGAATGACAGAACCCGGAGCAGCGCAAGCTGCGCCCGGACAAGATACAAGAGACCGCACCAGCGGTATACAGTGATGCCATGAAAGGTAGGGAACCCGGAAAAGGGGGCAACCATACCTTCCCAGCACAGGACAGAGCTATGCAATAGCTACAAGTACCCCATATAAGGTATGATACGTCACAATAAAATATGGGAACACCTCTTAGGGAAAAGCACACAGCAGAGGACCAGAACATAAAGGTAGGGTATGATACGTCCCAAGAAAACATGGGAACACCTCTTAGGGAAAAAATACCGCAGTAGAGGACAAGAACATAAAGGACCTGCAGATACAACCACAGACGGCTTGCCAATCAGCCAAACAAAAAACACACAGAAGGCCCAACGTGAGGACACATACGGGTGTACCAACAACCAAAGAACCACAAAAGTCAAAGGGGCTGTACCAGCAGCCAACAGCACAAAGGGGTCAACCTAAGAACCCTGAAGGCACGCCAAGTTTACGGAGGGGGGGGAGGGGCCGGCGACGCCGTGGAAGGCCCCGCACGTGGCAAGGGATCCGCGGATGTCCCAGGAAGAGGAGGAGGGGCCAAGGAAGCCTGCAGAGCCGCAGCATAGGCCTACATTTGGGCCCTGGTCGCCCCGACGCCGGGAAACGGCGGGTAGGGTGGCGAAGAATGAGGCTGCATGTCCCGCGGAGAACCCACGCCCTCCGAAGAGCAGGGACAAGGCCTCGGGGACAAGCTATAAGACTTACCGACGGGCAAGCGACGCCCTAGGGGCCCCGGTGAAGGGCAATGTCTGAATCGGAAGCGGCGATTCTTGGACCCTTCCGCGGGGGATGGACGCGGAGACGACACCGATCTGGACAACCGGGCTGAAAGGAGCTTCATCCGGCGCTCCCGCCGGGACTTAGGCTTCAGATGCTGGCAAGCGTCGCAGTCTGTGGAATCATGGTGCTCGCCCAAATACCACATGCAAATAGGATGAGGGTCCGTCACCGACATCTGACGCGCACAAGACGAGCACGCCTTAAAGCCCGAAGGCATTCGCACACTGTCCCACAATGCAAAGCGTGAAAAGAAGGCCTGAAAACAGGTCAGGGACACAATCCGGATCCGTATTGCAAGTGGAAAAGAAGGAAACTGACGCGCAGTGATGCTGGGGCAAAGAAAGTTTTCCGGTTCCAGTCTCACGCCTGGGGATAATTCTACGTTAAGGAATCTGTGGCTAGTAGTCTCTATCAGCTATTGCATGCAGGTGTGGCCTGCCCATGGAGTTGTTAGATACAGACTTGGGGATGAAGAGCCTGGACTCCATAGCCCACCAACCAAGCGAGGGAAGCTCAGCAGCAGAGGGGAGAAGGCGCAGGGACCACATAGCCAGACATTACTTTTCAAGGTATGTCATTAACATACACAAATATGCACAATATACTACACACGAGAGAGTCAAACTGTGTATTGCTATTTGCCTTTATTTTAAGGTCATATTAATTTAGACTATGGGCCAACATGTCCATCTCAGACAACTTTGACAACACAAATTATAAATGCAAAGTGGTTACATTTTGCCCCTATGTCCTGCATGTGTGAATCTGGCACTTGGGAGCATAGATTGCCGGCTGCTGCTTCTCCGCTGGGTTAGGGCATCAGCAGTGGTAACACTGCTGCAGCTGGACACTTCACTGTCAGCAGTGTCTGGGCCTCCTCCGATAGCTGCCATGCAAGTTTGAATAGCCTCCACAGAAGCAGTGATTTGTTGTAGGCCCCTTGCTACATCGCCACTGTAGTGGCCCATTTCAACCTGCAGGGCCAGGGTGCGCTTACTGTGCAAGGTTGTGGCCGTTGCCAGCCGACCAATTGCCCTGGTCATGGAGTGCATTTCATGTGACCGGCTGCGCTCCATCCTCCTGTTCTGTGCTCTGTCCTCTTTCAGCTCTGTGCACAGCTGCACAATAGCTTCAGTCATGGCATCAAATTTGCCCTCAATACGGGACTGATTGTCAGACAATTGTTGTGTGGTTTTTTCAAATCCCCTGCTTAGCTTCATATTCATCACCCTAATATGTTTCTGTTTCAGGTGCTGAACCTTTAGCATTGATTCCTCAAGGCCAGCAAAAGGAGACGGATTAACTGCAATGGTGTTGGCAGGAGCGTGCCTACAGGATTGAAGCAGCCTTCGTGATCGCTGGGTCAAACGGTGTACCCTGCCCCTTGTGCCCAGAGTGCGACGTGGTGTTGCTTGCTGCTGTGGTGCTGTTGAATCAGGCACTTGCGCACTCCCCAATGACATGGAACAACCTGCGTCGTACTGCCCTTCATCCATCTGGCCCTGCTCCTGCTCATGATCTGTGTCATCCTCTCTTGGTTCTCCTCCCAAAGATGTATCTATGTTGCAAAAAGGAAAATAAAGGAAACGTTTTGAGTCACTATTTCTATGGTGGTACTATGTTCACAACACGTCGGTCCCTAACAGCAATGTTTGTGTCACCTACTACATTTCCCATGATGCACCAACTGTGACTTTTTTATCGTGTAAATGCAGTATAGCCTGTGTGTGGGGCATGCATGTGGGGTGCTGGCTTGAGTGTGACATAATATGGCATTTATTTATCACTTACCTGGGGGTGGTGGAGGTTGGGATGTGTCCAGGAATCCAATTCACACTACTGCCTCTGGCTCTAGGGTAGCTTCCACCATTGCCTCTGCTGTGGAGGCTTCCGGGAAGCTGGATGGGCCACCTCCAGTTTGTTGGGCATCATGAAGCCGTGAAGCCACCCTCTCCTTTGCCCTGGAACGATTGACCTGTCAGCTACACCGAGGGCATTCACATGCAGCTGCATGTCACGTCATATTTTTCTTTTGTCAGATTCTGGCACGGTATGGGAAATCTAGGAACAAAAAGCTGCTTATGACTGTTGCAGCAATCCTCGATGATTATGTAAATTTGTTTTTCTGAAAACTTCAGTTTGCGAAGCCTCTTTTCCCTTCTTTGTGACTTGTCTGGCTGGCCATCTTGCTGGGCTTTCTCTCTCTTTGGGTATCAGTGTTGTACTGAGCTGCTGCACCTTGCCATGTACTTGTAATTTAGATCAGGATTCTCCAGGGACACCACTTCCTGGTTTGGGGTCCTTTTGATCTACCAGGAATTGATTTTTCTTCAATTTTTATTTACAGTCAATATTTGCCGATGCAAAATGCATGCTTTAAACGCATACGCTAATTGCACATGCAAAATACATGTTTTCTACTGCTTACGCCATCTGCGAGCGTTTAGAGTGTCGCAATTTGTGACTCGCAATTATGCGTTGCTAGACACTTGCGAGTCGCTACTCGTGGTAGTGGTTGTGTTGGTACATTGAATTTAGTGAGTTGCAATTTGCGAGTCGCAATTTGGCGCTAACTGCGACTCACTAAAACTTGCGGTCGTATATCTGCCCCAAAGTACCTGTACAAGCAGAGGCCAGTGGAAGGACATTGGCTGCAGACACAAGAAACTGTACTTGGTCCAAGCTCCATGGACGACAGAACAAAGGAAGAATAGAAGAAAAAGTGGAAGCAGAAGGAGGCCATGACCAATGAAAGCAATGAAATGAGAGCGACTTGAGAGCCAACCGGTGGTAAGTATAGGGCGAGTTCTCAGCCTGTTTTAAAGGTTTTTTTCTCATTTACAATAGCTTTCGTTGACATCGCATGTGTGCTGTTGGCGGATCCTAAAAAAACATGGGTGTAACATCTTTCTCTGTCTAAATATGGAAATCATTTCCACAAACATTAGAACCACGGACACACTTCTCACCTTCAAAAAATTTCTCAAAAGCTTGCCCTTCCCTATATGACCAACACACTTTAGTATAGATAAAATGCCAACGTATACAGATAAGACTTTATTTAAGTGGGGAAAAACAAAGTGTTGTATCCTGGCAACATGCATGCTTATGGTATCCTAGTGATGTCTGAGTCTTCCATTGTTCTGGAAGCTTGGTCAGAGCTGGGACAGTTGCTGCCAGGAGAGGTGTGTTCAGGGGTTGTTCCTACTTGCTTAATAAATCCTCTTACAACCCTCAAGATTGTGACCTGCTTCTTAAAATTGGCGATGAGGATGGGATGTGTAACGAGGCATCAAGCCCGGACCGGGAAAACAGCCTACGGTTATGGTCTGACTGTGTGAACACACCCCTCTTTACCTCCAGCAGCCCGAAGCACCAATCCGGACACCGGACTTCAGAAGTACACCAGGCATTGAAGATCCTTGTTTCTTTAACTGGGATGAACTTGTCTCCAGCCACGCCCCCTTTGATGACGCCAACGAAGGAAGGTGTTCAAATCGCGGAAGTATCGAGAGAGGAGTGTGCGTGAGTACGGATGAAGAGGAGAGAGAGACGCGAGCACCCGGAGAGGAGAGAGCGGAGAACGACGGAAAGGACGAGAGAGCAGCCCCCAGAACGAGGACACAGACGGCGGAGCCAGGAGGCCAACGGCTCGGTGATTCGCCCTGCCACGTTTCCAGAGAAGCGTGGCACCAGCAGGTACGGGCTGGTATCTCGAGTTGGGCGGGCAGGCAGAAAGTAACTAAACCCTAGGAACCTCATTTCCCGGTACCCGTTCCCTCACTTCCACGACACTTAGGATAGGGAAAAAGTCACGGTGTAACTCCTCACTTCCCCCCTCCCCTCACTATTGTATACAACCTGAGCACTAGACTGAAACGGTCTCCCTTCTCTTTTACACGCACCGTGGGGACCGGAGTTCTGCCCCCTTCCAAGGAGAACACGGCATCCTGGACCGGAGAATAAGAGGAAAGAAGACCCCCACCACACAGGCGGACACAGAAACAGTGGACGATTCCCCTCTCCCCTTCTACAGACCCAACCTGTACAAGAAAAGAGTGTACCGAGCAATAAAAATATCCTCAGTCTCTATCCCTGCCTCTGAGCCTTTGTCCATCCCGCGACAAGTGGTGGAGAATGCAGGTACCATAGAAGACATCTGTAAATCAAAGATGGATGAATTGTTACAGCATATTATAAAGGGCCAAGAACAGCTGGGATGAGTGGTGGAGCAGCAATTGACGTCCGCCCAAGCCGACAGAGAAACCTTCAAAACCACCATCGCTGCCCAACTAGATGGCTTACAAACCTTGATAAGGGACCCGGTGGCCGGAACACCCCAAAGCACCCGACCGACCCATCTAGGTCCTTCGGGGGTTTCGTTGCAGAAATATGTAGCTGGCGAAGATCCAGACGCTTTTCTACTTAACTTCGAAAGGGCCGCCTTGGCATGTGGCTGGCCAGTAGAAAAATGGCAGTTTTTCTTGGCCCCATTGCTCACCAGCGAGGCCCAGGCAGCCTATCAAGTTGCCAACGCCACAAGAAACGTGCCATATACCACCATCAAAGCCATCATACTTGACCATATGGGACTTGACGCCGAAGCGTATAGGGTACGATTTAGAAAGGAGAGGGGGATGCCAGGGGAGAACCCCAAGACCCTGTTCTTCCGCCTCAAAATGGCCGCGGATAAATGGCTAACTCCTGCCTCCAGCACAAAAGAAGAAATCATGGACAAGATTTATTTGGAGCAGTATCTAGAGTCTCTGCCCTTTACCACGCAAAAATGGTTGCGACAACATCCCAAATTAACCATCACCCAAGCCATCGAAATGGCATCCTCATATGCTCGGGCACAACCATGCTCAACCGCTTGGGAACCCGATAAGTCGGGCAAACCTTTTCCCGGGAAACTAGAAAGGAAACCCCGCCCACACGGAGAAAACATCCCTCTGAGGCCCTTGAGACCTGAAGCCCTCACCTTCAAAGGACCTCAATGTTTTGAATGTGGGACTTAGGGACACATTGCCCGATTATGTCCCCACCGGAGAAACCTGGAAGAACCCATGGAGGTGGGCTACCTCCCCAAGGCAGTCATGTACACGGCGGAACTGGGAAGCTCATTCTACGTAAGTGTGAGGGTGAATGGGTCAGCAATCCGGGCCCTCTTAGATTCAGGATGCCGACAGTCAGTAATTCGGGGTGAGTTGGTGGAAAAGAACCAAGTCGTGCCCAACTCCCTAGTTAACATCAAATGCGTACATGGAGACGTAAAGCCGTACCCTGTCGCGTGTATCAGTCTAGAGATCCCTGGGGGAAGACAATACGTAGTGAAGCTGGGAGTTCTAGATACCCTGCCAGAAGAATTAATAATAGGGACCGACAATCCCACTTTTCTGGAGCTCTTTTCACGTTCCACACATACACCACCCCAAGACAACACCACTAAAAAAAGGGGTGTAGCCAGCCCTGCCTATATCACTCCTGAACCATGGGTAGGGGATAAAAACTTTAGATTCTCCCAAGCCAACGACAGCACCCTTTATAACGCCTGGGAACAGGCCCACGCCACTCAAGGAGACCCCGTTACCAAGTTTCCACGCTTTGTTATTCAAAACGGGTTGTTATATAGACAAGGGAACTTGGAAGACCCCCTACAACTGTTGGTTCCTCTCTCCTTCAGACACCAAATCATGTTTTATTCCCATTCCCATCTGCTAGCGGGGCACTTCGGTAGCGAAAAAACGACCCAAAATGTCTTAAGACACTTTTACTGGCCCGGAATCTACAAGGATATAAAAATCCATCGTTCCACGTGTGGAGTCTGTCAGAAAAAGAACTTGCACCGCCCGCCAAGAGTCCCTTTGCAACCACTGCCCATCATAGGAACCCCCTTTGAGAGGGTAGGCTTAGATCTAATAGGACCCCTACCTAAAACCAAAAGAGGGAACCAGTATGCCCTAGTGATAGTGGACTATGCCACTAGATTCCCGGAAGCCTTTCCCTTGAGGGTCCCCACCTCCAGAGTAATCGCAGAAAAAATAATCGAACTCTTTTCCCGGGTGGGTTTTCCAAAAGAAATTTTAACGGATCAAGGGTCCCCTTTTGTGTCCCGCCTCATGAAAGAAGTATGTCAGTTGGTGGACCTACGGCAGATAAGGACGTCGGTTTATCACCCCCAAACTGACGGTCTCGTTGAACGCTACAACGGGACCCTCAAGACGACGATGAAGAAAATGTTGTCCGTGAGCGGGAAGGAGTGGGATACCATATTACCCTTGGCCCTGTATGTCATCAGAGGACAGACGCAGAGCAGCCTGGGGTGTTCGGCGTTTGAGATGCTGTATGGGGGCCAACCCCGAACTCTATTCGAAATGACCAAAGAAGCATGGGAGAAAGAGGAGGGAGAAAGCCAGGGACTATTAGAATATACCCAAGACCTGAAAAACAAACTAGGGAAGTTGCGGGACCTGGCCTACGTCAACTTAGAAGAAAGCCAAATACGCTAAAAACATTTCTACGACAAAGGGAAAAAATTGCGAAAATTGGAAGTAGATGACTGGGCCTTAGTGCTCCTCCCTTCAGCAACCCGAAGATTCCAAACGGAGTGGATGGGGCCGTATAAAGTCATCTCCACCATTGGGAAAACCAGTTACAGGTTACAAGTCTCCCCTAGAAAGACACAGGTGTACCATATTAACCTGTTGAAGAAATGGATCGGCCCTCCACCCCAAAAGGTACAACTCTCACTACGTACAAGTGTCCCCCCTCTCTCTACGTTGGAGTGTTTGGTCGTAAATGAAGACCTAATGCAACAAGAGAAAGAGACCTTACACCAGACCCTCATCCCGTTTTCTCCTTTGTTTTCTGATGTTCCTGGGAAAACGACCTTGATTGAACACCGAATCGACACAGACCCAGACGCCGTGGTAAAAAAACGCCCGTATCGGATCCCAGCAGCCAAAAGACCCGCTATACAGAAGGAGGTACACGAGATGTTACGCCTTGGAATAATTAGGCCATCGAGGAGTGAATGGTCGTCACCGATCGTGATGGTTCAAAAGCCCGACGGCAGTACGAGGTTCTGCATGGACTTCAAGGCCTTGAACCAAGTGTCGTCCTTTGATGCATACCCGATTCCACGGATCGATGAACTTATCGAACAACTCGGGGAAGCAAAGTACATCAGCACCCTAGACTTGACCAAAGGCTATTGGCAAGTACCGCTACGAGAAGAAGATCGCAAGAAAACGGCCTTTGCGACTCCCGACGGGTTGTTCGAATTCAATGTCTTACCTTTTGGCCTGCATGGAGCCCCCGCGACGTTCCAAAGGCTCATGAACGAAGTCCTACGAGAATATGCCTCATTCACCTCAGCTTACCTGGACGACATCATCGTTTTTAGTCCCAGCTGGGAACAACACCTATTACACCTAACTCTGGTACTACAAGCCTTACAGAAAGCAGGCTTACACGTCAATGCAAAAAAATCTAGAGTGGGCTATCAGAAGGTTAAATACTTGGGATATCTCCTGGGACACGGTGTCATTGAACCCCAAATAGAAAAAGTTAGAGCCATCTCCGAGACTCCTTTTCCCGCCAACAAAAAAGAGATGAGAGCATTCTTGGGGCTTATAGGGTATTATAGGAGATTTATTCCCTCATTTTCCGAGATCGCTGCACCATTGACTGACACTCTAAAAAAAGACTATAACACACATGGTTTTCATGCTCCGTCCCCATCCATGTGGAAAGCCTTCTCCTCCCTGAAAGGGATCATCACCACCAACCCTGTCTTGGCCTCCCGCGACTATAATAGGCCTTTCATTCTACACACTGACGCTTCTGACTATGGGGTGGGGGCGGTGTTGTCCCAAACCTCAGAACACGGTATTGAACACCCTATCCTGTATATTAGCAGGAAACTCTTCCCTAGAGAGGTGAAGTACGCCACAATAGAGAAAGAATGCCTGGCAATCAAATGGGCCGTTGACAAGTTAAGATATTATCAGGAGGGCCACCCATTCACCCTTTACACGGATCATGCCCCCCTGCAATGGATGAGCCGGAATATGTCCCACAATCCCCGGGTTTTGAGATGGTTCTTGGCCCTTCAACCTTTCTCCTTTACTGTACACCACCGTAAAGGTACGGAGAACAGTAGCGCTGACTTTCTCTCACGTCACCCTCTCCCCGATCGGGAGAATCCAGGGGGGGTGGTGTGTAACGAGGAATCAAGCCCGGACCGGGAAAACAGCCTACGGTTACGGTCTGAATGTGTGAACACTCCCCTCTCTCCTCTTTACCTCCAGCAGCCCGAAGCACCAATCCGGACACCGGACTTCAGAAGTACAGCAGGCATTGAAGATCCCTGTTTCTTTAACTGGGATGAACTTGTCTCCAGCCACACCCCCTTTGATGACGCCGATGAAGGAAGGTGTTCAAATCGTGGAAGTATCGAGAGAGGAGTGTGCGTGAGTACGGATGAAGAGGAGAGAGAGACGCGAGCACCCGGAGAGGAGAGAGCGGAGAACGACGGAAAGGACGAGAGAGCAGCCCCCAGAACGAGGACACAGACGGCGGAGCCAGGAGGCCAACGGCTCGGTGATTTGCCCTGCCACGTTTCCGGAGAAGCGTGGCACCAGCAGGTACGGGCTCGTATCTCGAGTTGGGCGGGCAGGCAGAAAGTAACTAAACCCTATGAACCTCATTTCCCGGTACCCGTTCCCTCACTTCCACGACACTTAGGATAGGGAAAAAGTCACGGGGTACCTCCTCACTTCCCCCCTCCCCTCACTATTGTATACAACCTGAGCACTAGACTGAAACGGTCTCCCTTCTCTTTTACACGCACCGTGTGGACCGGAGTTCTGCCCCCTTCCAAGGAGAACACGGCATCCTGGACCGGAGAATAAGAGGAAAGAAGACCCCCACCAAACGGGCGGACACAGAAACAGAGGACGATTCCCCTCTCCCCTTCTACAGACCCAACCTGTACAAGAAAAGAGTGTACCGAGCAATAAAAACATCCTCAGTCTCTATCCCTGCCTCTGAGCCTTTGTCCATCCCGCGACAGGATGCTGATGGGCATTAAGAAGCTGTGGAACATTAACCCCTGACTGAGCCGGATTATTAAACTGCGTTAATTGGAGTGGATCCGTCCATGCTATTTGTTGAACTGTTGCGGAAGAATCTACGAGTCAACTTTGATCAACTCTACTCCTCGAGTGTGGCAGATGGTGTACTGATCTGTGAGCCACTAAGTGCAGTTGCGCTGGGTGTACTGATCTGCGAGCCTCTAAGTGCAGTTTGCTGCTGTCCTGCTGTTGGTCCCAGTGTGGAAATCTACGCGTACTGTCTACCGGTGAGCTGTAGCGACAATGGTGAGTCTTGTTATTGTTTGACTCTACCGCTTACCTGTGCCAACGGCTCTGAGCAGGGCTGGCTGTTTATCTTCAAGTTGTCTCCATTGTTGGCGGCGTTCTAGACGGCAGCTGCGTGTCTTTTTTGTGGTGGCCGCAACGCGTCTCTCTTCATCTTCGGGCATCTTCGTGCATTGTTCTGCATGGAGGGCGCCACGCGGAGTGCCTAAGTGGTGTCGCTTCATAGACGTACACGTCGACGCTGCACGCGTGTTGTTGTTACGCGGAAGCGTTTACAACACGGAACACATTTTTTTTCTTTTATAACGGGAGTTGCAGCATGTGACACAGAAGCATGGAGAATTTCGCCTACTGACTGGCATCACATGAACTTCTCCTTTCACCTACTTCACAGGACCATGATTTAGTGGTGTGGTGGGTGACGAGGAGTGTGCTTAAAGAGCAGAGGTCAAAAGTATTAGCTAAATTGAGCGTGCCTGCAGCAGAAATGCCACTGGGTGTACAAGGGGCATGAAATACACATAAATACAAAATAATTATGGAACATACATATATACTAAAGTTTTGCTGATAAATAGCCTGCTGACGTTTAATGACAATGAAATTAAATGACGTATTGCCTAGGGAGAAGATATGTAAATTATTTTTTTATTGCAAGTATTATTTGAAGTTTTGTACATTTTGTGGGATACAGAGAAGCATCACTGGTTGCGTAAAATAAATTAAAAATAAAATAAAAAGATGAGGCAATATCGTGGATTTCATGTGTTTTCCAATACCTCTGGCAGAGTTCCCTATTCACTAACCCCATATGGGCAGGCAGTTGTTGACTTTTCTGCCACGTGTTTAAAGGCAGCCTCTTGTGCCAGTGTGCCCTGGACTCCTGCCAATCAGGTGCCCAGGGCCTATGTTCCTTCCCTAAAACACAAAACCCAAATTGGCAAACCCTGGCCACATGTCAGCCCCTGGTAAATGGTACCCTAGGTACCCAGGGCCTTGTGACCAGGAAAGGTCTCTAAGGGCTTCAGCACTCATTGTACCACCCTTAGAGGCCCTGTACCCTTACACACACACACTGCCCTTGCAGGCTGGGTGTCTGGGTACAAGACAAAACAAAGAGTCGACATGGCACACATCCCTGTGTGCCATGCCCACCACCTACACTGCCATGGCATACATCAGCCACCCCTCAAGCTGGGTGCCCTATGCCAATGGTGTGGGCACAGGAGCAGGAGCCCTGTGCCCCTACAGTACCCAGGTCAATTCCTGGGCACTGTAAGTGCAGTGCTGCCATTTAAGAGTACCTGGTGCTGAGAGCTCGTCAAACACGAACTCCACAGCACCATAATGGCAACACTGAAGACTGAGAAGTTTGGTATCAAACTTCTCAGCACATTAAACCCACACTGATGCCAGTGTGGGGTTTAATGTACCAAGCACCCCAGAGGGCTTCTTAGAGATGCCCCCTAAAACCTAACCTACAATCCACGTCTGTTCTGAGGCTGCCTAGGCTGCCACACAGCAGACATGTTGCTGGACCCCAGGGTAGGAGAGCCCTGGTCCCCTGGGTCTGCAACAATACACATCCTGGGCGAGGTGCTAAATCTCCTCCCCCAGGATGGGCAGGGGGAAGCTTCAAAGGCATGCCGCCTCTGTGAGCTTCCCCAGGCCACTGCAAACCCCCACTCTGGCGGGAAGCTTGGCCGGTAACCCCAAATAAGGACAGGGGATGTTCCAGCCCGCCAACCCCACCGCTCAGGTGGGGGAGGCGAGGTGAAGCACATCTCCGGGCTCTCGCCATCTTGAAGATGGGAAGCCCTGCGCAATCAGGACTAGGCTACTGCCCCCCTCCCACAGGAGAGAGGCAGGATAGGGGGTGTACCCACCCCAGGACAGGGACCCATTGGTCCCTGCCCTTCACCTACCTGTAACGCCCCTAAATCTAGTATTTAGGGGCACCCTGAACCTTCCTTCCCCAGATCCCAGATTCCGAAATCCGAAGAAGAGCTAGAAGAAAGAAGACCTGCCCTGCAGCTGCTAAGAAGAGGAAGACACCAACTGCTTTGGCGCCAGCCCTACCGGCCTGTCGACCCTCGAACCTGCTCCTGCTCCAACCCGGCATCTCTTGTGGCCAGCAACCTCACAAACCCCGGAGGACCTGGCTATCTTTTGACTCTAAGTCCCTGGGACTCCCATGAGTAGAGGCTCTACTCAAAATCTACTTTTAATCCCTGGCAGCAGCCCGGAACCGTGAAACCTTCACACTCTGCACCCGCCAAGCCTGGCCTGTGCCGGAGTGAACAAAGACCACGAGAACGACCCCACGGCGACTGTGACCCCGAGTTCGGCACCCAAGGACCTCCCTCGACACTCCTGAAGAAGCCTGCAGCCTCAGAACCAGGTGCCCCCCCAACCGCGATCAACAGAGTGTAAGATTTCCCGACACCAAAAGGCACCCCTGCTAGTCAGCAGCCACCAACCAAGGCCCCCCTACCTCTCATAGGATAACATTGGGCCTACCTCTCTCTGCACCCGGTCGCCCTTGTGCCGCTGAGGGTGAACCAACTGTACCTACCTGACCCTGGGGGACCCCTGAGTCTATGCCCAGAACCTTAACTCTGCCAGTCGAGTACTTACCTTTAAACCGATAACTCAATTTTCTCCATAGGGTAACATTGACTGGTTTTTCCTGAAATTTCTTCTAAGTGTGGACTTTTCAAAACTTAAAATATTCACCAAAAATCAGCCGAGTAACGAAAACGTAAATACTCACCTGCTATTAGGTGATCTCCCAGTGCTGGATCTAAGGTGGGAAGTGCAGCAATTATTCTTGAGACATATGTACTATGTGGCCCGTGTATCAGCCCCATGGTTTACTGAAGCCCTCAGGGAAAGTAAGAGAACCTGCAAACGCCTGGAGAGGGCTTGGCGCAGGAATTTTGACAACAAAGACAAAATAATCTATAAACAGGCGTTGGAAGTCTCATTTTAATAGAGTTCATGAGGAGAAAAAAACTTTTTCTCTGCTAAAATTGAACTGGCAACTAATAAAAGTAAAGACATTTTTAAAACTGTAAGAGAGTTCTCATCTCCGAGTGCGGTGGCTAGGCCTTTCACCCCCACTGAAGCATGGACAAATCATTTGGCCTCCTATTTCCACGAAAAGATTAAAAATATTCAGGACACTTTTACCGGGCAGCCCCTGGTTCAGGGTGAATATATGGAATGTCTCTCCCCTCTCACCCAGACAAGGGGACCGCCTTTTACGCAGTTCCCAGCTATCTCCATGGATAAATCCTTGGAACTTATGAGAGACCTTAAATCCGAATCACCTTCTGGCCCGTGCCCAGCCAAAGTTCTGGCATCAATAGCGGAGATAATTAATCCTGCGGTGAACCTGATTCTGAATGCTTCATTACAGATCGGGCAAGTCCCGGACAGGTGGAAGAAGACTAAAATTCTCCCCTTATTAAAAAAGCCCCGTTATGATCCTGAGATAACCTCCAACTATAGGTCAATATCCCCGTTTCCATTCTTTTCCAAGACTTTGGCACCGCCCCTCTTTCCCATTGGCCGGCGTCACCGTTTATGCTAAACGGTGGCCAGCCATTGGAAAAGAGCTATGTATGTTGCCTCCCTTTGGCATTTTGAGACGTCCCACTTGGACTGTCTCGCCTGCTTTCCATTCGTCGTGAAAATGTTTTTATCTTTATGGGGCCATGTGTTTAAACACATGGCCCCATAAAGACAAGCTCTGTAGCGATCCTCTTTCGTTTTTGGGACCGCGCTTGTTATAACGCTAGCTGTCAGCATCTCTGCCCATCTCTCGCTACCTTTCATTGTCTAAATGTCATCTCTCTCTTTCTCTCTCCTGCTCGCCATTCCTCCTCTCTCCCTGTCTCCTCCACTCCCCCGCACTCTGTTACTCTCTGCCGATCACATGCTCTAAAAGCCCCCACGGAGCTAACGGTGCGCGCACCCCTGCTCCAGATGTGTAGGCACGCGCTCTGCCTCGATCATACAGGATGTGCCGTGGCCTGGATTCCCAGGACGTGTCGTGCTCCGATGTGTGCCCGATGCCAAGGGTGCCCCCGCAGCAGGTCTCTAGGCACGTACCCAGCTCACAATGCCCACGGTGCGTACAGCCGCTGCTCCAGATGTGCAGGCGCGTCCTTGCTGCCCATGTGCAGTCCGCGAGCGCTACTGATGCGCCCTGCTCTCAGTGGCCATTGCGGACCCTGCTCTGCTCCAGACGGGTCGGCTCGTGCCCTGTGCCCACTGCGGGCCCCGCTTCTGATGCCCAGGCCAGGGTGCCCCCGCTCAGCTGCTCCCAAGCTGCAGGTGGGTTTGTGAATGCAGAAGATGCTGCGGCTCTTGTGTGAATAGCCTGGTGAGAGGCAGGAGGGAGGGAAGCGAGGCTGCTCGTCTCTCCCTGTCTCCCTCCCCCCACTTCCCTGACTTTCCTTCCCGGAGCCTCGGCCCTTAATGCACTCAAAGTGCCATCAACTCCGTGTAATTGAATCGGCCCATTAGCGCTGCCGAAGGGGATCAGTGCATCCGCTGCACGGCCGGGACGGCAGCAGAGGCAGCACCGAGGGGTGGGGGATGGGAGAGCTGTGCAGGAGCGGAGGAAGGGGGTGTAGGAAGGAGGGTTAGCTGTGGAGGGTGCAGGAGAGCGGAGGTACTAATCGGGAGAGCCGGGGTGGGACCTGCAGGAGAGAAGGGGTTCTGGGAAGAAGGGAGAGATGTGCAGTGTGCAGGAGATCAGAGGTGCTGTGCAGGAGAGCCAGGAGTGGGAACCGCAGGAGAGAAGGATGGGGGTTCTAGGAAGAAGGGAAAGGTGTGCAGTGTTGAGAAGAGAGGAGGTACTGTGCAGGAGAGCCAGGTGTGGGACCTGCATGAGGGAAGGGGATCTGGGAAGAAGGGAGAGGTGTGCAGTGTGCAGGAGATCAGAGGTGCTGTGCAAGAGAGCCAAGAGTTGGAACTGCGGGATCGAAGGGGATCTGTGCAGGAGGGCCAGAAGTGGGAACTGCAGGAGGGTAGGATGGGAGTTCTGGGAAGAAGGGAGAGGTGTGCAGGAGAGCGGGGGTACTGTGTGGGAGAGCCAGGGTTGGGACCTGCACGAGGGAAGGGAATCTGGGAAGAAGGGATGTGAGAAAGTGCCATCTTTCTTGCATGGTATGCCCCCACTTTTTGCTGAATTGCTGAATGTACTTTGACTGAGTGTGCCCTGGACTCCTGCCAATCAGGTGCCCAGGGCCTATGTTCCTTCCCTAAAACACAAAACACAAATTGGCAAACCCTGGCCACATGTCAGCCCCTGGTAAATGGTACCCTAGGTACCCAGGGCCTTGTGACCAGGAAAGGTCTCTAAGGGCTTCAGCACTCATTGTACCACCCTTAGAGGCCCTGTACCCTTACACACACACACTGCCCTTGCAGGCTGGGTGTCTGGGTACAAGACAAAACAAAGAGTCGACATGGCACACATCCCTGTGTGCCATGCCCACCACCTACACTGCCATGGCATACATCAGCCACCCCTCAAGCTGGGTGCCCTATGCCAATGGTGTGGGCACAGGAGCAGGAGCCCTGTGCCCCTACAGTACCCAGGTCAATTCCTGGGCACTGTAAGTGCAGTGCTGCCATTTAAGAGTACCTGGTGCTGAGAGCTCGTCAAACACGAACTCCACAGCACCATAATGGCAACACTGAAGACTGAGAAGTTTGGTATCAAACTTCTCAGCACATTAAACCCACACTGATGCCAGTGTGGGGTTTAATGTACCAAGCACCCCAGAGGGCTTCTTAGAGATGCCCCCTAAAACCTAACCTACAATCCACGTCTGTTCTGAGGCTGCCTAGGCTGCCACACAGCAGACATGTTGCTGGACCCCAGGGTAGGAGAGCCCTGGTCCCCTGGGTCTGCAACAATACACATCCTGGGTGAGGTGCTAAATCTCCTCCCCCAGGATGGGCAGGGGGAAGCTTCAAAGGCATGCCGCCTCTGTGAGCTTCCCCAGGCCACTGTAAACCCCCACTCTGGCGGGAAGCTTGGCCGGTAACCCCAAATAAGGACAGGGGATGTTCCAGCCTGCCAACCCCACCGCTCAGGTGGGGGAGGCGAGGTGAAGCACATCTCCGGGCTCTCGCCATCTTGAAGATGGGAAGCCCTGCGCAATCAGGACTAGGCTACTGCCCCCCTCCCACAGGAGAGAGGCAGGATAGGGGGTGTACCCACCCCAGGACAGGGACCCATTGGTCCCTGCCCTTCACCTACCTGTAACGCCCCTAAATCTAGTATTTAGGGGCACCCTGAACCTTCCTTCCCCAGATCCCAGATTCCGAAATCCGAAGAAGAGCTAGAAGAAAGAAGACCTGCCCTGCAGCTGCTAAGAAGAGGAAGACACCAACTGCTTTGGCGCCAGCCCTACCGGCCTGTCGACCCTCGAACCTGCTCCTGCTCCAACCCGGCATCTCTTGTGGCCAGCAACCTCACAAACCCCGGAGGACCTGGCTACCTTTTGACTCTAAGTCCCTGGGACTCCCATGAGTAGAGGCTCTACTCAAAATCTACTTCTAATCCCTGGCAGCAGCCCGGAACCGTGAAACCTTCACACTCTGCACCCGCCAAGCCTGGCCTGTGCCGGAGTGAACAAAGACCACGAGAACGACCCCACGGCGACTGTGACCCCGAGTTCGGCACCCAAGGACCTCCCTCGACACTCCTGAAGAAGCCTGCAGCCTCAGAACCAGGTGCCCCCCCAACCGCGATCAACAGAGTGTAAGATTTCCCGACACCAAAAGGCACCCCTGCTAGTCAGCAGCCACCAACCAAGGCCCCCCTACCTCTCATAGGATAACATTGGGCCTACCTCTCTCTGCACCCGGTCGCCCTTGTGCCGCTGAGGGTGAACCAACTGTACCTACCTGACCCTGGGGGACCCCTGAGTCTATGCCCAGAACCTTAACTCTGCCAGTCGAGTACTTACCTTTAAACCGATAACTCAATTTTCTCCATAGGGTAACACTGACTGGTTTTTCCTGAAATTTCTTCTAAGTGTGGACTTTTCAAAACTTAAAATATTCACCAAAAATCAGCCGAGTAACGAAAACGTAAATACTCACCTGCTATTAGGTGATCTCCCAGTGCTGGATCTTGGTGCCCAGCACTGACTCTGAAAAATACTTACAACTGTACTTACCAGTAACCCAATTTTCTCCCATAGGAAATCATTGACTGTTTTTCTGTGAAATTTCTTCTAAGTGTCAATTTCTGCAAACTTTAAATATTCTTTAAAAATTGTATAATTTCTGAAAACGTAATTACTTACCTGTTTTGGATAAAGGTCCCAGTACTGAGTCTAGGCACCCAGTACTGGATTACAAAAGTAACAAAAACATATACCTGCAATTTGAATTTTCTGCCATAGGGATTCATTGACTGTTTTCTATGAAATATTTTCTAAGTGTCAACTTTTAAAATAGCAAAATATTGTCTAAAAATCATCACAGTAATTAAGTCGACTTTTATCACTTGATTCCAAGTACTGACCCAGGACTGAATCTAGAATCCAGTCCTGGAAATCCAAAAGTAATCCTGAAAGTAATCTGTTGATAATAACTTGAAACTTCCATTGAGCTCAATGCATTATTGTGCTTAAAATTGTGTTGCCCATTGCAACCACTTGTAACTTTCTACAAAAGTCAACTGCATATTGCAAAAGTATTTATATAAAGCATCTCATTCTGAGAAAGTATATTTTAATACCTATTGTTGGTTCTAAAATAAAACAAGCATATATTTTTTTTATATAAACCATTGGCCTAGAGTTCAGTTATTGAGTGTGTGAGACCATTTGCTGAGTGTGTGCAACAAATGCTTTACACTGTCCTCTGATACTGCCTTACTGCTCGACCAAGCTACCACTTTAGAGAGTAAGGTTATATCTAACTTTAGCCTCTGCCAAACCTCTGGGGACAGTGGACTCTGTACACCCTGTACCTATTTGGGAACAGTATATACAGAGCCACTTTCTCACAAGGGAGAGCTGTGCAAGAGCGGAGGAAGGGAGTATAGGAGGAAGGGTGAGCTGTGGAGGGTGCAGGAGAGCGGGGGTACTGTGAAGGACAGCCAGGGGTGGGGCCTGCAGCAGGGAAGGGGATCTGTGCAGGAGATTTTTGCTGGGGGGAGGGAGGGTGGCGCCAGCCCGTACAGAAGTTTTCTACCGGGTGCTGGGGGCACCCGTGAGTGCAAACAGTAGGCGTTTTCAAGCTTCGCGCAACACGACCCGTGGCAGAACCCCGTGCATTCCTCCGTGCGCCATCTCCACCCCTCGTTTCTGCTGTTATCACCTTAAATTCAAACACATTGACCCAGGCAGGGCCATAGACAAAATATCTAGCGTTCCAAAGCCCACTGGGCTGGAACAGAGTCACTCGCGCGTCAGTTCAGAGCCTCGCTTTCGGTTGACCCCAGTCCTTTAGACCCTGGAGGGCAGAGCAGACCCGACCCGTGCTTCTGCTTCCCTGCAAGTTCAGAGATCGAACAAGAACTAGCTGAGAGGGGATATATGGGAGGAGGTAAAAGAGTTCTAAAAGACCATATCTTCCCAACAGCAAATCAATCATAAACAATGGAGTTAAAGGGACTCATCACAAGTTGTCTGTGAATTGCCCGGGGATAATGGGCAGGCCCCCGGGAGGAGCAGGTGGACTGTGAGAGGAGACAATGGGGCAGCCTTCAGAGGGGGCCGTCACGACGTGGGAAAGCGATCTTCGGTGTTATCCTACGGCCTGTGCCTGGCAGTGAGAAGACCCCACCCCACCCTCCTAAAGAGGCTGCCTTTAAACACGTGGCAGAAAAGTCAACAACTGCCTGCCCATATGGGGTTAGTGAATAGGGAACTCTGCCAGAGGTATTGGAAAACACATGAAATCCACGATATTGCCTCATCTTTTATTTTATTTTTAATTTATTTTACGCAACCAGTGATGCTTCTCTGTATCCCACAAAATGTACAAAACTTCAAATAGTACTTGCAATAAAAAAATAATTTACATATCTTCTCCCTAGGCAATACGTCATTTAATTTCATTGTCATTAAACGTCAGCAGGCTATTTATCAGCAAAACTTTAGTATATATGTATGTTCCATAATTATTTTGTATTTATGTGTATTTCATGCCCCTTGTACACCCAGTGGCATTTCTGCTGCAGACACGCTCAATTTAGCTAATACTTTTGACCTCTGCTCTTTAAGCACACTCCTCGTCACCCACCACACCACTACAATGACTGTTATTATTTTCACTAGTACCACTGCTAGGAGATAATGCTATTATTTTCACGTTTTTATCACCACTATTTGAAAGATATTAATATTGTAACTTTTAATGAACATAATTCTCATTTTGCTGTGGTTATTTTTGTAATAATGTAGGCGGCTGTGCGTTGGAACTTTGGTGAACATGTGTTTACACATCTGGACTGGCAACATCGAGAAATAGCCTAATCTGAGTTCATCTTTAAAACGTGCTTCTGAAATACGGATTGGGCAGGGGCAGAGTCGGTCGCATGTCAGGAATGTGTGGGACACGAGCTGCCCTTTAGAATCATACACCTGCCCCGCTGCTGTATTAATATCCAGATACTACCTGCTTAAGGTAGAGTAGCCTGCACACTGTGTGAGGAATACTGTATTACCTGGGAGTTGGTCTCTCCCGCCACTAACACCAAACCCCTCCCCCTTCTGAAATATGAGAACGAGCGCGTCCATTAAAGAAACGTTGAACAGCACTATTGTTTCCAGTTGTTTCTAAAGGTGGGTGGGGCGGGATCCCAGGGCTGGGGACAGATCTGCTGGCTTTGCCTTCCAGATAGCCTGGCATCCTCTTTCAGCTCAGCCCCTCGGCCGCCGCGCTTCCATTGTTGTCGGTTCAGCGGCCTGAAAGGGCAGGAGTGTGAGAAACTCTCAAACCTCGGGACCCCCACCCTCCGAGGGCGGAACAGCTCCCCGGGTCCTCTGATTTCACGGACCCTCGGAGTCTAAGCCTTGGAGACAAGTCACACCTCCCAACAGGAAGAGAGGACCCTCTGAATCAGGCATAGCCTCGCCGTTTGTGCTCAGGCCGTGAACTATGCAGTGTCGTATGGCCTTTTACATAGAGGGGTAAAATGCGCTCTAGCGGCGAAGTTGGACACTGCAGTCTAGAGACATGGACGCTGATCTTGGCTGCGACAGTTCACAAAACAAGCATTTAAAATGCAATAGGTCTCGCCTTTCATTAAGTTAAAGCCATTTGCTCTGCTATACAATACCATTAGCAAAGCAAATGGCTTTAACTTAATCAAAGGCGAGACCTATTGCATTTTCAATGCTTGTTTTTGGTCACCCTCCCAGTGATGTGTGGCGAGATTGGTGGCCGGTTGATATGCCCCCTCCGACATCACCGGTCATGATAGTCAAAAATATAGGGGTCAAGCTTGAGGATAATTTGTGCATGAAAGTACAGATTCAAGCTGTAGTGGGGTCCTGTTTTGGCATGCTTAAAATGCTAAGACAGTTGTTGCCCCTTCTTTCGGTCATACAAAGGAAAACAGTGGTCCAGGCTTTGATAGTATCTAGGCTGGACTACGTAAACGTTTTGTACTTGGGAATACCGGAATATCTACTAACACATCTACAGGTGGCCTAGAACGCAGCGGCAAGGGCAATTCTTATGCTCGGCCATAGAACACAATGTCCCTCCATCTGAAATCCCTGCACCGGCTGCCGATCCGCAAGCGGATTCGTTTTAAAGCGGGGGTTCTGGCCTTTAAAGCCCCCCTATGGAACAGGTGCTTCCTACATCAGGAAAAGAGTCCAGTTCTACCGCCCACGTCGAACTTTGAGGTTATTATCGCTGCAGCAGGCAATCATCCCCAAGTTTTCCGCGCTCAAATAGGCGGATGCTCCTTCCAGGTGCAAGCCGCCCAACTCTGGAATAGACTGCTTCTGGCTCTCAGACAGATGCAGGACCTTTTCACTTTCAGAAAGTCACTGAAAATTTGGTTATTCCAGAAATAGTACATAAATGAAACCCTGGTCAGCACTTTGTCAGCCCCGCCAAGAGGTCTTCAGCGCCGGGACACTCGATCAAGTAGCTGCGCACTTTATAAGTACCTAGATAACATAACATACTGCATGTTATTTTACCACTGCTAGTGGAACAGTACTGTTTCTACAAACTGCTTTGATTAAGTGCTAAGTATCTGTTGTGACAACGGCGACTACTTTATTTGTTTTATTTTGTTGTTTTGTTCTGGCTGTAGCACCAAGCAACAATTTAATGTTGTGTTCAACACCTTTGTCCATATTTTCTTCCCAAATCTGATTTAAGGCAGCATTTGACCACGGTGATGACTTCTATTATTTTAGCTTGTTGTTTTAATAACATTTACTACATTGTATGTTACCTGTGTGTACCAATCTACATATTGTAATTTTCAGACATACTTGTGTTAAAAGAAATGGATTTATCTACCATTGTAGCTCCACCCAAGTTCCTACAAAATCCTGGTGATCCTATCATGCCATGGGAGGATTGGTTAGAATCATTTGAGACTTAACGTGAAGCGATAGGGGGGAGAAGATTTTATAGCTTCTCGCAAAGTTGCCTTATTGAAACATAATTTAGGGATTGAGGGCAGAAAGGTGTTAAAAAGGCTACCAATACCTTCTAGTGTTTCCAGTAACCATGAAGGCGGAGAAGGTGATACAGTTGAAGATACACGGGAGGATAATGCTGACGAATATTTAGTGGTAATAAAAGCCTTAAAAGAAAATTTTGGTAAAAAGGTAAGCATTGTTGTCGAAAGACATACATTTTTCTCTACAGCACAGCAATCTGGTGAATCTGTTGAACAATATATTTCAATGCTTAGAACGTTTGCGTCAACTTGTAGGTTTAAGGAGCTACGTGAAGAAATAATTAGGGATCAGTTTTTCAATAGAACAAGAAGCATTAAAATTCAAGAAAGATTATTAGAATTGAAGGACCCTTCATTACAAAAGACCACAAAAATTGCCAGGCGCATAGAAAACACTTCTAGATATGTCAAGGAATTAAAATCCGACCAAAGTTCAGACAAAGTTATTAAGAATGAAACTACCAAGGTTTGTGCTGTAGAGAAAAATAGTGTTAAGAAAGGTGACAAAAGTGTAAAAAATTATTCCAAGCTCAGCCCCGTTTGTTTCAGGTGTGGCAGTACAAGACATACATCTGATTTTGACAAGTCTCATTGTGTCAAGGAATCCACTATTGCCCCTACTGAATTTCCCAGCAGGCTTTGGGAGAGAGTAGCAATGGATATTTGTGACCCTTTTTTCTGCCAAAGGCATTTCTAGTAAATTTGCCATTGTCATGATCGATTATTATTCTATATGGTCTTAAGTAGCGTTTTCAAGTGAGGTCAAGGCTGCTAATGTAATTGAATTTTACGACAAAATCTTCCGCAGAGAAGGTTGCCCCACTACATTAATAACTGACAGTGGTCCCCAATTTGTGGCTGAAGATTAAAAAAATTATCTGTCTAAAATGGGTGCACCACACCACTGTGGTTTATAATCCCAGGGAAAATGGCCTTGTTTATCTGTCTAAAATGGGTGTTGTGCACCACACCACTGTGGTTTATAATCCCAGGGAAAATGGCCTTGTTGAGCGCTTTAACCAAGTTTTGAAGGAGTGTGAACAGTTGAATGTCAGTAGTGGATGTAATTGCAAGGAAGCTGTTAAGGAAATGCTTTGGAGCTACCGCACCACTCCACATTCTGTCACTTTAGAAACTCTGTTCCTGAAGGGCAGGCAGCCTGGCACCAAAGTGTCTCCTGTGTGGATGCTCAAAGGTCACACGCGTCTAGTGGAAAAGAAAGGTCTGTTGGAAAGAATTAAAAAAACACCAAACCAAGTATGTAAGTAGACACAATGACAAGATAAGGAAAGGCAAAAGAACATTTGGAGTGGGAGAGTGGGTTAGAACTAATACTCTGGGCTCCCAGAAAATGTCGAAATGTTCGGTACCCAAATGTGTAACCAGAGTAGTTGGCAACAATGTGTGGCTGTCTGATGGTAATAAGTGTAATGTGCAGAGTTAGCTAATGCAATGAACTTGAACGAGAGGTTTGGGTCAAAAATTTGGATGATAATTCAAGGAAGATGGTGGATGATGGTAAGTTAGCTGGTAATTGCAGGTCGGTTGTGGAACCTCGTGGTAGGAGGAGACCTGCGTGGCACAATGGTTATAATTGTGATTGAATGTGCATTCTGTTCATTACTGTTCTTGTTGTTTTTAGGTAATCTTCCAGTACCATTGTAACCCTGTTGTCACCCCAATGCTTAAGTTTTCCATACATTTATTAAGCTGATAATTTATTGTTTCCTTGCTTTACATCTCATTACTTATTTTTGGTATATCAATAGGAAGGGAGATGTGTTGTATCCTAGCAACATGTATGCTTATGGTATCCTAGTGATGTCTGAGTCTTCCATTGTTCTGGAAGCTTGGTCAGAGCTGGGACAGTTGCTGCCAGGAGAGATGTCTTCAGGGGTTGTTCCTACCTACTTCATAAATCCTCTTACAACCCTCAACAGTGTGACCTGCTTATTAAAAAATATACAACTATGTACCTTTATATAGTAAAAATATGTATTAATGAATGTCCGTATATCAAAGTGTGCTACTCACTATAACAATACCTGTCCGAGTACGTAATTACAAAATGTGTTAATATACTTGTAAAGATGTTACAACATATGATACCGATACCTACTGATCAATTCAGTGCACCTAGAATATTACTAATTGTAGTGCATATATGCGTCTATTTTATTATGTATAATTATACACAGAAGTGCATTTATCTGTACACATGTATTTATTACTCAGTACTGGAATAACACAAAAAAATTACAAAAACATGTATACCATTATTTTTCATAAATGCAACTCTGTACAAATGTATATTACTTAGGATTAAAAAAATATTGTAATAGTTTATGCTTAAACATGTATACAGGTTCATTGCATACAATTCACATTACTAAAGAGGTGGCACATCTTCTAAGAAAGGGAGATAAAATAGGTTCTTTGCTGGTTAGTAAACTGCACTTCCAAAATGTGAATACATATACTACGACTGGAAAAAGCGTAGACTAGAAGTGAGCAATCCAACAACGTGACTGTTGTCCAGTTTGTCCAGAGGCCTCACACAGTTGATGGACACCAGACAGCCTTTCGCCATCCTTAGGAGTAGTGCGAACGACTTCCAGGCTCAGGAACAATAGCAGTGTGCTAAAGAGGGAGGTATTACCTCACCCTTGCAGGAAGCCACTCAGGGTGTTGAACCAAATTACGAGCTTCAAAGGCACAGCTGCCTTTGGTAGGCAAATGGCAATAAAAAGCCTTAAGGACTGCCCCTTTGTTCAGGTAGACAGGCAGGCATCCATAACAGAGAGAGGAAACCAGTGGGAGCAAACAAATGGTTTTCCCATGGGCAAGTAGCCCACAGGTAGCCACACATCTAGGGCAGGTCAAGGAAGGGTACAGACATCTTGAGATAGGGCAGAATAGTGCCCTCTGGGAATGCTAGATGCCACACATAGCCAGACGTTGTCACAGGGCGAGAGGGATCCTGGTAGCCCATTGGCTAGTGATCGCATCATCACCCCAGGTCACTCTCTGCATAAATATAGTACCACTGGCACAGTGAACCTCATCATGATGGAATTGGAGAAAGGACTGAAGAACGACTGCCCTGCTGACTCTAGCAAGAGAGACTGCACTGACTACTGACTGCACCTGAGGCACCTTGTGCTAGCAAAGAGAGCACTATGCCTGTGGCTCCTGGCTCGCGGAAAAGTCTTTCCAGAGACCCACACCAAAGAAGTGACTCTAAAGGTCAATCAGTTGACCTTCTGGAACCAGCACCAGGGCCCTCAAAGCTGAAGTAGTCCATTCCGGAAAGTCAGTAGCTCTCTTGGAATCACCGCTGACCGCAGGTGGGCAACCAAAGAGACTGATCCTCAATGGCCAAAAGATGCACCCGATTCTGCTTGACCCAAGAGTGTTATCTGATTCTAGATTGGTCACCAATGACAGACAACAGCCCTAACCAAAGGATACATTTGTACCCACTGTGTACAGAGATTGGTGACCCACCCGCATCTGGCCTTCCACTGCTCACAGAGGTCTTCCAGAAACCCTAACCCCTGTGTCCAAAATCACACTACGTTACCCGTGGACCAAGGAATAACCACAAGAACTCCCATGTTGATTGCTCAACACCCAGAGACTCTTTCAGCACCCTCAGCATCATGCATTTCCACCATCAGGAACACTCCACCTCCACATCAAGAACGGTGGTCTTGATGTAAAGCGCGGAGCTGGAATAGAGGCTGCTTTGGTGACCAGGTAACCATCCAAATAATCCTTGTTGTCTAACCCACCCACACACCGACCTTCTCCAAGGTGGAATTGGTTGCCATAATCGGGCTAGATAGCCGAGCTCAACTCTTTCCAACTTTTCAAAAGTTTCTCAACTTTATGGTTACCAATGGTTGTTTGCGCTTTAGAGTAAAAAGCTGAAATGTACCTTTTACTTAAAAATCTTTATCTCAGGAACCCGTAGCTGGATTCTGCTCATCTTGGTGTCTAAACATTCATAAAAATCTAATGTAATTTCATAAATTGGTGTTTCTTTGGTGTTGCGTGACTTTCTTATTTTATTGTTTCGTACTTCTAAATGCTTTACACTAGTTCCTTTATTTACGCCTTGCTGCTCCTACAGCTACCCATGGTTGAGCTAAAGGTTTTACAAACAAGCCTGATTGGACCCAAGACAGGTTTTTGAGTGTATTTCACAGTAAGGGTGCACAACCATACCTTATAATACACCACAATCCTCCCAATTCCCTGCAAGAGCTCATAAGTATCTCAGAAATCGCAGACTCCCAAAAACCATGCAGTTCAGCAAAACTTCACGGACAGGTGGATTTCTGTTAGCCTTCTTCAGGGCGTTTCTTCCCCAGCGGGACAAACCAATGGCAAACCTTTACAGTACCTTTTTCCATGCCTTGTGCCTAACCCCAAAAATATTCGAGGCAGACATAATGTTAATCTACAAGCCAAGGAAGGCTCCAGAGGACTGTGCCTTGCACCTCTCTATAGCTCTTTTGAACACGGATACACAGATCTTTACGAAGGTCCTAACCAACAAACTTGATGCTCTGTTGCTCAGCCTTACAGATCCAGACCCGGTAGGCTTTATCAAACAATAAAACAGAAGCAAAAACATTAGGTGTCTAGCCCAGCTAAAAGAAAAAGTTACTAGAAAGAACCCATCAACTGAGTAGATATCACTAGATGCTGAAAAGGTATTGACAAGGAAGCTGGAGTTGTCTTAAAGCTGTCCTTAGCAAACTGAAGTTTGTGGTAAGAATGAGGAATGGAATCCTGTTAGGGTATAAATCCCTCACTGCCACGGGGCTTTCAGAGAAGCATTCAGCACTGGTGCACTCTCTTTTGCTCTTATATGCCTCGGTGGTTGAACCTCTGGCCATAAAATTCAGAGGTCACGAAAGCATTAAGGGCATCCCATTTGGCAGGGCAGTGGAAATCATAAGATCTTATTCTTTTCTGCCAATGTTTTACTGTCCCTGGCCAAGCTGGCGACTATTATGCTGATTGCGCTTGAGGAACCAGAGTCCTTTGAGAAGGTGTTAGAGATATGGGATCATATCTCTAGGAAGGATTGACCACCTTTCCTCAACCACTTCCATTCTGACATTCAATCCAGGCATGCAGGGGCCAAACACTGACAAGGGGTGCTGGGGGGAAGAGGGCTGCAGAACGCTCACAGACTTTCACTTCCAGAGTCAGGTTGAGTCCTATGCACAAAGCAAAATGAACTTTAATACACCAAGTCGATAGGCTCTAGTATTATTTATTTCCAAAGAGGGGAATGGGGAGGAGAAGCACATCCTCACAATATGTCGAAATGACCACAAGTTTGGGGCTTGGCTAACCATCCCAAGATGGCTGACGCTCTTTTATGAGCTCCACAATCTGCCAGATTATTCTGGCATTATCCATAGCATTGACAAGCTGAAGTCATCCCGGTGTGTGGGGACAGTAGCTTGACAATACTCAGTCTACCCCAGAGTGAAAATCCTGTAGTACTCAGGTTTTTGGAGACGGTGGTGCAGACCCGATAGTGCCATGGTCCAGGTGGCTGAGTTACAATGCTGATTACAAACTGCCAAAAAAACACCAAAGGAGTGGTGTGATCTGACCCCCCTGGGCTGCCAGTGCCTTTTGTGTGGTGAAGTAAGGCAGCACACAGCGTCGCATTGGCGGCTCTGATCGCATTGGTGATTTCGGGATGGCAGGCGGTCCGGACCTGGTTAATAATGTCTGGGGCCGTTAGTGCATGGATGCCAACTGGTGGTGGAGGATCTCAAGTAGAAGCGACAATTGCACCAGTTTCCTCAGTGCCCCTGAAGTAGCTTACCACCAATATCCCAGGAGGTGGCAGTTGACAACAAGTTGGAGGAGAAAGCAGGACATTGCAATACAAAGAAGGCTAATGGAGCCCCCGGCCTGTATGAACAGGTGTACTGTGACTGAGCAGGATGTCTTACCCCAGTGACAGTGTGTGTGGGGAGGGTAATTGACAGCCGAGCCTGGAGGTCAGGCGGAATGCCATATAGTTGAGCCAGTGGCGTTTTCCCCAGCCGGAAGTTGTAAGGGGGGCTCAGTACAGCAATTATCTGCAGTCACTGCGCCAACGCTTCAGACTGATGGCAGAAGAGTCTTGGTCACAGCAGCAGTAGACGAAATGGGATAAGACCGTTCTTAGAAAAGCCTGGGTGGACAACACCAGAGACAACGGTAGGCATGAGGCAGTTGCTGCATATCTGACCCATAGGCAGAGGAACTGCTCCATCGGGCGCTTGACTGATCCATTAGCAACCCTCCTTCTATAAGGATCGCAACTGAAGTGTGGGACGCCCCCTTCAGTGTTTCATCATACCCATTAATGCTGAGTGTTTGTAGGGAAGTTGCTCAAACTGAACTGCATCTTTCTAGACAAACAAGTGGATTAATTGGACTTACTTATGTCACGTGGCCCATAGGGACATTGTTGTTTTCACTAAGTTAGCATGAGCACGTTGCAGCTTGCCTGCTGCTTTGCGCACGTTACTACACATCTTTATTTTTTGCAATATTTTCTATGGCTGTTTTCACATGAGAACTCATTGCTGTGTTCAGTCTCTGCATGTTCCTGGGATTTTGACTGAACGTTTTGTGCAAGGTGGAACAACAATGCACCTTGATATTTTGTTCTAGCCAGGCCTTAGCCCTTAGAAAAAACATACTGATGCAGCTGTTGTTTGGACAATGTACTTTCGTTTTAGTGGGATACACAAGTAGGTAACACACTTGGAGAGGGGCCTTTCCAGGGAGAAGGGCGAGACAGCACCTATGATGTAGATCTACCATCTATAGGCTAAGGTATGGGGTTTGCTGACAAAGCTCAGAGATCTTCTATTATATAATAATACTTCTTAGCAAGGAGAGGGAGGTTAGTCACTTAGTCTTTTCTCCATTGTCTTTTTATTTATTTATTTGATTTATGGACTAGCTGCTATGCTGACTGTATTTGTACTATGCATTTTCCTGCTTTTTTGTGGCACATATACTGCATTTTAGGGCACGTTAGTTAAAATAAATATTTTAAACTGTTTCGTGTCTCAGGCAGATCTTATTGTGGACAAGTACAAGCGTGCGAGGGAAATGTTCCTGAGAGATCTGGGAGTGTTGTGTTCTGAGGTATCTAATCATTTGTTTCTCTGGTAATGAGTAGGAGAGCAAGTGAGACACTATAGCTAGTCGGTCCTGGGCTTGTGGGTACTAAGGTGGTAGGAAGACTCAGTCCCTATACACTAAGGTCCCATATTCCTGCGCATAATTCTGTATTTGTGCAGAATCCCTGCAACGCTTGCAAGGGGCCCCACAGACTGTACTCCTCTGGAATGGTGGCAGCATTGACTCACCTACTCCACAAACCACAGAGGACATAGACTATGTCGCTGCTCACAGACGTCCGGTCAGTGGTGCAGGGTAAGACCCAGCTGATATCCGATCAACCGCAGATAATGGAAAATAGAAACAACCAAGGCAGCCCACACAAGGGAAAATTGACATATATATGAAGCATAACCCCCACCCCAGACAAACAAAACTAAAAGGCAGTAACACCTTCGGAATCCAGAGTCGTCAGACGCCACAACCATCATCCTGCAGGCCGTACAACACTCAAGAACATCTTTGGAGGGTAAGATAGGGGAACTGAACCTGGACCTTTCCCTGCAACATCAGGACCTCAGGAATACCGCTGACAGGGTGACCAAGGCAGAAGGTCAAATATCTGAGGGGGAGTAAAATCTGCAGACTTTCGGACTAAAATATCTGGTCTACAGAAAATTGTGTACTTGATGGAAGCCGGAGCGGAAGGTTGTTCAAGGAGAAATAAACACCTTGATAGTGGGTGTTCCAGAGGGAACTGAGGGGCCACAGTCAACACAATTCTTCTCAGACTGACCAGAATCCTGATTCCCACCAGAGGAACTGTCCCCCTTGTTCATTGTTGAGCGCGTACATAGATTGTTGATTACCTGTCCACTACCTGGGTTCCCTCCGCATTCGATGATCGCTTGGATGCTCCATTATACAGATAGAGATGTAGTCCTCAGGGCATCCAGCAAACAAGACAAGCTCAATTGTGGCTCAGCCTCAGATATGATCTTCCAGATTACACTTTTAAAGACCAGCAGGTCAAGCGGTTGGCCCTAGAGGTAAAACTCAGAAACTCAGAGCCATGCAGGCGCAGTACATGCTGCTCTTTCCCAAACGGCTGAAGGTCACCCCAAAGAGTGGTTGGAGTTTAGTGGAGGAGCGCCCTCATTTTGTCTGCCGTCATGGATCGCCTCTAAGTTCTCCAGGCCAAGAAAGGGTCGCCGGGCCTTTGCCATGTTGTAACAGGAGGAACAGGCAGAGACAAAAATCTGAAGATTCCACGTACTGCAGCCCCAAACAATCTCATTCCTTATCCATAGGGGACACTCCTGGGGCCAGAAACACCAAAACATGATGGGATCTTGCTTAAAGTTCTTTTTTTTCTTTGGTACTCTCAGCTCATCAGTGTGCTTAATAATGTGACATATAAGGGCCATCTTTGCGCCACCATCTAAACCCAAGTTGTTTAAGTTATTTAAAGAGTACTGGTTTAGTTGGGTTAATTTCTTTGTTCTAGAATTACGTGGGTTACAAGGGTTTTTGTTCTAGGGGATGGGGGTGCTGTCTAGGGGATGATGGTTGCAATCCCCTGTTTCATTGTTCTCCTCTTGCAAGAAATGCACTTACTGGGTAATAACTGTAAGTTAGGTGGTTGATATAGCTATGCTTGTGTGCATCAGACAAGATATAGGGTGCACGCAGGGTGGCCATACTTCTCCATAAATCATTCCCAATGATTCTAGCAGTGGTCTATACAGACTCTCTGGGTCACGTCATAACCCCTTCTGGCTCCCTAGAAGGGCAGATGAGGTTTGTCGTCACTGTGTACATACCCTCCATGCTGATTGAGTCCCCACTGACAGCGTTAGCAGAACGTCTGGAGCCTGATTTGGGGGAGGGAGGCAACTTTAATGCAGTAATGTACCCACCACAGGACACAAAAGTGCAAGGCTACAACCAGAGTTTCGACCCTTGCATCCTGGGCCGAGTCATTGGGAATCTACAATGTGTGGGGGAAATGCCATCCAAACGACTGTCAATTCACTTTTTTTTCCCCATCATTCCCACCCCTTTTTCTCTTGCCTGGACTATTTCTTTATGCCCTCAGTTGATTGAATTAATGTTTGAGATGTGAATATCCTTCCATGTAGGCTATTACACCACTCTGGGTAGTTGGAACTTTAATCCTAGGAAGTTCCACGATAATCACTTTACAGACTGGCTTATGACTGAGGTATCTGCGTACTTTGAAAGCAATGTTGGGTTGGTGCCTTCTGCCATCACGATAAGGAGGGCATTTATACCAATCGCCCAGGGCCACATCAAGTCCCTTATTTCAGGGCTGATTTTTTTTTTAGAGCACGGTGGCTGATGCCCTAGAGGCTGAAATTATTGAAATAGAATGCTGACTTGCCCGGGATGGTCTAAAAGGCAAGGTCCGATAACTAGCTGAGCTGATGGAAGAGCTGCAGCGACTGGGACTGGACGTGTCAAAGCTTACCTGGCTTGCCACTCAACACAACGTTTATGAATGGGGATATATTAATTGGGGAGAGAATGTGGCCTAAAGGCTAGGGCAGTCGGCCATGGAGCTGGGGAAACGGGTTCAGGACTCGGCAGGGACAGTCTGTGATTCTGGGCAAATCACTTAATCTCCCTGTGCCTAACAAAAAAAATGAATGTGTCCATCTGAAAACATAACTGGTGCTCATGTAAAGCGCTCTGATACCTTCGGGTCTAGTTTGCTCTATATAAAACTCTTCCACAAAAAAAAATATATACCAGCCCAACTGATACGCTGGGTGGCACCACAAGACCTGTGATAACGTGTGATTCCTTATAAATGCCACAAAGATGGCGTCCTGGTCTCAGAAGCTGCATCCATAGCTCACACTTTTGCACTACCCTATACACTGTCCATGCGACCCCGCGCTGGAACGCATCACCCCTAGTGTACTCAACCTAACTGTGCGCACCTTATTTACCCCAGAGAGGTGACTTGGACACCCCATAATTTCTAGAGGAAGTTCAGGAGGTCATTGCTGCCATGAACTCCAGCAAAACCCTGGGTCCCAATGGGTTCCTTATAGAATTTTTCAAATGTGACTACTTTGTGATGGCCCAATACATGCTAGCATAATTGAATAAGGCTGTACGAGAGGGTCGTCTATTGTATGATGAGGTGAGCCACAATGTTGGTTATTCACAAACACAAGAAAGACCCTTCTGATTGTTCTTCCTATCACCCGGTATCCTTAAATCAGTACTAGGACCAAAATGATGGCACAAATTCTAGCCACAGGGGTGTTGAGAGTGATTCAGTAGCTTGTAAATGATCATCGAAATAGCTGCCTGCCCAAGCACTGGACCAGGCATTGCATCCTCCATTTGCAAGTAATTATGACAAGGACAGTGGGACTACAAGAGGAAACAGTTCTTGCAATAATTGACTCAGAAAAAGCTTTAATTTTGGTCTATCTCCCCTTCATGTTCCAAATACTGTGTAGAATGAATTTCGTACCTCACTTACTGCATTTGGTCCAGACACTATATTGAGAATCTTGGGCGCAAAAGAGATGAGTACTAGACAAGGGTACCCCTCTCTTCCCTCCTCTGCGTGCTTGTGGTTGAACCCTTGGCAGAGTGGATTTGCAGAGATGTGCAATTGACAGGAATTTAATGGAACCAAGAACATGAAGACCGAGTGTCACTATATGCAGACGATCTGTTGGTCTATATGCAAAAGTTGGTTCCTAGACTGTTATGCATGTTGCATGGCTATGGAGAAGCTTTTTTTTTTTTGCAGAGTTTTATATAGCGCAAACTTGACCCTAATCCAATCAGGTATCAGAGGGCTTTACATAGCACCAGTTAAGTTACATGAGGACACACATTCATTTTTTGTTTGGCATGGGAAGATTAAGTGATATGCTGAAGAAACCAACAGCGGACCCCACCGACCTCAAAAACTTCCGACCCATCTCGCTCCTCCCTTTTCCCGCCAAAAACTTCCGACCCATCTCGCTCCTCCCTTTTACCGCCAAAGTCATCGAGAAGATCGTCAACAAACAGCTTGCCGCCTTCCTCGAGACGAACAGATCCCTCGACCCCTCGCAGTCCGGTTTCAGAGCCAACCACAGCACCGAGACCGCCCTCATCGCAGCCACCGACGACATCCGAGCCCTGCTCGACAACGGGGAAACAGCGGCACTCATCCTCCTGGACCTCTCTGCAGCATTCGACACTGTCTGCCACGGCACCCTAGTCCAACGCCTCGACAACACCGGCATCCAAGAGAAGTCACTGAAGTGGATCATCTCATTCCTCGCCGGAAGAACACAGAGAGTCCGCCTCCCCCCGTTTCGATCCGAGGCCACCGAAGTCATCTGTGGAGTCCCGCAAGGATCATCACTCAGCCCCACCCTCTTCAACGTCTACATGAGACCTCTAACCGCCATCGCACACCAACACAACCTCAACATCATCTCCTACGCCGACGACACCCAGCTGATCCTCTCCCGAGACCCCGACACCGCCAGAACCAGCCTACACGAAGGGATGAAAGACGTCGCCGAGTGGATGAAGAACAGCCGCCTGAAACTGAACTCAGACAAGACGGAAGTCCTCATCCTGGGACCATCACCCTCCGCCTGGAACGACTCCTGGTGGCCCCCAGCCCTGGGCACCGCCCCCAAGCCAACAGACCACGCACGCAACCTGGGCTTCATCCTGGACTCCTCCCTCTCGATGACCAGACAAGTCAACGCCGTATCCTCATCATGCTTTCACACCCTTCGCATGCTTCGCAAGATCTTCCGATGGATCCCGACCGAAACCAGGAAGACGGTCACCCAGGCCCTCGTCACCAGCCGACTGGACTACGGAAACACCCTCTACGCCGGAACCACAGCCAAGCTACAGAATAGACTCCAACGCATCCAGAACGCCTCCGCCCGACTCATTCTGGACATCCCCCGACGCAGCCACATCTCCGGCCACCTGAGGGACCTGCACTGGCTCCCCGTTGACAAGAGGATCACGTTCAGGCTCCTCACCCACGCACACAAGTCTCTCCACGACCTGGGCCCCAAGTACCTCAACGACCGCCTGACCTTCTACACGCCCACCCGCCAGCTACGGTCTACCAGCCTCGCCCTCGCAACCGTACCACGCATCCGAAGAGCCACCGCCGGAGGCAGATCCTTCTCCTACCTGGCGGCCAAGACATGGAACTCCCTCCCCATCCACCTCCGGCTGACCCAGGACCACCTCGCCTTCAGGAGACAACTCAAGACCTGGCTGTTCGAGCAGTAGCGGACCCCTTCCCCCAAGCGCCTTGAGACCCTTCCGGGTGAGTAGCGCGCTATACAAATGCTATGATTGATTGATTGATTTGCCCAGAATCACAGGATGTTCAGCGTCATTACTGAGACTCGAACCCAGTTCCCCAGGACCGAGGTCGAGCGCCCTAGCCGTTAGGCCATAAGTAAATTGCTCAAAATCACAATATATCCCAATTTCGGGTGACTTCTTGGACTTCCCTGGCCGTCAGCCCTTCAGGCTAACAGAGGGTCCCTCCAAATATTTATGATTTTCCATGTTTAGGAACCCGCAGCAATTCTGGGTCTTCAGCAATGCCCCGCTGCTGACAAAAACGCACAGTGACAGGTTAGCCTCTGATAAACTTCCCCTTTCGATCATGGGCCGGGGGCTTTATTTAAGATGGTGGCTTTGCCACACTTTCTCTACGTGTTTCAAAATGTTCCCCACATAATACCAATGTTCCTCCATTGATGTAAATGCAATACTGAGTAAATTCCAGTGGGCGGGTGCACAACCCGGGTGCGCAATCTCTTGCAAAGTGTATAAAGGCCCCTATGATGGTGGTTTGGGAATTTCAGGCATTTGTATGCACTACTGAGCGTCACAGCTAATTGTAATTAATGATTGGACCTTCAGGATAGGGAAGACCCAATCTATAACTTGGAGAGAGACTATCTACAGGCATGGAATCTAGACTAGGGTCCTCAGTACCACAGGAATATCAGAGCCTACTAGAGACCCTCTAGTATGCTGGCACACTGCTGTCAAACACATCAAATGGTTCAATCGAATCACTAAAGAAACTCTCCTATGGCATGGTTCCTGGCTTACCCAGGTGTACAGACTGGCGGCAATTAAAACGTGGGACTTGATTGGCATCTAAATGGTAGGGGACATATGGTCAGGAAAGCACATTAAATCGTTTGATCAATTAGCGGAAGAATTAATTTTGCACAGATCCCAATTCTTCTACTTCCACTCTGTCATGCTCTATTACAACATGAACACGTCCTGGAAGATGTCCCAGAGTTTAACCCAATCGAACTCAAAGTTATGATGGAACAGCTAGGCAAAAAAGGGATTTCCCATATGTATAAGTCCATACTGGTGTGCTCCCCATACTCCTTCACAGTCCTTTTTTTTTTTGAACAAACTTTATTGCTGACTTTAGCAAATTTGAAATGTATCCGTCAGTTTACAGTGACAGTCTTTTACTTTGTATGGAGAACATTACACATATGGCTTATAGTGGCTATGTGCGGCATTTCGTAAACGATAAAATCGAAGGCAATGATCCCCAATAGCGTCGTTAACATCAAAGTAAGTGATCTGGCAATATAAATCGACAGTAGGAGACAATTACATTCCAAGCAACAAGCGAACTTCATTAAACCATCCCCTACTCCTTCACAGTCCTTAGGGGTAAAATGGCAAACAGACTTGGGCCTTATGATGTGGACTTGCAGAATGCCAAAACGGCCCCTACATGTCTGGCTACATCAACCAACGTAAGATTGATCCAATTCAAATGTTTTCACAGTGTATACTATAACCCTGTGAAATTGTGGCATATTAGGGTAGACAGAAGATTCATTACTGACCAGGATGTCAATCTCCGCAGGCCGCTTTTTCCATATGACTTGGGGTTGCCATGTTGTGGCTTGATAATAAACCAACTGGTAGCCAACGGACTCCTGGTGGTGAAACATGACATTGACAGACACTGGATTGCATCTGTTAACTTAATCAATTTATTTATTCGTTTTGTATATTAGCCTTATGTAGCCACTAATATCAGTGATTATTGTACCGACACAGCTTAGGTCCTGAAGAAACCCCAATGACCCTTTATTTTGGCAGGAATCAGGGCAGAAACATGTTGACCTCTCCTAATGGTCGAAACATGCCCCTGTCTTTTTAAACCTACACACTGGGGACAAGAATAAAGTTATTAGTCCACTAGTCGGTAGTTTTAGTCTCCATACTTCTATCCCCTTTGTTCTCATCAATTGAGCATTCATACCAGAGACGTAATTTGGGCACCCATGTTTAACACATCAAGAGCTCCCTTGTCTTTCAGAATTGCAGCCCACATTTTAAGCCATCTTATCAACGTGAGAAGGAGCCCTACCATGTAGCATGCCACCCTCTGGGTAAGTGACAGCTTACATCTTATTAATATGAATATTTTCCAAATAATTCTCTATGCATGAATTTGAGAGACATTTAGAAATGATCACAAATCAACTTTCTGAGTACCACTGTGTGGTTATTTTTTATTAGGCTTCAATGTTGTCAACTCAGGCCCTGGGGTCTCCCCCTTCTCCCCCCGATAGTAAGGCACCCACTAGACTTATTACCTTCTTTGAAAAACTTGAACAAGCTCCAGCTTAGGAGTTGGTCATAGCAACAAAAGTGGAAAAGGATCTGCGAGGGCTGATATCACACAGAGCGTGGTTGGAGGTCTGACATCCCAAAAACCAATAATCAGCAAACAAGATGATGGACTAGGAGTATATGACCCCGGTGTGCCTCCACCCCATCCTTCCATCGATCCATCCCTGCTGCCTGTTGGAGATCTTGTGGGGCAGGGAATCCCTACTTCACATCTGTTGGTCCTGTTTGGGGATTCACACCCTTTGTAAGGAGCTACTGGGTCATATCAAGGGGGGTCCTTGACTTTCCGGTCCCATCTAAACCAGAACTCACTATTCTGGGAACATGGCCAGACCACTTAGACTTAATGACCTCACATGAATGGGCGTTGGTGCTCCATATATTGGGAACAGCGCAACAACTCACAGACATGTAATGGAAGAGAAGGGAGCCACTCCCCAATGCTCTTCGGTTTAATTGATTATGGCAGCTCGTCACAATGGAGCTGGTAATGGATAACTTAACTCAAAGAAGAGTGAATTCCTGCGAGATTGCCACCTTTGAAATATTTTTCTGATTTGGAACACTTATGTTTCAAACGTCCACGGCTTAGAGCCCTGTTACTATTAAACTAGCCCTAGGAAGGCCATGCATGGAGAGCCCTTGTCTTTCTCTGGCTGTCATACCACCTGATGGCCTATCTCTCTGCACTCAGGAAATACGGTGAATTCTGACCTTGCACCCTTGTCCATTTTTTACTTCAAGCTTCCTATTACCATTGCATCATTTCACTTCAAGTACACATGTGTAGCCCTCGCTTTGGTTGATTGAGGCGGTGGGTTTTCCTTTCTAGTCTGTAACCTGTTTGATTGATATTGTACTAACAGTGGTCTTTCACAAACTGGCCTATAGCTAACTCCTTACTGTAATGTGATGCAGTACAAGGAATCTGATCAAAAACAAGAGTGTGGGTGGTATTTTTAACATTTTCAGAGATACACTAAATTACAAAGCTATTCCTAGCAATATTTCCACTTAAAATGAAGTTAAAAAAAACAGAAGACTTGGTGGTCCTTACACATTATAGAAAGGCACTCCAATAGAATGGAAACAATCCTAATCAATTTGTGCATTTGTTTTTTAAAACACAATTTTAATGTATGCCCATTTCAAGCATCACCTTCAACACATTTTCACATCCAATATTCATTTCAGAATTGTTGGATATAAATTTGAATATCTTATGAGTTTCGGGACAGCTGACCCTTCATTAAGGGAAGAAAACAAACACTGAAAATGCAAGAAAAAATTATTGCTTACCAGGATCAGCCCAAAGTCAAAAAACTTAAATAGAAACTATTATTACAATGCACCCTGTTCTACGTGCATACTGTCAAATAATATCAATACAGGTACTAAAAACATATCTGTAATATTTCTGAAATTACTTCTGATAATCATTATATGGTTATACATAGGGCTGTATTTTGCATACACAATATTTAAACATGGAATGGTGAATAAGAAATAATATACTGATTCTTTTAAGACACATTGGAAGGTTGAGACTAGTTCAATATGACAGTTGATAGACAATATAATCACACAATTTTAATATTTGGGTTTATACTGTACAAGAAGTTTAGGGATTACAGTAAACCTTGAAGTAGTTTTCTAGGAGATAAGAAAATTATATCAATAAGAAATGACTGTACGTTCTAGTGATAGAAGACGCTGACTCAAGTTGCACTATTAATGACATTTTTCTTTTCTTTTTTTCACATGGTAAAACATAGGGTTTACAATGGAATAAGTCAAAAGACCAAACATAATATCGCAGTCATTGAGTTAAGTGTATATATCGAGAAGGCGCGAAGGATATTAACGGGTAGAAATTTTTATAGCCTACTACTCACAAAGTAAAAAGACCAGACACAATGTTGTGTCTGCACGTCATCCCTAAACCCTAAAAGTGAGGATACATGGTTGTGTGGAGAGAATTTGTCCAATGAGGCAAACAATCTGATGAGAAGGTTAGTAATTGCTGAACAGATAGTAAATCTATGGATATATAAAGGGATGTGCTATGGTGTGAACTATTTAGCAGATCATGTTTTTAATTATTTCCTTCATATTGGACTCTGCTATAATCTTGGCCTCCACTGGGATTGATACGCAATGAACTGAGCACAATACACTGCTTGATGGTATGTATGTCGAACAGGGTGCATTCTGGCAATATTTTGTAGCTAAGCATTTTGACTTGAGGTTGATTTTGCAGTTTTTGTTTCTTTCCATGATGAAGAAAGTCATTCAAAAATGCAAAACATACGCAAACTTATATTCAACAATGATAAAATGAATATTGGATATGAAAGTTAGTTGCATTTGATTAACTAAATGGGAATTAATTACAATTTTGGATCAAAAACTACATTAATTGAGTAGGATTTCTTCTTTTATAATGATTAATTTATCAGTTTACCTGCATATTATACTCAACCAAATGGTTTCTTCAAGAAACATATTAATGGGAAATGAGAACAATGACTGGAAGAATTCCTCATTCAAACCCTACTGTACCCTAGCCAAGCTCATTAAACTACACAATCTGCACCAATGCTCATCCTCATTATTCTTGAAACCGTAACAATAAAATGTGTACAGCCATTTGGATGTGATTGGCCAAACACACTCCCCATTCTCATTCCAATTGCTATCCCTTCTCCTTGCAAAATCGGAACTAAAAATGGATCTCAGTATACAAGATCAATTTCCTCATAAGCTCAACAACTTCAGTCCTGCTGCTGACATCAACATCATCCTATAAAATACAACGCAATTATTCACTCAATTGTTGATTGCTCCTTTCAAAATAAAATGCTTCAAACTTAGCCAATCATGGTACCAAGGTTATACAGAAATCCAGGTACAGCCTTAAATTGCTATTGCTTATTCTTGCCGTGCCCAAAGCCCAGAGAAGGAAATATAATCTGCCCATCCTGACTTGCAAAACAAATTCCACCCAAGAGCCTCTCCTCGGTCCGTGGGTGCTCTATTTAAATATATTTAAAAAACTATTGTCTGCCACCAAATCTCCGTTTTCAAGATGAAATTAATTCTTCCATTTTTTAATTGATAAAATTAAATCCATCAAGGACAAAAATGCACTGAATTGATTCCATAGTGAAAGATTGTAACCAGCAAACACCTGGAACTCTTTAGATTCTATTACCAAATACAATTTAATGATTATAAGAAAACAACTCAAACGCACTAACTACTTCCAAGACCTTCACTCTGAAGATATCAAAACTATTTATCACCTCTTAGAAGAAACCAGGTACTTTTCCTAAATGTCTTAAAATACAGCGAACCCCTTTTATTAAAGACTGTAACTTTGATACTAGCATATTAGCCAACCGTAGACCAATATCTAACGTACCTGCTTCAGAAAGTATTCAAGATCATGACAACCACTTTCTTGTTAACTACTACTCTAGACTTCATTCTCACTTTAGCATGTACACTGGCATCCTACAGATTGCCAATGACGAACTGCATTCTTGATGAGGACCACTCATGCTCACTCATCCTGCTTGACCCTTCAACAGCATTCAATCTTTTTGATCAACACATGCTGTTAGCTGTGCTGGAATGTGCTTGTGCAACCATGTCCTGAGCTGGTTCTGGTCTTTTCTCCCCACTGTGACCAGCTGATGAACATGGGCAAACTTAATTCGAACAACTCACGAATGGTGTGTGGTGTGTTTCAAAGCTCCAAAACCTGAGGTAGTATGGTGGGTGAAAAATGATGGATGGAGAAGTGGCCCAAATGATTGCCAGTGGCTGAGATTAATTCAAACATTCCATCCATCACCTTGTTATTTTTTGCGTTGGACACCCTAGGCATGCCGGTTATGCCCAGACGTGGGTCTCGGGTTCACTGTTCCACTGGAACCAAGATAGGCGCGCCAGAGGCAAGCCCGTCTGCGCCCGTCCGCGCCTCGGACGCACCCAGCCTTGCTGTTAGAACTGATGTAAGATTAGTGAAATACACGAGGGAACAGCTACTAGACATAAGGAATAAGGTCAATGGGGGGGGAAAAAGCTATTGCAATGCCAAAGCCCAGCCTGGTCCTTGAGTGTGGCCTGATTAATTGTCGATCTCTGACAAAACACCATCAGGAAATTTTTAATCTGGTGGAAGACCTGCATTTAGATGTGCTATTCCTCACGGAGACATGGTGTAGTGCTGACTCTTCGGTGGAATTAGGGCTTGCCTGCCCAGAGGGATATAAGATCTTCCATAAGCCCAGAGCAACTGGACGAGGTGGAGGGGTCGGGGTGATGTTTAAGGACACCTGGGACTTCGCCCCATTTTAGGTTGACGAAGTGGCGGGCATTGAGCTATTAGGATTCTCCCTACAAGAACAGAGAGGGAGGCTCCTTACAGGGATGGTCAGTTATAGACCCCCTAGCTCTAATACTCAGGTTCAGGCGCTCTTGGATGTCGTTGCGGCTCAGTCACTGACCCACTCAAGAATGTTGCTCTTGGGGGATTTTAATATGTGGGAGAATGGTGCTCATGATAGCCATTTAAGAGACTTGACGGAAATTTGTGAGAGTCTTAACCTGCATCAGTTGGGCCAGCAACCTACCCATCAAGGGGGGCATATTTTGGATCTTCTGTTTGCTGACTCTAAAGAAACTGAGGTGGTTAATATCCTACCTCAGACCTGGACAGATCATTCGTTGATCCAGTTCCGGATTTGTATACTGGATGGTAAAATAAGCAGACTGCCTCCTGCTACATATCGTATGGGGAGAGATTGGGCAAAACTCATGAGGAGCAGGGTTGAGCCACTTTTTCAAAATCTGCCTCCTTTTGATCCTCATGAGTCAGTGGACCTAAACTATCGTCTGTATCAGAACCACATTGTTGAGGTATTAGATCAGCTTGTACCTCTGAAATGCCTGAAGGCCAGAACAAAGCACTCCGCGCCGTGGTTTACTGAGGAGCTGAGTATTATACGTAAAGCTTCTCGGCAGGCAGAGAGGAATTGGCGAAAGCATTATGCTGAGCACGATAAAGTGGCTTTTAAAAAAGTACAAGCTCAGTATAAAGAATTGTTGGCTAAGGCCAAAGTGGACTTTTTCCTCAATTCTATTCTATCAGCACCAAATAGCGCCAGAGCTCTTTTTAAGATCATTAGGGACCTCTCTAACCCCACTAGTGTGGGAAATAAGGTGGTAGCATCACAGATGTTATGCAATAAAATCGCCTCCCATTTTGAGGAGAAAATTGCTAATATTGTAGGGGGGCTCACCATGTCCGACCCCTCTCTGATGAATGTTATTGGACAATCGCCCCTGATAGAACAAGGGGGAGTAACCTCACTGGAGCACTTTACACCACTCACTAATGAGCTGTTTATTAAATGTGCACAGAATGTGAGGTCAGGGTCTCCATTAGACCCCATACCTAACAGGATCTGGAAAGATCATGCTTCGGCTTTGTTCCCACGACTTTGGCAGATATGCTGTCAATCCCTGAATGAAGGGATGGTGCCTGAAACATGGAAGCTGGCAGTGGTTACTCCACTATTAAAAAAACCATCTCTGGATCCAGGAGACCCTACTAGCTTTAGGCCCATTTCCCTGCTACCTTTTCCTATTAAAATCCTTGAAAAGGTAGTGAGTAGCTCTCTTTCTGGGTATCTGGAGGAGTTCCATCTCTTGGATAAGAGCCAGTTTGGCTTTAGGCCAAGTCATGGAACGGAGACAGCCCTGGTCACGGTGCTGGACAACCTCCGGATGCGGGCTGACAGAGGCCTCTCATCGGTAATGGTCCTCTTAGACATGTCAGCCGCATTTGATACGGTAAACCACCGAATCCTGCTGAATAGACTGGAGCATTTGGGAGTTAAGGGATGTGCCTTGAGATGGATACGATCTTATCTCACAGGGAGACACCAATTGGTTTCCCTGCCCCCTTTTACTTCCAGCAAGACCTTGGTGGAACATGGGGTTCCCCAGGGATCGGCCATCAGCCCCATTCTTTTTAATATCTATCTGCAGCCACTAATTCCTATCATCAAGGCGCATGGGGTTGATATTGTCAATTACGCGGACGACACCCAATTGGTGTTCTCACTAGAGGGAAAGGATGCTATAAATATGGATGAATTCCAGAAATGTATGAGTCAGACCTCGGACTGGCTCAGGGCTAACTCCCTGCAATTCAACGGAGGCAAGACTGAGGTGATCTACTGTTCCCCAGCGAGAGTAAGGGATATGCGTTTTGACTTTAGACTGGCCCCAGATATGGATCCCATTGTCCCTGCGACTTCGGTGCGGAATTTGGGAGTCATGTTCGATAATGATCTGCAAATGACTTCGCAAGTCAAAAAAACTGTGGGGGTTTGCTTTGCCCTTATGAAAGCTCTACGGCAGATTCTTCCCTTCCTGCCGATGGAAAAAAGACCTTTGGTAGTTCGCAGTATTATCCTGAGTAGGCTGGACTACTGCAGCTCTCTGTATTTAGGAGCACCTCTTTACATCTTTCAGAGATTGCAGAGGGTCCAGTCTATGGCAGCCAAATTGGCGCTGACCAGGAAACGTGACTCTTCATCCACGCTGGCGCTTCAAGAGCTTCATTGGCTTCCTATGAGGGAAAGGGTCAAATTTAAATCCCTGTGCATTGTCTATAAAGCGGCACATGGCCTTGGCCCTTTTTCCTTACAGGAGAAGATCTCCTGGTACAAACCTCAAAGGACTCTCCGTTCCTCGAACGCTTTTTTGTTAAACACTGTCAGGATTAAGAAGGCCAGAATGGGAGGTAGGCCTTTTAGCACTGTGGGCCCACGTTACTGGAATGAACTCCCGTTGAATATCAGACAGGCTAACTCTCTGATGGAGTTTAGGCGAAATCTGAAAACCTGGCTCTTCCCTAGAGAGGGGTCTATGGCCTCGTTACTTCCCTAGTTCTGGTTTGGCTTCCGCTCATTTATCTCTCCCCTCCTACCTGTCTCTGCTGATGCACTTCTTGTTGGTTTTCAAGGTTCTATTCCATCACAGTCTATGCGCCAAGATACCCGGTGGGTGATAGTTGCGCGATATAAAAACTAAATACAAATACAAATATACCAGGCTAAGGCAACCATAACAAGGGTGAAACCGGTCCTAGGTTGCTTGTGTTCTGGTTCAGGGAGGACCTGGCCTGGCAGTTCGGGCCGGACTGTTCCCATGAGGAACAGGGTCAAGACTGATTTGCATATGGCTGGGTCCAAACTGAGGTGGCATGCTGCGTGAAAAACTATGGATTGGGATGCGTCCCGAGCATTTGCCAATGGCTGAGGTCAATTCAAGCATTCCATCCATCACCTTGCTTCTCCAAATTGACACCAGTACAGTTTACTCTGTAGCTCATGCCAATAAGTATACTTTTGACATCCGTGAGTATGTAAATGACAAACAGGTGAATCTGAAAATGTCCTCGATAAAGAGATCTTTATCTTTCATGCCTGCATCATTAAACTGCAGCAGCTCATGTCTGGGAATTTTCTTAAGCACAATCCCTAAAAAACAGAGTTCATCCTCACCACATCCAAGTTTAAAAATAAAATTGAGCATGCACTTCTCTATGAGCTCAAGCTGCGCAGTTGTACCACCACCCTTTAAACCACTATATTATCTTTGTATTTTACCAATAACACCATATCCTTATCATTTCTCATCAATAAATGTGCACAATTTGCCAACGTTCAAGTATTTGCTCAAGGAAAGTCAGCAAGACCCTACTCCTTCATTAAATGAAAATCTCTCTAATCCATCCTGGACTTTGGCATTCACACTGGCTGGGGTTCCACAATACTCTCACCCCAATCAAAGCTGCTCTCTCCATTGCTGGACTTTCTGCAATCAAGTAGAAATTCAGCTATATCATCCAGGTTTTGAAAGACTTAAATTGGCTACCTCTGTTTTTAAATTGCTCCTAAACTAACTTTGGATTCCTGAGCCCTCCTGCCTAATTTTGTATTCTTTCGCAGCTCTCCGTTCCTACCTATTTTGCCTCCCAAATTGTTTATGTTTTTTGTTTGAGTGTAAACAGCATTAAAATCCTTTAGGCACAAACCTACTATGGAAATGGTTCCAGAATGCCAGACAAACAAATATAAAAGGCACAAAAATGTTACAGGTCGGGATGCTTTTCCAGAATTCCTGCAAAAATGTCCTTGTTGAGATGCCTAAACCCCACTTAGCAGGGCTTGTACTACTTCATTGACACATATAACTATTTCATGCCAGGTAATCCAAAATTCTTGATGATCACCCCCTGAAATAATTTAAGAGGTTAGGATTCTTGGTAGTGGAATATCTAATAACAAATCAAAAACTCAAATAAAGCTTGCATGATGGGATAATACAGCAAACCCAGGGCCTGATTTATATCTTGGTGGACGGGTTACTCTGTAACAACTGTGACAGATATACTTTCTGCTGAAATATAAATTCCATTATATTCTATGGGATTTATATTTTGGCGGATGGGCTATCCGACACCATTGTGACGGATTAACCCGTCCTCCGAGATCCAAATCAGCCCCACAGTTACAATCATAATCTACCTTCCACCCAACTTTTACTTGCCAGGGTATAGGCACAGAAATGTGTAAATGTATACCCCTCAGGGTTATATTTCACTCTCACAGTCTTGCAATTATGCATGCAAGCCTCAGCTTGCAGCCATACTTGCACAATGCAGGCAGGACCTGTGTGCAACTATCCAATAGGGCAACAACACAGTAAGACCACAGTGTAGTAGAGTCACTTCATGTAAATGAAGAGTAATAATAACAATGTCAAGAAAGATTAGGAGACGCACATCTTTTTCAATAAGATGAATGTTGCTTAGTTTATATTTACTTATATGGTGTTCTCATGATTACTATTTTAACGTCATGCCAATGTACAGTAACTCAATTATTTTGTGCAGAAGTGAAAGGCATGCTAAAGGATGGTAGTTGTTGTAATTAGTGGGGTTCCCGTAATTTATTTTCAAAGGTAATTAATCATGGAAGCTATTATAGGGTCTGCAAGGTAAATACATTCGACAATCCGATATATGGAGGTCTTAAAATCAGACATTATTGATTTGGTGCCAGACCAATGTACATATTTGAATAGGATACAAATCTCTATCTCCTCCTATTTCATCAAAGATTAATTATGTTACATTCTAGATATTTCTATGCTGACTGACCGCTATAAGTGGGAGTTTTTGGGGTGCTTCTGATCAGCTTTACAGAGTGAAAATACGTCGCTTTAAAACACGGATCCTACTGTTCTCTCATAGAGAACAGGATGCAAAACAGGCAAAGCGTTTGCTCCACATCTCCAGTGTGCCTATTTGTTCAACTGTCTTTTAAACAAAAGGAACAACCATACATTATGACAACCAAGTTGTGGCAAAGTTACTTACCTGAACTTTTAGTGGAGTCTGTGTCTAGGCTAGCCACTGTGCTGGATCTGGAAAGGCCCCCAAGACTGGAGTCCACAGACTACATTAGAAATTGAAATACAAAATGATTCAGAATGAGAAACGATTAAGACATTTCTGTGCAGCCAAACGACATACGACTATGATCCCTAAGGATATTTCAACCAATTTAGTTTGAGAACTATTAGAATGAAATAAAAACTACAAACAGCATCATTTTGATTAACTCAATAAACCCGTTGACAAGGATGAGTGGCTCCTGATTATCCTGTGCCCTAAAAATGAATTTGTTAATCTATAAAGTTAGGTACAAGACTGAGCTAATAGCTAGTAGAGCACAAATTGAATGGTCACCAGCAGAATACCCAATTATCCTGCACAATTATTTTACATTTAAATACGGTTTGATAATTTGCATTACTCTATGAGAAAGCAAGTCAGATCAAGACAAAGAGTTGTGTTCCATTATCAAAGTTCTACATAGCAAACTGGCAACTACTGGGACAATCCAGAATAGTTTGGATAACATCTGCCAAATGTATTTTTTTTAAAATCCCACTTAATGGACATAAATGGCAGGCACAATTGTAAAGCTTTTTCTAAAATAACAAATGTCTTTAGCGATTAATTGTTTCTGGAAGAGCACCTTCCCATCTATTGCCAACAAGATGAAAAAATCAAGCATCTCCAGAGGTCACACTGAGAGTTCTGAATAAAAACCGTTATTAGGTTTGATAAAACAATAGTTTTTTGCAGTTTTGAAAGGGAAGCACATATAAAGCCAATAGGGAAGAATCTAAACCGTGGAATTAACATGACCGCATGTACGTCTGCTGGAATTCTCTAACTTCTAAGGATGATGCAAGTTGGTGGCTTGATATATGCATGGAGATTCACAAACCCTTCTGGCAGGGATTATGTTATTTCTATTAAGTGCAAGAGTCTGCATATGTTATCAAAAGGTTTGGCAGCCGCAGATAAAGCCCAACCGATCCAGGTCTATTAGGATGGGCTTAAATCCCTCAAGTTTGTTAGCAAGAATCTTCATAAAAATCTTTATACCTGTATCAGGTAACGAAGTGGGGCAGCAAGAGGCACATTTTTCTTTAGTTTTGACTTGCCTGTAATTAGAGTTAGGGACCACTGGAGGGGCCTACATCAGCGGCATTTGGGGGGTGGGGTTTACGGGGGGGAGTTCATGAGGTAGGAGGGTAGTGTTATAACGAGTTGGATTTGGGGAGAGAATCTGATTGGACAGAAAGCAGAGGCTCTCATGGGGCATGGACCGGGCATCGCTATGAGGCGATAGTTGTGTTAATTTGCTTAACTGTCTAAATATGCCGCCCGGTCCCCGGGATGTGGGCTAAATGGCTGTGTGCATTGCTAAACCGCAGGGTGTGATCGGAGATTGTACGTGGGTGCCGGTTGCCCCGATGGTTGTTTTGCTTAAAATGCTGCAATAAAAACATGTTTAAATAAGATTGACTTGCCTGTCCTGTGGATTAATATAATATCTGCTTTACTGATACTATAGATTACTTTACCTGATTTGTAGAATGAGTCGAACAGCTCAGTTGAATGATGGATCATCAGTGAGGTAAACTTTCTATAAAAGCCATTTATAAGGCCATCGGATCCTACGGTTTTGCTGCTAGATTTGTTATGACTTTTTCTACTTCCTCTATTGTAATTTCTTGTTCTAAACCATTTTCTTTGTGTTCAATGTTCTTTGTGGTCAATGGTGATGTGGGTTGGTGTATAATCTGTAAGAATTTGTTGATTTTTTGTTGTTGTGGGCACTGGCCTAGACGTAGTTTGGTATGATACTCTAAGAATGAGTTGTTTTCCTGCTTCAGTCTTAGTTAAAGACCTATCTGGATATCTAATATTGGGTATACGCAAAGTTAGCTTCCGTCCGTCTTAGCCTTGCAGTAAGACTTTAATCAGCTTTATTAGCTTCTTCATAAAACTTTTTCTTCATATACCTTTATTGTTATTCTATGGCTTTTAAACCCCACCCCCCCCAACAGAAAAATAATATGTCTTTTGTTAGTGAACACATATCCTTGGTGTTGTCTAATTTAGTGTCCCTTTCCTTTATTACTTTCTGCCTTGAACATGCCCCTAGTTTTTGCCAGCCGTGTATCTGAATCCACATTTATTGTAAAATAATCCTCTATCTGGTCCTTCATTTCTTATTCCTGGATTTTATCTTTGAGTATAGGCAGGGCCAGTGGAATCAGGCGAGTCTGCAGCCTCAGGGTTTTTTGCATAATGAGGGTAGTCGAATTTTCCACATAATTCAACATCTGCTGGAGATTTTACCTAAAACAAATAGTTTCTAGCTCAAACGAACCAAGAGTTACTAAAAAGACAGAAACAAGTGTTGCAGAGTAATGGACAGCCATTTGTAAATATTGAATGGTGACTTTTAAGTTGCTTATTGCTGTATTTGGGTGCTAATCAGGAACTAATGAGGTGAAACCTTTGCCTAGACAGTGTTAACATGTTTATATGAAAAAATAAAGTAATACTATCAAAATTGTGCCACATTATAATGCTGCATAATTTGTGTTTTGTCGCTGCATAATTTTGTCATCCCTGCTGTATAATTAGACTTCCCCTGCCAATATAAATGAGTCAAAGTTCATGCGCTCTCACATTTGCGATGGTTGCACCACACCAGGACCCATTTCATGGGTACGTGGTTGAAGATCGCAATGAGGAAAATGTTTCTCTATTTCTCTGTGTTAGTAATGTGCGAGTGCTCCAGAAATGATAGCTTTTTAAAAACCCAACCCTGAAATCCACACTTCCGCCCAGAACAAATAATGTTGACGAGTTGGAGACAGCTATCACCAACTGGCAATTAAGAGCAAGTGAGATTCATGCCCCTCTACAAAGGAAAGAGAGAGGTGTGAGGCGGCACGAGGCCTCTAAATGGTTTACCGTAGAGTTAAAATCGGTAGAGCTTAAAACCCGGAACGGAAATGGCAGGGAAGCTATTCTCCTGCAGAAAGGAAAACATATGAAATAGCTCTGATTACAAAGCTGCCATCTTGGGAGGCAAAAAAAGCCTTCTATACGAACAGAGTTCTTAGTTCTTTTGTATTTTTAAGACAGTCAAAGAACTTTCCAATCCTGACCGTGTCACACTGGCCATCCCTCCTTCCCAGGCCTTATGTGACAATCTGAATGCCTTCTTCATGAACAAAATTAAGGCTATACAGAATTCAATCACTCCTAGTTCACAGGACTGGTAATCACACCAGCAATTTACCAACTCAGCAACACACTCTACCTTTCAGACCATTACCTTAGATCGACTTGCAGAATTAAGAAGCAAGGTAAAATATGGCTCCCCCAAAGACCCCTGTCTTTCTACTATACAAAAAGACATTCTTGCACAATTCACAGATACCTTTCTCTCCCTGCTCAACCTGTACCTGGAGAAAGGTGTGGTCCCACGTGCTTTCAAGGAGGCAGTGTTAGTCCCGCTTCTAAAGAAAGTCGGAGTAGATCCTAATCAACTGAGTAATTATAGACCCACATCGCTCCTCCCATTTCCTGCAAAAGTACTTGAAGAACACGTAGCAAAACTCCTATGCACCTTCATCGAAGAGACTAAATTCTTGGACTCTCAGCAGGCAGGTTTCCGGGCATCACACTCGACTGAATCAGTTATCTTAAGCGTAGTGGATGACCTGAAGGAGGGAGCAGACAAGGGGTGCACACAGGCATTGATCCTGCTCGACCTGTCGGCTGTGTTCGACACAGTGGATCAAAGCAGGAGGGTCAAGGTATATAATTACGCAGACAATATGCAGCTGATATTCCCGATAGACAAGACGGAGGACTCTAAGGCCTTTTTCTGAAATACCATGCTATTTATTAAAGACTGGATGAGTCACAACCATCTCAAACTGACCTCTGACAAAACAGAGATAGTCATTTCAAATAACAGACTCCACCTTTGGACGCCAGGACACTGGCCGGCTACATTATTTACTCCACCTATCCCTAAGAATTCTGTCAAGAGCCTGGGCATCAAAATTGATGCCAACCTATCTATGCACAAACAGATCAGCCTGGTCACATCATCGTGCATTTATCAACTAAGGAGTTTTAAGAAAATCAAGAGATTATTTTTACTAGGGAGGCAAGTATGGTGATCATGCTGGCCATGATTATGTCCAGGCTGGATTATGCAAATGCTATCTATTTGGATATCCCGGCAAATCAAACCCGCAGACTGCAGCGGATTCAGAAACAAGCTCCTAGATTAATCTTCCAGCAACTGAGACACTGCCATACTAAGCCATTGATGAAGCAGCTTCACTGGCTTCCCGTGACTCAGCGGTTTATGTTCAAGACAGGCTGCATGATGTTCAATGCGCTCCACGATAGGGGCCCTAAATTTATTTCCACAAAGATCTCACTGTACCTTCCCAAACAGAATCTCAGATCAGCTTCAATGAATATGCTGACAGCCACTAGATTTAAGCGTAAGAGGAAGGGTGGCTCACTTTTTTTCTATACTCGGCCCCAAACTCTGGAATTCCCTACCGAATTATATCAGACTAACGCCGGACTACATTGGTTTCAGGAAAAAACTGAACACTTGGCTGTTCACCCAAGCCTACTGTTAGATTATACCCGGGACGGTTTCCAACCTCCAGTAGCGCCAAGAGATCTTTCGGTGTACGTGTGCCTAATAAATCCCCCAAACATAAACTCAGAATGCTTCTCCAGTACCCTTGACCAGGAGTAATTCTAATTTAGTGTGCATATGATTTTCTTGATTAAAGTTGAGTGCATATGAATCAAGATATTTCTACATGCAGATGTTTATGTAATATGCATTGCTATCATTACAACCCTGGCTTGGTTTGCTATCTTTAGTTGCTATAATGATATGTGTGGGGCAGAGTCTGTTATTAGTCTTGTTTTTTTTCGAGAAAAGGGTAGGTTTCTTGAAAGCAAAATATGATCAGAATTTCCCTTATATCTGCCCTCCAAATGTTGTCTTTTAGTAGACAGGTTGATACCCATACATTCCATTTTATCAGTGCTTCATTTGTAGAAGTTTGCCTATCCCTGCCCGAAGTTCTGTTATGAAGCCTATAGCCAGTGCTCATAAATGTCGGGTACCAAATACCAAGGCTCCATATTCTTAAATCCACCTCATGCCTCTTTAATCCACTAATAGACACTCCATGCCCCTTTGTCTTACTCTTGCAGGTTTCTGTTTTCTCCCTTTGCCATCTTTCCCTTCCTCTTTCTTTCCCAGTGTGTTTTATCCCTCTCTTGTGCTCAGTAAATAGCTGATGCAGAAAAATAAGTGCAAATGGGCTTCACCGGCAACCACTGGCTTAAATTAAGCACTACATATCATTATTCTAACCATTTACTACATAATGGATCCGGTCTATCTAATGATGATATAGGGTATCTGCAGGGCCACTGGAATTATGTGATTGTGCTGCTGCAGCGATTTTCACATAATTATAGCTTTGCTGCATTTGCCACATAATCCATCATCTGCTGTATTATATACAGATTTTAATTAAATGTGTTTGTTTCTAGCTAAAATGGTTCGAAGGTTACTAAAAATGCAGCAACGCATGTTACTGTGCAGTGGAAGGCCCTTTGCAAAGGTTGACTGGTCACATTTCTGTTATTTATTGCTATATTTGGGTGCTAAACTGTTACTAATGAGGTTCACACAATGCCCAGGCAGTGTTAAGAAGTGTAAAAAGTACAAAATAATGAGGTAATACTATCCAAAAAAGTGACTTATTCTACTGCATAATTTCCCTGTTTTTGCAGCATAGTTTATGCAACCTTGCTGCATAATTTGGCCATTCCCTGCTGCATAATTCCAGTGGCCCTGGGTATCTGGCCCTAAGGTAACTAACATTTATGTATGCTACTACTGTACTGACATGGTATCCCACTCTTCCCTAGCCCCTACTCCGCGACGAACATGTCTAAAAAAAAAATAGAATCAGTATCATTTATATTGGCAATTAGAACTTTTCATGTGAGGGAGACATCATATTAATGGCAAGTGTTCCATGCCCCTTGCAGTTTGCGGGTCCTACATCTTTCTCTGCATTCTGTGGCAGTTCTCCTGGCACTTAATATGCTGAAGACTCTTCTGGCAGCAATAAGTGTACACTTTACACCCCCTTTAATTTTTCTACTGTTTCTACATGCTTCCCTGCTTTGATTATTAGGTTGATTTTCCTCACCTACTCTTTCCTGCTTGGCTGTAGGCGTGATGTTCCAGAATCATTAGGTATTTCGCAGAAGGCCGTACTTCCTTCTTCCATCGGTCGGATTGCTTTAACTGTTCCATTTATTTAGCAGATCAACACAAAGGGGTAGGTTGTTTCCTAATTCGAAAGTGATTTCACTTAGGGCTTTTCTCCATGCTAAAGTTGTGGGGATATGTCTTGGTAGAGTTGCACAGTGCATTCACCAAACACTACTGCCTCCAGATGGTGAATTGTTTGCAATATTCTGTTTTTCATGTCAGATGAGACAACTTTAGTTAGAATGTCTGTAGAGTGCTCACCAGGATCACCTTTGTCAGGGTCCATTTTATGAGCTCTCAGTATTATGATGGCAGAGTTATGCTCCATTCACCGGATTTGTGTAAATAGGCCTAATCAGAACCTCTCTATATTCGAGCCTTCCATATGTTCTCTAACATTGCAGATTTGTATATTATATTTCTTTGATCTATCTTCCAAATCTTCTTTTCAGCTCCTCCTAATCTTTTGTAGTTGCCCACAGCGAGGGCTGCGTTTCTTTCAGGTGAGTTTAAATTTGCGCAATTGATTCTTCATTGGCAGTCAACCTGGTTTCAATGGAATTAATGTCTGTTGCCAAAGTGTCTAGGGTGGATTGCATTTCCTTTTTCACAGAGACAATTTGGTCTGTAATAATATTGGTTAGCCTTTCTCAGAGAAAAGCCAGACACGAAAAAAGGACATATTGTGAGCGGTTAGGAATCCTTCTCTTTAGGTAGCATTGTTGCCTTAATTTTGTGGATTGCAGTCTAGTGGGGAGTTTTATGGGTCCAGCTTTTTTTCAGGTCTCTTTGTATTTTTGGAGTGTCTGCTCGCTTCATACGTCAACCTATGAATGGGGTGTCAAAGTTTCGTGGCATTACTATTGTCGGGTTCTCATGCATGCTATATCTCTCGAGTTGCACTTTCCGGCTGCTACTTTTCCTTTAAGTTCTGTGCACTGCTTTTAGGTTTTGCCTTGCGGTTCTCTCCCTGTCCCTGTGTGGATCGTGTGTGCTGGGTATATAGAGATTACATTTGCACTTGGGCAATTTACGCTAGGAGCCCTGTGGTGGGGCATTGTGTTAGGCCACCGTCCTTAGGAGTTCGCTTGGCCCCTTCTTGGGAGTTAGTTCCAAATTGGGTTAGTCAGCTGTGGGGTTCTTCTATCTGTAGGGGATTTGTGGCAAGCATGGGTTTGATCCAGTGCCCCTGGATATCTCTGTCAAATGGCCCCACTGCTAAGAAACCCGCTAATATAATTGCTTGTCTCACCCTCTTATTGTGAAGGTTTTATGAGGTGTTGCACTATGGGAGATCAGCATCGCTCACCTAGTTTCTCAGCGCCATTTGATGTGCCGGTCTACCAATTTGCCATATCCCTTCGAAGAATTGTCAGTAGCAGCACAGCTTGCTTCTCGATGCTAGTCATTGTCTTGTAGGCCTCCCTTTATGGTCTCGATAGTGCCAAGATTTCTGCAACATTAATTATCTTCCTCTGAGTGTGGAGAACGCGAGTTCTGCTTCAGTGTTCTTGGACCATGGGGTTAGCACCATTGATTCCCAAGGAGTGAGCACAGTTGGAAGCGCATTTAATAGGGTTTTTTTGCAGGTCAGATTGGGAGCTCTCCACTAGTTTGTCTTCATCATGCTGGCGCCTGCCACGCTCTCCTGTTTATTTATCTTTTCTGCAATGCCCTTTTCTACATACTCAAATACAATTTTGGAAACTTGTCAAAAAATATCCTACTCATCATTTCTCGGGAAGGTTAATCAACCTTAATCAAGATGAGATGACTTAGAACTTACTCAGGACCATGTTGGATTTGATAAAGTTGGGTCTGGCTGGGTTTGAGATGACTGGCTCAAATGACTGCAGAGGGGGCAAAGACTTATGATTTAAAGATAACAATCAACCTTATGTAATAGAATGTCTTTGATGCAGTGGTTTAGGACTCATTCTTGTAGACTGGAGTTTACATGTATATGCCTTCAAGTACCACTTGTCCAAATAAGTGAATGTACATAGGTGCAATGCATGGATGTCCACTTTATCCCATGCTTTCCATCAGCTATCTATTAAGATACTGTTAGATTCTATCAGAGCAGTCGTTCATAGCAGATCAAGGTAATATGAATTGATATGCAGACTAAACCATTCTGTTTCTGACAAACCGTGATGTCTCCATACCTGAATTGTTTATACCCGATTCCAGTGGTGGTTGGGTTATAAAGTCAATGTCTTCCAACCCAGTGAAAAGATACTGACTTGCAGAGAGTGAATAAGCTGTGAGTGCCTCTAAAAGAAGAGAGAGATACTCATTGAAAATCATACTGTTGTCATACACACTGGGCTCACCTTACTTTTAGTGCTGATTTCGCTGCTCTGTGAACTGCTACTGCTGTGTCTTTTCTTTCCTTTCCGGAACATTCTTTAGCATAGTGTAAGCAAGAAGTTTCTGTCAGAGGAAAAAAAATAATCTTACAATGGACTGAAGAAGAAAAATAACTTTGAACTATGCGTTTGGAAACTTGCACCTGCTGTTTTTGAGTGTGATGTGGATGGTATTTCACTCATATGTTCAAAGACTTTGTTCGAATGCAGACATAAATAGGCAAAAGTATGTCTTGCGGAATGATGCACCACTTGTGAAATAATCTCCCAATAAAAGTAAAGTTTATGTATGTTATTGAAACCAAATGTAGTTTCTTCAATCAACGCCGACATTCAACGTCTCCATTACTCACCTACAAACCTGCAAAAACAGTCACAAAATTTAGTACAATTATAGGGGAAAAAATTATGAAATAACACATTATGTATGAAATTCCAAGTTTTCCTCACATATTCATGTCTCTTACTGCAACCAAGAACTCAGGAGAACCGTTAGACAAATACCTTTATTAATTTCTGCGCATTAAGATGATTTTTATGAACCCATTAGAACACACACACACCACTGCCTGCCAAGCTTTATTGTTTGTTTCAACAAGCCACCAGTCAGTTAAATGCACTGGTTTAAGAATCTCCACACTAAACCAGTTCATTGATTCTTCTAAAACATGGCACATTGCCAGACAGAAACTTTGCTGATATCGGCCTACATACAGTCACTGAAGTAACAGGAAGGCGGCATGCTGTGTTTTACAAGTATTCTAGATATATATACTGTCTGGTCATGTAACTTCCAAAATAGGTACAAGCAGTTCTTTATTTGGCAGCATGACGCGCAGTTCTTTATTTGGCAGCATGGATATGTATACTATGTAGACTCCAAAACTACTTTTGTACTACTAATAATAACAAGCATTTACAATGCAATGGTCTCAGCATTGTTAAAGTTAGAGCTATTGGCATTGCTCATAACCCCCACCACAAATCTTCAACACAACACTTAACCAGCACTCTTAACCCCCTTTATTCTCCCGATGTAGGCAGCAGTAGAACGAAAGCACCAGCTGGCAGAGTTATATATTTATATGGCGCAAACTCGCCCAGAAGTTATTGGAGCGCTTTACATAACCCCGTATTTACATTACACATTCAGACACGGGAGATTTGGAGCGCCCCTCATGAGTGCCGGCTACGTTACACATTCAAGCACGGGGAAGGATGTGGACGCGACCCCGAGGGACGAACTCTGGCTTCCAGCACAAAAGTCGGCAGTCTAGCCGACGGACAAAGTAATGATATAGCGTGAACTCGCCCGGAAGGTATTGGAGCGCTTTACATGGCCCCGTATTTACATTACACATTCAGGCACGGGGAGATTTGGACCGCCTTACATGAGTGCCGGTTACGTTACACATTCGGGGAAGGATGTGGACGCGACCCTCAACACAACACTTAACCAGCACTCTTAACCCCCTTTATTCTCCCGATGTAGGCAGCAGTAGAACGAAAGCACCAGCTGGCAAAGTTATATATTTATATGGCGCAAACTCGCCCGGAAGTTATTGGAGCGCTTTACATAGCACCGTATTTACCTTACACATTTCGGCACGGGGAGATTTGTAGCGCTTTACATGAGCGCCGGTCACCTTACACATTCAGGCACGGGGAAGGATGTGGACGCTACCCCGAGGGACGAACTCTGGCTTCCAGCACAAAAGTCGGCAGTGTAGCCAACGGACAAAGTAATGATATAGCGTGAACTCGCCCGGAAGGTATTGGAGCGCTTTACATAGCACTGTATTTACCTTACACATTTCGGCACGGGGAGATTTGTAGTGCTTTACATGAGCGCCGTCACATTACACATTCAGGCACGGGGACGGATGTGGACGCTACCCCGAGGGACGAACTCCGGTCTCCGGCACAAAAGTCGGCAGTCTAGTCGACGGCCAAAGCAATGATATAGCGTGAACTCGACCGGAAGGTGTTGGAGCGCGCCACATAGCACCGTTTTTTCATTACACATCTCGGCACGGGGAGATTAGTAGCGCGTTACATGAGCGCCAGTTACGTCACCCATTCAGGCACGGGGAAGGATGTGGACGCGACCCCGAGGGACGAACTCTGAATTCCAGCACACGGCGAGGCAAAAAACAGGCACACAGGCAGCATCTGAATACAGAGAGGCTTACTCCCAGAAGAAAACAAGCACACCACTGCCTTTCTCCGAGGTGAAAGCAGAAATGCCTCGGAGAAAGGCAGAGGCGTTTTCGGATTCGGGGCGTGTTTTTCTCGAACAACACGCCCAGAGAAAAATCGACAAAAAACACACCCCCGAATCCGAAAAGGACGGGGCTTGTTTTGCGAGACAAACCTCTTCTCCAATGGCTGGCCAGCATTTAAGAGGCCAGCCAATGGAGAAGAGGAGAGAAGAGGGGAGGGTTCAAGCCCCTCTGCTCCAAGTCATTAAATCTCGCGAGCGAGACTGCGCAAGCGCAGCCTTCGCTAGCCGAGACCTAAAAACTGCTGCATCCTCTTGAAAGTTCATGGCCTGTAATACCTGCAATCGCTGTTCCAGTACTATGTATGGAATTCTAAACTGAGATCCAGCAATGTAAATCCGTCGTCGCTACACCTCTTCTGATCAATTCACATTAAGATGCATTCTCGGTTACAGATCACAGGGAGGTGCACAACTACCTATGCCAACCTATTGAAGAAGGCTTTCATAAAAGAAAACATTTGAAAATGCAGTTTGCTTCACATGCACTATAAACTGTTTAGAAAATATGCATGTCCAATAAAGAAACTATATTCTCTCTCCGAAAATGAAGTGTACTTTTGCCTCAAGATTTAATTTAAGCCTGGGTGTAGACATCGTACCATTCTGGATTTCCTATTTATTTATTTTTTACTCAAAATAAAAAATAAAAAATTCCTCTTGGTTCTGAAATGCATTTCTCCTTCTCTCTGTACTCTTTCATGGGAGTCCCCCTCTGCTGAAACTCCATCAGTCAGGAGACACCGGTGAACTCAAATAACATGGGGATGATAAACAACAACCATACAAGGGTGGGGTGGCTGCAGGGAGATGAAACGCACTAAGAAAGAAATACTCATATATTTGCACAGCAATTACAGAAAGATACAAATGCAGATTATGACCGTTTGTAACACCCAAACATGCGCTGGGTATGCCGTCATAAAGGCTACAGCGCCCAGCTTGGAAAGGCACACACATGACACAGGGGGTTGTTTGGCATTGCAAAACGATGGAGTCACCAAACTGCCGAGAGCATGCGATGGACGGAGGCGAGGCCATGACACACCTTATTTCACAAGCAGGTCCCTAACCTACTTACAGGAGTGACTCCTCCGGCCCGAACACGCACATCGATGTGCCAAGAGAGTGGAAAAAACAGACTCCACTACCGAAAGGAGCGCCCTGTGCACTACATTCCACCCTCGCCTGGTACGGAAGGGGCACACGCCCGAATGGTCAAACAAAGTCATTGGCATATAAATAGATCGTGCAAGGTAATGTAATTAAAGAGTAAAATTACGGGAATTAAAACCAAAAAAATAAGGAAATCCAAACGAACATCAAAGTAAAGCCATAGTTACAGCGGAAAAATAATCAACACCTTCCTAATGGCGGGTGTTCAAACAAGAGCTTCCGGTTTACACCCCTCACTGGAACAGGCATGCTTGCTTTTCCAAGTACTTAAACCGGCCTCCGCTGCCCGTCTGGTTAAGTACGCGGGCCTTACATGAAGCAGCATCGCAATGCACTTTTTCGTTCGATATTTACAAACTAACGCCAAGAACAGCAGAAATACTCATTTATTTGCACAGCGATTACAGAAAGATACAAATGTAGATTATGACCGCTTGTAACACCCAAACATGCGCTGGGTATGCCGTCATAAAGGCTACTGCGCCCAGCTTGGAAAGGCACACACATGACACAGGGGGTTGTTTGGCATTGCAAATCGATGGAGTCACCAAACTGCCGAGAGCATGCGACGGACGGAGGCGAGGCCATGACACACCTTATTTCACAAGCAGGTCCCTAACCTACTTACAGGAGTGACTCCTCCGGCCCGAACACGCACTTCGATGTGCCAAGAGAGTGGAAAAAACAGACTCCACTACCGAAAGGCCAGGAGTTGTGCTGAGGTCTAACTTCAAGGTTCTCTTGCTGCGATGGCATTCCGGAACAAGCACACCACTGCCTTTCTCCGAGGTGAAGCAGAAATGCCTCGGAGAAAGGCAGCGGCATTTTCGGATTCGGGGGCGTGTTTTCGGGGGCGTGTTTTCTTTTTCTCTCCTCTTGCCATTGGCTGGAGGAAAGAAAAACACGCCTAGCGAAAAGTAACGAAAAACACAGCCCCGAATCCGAAAAGGACGGGGCTTGTTTTGCGAGACAAGCCTCTTCTCCAATGGCTGGCCAGCATTTAAGAGGCCAGCCAATGGAGAAGAGGAGAGAAGAGGGGCGGGTTCAAGCCCCTCTTCTCCAAGTCATTAAATCTCGCGAGCGAGACTGCGCAAGCGCAGCCTTCGCTAGCCGAGACCTAAAAACAATATACAGGATAAATTCCTAATGTACTTTATAAGGATATTGCAAGTTACTGGGGAGTTCCTTCATTAAAGTTGTAAAACTCTGAGGGGACTTTGAATAGTATAGGCTACTTTATTCTTTAAAAGACATGACCACGTAGGCGTCAAGATGGCAGTCGCACTTTAAGAGTGCTCCTGGACCCCTCCGTCATCCGCCTCACATTCTGCGTTCTTTGGCAGCCATTCACCGTTCTTACCTGTCTGACCTGACTCCTGGAGCTGTTCGTTGCCCGTGTCGGCCATCTGGGGCGTCCTGCCGGTTTTCGCTTCTCTGGGACCCCTGGGCGACAAAATGGTGGTCTGCATCGCGCCTCGCTGATGGACCTGGCGCTTCGGCCGTACGGGCCCGGCTTCGTGTCGCTTCTATTCCCTGGCAGACTGTGCCCTTTTTGACCTCCGAATTTATCTTGGCGTCCACCCAGTGGTAAACCGGCCTCGTTGGCTCCCCTGCACTCCGTGGGGGTGGAGAGGCGGGGCCTGGGGCTCTGCCAGGGCGGGAGCCGGCCTCCAACTACAGGCCCTGGTCTGGCGCTCGCGGAGGTGCTCCCGGGTCCCACATTTCCCTGTTGGGGGCGGGGCGGCCGCTGGCACCCCTGACTACTACTGGCCCTCAGGCACACCTGGAGGCCGGCAGCGGAGTGGCTGCGGTCCGGCAGGAGCCTTGGTGCGGCTGCCATACCGGGCAGCGCGGAGAGAGAGCAAGGAGCAGCTGCAGACCAGGGGGGGGGGACATCGGCTATCATACTGGGTAGCAGAGCGAGGGTGTGAGCAGGGCTGGCGTCTGGCCCTCCTGGGGCCCCCTCTCTTTCCCCCCTGCGGCACCAGCATGGTCTCGGTGCCTTTGGTGCGACAGCTGCCATATCGGGCAGTGGGGTGTGGGTGTGAGCGGGGTTGGTGTTCAGCCATCCTGGGGCCCCCCCCTCCATCCTTGCGGCGGTGGCCTAGCCCCAGAGACTGTGGCCGTCCTACTCTTGCTGCCGCCTGCCTCCTTGAAACCATCGCTGGGGAGCCCACCGGCTGCACTGGCCGGGCAGCGGGCGCCCCTGACTTCCCTCATGCCGCCCTCGCCTGAAGGGGCGCCCTCCTTTTCAGATCATCGCTTGGCCATCTACCGCCCCTGGAATCGGGCGGCCTACGCTGCTCACTGGGCTGCCTCTTGCCTCTCCTGGGCTCCGTCTCAAAGATTGCGGCAGACCAAGATCCGCACCCAAGACTGCTCCGGTGAATGGGAGTGGTGGGACTGGCTGCCTGGGCCGGGAGGTCGACGCTGGGCCTTGCCGAGGGTGCCCCCTCCCGCCCCTCTGAGGTGCCATGGCGGCCTGAGACACTATACCTGGCCTTTGCCCAGCGGAGCTCTGGGGGATATTGCTGACGCCTTACCTCCAGCGGGATTGCTAATTTCTACCAGATCTGCGGGGCTCTGCCCTCCTGCCGACCTAGCCCTTGCCGCCCTGTGGAGGGGGGCTGTGGAGCGGGGCGCTTTGCCTGGGTCCGGGGCACCCCTGTGGACCCTGCTGGATCCTCGTACTGCCTGAGGCCTGGCCTGCTGCATCCGGTGCTGCTGGACCCCCACTAAGGCGCGGAGTACTGCCGGAGAGCCTCTGCTTGCTCGGCCTGGCAGTGTTGGCGCCACGGGCCTCCATCAGCGTTGCGTGTGTGGGGACGTGGGGGTCCCTTGCTGCCTTGGACTCCAGCTGATTCTGCCGACGCCGCGGCCCAGGGAGAATGCGGCCTGCTGGGGGGTGATCCCTTGTCACTCATGGGGCCCAGGTCCGTGCTGGTTGGAGGGCCTGCTGGCGGCGGCGCACTCCTACTACCCCCTTGAGACCCGGACGGGGGTCGGGGGCATGTGGGCCTACTCCTGCTGAGCCGCTTGTTGTGGAGACGGCCTTTTGTACACATTGAGGCCCACAAGATCATCGCCAGTGCTGCGGTCTGCCGCCAGTGGAGTGGCCTTCTGGATGTGGTGTTCTCCAGTCGCCTCTGGGCCCCGGAGGGACGTCGCTGGTGCCACGGGCCTCCATTGGAGTTTGTGTGAGGAAGGCCTGTCTGTGCTCCTGCTGTGCCTGCGACCGCTACTGTGGGCGCCGCCGGTCATCGTCTGCTTGAGGTGCACTCCTGTGAACCGACCTGCAGGTAAGGAGTGGGGGGTGTGGTGGTGTCTGGTCTTGGGGCGTGGGTTCGGCTGTCTACTGGGCAGCAGGTGGGGTGAGGGGGGCCCCTGGTTCGTGTGGCTCCGCTCCCCCCCACCTCTTCCCCCACTCCCTGCTCCTGGCATGCCTTCTAAGACTTCCGGGCAGTGGTGGAGATGTTGTAGACTGGTGTGCCTCTTCTCTCTTCCGCCATTCCGGGTGGCGGTGTCCCTCTGAGGGAGGTAAACGGAGGTCCGGTGGATCCCTGTAAGTTTTGGATGTAGTCACGAGACTTGAGGGACCTCCAGTCTCTTCTTTGGGCAGCCGGCATACTCCTGGGGACAACTGCCCGCATCGACCCTCCAGTCAGGGATCCACTGCCCTCCTTGGATCCCCTCGTCGGCTGTGAGTTTGCCCAGGCGGACCGCTCTGTGGCCCTGATGGTGGGGAACCAGCTTACGGCCCTTGTCCATGACTCTTGTCCTTTCTCACCCTCTGCGGGCCGCACCCCTTGTACAGTGGCTTGGGCCGTCCCGGGTCTTCGCGCCGGCAGCTCTTACCTGACGGCTCCCTAGCCCACATCTGGTGCTTTGTCAGCTTCCTACTGTGGGGGCCGGTTGGGGGTCTTCGGGGAACCCGCGCCTCCCAGGGGCCGGCCATGGGTAGAACAGACAGATCGGCGAAAGTCCCCGTCACTCAGACAAAAATGGACCACCTTACCACCCCGGACGCGGGGCCGACTGGGGGAGCAACTGGGCAGGGGGCTCCTCCGTCCGCGGACCTGGTCACCATCCTTCAGGCCATCCATGCATCCCAGACCTCCGTGGAGGGCAAAATCGCAGAAGTGAGAGTGGACATGACTCTCATCAGGCAGGACCTCCGTAACGCGAACGCCCGGATTAAAGAGACTGAGACCAGGATCTCCACTGTGGTGGACGACATACAGCAACTCAAGGGGCAGGTGGTCCGTCTTCAGTCACACACTCAGGAGTTGCATCTTCGGGCGGAGGATGCCAAAAACAGGGCCCGAAGCAACAACCTCCGCCTGGTGGGCTTCCCGGAGGGAGTGGAGCAGGGTCGCACGGTGGAATTCCTGGAGAAGTGGCTGAGGTTATGGGTCCCCGGGGATTCCCTATCCCCTTGGTTCGCGATTGAGCGGGCTCACCGGTCCCTGGCCCCCAAACCAAAGCCGGGTGCAACTCCCCGCCCCATCATAATGCGGGTTCTTAATTTTAAAGACCGAGATGCCATCCTGTCTGAAGGCCGCAAGCAGCAGCGGCTCCTCCATGAACATTGTGTTACCATGATCTTCCCCGACTACACCCGCAAGGTCCAGGGCCAGCGTCGCTCTATTGGAGAAGTCAAACAAAAGCTGAGGGCACTGAACATTTAGTATCGGCTCCTCTTTCGGCCCGCTTGCGAGTGGTGTTCGCAAACAAGACATTGTTTTTCGACAGCCCGGCGGAGGCATGGACCTGGGTAAAGGAAGAGCATCCTCTGCAGACTGGAGAGTGCGCCCAGGACCGGGGGGGAGCGGAGGGAGTACTTGGCCATCCCGCTCTCTCTGCCCAGCGGCCTCTGCGTAATCGATCCCGCAGGCGCCGCGACCGGAGACGGGCCCGCTCGGATTTCCCGCTGGGACACTCACAGCAACCAATCCTGATTGAAGAGGGAGCACGGTCTGGGAGGCGCTCTGGGTCCTCCGGCCGACTGGATGGCGGAGGAGCCTCGCCCCGGTCTCCCGTGATTGACCTACTGGACATGGACCTCTCACGTAGCCCGATGCTCCTGAAGGGCCCTGACTGAGCCGGTCTCTGCCCGCCGGGCCATGCTCCGCGGCCGGAGACAGTGCCCCGGCCCAGAACAGTTCTTAATTTCCCGATGGTTTCGTAAATATGCATCCGATCATGAGGAGGGGTCCTCCACGTTTCCCCTGTCCCAAGCGTTTTAGTTTGGTTGTTCACCCTGAGTATTTCGGTATTGTTCTAATGGGAGGTCGACAGATGCTTCTGTTCCTGAAGTGTAGGGTGGGGGTATGGGAGGGGGTTGGGAAGGTTTGTTCCTGTATGTTGTTATGTTTTTTGCCCTCGCAACAAGTGTATGCGCACACCACCGCTGACTCCCAAGCACGTATGCACACCCACGTCAATACGCACGTCCTAGACCCGGTACCACCTACCATGACTGATAACACTTCACCTAGGGCTTCCCTCCATGTGCTGTCGTGGAACGTCAATGGCCTGTTGGACCGGCACAAATGCACGGCGGTCCTAAGGTACGCGCAGCGCCTCCACATAGACATACTCATGCTCCAGGAAACACACCTTTTAGGGAACTGCTGCCCCTTTTAAGCTCGCTACGGGTACAATAGAGTATGGCACTCCGGTTTCTCCAGGGGCTCACGAGGGGTGGCCATCATCCTTAGGCGCACCCTGCCCTTCATCCTCTCCCAAGTGATTCATGATCCTCATGGCTCATATGTGACAGTTTGCGGATTGTTGGCTGGCTCTCCCCGCACTCTCATGTCTGTATATGCCCCCCCCAATGCTCGCGTCCACACTTGCACACACTGTGGCCCTGCTGAATTACGTGCTCACCGGCAACATGGTTATTGCGGGGGACTTTAATGCAGTTTTAACACCGGCCCTCGACACCACAGGTCCTCCCTCTGCTGCCCGAAAGGCAAGCGCAAAAAAGCTGCAGAACTGGTCTGAATCCCTGGGACTCTGCGATGCATGGCGCATATGGCACCCCCGCAGCACCCAATTCACACATACCTCCGCGGCCCACCACACTCATGCGCGCATTGATGCGATCTTTGTCCCTGCGCCGGAACGTTCCAAGATTCTAGACGTCCGGATTTTGTCTAGAGGCATTTCCGACCACTCTCCAATACTCAGGTGGGGAAGGAACTTAAACACTACTTCGCTACTAATGTGGGTTCTGTGGCCTTCCCGGGCACCCTATGGGAGGCAGAGAAGGCGACTATACGGGGGGTTGCTAAAGAGAAGCTTAAGAACCAGAGCCAATCACAGTTGCAGGAGATTTCTTCCAAGGAAGCGCAGGCGCTCCGTTTGGAACGGCTTTTATCCACATTAGAGGATGATGCCCAGGCCCGACAACTCGCCCACATTCGAAATGACATTCGACAACTGTCCCTGGAGGTCCTCGGTGGCTAGAGTTTATGGTTGGGGGGACAAGAATGGCACGATCCCGCACAGGCTGGCCACATACCCCAGGGCGAATCGTATTATCCCGGAGGTGGTTGATGAGGCTGGAGTGGTGCAGCGTGCCCCCGTGGCAATGGCCAACACCTTCGCTGGCTACTATCGGAAGCTGTATACAGCGCTCACCCCAGAGCTGTCCATCTCAGCTCTTCTCGACCGGGGTTGGGTGCAGCTCCCTAGGCTGGATAAGGCTGCCCAGAAAGATTTGGAATGCCCCATCTCACTAAAAGGAATAGAAGAGACGATCACCCTGGCCTCCCCGGGTAAGACCCTGGGCCCAGATGGCCTCCCTCTGGAATATTACGCGGCATACCGGGAAACCCTGGCGCCCCACCGGCCAACTTATTTCACGAGGCTGTGGAGAGAGGTTTCTTTCCACAGGAGACGGACATTGCCACCATCGTGGTTCTCCCGAAATCCCAGCCGCCATCCAGTAGATGTGCAGATTACCGTCCCATCTCCCTCCTCAACACTGAAATTAAGTTATATATCTCTATTCTGGCCCAGCGATTGAAACCCTACTTAACATTACTGGTACACCTGGACCAATGTGGGTTCATGCCTCAGCGTGGGACCCGCCACTGCCTCCGGAGGCTGCAGCTGGCTCTTGCCCACCGGCACCTGCTTACCCCATACTTAGCGCTCCTCTCCATAGTCTTTGAAAAAGCGTTTGATTCGGTGGACTGGGCGTACCTACAGGACGTGTTGGCCGAGATGGGGTTTGGGCCCCACTTCCGTTCCTTAGTTCGCGTGCTGTACGCTCACCCGAGAGCACGGGTGCTGGTTAATGGGTACTGTCAGAGGCCTTCCCCATCGCCAGGGGCACTAGGCAGGGGTGTCCTCTTCCCCGCGGGCTGATGATCATCTCCACGGATGGGAGTGGCCCAACACTGAAGCAGACAAGATCGCATTGTATGAGGACGACGTCCTGGTCTTCTTGGCGGACCCAGCCTTGTCCGGGCCACACTGCCTCCAGATCTTGCACTCTTTTGAGCAGGCCTCAGGGATGCGGCTAAATCCCGGGAAATCTGTTCTGGTCCCCCTGCATCTTTCTAGGGAGTGCTTTGATTGGCAGTCCACCATACCACTTTGGCGTCAATCCTTTAAATACCTGGGGATATGGATTACCCTCCTTCCCGAGCTGGGCTGGTCACTCAATGTGGCTCCGTTGGTCCGGAAGGCCAAGGATGATCTCCATAAATGTAAGGCGCTTCCTTTAAACCACCTGGGGAGGGTGGCTCTGTGTAAAATGATGATCCTCCCCAGATTCCTCTACATCCTACAGAACACCCCCTTTTGTTTCCCCAGGACTTGGTTCCGGGAGCTAGACAGTCTAATAACCAAATTTCTCTGGAATGGAGGACGGGCCCGCGTGGCTCTGTCTGTTTGCCGGATTCCCTCCTACGATGGGGGTATGGGGATGACGCACTTGTATCTGTATTTCTTGGCGGTACGCCTCTTGGTAGTCCACGACTGGTTCAATGGGGGCTGGTCTGACCCAGCCTACAGGCTTGAGCTGAGCAATCTTGGTCTAGCTAACATCCAGGGCATGATGTTCGGGGAGGCCCATTTCATCCCGATTGCCTGATGTGACGCGCTCCGTGCTACTGGCCGGGCGAGCCTCGCTGTGGCACACCGGATGGACATGTAGGCTGACCCAGTGTACTCCCCTCTGGCATGGGATTTGGCTCTGGGAGGTCAGTGGACTACAGGGGTTTAAAACTTGGGACATTATTGGCGTCTCACAGCTAGGGGACGTATGGGCTAGGGGCCATATGCTGTCCTCCCAGGAGCTCCAAACCTACTCCCTACATTCGTCCCAATTCTATAAATACTTGCAACTGAGACATGGGCTCCATATGCACATTGCGGATGACACAAGGCTTCCCGAATATAGACCCTCTGAGGCTCAGACGATGATGGGCGACTTAGGTAAGAGAGGGGTCTCCCGCAATTATCGCACCCTAGTTAATAACACCCCCACCTCCTTTGATAAGTTGAGGGCTCAATGGGTGGGCCCCCTTGACGAGGTGGATTGGCGCGATGCCCTCATGGCCCCTAGAACAGTTACCGTCTCTGCCAGACTATTTTATAAAGGACTTTGTCCCTAAAACAGGATGCTACATCAGAGACAGTATGGCCATGATTAACTTAGTCGAACATCACCCCTTTAATAATGATACAGACATTCTGTGTACAATGGATGTCGAATCCTTGTACACGAACATCCCACAAGTTCAGGCATTACTGGTCATCGAACAGACACTTAACTTGAGACCACGCCTGCATGCTGTACCCACCATCTTTATACTACAGTTGCTCGAACTGTGCCTCACAAGAAACTTCTTCACCTTCGACAAGGAGTACTTCCAACAAGTTAAGGGAACTTCTATGGGGGCAGTTTTTGTACCCGACTTGGTTATACTATTCATGGACCATCTGGAAATCTCTAAAATTCTCACCCCCAACAATCCCTTCCGCTCATGGATATCCTTATGGAAAAGATACATTGACAACATTTTCCTTATCTGGCATTCTAGTGAAGATAACCTTAATCATTTCCTGCACTGGCTCAACAATAATTGCCATGGGCTCACTTTCACACAGAAGAACCTCTATACCATTTCTTGAACTCACCATTCACCATTCTGAGGGCAAGCTAATCACTAGTCTCTATAGAAAGCCTACCGAACGTAACACCTTGTTGAGGTATGAAAGTAATCATCCACGTGCCTTACGTGATTCTCTACCTTACTCTCAGTTCTTACGTATCAGACGTAATTGTTTCCTGAAAGAAGACTACTTTCATGAGGCCTCTTTCCTTTCCACCAAGTTACTCGCTCGCGGATATCCCGGACGACTTGTACGCACTGCACTCAAAAGAGCTTGGTACTGCCCCAGTGGATGCTGTTCATAAAAATCACGGAAAGATGTGCGTGAGTACACCATTTGAAAATTGTGTGATGGATTATAATAATGCTGAAAGGAGTTGCAATGGAGGACTGGTTTGTGTAGAGGCAGATCCCCACATGTCCCGACACCCCTAACGAAGGGAACTTCCCAAAATGCATTGGGTTATTTTAAATAAAATCGTGACATGAGGAAGCATGTAATTCTCCTGTGTTTATGTGAAAAACCACGAATAAATATGAGAATGAGTAAAATGAATTGAAGAAAAATAATGAGAAAAAGTGAAGAATAGAGGAGAAAAATATGGAATAATTGAGGAGTTAAACGTGAATTTGATTTATTGGATTCATTTGTGATGGTCGTGTCTGTGCCGCTTGAATGGGGCCTCAATGTGGCTCCATCGTGTACCTTGTACATTGCAGCGCAATTGGGCGAAGCAAGCGTGCACGCTAATAGTGTTTTGAAACTATTGAGTACACTAAGTATGGAGTAAGTTAAAACGGAGTACAACGGTGTGCATCTCACCACTTTTGATTGACATTCTCTTATCCCCCAAGCCCAAGCCTAATCAAAATCGCATGGTACGCATCACCACCTTTTCACCAGTCTCACACACCATTCGGAAATGCGTTTTGAAAAATTGGTCCATACTCAACGCCGGCACCATTAAAATTGAACGTCCGCTCTTTGCAGTTCGCAAAAGTCGGAATATAAAAGATCACCTTGTCAGAGCAGCTCTCCCCAACCCAAGACCAGCTTCCACACTGAACAAACTTTGGGGCCTTGAGCCCCTTATAGGACATGCAAAGTGTGGCAATTGTACCGTTTGTGATCTCACTGTTGAAGGCAAAGAATTCACATTTAACAATGTAAAAGTAAAATCTAAATGTTTCACCCACTGTAATTCGTGTAATGTGAGCTATTTAATTCAATGCCCGTGCCAAAAGATCTATATTGGACAAACAACCCAGAAAGCACGAATACGGATATGCCAACATCGCAGCAGAATTTGCTGCAAAACTTCCAATGCCCCTCGTGTTGAACACTTCTCCAGTTTGGGCCACAGTGAAGATGACATCAAATAGACAATAATCAGTGTGGTAAAGCCCCCACCAAGAGGCGCAGATATCGGCAATCTTCTTAATAAGGAAGAACTGAAATGGATTCTGCGCACTGAGAGCATAACAAATGGACTAAATAGAAACAAGGACTGGACAACCCTATTGTAATGTCTGTCAGGCTATCACAAACGAAATTTAAAACTCTGGTTTTATTCTTTACCACCAATTGTTTTTAATATGTCACCACAGGACTTCACCTGTCAGTAGAACAATTGCTTCATTCTATGGTATTAAAATGTTTCCTCTCTTAATTAATTTTTTCCATACTTTAATTCCTCTTCTTATGCTGTTATTCACACGCAATTGTAACCACAGATTAATCAGTGTTTATATAATAGCTATTAAGCACTTGAATAAATGAGCACATGGATTTCCATACAACCATAGTCGCGCGCACCCACACCCAACATGGCCGCCGCAATTGCTTGTTTTATTCACGACCTCATCTCACGCTATTTAAACCACCAGGCGAGTACTGTCTGCCCATTGAGCACGCCACTCGACTAATTCAGGATTCCCTGCCTTTGAGCACCGCACGCGTTTCCAGATTGAAGGTGAGCCACCCTCCACTACTCCATGTCCGGTACACTTGTACCTTCACCACATGTGTTAGTAATCCCCGCATTTCTCAACTTTCATAAATCCGAGCGGCTTCTAATGAATACCCTTGAAGCCACCGTGCACACCCGCATGCTTCATTAGAGGTAAGAGGCAGTCCACCCGTACCCTCTCCGGCCCCGACCTTACGCCGTACTTACACGTTGCACCTTTCCCATAGGCACCCCGCTATCCCGTTCCACCGGCGGCCCGCAACGGTCACCGCGCCATACGACCGAGGAACCCAGGAGCATCTACCGCCTCCTTTGGATATCTACTGCCACACCTTTACCTCTAGGTCTTAAACAGAGGTAAACAGCTGCCCCACCAAGTGGTTTTGTATAGCACTTGAGCCCTGAGTACCACCACTAGACCGGCTCATCTCCCCATCCCTTTTTCTCACCTTCCAGGCCATTGCGCTCTCCGTCACCTTAGTCACCCCGCGCAAGTATTGTAATCCTGCCACGACACCTGTGGTAAGTGTTTAACTCTTCCTGCCTGCCAGCTAAGGCCCCCAGAATTCATACCGCGTCAGGGCGCACCAGCCCCCCCAGGCTATTTTCACACGCCGCTTATTAGTCTAATGCCGCCGCCCACATTCACCTCCATCACTAGGTATGCTTAATTGACTAGCACTTGTCAATGAGCCGTCTGCACTTTGCAACTGAGGGAGGCTTCCCTATTTAATACCACACTCTCAATTCTTTCCTTTCTTTTTTCTCTCTTCCCCATTTTTCCTGGATTCTATGTAATGTTGTATAGATTGTATGTCCTTCAGGCATCTATTTTAATCTGTCCTGATAATGATCCCATTATTCTTTTAAAAGGGATCGAAACGTCGCTGACTCGCTATCGACTTGCTTGACACCGTCCACACAAACTTATTTCTATGTAACGGCTGTGTTCTTTAATGCGCTTGTTTAACCCTTCACATTTCCAAAACAAACATGTTTTCTTGCCTGTTTTTTTTTCCTCGTTATTAATAATATTTTTTGTTCACCTTTATTTGTGTTCACTTTGATGCTTTGGATGCAGGTATGTGTCCCACTTTATTTTTGTTGAGCTTGATCGTAAAAATTAGGAAATATTAAATCTGACTGTTCGGCTGGACAGTAGCAATATAGTATTGATTCTAGTCTATATTCTTGCTTACCGTATCCTCTATCAAGAACCACTGTTCTCTAAATTAATGCTACCCAATGTCCTTGTATACCATTTGGGTTCCCTTGTTTTTCTTTAAATTAATACATGTTTGTTGGGAACATCCCAACCTCTGTAGCCTATGAGGTTAGAAAGATGCTTGAATGTAGCATAGAAGGCAGGGAGATCAGGGAAGCATTTATGCAAGTTACAGAAGGTTAGGTTTCCTGACCCCAAGGGGTTCCCTCCAGAATTATACAAATGCCTGGGGAGTAAACTGGTGGACCCTGTAAGGGACATGTTCTATAAGGCTAAGGGGGGATGGGATCCCTCCTGCAGAACCTCCAGATGGCCACCATAGTGCTGATTCACAAGGGGGGTAAACCTGTGGAGCAGTGTACCTCCTATAGACCTATCACTCTGTTCAACCTGGAGGTGAAGATCTTGAACAAGGTGTTAGTGAACCACCTAATCCAGGTCATTGATAAGTTAAAATCCCCAGACCACTCGGGCTTTATGTCCCACAGGTCCAAGAGGCACAGCCTCCGTCGGCTGTTTGGATACTTAACGAAACAGGGAACTCTGAGGGAGCCAATGGTTATGCTGGCACTAGTTGCTGAAAAGGCATCTAACTTTGTCGAGTAGGCCTACTTGTTGTCGGTACTGCAGAAGATGGGGTTTGGGCCAGAGTTCCTCACATGGGTTTGGCTCGTCTACACCAGAACCTAGGCAGAGGTCAATGGAGGGCTGTCCAGTGAGTTTGATTCGAACAGAGGGAGCGCCCACTCGCCCCTACTGTTCCCGCTTGCCATGAAGCCTCTGGCTAACTGTGTGAGGGTGGACGCCAAAATTAGAGGAATAAGGTGGACACCGGACTGGCAAGATGCGATCTCATATACAGATGATCTCTTACTCTACTTCGCAGACCGAGCTCATTCCATGACCCATATTTTAGATATCCTGACCATATTCGGGAAATACTCAGGGGTGCTCATCAGTCGGACCAAGTCTGTGGCGTTGCCCCTCACACCACAACACCCCCAGTGGGCTGGGAGTGCCCACTGCGCTGGTTGCGGAGGAGGTTTATGTACCTGAGCATATACATTACACCTGACCAGACGGATTTCCGCAGGTGCAACTAAGGAGGGTCCTCATGGACAATAAAACAGACGTGGGACACTGGCGGAAACTCTCACTCTCACTGATGGACATAGCTTTCCTGTATCAAATGATCACCCTGCCCAAGTTCCTATAGATGATACAAAATACGAGGTGCCGAAACTTTCCTCCAGGTGGCAGATGCCGCAAAACACTACTCCTTTGGGTAAGGGGTGTCACGTGCATTGCTCTATCTTCGCTCACTAGAAACCCATATGAGGGGGGTATAGCGCTCCCAACCTCTGTCTACGTTACTGGGCAACTCAGTTACTGGTGGTAAATGGGTAGGCTTTCGAATCTCAACAAAAGGCGGCCCCACCACATTGGCCGGGGCAACCTTGAGCATATGGGGTGGGTGGGTGTGGAGCAGACAGTGCCCAAATATGCTTTATTACTTTGTAACAGAGCCCTGATGGTAGCAAAGAGGGACATTGCGCTGTTGTGGGGCAGCCAAAAGACTCAAACTGTAAACCAGTGGTTAGCAAACCTAGATTGGAGCATGCTGGCAGAGAAATTAGTCTACATGGTACAGGATGCTTGAGAAAATTTGATAAGGTGGGGGACCCTGGCAGGAATTCAGAGTCCTTGACTAACACCCCATCGATGTGGGGAAAAGGTGGGTGCCCAAGGAAGCCAAGATGTATGAGGCATGGTGCTGTGCAATGTGGGAACTCTTGTTGTGTACTGACATAAAGCATGGGGAATGCTAGGACTGGTTTAGTTCTTTACCAGCGAACAGGAATCTGCGCGACCTGATTTCAAAAATTCTCAATTTGATCAATATGGTTTGTATCATCTGTAAACGCTTAATAAAAATAGTTGAAAAACATTATATTAAAATCGGTTTAATGTAAATTTCACAGGAGTTGTTGAACAGAATGTGTTGTAACATGAAGATTCCTGCTTATTTCTAATGAACTTCAGCAATGCAATAAACATCCTGCCATATATGTTTCTGTATTAGCTAATGATCGAGGTAAAATGGTAGTTAGCACTTTCTTGGTGGAAAACAAAATGTTGAACACAGTGACAGGTCATTTCTGAGTAGGCTTTCCCAGGGAACTGGTCACGGATCAGGGAATGCCCTTCATGTCTCGCCTCTCCCTGAACATTAAGCAGATTCGCACTTCGGCGTACCACCCCCAAACAGATGAGTTGGTGGAACGCTACAACGCCACCCTCAAGACAACTCTAAAGAAGCTTTTGGATCTTGAGATGCCTCTGTGCCTGCAGACGAGAGGGCTGAGAAATGCGCATTTTGAGACATATCTGATCAGCTTACCCCATCAGCTCTACTTGGGGCGCACATCACCCCATATTATGTTTTCCCAGACATATGTTTAAGCTCGAGCCCTTGGTAACCCTCCAAGGGGGCATCGAGGTATGAAGTAGGCCAATCCCCGAAGTGCCAGGACCCTGCAGTCTGTTACTGGCAATCTAGAATGGACCGAATCGGGTCCCTAAAATCGCGCTAGCCACGGGGCTTTTAATGCGATGCGAGGAGACATGTTCATCAGGTTTGTTGCTTTTGCATTTCCTCTTAAACATTAACCGGTGCTGCACCGCTTCAGGGCACTATGCTGGACGGTTCAGTGAGTACACGGATGAAATTGCACTGGCCAGTTCCAGCCTGCATCCCAAATAGTATTTCTGAATTAAACTCCAGTCCAAATATCGCATGTGCTTAAAAGATAAGGCGTACTGGAAATGTGTGCGCCCAGAATGTCGGCAGTCAATTGCAAGACGTCCCTTAAACTTTTATTGTTATACATCCGAGTGTAAATAGTTGTATGTTAGTATTACATGCGATTCACGAGGGAGTACCACTCTCTTAATTCTATTTATTTATATATATATTTAAGTGCCAAGTCAGAGCAGTGCACACTATTTCTATGGTTACATTATTCACAATAGACATGGGGGGGTTAAAAAGAGGTACTTTTCCAATCTTATGGAAGAATCAAAGCGTGATGGAAGGGGCGATTGACATCTTTTTATACCAAATAGAGAGAAAAGCCCCCAAATAACTTCAAACTGTGTACAAAGCTTGCTTCTAGCCATGGCAATATGTTTAAGGCTTGGGTCCTCTCCTCCAGCTTGCGGTGTAAATAATACACGTATTCGTTCCATGCTGCCCTGACCCTCTATTCACGAGCAGGGGAGACTTTCTCACAACGTGTGCAGGCTTGCAAAGTGCGTAAAAATTAATTGAAAAGGTGGAACAAAATGAGATTGTTAAAACATTCATTAAAATCGAATTATCCTGCCAAAAACAGCCGTAACCGCTGTTTCGAGAGAGTCCTAAACTTAAGGTGGCATGCAATCATTGGGACAGGGTTGGACAAAACCCACGCGATGAAAATAGGTTTGGGGAAATTGAACAAGAAAAGTAAATAGCAATTAGCTACTGATGTGCCATTAAGTAAGTTTCTGCCCAGTAATGCGCGAAGACTGTCCGATAAAAACAGCACGCATCTCTCGTATAACAAGAGTGCTCCTCACATAACAAACTGCGTCTTGTTTAAAACTGACAGCGAAAGCCAGCGCGTGAGCGTGTTTGTTTACTTAGGAACGCAAGATCACGATAAGGAAGGTATGCAGCTCCTGATACTGCTAATTAGAAACAGATGGCACCCTAAAGATAAAAATTGCTTCCCGACAGCTAAGCAGACGATCCTGTCCAGATGGGCGGGACGAAAAGGGCGGCAACAAAAAGACCTCATTTCCAATGGCAGGCCACCGTTTAGCATAAACTGTGACGCCAGCCAATGAAAAAGAGGGGCGTGGCTTCAAGTCCCCTTCTGAAATCTCCTCATTAACAATATGTCTCGCAGAGCGAGCACTTGAGCCAGCGAGGTCGTTGTCCTCCTTCACCAGCCAGCCGACCAACTGACTGGTGTGGAACTTCCACGCAAGGCACACCAGGTTATTATCAATATTCAGTACAGGATTTAAGAGATGACTACTCAACAATCAACGTTAACATCGCAAATTATAGAAGTTTGGAGTAATGATCATTATTTTCTGACGCCAAATCACTCCCTCCTTTGTGAGTTTCTAATTTGTAACTTTGTGGGTTTCTAATTTGTAACTTTGAGTGGCCACCCAGGAAAGAGAAGAAATAGCTAACTTTACATAGTTTGACGTCACTAATAATCACCAAAAGTATAAGTGGTAACGAAAATGGAAAAAAAAGTGAGAGGAATTGTAGTCTTCATGCATGACGTGATGACATAGAGCGCGGCGGCCATTTTGGGTGCCGGCATATCGCCCGCGAGCGCGGAACACAATCCCTGACGCTCTCCCGATGCAATGTAATAAATGTTCAACAAACCTGTACTTACCTGCCACGATCCTTGGTATGGGCTGTTATTCCAACCCCAGATCAACACACCACAAATGGCGACGAGGGGCTGGGATCAACAAAGAAGAGGACCAAGAAGCACCTGAACCGGGGATACATGTGGCCAGGTGCTCCGGAGACACAGAGATCGACCCACAACAGGTACATATAGAGTGAGAGCGCGGAAGAGGGGATGCACAGTGCCAGGAGCATTAATACACGCGGAAACACACACCGCACTCGGAGAGGGCATCCTAAGCCACCTTGCTAAGAAGCCCTGACCACGCGGCAGGGAAGATCGGCACCAAAGACACAGCCAGCCCCGGCAGGACACTATAACGCAGCAAGTGCGGGCGCGGCAGACACACGTGGGTCCACCGAAGCGGAGCGAAGAGAGGCCCAGAAAACAAGCACCAGGCACAGAAACAAAGCCCTCCACACCTCAATAGACAAGAGGAAAGGGGTGAGGCCCTGGCGGAGCAGGCAGAGCAAGGCAGAGGGGGTGGAGCGGCGGCGCAACAGAGCCCCCCACGCCGGCACAGACAAAGCGCGCCAGGCAGTCCGAGGGGAGAAGAAGAGTCACCAGGGAGGAGAGAGGAAATGTGCGCCCAACCGTCCTCACTCACGACACCGATCCCCTTCCTACCCAAACCGGGAGACCCCTCGATGAAATGGGAGGATTGGAGGGAATACTTTATGAACTATCTAGAAGCTCTGGAGGACGAGAATGGAGAAGCATTTCCCAGCAAAAGGAGGAAGAGGATATTGCTGCACAACCTAGGACCGGAAGGATTCAGAGTATTCCAGAACATAGTTCCCACGCCAAGGCAGGCAGCGGATGACGATGTGTTCCAGCACGCGATAGATGACTTAAATAAACACTATAGACCAGCAGTATGCACGTCTATAGACAGATACAACTTCCAACAACGGAAGCAAGCAGTGGGGGAGTCCATAGATTAATACGCAGCAGCGTTGAGGAAATTGGCAGTCACGTGTAAGTTCGGCACATTACATGATGAATTCATCAAGGACCAAATAGTCATGCACACCACCAACTCGACGATACAGGACAAGCTATGGGTCAATGGAGAGGCGACTCTGAAGGAGGTCATAGCCATGGTAAAAAAGGCGGAGCTATCGAAGAGATGTGCTGAAGCGGCGAAAAAAGAGGTGGCTCCTAGGCACATGGTGAACAAAGTCACGGAAGCAGAGGCACCAGAGAGAGGCAAGGAAGCAACAGGGGACACGAGGACACAGACCAAATGGACGCCCAGACCAGCACCGGCGAGGAAACCGGGCACTGAAAGCAAGAACATGTGCTACAGGTGCGGCAGTCTGTCTCACCCAGCGTATGACAAGCGGTGTCCGGCCTTCAAGGCCAAATGCATGTTTTGTGGGATAACTGGGCATTATGAGAAAGTATGTCGCCGTAAGCAAAAAAGAATAGCGGTCAAGTATGTTGCACAAGAGACGGTGGAAGAAGGAGAAAATGAAGAAGACGACGTCAGTGTGCTGTGCATAGACGAACACATACCTGGGATCAACTGTAACCGCTCCAAGAAACCCCAATGCGACCTGGTAAATGGAGGTGTACCAATACAGATGGTAGCTGATTCTGGATCCCCCTACACCATAATACAATGAAATGTGTGGGACGAACACTTCAAGAACCACCTGGGTGACCACCTGGAGCCCCCAGACATTCGCCCAGTCACGTTCACAGGAGACCCCATCCCCATGGTAGGATACCGCAGTCTGAAATTCGAATTCAAGAAGCGAAGAGCCAGGTGCAAATTATATGTGGCAGAGAAGGGTCCTTCGGTCCTAGGGTGGATAGACCAAGGAGACCTAGGAATACAGTTGAACCCAGGTGGCATCACACAAGTCGTGATGACCAGCGACGCCCAGCGGCCGGATGCAGGAAAACTGAAGGAAGAGTTTCCCACTATGTTCGGAGGCAAGGTCGGCAAATTAGCAAAATTCATGCACAAGATTGAACTCAAAACAGATGCCAGACCGGTGTGCCACAAAGTAGGAAAAATCCCCCTGGCGATCAGAGAACAGGTACAACAAGAACTTCACAGACTAGAAGAAAACGGCATCATAGAACCGGTAACAAGCGCTGAGTGGTTGGCTCCGTTGGTGGTCGCCATGAAACCGAACTGCAAAATACGCCTGTGTGTGGACCTGAGGGAGTTGAACAAGAACATCATAGTAGAAAAGTTCCCTCTTCCAAGAATAGACAAGATGCTAGCAAAAACCAAGGGGGTGAAATGGTTCTCGACCATTGATCTCACATCTCAGATCGCACTGCACCATACCTGCCGGAAGTTGACATCCATCATAACTCCCTTTGGGTGCTATCAGTTTCGCAGGATGCCGTTTGGACTGGCCTCGGCAGCAGCCGTATTTCAGAAACTGATGCACAAGTTGTTTCGCGAAGTAGAAGTAGTGCAGTACTTCCAAGACGACATCCTGGTAATGGGCATGAATAAAGCTGACCACGATGCCAAGTTGTCTAAAGTCCTACAAGTCCTAGAACGCAATGGACTCACGGCAGAGTGGGACAAGTGCCGGTTTGGTATGACGTCAGTCACGTACCTAGGGCATGTGATCAGCGACCAAGGCATCACACCCAAACGGTCCAATGTCAAGGCGATATGTGAAGCACAACCACCGAGGACGAAGGAGGAAGTCAGGTCATTCCTAGGCATGGCCGAGTTCTACAGCAAATTCGTACAGCACTTCGCTACGAAAACACATCACTTGCCACAACTTCTACGGGACAAGACCAACTTCGAATGGACGAAGGAAACACAAGAAGAGTTCCAAAGGATAAAAACGGACATCAGCACAGCCGTACCTCTGTGTGGATACGATCAGCAAGCCAGATCTGTATTGACGATGGGCGCCAGCGAGAGGGGCCTAGGAGCAGTCCTAATGCAGGAGTCAAAAGGAGGAAAACTGTCCACCCTCAGCTTCGCATCTAGATCATTGTCGCCCACGGAACAGAAGTATAGCGTGACAGAAAAGGAAATGTTGGCAGTAGTCTGGGCCATGGAAAAGTTCCGCCAGTTCCTATGGGGCACGAGATTCAAGCTGAGAACAGACCATAAGCCCCTGGTCAAAGTCCTAACGTCGTCAGGACATGCTACGGCGACACCCCGCATCGCGAAGATGACCTTGAAATTATTAGACTATAGGTATGATGTGGAACACATCACAGGACAAAAGAACAAGGTGGCTGACTACCTCAGCCGAGCATCAGCCATGGAAGAAGCTCCAGGCACGTCTGTAGAGGAGGATACTAAAGTGGCGTTCATGGAAGATCACAAACGAGTGATAAGTGAACAAGAGTGGAAGGAAGCGTACGAGACCGACGCAGACATAGGAGCAGTCAAGCAATGCATACTAAGGGGATGGCCGGAAAAGAGGCATATGGGGATGGCGCTCAGGAAATTCTTTGAAGTAAGAGAGGAATTATCAGTTTGCGACCAAGGGATCTTCCTGAGGAGAGGAGAGAAGGTAGTTCCCCCCAACAAGTTGATCCCGCATTTACTGGCTCTCATTCCCGAGGGTCTCCTGGGCATCGTAAAGACAAAGCACAGGGCAAAGCAGATGTACTGGTGGCCGGCGATGGACAACCAGATAGAAAGGCACATGCGAGAGTGTGACCAATGCCAAAGAGCGGACAAGTCCCAGAGCCTTATGCGACCACCCTTAGGAAAGTTTGACAACCCAGATAATCCCTGGGAGGACCTATCGATAGACATGCTGGGTCCGATATTGGATGGTCAGGGAATCCAGAAATACGTGTTAGTACTCGTAGACAGGTACTCCAAGTGGCCCGAGGGGGACATACAAGAAGACATGAACACGGACAAAATATTAAAGTTCCTAACGGCTGTTTTCCTTAGGGAAGGTATTCTACACTCCCTCCTAAGTGACAATGGGTCCCAGTTTGTACCAGACAAGTGGAACGCATACATGGGAAGGGATGGTATAAAGGTCATCCATATACCATCCGGCAGGAAATGGACTAGCCGAGAGGTTTAACCGAGTCATCATGGGGTCTGTACAGTCTGCGATAGGAACTGGAAAGGAATGGGAGAAGGAATTGAAGAGCATGTTGTGGGCGTACAGGATTACCCCGACCAGCACAGGATACAGCCCTTTCCAGATCCTAAGGGGTAGAGACCCATTCACGAAAGACAACGTAGCATGGAAGGAGCGCACCATCACGCGCAAGTGGTCCCCGGCAGTAGTGCACCACAACCTAGAAAAAGCGCAAGGAATATACACGGAACACTTCAACAAAAGAAGAAATGTCAAGGAGACGGAGCTAGAGAGAGGAGAATGGGTTCGAGTCAAACTAGCCCAGTTAAGAAGGAAAGGGGACAGCAAATTCAGCGCACCCTTGCAGGTGGAAGAGGTTTACAACCGGTCAGCCCTACTGAGCGATGGGAAGGTTTGGTCACAGGACAGGATGTCTAAGTGCAACAAGATTCTGCGATGGAATGGAAGAGAAAGAGGACAGGTGACACCTCCCCAGACTCAAGGGGCTAAATCCAACCCAGTGGAAGCAAGCACAGGAAGCCCCGGAGAAAGAGAGAGAGATGCAGAAGCAGAGGTTGGGAGCGACCTCGGTGCCTCGGAGCTCTTGGAAAACTACAGTGGATCTCTAAGCAGGGGAGTTTCCCTGAGTACTGAAAGTGGTGAGGCGAAAAACTCCCAAGAGGGGACCGAGCACACCTCTGGCACCCCAGTGAGACGCACCCGTACCAGACGAGCAGTGGTAAGACCGTCGAAGTATAGAGACTTTGAGATGGGAGACGGGAAAGAGTCCGCCCGCAAGTAGACTGTTAAAATTTATCTTATTTGAAAAATGTTTATCAATAAAGAAGGGAGATATGTAGCGTCGCGCTCTAGTCTTCACGCATGACGTGATGATGTAGAGCGCTGCGGCCATTTTGGGTGCCGGCATATCGCGCGGAGCCCGGAAGACGTTCCCCGGCGCTCTCCCGATGCAATGTAATAAATGTTCAATAAACCTGTACTTACCTGCCACGATCCTTGGTATGGGCTGTTATTCCAACCCCAGATCAACACACCACAGGGTTTGTCCTGTTTTTGTACGTATGGTGATGGTGTGTCGTGTGTATAAGTAGCGGTATAGGGGATAGACTGGAGTAGAGATGAAATGTTGCTGCAAAATAAATTGCCTGTGGACGGTGTTCCTATGTTCCAGGATGACAACTAGAGTTTGGGAGAACAGTCCTATAAAGATGCTGGTTCGGACAGGAACGTCAGAGATCTTATAATATTACTGTATTTTGATGTGGAAATTATGAATTATCGCGTACGTCCCGATCCAAAATACTCTATATTATTAATCGCACTGGCATTCCAGCAACATTCCGCCCTCTTCACTCAGTCCCGTGGTGTTATTTCTTACCCCCTCCAATGCATCTCCGGACAGATTCAGTCTGATGTCGACTTGACAGACAGGTCGTGTCTACAAGCCTCTCATGACACGCTCTGTCACCAGGCGTCGCTCTACACCTCAGTACCACGCTCTATGGTTCCTGTTAGCTTTCGATGTAGTTCATTCGCTCGACTGCGCTACCGGAAGTGTCTTTCTGCCAGTAGTTTGGAGCCTCACCGGAAATCCAGAAGTCCTTCTTCCGGCTTTTTCGTTCCCCTGCTCAGACTGCAGCCGGCTCCCGTGGTATAAAGGAGGTGTTAGCGCAGGTGAAATGTCGGTGAAGAGAAAAGCGGAGGTGATGATCCCCGCCGAGGAGAGCGATCAACTGCTCATAAGGCCGCTGTGAGTGACGCACCAACAGGGGAATGTCAGACAGCTTAAGGGACATGACAAGCAGTAGCTGATAAGAGGCTCATAGTCAGCTCATAATTGCATGTCTGTAACCTGAGGCTTCACGCATGACGACATACGGAAGCCTGTGCATGTACCATTTTCTTAAAACATGAACAGCAAGGCTCTGCAGTTGCTCTTATGTCAGTTGTGAATTCAGCGTGACTTGTTTCATTTAGCAGTCGAGATTTGCTTTTAGTTTAGCGGCCACCATGTATGTAGGTCTGTAAATAACAGAATTGTATTTACATTACATTAAATACCCCTGACGGTGCCCCTGTGAGCTTTCTGTTATTGTATCCAGATATATAACACAACAATTGACATACACCGAAAACCAGCCCAGACTATTGGGTTTGTTAATGTTTACTAGTTGTTTACGATAAGAGTAACAACAACGATTTTGTTGTAAATATTGAATATATTCTGAAATTGTGAGGCAGTAAATTAAACATTACTGAGACCTGTCGAAGGGGTAGTGGTCTTCAGAGTTTCTGTTACTCCTGTTAAGTTTATCTCTTTCCTCTTCAGCACCCTCTTTTCACTTTCTCCTGAATGTAATTTCTCTTTTCATCACCCCCCCCCCCAAATACACAACACACCCACCCACCTGTAAGCAAAGAAGCATATTTTGCTTTGTCAATATTTTGACAACTTTATACCTTATTAGAACAGGATCTCAATTACAACTGGTCACCTGACCATTTTCTATGTGCTCACAGGGATGCCAGGGGCTGGAGAACCTGTATCCTGAACACTTTTTGACACACTGACAGGCACTATGAAAAAAATCCCACTGCCTTCAGCCTGAACTCTAGAGCTCTCGGTAGTGGTGACTCCAGTTCTAAGTATGGACTAATCAATAATAATATGATGCTCTACAATATTTAGAAACGCAACATCCTGGAAACAGCTTATTTAATCTTGCATTTCCTAAGAGTGTTCAACATATGTAATTTATCCAGAAAACGAAACTGTGACATGGATCACGTTCACGATTTTTACATTCATTGTTCAGAAACGCATCAGGGATTTTACCAGTAAGGGTAGGGACATGAACATGGGGATCAGTTTCAATGTTCATATTTTTTGTTTTTTTAAATCTTTTTATTTGTAAAAATAAACTTGTTGGTCATTTTACATTTGCACATATAGATATTAGTGTTGCATCCGTAGACTCTCATACAAATATATTACTTCAGATGTCACAGTACACAAGATGGTATCAGTACAGGGTCATTACGGCATTAATGGTTCGTCAAGGGAAGGGAGCATGGGAGGTTCACACAAGTTCCTGCGGTACTCATTCCATTTTTACCAAACTGCCACCCATTTCCGGGGGCACCCCCGTACTGTGTAGACTGTCTTCTCTTGCAGCATGCACCAGTCCATATCCTTCTTCCATGCACTTATCGTTGGATGTGTTCCTGCTCCCCATAGGCGGGCTATATTACGTTTTGCAATTACCTGTCCAAGCGTTGCCCATATTCTACCTTTTACGGACAGGTCCGTGGGTTCCCAGATGTTCAGATGTACAGACGTGCACCAGTTTCCAATCAGTTTGTATTAGAGGGCATTCCCATATTATGTGAAGAAACATCCCCACCTCCCCACACTGTCTTCTACAAAGCCCGTCCTCACTCCTCCCCATCAAAACTAGTCATGTACCCGAGATATAAACTCGATGTAATATTTTGAGCTGTATCCGCCTCAATTTTGCCGATATCGCTACCTCTTTGGGGGAGGAAAGTGCCTCTCTCCATTCATCATCATCGATCTCCAGACTGTCAGTCTCCCATTTTATTCTGAGTGCAAGCAATAGGTAAGGGGTGTGATGTATGAGTTTTTTTTATATGTGAGGGAGATATCCTTCTCCGGTAAGTGACCATCAAGCAGTCTGTCCTCCAAGGGGGAGGACTCTGGGGGCGTTGTTCCTCGTGGAATGTTCGAGCGCCGCCTCAAAGTTTCCCCCGGGGAGGAGCCACCTGTCCTTCTCATACCCAGGATCATCCCCACTCCTATATGTGCCCTGGTTTATAGCCGAGAGGTGTGCAGCCCAATAGTATTTACGGATGTCCGGAAGTGCTATACCCCCATCGTACCACCCTAGTGTAAGTTTCTGAAGCGATATGCGTGGCGTACCGGCCCACAACAGGTCTCTTTGAGCTGCCTCAATATCTGCAAAGTACTTATGTGGGACTAAATCAGGGTAGTTTTGGAGTGCGTACAAAAAACGCGGAAGCGCCATCATCTTAAATAGAGCTGCTCGACCCAATAGGGGCAGCGGGAGCCTCTTCCAAATGGCAGTGCCCCTTTGGAACCTTTGCAGAGGTGGTAAGCGATTCCTCTCGTAGTGGGTCTTCACATCCCTGGAGATAAAGTTCCAAGGTACTTGAACCCTTCCATGGCTATCATGATCGGGCAGTCACGCAGTATTGAAGGGAGGGGCACCGTGTAAGACGTATATTAATGATTTTCCCCAATTGATGCTGTACCCGGAGTTTTTCCCAAAACTGGTAAACATGTCTAGGGCAACTCTGAGGGATTTGGAGGGGTGAAGCAAGGTACAATAGGATGTCATCCGCATAAAGCGAAATCCGGTCCTCTCAATGGTTATTTTTAATCACTACCAGGTGTAAGACCTGGACGGACCAGGCCCAATTAAAGCCCTGAAGGTGGTATTAATAGAGGAATGGTGGGATGTTACGATAACAGGAACCGCATCCTTTGCACACATAAAATGTAATTCTGACAGAGTTGTAAAAACCACGGAGTTCATGAGAATAGCAGAGCAAGGGGTTTGGCTTAGGTATAAACCAAATGTCCGAGCTGAGCTAGCAAGCTAAAACATCATTTCAAACCTGAAATACATCAGACAACGGCTACATAATAAATATACCACAGGCAGCAGCAGCAACATAATAGGAATGCGTAATATTGTGGACAGTAACTAAATAACAGACAGCAGCAACATTACGTGGATAGCAGTTAGGTGGTATTAGCCCAGTCATCCCCACAACCAAACTCACTCATCCCCCCTCCACAAGAGGGTAATCTCATGCAAAAGGTCAGCAGCGAGTAATGTATTGGTGGTTGTCGGGGAAAACAAGGGAAGAGAGATTGTTTACACAATATTTGAATTTACTACTGTGGTCTGCATATGAGCTCCTTTAGGTATAACTAAATTTACATGCAGGACAGTATCATTGATGATGTTTGCACTGGCCAGGTCGGTGAGGGTGAGGTGGAGGTGGTAGTTGGAGTACATTAGCAGGCTGTGTGGGGGGGGGAGAAGGCACTGGAGAGAGAGAGAGAGGGGTTGTTGTGGTTGGAAGAACAGGGCTTAATGATAGATCAGTCATCCGTCCTCAATTACCAGGTTCCCTGCCATCAGAAGAGAGGACTGCCAAAATAATTTAGTGATGAGGTAATAAATCATGGAGGAAGTGAATGAGTGGGAGAGAAAGGAAGAATGAGGGAAGGTGTCAAAAGCGTGTTATTAGCACCTAATACTATCTTTCTGCTCCCTGATGACTTTCTCTTCCCTTACTAGCACTGTATTGTACCCTATGACTGAGAGGACAGTACTGCCCGTTTACCGAAGAACAGCCCCTTATTGTCTGCTCACTTATTCCCCTGGCATTACACAGTGACACTTGTGAATGACGTACAAACTGCGGATGACCTCAGAAGCCTCTGATGGCTGTGCTGCTACCTTCCACAGACAAAAGACACCAAACTACAAGTTAGACTGGCATATGCTAGACAGCAGAACACCTCAATGAGCTAAGTGCTTGTTCATACAGTGCCACATATTTGCCCCTAAAATGACATTTTTGCGCTAGGCAAAAAAAAACAGAGCTACACATCTAGGTTGTTCTGTTATAATTGTTCATTTTTGTGTGGATTTTAGTGGTGGTTTCTCAGTGTTTTCCACGCCTTTTGAAATCTGTGTTTATTTGATTGCTGTTAAAAGTTGCAAAGAAAACGAAGCTCCAATGCAGATAAGTCCAAGACTGTTTATTCTGACCATCCGCTCTCACCTTTTTCCACATTAGTACATCAACATTCTAACATGAACTCCCATGGGGGATACCAAGTGCTCGCAGGGGAGGGGGTGGTGGAACATACCATTAACAGAGTGCTACCTTACAACACATCTCCCTATGTAGGGAAATTAACAGAATCATTAATTTCAAGAAGTGTTCACAATTCTATTCTTACTCCATGTTTGTCCGTTTCCCAGGCGGACTACGTTTCTACCTGTCTTGTCCACCCGTAGGGGAGCACCATACTTGCTCGACCCTGGTTGCACATGACCGGGTTTCTTGACCAACACTGGAGTGTCCATTTTAAACTCCCCATTTTTTGCAACATGTTTAGCATCGTACCAAGACTTGTATTTCAGTTGATGTAACTCTACTCTCTCTTTACTCTGGTTTAAGTCAGGCGACACACTCTCTCCTCCCCCCTCCCCCCCCCCCAACCATCTAGGATTCATTTTGGTACAAGGCTCAGAAACACAAAAGGGGATACTCCAGTAACAACATTGGGAGTGGTGTGATACGCCCATATGGATTCCCTTAGAGAGTCCTCAACATTGAATCCATTTGTGATGGCCAGCAGAATGTGATCCTTCACCATGCAATTTACCCTTTCCACTAAACCATTAGCCTTTGGACAATATAGTGCATTCCTTTCATGCCTTATGTTAAGTTCTTCCAAGAGTTCTTTCATTGTCTCAGAAGCAAACTGCACACCATTGTCCGTTACGAGGGTAGAAGGGATACCCTCCTAGACAAAAATGTTCTTCAAGAAGGAAATGAGATTGTTCGTTGTGATGGATGACGTAAATTTTAAATTGACCCAATGGGAGGTGTAATCCACAAGAACGAACGGCAAACACTCCTTTTTCCAGTGTTTACAAAGCATGGTGTTTGTTTTTGCAGTGCAGGTTATAAAGCACATATTTGATAAGTGATATAGAGTATGTTGTGTCATACAATTGGCAGTGTGCTAAATGGATTTAAGTAAGACTGTTTTAAGAATAGAAAGTCGATGCATTGCACTTTCACTTGCATCTCATTACCTCTCACAATCTCTGTCTTGTTTACAGGACTATTAATGGATTACAAAAGTAAAGAGTGCTATTTTCAAATGTTTTAATAAGAAAATTCCTGGACATAGTTGCGTAACAATTACCTAGTCCTTACTGAATATTATGACATTGTAGGGGTGGTCAACCCTTTCAACAGGATAATACCTTGTGAAACCTTTACAATTTTGAATTAAACCAGATTAGTTTGTAGTCCTTAAACATGAAACTTTAAGCATGATTGCCACTGCTTTTCTGCACTTTTTGTCCGAGTACGTTAAGGGGGTGCTGCTGTTGTGTGGACGTTAATTGCTGACAAGTATCCCCATGGCAAATGTTTCACTTGCGTCAGTCTTGACCTTTTAAGAGACCTCATATTGTATTCTACGATTTGAAATTGTGCTGTGAGCATTGTAACCATTGGCCCTAAAAACCCCAGCAGTAAAGTGCAATTGGGTAAAAAGCTAGGATTAGCTAAAGGAATCACATACAGCTTGCAACTAGGAATTTTGTTGGTATGCGCAAAGGCTTGTCATGTCTTCACCACTATTCAACGTGCATGGGAGCAGCATTCTTTTCACAGGTACCTGCCCACATCTTGCATTGAATATTTAAAGCCTGGGGGTGTAGTGACATGCTACAAAAGGGGACTGATGTTACAAACATTTTGTGTTTGTGGGTCAATGTGATAGTACATATTGGCCAAGATTCATAGGAGCCAGTCATTTTACCAATCACTTAAATACTGCCAAAAGATCAAATATGGCTTTAATACTCCAGATTCTCTACAGTTTATAAAATCAGATTACCCCATAAACCTGTTTCTTAAATCCTACACCTTTTATCCAAGCGCAAACAATTGGAAGAAACAAAAGGAAGAGCAAACAATATTTTAGTGACATCCCTAAACCAGAAATCTCAAGCACAATAATCTTAGACCAGTATTTCTTGCTGCTATCTTGCATAACAAAATTACTTTGTGTTGGCCTCTTCAGAAAGAAGTAAAAATGACTCAGTCACTCTCACTTTCCTTTCTATTAATGGTACTTTAATTTGTGGTTATGCAGCTGTTTCTTGGTGTTTGTTTACACTGATGGCTGTTCTCCTTTTGGTGGGGTTTTATCAGTTGTAATAGGTTTAAACCTAAAACAGGTTACCTTGTACATAACATACCCAGCTTGTAGCTCTGCTAACTGCAATGCAGAATACCAGTAGAGCGGGAAGAAGGAGACTGTACAAGGGAAGTGTTCCTGGGGATGGAGGTGGTTACATGGGGATGCATTAGGGTGAGGTCAAATGCACACGCAGTGCCTTTGGTTGTTCTTCATTTGTGATTGTTTTGCAGGGCTGAGAAGAAGAGTCTGGTGTCAGGAAGAATGTTTGTCAGCACGAATGTTTGTCAGCACATGTCAGGGTTAGGCCTCGGGGGGGGGGGGGGTGGTGATGAGGAGGGGAGAGATGAGGGGGGTTAAAGGTGAGAAGAGCGTGTACAGAGACTGTTCTAACATTCATCACCAACTCTTTTTTTGTGACACAGAGCTGACTCTGCAAGCAAGTGAAATCTGGCTCTCCCTATGACCCACTCAAACCTGAAATAGTTTTAAAACTTCATGTATTCATTCTACTGTCTAGGCATGCAGTAGAGGAGTATGGCTTTGAATCCCCGCCCACTCTCTGCTCATATTTTTAATTTGCTTGTGTCATTGTCCTTCGTAAAAGCTGGTTTCAGTCGTTAGTAGGCTTGTTAGTCGCTCCTTGATACCGCCCTGTCTGCATTTGTTACCTCCCATAACGTTTGGACCTGTTACTGGTGTTAGATGGTCTGCTATATAAGTTGGAGAGCACGGTTTTCTTTAATGCTCTTCGCCTATTCCACCCACGGCATTGCCAAATGCTTTGACTACTGTATTTATTTAAATTACTACGCTGTTCGCTTTAATTATAGCGGCTGCACTTATTCAATTATTTAATTTACGGTGCGCTCTGCTTTCAGTTTAGCGGCTGTGCTTTCTGAATTATTTATTTTACAGGCGGACACTTTCACATCAGCAGCATCACTTATTTATTTTATTATTTAATAGCGTGGGCCGCTTTCACGTCAGGGTCCGCGCTGCAGAACATTTCGAAATTAATTATTTTGTTTTGCCTTGTGTGAAAGCGCACCACATGCGCTTTCACTTTAATATTGTCCGTGCCCCTTAGTTTAGACGCTGCTAAACAAAAAGGACGCGGCCAACGTTAAAGTGCTCTCGCATTTGCGAGAGTTTGAGCTGCTGGCATTACAAATAACAATGCCGCTCATATGTGTTGGGTTTAAAACACATAAATAAAATGCATTGTCATTTACAATGCCAATCGCTTAAATGCTCGCAAAAGTGAGACCTATTGCATTGACAAATGCGTTTTTTTTTTTAAAGGTTTTTTTAAATTTATTTTTTTTAGCTTTAATGATGTGACGCAAAAGCTCAAAATCTAAGCACAGTCTTTTCCATAACATGGCTGTCCTTAGTAAGCATCTCTCAGTAGCAATCCTTGTGTTTTGCCCTTTGGTGTTAAGGATATATTGAAGCAACAACATTATCTGTACATCGAGTAAGGGTACATGTAAACACACAGTTCGTCAGGCTATGCCACTTGTACCAGAGAGCAGTGTCATGGACCGAGCAAGGAATGTGAGTGCGCTTGAAAGCATGCACCGCAGAGCGCACAGGAAGACAGGCTGTGCACAGGAAGACAGGCTGTCCACTGACAGGACTTTTGTCATAGAAACGGGCTTTGATGTAGTAAGGTAATAGGCAGGCACTGGACTATGTGGCTCAGGCTGGCCCTCTGCCATTACTTCAGGTGATATATGATGAGACGCGCTCTGTTGCTGGGTACGTAAATACGTTATTATTTTGGTACCTGCTGTGGTTTTCCTACAGGTGAGCGTCTGTCGAGCATGTGCTAGATATGAGCCCTTCTAAAATCCCTGGGCTATATTGGAATGTGCCGTCCTCAAAAGGGAACCTGAATACTTTTGACGAAGGATGTTCAATTCAGGGCTAAGAGGGTGCTGTACTCACTGATGGTGCGGCGGAAAGGAGGTCAGATGTGGAAAAACTTGGGAATGTGCTGAGTCAACAAGCAAGGGAGACTGAAAGTGCGGGAATTCACAAAGTAAAAGAGCTGTAGCGAGCTTACTTGACGCTATACGTTGAGGCTGGGTGGATTCTAAGCTTTAGGACACCTGAAACTGTTAAAATAAATGTCGAGGTTTGTGAATGCCTCAGTTTTTAGCTCTCGCCTGGCGTAGGCTGTGCGCGTCTCGCTGGCGAGATTTAGTGTTAACAGGGTATTTTCTGTAAGGGGCTTTAAGCCCCTCCCCTCTGTTCCATTGGCCGGCGTCACCGTTTATGCTAAACGGTGGCCTGCCATTGAAACAGAGGTGTCGATGACGTTTTTGCTTGGCTTTTCGAGCCGTCCCATTTGGACGGATTCGCTTGCTTTGCGTTGGTCGCAAAAGGTTTCTTATCTTTATGGGGCCAACACATGGCCCCATAAAGATAAGAAACCTTTTAGCAGGCGAGGCCACAGCAAAAAAAGCCAAACGAAAACGTCATGGCGAGCGCTGTTTTTTAATTGCATTTTACTTGCGACTCCAAGACCAGCTCCGCCAGCCTGAACAAGCTCCCTGCCAGCCTGAACAAGCTCCCCGCCAAGAAGAAACGTGTGTACTGTAAGTTGGTGCCCAGAAAGCGGGATCGCGCCGGCCATGGGGTGGGCAGCACCAGCGGGGGCGACCAGCACAAAACTAGAAGCAGCGGCCGAACCAGCCCCCTAGTAGGCCCACTGGCCCCCCACTACCTACCTGCACCTGGGCCGCTCCCTGGAGGAGATTTGGGAGGTGGCCACCCTGCGCCTGCCGGCCAGCTTCCCCCGCATCCACGTGCGGGACGTGTCGTGTGAGACCAGCCTGGCGGCTGCACGGCACCAGGCACATCACATCCTTCAGGTCTACCTGGACCCCGTGGTGCGCATCCGCCGTTTCCCCGTGGCCTGCCTCTATCGCCGCGAACGGCTGTTTACAAACCTGAACAGCACTTTACCGACCGTATCGGTAGGGGTGACTTTTGCACTAAGTGTACCGCCATGCCAGCACTACCTTTTAGTCCAGCTGATTCGCTGTCTTCCTGGGTCAAGACGATCCCTCGCCCCGTGCTCGGAGGGTGATGAACTGGAATGTATAGACTTTGGTGCTATGTACTCTTGCTGGGCTGAAACGGCAGGGGTGTGGAATTTAATAAAATATGTACTTGTCCATGGGGCAGGTTGCTTCATAAATCTACTTGTCCTGTAACAAAATCCAGTTGTCCCTTTTGTGCAATGTAATGCGGCGACAAATTATGACCGCAATCTCATTATATAAGAGCTCTGAAAATAGCCTCTCTGTTTATGCCAGGGCTCCTTCATAGAAGGGTTTGAATACCAGCAATTCCCTTATGTTGCCACGTTTCCGCAGATCTACATACTGGGGCTGAAGGTAATGGTAAGCAGTAGTTCCAGGATTGGAAGGCCCTTCTGAGTCTGTGCAAATCTACTAACTTGCATGTTTTAGGAGTTTTCACCAACTCTTCTCTAATCGTTTCCCATACTGAGAGAGGTTGGATATTTACTCCTGACAATGGCAGACCTAAAACTTCGAAATAAGGAGAGGAGGATATGGCTAGGTTCGTCCTCCTAGGTACTAATCACGCAAAAAAAAGATCCGACATCAGGGATCAGAGAACCTAGCTAGATGGGAAGGGAGGGGTCTACTTAGTGAGTAAGACGCACCTCAAATAGAGAAAAGAAAATACTTTTCTTGAGTCCTCTCACTCACCAAAGGTTTCCCCTAGGTGACATGCTTCATCATTGGGGCCATCCCAAGCATCTACTGCTTGGGGCGTGCTGCGACTTGCGACAGTTAAGTAGGAGCACTATTTAGTGAAGACTATGTGTAGTGCAGTGAGAGGGGAGTGGTGTGGGTTTAAATTAAAAATTACCTAGTTAGTGAGCGTAAATGAGTTTATTCGTGCTCCTAGTTGGTAAAGGATAAAAAGGGGGGTTAATAAAAGGGAGGAATTAGGTAATAATGTGCTAATAGTCCCTAATATTGAAAGCCAACATGTTTCGAGGTTATCCCCTAAACCTCTTCTTCAGGACCGCATGGGGACCAGCCCCATGTGTACCACTCCGTGCAAAGACCTAAAATAAGGTGATTAAGTAAAAAGGAAAAATAAACACGCACATTAGTGTTAGCGTAAATCAATTACATACGGTTAGATTGAACGCGTAGTATTTAGTAGTTAATCAAAATTTGCCTCATGGTCTGCCGGGGTGGAGGAGCCTAAATAACCTTGACACGGCTTGCCTCCGTCAAACTGACCTATTGGATCCCATCGGACAGTCTCTTCTGTCTATCGGCTAGCTTCACTGGGAATGACAGCATTCTGTTCTTTCACAAGGAGCATATCGATAGTCGTTTTGTTCAGTGCCAGGAACTACTAAGCAATGTGTGCTTTGAGACCAAAACAATTTTTGCTTTTGCCAATGTTTGTTCTAATGGCAAGGGCCAAGCAGCTCCCACACTAATGTTTTACAAAAACCATGCCAAAATAAATCTCGCATTGACAAAACCAAAAGGCTGACCAACAATTTTAGATCCACTGGCTTTACCAATGCTTGTTTATTTGTTTCCCATAATCATAATAAAACTAGTTACACTTATTTTCCATTATTAATATTTTGGGGAAATACTAGCATGCATCAACACATTTTACTAAATGATGCTGCAAAGAAATGGTACCTACATTTTTTCAGTAGTTTAGCAAAATGTGTTCATTTTTTGTGTGAACATTTTATTTTGAAATCAAAGAATCCTCAAACTTGCTTTCAGGCTTCTGCAAATATTTGCATGTAATCAGAGAGCATTCTGGGAGCAGTATACATAGCCTCATATTTGTAAACTTTGCAAACGTGTGGCATATTTTTATACTCTTAACCACTGTGTGTCGTGCACTCTGAGCTTACAACATTTACTTAGAGAGCTCACCCTACTAATAAAGGCTTTGCATTAATCAACCATAAATAGAGGTTTGAACAGCATTAACACATGGACACATATATTACCTTAGCTGCAGGTAATGCCTTTCCCTGATCCATAATGTGGTACTGTAAACTGGCAGACAAAGGGTTTGTGCTGTAGGGGGTTGGCCCTACTTGTCCCAAGGACAAAATACACATGAAAACTTGTTGCCCTTGACCCCAAACAGTATGTCCCGGGCGTCGGGCTATAGGAATTCCACGTCCCTGAACGGTAACGCGGACTCTTTCCACATGGATTTATGATACAAGTGCCTTTGAACGTTGCTAGTTTTTATTTTATAAGCGCCCCATTACGGTGCCCGTAATGCTTGCATGCCAAGAACACCCCTCCCGCCTCCCAAACAGTATCGAGTCAAACCTCAACCAGCAGCGATGCCGTGGCTGGTTTCACTTTCTTTGTTCTCTATTTCCGAGCTCCTCCCTCCCCCAATCAGTCATGGGGCTCCAGCAGAGCAGCAAAGCCAGGGAACGGCGAAGGCGGGTTATGCAGCTGCTGCAGCCTGTCTCGGAGCATGGGACACTGGTCTTTGCCTGCTCCTTGCAGCTGAACCTACTGTGGAATTATGTGTATTGGCGATTTAAGTTTTCTTGTGCTGCCACCCTCTGGTTGAGCACAGAGGCGCTCTTTGACGAGGCTCATCCACGTGGGTTCTCACAACACACAGAAGTAGGCACTCACTACCTCCGGCTGGTTCCTCCTCCCACCTCAGCTCCTCCTTCGGCAGTAGCAGGAAGCAGGAACCAGGGGCTGGGCCGGGCTTCTCTGCAGGCTGCAGCACCTATGCCTCTGTATTGCCAGAACATACGTACTGACGTGTCCTCTGGGTCTGCTGTCTTGAGGTAAGACGTGCTGCGAACAGGGAGCTTCAGTCTGTCTTCTACCCGAGGAGGACTAAGCCACCGTGGAAGAGTAGCACTGTTATCTGTTAGATAAAATAGATGGCCTTGCTTGTTAGTGCTTATTCTCACCTGGTGACCCAGGGCAGTTTACACTGTGTGCAAAGACCTATGATGTTGGCATGAGATCTCAGGGCTGCTGAGCCCTCCACATTCCTTTCTCTGGCCCGGGGAGGGGCAAGGCTAGACACGCGCGCACACTGCCGAGCACAAGGCGGGGGTGTGTGTGGTGGGTGAGTTAGTGGCTTGTGTAATTATCGGGGGCGCGGGGCGCACTCAGAGTTTAGTTGGAGGAAGCGAGGGGATATGTGAGATGGGGGGGGGTTAGGGGTGTGGCGAGGTCCGTTACTGTGATTGGTGGTGCAGGCCCTCATTGTGTCTGCTTTAAAACGTGCGGTGTCGCTTGTGCACAAGGGTGGCTGGGGGCGGGAGTGTTTACTCTTGGCACAGAAACATGTGCAGCTACCGGTTTGACGATTGCACTGCTTTTGTGGGTATGCATTGGGTCTCTGTCTAGTCTGTTGTTTACGGTTCCGTAGGTAGCTGAACCTTTTCCTCCCGCTTGCATCACCGCACACGCTCTCATTGCCCCCGTTGCAGGTGGGGAGCGGCAGGTGTTGATGAAAATGATCTGATAGCTTCTGATGGACTCTTAACAATTCTGCTTTGATAGTTTTTAGTGACACAGCCTTGGCTTAGTCCTCCGGCTTTGCTTTGTCAAACACAGTTGAATGTTTCCCAGCTGATCACAGGCCGTTTATTATGTTGCAGTCACTTCAAACAAACTGTTGTTCAGTCATTGCCTTTGTCCTCGCTCTGATACTGTTGATCTCATCCAGCCGAAGCGCGGAGGCCTGTCATGGACTGACTCCTAAGCAAATATTTACTATTTCACAACAACAGAGGCTGCAGTACACAGGCGGTTCGGGAAATTACGTTCGACTTCAATTGCTGAAAACGTGTTTATGGTGAATCAAGCTGATGTAATTTCACCAACCTCGCCTGATTAAAAGTTTTGTGTGATTTTTATTTTTAATTACGGGTTCTTACTTTAAGTGTTAAGTTGATTAAGATGCAGTTTCAATCTTTAAAAAGACATTTTATGTACGCCTAAACTCGGACTTAAATATGCAAGCCCGTATATATTTCGTTCAGTTGCTAAAATGCACATGGATATGGTGATACAGTGTTGCCCTATTTTGTTTTAAACTACTCGTTCAAGGCAAGTGTCACAGACTGCACCCTTTATTTACAAAGCTTTACCTCGATAACTTTGTTTCCGCCTTGTGTACGCTTGTTGCGTTTACCAAGTAATTCGAAAGTAGATTTATTTTTCTGGGTGCGTCGTTTGAGAACTACTCCGCTGGCTTCTTCATACTAGGTTTCTAATGCAATTAGGAACTGTAATCGGGCATTTTTGCTATAGTATTAACACCTCTTCAGACCGACTCGATTTCCCAACCGATCTATTTACAAAATATTCAGCCTCAAAATTATCTTAACACTAGTGCGATGGACCTACTTACCAACCATGTCTTCTGAGGCAGTTGAAAATGCTCCCTTATCTGCGTTATCCAATGCCAAGTATTTATTTCTCCCAGCATTCTTTAGCTGCAAAGTGAACAAGCATTTGCAATGCAATAGGTCTCGCATTTGCAAGAGTTTGAGCGATTGGCATTGTAAATTACAATGCCTTTTATTTTATGTTTTTTGATAATCCGCAAGTGGTGCGTAGACTCGCACTTTGTACTTGTAGTCGTTGCTTACGAGGAGCAAGGCTGGCAGTAACTGCGCCTCTTAACTGCCAGTCTTGCTTCTCGTAAGCAAGGACTATGAGAACAAAGTGCGTGTTTACGCACCGCTTGCAGGTTTACAAAAACATAAATTAAAGGCATTTTCATTTACAATGCCAATAGCTTAAACTCTAGCAGATGCAAGACCTATTGCATTGCAAATACTTGTTTTCTCCGTGGTGCAGCCGCAACTCTCAAAGCTATCTGTGGATTCAGTCCAACTCCAGGTCCCAAAATGAATCTCTCGTACTGAATCCAGGACATTTCACGAGCACCAAAAACCAACCACCGATTCACAGAAGCACCTAGTGGCCATTCAATTGGCACTGTGTGGTACACAAGTCAACTCGCTCAGAACCATCAAATTAGTCACTCACTCAGAACAAACCCAACACTTATTCGCTCCCCCACCCACTATTCACTCACACAATTGTCTCACCCACCGACCAGTCATTCAATGATACATTCACTCACTGATCCATCGACCCACCTCTTCTCATTTACCTAGCCACTCATTCACAAGCTACCACCTCACCCACCATCTCAGTCCCTTTCACACACCAACTCACCCATTAATATTTTCTCACACACTATCCTGGAGTGGTTTTCCATAAAGAAGTGTGAGGGGGCTTGTTCTGAATCAGTCCAAAGAGAAAGTGTGAAATGTGACTTTTCTTACATAGAAATAGAGACAGTTGAACACAGCAAGCGTTCAGTGAAAAAATACAAACCCATCTTCTCCATGAAAGCAGACATATGCAAAGTGCGAGCTGGTAATCGAGCACTGGTTGTGTGCAAATAAAAGTCCATAAGCAAATCATTTGGCATAGAGAATCTTCCTCACATTTCTGTAGTCCTTAGTGAATGTATATCCAAAGACACTGATGGGCAGTAATTTGGGGTAATTCTGAACTTGCAATGACACGCTGTATGTGTTTCGCAAGGTATGGAAGACTGCGTGGATTTGCAGGCAGTGTTTGTTTTAATATCCGGGAAATTAACAGTAAAAGCCAGCCCAGAAGATCATAAAACAGGTCCACAAACAGCCAAAACAAGCATTTACAATGCAATAGGTCTCACATTTGCGAGAGTTTAAGCTATTGCCATTGTAAATAACAATGCCTAATAAAATAAATAGTAAAAAACTATGCATAAATAAGAGGCATTGTCATTTACAATGCCAATAGCTTAAACTCTAGCAAATGCGAGACCTATTGCATTGCAAATACTTGTTAGAAATGGCTAACCTTTCTTTGCCCTCTTCTACGGTACCTCGACATGGAAGCATGCAAAAGTAATGCCCCTTTTGAAGGAAGCGTCCCTCGATACAGCCAAACCTGAAAATTACAGCCCCATCTTCTGGCTACCTTTTTTAGCCAAAGTAGTGGAGAAGCATGTAAACAGTCTTTTGACTAAGTTTCATAAGGCTAACCAAATTTTGGATACATTTCAAAATGGTTTTATGCCCTCCCATAGTATGGCGATGGCTCTCCCAGCGGTGACGTAGGCGCTCCGTAGAGCAGCAGAATTAGGTTGCTCATCAGCTCTTATTCTCCTAGACCGGAGTGCTGCCTTTGGCACAGTATAAGGTGCTTCTCCAACGCCTCCATGATACAGGGATACGAGGTAAGGCCTTGATATGGTTTGCATCTTCCCTTAGCGACCGTTCTTTTCTAGTAAGATCTCTGCCCTTCTCCCCCATACAGAGACCCTTGGAACACAGGACTCTTCATGAGTTCCACTCTTTTTAATATTTTTTAGGCCGTTGGCAGAGGTTGTGAAGCCCTTCAGGGTTTCTCTATTTTCATATGCGGGTGAAGTGCAGCTTATTGTTAGTCTTTCTGTGGATGTGACAAAAGACATAGCCAAGTTCCAGGAATGCATGCTTGCAGTGGCCAGTTGGATGAAAAATAACTGCTTAAAGCTAAACACCATTAAAACTGAGATCCTTCTGCTTCGGAAGCATACCCAGACCTGTGGGGGAGGGGGGGGGGGGAGAGAATCACTGGCGGCCAGAAAGCTTCGGTACTTTCACAAAACACAAATTATCCATAAATTGTTTTGTGATTTATATCCGGGAAGCTAGAAGGGAACGTCCTTAACCTGGCGTCCATATATATATATCCCACCCGCTACGCTCACCTCCACTTTACAGCATCTCACGGGCACACTCTCCTCCTTACCCCTAGGGCAGACTATGAGTGGGGGTGACTTCAATGCCGTTATGCAACTAAGGCTCGACGCGACAGGCACTCCCTCCCCAACAAGATTAGCCCATGCAAAGAAGTTGAATGACTGGGTGGCCACTCTTGGCTTGGGTGACGTTTGGAGGATCTTTAAATCCCCAAACCATCCAACACACTCATACTTCAGCGACCCACCGTACGCATTCCCGCATTGACCTGATCCTCCTGCCTGCCTCCGAGTACCACAGGGTGTCCAATATAGTCATCCTTCCCCGCGGAATCTCAGACCACTCTGCCCTGTCCATGCACCTGGGTGGGACCTCAGACACAATCCGGGCGGTCTGGAGACTAAACGTGTGGATCCTGCAAGATAAAGAAATTTAAAGGCAATAGAGGTAGAACTGCATCACTACTTCCTCACCAATCATGGATCGTTCCCCTCCCCGGGCACCCTCTGGGAGGCGAGTAAGGCTACTATCCGTGGCGTGGCCAGGGGTTGGGTAAGCGCGAAACGCTTGGCACAAAATGACCGCCTGACCCTTCTTAATGCGCAGGCCATGCGGTTGGAAGCAACCCAAACTGAGATCCCTGACGCTCACCGGGACAGACAGCTCGCAGTCACTCGAGAGGAGATCAAATAGATCTCCTTGGAGTCTGCCAAGATGTTGTGGCGCTCGTCCGTGGCCCAAATATATGGGTGGGGAGACAAAAACAGAAGTCTATTGCATAGGCTGATGATCTACGCTCTCGCCAACAGGATTGTCCCTGAAATCCAAGACCCCTCGGGCTGCACCCAGCACACCTCACCTGAAATCGCACAGGAATTTACCGATTATTATGCCCAGCTCTACTCCGCTCATACACCAGCGGCGACCCTCCCAGAGGTGCTCGCCCTAGCGGGCATCCGGCTCCCTCGCTTCACAAGGGACGAGGCGGCTGTCTTAAACCTCCCCATTACCTCGGAGGAGATCTACGGCGCTGTCTCCCTGCTGAAAGCCGGGAAAACACCGGGGCTTGATGCTCTTCCTCAAGAATACTTCGCGTCGTACCGAGACCTGTTGGTTCCCCATCTTGTGCACCTCTACCGTCACGTGGCCGAGGTTGACTCTTTCCCTCCGAGACCGACTTGGTGACCATTGTTGTTATCCCTAAAACCCAGCCACCGTCCCCTAGATGTGCGGACTATCGTCCAATCTCTCGGATCAATACAGAGATAAAAGTATACGCCATGATCCTGACTCAGCGACTTCGTCCCTATCTCCACAAGATGGTCCATGCGGACCAATGCGGCTTCATGCCAGTGAGGAGCACCAGACACTGCTTACGATGCCTCCATCTTGCCCTGGCCAACTGCCAGATTCTTACACCCCATTTCACACTCCTCCTTGTCGACTTTGAAAAAGCTTTCCACATGGTGGATTGGCATTATTTGGAAGACGTCTTGCGGCTGCTGGGTCTGGGGCGGCAGTTCCGGCGACTTGTCCGAATCCTTTACTCCAACCCTAGAGCCAGGGTGTTGACGATTGGAACCCTCTCGAGGGCCTTCCCCATTCAGAGGGGCACACGACAGGGCTGTCCCCTTTCGCCCCTTTTATTTGCGCTGGCGATAGAGCCCTTGGCCTACCTCATACAATCCGATCGCCGGATCAAGGGCTGGAACTGGGGAACCCATCACACTGATAAAATGTACCTATATGCGGATGATGTCCTGCTCTACCTCCGGCCAACTCTGGACCTGGATGCCTCGAGGTCTTGCAAGACTTTGAAAGCATCTCAGGCCTCTGACTCAACCTGGCGAAATCAACACTGGTGCCCCTCCACCTCTCCAGGGAGTGCCTCACTGGCAGTCCACCATCCCCATCAGGAGACAGTCATTCAAATACTTGGGGATTTGCGTCGCCCTGCTTCCTGAGCTGGAATGGGCAATGAATATTACCCCGCTGGTCAGTAGGGCAAAAACGGATCTTAAGCGTTGGCAAACCCTGCCCCTTAACCCTCTCGGTAGGATAGCGCTGTTTAAAATGGTCCTCCCACGTTTTTTATACATCATTCAAAACACCACCTTTCATTTCCCGAGCAGTTGGTTTAAGGAGCTAGATGGGATTATTACAAGGTTTTTGTGGGAAGGGGTGAGGCCCCGCATTGCTCTAGTCCGTTGCAGGATCCCACCCTTCGACGGAGGTATGGGTATGAGCGATCTCATCTATACTATCTGACTACTTGGTTCTTTCTGATTCCCCCAGATTCAAGCATCTCTGTATGGACGTCCCATACACACAGCAATCCCACCTATCACCAGGGCAGTCCTGGTGGTATGGCTCACAGCTCTGAGGCAAACTGGCTTGGACAGGCAACTGAGCCAGCATACGCCTCTCTGGCGGTGCACATGGCTGATGGAGGTGGTGACACTCTCGGGGTTCAAGCAATGGGACCTCAGGGATCTCTCTGCTGGGTGACATATGGGCGCGTGACCACATCAGGACATTCCATGACCTTCAGGGGCAGTACACATTACACGCTTCACAGTTTTATAAATACCTACAGCTTCCCCACGCTCTCAACACACACATTCCAACAGGCACGTCCGTTCCAGAATTCAGCTCACTACAGGCCCAAGTCATGATGGGGAATCTGGGGAGAGGCGGGATCTCCAGAATATACCGTACCCTGGTAAACAACGGACTAGCGACTCTCGACTCTCTTCGGACCCGCTGGGAGGGGTGGTTGGGTCTATCCTCTGGGAGAGGAAGACTGGTGTGATGCCCTCATGGCTCCTAAGACCGTCACGACCTCAGCCAGACTCCCTCTTATTCAACTATACTATCTCCACACAGCGTATATCACTCCAACTCGCCTCCACAGGGCGGGGCGTCCCTCCCAAAAACTGCACACGCTGTTTCTCCTAACCTCATATTCGGCAGTTGGATTATTCAGTCTCTAATCATAACGCGCCTGGACTATTGTAACATTCTGTATCTAGGCGCCAAGAGATGCATTATTAAGATCCTAAAATCTGTCCCAAATGCGGCTGCTAGATTACTGTTTTCTCTCCCTAAATTTTGTTCCATCTCTGGACTCCTTCTGAAACTTCATTGGTTGCCCATTGAAAAAGACATACAGTTTAAAGTTTAAGTACAGCACACAAGATCATGTATAGTATACATTAGGAGCCCCCATTCTCTCTGTACTTATGCAACCTTACTTACCCACCAGATGCCTCCTCTTGGCTGTCTTAAACCTGGCGGTTACTGCACAGTTTAAAAGAAACCCGGCCCTTTGGAATAGCTTGCCAACATACCTAAGCGAAATACAGAACCATCTTATTTTTAGGAACCTGCTCAAAACGTGGCTATTTGCAACCTAGATTTTTTTTCTCTGGTTCTTGCATTGCTTTTTCCTTCTGTTTAATTTTCGTTGTGTGGTACCCTAAATTAATGGTGTAGCGCAAGGTAAAGCCCCACTGTTGGAGCAACCAAATCTTATTAACATGAGGAGACACAGTACAAAAAGTTGTCTACAAGAGGGGGACAGTGCACTAAGGACAGCCAGGGAATAGCTAGAGTCCAGATACAGCCTGCAAACTAGAATGAAGGAAAGAGTTTAAATGAGATTTGCTCTGTCAGGGAGGGACCAAGCTTGCTTATTGTGATCTCAAACGCAACAGAGGGCCCTCAGCTGAGCTAGAGCATGGCATTTCTTCGAGCCAGGCTTGAGCCTTAATTGGCTCGCTTAGCTCTAAAGTTTGAAACCCATATAGACACCAGTGCATTAGTGCCACCGCCTATCATCAAGGTTACCATACTTTTAATCACCTACTCGTCTCATGAGGTTTGTTGTATTTTTAGAGGGGACTGTACCAGCACTTCTCAGCAGCTCTTCTACTCCTTTAATGTGACAGCAGTTTTAAGCAGGACTGCCATTTTACGACTCGGTAATTACATCTGCCTGTCAATTGGAATAATTACACATACACATGTGATTTATTAAATATCATTCTTTGGTTTATGAGACAATGTCTTTCACCATGCAGACGCAAAAAAGGCTTGATAGTAGTCAGGTGTGAATTAGTATTCTCTCTATTTTTTTTTTTTAATATCTTTATTGATTTTTTTCATATTTTTCCATTTTCATACAGTACATGACAAAACAACAACGTCAGGAGCAGAAGTCAAATCCGCACGTAACAATAGCATTACAATACTATAATAGAGCAACCGTTCATGTTACAGCAGAGTGTTTTCTAATGTGTGGTAACACACCAACTGATCACGAATAGACCGTCTCTCATGCGTCATTATGATTGCCTGCCTTCCGCACATTCCCACAGTCTTCAATCGACTATAAAGAAAAAAGTGAAAAAGGAAAAGAGAAAATTTGCCAACCCCACATTCTAGCATTACTTGCATCATTAAAGTCATTTGCGTCTAACTGTCGTGACATCAGCACATTGGAAACAGTCATAGTTGGTCTTTTCAATAGCCAGACGAGGGGGTTTTTCCAAAGAAAAAGGCATAAGGATAAAAGTAAACGTGCCAATAAAGCATACATTATCTGAATAACAACATTTAACAACATTGAGAGGGCTGCCATCTGGGAGCAATTAAGATAACCATTACATTACTGAGTGTAGGACTGTATATTGTATAAATAACGACTTTGTGATTCACCAGGGTAGAACTCGGACTCACATGTGTGTTGGGGGCTAGTTTCATGGTATTGGGTGCTGGAACAAGAAGGGGCAGGGGTACTACTACATCAGGCTTTCTCCATGAGGTGTTGTCTAATAGAATGCTATTGCTATCTGCCACCGTCCTTACTTTTATTTGATTCCATAACATTTCGTACATTTAATTGTGATTATTTGTTTTCCCTCAGTGGAGCAGGGCAAGAAGTGGGTAGATCATGTATCATCCTGGAGTTCAAGGGAAGAAAAATAATGGTAAGTTACAAGTGATCACATTTCTGAACGAAATGTTAATGCTGCAAAATAATTTTTAAAAGTTGGCTTATAAACTTCCATAGAAGAAATATTTGAAAGGTTCTGTTTGAACTAGGGTTCAAGGTGTTTCAGTGAATGGGACACGGTGCAGCTAGTTATCAATGCTGCATGCAGCAATTCTTTTTGTCACTGGTATAGCTCTGATCTTACTTAGGCTTCAATGGCTACACATTGAACCTGAATCCATTTTTAAGAACGCATTTATTACGCTCAAGGTTATTCACACAGTAACTTTTTAATACCTGACTAACAAACTGATCCGGTCAGTTGGCCAGTGCTGTCTTCGCAGCATGGGAATGCTTTCCCCAAGAATCTCTTGCATTGAGGAAACGCAAGATGACTCTTTCTCACAGTGTGACCCGAATTTGGAGCCCAGGCCCACCGAACTCATACGACCAAATCCCTGGCTATTTTAAAGAAGGAGCCTAACGTTCTTCTTTTATAGTACTTATTTAAACGTTCTTCCTTACACATTCCTTACTTATAGTTTGTATACACTTTATAGTTAACATTCCTTCCACTTGTAGGTTCCTTCATCAAAGTGCCATCTGTGCTTTCCCCTAGTTATCTTCATTTTCCTTGAGTTATACTCCCATCCACATTCTGGCTCTTCGTTTAAATTTGTTTTAATATGATTTTAGTTTATCGTGTTCTGTTCTAGTATTGATCCTACTTTATTTTTTTGTCGCAAATTATCCTAATGCCCTTGGGCCATGTTCTCATGATTTTAAATCTGCTTAAATAAATCAATCTAAATTGGAAGTGCCTTTTCCTTTTTAAGTAGGCAGCAGACAATCTGTTTTCCACTAAATGTAGACCACCCTGTCATCTCAAGGCCTGGTGGATAGTTCAACTGTATGAAGCAAGGATGAGGAAAAACTAATACCGTTACCCGAAATTATAGTTTGATCACTTCCACAGTTTAATTGGTCTTTCGGTCTTTCCGAGTCAATAAAGAGTACCAGTATTATTGGGTAATATCTACTATGTGTAATTGACTCACTTTGACCCCCTACATCAAGCTGTGAAGTACATAAATATACAGCAATGAAGCAAGCAATGATTTGCTGATGGGGCAGACCTGACATGTTCATACATCTATGTATTGAATTGCAGCATTTATATAACGCTTAATAACCCTTTGTGAGGCACTTTGGAGCTGGCCTACATGACTACCCTGTGTAGGGTGTATTGGTGGAAGGATGTTTTTGTTTTGATTCTATGTGGGAAGTGTTTTCATGTCGTGAATGATGACCACCGAGGTGCGGTTATTGTGTTATGGGATTCAGCGCATAGCAGGATGACGGATGATAAAGTGTGATGTATCTGCAAATGTCGTCCTCACATTTGATATGCTTCGGGGTTGTAAGTTTCTTAACAGGAGCCCGACGGTGAAGAAAAAAAATTTGATCACGCATTGATTTGGCCCTAGAATTGTTATATTTTAGTGGGCACTGTTTTTAATCATTTGTTAGTACTGTAACGGAATGCACTTGATCCAGGTCTAAGAAGGCGTAGTAGTTTTGACATGTAGAAGTTTTTTATATTTTTAATAAAATAATATGCACTAGGGCTTTGTCATTTACACATGGAAATTTGTAGATTAATAATTGGTTTCGCCCTTTTATCAAGTATAGTATAAGTTTTTACTATTTTACTCTTTGGGTGTGCAATTGTGCTTTTATGGTCATTTTTGGCCGAATAAAGTTTTATTTGACTTGATAAAGTGTGAGAGACTGACGCACAGTTGTATGGCTTTATGGTTTTCATTATGCTGGTATTTTGAATGGCTTTGCAGGACCCTTTTATGTTATTTCATATCATAAAGTCTGCTTAAATGGTTATTGCAATGGGTTTGCCAATCTGAGATTTTGTGTATAGTTGGGCATGACTTTTTTTTTTTTCTTCTCGTATCGGAGTCTTTGAGCTGTAAAGAAGCAGTCCGATTGTGTATATATATTTGGGACATCCAGTGGTGGACTACATTAAAGCCCTCTGAATTGTCCAGCAATGTGTGACCGATCTCTTTAATTGTTCCATGCCTGTTTATTTGGTGATGTTTGTCTTATTTGGCTGTACAGTGCTGGTGATGGACAATCCATATAGCAGATGCATTGTGTGAATTTATGAGGGAAACGTTCCAGTTTGCTGCTGACCATTGCATGTTATGATTTTGGCATAACTGTGGGCCATAACTGTTATATGTGCATGTACATAGAAGTATAATGCCACTGCTAACCATAGGCCAGCCCTTCTTAGCTTGCCTGCATGCAAAAACAGGTTGCTTGTTGAGTTGTTTCTAATTTGTGTGTTGTAAACTTAGAATTGCACTTGAGCGTGGGATTGTTTGCTGGACCCTGTTGCCGGAATGTGGGTGATGCAGTCATTAGCAAATAGCCATGTTTTCAACTGCCTTCCAAAGTGTATATGCTCTTGGGTGCCTCTTATGTTGGCTGGTATGAGTTCCATAGTAGCTTGGTGGCTTGTAGTGAGAAAGCAGTGACTCCTACGGATTTCTTATGGGACGGTGGTATGATAGATATGTGGTGCAAGTCTGGAGAACAGTGTTCTTTTTTTGGTTTGCGTTGCTCGAATTTAAATTGTAGGTATGGCAGTCCTTTTTATTGGGAGGCTCTGTGGACAATGCAAAGTGCCGTGAACATTCCCCTGTTAGCTATAGGTAGCCAGTAGAGCGATTGCAGGACTTGAGTAATGCATTCTATTGGGTGAAGGTGAGAATGTAAATAAATGTAAATGTTGTAGACTTGTAAAGCGCACAGCTGCCCCAGCAACGGGGCGTCCCGGCGCTGTAGACCGCTGGGGAACCCGTCCTGGCTATCCCTGTGAGATGGTCCCTTTCTGGGTATCTCCAAGGTGAAACCAGGCATCCCCGGCGTCTGTGGGGGGCCGTTGTAGAGATAAGGCAAGCTTAATGCCCAGAGTTGCCGAGTGTGTTCCTGGTTAGAGTAGGTACCGAGGTGAGAATTATCGAGTCCGTTTTGACCCTGGTCCACGACCCTGCCGCGTTGGGAATTGAACCCTGGTCCCTGGCCGATTCTCTGCTTACGGGTCTGCCGCCTCTAACCAGTGAGCCACACCTCTCCACAAGAAGAAGAAGAGAAGAAGCTTTGCTGCAGTATTTTAGGTAAATTGTGTTTTGCGTATGCTGAATGCGGGTGCACCAAAGTATAGGTTCTTGGCAAAGTCATGTTTGGAGATTACAAGTGTGAGAACGGCTTGTAGTTTATGCTGGTATGCAGGGTATGGGATGATGAAATGTTGTGTCGGCATTGTGTAGAAGGCAGTCTTTGTGAAAACGTTAACACACTGCATCAAGGATAGGTCTGAGACCATGGTTACTCTTAGGTTTCTAACTTCTCTTGATGTTTTTGAAGGGCTTCAATTTCCTTAAGCCATATGACAGTACTTTTGCCATTGTCTGCAGGTCCTAATATCTGTCTCTGTGGTATTCAGACTTTAGATGGTTATTCTTCATATCATGTGTTTATGGCATGGAGGCAGTCATCAAGTTGTGAATTGTATAGGCCTTCGGGGCTATCCATTTTTAATATGATTTTGGGTGTCATCTGCTTGGTTGTACAAGGTGAGGTTGCATGATTTAATCAGGTTGGGTAGGTAGATGTTGAATAATAGGAGATGTGAGGAACTCCGAAGTGTTATGGGTGGGAAGGTGATTTGAATGGTGGCATACATGGAGAACTACCAAGTCAGATACTCTGTTGTTCACTGTGAGTTTAAGATCATCCTGGATGGATATGATGGTTGACTCTGGGCCTCTGCCTTGCCTGAAGCAGTACTTTTGGCCTGACATTAAGCCATAATCTTCTGTAAAGTTGGAGAGCTGAGTAAACTCTGCTCTCAAGTTTTTCCTAAGACCAGCCCATTTGATATGGTCCTTTAGTTTTTTGGGTCAAGGTTTTTCTGTTTGAGGAGAGGTCTGATTTAGAAGGTTTACAGCTCAAGTGGGAATGCACCTAGTTCCAGGGACTTGTTGAGTAGACTAATGGCTACCTAACCTGCACAGGGTTAGTGGAGATATATTTAAAGATTTTTGGCAGTGCTATGCACCTTGTCTTTTGCTGAGACCTTGGACAGTTAATTGATCATTTCCAAAGAGGCTGAAATTGGACTCCGTCACCCTTTCATGAATGCAAACTCTTTAGCCTAACCCTGCACTGATTCAATAACTGGCCAGGCTTCAAAACCGTACAACACAATAGCACTCCAGATGACACACAGTGCAGATATGATAATGTTAATTAAATATCATAATGCTGTTATGATGGGGTGTTCGCGGTAGAGAAGTCATGAGCAGAATTTAGTGAGATGATGTATGATGAATTTTCGTTTCACCAAGAGATGGAGTACTTATTGATGTCTTTACTAAAACTATATCCAAAGTCTAACTTTCACATTGTTTATTTTTCAGCTGGATTGTGGAATCCACCCAGGACTGGAAGGAATGGACGCCCTCCCATATATTGACTTGATAGATCCTGCGGAGATTGATCTACTTCTGATTAGCCAGTAAGTTAATGTAGTTTCCCACACTTAACAGTAGTTGCTCTGTCACATGTTTTTTGTTAGTTAACTGACATATTTTCTATGCCTTATTACTAATGGTTTTCAGGGTAAAGGTAAGAAAGTTGGTGAGGTTTGTAAACTTAGCTAAGTGAAAGATTCCCTTTGTGTTTCTGAACAATAAAAGATGGGTTGTATTTCCATCTCCAGTTGATGTGTTAACCACAGCCCTTGGGTAGCTTTTGCTATCTCAGACTTCTTTATTGTGTCCTGCAACTTTTAACTATGCCGATTGTTACCAAACATTTTATGAGAAAAGCAGAACTCTGATTCCCAACAATGAGTAAATATTTAGTCAGTTGGCTGTTTGTCCACACCCCTCATCAGATTGATCATGTACGACCCCTGGTTATGTCTAGGCCACTTTGAGTGCCTGCAGTATGTGTGAGGTAGCAATCTTCCTTACAAGTTTGTTCTGAAAACTGGGTCTTTAACCTGCTGTTCTGTACACCGTGCAGTTGCATGTTTGCTGAGTGTTTCAGGAGGAACTCCCTGATGTATTTATGTAGAATATAATGTATCTAGATATCTCATTTTTTACTTTTTGGTGAACACTTTGACTGCATTTCAGTGGGGGCTTCAACACATCAAACTGGTCACTATAGCTATAAGAAGGGGACAACCCTATTTTGATTTTGTTATATTTGCAACCCTGATATTATATTAACGGGCTACTTTTCTTCCAGCTTCCATTTGGACCACTGTGGTGCACTACCATGGTTTCTCCAGAAAACCAGTTTTAAAGGGAGGACATTTATGACTCATGCTACGAAAGCTATTTATAGGTGGCTTCTTTCAGATTATGTCAAAGTCAGGTGAGTTACAGCCTGCTTTCCGTTTCCGTCCACTGGGTGATTCAAATCTCCTGACACATGTGAATAATATCATTTAAAAAATGTTTTTAAAGACTTTGAGCCAACTATTATGACTTTCCCTTCTCTGATTAAACCAGAGCAGAAGAACATCAGCTTCCAGACCACTTACTTAAGGCTACAGGCATACGTTTATGATGTCAAATACAATGAGTCCTCTTTCTGTGCTCCTATTATTTACGATTGCGCCAACATACGTTGTCTGAAAAAGAGTGCTGTAAAACAATTCTAGTAGCTAGATTTGATTATTGCCTAAAGTTGTGAGTATTTTCAAGATACAGATGTATAGACTAGATGATAAAGAATGTTGTTTCTAGAAAGTTAGTCAGTATTACTGTATGTGAACACATGTTCCCTGCCACTCAAGCTGTTTTTTTTTGTCTGAGCCAAATTTAAATTGTCAACCATGGCTCCTAAATGCACGTGTTCCACAACTTCAGCATGGCTTAAAACAAAAGATCTGTTTGATATGGTCAATGTGATTAAGTGGGCAAGGAAGGAAAGTTGTCTGTTATGAATAAAATTATGAAAACTGGGAGTTTCAAGTTATGGAACCTACAGCCAACCAAACTGAAAAAGGAAACCCACCTGTTAAGTTTTAAAAGTAAATTGAAGATATTCCTGTTTAACGTTTTATTTGAGCCTGGGTGAAGTGTTCCTTACTATTTCATATTACCTACAGTCAGTGTTTGAGTCTGTGGGGCTGGGAACTATTTTTGTACAACATTATGGTCATCTGAACGCTCAGACACACAGTGACCTATGCCCTTCGAAGTCTATCTGAAACTGAACGTGCCTATACGCAGCTGGGAAAGAGTCTGGGTGTAGTGTGGGGATGCAAACGTTTTCATGTGTTTCTGTATGGAAAACATTTCACCGCCATCACCGATCAGGCATCTCTTAGAAACCCAAACGCCATGATGCCTCTGCTCATTTAGAGGTGGGCATTGTGACTGCAAGAATATGATTACTGAATTGTACACAAGCCAAAATAAAGCTAATAACCCTGCTGATTACTTTACACGAGTGCCGCTACTGCGCCGTATTTCAACATCCAAAGTGGATGGGGAGAATGTTAACTTTATTGTGATGTCTAGTACACCAGCAGCTTTATCACTTGAACAGATTATTGCTGCTACCAGAACATAGCATACTCCAAGACCTTACTTCAATTCACTTGTGGAAGATAAGTGTTCGACCATTTGCTGATGACGTTGAATTCTAGAAATGTAAAAAGTACAAGGTGAATTATCGATCACTCAGAAGGAATTGTATTGAGAGGCTTGTGAATCTTCGTGCCTGAGACAACAAGTTATTGAGCTTGACCCTGAAGGACTTCGTGTCATTGCAGCTACCAAAAGAGCCCTGAGGGATTGAGTGGTTCCCTCACCTTGACGAGTGAGCTGAGAAAGAGCTGAAAGCATGTCATCTGTGTAACTATTTATCTCCTAAAGTGACACAGCATCCATTGACTATGTCTGACCTTGCTGCACATGCTTGGGAAAAGTGGCAGTTAATTTCCGCAGACCCCTGGAAAATCGGATGAATACTTATGTTTTCCTTTGGAAAACATCTCCTCAACCAGCCATGGCAGTCGTCCAGTGGCTTGATAACATCTTTGTAGCATAGCGGGACATAGCGGCGGCCTGGAAAAGCCCCGATCCGCCCGACCCGGGGAGGGTGGCGCAGAGGGGTGGACTGGTGCACGACCCAGGAGAAGACTCTTTACGATATTTCTTGGTGCACCCCTTGGCCATGTAAAGTGTAGGGGAAGTGGCAGGGCAATGTGAAGTGTCCTGGTTGACCCAGTCCCCTTTCCTGTATGTGCACGTATTATAGGGGTCATGATGGTGGGTTGCCCTGCTTTTAAGAATGAATTCAAATCAATGATTTCCGTGTACTTGCTGAATTGTTTTATTTGTTTTAAAAACAATAAAAATTTGATTATCAAAAAAAAAACATGTTTGTAGCATGGGGTATACCCGCTATTCTCAAATCAGACAATGGTCCACCTTTTTAATAGTTCAAAGAGTTTCTGAGTCAACTCAACATCAAGCATCGAAAGAGCACTCTGCTCTGGCCAACAGTATTGAACGATTTATGGGCACCCTCAAAAGAATTCAGTGAGTGTCGTTGGAGAATATCAATCTGAAACAAGCCATTTGTCAAGCTCTTCATGTCTGTCAGACAACTTCTTACTCCACCACTGGTGAGTCCTGCGACTTTGCTATTTGGAAGAGCCATAGGAAACAAGCTACCACAGAGGACATCAGACTGATCAATAAACGCTGATAAGGTTCATGTCACGGACACTTCTCAAACGTGCAAAATTGAAACTCATGCTGATCAGCGCCAACGCGCCCAGAAACAGTCTTTAACCCCTTGAGTGCCCCGCCCTTTCCCCCTCCTGTGCCGGGCCTTTCATTAGCGGGCGAGGTCCATGACGAGACTATCTCGTCATGGGCATAGAAGGGGTTAACAGAGGAGACTGGGTGCTGGTCAAACAGAAGCAGAAAACAGACACTGCTGTCAACCCACTGAGAGATGTAAGGACCATAGGACACATGGTGACAGTCATCCCAGAAAGCTCGTCGCCATGGACTAGTTGCACTTAAGACACCTGAGTCGGTGTTCGTGAGTGAGGTAGACCCGCCTGAACATCCAGATCAAACAGTTGAGCGCATTTCATCAACTAATAGTCCATGTACCTCTCAACTACCTTAAACTACTCAATCTGGCTGACCAGTGCGAGCGCCTCTGACACGTTCAGGAAATATGATGTTGATATGAGCATTAGGATCCCTTCGGTTCTGAGAGGGCTTCAAACATGAATTACATAAGCTGCTGAAAGGTGCTAAGGCGTGGTTATTAAAATCATGACGTAATCCATACCGTTAGGGGAGTGTGTGATTTTTATGCTGAAGAATAAAGTAGTCTGTTACATAGCTAAGGGTGTGGCGTATTTAATTTACGTGCTCACGGGATGGAGAGGATTTAATGTTTTTCATATATTGCAAATAAATAATTCTTGTAGATTATTTTTGCTTGCAGTCATTTTAGATGTTTTTCTGTAAGCTAAAGTGAAGAAGAAACTAGAAGCCGATTGAAGGTGGAAGTAGTGAGATATAATATTCATAACTGTCTATTTTACCATCTTGATTTGTTAGGATAGCCTACATTAAACTTAAAATTGGAAATTTATATTATGCTAACTAAAGATTCAAATGTGATTAGAGTAAATATATCCGGTCTCTGATGTTAATGGTTCCTCAATCGCAGCCATTTAATGGATGAAATATGCAATATGAATATCCAGTCCTAAATCCTGTTAATGCATCGGTGTGCTCGTATCTTGAGCTCATCCCAATTTCATAGCAAAGTCTTTTAGACGATTTCCCTATGCCCTTACTGCGAACTAGCCACATTTAGAACAAGATAATATGCAGGAGGTTTTCAGAAATAGTCAACATAACTGATTTGTGTGTGTGTGTGTGCGTGCGTGCACGTGCTGTAAGTTACTGCAGCTGCATGTGGTGTGTGTTTTTTTTTTTTTTTAAAAAAGATGGTTACTTCTGCTATTTTTAATTGTATTATCGTCTGTCGTTTTGGATCTAAATGTCCATTTCATTGAATTGATTGTTTGGTTTGTGAGCTGGTCTTGCCATTGTAGATGTGAAGTAAGCATGCAACCTCAGCACTGGTGTGTTTTTTGTATTTGTTTTTCTTTTTTTGCTTCATGCCATCTTTGCTTGATTCTCTTCCACTGACTAATTGGCATTAAACTAATTCCCAGCCTTTCAATAAGAGGGCGAAAAAATTCTAAAGTGGACACAGTAGTTGGAGGTGATGTGTTCAAACCTCCTGCCAGAATCTCTTGGGACAGTGATGCCCCTGCATAGTCTACCGTTGTTTCCCTGCCCTGTGCACCTGGCTGACTTTATTTGTGGCCCTAACATCACGCTAATATAGTGTATGCACAGAGAACAAGGACTGTCCCTTGACTTGAATATGGTCCTGTCGTATGTCTTAGAGGGGCACACCAAGCATGCACTCAATGACAGATGGTGGACTACCCTCCCTGTCGTTGGTTTAGCACTTAGTGTGATGGTGGCAGCGTGCCATGTTTTGTGAATATATAGTTGTAATCGGACCTTTTATCTGTGTCACTATAGTGGCAGCTTTCTGGCCTACTCATTTAAAGTTTATCTTCTGTTTAGTTACCCGAATCCTAGCGCTAGCTTTACAAGTGTGTGTTTGTGTATGTAGCCTGCCTGGCACATACATGGTGTGTGTTTGCTAAAGTAATGAAGGCCTATAGGATCCATTTTGGATACTCTTGGCCTGACCTTCTGCACAAGGTGAAGAGGAGGTGGTTGTTTTTCCAGAGAGTGGAAGTGTACTGCTGACATTCCTGAGGTTGTAAACCTAGACACTGAAGTGAAGGAAGAGGAGGCAAGGCTACTTTAGAAATTCACTTAGGACTTTTGTTGGGCAGGAAGCTTCTGATTAGTCTTCCTGACCTTCCTTTTGATGGATGGTAGGGATGATGGGTGGGAATGCAGACTAAGTTTTGCATCGTGAAGGGAACCACTGAGATGACTGCCTTTTGTTTTTCCCATGACTACAATTTCAGTTGGCAGATGAAATCCAGGGGCAGAAACATTGCACATTTGGGCCTCTGTTGTGGGTACTCTAGGTTGGAGAAGAGCCTTTTGTGAAATACTTGACTTTACTCAAAGGCTTTGTCTAGAGAACAGCCTGGAAAGCACACGTTAAACGGGAATCACCCAAGCTGTTTCTGAGAGTGCAGATGATGGATACAGATGACCTGTCTGTTTTTTCTCTATCAAAGTGGGATACCACTTGTTCTAGTTTCCAGTCCTCTGTCACTAAGGAAGGGAGTAGCAGCACTGCCCAGTAGCTCCCAAGACACTAAATTGTGCTTTGTCTATGTTTATGCAAAGCATTCCGTTCTACTCTGTATTAAAGTACTTTCGTTTCTGGAAAGATAAGCACCGGGTTGTACGTTAAACTATTGTGCTACTGTGTGATCAAGTCCTAATCAGATCCAGGTTACCTCTGAGGAGCCTGTGACTGCTCGTCCTTGATACCACTGATGGTAAAGTGCTCAAGCGGTTGTACTTGGCCCTGTTGGCAAAGCTATAATAGGGCTGACCCATGGACATGGAGACCAATTAACCCCACCTCCGTGATTGGGGCCCAGTAGCCCCTGCTTATCAAGTGATCCCCCTGAACGGGGTCTCTTATTGCCAAACGTCAAACCTTTTGTTTTACAGAAAAACAGGAAAAAATGTTGACTGCGTGCCATTTCATAAACTACAAATGGTAAAAGTGGTGCTAAAGTTCAATAACTGTTATTGTTTAAGGGCTTTTTCCTTCTCCCAGATTAGGGGCTTTTCAGTGCACTTTCATTTATTAGATGACCCGTACGTAATTAATCAACAAAGGGATGCACTTCCGAGTAGGCTAACGTTCTTTCCAACCAGTGAGTTATTGCATTAAATGACCACGATGGAAATGAACGCTCTCCTCTGCGATTTGTGAGGTGCCTGCCTGCAATCCTTGGTCTTCAGTACGGAGGTGTCAAGTTGATAACATGCGAGTTCCATTTCTGCAGAGTGTACATCACAGAAACCCGGTTTGAGGGGATTACTTTTATTAGAGGAGCAATATTAGGTAGTATTCAGTTTGTATCCCTATTGGTGATGATTGTGAAAGAAAAGTGAGAACTAAAGATGTGCTGAAAGTGAGACGTGCAGTAGTTCACATGATGCTTCGTAAATATGTGATTGGTTGTTCGTGAGGTTAACTTGAAGTAGTGATTTTTGGAAGTAGCCTGATGAGGCATTGTGTAAGGCCTTCAATAACATCCAGCGTTACAATTCAAAATGTTTATGCTAATATAATTTGCTCAGTAGTAATTGCGTTGAGCAAAAGTTACTCAAGATACATGGTTGCAGGCATGAGGATGGAGAGATGGCTGTACATGCAAGATATTGAATTAAAGGGAAGTTTTAAGGTTTTGCTCATACTACAACTGTTTTTCTGGAGAATCTAAACCCTGGTGAATTTTGGCACAAGAATGCCTGGAGATCGTTTAATGATTTATTTATTTTTCCTTCTGAAGATGTAGGATCAGAAGTAGAATGGTTAATAATGGGTACAGAGTGACCCAATGTGGTAGACACAATTATTTTATAATGGGTTTTCCACTGGCTGTGGGTGAGTGTAGAGTGTGTAGGATGTAGGAATCGAAAAGTGACCAGATCGGAGATTAAAGAACAGTGTTTTGTAGCTTCACGTCCAAGTTGAATTCCTCCATAAATGACAAGTAAGATGTTTACCCTCAATTCATTTGCGTCCAAGTGAAGATCACCAAAGAAAGGGGCAGTAGTTCCTGGAGAAAGATGGAGGGCCATAATACGGTGATAACGGTGGTATTGTGGACGTGTAGCTCTCCATTTCTGAAGTGCGTTGACTGCCTTCTATCCAGCATTTGTCTTAAAAGCGGTTTCCTCCTCTTTGTGCGAGTGTGGATCTGAGCATCCTGCCATGTTAAGCATTTAGTGTCTGTTTTCTTCTACATCTTGTTATCTAAACTCGTCTGTACAGTAGAGTTCATCTCTTCCTTTTTTTTTTTTAATACATGTTTTTTTCTTATAGCAACATTTCAGCAGATGACATGCTTTACACAGAGACCGATCTGGAGGAAAGTATGGACAAAATTGAAACTATCAACTTCCATGAAGTTAAAGAAGTAGCAGGAATCAAGTTCTGGTGTTACCATGCAGGTCATGTCCTGGGAGCAGCCATGTTCATGATTGAAATAGCTGGTATTAAGGTATGTTTTGTTAAATTTCTATTCTAACTACACATTTGAAAGCATGTTGAATATGGTGTTGCTGTATTCCTTCTGATCCCATTAAGCTTTTACAGTGTGATTGTTTTCTATTAACAACTCCCTTCAAAATATCTGTATGTAGTTTCAGTTGAAGATGATGGCCAGGGACTGGTCCACAGGAGGTTATAAGCAAGAAGTTAACATTAAACTTGGTTTTCACAAAGGTTTCTCAAATTTTTTGCTGTTGCAGATCTCATTGTAGACCTCAATGACTGGCTGTCCTTAGTGTTGTTTGGTCCCTAATGTGTCTTTTCAATACTTTGTCTAGATTCTGTACACTGGCGATTTTTCACGTCAGGAAGACCGTCACTTGATGGCAGCAGAGATTCCAAATATTAAGCCAGATATCCTCATCATTGTGAGTATTGCTCTCTTTTTGTAGCAAATCATTGTTCTTGAAGGTGCCAGAATAGAAAGCCCCCTATATCCTCCGTTCTGTTCCTTGTGGGTTGAGTTGGAATTGTCAGATGAAGTATTCTGGACTGAGTGACTTTGATTATTTCTGACCTGGTACACCTTAATCACTCAATTATAGTGTTTTATTAATTAGTGGAGAAATGGTAATGGATTCAACATTGCATTTTATTTAGAGACTGCAAATTCCAGTGTTAACCATAACTAGCTAAACAGTGAAATGTTTAGGAACCCATGGTGCGATTCTGACTTTTTGTTGGTGAATCAATTGTGCCATAGTCCCTTATGCAAAGAACATGCCCTCCCTCCCCCACTAGTGAAAGACTGCCGTTATTTTAATGCGGTCTGTTAGAAAATGCCTTTTTTGTATGGTCACCGCGCCCCAGCTTTTTTGATGTTGCTGGTTTTTCGACTGAGTGCACGGAGGCCTGCTAACCAGACCTTGGTGTCAGTACCCTGATGTTACATTGGCTATAACCAGTTAGCATAAGCTAGCTTACCTGCAAGTCCCCAGTATATGGTATCCAGGGCTTGTTAGTCAACCCAAGGACTACAGCACTGGTTGTGCCACCGTGGGTGAGACAAAAGTAAAGCTTGTCGATCAGTCTGCCTTTTCAGACTGGGAGAACAGTTTCGAACCGCTAGCCCGACTTTTCTATTTAAAGCCATTGCAAAATCGAATGTCCCCCTGACATTTGTATATCACCCCTGTACCAGACCTAAGGCAGGGTGCAGCATATATCACGGGCAGACCATGTATTTTATGTGTTCTGACAGTAAAAACACAAAACCATTGTTTTTAATGTCAAAGACTTGGTCGCCCCATTGGCGAGTGCTGGGTGGCACGCTGATCTCCCCTCCGCTTTGCTAACCCATGAACGGTGCGACCATAGTTGGCATTCCAAGGTATCAAACAACTCCACATTGAGCCTGACTTGCTTCTCAAGTCGAAATTAGTGTAACAAGTAACAGTGTGCAACTTTTACAAATTTGGCACTTTGTTGCCTTGAATCTCCTGTGTCCTTACCAGTAGCACGCAGAGCCAGAGACCGCTTTCTGCCCCCTGGGGAGACATGCTTCCACTGTCTCTGGGGGTAAGTGTATCCATTCTCCATATTGTGCCATGCTAAACTAGGGTCAAGATTGGATGGCACTTTTGCCAGTACTCCCTCTCCGTTCATATAAAGGCCTAATATATAGGTGTCCCACACTCATTGCACATGCATACTGGTGTCGGTGCAAGGGTCGGGGTTCAGATAATAGCAGAACTTTATATATACGACCAGCCTCTCCTTCACACAGAAAAAATTCTGGTCACACTGATCCATAAAGACTTATTAGGCTGCCGGCACTGCTTCATGTAACTTCACAGGGCATGAAACGTAGTCCTTTGTCTACAGTGAGGGCATGTTCCAGGTCTCATTTCCAGGGACCACCCTAGTACTCTGTAGACACTAGATTAGTGTGATGCCATGGCCAAATATACGTCATATGCAATTGGGCACTTAGGGCTAGGGCAAAAGTCCACACCCGTTTGCTATGCAGGAGACCTTTCCTCCCCAGAGTAGAATGGTCACACATTTTAATAAGAATAGCCCTTTTGCATGCCATTATGATGGCTAAATCAGCATTACTTCGGCATCAGAGTGCTCTCAAAACTAAATTCATCGACACTCTCGAATTGGATAATCCATGAGAATTTGGGATGACAGACAACTGAGATGTAAGACCGTGATTATTTGTCCCTCCCATAACATCTTTGCAAGATAAAGGCAATTCATTCTTGCCTTTTTTTTGTAGGACAGTTCTGTTTTTGAGCTCGAAGGTAAGTCGCTCATTTGATATATATTTTTGCAGTTTATTGCAATGCTATTTAGTTTACTCTCTCACCTATTTCTGGCTTACTGAGGCATACATCTATATTTGTAGCCACCTGGTGTATGTGTGTGCAGTCACTCAGTGACTGTAAAATGCCTCCTGTATTTAAGGTCACTCAAAGTGAGTCTGTTCTTGCGCATTTAGTGTAGGAATATCATTCCTGTTCTGTTTCACTGGTAATGCATATATAAAGTTTTGAATATATATAGATATATATATATATATATATATCTATCTCCAAAACACTTTTCCCAGCTCTTCCCGCTTCCCATCCGGCAAGACAACGAAGAGAGAGTCACGGACACCCGTTTTCTTTGTGGCAAAATCAGGTCTTTATTCAGTTACAGCTTACGACGCGTTTCGGATAACAGAGTATCCTTGTTCACATATATATATATAATATAATATAATTTTTTTTTTTTTTAATCTACTGGCGGTCGCCAGTAGATAGTTATAGTTAGGACCGTGTTTCCATAGGAAATCTCAAAATTCTATTTTAAATAACTTTGGCGCCGGTTGACGAATCCTCGCGAAATTTTCAAAACGAATGGGGCGCTCCGTTCAGCTCCTACCCTGAAAGTCTCGGGGTGATTCGTCAAGCGGGGGCCGAGGAAAAAAGGGGGGTCCCAAAACACGTTTTCCCGATGCATTTTTCCATAGGACCTTTAGACACAGCTACAGCCCGAACGGCTGAACAGAATTACTTGAAATTTGGCAGAGAGGTAGCCATAAGGTCAAGGAAGTGCCTTTTGCAGGTCTGGTGTAAATCTGTTCAGTATTTCCTGAGAAAATAGCATTTAAAAGCATATCAATATCCATACGCGCGCAGGGTGCGCGCACCGTGCAAGCACCCTAACGTGCGCGAGCGTAATTCTGATTGGTGGTTACATGTTAGTCAACGTTCGAATCGGTCGAAATCAGGAAGTGTCGGACGCCATTTTGTTTGTTTTCAGTGCGAGGGTGGCGAACGTGAAAAGGGGGCAGGGTAGAGAGTTCCTGACCCCCTAGCCTTTGTCAGGGGGTCCCTGAAGGACCCCGAAGGCAAAAAAACCCCTTTTTTTTTTTTTTTTTAAATGCCGGGGTGCACGCACCGTGCGCGCACGGTGAAAACCAAAAAAAAAAAGAAATTTTTAATACGTCGTTTTTTGTAAAATAAATGTATAAAAAAAAAATACATCAATAAATTAGCATTTACAAAACCGTACAAATTCACTGAAAAAACCATAGGTTTCACACACGTTATAGTTAGGAATTAGCATTTAAAAAACCTTGCAAATTCACTTAAAAAACCATAGGTTTCACACATGTTATAGTTAGGTGGATATTTCACTCGTAAAAAACCAATGAAATTCCCCCGTTATAGTTAGTTCAGATAACTATAACTCGCGCGACCGCCACTCTATCACAAGGATGATGTCATCAGTGATGTCATGAGTGATGCCACTGACCATGTCATGAGTGATGTAAAACGTGACGTCCTGAGCAGTGGATTGCGGGCGCGCGAGTTATAGTTATCTGAACTAACTATAACGGGGGAATATCATTGGTTTTTTGCGAGTGAAATATCCACCTAACTATAACGTGTGAAACCTATGGTTTTTTAAGTGAAATATATATATATATATATATATATATATATATATATATATATATATATATATATATATATCAAAAAGCAAGCTTTGTTGAAAACAAAGACGCCGCACTCTTCCTGAGTATTAGAAGTTTTAGTTTTATTTACTCTTCACCTACGCGTTTCGAACTATGGCAGTTCTTGGTCACGGTAGTATACATGAGTCCCTTCTCACTTTCCTTATTTATACCAATTCACCACTATTACCCGCAATGAGGCATTATGGGTATGGTAGTTCTTTTTACACAAAATGTATTAAATACATTGAGGATTATACGTCGAGTCTGAGTGACTGCGTGGGCATTTATGTCGAAGGTTAAATGTAGTGCCTGAGTGGCAAGGATGTCTATTAGGCAAATTGACAACTAAAGATACTTATAGTAAATATCTAAATTTATCCACAAGGGGTATGTGTATAACGTCAAAGTTGCTAAAAGATATGAAATAGACATGATGGCTAAGTGCCATTGCTGAGCTTCTATTTCCTTATTATGACAGAAGATGACCACACGGTACGTCTGACATCGACAGTAATCCTCTAATATATACAAAAATTATAATCTTAGTGAACTAATTTGCATTTAAATTACACTCTATCAATACAAAATGTTGCAAGGGGTGCTGTTTTTGTCTGAAATATGATGTCAAATGTTCATAAAGTTTTTACAGTTTTTACAAATGTACATAAAGTTCATCATCTCCGTTCAATCCTCCAGGGATTCTAGTTTTAAAACGGATGATTAGTTTTGATTCTAATCGTCTCAATTTTTGAGTTCTGTTTCCACCTCTTTCATGTTCTTTGATACATGCAATGCCAGAGTATTTGATATCCTGCCAGGTCTTTCCACTATGACTCTGTAGATGTTTGGTCATTGCATATGTCATGTCATTGTTTTGGATTGCGCGTATGTGTTCAAGGATACGCTTCTTCAGCGGGCATATTGTTGATCCAATGTATCTTTTTCCACAAAAGCATTCAATCAAATAGACCACAAATTGAGTGTCACAGGTAATCTTGTCTTGAATTGTGAATGTTCGATCTCGAGGGTCTTTAATAGATTTTAGATTTTTACCTATTTTGCATGCTTTGCATGTCATGCATTTTGTAAATCCTTGTTGTCTTACTTCAAGCCAAGATTTCGTAGTTCTGTTTTCAAAATGGCTGTTCACCAGTGTGTCTTGAAGTGACGGTGCCTTCCTGTACGATATTAATGGATGACTTCCGATTGTTGGTCCAATGTCAGGATCCTTTTTAATGACGTTCCAATATTTTAGCAAGATTTTTCTAATGTTGTAGCTCTCTTTTGAGTATGTTAGAATCAGTCGAGGTCTTTCTTCAGTTGTTTCTTTTACTTTCTTTCTTACTGTGAGAGTTTGTGCTCTTGTTTTTTGTCTGGCTTTATTTTCTCCACGTGTGATGTCACTGTGTTTATATCCTCGTGAGGCAAATCTTTGTTTGGTATCCAGAAATTTTCTCTCCATCTCCTCTGGCTCAGAACAGTTCCTCTTCATCCGTAGGAACTCACCATACGGGATACTTTGCTTTAAGGATTGTGGATGAAAACTAGATCCATGAAGGACACGGTTTGTGGATGTCGCTTTTCTAAAGACTGTTGACTGAATCTTGTTTGATTTGATGTAGATTTTAGTGTCCAAAAATTCTATCTCTGTTGATTGTATATTGAAAGTGAATTTCAGGCCTACCTCATTGTGATTTAATATTGTGATGAATTCCACCAATTTTTCTTTCTTCCCCTTCCATATTAGGAAGAGGTCATCAATGAAGCGTAGCCATAATACTACGTCCGTAGTATATGGTTCATTTTCCTCCCTCCAAGCTATGCGTTTCTCCCACCAACCCATGGTGAGATTCGCATAGCTTGGAGAAAAAGAAACTCCCATGGTTGTATCGCACTTTTGAGAGTACATCTTTTTGTCGAACAGGAAGACATTGTTTCGTAGGCAAAGTTGGATCATTTCTATTAACATATTAGTGTGTTGCAGTTCCCCGATAGGTCTTTGTTTCAGGAAATAGGCTGTAGCTGTCAATCCTATCTCATGATTAATGGAAGTATATAATGAGACAACATCAATTGTCGCCAGTAAGTATTCAGGTTGCCATTCTGTTTCCATTAAAATTCTCAAGAAGTCACCGGTATCTCTGATGTACGAGTTTAAGGTTGGAACAATTGGCAATAAGAAATGGTCAACATAATCAGCTATCTTCTCGTATAGTGACCCACAGCTAGATATTATGGGTCGGCCTGGAGGTTTGTGCAGGGTCTTGTGGACTTTCGGTAAAAAATATATCGTAGGTGTTACTGGATTGGTTACCGTTAAAAAGTTTTTTTCTTCTGCACTTAATAGGCCATCTTCATACCACTCATTTAATCGAGTGTGTATGTGTGTAGTCATCGTTGGAATAGGATTGGAGGATAAAAGTGTGTAGTTATTTTCATTGTTTAGTTGACGATTAGCTTCCTCTATATATGCTTTTTTGTCTAGGATAACAATGTTCCCACCTTTATCCGCAGGCTTTATTTCTATAGCATTGTTGGTTTTTAATGCCTGTAATGCTTGACGCTCTTCTAGGGATAGATTCTCTTTTTTAGAGTTGGTTGTGTTTTCCAAGGCTTCTAGCTCTGCCACAACTAGATCTTGGAATATGTCAATTCGGTTCCCCGGATGTAGCGATGGACAGAATTTTGATTTATTCTTAAAATCAGTCCGTGGATGATCGTCTGTACTTATGCCCATTTCTTGTAATGCTTGGATATCTGTTGTTTCTGATTGAGTTGTTTCATGGGCAAGGTCATAGGCAGTTCTTAAGGCTGATGCTTCAGCAATAATGTATCCCTCTTGTGGTTCAGTTGAAGTTGGGTTTGTCTCCAATTCACAAGTTTTGAGTTGTTTAGGCATTTTTGCAAAGAATTTCTTTAATTTTAATTTTCGAATATACTTGTACATATCGATTCGGGTTTCAATCGCATCTTGATGTTTCTCAGGACAGAATGTTAGGCCTTTGTTCAATAATGTACGTTCTGCTTGCGTCAAATTGTAATTCGATAGGTTAATTATTAAGTTGGGATCTGTTGGTTTATTTATTTTCTTATCACTGTTCGGTTTCGTAAGTGATATTTTTGTTTTTCTGCCTCTTCTTGTTTTTCGCCGTTGTTTGGTTTTCCGTATTGGCTCCTTCCTCGTCCCCTTGTACGTCCTCTGCCTTGTCCTCTTCCTCTGGTTCTCGGATTTTGCTGTTCCTGATACAGTAATTTCATTTCTTCTAAAAAAGAAAACTTTCTGGTGACTGTTGATTGCTGTTCTCCTTCACTTAGGTCTGATTCTGTTTCACTAGGTGTAGTGCATGGTGATTCCGACACATTGGCTTTTTTGCTTTCTGTTTGTTGTTTTAAGATTTCAAATCGTTTAGCAAATGTGAAAATGGTGCCATTTTCATAATCGCACTCATCTCTCCTGAATTTTCTTTGTTTTCTTTCTTGGATTTCATTCTCATGTTTGTCCAAGTTTTTATCCATTTGCATTCTTAGTTTTTTTATGATTTCTTCATCTTGCCCTTGCATTTTAATCTGTTGCTCGATTTCCTCTATTTTGATGTGCAATTCGTCAACATTCTTTTTGGCGTACTTAATGATGATGAGCATCATTGTACGGGAACAATCCATGTTGTTTTTCCCCCATTCATCAAGCATTTCAGGGCTTGTGTCCGGATGATTTGGAAGTGTGAATATACGTAATCCGCGGGGCACTCTTCCAACTTCCACATACTTTTCGAGTGTGATTATTTCCCAACTGCGTGAAATCTCTTTCCTAAGTAATTTTTCCATTTGTAAGAATAATTGTTTCAATGACATTGTAGCGGTGTTTGGCTCTGTTGTTTTGGTATTTGAAGTTGAGGCGGTAGGTGTTTGTTTAGTGAACATGCTTTCAGCTTTCTCCATTCGTTTAGCCGCCCTTTGTTCCATTTTGCATCGATTATGAGTTGAATTGTTGTTTTAAATGCTGTTGGTTCAGTGAAAATTTCTTTTTATCCAATTCACTGTAGCTTATTGGTGAAGGTTTCTTATGCTACTGTTTGTGAAGAGATGAGGATAAATTCTGACGTTTTTATCCCAGATCGCTGCTTCTATCAGGAAAGTGTGTCTGTTAACACGTTTGTTATCTGCTCCGTAATTTCAGTAATTATGGCAAGCAAACACACTCGCTACAGCACGAGACACGGACAAAGCCCAAGAGGTTGATCAAGCTTACCTGGGAGACTCCCGGTCGTGATTGTGTCCTCCGACGCCTCCACGCCGGCGCTCTACCAGTTGCCTCTTGGAAATGATTGTCTGCTTGTTGAAACACCTTTCCTTGGATTTCGTCCTTCGTTATTTGTGATGCCGATGTCCTCTGTGAAACTGGCAATGATTTTTTCAACGAGTGTTCGTTCTCCGCCAGTCTGCAGATCGCGGCAAAATACGAATCGGTTTTCTTCCAAGGTGGTTCGTGGCAGTCCGGATACGTGCTGGGCTCTCCCCCGTAATCATGAAATGAAGCCAACAAATTGTCCCTGCGGGAGGAGCACTGTATAGCTGGTGCCGGCGGCGAGGTAAGGACAGCCTCGCATAAGTATCAAAAAGCAAGCTTTGTTGAAAACAAAGACGCCGCACTCTTCCTGTGTATTAGAAGTTTTAGTTTTATTTACTCTTCACCTACGCGTTTCGAACTATGGCAGTTCTTGGTCACGGTAGTATACATGAGTCCCTTCTCACTTTCCTTATTTATACCAATTCACCACTATTACCCGCAATGAGGCATTATGGGTATGGTAGTTCTTTTTACACAAAATGTATTAAATACATTGAGGATTATACGTCGAGTCTGAGTGACTGCGTGGGCATTTATGTCGAAGGTTAAATGTAATGAACCCAACTTCAACTGAACCACAAGAGGGATACATTATTGCTGAAGCATCAGCCTTAAGAACTGCCTATGACCTTGCCCATGAAACAACTCAATCAGAAACAACAGATATCCAAGCATTACAAGAAATGGGCATAAGTACAGACGATCATCCACGGACTGATTTTAAGAATAAATCAAAATTCTGTCCATCGCTACATCCGGGGAACCGAATTGACATATTCCAAGATCTAGTTGTGGCAGAGCTAGAAGCCTTGGAAAACACAACCAACTCTAAAAAAGAGAATCTATCCCTAGAAGAGCGTCAAGCATTACAGGCATTAAAAACCAACAATGCTATAGAAATAAAGCCTGCGGATAAAGGTGGGAACATTGTTATCCTAGACAAAAAAGCATATATAGAGGAAGCTAATCGTCAACTAAACAATGAAAATAACTACACACTTTTATCCTCCAATCCTATTCCAACGATGACTACACACATACACACTCGATTAAATGAGTGGTATGAAGATGGCCTATTAAGTGCAGAAGAAAAAAACTTTTTAACGGTAACCAATCCAGTAACACCTACGATATATTTTTTACCGAAAGTCCACAAGACCCTGCACAAACCTCCAGGCCGACCCATAATATCTAGCTGTGGGTCACTATACGAGAAGATAGCTGATTATGTTGACCATTTCTTATTGCCAATTGTTCCAACCTTAAACTCGTACATCAGAGATACCGGTGACTTCTTGAGAATTTTAATGGAAACAGAATGGCAACCTGAATACTTACTGGCGACAATTGATGTTGTCTCATTATATACTTCCATTAATCATGAGATAGGATTGACAGCTACAGCCTATTTCCTGAAACAAAGACTTATCGGGGAACTGCAACACACTAATATGTTAATGGAAATGATCCAACTTTGCCTACGAAACAATGTCTTCCTGTTCGACAAAAAGATGTACTCTCAAAAGTGCGGTACAGCCATGGGAGTTTCTTTTTCTCCAAGCTATGCGAATCTCACCATGGGTTGGTGGGAGAAACGCATAGCTTGGAGGGAGGAAAATGAACCATATACTACGGACGTAGTATTATGGCTACGCTTCATTGATGACCTCTTCCTAATATGGAAGGGGAAGAAAGAAAAATTGGTGGAATTCATCACAATATTAAATCACAATGAGGTAGGCCTGAAATTCACTTTCAATATACAATCAACAGAGATAGAATTTTTGGACACTAAAATCTACATCAAATCGAACAAGATTCAGTCAACAGTCTTTAGAAAAGCGACATCCACAAACCGTGTCCTTCATGGATCTAGTTTTCATCCACAATCCTTAAAGCAAAGTATCCCGTATGGTGAGTTCCTACGGATGAAGAGGAACTGTTCTGAGCCAGAGGAGATGGAGAGAAAATTTCTGGATACCAAACAAAGATTTGCCTCACGAGGATATAAACACAGTGACATCACACGTGGAGAAAATAAAGCCAGACAAAAAACAAGAGCACAAACTCTCACAGTAAGAAAGAAAGTAAAAGAAACAACTGAAGAAAGACCTCGACTGATTCTAACATACTCAAAAGAGAGCTACAACATTAGAAAAATCTTGCTAAAATATTGGAACGTCATTAAAAAGGATCCTGACATTGGACCAACAATCGGAAGTCATCCATTAATATCGTACAGGAAGGCACCGTCACTTCAAGACACACTGGTGAACAGCCATTTTGAAAACAGAACTACGAAATCTTGGCTTGAAGTAAGACAACAAGGATTTACAAAATGCATGACATGCAAAGCATGCAAAATAGGTAAAAATCTAAAATCTATTAAAGACCCTCGAGATCGAACATTCACAATTCAAGACAAGATTACCTGTGACACTCAATTTGTGGTCTATTTGATTGAATGCTTTTGTGGAAAAAGATACATTGGATCAACAATATGCCCGCTGAAGAAGCGTATCCTTGAACACATACGCGCAATCCAAAACAATGACATGACATATGCAATGACCAAACATCTACAGAGTCATAGTGGAAAGACCTGGCAGGATATCAAATACTCTGGCATTGCATGTATCAAAGAACATGAAAGAGGTGGAAACAGAACTCAAAAATTGAGACGATTAGAATCAAAACTAATCATCCGTTTTAAAACTAGAATCCCTGGAGGATTGAACGGAGATGATGAACTTTATGTACATTTGTAAAAACTGTAAAAACTTTATGAACATTTGACATCATATTTCAGACAAAAACAGCACCCCTTGCAACATTTTGTATTGATAGAGTGTAATTTAAATGCAAATTAGTTCACTAAGATTAAGATTATCCTCTGCTGATGCTAATACTGTATTTAGACACTTATTTACCCATGTCTTCTTCCATACATTTTTAGCTATACATATATTACAAATATTTTCTTTTCATAAAGACACATATGTCATCAGCAGAAGATTGCGGTCGTGTGAGTTATAGTTGCCTGCACTAACTATAACGGGGGAATTTCATTGGTTTTTTATCAGTAAAATTTCCGCTAACTATAACATGTGTGAAACCTATGGTTTTTTCAGTGAATTTGCAAGGTTTTTTAAATGCTAATTCCTAACTATAACGTGTGTGAAACCTATGGTTTTTTCAGTGAATTTGTACGTTTTTTTAAATGCTAAGTTACTTTACGCCATTCGTGGCGTGCGTGCCCACTTAACGCAGTTTGTTCCGTTCGCGCACCGTGCGCGCACAGTGAGCACGCAGTGCGCTTCGCGCACCGCGCGCCCACTTTACGCAGTTAGTGCCGTGCACGCACGGTGGGCACGCGGTGCGCTACGCGCACCGCGTGCCCACATTACGCTAGATGGGCCATGTACGCACGATGCGCTTCGCGCACCGTGCGCACATGGAGGACATATGATGCACTTCGTTTTTAAAGGTAATATTTTAATTTTTCACAGTAGTTATAAGCCATGCACACCATTTGCACACGGGGTGGAGAGAGTGTGGATAATTTTTTTTTTTAATATTTTTTTTTTTAATCTTTTCGTTTTTTACTTGTGTGATAAGCCATGCACAATTGGGGACCTTCGGTCACCAATTGCACACGGGGTGGGGTTAGTGTGGATATTTTATTTTTTTTTATATTTTTTTACCGTACGCGTACGGTAAGCGTAATCGGCGAAATTAGCGAAAAAATAAAAATTCGGTTTTTGGCCTTGGGGGATCTTTGGGGACTCCCTGTACATGGCTATGTGTGTGGGAGCTGTCAAAACAGCCCCTTTAAATGTTTTTGTGCTTTGTTTGTTAATCATCTCTCTCAGTGCAAGAGAGAAAATGGCGGCCGCCGCTTCCTGGTTTCGGCCGATTCGAATGTTTACTAAGATCTAAGAGCCAATCATAATCGCGCACGCCACCGTACGCGTACGGTAAGCGTACCGTAAGCGCACCGTAAGCTGGCTCAGATATATATATTGATTTAAAGGCTATTTTCTCAGAATCTACTGAACAGATTTACACCAAACCTACAAAAGGCACTTCCTTGACCTGAGGACTACCTCTCTGCCAAATTTCTAGTAATTCTGTTCAGCCGTTCGGGCTGTAGCCCTGTCTAAAGGTCCTATGGAAAAATGCATGGGAAAAACGCGTTTTGGGACCCCCCTTTTATCTCAGCCCCCGCTTGACGAATCCCCCCGAGACTTTCAGGGAAGGAGCGGAGCGTAGCGCCCCACCTATTTTGAAAAATTCGCGAGGATTCGTCGACCGGCGCCAAAGTTATTCAAAATAGAATGTTGCGGATTTCCTATGGAAACGTGGTCCTAACTATAACTACCTACTGGCGACCGCCAGTAGGTTGGATATATATATATATATATATATATATATATATATATATATGTTATATATATATATATGTTATATATATATATATGTTATATATATATATATATGTTATATATATATATATGTTATATATATATATATGTTATATATATATATATGTTATATATATATATATGTTATATATATATATATGTTATATATATATATATGTTATATATATATATGTTATATATATATATATGTTATATATATATATATATATGTTATATATATATATATGTTATATATATATATATATATATATGTTATATATATATATATATGTTATATATATATATATATGTTATATATATATATATATGTTATATATATATATATATGTTATATATATATATATATGTTATATATATATATATGTTATATATATATATATGTTATATATATATATATGTTATATATATATATATGTTATATATATATATATGTTATATATATATATATATATATACCAGGAGAGTAGTGTAATAAACTTCAGAAAAGTAGTAAATACAACTTTTCTGAAGTTTAATAAAAAAAAGGAAATCAAATTTATTGGATGTTGGACTGTGTGTTTTTTATTTTTATGGGTTTTTTGAAGCAGAGAAATAGGCTGAATCGTTTTGATCATGGAGATGCTCTGAGTGCATTCCATTGTCTGTGCCTTAATGGAGTGGCGCCAACCATTTGATATCAGCCTTGGTACTCTGTTGTAAGGGAAATGCATTTGTGTGCTCAAAGTAATGGCAAATCGGAACATGATGCTTATTGAATTTGCGTATGCTTCTAACAACCCAGTGGTCAGTTCTCACTTGGATTGCATGTAAAAAAAATACTCCGACTGAGAAGATTTCTGTTGCTGTTATATATTATTCAATACATATGTAATGACAGTACGACTTAATACCAAAAGCCAAGACGACGCAGTGCTTAAGCGAGTGCATAAATGCATAAAATATGTAATGTCAATGTTTAGACCCCGCCCACCCATGTATGAGTGAGTGGGTCTCTACCGGACCAAGTCATCTGGCTCCGTTCCATTAAGGAGTATTTTGTGTGACATATCAATTGACTCAAGTACACACCACCACAATCGAAAGGACGTCTACGTGAATAACCACTTTCTCTGTTGGACAAATCTTTAGAAATTTGTAGTGCGCTTCCCTCCCTGCAAAGGGCATTGGTTGCATGCTCTTGAGATAGATGGTATTCACCATGCCAAGGTGCAGTAGTACTGAGCAAGTCCGGTCTGGCTTGTTGAAACCGTAGTGTTGGATTCTTTGCGCCCTGGAATTTATATTGTAGTGAGTCGAATGACCAGGGAGGCACTTGTGGAAGTGCCCTAAAAGTAGCAAAAGATTTGTTCTACAGAGGGTGTTGTTCATGTAGACGTCCTTTCGATTGTGGTGGAATGTACTTGAGTTAATTGGTAAGTCACGGAACATACTCCTTAATGGTATTGAGCCAGATGACTTGGTCCTGAAGATACCCTATCCCTCATATAGGGGAGGGGGGGGGTCGAAACATTGACCATATCTCTCTTGGTTCCCACATTAATTGTGATCCAGAGTGTGCAATGGCTATACGCATGTGTATGACAAAAAAACGATGTAATGAACCAGGAAGAACGTATGGTGTCTTTTGTATATATTTTATGTGATTATGCTCTCTTAAACACTGCGTCCTCTGCACTTTTGGTATTAAATCGTACTGCCGTTGCGTATGTATTGGATAATATATAACAGAAACCTTCGCCATCTGAGTATTGTTTTTGTTTTCTTGTATATGCAATCCAAGTGAGAACTGACCACTCATTGTTGGAAGCATATATTGATTGATGGTCGCCATACATTTGAAAGCTGGGTACCCACATGCTAAATGGAGATCCACGATGCTCTCTGTTTACATAGTTAATACTGACCCTGGTCTCCGTGATCATATAGGGTTGTCCTTGTGACATAATACACATTGAATTTGTGTGCATTAAATCATCATACTTTGAGGCAAGCACTGCTCAAGTAGCCCTGATTTTATAAATATGTGTATCTACTAAGGGATGGAGTATGGCTCCGATTAGAATTGATGTATATTAAGGGAAGGGCCAGTTTAAGTAAGCACATTGTTTGCAATGGATGAATACACACGCCCCTCATAAGGGTGCAGTGCTCCAGGCAGGCTGCAGCTCTTGGTTAGAATACAGAGACCACTGCAGTTGGGAAATTCAAGTGATCCCAAGTCTTCTGTGGAACATCAACTACAGGACAACAAGAATTTTCACAAGAGTGAAATATAAGTAAGGAGGTACAGTTCGAAGGCATACTTCAAAACCAGTTCTAGGCTCCAGGAAATACCCATTCACATGGGCACTAATCCGAAGTTCCTAAGGAGTTTTTGGACTGCAATTCTTCTGGTATTTAGTAGACTCATTATATTAATCACGGTTTTTATCTGGCTTCCTAACCTCCCTAATTCATTAAGGGATATAGCATTTGTAGTTCCATAGATAATACACTCAGCAGCAAGATTTGCAGTGTTTTTATTCTTTTATTTGCACAGTAGGACTTGCATGTTTGTTCAAGAGCTTTGTAGCGATAATATATTTTCGAATGTGATTTAGTAATGCAGAGTGTCTGAAAGATGTTTCTTTCTGGCCATGTTTGGTAGAATGGTCTAATGTAGATGGGTCTATAATAGTATAGAGTGGTATAATGCACTATATATAGACTTTTCTACTGATTGTGTGCCTCATAAATATTGCAATTTGGAGGCCATTGGTAATTTATTTCATTGGGTATTGTGGTAGTGACTGTACTGTAAGACAATCTGTGCTGCAGCACTTCATTTTCATGGCTAAGGGGATTATACTGTGTAGGGAGGAGAATGGGTTTACATTGATGTCTGCATGGTATCTTGGTTTTGGTAGACTTGAGGGAGAAACCATTCAATAGGGCACTACTACGAACCTGACAAGATCAACCACTGGGCAGGGGGGTGCATGGTAGGATCATCCGCGGGGGTGGATTATTGTTTCAGAAGCATCCTGTTCTGTTCATTCTGTGTGGGAACATTACAATGCTGATCTGGCATTAAAAGGTCTTGTATTGCCATAGGATGGGCTATCTTTGCCTAGAAATGTATGGTACAGGCTATCTAACACTAGGAATGTAAAGGTGAGAAGTTTACTTATAGAGGCAGACTGTAATGTGTCACTGGGAAGGGGTATATTACACTGGAAAGCTTAGTGTCAAAATATTTATCTTTGCAGTGATTTGGGAGTGTGGCCCTCAAGTGTGGAATACTGGGTAGAAGCATCCTGTCCTATGGAGAAAAGAGCTAATTTTGTGGAAATTCTGACGTGGAAAGAGATCCTGCTCCTGTGGGAGGGAATGGGGAGATGTAGAAATGAATTGCTTTGAGCATTGGAATTGTTTGACCTCGATATACTTGGACAAATGATAAATTGCCGCCATGAGGTACCTCATTTGAGAGGGCTGCATCTGTTATGGTCCCAAAACATCAAGACCACGTTTTTTGCCACACTTTTTCAGGGCAGAAAACCATCTTCTGCACAGCCATCTGAGTGACTAAACTTTGTTACTAGCACTACACCTCAAACATCCTCTCATCATCCTGTCCACATTCCAATGTAACACAGTACTCAAATTATTATAAAAAGATTTTTTTTCACTTTGTTTCTCTCCCTCCCCCCTTCTTTCTTGAGGATGATAGTAATTTTCTTTTCTTTATATGGCGGCCTTTTGAAATCCCTATCTGCAAACTGTTATGTGGCTGTACTGTTTATTTCTCTTATCAGTTTTTCATTGCATTTTGCTTTCAAATATGATCTCTGCTTCTGAACAGAGGTCAATCATATTTTTACACTATTTTCTGACTCTACACCCCCTGCTCCTCTCCAACAAATAAGATAACGTAGCACACATAATGATCAGTGTTTGGCCCTTTCAGTCAAATACTGCTTGTACAATAAAGTCCAGCTTTACTCTGCGTGTTCTTTGAACTAGTTACTGAGTTGATGGGTGTTTATTGGGCTTTTGTAATAAAGGTAACTGCTTTTGCTTCTCTCAGGAATCCACCTATGGCACCCATATCCATGAGAAACGGGAGGAGCGGGAAGCCCGCTTCTGTAACACGGTGCATGACATTGTGAATCGGGGTGGCCGAGGGCTCATTCCGGTCTTTGCCCTAGGACGTGCTCAAGAGCTGCTTTTGATTTTAGGTATGATTCTTGCTGCATCTTATGACAATTTCTTTGGCTGACGTGCAAGTGGTAAAAGTGTGCTGTATTTAATTATATTTAGAATGATATTTACAAATCTTCTTTGAATATTTTCTCGTTTATTTGTGAAGATACTTCCACATTGGCAAATTCCAGCTTGTGGCAGAGTTGAGCTTTTTGCCAGTTGAAGTGCTTGGGGGAACTGGGAGGAATGTAAAAGGTGCTGAAGTACATTGTGATATTCTGTCCAGTGTGTACATGCACGGTGTCTTAATGCCTACAAAATAGCACTTACAAGCGAATGCTTTAAATACTGTGACTCCGCAGGCAAAAAGGCTCAATAAGGTACTCCACTCCTCTCTAACTGCTGGCCATATGCCTTCCATTTGGAAACATGCCAAAATGTTGCTGCTAATCAAGAAACCCTCAGCGGATCCTAAAGTGCTAGCAAACTACAGACCCATATAGCTTCTTACAGCTTTCTCTAAGGTTTTAGAGAAATTTGTAATCTGTTGTCACTGATTATGCTGAAATAAATAACCTTCACATTAGTCAGTCCGGCTTCAGAGCGAACTATAGTACTGAAACTGCTCTACTGGAGGTCTCGGAACATGTCCGGGAGAAGCTCGATCAGGGGTACAAAGCTGTTTGCCCCCCAATGATAAAAAGGTTTTTGCTTACAGCGCACAATTAATTTAAGCCGGCAAATCAATTTGAATCGTAGGGATTACATTTTTAGAATTAAGACTCAGCACCATCGATATGCAGAAGCTTTTCCCGTGTGATCCAGAACGAGAATAGGAAACGACTGACCGCGTAAACTATTGGTCCTGTGGTATCAGTTTTCAGGATTCGGTAGGCAACCTGATGTTGCCTAACTCCAATGTTTAAGCAGGTCGGTTGTGTCCATCTCTTACGGATCTTTTTGTCTTTTGTACAGAAAAAAAAGAATGTGCTGTTCTGTCTCTAAAGTTTTAGCACATGCAGGACAAGGTTCTATCTAAAGATAATCCCGCAGTCTGATAGCTAGAAAACCGTAGTAGGTTACCATACCTAAATCTAACATATAGGCTTTTTGCAAGCAGTGGTGTGATTAGATCCAGGAAGGTTTCAAAGGAGGGGCATGGCTTGACACATAAAAACTGAGAAGTTAGTTGGCCATTTGCTGGCCTGGTGACATAACGTACATCCACAGCCGCCCAATACCTGATCTTTAGCTTTGAGCAATCCTCTCTTTTTGCCTTCTCTGGGTGTTCCCAAAGTTCTGTCATACCAAGGGTTGTAAACCAACTCGCAACATGCTTAAACCAAGGGAGGCTTTTAGCATCACTAATGTTCAAAGTCTCCTTTAGGGAGTTGCAATAATCAGAAAGCTGCAGCGTTGTCCACAAGCGCAGCCAGTGCAATAAAGGTTTCAGTGATGCCATATCACCGATTTTTCTTTTAATCCCAAAGTCAAAAAACGGATATTTTCGGATAACGTCAATTTATTTATATTGATATGCCCCCATATCTCTGCTCCGTACAAAGCACCACTCTGAGCATTTGCTCCGTACAGTTCAAGAGCTGGAGTCAATGATAGAGTATAGGACTGCTTAAAGTGTCTCAATATTGATTTTGACCTATGGACAAGAGTTAAATAGCTCTTTTCCAACTGTTACTCCCAGCCTAGTGTATCACTCGATCTTATGCCAAGATAATCAAAACTTTTCACCCGCTCTAAGGGTTCCAATGCAATTCTGACCTCTCTTGATTTACCCTTAGTTTTCCCAAACACCATAAATTTGGTCTTAGTAACATTTAGTTCCAAACTCCTGCTCCTGCAGAAATCCAAAAACGTATCCGCAAGGATTTGCAACCCCATTGGGGTTGTGGAAACAAGTAAGTAATCTTCTGCAAAGAGCAGGATTGAAATCTTAATACCATTCAAGGCAGCAGAGTCATTCTTGCAGTCCATTAACCTGCCGGTCACATCGTTGATAAACAAGGAGAAAAGTGTTGGGCTAGCACGCATCCTTGGCGCACCCCACACTGTATTGGTATTTTATCAGTTAATTCGCCTTATGTGCCCCATCTGACCTGAGCATAGTTTTTCTCATGGAGTCTGGCTATCAGAGTCACCAGTTCAATTTGAGTTTTAGATTGAGCATTACTTTCCACAACAATTTACGTGGCACCAAGTCGAACACGGCTCTTAAGTCGACAAATGCCATGGAAAGTTTTTATTTTCTCAGTAGCACATACTTCCAAGTCAGCAGATTAAATCTAGAAGCCTAGTCACATGTGCTAATTTTGGAGCCGAAGCCCGCTTGATAAGGGGACAGCACTTTCTTCTCGTCCATCCAGCTTTGGAGTTTATCCAGAACTTGACAGGCAAACTTTTTTTGTAAGTTATCTATTAAACTGGTTGGTCTGTAGTTAGATGGGACCGAAATATCACCCTTCTTGTGTATAGTGATTATCTCCGCTCCCCTCCAAGTTGAAGGGATAGCCCGTCCAGCCAATATGCAGTTTGTTAAGGTGTTTACATAGGGAGCCCAAACCATAGGTTCAGATTTATAAAGATATGCCTCACCAAGGTGTTTACGTGGCTAAGGAGGAATAAACTGAAATGCAATCCAGAGAAAACTGAAATTATTTTCTTTGGATCTCCACCGTCCGAGTAGAGTTGCTGGTGGATATGTCCCCTCCCCTCTCTGCGCAAAAGACTGTAAACAAAATCTGGGCATTATGATGGATTGTACACTCTCGATGAGATGTCAAGTCAGTTGTAGGCATCTGCTTCGGCCTCCTGCGCATGCTGAGGAAATTACTTCCCCTTTTATCGTGGACTACAGGAAAACTGTGGTCCAAGCGTTGGTCACTTCTAGACTTTATTATGCTATCCCTCAGAACTGTAACGGACCTCACCATTTTTAAAAAGCTGCTTAAAACCTGGCTATTCTGCAACTGACACTGTGGTTCTATGATTCTGCCTAAACCTGGATTTTTCAACAGCGAGGGGCTTTAATGCAGGATAGGTGGGGACCATGAGCGCCGGAACACTGAGTAGCTGCGCTCTTTATGAATGATCTCATTCATTCATCATCTTATTTGTGACAATCCTTGACTGAGAGAGGCAAATATAAAATCTTTTTAATGAGTATCCTAATCAAGCTTCTTCCAGCACTGCACATAAAGACATCCAAGTCCCAAATGCCTTCCGTCTACCAAATGGGTAGATTTCCAAATGCAAGTGAAGTTTAACTTTTGCGGCAACAGGAAACCCTCAACAATGGTTGACGGTATCAAAGAAATGGGTGTGTTTGTCTGATTAAATTCCAACTGATCTCTGGATGAATGTGTGTAGGGATTTTATTACATGGGTTGATCAGTGCTAATGAGTGTTGGACATGCATAGCCCTGAAACAGTGTAATAAAAGCATCTTACATGCTCCGCGGTAGTTTGTGTCCGGTCCTATTCTTCCTCATAAATCGCTTTGAAAAGAGGACAGCAGCACTCTTCTTAGGCCTTGTAAATGTCAATTGAAAGTCTTGCGGGACAAAGGACATTGCTTCATTGTAACTGGGTGTAGGAAAGTGCCCTTTTTTGACATGGTCACACCCACTTTTTGAGTGGTAAACGATGCAATTTTGTCAGAAGTGCAGTGGGTTCCTGCTATCCAGGTCCCCAGTACCGGATCTCCTTCCCTAAAACTTTACAATTGTCCCCCCCCCCCCCCCCCCCCCCCACCTTTAAATGGCAAAACCTTTAGCATCCCATTAAGTCCCTAGTAAATTGGGCCCCAGGTACCAAGGGCATGGGTACTAAAGAGTCCTTTCAGCCCTAAAGCAGGGTGCATTACTTTACATGTGAGGACATACTTTGATGAGCAGATATGCCCCTGTGATGTTCAAGCTCATTCTTGACATTGCCAGTGAACAGAGAAGCCATCATGAGCATATGTACCGGGTACTGGTGATTTACGAGTTCCCCTGCTACATGATGGCTTTTCTGAAACTAAAGATGAATTGCCTCGAGACCTGTTACGGCTTTCAACCCGCCCCCGCCTTTCTTGAAAATTCATTGCCTCGCTACATTGTGTCCTACAGATACAGAGCAGGTCTGTTGGAAAAGTCTTCACACTCCAAAGCAAGTGTGAAACCAGCGCGCGCTGAATAACAATAACAAGAACGGGGACTAACCAGCAAGACATGTTGAAATCGAGCTCTGAACGCGTATCTCCTGAGTTCCGTTCCTGATTCTTCGATTCAGCTCTTGTTGCTTCCTTGGTCTCTAAGCTCTTCTCTGCCCGACGTGCGCTGCACGCTGCGGGCGTCTCTGTGCTCGCAATCTTCTCCCGTACCAGCGGCCAAAGAACACGCCGTGGTGAGCCCCCGGTCCGGTTAGTGTTTTGACTCCATTGCGGGTATTCATGGTGCTCGCGGAGCGCAATTATTGACAGACCTAGCAGTAAGAGCATCCGCTCTTCGGAGAGCCGACTGAAAGGCTCGGATTACGCCGTTGTTTGTTTTCTGGTTAACGTGTTCAGCGAGAGTGGAACGCGCCGGCTCTACGCTGCAACTGAATCCTTCACTGCCTGTCTTCTGCCCTGGGACACCGCTTGGGACACTCTCCAAGACCCTGCCCGCCCGCCCGCCTCCTGCCTCCCGCCTCTCGCCGTGGGACCCCTTCTGCCATCTCGGGAGTCCGGCTGACGAGCGGAGTGTGGGCGTGGTGCAGGCACAGGACTACAACACCCAGCAGGCCTAGCGGTACATACCGCGATATTTCGGCGCCAGGAGGCGCATAAATTAACCATCATCCCCGTCTCGCGGGACGCCGGGCGAAGCCCGGGCAAAGGGCGGGCCCTCTGAGGCCCTCTGAGGTCGAGGAGGTTGGGTTGGGTACACCCCTCTATCATCATCTGTGCCCTACGTTATTCCAGGTACTTTTCTATTATTACCTACACGTGTCTAAAATTCCTCCCTCGCTCCTTAGTATATTAAGTCAAAACTGCTTGTATGACATTGAGTTCCCCTGCATCAGATTGATTGAGAGATCTCTGGTTTCACCTATCACTGCTTGCCATCACACCCGGCCCACAATTATATCGCAATGTCTACCAGGGGAAGTAGAAGCAAAACTGCTGCTGCAAATAGTACATCCATCATCGGCCCCATTGACAACTTTATCACGAGAACCCATGACGCGATTGATTTAAGTATCTCTCTCCTTGAAAGAAGAGTCTCACAAGATTTAGAAGCTGCCAAGCGTAGGGCCTCATATGAACTATTAACAACTAAACGTTCCTCCCTTGGCGACATTTTGTTGGCAAAAACTCCTGTCAAACAATATGAACAACAACCAGGCTGCCTGCAAGAAACACGGCCTGATATTCACACCATTCCTAATGAAATTAATTTATCGGCCACAGACCCACTGATAGAGTGCGACTCTGACACGAGCAATGATCTCGAAAAGACACCAGATCTAAACATAAACCTTACTCCGGAAAACATAGAACCAAACAGTCCCATACTAATAAGACCCACCGAAGAGGGCGCCATTCGTAAACAGACTCAACAACCAACAATAAGTATCCCTTCCGTGGGTAAATTACGCAAAAAATTCAAAGTTCAATCTAGAAAAACCACAATCAAGTATCCCATAGCCAACGGAACATTTAAACAACCTGGCCCTTCAACTGAAGCCATGCAGGAAAAGGTCCAGGAGTATGTAAATAACCTTGACGCATCAGTAAAGCTAATAAAAGATGATCAACTGATAGAAAGCGTCGGCAATCTCCTGGCAATTTACATCTCACCAATCGAATCTAGACTGACTAGAATTGAAAAGAAACTTGAGGAACTCATCGCTGTTAACAAAAAGACTCTCACTAGAGACATTGTACCTACTAATACAGCAGGAAAACCAAACACCGGTAAAACTACTACTACAAAACAGACAGAAAAACCTACATCGACTGTAACTAGTACAACAAAACCGCAACCAAACTTATCCATTCCAGTGAGCAAAAATAAGCCTACAAACAACTCTACCACAGGAAGTGGCCCAACTTCAAGCACAACCACTAGTACTCAGGCGGTAAACACTACTCCAGGAAAGACGACCACATCATCTCAAGAACAAAAAAAGAGTCAAAATAATTCAACATCCACTATCACAAACTCTCAAAAACCCCGGTTAACACACGATCCACCATATAATTCAAGGCAGATCCCTTCAAGAATCAATCTTCCCCCCGAATGTGGTGCTTATGTATTGATTTTAGTGAATGTGCCTAGGCTTAGGAATGATCAAGAGGAAACTCACTCATCCTTGAAAAATAAGATCCTGCATTGGTTGATAGCAAACTGTAACTATCCGATAGAATGCACAGCAGAAATAAACAACGTACAGAGAGTAGGATGGATAGGTCCTTTAAAAAAGAAATTTGAAGGTGATTGTGTATCTATTAGTTTCAAGAATCCACAGTGGGCCGAGAAAACTCTGGCCAGAGCCCCTCCACCTTCCGTATGGGAATTTAATACTACCCTACTCCCACTGGGGTATTTCTATAGGCATCTGATCACTGATGTACCAACAACAGAATCTAACCTAGCCACACCTTTCTTCGATCATCATTCAATATTTGCAAACAACTCCCCCTTTTTACAGCAGTATCCCAAATTTACATATCCAAACATTCACATGCATAGACATCATCCACAGGTTCATCCTCATTTCACATCTCACCCTTATTTGTCTACAATGCCAAACAAAGAATACAGGGACCCTCGTTGGCAACATGTTGCCGCAGCACCTGGTAACCTTTATAGTATTCCAACTCAAAACAGGTTTGCTGCACTTTCTACTCTTGACTTTAACGATTGACAAGAAAATATCTACCCTGTAGACTCAGTGAACCATACATTAAACCCAGCAGGCCAGACGTCAGAAAGCCCCCCTAATACTTATGGATTAGACATGCAGAACATAATACCAGAGAATACCTTAAATACTCAAAATCAAATAGGACCTAATGATGAAATTAACTTAGCTCAATCAAAAATTAGCCACCAACATCATGGAAACTCATTAATCAAGAAAATTTCAAACTGCAATAACAAAAGCACTTCCTTAATAATTTTAACTTTCTGGAATATAGCAGGCTTGCTGGCTAAAGTAACAAATCCTAACTTTTTAAACCAAGTAACTGCGAGCAGTATCATCTGTCTTCAGGAAACTTGGGCTATCGACCCACTGCATATAATGGGATATAAGACTTTCCTTTCTTCAGCAAAAAAATCTTCTTCTGGCAGAAACAGTGGCGGTCTAATTATCTATATAGCCAACACCCTACTACATGAAGAGATCATTCCAGTTAAACTACATGAGAATTACCAAATAGTAATTTTGAAGACAACTAAACAGACAGTATACATTATTGTAAACTTTTACAATAACAAAAAACTAGACGACCTAATTAACCTTCTTCAAGAAATCTCTGGTACTTTACAAAACCTAAAAGAGAAATTTATTAATAAAACATGCACCATACTATGGGGTGGAGACTTTAACATCCATCTATGTGACAACAATAATACTGATAAATGTGGGATAGTAGAAGATGATGGAAATATGATCACTCACTTTACTCATTCACATGAAGGTGAAAAAATGAATGAGGCTGTAACTGAACTAGAACTGGGTTTTGCAAACGAACTAAAAACTCCTCAAGTACCTTTTTCCCCAACCTTTAATGGCAGGGGACTGACGAGTCTGATAGACTACGTTATGATCTCAGCACATAAAGGTCCAACTATAGAATTATTCGAAGTAACCAAAAATCCTTTAAGTGACCACTTTCCGATTGTAATCACCCTAAGAGAACAAAGAAAACAAAAAGACTTTGATACTTTTTCTCTACTGCATCAACAAAATTTAGAGATGGGGTCTCTTAATGGCTACACCCTAAAATGGGGAAACGTTGATAAAAAAGCGACCACTTCAACAATTGCTACAGCATGTAAAAATGAGATATCACTTTGTCTAGACCATGAGGCAGAAAGCTCCAAGATAATAGCTAGCTTCAATATTATCACAGATAAAATAAAAAAGGCTTTAACTAGATCCCGCAAACAGATTAACCACGATAAGAAAGGCTGGTTCAATTCAGCTTGTACGAAAGCACACGTAAAACTAAAAAAAGCATTGGCCAGTAAGTATAGAGACAGGGTGAAAATTATCGCTCTAAGGAGAGACTATGCCTTAGCAATTAAAAACAGAAAACATGAGATAAAAACTGACCTCTGGGAGTGTCTAAAAAAAAGTACAGAACTCAAAGATAGTGTTGAGTTCTGGAAAATAGTAAGGTCACCATACCTCACAGGGAAGGAGGATATACCCTCTATTGACGTCGCGATCTCCAACACTGAATGGGTAAAACATTACTCAAATGTTTTTGGTTTAAGTCCATCAGATAATATGGAAACAACGGACTTGCTGAAGCAAGTTATCTATCCGCTAAACCTGCAGTTTACGCATGACGAGGTACAGAAAGCATTAAGATCCACTAAATTAGGCAAAGCCCCGGGGCCCGACGGGGTTCCCGTTGACATCTATAAATACGAGGAAGAACTCTGGTCCCCGCTCCTGACAAATGTCTTAAACGCTTCCCTAGAAGAAGGCCTGATTAAATCATGGAAGACCTCTGTACTCGTCCCGATCTTTAAAAGGGGAGACCGAAACTCACCAACTTGTTATAGGCCTATCTCCCTCCTGGACTCTCTCGGGAAGGTCGCTGGTCGGATAATTCTCGAGAGACTCCAGGAGTGGGCAGTCACTAACAATGTCATATCAGACATACAATATGGTTTTCGCGAAGGCCTAGGCACTGTGGATCAAGCACTAAACTTGACCCTATTGGCAGGAAAATACTTAGAGGCCAAGGGGAGTGCCTTTCACATGGTGTATGTGGACCTATCCGCAGCCTTCGATTGTGTTATACATTCAAGGCTGTGGACGATCCTGTTGAATATGGGAGTAGATCCCCCTATTGTAGATTTCCTACGAGAACTCTATACTGGAACAACAGGCAGAGTGCGATTCGGGACAAAGGGTCAACTGTCAGATAGCTTTTGGGTAGAAAAGGGGGTCAGACAGGGATGCGTACTGGCCCCCTTTCTATTCACCCTCTACACAAATGGCCTTGAGACAGCACTGCTTGAGGGAAGTAGAGACCTCCCATCGGTCGGTCGTCGGCATATACCCGCGTTGCTATATGCCGACGACGCGGTCATTTTAGCGAGAACATCTGTGGAACTGCAGCGAGAATTGGATAGATACTGTGAATTCATGTTAAGTTTGAACTTGTTTTTAAATGTCAAAAAAACTTTTACTATGCATGCGGGGAGGGAAAACATGAAACCTAAAAGACTATTTGTGAAAGGGGAAGTCCTGGAAAGAACACCCACTTACCAATACTTGGGAATTGTCATTGACGATAAATTTAAGTGGAAAGCGGCAATTTCGGCGAGAAAACTATCATTTCTAAAAACAACAGCGGCCTTGAGAACATTTGTCCAAAAACTGGGTCACAAGCCCCCTCTAGAAACCTTAAAAATCTACAAGGCAAAATGTGTCAGTACTGCTATCTATGGGGCAGGGATATGGGGCTACGCAAACGTGACTGAATTACAAAAAATAGAAAATGCCTTCTTAAGATTCTTATTGGGGCTGCCGAAAAATTCTTCAACATACGCCTGTCACGAAGAGCTGGGCATAGACCACCTAGAGGACATTATAAGAACACAACCTATAATGCTCTGGAGAAGAATTTGGGTCACTGAACAATGCAATTTAACCAGACTCATCATTCAAGACATTCAGACGCTGGAGCACTACGGGCGGATGAAATGGACAGCCTATGTAAAAGCCTTTCTTACAGATATGGGACACAGTCATTATTTTACAGATCCATCATCTTTATACAGTATTTCCAAAAGAGATCTGAGGAAAGCATGTCTATCACACCTGCATCAAACACGTCTGCTAAAAGAAATCCATAAATCCTCTGTACAACAAAGTCTATTAGTCCAAACAGTATCATCCATTGAACCCTATTTGCTGTATAACATGACCCAATTTGAAAAACTACTTCTGACACGCTTCAGGTTCAACATGTTCCACTTAATGGTCTGCTTTCCCACACAAAATGATTGGTCATCAAAAATGTCATTGTGCCCTTGTGACACCCAATCAAAGCAGTCGACAATACATACAGTCTTATTTTGTACATTTTTTGAGGCACCCCGCAGACAATGGCTATTGCCCATATTTAAATATTGGGGTCTACGCCAATGTCGCCCAGCCTATCTAGCGTTACAATATCTAGAAAATGAATTGATAGCAAAAGCAACTGTACGTTTTTTGAAATTTTGCATACGCCATAGGTCTAATCTCTGAAAATCAAATGTATGAAGAGACTACAAGGGTTGGTAGTAAGAGTCTAACCTCTTCTTTTAATGATTTTACAAAATGCATTTTAAACTCATGATTTTTTAACAGTCTTTTTAAATTGAACTAATGTATGAAATGTATTTCTATGAACTTTTATGGTCTTCTTTGCAAAACCGAATAAAGTGATAAAAAAAAAAAAAAAAAAAGAAACTAAAGATGTTTGGTATCAAACATCTCATCTTGACAAACACACACTGATCCAGTGATGGATTAATAATACATGCACCCAGAGGGTGCCTTAGAGGTGCCCCCTGAGAACCTACCAGTGTTCTGGCTGACTGGTGTAGACCAGCCTGCCACCACAAGCCAGTTTCTGACCCCACTCCCCCTCACCCTGCAGGTGAGAGCCCACACTCTGAGGGAATTGCCCACTTTCTACATGAACTGGTCCTATAGGGGGTGTAGTTTTGGCTACCACCTGTCACTCATTTAAATTGATTATTTAGGTGGCACCCCTGATGCCAGGAACTCCGATTCGACTAACCCAGAAGAAGAGGACCAAAGAGTCCTTAAAACGAGAACTGAATACTTGCTGTGGACTTTTCTTTCTTTTTTTTTTTCTTTAACACTTTTTATTGATAACTCTGTAATGCCTGAAGTGTTTATCAGTGGCAAGGCAGAAAAATCGATAGGATACTCTACCATCTATGCAGAGTAAGAGGATACTGAACACATTCTCTCGCCCAGTACCATAGTAGTCATAACAGAGGTTACATCTTGACAGAGGTAAGAAACCATGGAGAACAGGTGCGTGTTGTCTGTACTGTGGACTGCTAATGATGGCTGCCCGGTAATAAGGTCCCCGCCGCCCCATCCCGTAGATCCATCAATGTTCGCCTCACCTTTCTCAGTTCCACCGTGGGAGAAATGCATATGTCACCCCGATATTTATTCCAATTTCCCCATTTACTGTCCCACTGTTTGGTGCATCCTCGCCCCTTGAACTCCGTCTTTTCAGCCACCATGGCATAGTCCATGTCGGTCGCCCATTCTCTCACCTGTGGCAGCACATCAGATCCCCACTTCTGGGCAATATTACGTTTGGCTATGGTCCACTCCATAGTCGCCCATGATTGTTCCGTCTGGGTGAGGTCTGTTGTGTCCCAAATGTTAAGGAGGCATACCTTGGGGGAAGAATGAATGGGTTTGCCGCAGGCCCTGGTTAGTTGCCGAGTGACATCCGTCCAATAAGTTTGAATGTGGGGGCAGTGCCAGAGTATATGCGTGAAAGTACAGTCTGGTTGCAGCATCGTAGACAGAGTGGGTCCGGTCTCCTACCCAACCAAAACAACAACGTTGCATCAAAATAAACCCTGTGGAGCACCTTTAAGCTGAACCAGTCAGAGTCTCAACTGTGGACTTTTCTTGAGCGAAACCCTGCCTGCCTGCTCCAGTCTCGACATTGGTGAAGAAACGGACTTGTGCAGCAGGTGAGCCTCTACCAAGAAACCCGGTAAACTGCCAGCCCTTTGCAAATTGCCAATAATCTCTGAGTAGAGGAGCTACCCCCCTGCAGTCTGCAGGTACCAAAACAGCAGAGTATGGTTTACGGTGCTGCTGCTTCCTGGTCATACCAAGGCAGCAGCTGCCTAGGAAGAGGTCATCGAGCTCCAGGCAGTCAGATCCGTCTCCCCGCCAAGTGAGAAGATGCCGGGACCAACTGGAGCCACACAGCACTAATGCCCGAGGTACTGGATCCCTTGCAGCAACCAAAGCCTGTTTAAGTCTAGTCCAGACTCAGACACCGAGCAGCCGCCAAGGGATGTCGGCACCCCAGAGACCCACTTCCACAGTGACATAGCTGTCCTGATTTCTTCACTCTCAATCCAGCAAAACAGACAAGCGGAAGAACCTGTGACTCACTAGTTTATCCTACCTACTCCCTTTGCACCCTAGCACTCCGGCCTGGCTTCATGAGAACAGACTGCTGCCTTGCCCCCATGACCCTTGTGAGGTAAGCCCTCTCCTCAGCCTGTTTTCAGTTCCCCCCCCCCCCCCTATCCGCCCCCCCCCTCCCCCCCCCCCCCCCCTTGGTGTAGCATGTAAGGATATCAACCCAACCAGCACTTCTGTACCCAGGTAAACTGTAACTGCTGGTGGTACTTTGGACTTTACCCCTTTCCTCCCCCACTAACTCGAGTCCTGAAGGGGACCTCCTGGAAACCTACTGCAAGTACCTGTGTGCCGTGTATGTGTTTCTCTTTCTCTCTCTCTCTCTCTTCTTCCCCCCCCCCCCCCCCCAATAGGAGCGCATTGCGTGTAAAGACTCATTTGAATGAATATTTTACTTACCTGTTAAATTCAATATTTTAAAAAAAAAGGTACTTGCTTGCTTATGAAGTTCTTAGTATCAAAATGTATATAAAAATACGTGCTATTTTTATCACTTGTGCTTTCATTTATTTTTTGACTGTTTCTCATTTATTGCCTCAGAGTACAAAATTTGCTTAGCACTACCCTTTGATAAGCCTAATCTCCTCGCGCCACTACCACAAAAGAGCATTTAGTGTTAGCATATGTGGCTCTCTAATCCAGTAAGGATTGCCCGGACTCTCTACAAAGTGTACATCATTTTGGTGCACTATATAGAGAGCCCGCTTTCAACACTAGGGAGGCTTTCTGCTCCTCTTCCTGATCAGTAAGTTCACACTTTGCAACTTTTCCTTCACTGCAAGTTGTTCTGTGGCATATTAGAATATTTTCAAAACAGTTTTTGACAAAATGTATCGACTGTGAATGTAATGGCCTTCTCCTGACTTTTAAATGGCCAGTCCCATTGACCAGGTTAACATTTCTATTACTATTCCTTCCACCCTATATTGGCTATATAATGTCAAGACTTTTCTGGCAGCTCTCTTCTCTGTACCACCTGTAATACAGTTTCTGACTCATGAACTTAACCTCTACACCCCCTTGAATGTCTTTTTAAGCATAAATTACAGTGGGCTAGTGGTTGGCATATTGTGTTTGAAATGACTTTATATTTTCTACAGATTGTGAGAAGTTTGTTTTTGCAATTTCATAGATGAGTACTGGCAGAACCACCCTGAACTCCATGACATCCCCATCTACTATGCCTCCTCGCTGGCAAAGAAGTGTATGGCTGTGTACCAGACCTATGTCAATGCTATGAACGATAAGATTCGCAAGCAAATTAATATCAACAATCCATTTGTATTCAAACACATCAGCAATTTAAAGGTGAGTTTCTCTAGGAACCAGCTGATCTTAGTTATGGTGGGTTCATCCTTATGATTCTTTGTTTTCCTTGTTTATTTCGTTTTTAAGCATGTGGAGGCTTCAGTGTTAATCCAACAAGTTTTGTTTAATCTTTTGGAATGTCTTCTTGGCAAGCTGAGGGCTGTCTCGGTTCAAATGGTTTTTATTGAAGGTCCCATGTTAAGACATTCTAAACTTTCATTCTTCTGTGGGTAATAGCCAATCTGTGAGGTGATGCTCAAAGTGAGGGAGTGTAACATACTTCCATCCAGTGTGCCCGTTCTCATTGTAGTGACCACGTGAGTTCGTACAGATGATATTGTTTATGCAGCTACTGGTTTATCAGTACTGCTTTGTTCACTTACTTTGTGAGCAGTTTTCATACAAGTTCATTAACCCTCAACAGGAATCTTTAAATTTTGATTCCTATGTCTCGCCTCTAGAAAGAGTCCACTGCATGCTGTCTGAATTTGGATCCATTTCCTTAGTGGAATGCAAGTTGGCTATACTTGGGTGCAAGTCAGGTTCCCTTTCAGACTTCTGCCCACCTTGTATATTGGCTTCTGCTGTGGATATGTTTAATCACATGTTAAAGATGTTTTTAACACTTTGCTTAATACAGCAGGGGTCCCCTGAAGCAGGCGAAGGTTGCTCAAAACACTTTCTGCAGCCATGGCTAGTCTGGTTAATTTTAGGTGAATTTCGCTTTTTCCGGCCACTTTAAAAATTCTGGAGAAATTAATCAACCACAGACTATTGAGTATCTGGAACATCATGGTCTCCTTCAGCCTGCCCATTAGGGGTTTCACCCCAGATACAGCACAGAAACTACTTTGCTGGAAGTAGCAGAATCTATTAAGAACTTGTTAGATCAGGGTCACAAAAACCTGCCTTTATTTTTCTCAATCTGTCTGCGGTGTTCAACACTGTATCCTGGCTGGCATAGGCATTGGTTGATAAGCCTTGCGGTGACTCCGATCCTTCCTTGATGATGGAGCTCAGTCTAAGATGGTCTCCTAATTCTTAGCTTGTAGTAAACGGTCCCACATGGCACATCTTCTAGCCCCACATTATTTAATGTGTACATGGCTCCTTTGGCATTGTTCATTCATTATTTTGCCTTTGAGGTGATTTCTTACGTCGGTGATACACAGCTGGTTCTGTGATTAACTCTGTCTTGTCAAGCCTCTTTTTATTTTATTTTTTTATTTTTTAGCCCGTTTCAAGTGTCTGTTTGGATGAGGCACTATCATCTTAACTGCAATGCTGAACAAATAAAGCATTGTTCTTCTGCATGATATAGAAGACCTAGGCTAACGACTGGTAACCTAACAACATGGCCCCTTCCCCAAAGTTCTCTTCTGTGCTGAGTAATCGGGGGTAACATTTGACAATGGATTGTCTCTCCGCCCCCATATACTAGCAGTGCCCGGATCATGTTTTGTACAATACGTGCTGTCTAGAAATTCCTGGAAAATTATAGTGCATGCCCTCATTGCATCCAGATTGGACTATGCGATCAGTTTCTGTCTAGGACTCCCTTGGTATCTGCTTAAGCAACTGCAACTTGTGCAAAATGTAATATCTCCCTACGGCACATATATCACCCATCCGCTTGAACTATTTGTGAGGAAATGGGGGTGTATTACGCATGGTGTGGTTGTGCGACCTCACCGTTTATTTCACATACCAACCCTTTTACTACCAGTATGTTTTGTTTGTCAAACCATTGGCTCAATCCTGGGTAGCTATGGCTCTCAGAAGTCAGGCATACACAAAGGAACAAGTCTAAAGCATTTAAGCAGTACCCAAAAATTTGAAAAAGAAATACACGACTCAAGAAATTCTACACCAATTTATAAAATAGATTGTATTTTAGACACCAAAATGAAAGATCCACTCAAGGGTTCCGGGGATACAGATTTTACAAAAATAAGTACCTTTTTACTTAACTGACAACAAGCATTGGCAAATTCAGTGAATTTGACACTTAAAAAGTTTTCCAGAAAAGCTTGGTTAAGTATCAATGCGGTTACTTTGAATTACTGTAGGTGATCAATTCCTGCTGGGAGCTAATCGGGGGGACCAGCAAGGTCCTCCGAAACCGTTACCTCAGAGGAAGAAGCAGTCTTCAGTCAGTTCCAGGCATTTTTATCTCCTTGCTATATACTCCTATGGAAGTGGTCCGAATGCAAGGGATTAAGGATGCTGAAGATGCTCAAGTATGCTGTGGTTGATTGGGGTGGGGGTGGGGGGGTGGCGGCTGGGAGCAGTGTCTTCCTGTGGCAACACCTTGGTCCACAACTTGGTGAAGCAGTCATGGGCAAGGTGGTTCGAGTTCGCTCGAGATTGGCAGTTGTCCGGCATCATGGTCACAGGCAAATTCTTCCTTGAGCAATAACTCTTCTTCTAGGTGACCAGGCTGCAATGTGGCTCTCCTGGGTATACCAGAGTCTGGTCCTGGAATCTGATGCTGCACAGCAGCGAGTGGTGGAGATGCAAAGATATGGGCTACCAACTTGCCCCAGCAGGCTTCTTCAGCTGTTACAGCTCTGTGCCACCAACAGGATGTCAGGTAGCTGACACTTGGAGTATCTTGCTTTGACTGGACTCCAGACACAGCATCTCTTTGAGCAGGACACAGCGGACAGTCCCTGTCCTTCGCTAGCCGACAGGTTCAGTCCACGTCTGTGCAGTCTCTCTTTGCCGGGAGCTGAGTGCAGAGGGGCAGTCCTTCAATTACCCTGAGTTCTGGGTGCCAGGGGGGCTCTTGTTCTTCCCAGAAAATGCCCTTGAGCTGAACGCTGGCAGTAGTCAATGGGCTACTAGGTTCCCTGCCTCTTGAAGACCACTTCCTGCAAAGTGTGGCATCTGGCTATCCTAGAATTCTCCACTGGGTCCACCCAGGTCTGTAGAGCCTCCTAGCCCAACCCAGAGGTTTGGCTACAAAGAGGGCTAAATGCCCCTGAAAATAAGTTTAACAACTGGTTTCCCCTCTCTCTGTCCCCAGTACCGGCCTGTCTGTCTACACAGTGGGGCAGCTCCTTCCACGTGTGCTTGCCACTTGCACTTCAAAGGTGTCTTCTCCGTTCGAGCCTTGCCTTTTGGGCCAACACACTCTATGGCTTCCAGCCAAGAGGAGTTAACACCTCCCCAAGTGGCAGGCCTCTATTGTCTCCTTTTCTGGGAGTCGTTCACATGTCTCCTCAAGGGGGCAGAAAGCAGTTTCAGGGGACAGTCCTTGTGTCCAATAGTAAACGGCCACTGGAAATTTGGGGCACTAAATTTAGCAACTTCTAAAGTTGTACCTTGCCCACCAGTGACACTTTGATTTAACCATAAAATCGTATTTAATGCACTGATTCTTTTGACACTGTACTAACTCTAGCAGTCCCATTCAGAAGTTAGCAGGTGTGATTTCTGCCTGTAACTCTGTTCATGCCAATGGGGCTACTAGCTTTTACATAGTGAAAATGACCATTTTGTGTAATTACTGCTAGAACATGTAAAAGTACATGCTGCAGCTTTTAATATTCAGCACCACGCCTTAGGGCTCGACAGGCCTACCGTCGGGGTTGCTTACATATCTTAGCAAGCATTTGCAATGCAATAGGTCTTGCGTTACTGAAAATTTGAGCTATTGGCATTGCTAATAATAATGCTACGCCAAAAGCTCTTTCAGTCATGCGAAAACTATTGCAATGCAAATTATTTGCGGCTCTCGCGCTTTACCTTTTGAACATCATAAGCTAAAGCATGGGTGCTTCAATTGGTTCAAAAGTAAAGTAACAGAAAAAAGGAATAGGGATGCATTATTTTTTCTCTATGTATTTACTTTGAAGCAATCGCGGCACCCGCACTTTAGCTTAAGATGTTTAAAGCTAAAGCTGGGTGTGCCGCCGTTGCAAGGAAAGTAAAAAAAAAAAAAGAGGAATGCAACTGAATTTGGCGATCATAACTAACAAAAGAAAGGTGCGGCAGCTATTATTCCAGCTGAGGAGGACTGGCCTGTTAAATTAAAAAAATGCATCGCGGGAGAGCGTGTCCTGCCTGCAATAGCAGGCAGGAGAAAGCGATTTAAGAAAATAGTGCTCCTAGGCTGTAATTAAAACCTGCCAAGTAGCAACACCTGCAGTTCTCATTGGAGGTTACAAGTAGAGAAAAGGCAGTCCCAAGGAAGGACTTATAAGCCTATTGACCAATGAAATGCCACCATTTTCAAAGGACAGTGACCTGAGCTAAGTAAAAAGATGGTTTGGAGCTTCATGAGCATAGCCTGAATACAGCATGTCTCAAGACCGCACAGGCGCTGCCTAGCTAGGCGAGACCTAAAAAGCTGCTGGTTAAAAAGCAGAGACTGCCCTCGGGTGTCAAATGTCTCTTGTCAAGTGAGCAGTGCAAACTCATTTTAACAACCCTTTCATGTGCCGGATTGCAAAAGGAAGTGCACTCCCATCTTCAGCAGCATTGTGACTAAACAGGCCTCTCATTTATTTTGGGATTGTATGAAACGCAGATGACGTCAGATTGTCCTATGTCAGGTGTGAGTAACTTATCCAGACATTTTTTCTTTTTTATTCTTAATTTGATATGTTTGATTTAATAAACTAATGCCTGAAGTGTTTATTATGCTTTTTTTTCTCTTTCTGAATTCAGCGTGCACTTTTAATATTGTTATGGTTTTAATTAACTAAACAAAAAATGTTACCTTACCCTTTAATTTTTCTAATTATACCTATGGATTGAGCTTAAAAACTAAACTTCAGGTGCCAAGTGAAAATAAAACAATTTGCTCACCAGAAAACACAATTTCAGCAATATTATGTATTTCCAGTAATGGGCTTTAATTTAACTAAGCACTGCATTCTGTTAAATGTAGTCTTGGTTCAGATCTCTTGGACTAAAACTTAAAACCAATGGCTCGTTAATGGAAAGAAGAGAACTTCAAACATGGCTTGGAGTCATCTGGGCAACTAGAAAGTTCAGGGTAAACACCATTCGTCATGTCGGACATGACGAGAGGTGTCTATTAGGAAGAGAACACAATCTGGTTATCATAATTGAATCCATCACCCCAAAGAAACTGTCGAACATGCATGGAGTGGTTTGTTTGGGCACACAAGACGAGTCCCAGTACCCAGCAATAACACCAGACTACACACTGTCCGCAACTAACTTTGGGTTCATCAGGCTGCCCCGCCTAAAGTACTTCCACGCCTTGTCACAGGATAGGAATCGCTATATAAATGCTAGTACAATGTCTGTTTGAAGGCGTCAGGACTGTTTCTTAAATGTGTATGGCTCTAAATATCTTGGTGCACTGGAGAGTAAAGTACCTCAGTTATCTGCTTGTCCTCTGGATTACACATGTCATGTGTGACCCCTTCAACCACCTGTCGTGTAACTAGCAGCTCCCTGAATCATGGAGTTTGTAGTTTCACTTTGAGTTTGTAAGTAAGAGCCCTTCTAGGCCTAGATGGTGGACCAAGATTTCCACTTGGCCGTTGCCTGCTGCTGAAAACTGCCTCCGATATCGGCAGTGTTGCACGTTTAGTGTTTCACAAGACTTGGAGTGGCCTCGAGATAGAAGCGCCCTACTCTCTCTGTAGAGCTCGGAGAGAGCCTTAGTGTGAGCATATATATCACAGCATGCAAAGAGGACCTGAGACTGGCGGAAAGTGACACAAGAGCTGGCTGTTTTATAAAAAGACTGCACGTTATATACCCAGAGTCAAAACAGACCCACACACAAGAACAGTGAACCTACAAAGAACAGGCTACTAGCCACTATTGCATTTGCCATTGTTCCTACACCGCACTGCGTTAAAGCCCCGGTTCGAAAGATGTCCCAGATTCGGGCCTCTTCGCTGTGCACACAGCCAGTTTGTTCTAATTAAACCACAATGTCTCATTGCTGAAGGACGCACACTTATTGTTCCGTTCGAGGGAAATACTTCGCAAGACACCGCACTCTCCCCCCTCCCCGCTTATTTGGGGTGCCGCTGACTGGAGATGCCAATAGATTCAAAGTGAAAGCAGTTACAGCGGCGTGAGCCACCCTACTCCTCCTCCCTTCCTTCCTCATCGGTTGCAAGGTGATCTAGTGTCGCTACGTAACACTCTTTCTGCAATAATAGCTCAATGGCCTGAGCACAAAGGACTATAAAGCGACAAGGCCAGTTCCCCCACATTCACAGGGAGCAGGAGGGACGCAGACTGAAACATAGCTAGGTATAACTACACGGTATTAGCGGAATTGGCGTCCAAGACGCTTCATGACGCTTAATAACAACCCTTATTCAGTGTATTGTGCCGCCGCCAACTCGTCACGTATCAAAGCGCAGTTATGAACTGTCCTGGTTAGATAAACACTTTGTATCCACTTGCCAGACCACAGAAAGATGAGAGGTTGAGCCAGCCTGGCCAGGAAGGCAGACGTCAAGCTCCTGCTACTACTTGGCATAACAACAACGTTTAAGATGCATTAATTTGAAAGTAAAAAAATAGACAAACGTTTTTATTTTTCCTATTTCTTTACTTTTGAAGCAATTGTGGCACCAGCGCTTTAGCTTAAGATGTTTAAAGCTAAAGCTGGGTGTGCCGCCATTGTAAGAAAAGTAAATAAATAGGAAAAAAGACATGCAGCCGCATACGGCGATCGCAAATAACAAATTAAATGCACTGCTGCCATTATTTCAGCTAAATAGATCACAAGTATGGGGGCTTGTGTTTGCTGCGCACTGTTCACAGGTGTGTAACCACCACTGTTTAAACGTGTATGCACATTTTTTCATTTATTTGCTTATTTAAAAATCATTTCAAACCTTAATTGCAGAATTAGGCATACATTTATATTAGATAACATAAAACTCAATTGTTTGTTTAAAATTACAATTTTCATGTGCTTCAACAGAAATCATCAATACAATTGCAAATTTACAAAATTATACATTCATGGGTGCTCATGCCCAATGCATTTCGGAACATACAAGTTCCTTCCTCAGGGGCAATTCTGAAATGAAAAAATAAAAAGATAAGGAATAATTTTATTTTATGTCTGTCCAAATGGAGGCTCAAAAAGCTGTAGAAATCACAATTTGTTCAAGTGTGTGTTTGCTAAGAGTGTTTTCAACAAACAATTGAGTTTTATGTTCTCTAATATAAATGTATGCAAAATTCTGCAATTAAGGTTTGAAATGATTTTTCAATAAGCAAATACATGAAAAAATGTGCATACACGTTTAAACAGTGGTGGTTACACACCTGTGAACATTGCGCAGCAAACACAAGCCCCCATACTTGTGATCTATTTGGCATTTTTATCAGCAACTGATGACAGCTCTTGCTTGCTGCAGCACCAATTGATTCCTTAAATTAACTTGAGAAACAGTGGAGTGCACCCCCTACCCCAGAACTCGCATTATTTCAGCTAAGGCATGCCGCGTTGGTTAAATAAAAAATAAAAAAAGAAAGCTTTGTCGAAAAGGTGTCCCGAACCATAATTTTTCCGTTGTGGATTTACTTCATGGAATCACCTATTGACCAAGTGGTATTATCAAGTTCTTTTGCAGTTATTCATTTTTACAGGTAAGTAAGAGTTAAATATCATGCGTCTTTATGCAGCATTTCTTCCCTATGGGAGAACGCGCATATATTGCATACATTTATTTGCCATCAGTGTCTGGGGACCTCCTTTGGGACTTGAGGTCATAGAGGACACAGGTCCAAAGTATCACTAGCACTTACTCATTACCTGCCCCAGGGCATCCGGTTGCAGAGGTGCTGGTCTGTCTGTTTGTTAGTTGTGTGTGCTTCGCCAGTGGAAAGAAGGTGGGGGAGGATGGGTAGGGGGGTCGCCTATAAACGGTCTGCAGAGGGGGGACTTGGGGACAAGTGTGGGAGCTTGTAGGTACCCGGACTGGGGCATTCGGATGCAGAGTGAAAAAAAAAAACGGATTAGCTCTGTGCGTCTTAGGGCTTTGCGGTTGTTGGACTCTCCGGTTGTGGGTGCAAAACTCTAGACAGCTTGGCCACTCAGGAAGTGGGTCTCAGCAATGCTGACGTCCTTCAATGGCTTCTCTGTCTCAGTACAGTGGGAGTCCGGACTGGACTCTCACATTGTTTGTTGCAAGGGGTCCGGTATCCTGGGTATTGGTCCTGTGCGTCTCTGGGTGGTCTCACTGGGGGGGGGGTGGGGGGGGAAAGATCTGACCTTCAGGAGCACAGGCTCCTCTTCCTGGGGGGGTTGCCGCATTGGAGAATGGAAACCCTGTAGGCCAGACTCATCGTTTCGGTGCCTGCGGACTGCACAGGAGTAGTTCCTCTACTCCAAGAGAGATTACTTGGCAATTGAAGGGCTGGCAGTCTCTGGGGGTTCTTCGAAGCTGGTCAGCTGCAAGACGAGTCACTGGTTATGATTGTGGAGGCAGGCAGGGTTTTGGCACAAAGATTCCATAGAAGTCTTCCGTTCTTGCTTTTCTCATGACTTTGTCCTCTCTTCTTGATCCGTCTAATCAAAGTTCCTGGTGTCAGGAGTGCAACCTAAATACTCAATTCTGGGGCGTTACGGGGAGTGACAGATAGTAGCCAATGAGCTACTTACCTTAAGGCTGTCTACACCCTCTATGACCACTTCCTGTGGAATCGAAGGAACTGGCCATAGGGTAGATTTTCTTTTAGTGCTCTCGGGTGAAAGCTATCATATTGTAGTAGATTGTTTTTGGATGTTGACTTGGTATAAGTTTTTGTTTCAAGTTTCTGGTTTTCATTGTGGATTTCCACATCTACAAATATCATAGTGGTTTTATCAATGCTGTGTGTAAATTTTAGATGGGGGTCACAGGTGTTGAGCCAAAGGATGAAATCTTGCAATGTTGTCATTGGGCCTTGCCAGATTGCCAGTACATCATCTATATACCTTCGCCAAAGTTTGAGGTACTTGGAGAAGGGTCTGTTAGCCCCGAGAATAAATGGTTCCTCAAAATCAAAAACCTAGAGGCCCGCTACACTAGGAGCAAAAATGCTCCCCATAGATGTACCTCCTGTTTGGAGGTAAAGTTGACCTTCAAATTCAAAGTAATTCTTCATTAGGGCGAGTTCTGCGCATTTGAGGACAAAATCTCTTGGGACATTATGGTCCCAAGTGGCGTTTTCCAGGGCTTTTGCTAAGACTGCCAATGTAGCCTCTTGAGGGATATTAGTATACAGGCTTTCTATGTCGAAACTGACAAGGATAGTTTCTTCATTAGTCTCGATGTCTTTTAATACATTGAGGACATCTTTGGTGTCTCTCAGATATGTGGAAGTCTTCTGTATCATGGGTTTGAAGAAGAAGTCACTATATTCAGAAAGGGGTTGGAGGACAGAGCCTATCCCAGATACGATGGGTCTGCATGGTGGGGGAGATTTATTTTTGTGCATCTTAGGAAGTACATAAAAGTAAGGTATTTTACCTTCATTGCTGGTTAGGAAATTAGCCTCCTGTTTGCAAATATACCCTCTTTCCTCGGCGCTGTTGACAAGATTGGAAATTTCTTGTTTCCGTGCAACAGTAGGGTCTGAGGTGAGGGGTTTATAATTGCTACGATCTTCGAGGAGTCTCCTACACTCAGCCTGATAGGATGTTTTGTCCATTATGACTATCCCACCTCCTTTATCGGCAGGTTTTATGACGATGGTGTCGTCATTACGGAGCGCTATTAGGGATTCCTGTTCAGTTTTAGTCATATTCATAAAAGGTTTTTTTGGGGAAAGTTTTTCTATGTCATTGTAGACCGCCTGTTCGAAAGTTAGAACCTCAGGAGGAGTAGTATGGGGAAGTGGAATGAAAGTAGATTTCCCTCTAAAACCAGTCACATTAGGATTAGTACTGATGGACGTTGCGTCAACCTCTTCCTTTTCAAAAAAGGCTTTTAATCTCAATTTTCTAAAGAAACCTGCTAATTCTGCATGCAACTTGAATCTATCGAGGCTAGGGGTCGGTACGAACCCCAATCCTTTGTTTAGAACACTTTGCTCGGAGTCAGTCAGGTTTCTAGAGGACAGGTTAGTTACTAACTCTTGCTTGTTCCTGGGCCCGGCCCCATCGTTTTGCTCCTGGTATTTTTGCCTACACTGTCGTCGTCCTCCCAGTGCACCTGTGTGTTCCCTCTCCGTCTTCCTCTCCCTCCCCTCTCTAAAAAAGGAGGCCTGAAGGTGTTTTGTGGGAAAAACGGTTGTTTAAAAGGGGGTTGCCAACCATACATTGGGTAGTGCTGTGGGGGAGGAGGGGAGGGATTTTGGTAGGGATTCATTTTGTAATTAGTGTTGGGCCACTGGTTTTGTCCTCTGCCTCGTCGTAATAATAATTCTTTTCGCCAAATTAACAATGCATGCCCTATAAATGGATTGAGACATGCAAAAACCACCCTCAACAACCCACAATAGATTGCATGCAACAACTCACATTGCATGTCGCATACCATAATAAGTGAGCGTGGAGAGTTAATGAGAATAATTCCAATAGAAAGTTTCTTTTTTCGGATTTTACTTTTACAGATCCGAATCATCCTTCAAGAACGGCTTGAAGGCACAACAAACTACTCTCTAATAAAGGTGTAGTACACAGGGGTTCAGGGTGTGGGTGCACCTTAGCGAGTGCAGACCCCCGTTCCTCAAATTCCTGGTCCTGACGAAAACCTAAGAATTACTAGAAAGGTTGAAACATGTTGACCACACGCACATACCAACACTGATATCACTGGCCATTAATACCAGTTACGATATCTATTCAAAGGTTTTAATCGTGATAGTGGCTTCATATTAAATTATTAGGAAGCACACCGCTGACACTTTTAATATATCACTTTTATTTTTCATCATTCACGTTTTCACTCACCTACACACAAGAAAACCCGCTCCGCTGGAATTCCAGGCTTCGAAGCACACCCTGATGGCATTCGGCGGTCAGGGTGGGACCCAGATGATGAAGCATGTCACCAACCAGGTTGGTGAGTGATGGGTCTTTTTCCAAATAGGAAATTCTTTTGCCCTGAATTTTTCCTTTCTCTATCTCTCCCCCTTCTTTTCGATTGAATCTTTTTCGACTGCATCTCTCTCCCTCCTTTGTTTTATACTCCTATCCAGACCGGGGGTTCGGGATCCTCATTACCCTCACTCTCTCTATTGTTTTTTGGCATATACACAAAGTGGCATCCCTGTTCACTTGTAATATCTAAGAATCGACTTGGACATCACAGGGGCATATCTCCTCATACAGCTATGGCCGCACATATAGTATACCCTACCTTAGGACCTGCTGTAGGCGTCGCTTAGCTATACTGCATACACAGTGCCTGCAGGCATGGCACTCAGGAGGTGTGCCATGTCATGTCTTGACCTTTCCCTGCACCATGGCACACAGCCTGCAACAGCAGTTTGCATGTCGGTGGGGCGGGGGTTCTCTTACGTTGGCACAATACATGCTGCAGCCCTTAGAGACCCCCCTTAGCTTCCCAGCCCTAGGCATCAGAGGCACCATTTACTAGGGGGTGCTAAAGGCATTGCCAATTGGGAGAATAATTGTACAGTTTTGGGGAAGGGGTTCTGGCACTGGAGACCTGGAAAGCAGTAAACTCAGTGCACTTCTTTCAAAATTGCATCCAATACCAGGCAAAAAGTGGGGTTGACCATGTCAAAAAGGGGCACTTTACTACAGTCAACAATCCCAACAACCTCAGAGTCATCCACTCTGAGATCCAGGAGAGAGACTGCAACTTCTGCATCATAGCCCGAGTGTCCTAGAGTCTCAATCCAGGGGAAAGGCACCAAGCTTTACTGGATCCAGAATCGCTCCGATGAATGGAAGCTCTTCGCGAAGGAATCATTTGTGACTTAAGCACTTTGATAGTGAACCCCCAACAATGTTTGCTGGTTTGTCATTGAAGGTGGTTGATGACTGCCTGGGGCACGCCTGCCTTCAGCAGCTAGTCGTCTAGGTAGGATATGACTGCTACCTCCATAGGTGTGCTGAGGCCACCACTTTCATGCACATCCGAGGTGCACTGGTTGGGGGGGGGGGGGGGGGGGTGGGGAGAGAAAGGAAGCACTGTGAACGGAAAGTGTTCCTCCTAGACTGTGAACCGCAGGTAACACCTGTGAGCCTGCAGAATGGGGAAATGGAGGTAAGCATACTGCAGTCCAATGTCACCATCCAGGGTCTAGGGCAGACTGGTGCTGGGCTAGCATGAGTAGCTTGAATTTGTCTTTTCGCAGGAGGCGTTGAGAGGGCAAAGATCCAAAATAGGATGAAGGCCTCTGTTTTTCTTTGACACAAGAATTCGGAGAGTAACACCTTGTTCATTCTGCCGAGGTCAGAGCCCTATGCTTCCTGCTGTAGGACTGACGGGTGATCTTCTGTCAGTGGCTCTGACTGTGGAAGGTGCTGCAGGGTTGAAGAAAATGAGGGTGTACTCATGATTCTACAATTTGGAGGGCTTGCTTGTCTGAAGTGATGGATTGCCACATCTGGAGGAAATATCGGAACCTGCGTCCAACTTGCTGTGTGCTGGCAAGGAGAGACTAAAATGGTTTTGTGGTTGCAGATGAAGAAGGGGTGGGCGACTAAGCTGCACATTATGTTTCGTTAATAAAATTTCTAGAGCGCGACTTTTACCCTAAGGTGTCCTGGCGCTGAGCACTGCCTAATTGGTTCCTGTAGAGTGAGAACAACTATAATGTAAATAACCAGGTTTTCAGCCCTCGCCTGAAGGAGAGGAGCTCAGTTTCATTTTGAAGGTGGAATGGTAGATTGTTCCATGCTTTTGCGGCGGAGGCAGTAAAACTCCTGCCACCCCAGCAAGCTTTTTTGATTAAGGGAACAATCACTGGTTTTGCTGCCAGAGAGCGCAAGGTTCTACTGGGGACATACCATAGAAACTGTTGTTTCAAGTAGGCAGGACCTTCTCCCTTTAATGCATTGAAGACTGCAAAGGCCTTTAAATTGGACCCGATGTTTCACTGGGAACCAGTGAAGCTGTCTTAGTTCCCTCTTAACAGAGACAAACCTAGGTGTACACGTCAGCAGCCTGGCCGCTGCGTTTTGAACTCCTTGGAGTTTGTTCATAGGTCTCTTTTGGATATTCAAGTAGAGACTATTACACCTTCAAGCTCCTCACCCACGCTCACAAAGCACCCCACAACGACGGACCAGCATACCTCAACAAATGACTGTCCTTCTACACCCCGAACCGCCAGCTTCGCTCCGCCGAACTCTCCCACGCCACCGTCCCACGCATCCGCCGAACGACCACCGGCGGCAGATCATTCTCCCACCTCGCCACCAAGAAATGGAACACCCTCCCCGCCCACCTGCGTCAGACCCAGGACCTGCTCACCTTCCGGAGACTTCTCAAGACCTGGCTGTTCGACCAGTAGCTGCCTCCCCCACCCTTTAGCACCTTGAGACCCTCACAGGTGAGTAGCACGCTTTACAAATTATTGATTGTTCGAGTGATTGAAAGTAGTCTAAGTGGGACATAAGTGCTGTAACCACTGTCACCAGAACGAAGGAACATTATTTTCCTCAGAATTCGGAGAAGAAAGAAACGAAAAGGATGTTTCCTTTGTCAACCTCAGCCACGAAAGAACTGAAAGGGCTGCAGGCTGTTTGAGGGTCTGGCATTGGTGAAACAGAAAGTCCCAACCATAGCCACGAAGAGGGTAAAATTGATGGTGGACTTGTCTAGTAGGGCAGAAAGTCCCGTGGAACGTGCTGTAGTCCTACTTTCTGTAAACCGTTCCAGTGCCAAATCAGTGTTGTCAAAGAGGCGAGAGCTGTCCAATTGCGTGTCCATCCGGTTTGCTTGGCTATACCTGGAGAAGCCCATAGACCACATTCAGGCATGGTGCTGAAGTGCCACACATGTACCCATCGCCCAACCCAAGCAAACAGTCGTGTCCAATCTGGATTACAGATTTTGGTGCATTGCGGCCATTCTGGATAACCTGGATTAGGGATGTCTGAAGGTCATCTGAAATTGACCGTAAAACCTGAGTACCTATGTTCCAATGGGCATGGAAGGAGCGACCTAGAAGACCGCGTTTACTGAGCACAAAGCAAGGGTCTTCGAGGAAAAAATACTGTTTGCCAGATGTTTCTGTTCTCTTTCACTCCCGACCAGGTGGAGTGGCAGGAAAGCATTGGGTTTACTTTACTGGCTGACGCCCATACCTCTAAAGTCTCTGGCCTAGGATGTTGTGAAAAAGTCTGGGTCACCTGTTACTGGACGATGATGTTGAGCAACCTGCCTATTAACTGATAGTCCTGAACATGATTTTAGCCCAAGTGCCCAGAAGGATATCCGTGAGGGGCTCATTAAATGGCAGTAGAGGTTCTTTATGGGCTTACCCTGGCTGGAATACCTTTGTCAGAACATTAGTTCTTTTTTCTCTGTAGTTGGAAGTTTAATACTTCTGCTGCTCTTTGCATAATGACGACGAAGCAGGCGCTTTCCTTAGTAGCAGACCCAGGAAGAGAAACAAGGCCGTATCTGGAGAAGTGTCCATGCCACTAGCATCTTGGAGTTCTTAATCACAATTTTCCTCATCCTATTGGGAGGCAAAATTATCACCTTCATTTTAATTGTCATCTTCCGAGTAAGTGATGAAAATATTGTGCAAAGTTTGGGCCCGACTGCACGCTAAGGACAAAGTGTCACAATTAGAATGATTATCTGTTGTCTTGGGTCCGGTGGGAGCCAGGCATGGCCTTATTAAAGTTGTGGTGGATTCTTCTCAGTCTGATAGCACAGTGGGCTGTAAATCCTCCAGCAGCATTGGTGGTTTCAGCACTGGTGTCAATACAGAGGGTTGCACCGGAGCTGGTGCTAAACCCAATCCAGGTTCAAGGGGCAGAGACTGTGCCAAGGGAGAACCTGCCAGCAGAAACCTGACTGGACATCCCAATGGATTCTTGGCACCTGAAAGGCACTTCAGTGGTAGCCTGTAAAATGCTAAACGCGCAGCATGGGCTCCTTAATCACCTCTACTTGCTGGAATGTTTTTGACTGCGTGCATCAGTACCAGACTCTGGATCAGCTCGCTGGAGAGCAAGAGCAAGACCGGGTGACACCTGGATGTCCTTGTGCCCTCTCAGGAGTTCGGGAGTGGGGGTAAGAGGTGATTGCACTTGGACATTTTGTGACTCTTCGACATACCTGAGAACTTTGACCGTGACGAGGATCTGCTGTGGTAATAGGACTTTTCTTTCTACCTTAAACTGTCACTGCATGGAGTCCTTCGATGTTTGACGACCTACAACTTTGCCTTGTTGGGGAGTGGTCCCACGTGGTCTTGGGATTCATCGGAGTGCAATCTTTGCAGGTCCTGGAATCGTGCTCCAACCTTGAGCACAATAAGCCTATTTTGAGTGACCATCACAGACCTCTGTAGCTGTCCCTGCACCGCTTGGACCCTCTTGTTTTAGATGGTGACATTTTCCCTTGCACTCTGAAGAATTACAAAAAAAGCATCTGTAAAGGCCAAGGAGTAGCTTTGGATCCTCTTCTGAAGGGGTAGGGTTAAAGAAAGGGACTGACGTAAGCACAAATGAATGACACTTGTATGTGGCTCTGCTCGTCACCTCCAGAGCCAAATGACGTTGGCGCAAAGCCACACAACTCCACTTACCGACATGCAGTAGATCCAGTCTGATGCCTGTGGAATAGTCACAAGGTGTAGGTTCTGCAGTTAGAAGTGTCCACCAGAATATAGAGATATGATGGTCTGGCTCGATGTAAGGAAGCACAGATCGTAGAGTTCTGAAATGCCAGATACAGGATTTAGTTCCTTGGTTAGCTGGCCATGGTGTAGCTTTTAGGAATAACTTGAGGGGTGCATGGCATGAACTATCATAAGGGATTGTTCATATGGCAAATTTCGATTCCCTAACTGCATTCATAAAATAGGTCATTGCGAATTTTGCGATTACCTATTTTGCGAATGACTTTGGTGTTGATGCATCCCAAAAGGCTAATTACCAGTCGCAAAGGGACCGATTCTGCTAAGTTACCCATTTGTGACCAGTAAATAGCTTGATGCATGTTCCCCCATAGAGTCCAGACTGTAGAGGTACCTAAGACAGCTGTTGTATTGGTGTTGACTTTGACCATGTCATGGACACTAGAGATGAGCTTTCCAAAAATAGGGTAGACAGCAATCAAGACTCTGGAGCCTTTTTTTTTTTTTTCTTTCAATATCTCTTTATTAACGTTTAGGTTCAACACAATCAACTGTTGCGGTGGATCAGATCTCAATGCCAGTACATTACAGGAGACTCGTGAGCTTTGTTGGCTGTATTACTGATGTTTGTGTTGAGGTGTTTATGTAAACATATCAAACCGTATTGCTTTGTTATTGTGGCTTTTCTAATTTAGTTGAACTCTTGAGAGCAGTGGGATCTTGCTTACTTTAAGGCAACATAAGCACAGTGAAATTACTAGTAGTCCTGCAGGAAGCTTGTAAAACTGTTTTGAAAAGCTCTGGTTGCCAATCTTTTTATTGCCGTGCCCACAATTCTCAAAAGAATTCATTACAAACATTTTTTCTTATAATTATTCTCAATAGCCAGCACCCAGAACATATTTCACAGTTCAAACATCAGTTATACACTCTTATCACTTTAATAATGCAATCAAATAGATTATATCCAGCAGCCTGACTCCGTAAAAGTATCAACAGTATTCTTTTTCAGTAATGGGAGAAGAGGCTTAGAGCATTATTTGTTCTCTAATAGTGACCCTCCCCGCGTATCCTGAAATTGGTATGTAGGGTTGCTATGATTGTTCTCCCTACCCCAGAAATACTGAATGACAACCTTCGCACCTCAACAACAATGTTCACTGAGCCTAGATTGAGGATACTGTGAATAACCACTGTGAATAACCAGGGCTACTTATATACTATGTGGTGGGATAACTCCAACCAAACTCCAACGCTGCACTGAGGCTGCAATGAAAGTGTGGTATGTGCCTCTGCCTTGACACGCACCGTCAAGGTTGCTAGTGAGATTACCTTCTGTGGGTAGGCAAGTCAATTAAAGACCCTGAATTTGGATTATTTAGACATGCAGACATTAGGATTCAATTGGGATTTTAATTTGGTGGTTGGTAGGAACCAATGTCTCTGAAAACATTTGAACATGAAGAGGAGTACAAAATAAATAGTGCAGGTGTTTTTTTTATTGTTGTTGTTTTTTTGTTTGTTTTTATGTTCGTGTACCTTAACTCTCACACCTGCCAGGACCGAATGTTTGAGTGAGCCGATGATGACAAAGGCAGTTTGATTAACATGTGTATATATATATAACACCAACACATAACACCCCCGAAAGTCTGAACATGTTCACGTCAAAGTGGAACAGAAACGAAGGGCTTGATGACATGAAATGGATACAAACACAAAGTTATCAGAATGAAGTAGTCATACCTGGTGAATTTACACTGATCCAACTAAA